>NW_022147429.1:2739711-5139711 GCF_002938485.1 Sitophilus oryzae
TTCTTTTTATCTTATGGTTCATCTAATTATCTGTTTATTGTGTAATAAAAAAATACTACGTAACTATACCGGGTGCGTCTCAAAGTGGCTCACCCCCTATACCTTTTTATTATTTCAGACAAAAACGAGATTGGGTATCTTAATATAAGACATAAATTAGGATTGATTGACGTATTCAATTATTTTTTGGTCACTTTCTGTTTCACCGGAAATAGCAGATTCGGTATATTTTTACTTTATTCGATAGAAAATGACACTCGAATACAATGACATATCATATGTCAACTTTTGACATTTTCGCTTACAGAAAAATCCTATTTTAAATAGAGAGTACTATGGCTTTGTTAAAAACACTAATATTTAATCAAGGATCCTTGAAAAAACAGATTTGATCATCAAATGTTTTTTCGCGTCTTGTCCTGGCCGGTTAAAAGATGGCCAAATCGTTTTGTTAATAATATCTCAATTTTTTTAAATGGAACGAGGTGGCTCATTAGCATATTTGGAAAAATAATTTTTTTTACGAATAATTTAGACACTTGGAATTAATTTACACACTTGGTAGTTCCAGTCAAATTGACGTTATGAAACGCATGTTACAATTTCAAATAAACCATATGCGAAAATGTCAAAAGTTGACATCTGATATGTCATTCTATTCAGAATGTCATTTTCTATCAAATAAAGTAAAAAAAAAAAGAGTGCAATTTAAAAATCAAAAGTAGTACATAGTTATTTCCGGTGAAACAAGTGACTAAAAACAATTGAATACGTCAATCAATCCTAATTTATTTCATATATTAACATACCAAATCTCATTTTTTTATCTGAAAAAAAAAAAAGTTTTAGAAAGAGCCGCTTTTGAGACGCACCAGGTATTATCTTTTGTATGTATTACTGACAAAACTTTGTGGGCAATATTATAGAATCACAAAAACAGTTGTCAGTTCCAGCAACACCATTTCTGTGGATAAACGGTTAATTTGTAACACATGTTTTACTGGCTATCGATTGCGTATAGAAATTGGAACATTAGGTTTTTATTACTCCAGAAACGTCATTAAATGCAATGGCTTGTCGTAGTCAGTCTGGCATCATTGACCGATAATGAGTTGAAGCTCTAAGTTGACATAATATTATATCTTTTTAAGTAGGAATTATATAGTAGACAGGGTGCTACAAATTCGAGACACGAGCATTGGTATCTCGGTAACCGTAATAGATACGAAGATGGTTAAATTTGGGGCAAAGTTGCGCTTTGGGATGTTCACCAAGACGCCATCAAAAAGTTTTAAAATATCGAGGATTGCTGAGTTTTTTTGGAAAAATCGATTTTTTTTGAAAATCGATTTTATTTTTTCCTGTCGTTACTTTTAGAAAATCAAAAACAAATTGCACATTCTCATAGCCACTTTATTAGGACTATCTGATAGTATAAGTTCCTCGGCAATTTTAGACTTATTTCAAAAAACGGCAAAGAGAAAATGTTTCTTTTATCGAGATCTACCAGCCCTGAAAATATTTTCCCTTATTTAAGACTCACCCTGTAAAATTTTTATATCCTTCTGTATCAATAATTCATAATAACATAACTCGGAATTCGTTCAAAAAGAAAGAAAATCTGTCAAAATTCAATTTGTAAGTTAATTCTTAATTACAGTTGGGGGTTGGAACCTTTGGTCGGTGCTCTGGTGTTGCAACAGCTAAATAAAACACTAAATCACCACAAAACAAAACTCATAACTCAAGTTTTAATCTGAAATCTGTTTTAAACTGAAGTTTAATATCTGGTGATGATGCTATCATGGGTACCGAAAAGCGCGTCAGTGCAAAAGAAAAGTATTTTGGTGTATTGTGGTGATTTAGTGTTTTATTTTGAAGTTAATCCTTTTTGATTTATTTTTCAAATTTCAATTTTACAAGTTAAAACTTTTTCGTTGTTAACATTTTTAAATATCATCGTAAAAATGTGTACCATGGAACATAATAGAGTGCATATTATGTTTTATGATATCATCAGATAATTCTATTTCTGTAATTCATAAATGCTTTTGGTGTATCACAGTCAGATCCTGTAAAAATGTATATGTTGGGTCAAAACAAATCAATTGGTTATCCTGTCTTTTACATCTATGCATTTTAACAAAATTAACATTTTAATAAAATTTAACAAAATTTTAGCACCAGTGCTAAAAAGTAAATGACTTTTACCATCAGTGACATATATGTCACATTTTAGGCACTGACAGCATGCGTTAAAAATTACATTTTTACTGACGTTTGTAGAAAAACATATTTTTCACATACTTACTGTGCAAATAAAAAGATATTTTTTATTAAGAGTTTTCTTTTATTTTATATAAATATATTTTAACGATACGTAGATTTAGTATAGGCACTATCTAATAGTGTTTATGGTGTTGAATTTCTAGATAAGCACTCCACTTCTCTTTCCATTAAAAAAACTCAAAAATTATCAAAAAAAATAAACTATTTAATCTCTACCAGCTAAAATCACAATAAATTATTTAAATTATCAAAAATACAAATAATCTTCTTATTCCTTCTTCTCCTCCTTCTTTTCACTCTTTTCACTCTTTTCACTCTTTTCACTCTTTTCATTCTTTTCATCTCCCTCTTTCTTGTTCAGGTCAGGATGGGTGTGTTCGAAATAGCACTTGTGGATGAGGTAAACGGTCTCGCAGGCATCTTTTCCTTTAATCTTGCAGTCCTCCACGATGGCCAGAGCCTTTTCTTTGTCCGCTTCGGGGGGGGCAGTTTGGCCTTGACAACGTCGATTTGGACTTCGCCGTCGTCGTTAACGAAGCCTGCCTTTTGGTAGAAGCATTTGGTGAAGCATTTGAGGGCGGCGTCGTCTGTGAACTCTCCCTGGTCCGCCTTTTCGATCAGTTCAGGCTTCACTTTGGTCTCTTCGATGCATTTCTGACGGTTTTCGATTATCTTTTTCCGTTGTTCTTCACTAAAGTCCTGAAAAAGAGAAAATTGCATTATGCAGGATGTCTAAAATTCGAGGATGACCTCTGAGATCTCGGAAAATATAAGACATCCGAAGTAGGTCAAATTTTAGCAAAGTTGCTCAATTTTATAATGAATTATACCGTATGATCGAAAAAAAACGGCGTCAGTTGGCTTGGAAATGACGATCGATGACATTTCCCATATAATTTTACATATAAAATGACAGCGATCTTCATTTCATAGCCATCGCTGACGCCGTTTTTATTCGATCATACTGTATTTATATTTGAGTGAATTTCGTTCGGCAAATTATAAATATCTGAATAGGTCGAAAAGATATTCGGGAGAAACGAAATAATGTAAAATGGTTTTTAATGTTTTCAGCATATATTTAAAGAGATATTTTAAAATAACTGCTTCTTCATTGTCACTCTTTTTCTTTATTAAGATGACGCAATTAAGTTTCAAATCTGACGTTTTTGTTTCCAACCATCAGTTTTATTCCTTTTTTATTACTTGTTTTAAAAGCTTAGGACCTCTTTACAAAAACTTTTATGAGAATTTTTGTTATTATTTATTTTTTTAGGCAGGTGTGCTGTACATTTATATTTAGGAGGTTACAAACTATTAAAAAATGTGGTAATAAGCTATGGTAAAGTGCGTATTTAAAAAAAATGAGCTGATGATAATATTCCGTAAACAATCGCCCGGTTTTGACATTTAATAGGTCTGTTCGTTTTCCTGTTATTATCGATTCTGAATCATCCTAGAACTCTCCAGCACATGCGCAAATGAAATAATGTCTGCATATTTCCTTCTGCGCATACGCATCACAATTCTAGGACGGTTCAGAATCCGTAATAACAGGAAAACGAAAAACTAATAGAACTATCAAATAAAGAGGAAAATGGCATTGCCGTGGTGGCATTTGATATAAAATAGCTCTTCAAATAAAACCAGGAAAAATAAAAACGATTTTAATATATTTCGATTTTTTCCACATATCTTCAGAAGTATTCAAATGATATGCGGGAAATTTTTATTTTTCAAATCGTCATTTTATTAGAACGAAATTGTAAAACTACCATAATTTGACATTTTTCATAAATCATACCTCTTATTTCCAAGATCACAATCTTCACCCTGTACAGGGCGGGTCAAATTAGAAGCTTTTAAAGGGAAACACCATTTTTTCTATAGGTGATAGACGAAAACTAATATCGATATCTGGAGCTCAATTTTCATCAAAAACATGATGGTGAAAACCACACATCGATATCGGTTACTGTTTTGGAGTTACAGGGTTTTTTTCAAAAATGTGCATTTTTTGAAAACACAACTTTTACTATAGAAAATGTTGTATTTCTATGAAAACATTTCAAAGCACCTTTTTACGTAAAATTTCGTGGTTTAAGTATAATTTTTTTAAATTAATAATTTAAAAGTTATCAACAAAAAATTGATTTTTTATTTCGGACACCCTGTATGTTTTTAATCAACTGAAAAGAACTTAAAATTAGCTTTTCAAAAATATACCACAGTTATATTTTGTTATAATCCCTTTCGAAATACAGAATTTTTAAAAGTTCGCCACTTTTAACTAGTAGGCTTTGGACCCCTTATTGATGATATGCCCCTAACGGAACTCGAAAAACATATTTTTCCAGCAAGACGAGGCACCGCCTCAGAACGCTGAAGTTATCAGAAAATTTTTGCAGCCAATTTCAAGAATAATGGAATAGCTAACCAAGATCCCAGCCTGGCTGTTGTGCCGCCCGCGCCGGCTGGCTGTTATGTGTTGGCTGTCGAGGCCGCCGGACTTAGTGCCTTAGGATTTAATTTTATGGATATCTTTGCGGAAGAATAAAGGTTCTTACTTTTAAATTGCCCATATAATCAAGACAAAAATTAGAACTAGTTAGCAGTTATGAGAGGGTATCTTTACCCCCTCTGAGTTAATATTTATTAACTCAGAAATCCAGAAAATGTTCAAAATCTGCAGCCCCGTCTGTTCATAACAGAAGACGGTCGATATGTCGAACACCTGTAGCAAAATCTCATGTCTTGGTTTGTTATCTATTTTTATTGTTATTAGATATAGTTTAAATATTTTGTGATGTTAGTTAAATATAGTTTAAATTGTTATAAAATTCTGCATCTCTCATTGCAAATATTATTTTCGTTTTAATTGCTGCTTACAGCTATAATTTTTGCATTACAGCCGGCGCGTTCAAAGACTATAGTTATTTAAAGTGGGCGAATTTTTATAAACTCTATATCTCGAAGAGGAATCGAGCAAAATATCAAGTGTGTTATATTTTTGGAATAGTAGAGTATCAGCACATCATACATTTTGTAACCAATTGCTAAAAGTAAATATTTCTATTTATACCATGATTTGATTAGATTCGGCCAGTGTGCGCCGGCGCCGTTCAAAGCTTACTTATTCAAAGTGGGTGAATTTTAAAAACTCTATATCTCAAAGAGGAATCGAGCAAAATATCAAGTATGCTATATTTCTGGAAAGGTAATTTTAAATTATTTTCAATGAATTAAAAATATACAAGGTGTCCCATATAAAAAATCAAATTTTCTGTTGATAACCCTTAAATTATTAATTTTAAAAGATTATACTTAAACCATTAAATTCTACGTAAAAGTTGCTTTGAAAATATTTTCATAAAAATACAAAATTTTCCATAGCAAAAAAGTTACAGCGATTTGTTAAAAATGCACATTTTTGAAAAACACCCCGTAACTCATAAACAGTAACAGATATCGATGTGCGGTTATCCCCATCATGTTTTTGATAAAATTGAACTCCAGACACCGATATTAGTTATCGTCTATCTCCTATAGAAAAGGGTGTTTCCCTTTAAAAGCTTCAATTTGGCCCACCCTGTACACATAAAAAAATAAAAGTTATCAGACATTTTAACTCTTGATAAAGGCCACTGTTATCCTGTTAAATAAACTAACATTAATCAATTTTGAGGTGTTTTGATGCATATACTGGGAAGTAATTCATTTTTTGAAAATGCGTAAAAAGCATACATAAAGAAATTGTCATTGTAGAATGAATAGTAGATCTCATATTAATTTAAAGTCAGCCGCTTCATAACAAAAATTTTTTTTCTTGCAACTCTATATTTATTACCTACTAATTTATGGTCCTACCAACTATTTGAATAGAATTAGATAACAATATTTCGTCCTATTGCTGCCAAAAATCACTAACTAACATTTTTCCGAACAACCAAATTCAATCACTAATTATATGTTTTGAAGCGGAGAATCGATTGCAAAAGTCATTAACTACGATTTCTGGCTATTTATGTTTTATTTTAATACCGAATAGTTAGTAACTATAACATCTGTATGCAATGCAATTCATCTTTAGACGCATTTTTCTCGGAAGTATTAAAAAGTAAGTTAGTGACTTTTTTGGCAGCAATGGGATGATTTATTAGTTACATACCATACAAAATTGATTTAAATCATTAGTCCAGCAAAAACCGAAATATAATTAATAATTAGGCTAATATATTTAATTGAATAATAACAAACAATAATAGAAATTATAACAAACTATTTAAAAATAATGAACAACATGAAATTCCTCTTTAACTCATTATATTATACAAATATATCTACAAATTGGCAGTAATAAAAGACGGCATATAAAATTATCCCTACAAAACTATTCAACAGAAACTAACAAAAAGCAATGTCACTTTGGAATAATATAAAACCCTGGTATACTTTTCTGTATTGATTGTTTCAATCAGTAATAGCTATTACTTATTATATTTTTTCATATATGCATAATAAACTATATTGTTAAATAAAAATAAGGTAAAAGTTGTTAGAAACATAATATGAATACCTACTGATTTAATTGAAGGTCGCATAAAAAAAACAATGTTAACTGTTCAAGTTTTTTTTTGTTTCACATGCATTACTTTGAAAAAATAGGTTATGAAACTAATGAATTTCCTGCAACAAGATATCTTTATATCAACAAATACAGTGCGATCAAATAGTTCTATAACCAAGCGTTCTCACAAAGTTAAAGCCTCGGTCAATGCCTTCAAATTCTGATAAAATTAAAAAAAAATTTAACACGGTCATAATGTAATCTTTCTAACATCTTATTATTTTTTTCTTCGGTTAAATTGGAGAATTATCAAATTATTATAACCACTTCTAACCCTTATGAAAATATTTCTCTAAAGGCCATTACTTTAAACGTCAGTTAAAATATAATAACCGACAATCAAATATAGATATCACTAAATTGTTTAAGAACATGATAACCATTTTAAATATTTGTTGCTAATATAATAGTGATAAAATATAATATACATTTATATTTTTTATATTTTATTTAAATTAAAGCTAAATTATATTCCTAAGTTTTGCAAAATTGTAGTTATTAATTTAATAATGCCTATACAGGGTGCGTCTCAAAAGTGGCTCACCCGTATAACTTTCTTATTTTTCAGATAAAAAACGAGATTTGGTATGTTAGTAAATTCTAAAGACGGGGCCCAGGGCGGACCGCCCCTTCCGCCCCCTGCTCCGCCACTGAGCCAACAATAGTAGTCATTTTACAGACCACTGCAATTATAGCATTCTTTTTATCTTATGGTTCATCTAATTATCTGTTTATTGTGTAATAAAAAAATACTACGTAACTATACCGGGTGCGTCTCAAAAGTGGCTCACCCCCTATAACTTTTTTATTATTTCAGACAAAAAACGAGATTTGGTGTCTTAATATAAGACATAAATTAGGATTTATTGACGTATTCAATTGTTTTTGGTCACTTCCTGTTTCACCGGAAATAACTACGACTTTTGATTTTTAAATGGCATCATCGATATTTTTTTACTTTATTTGATAGAAAATGACATTCTGAATAGAATGACATATCATATGCCAACTTTTGACATTCTCGCTTAAAACAAAATTAAATTTTAAAATCCAATCTAGAGTGTCATGGTTATGTTAAAAACACTAATCCTTAATGAAGGAGCCTTGGAAAAATAGATTTGATTGTCTAACGTTTTTAGTGCCTTGTCCTGGCCAGTTAGAAAATGCTCAAATCGTATTTTTAATCATATCTCAATTTTTTCAAATGGAACGAGGGTGGCATTAGCATATTTTGAAAAAGCATTTTTTTACGAATAATTTGGTACCACACACTTGGTATTTCGAGTCAAATTTTCGTTACGAACCGCAACTTATAATTTCAAATAAACTATATGAGAAAATGTCAAAAGTTGACATATGATATGTCATTCTATTCAGAGTGTTATTTTCTATCAAATAAAGTAAAAAAGTACCGAGGTGCTATTTAAAAATCAAAAGTTGTAGTCATTTCCGGTGAAACAGGAAGTGACCGAAAACAATTGCATACATCAATCAATCCTAATTTATGTCATATACTAAATATATGTCAACATACCAAATCTCGTTTTTTTAACTGTAAAAATAAAAAAGTTATAAGGGTGAGCCACTTTTGAGACGCACCCGGTATATTATATGTTAATACAGTTATATATACAGTATGTCCCCGAAGTGTTTTTAGAAGAGGTATATAAAACTTTTTTTATTATTGACATTTTAAGAAAAATGCATTTTTCATAAAAAATTTTGCTTGTTCTAAGATGACCAATCCCGTCTATACTTTTCCACATTTCCCATACGATTTTAGAAAAAAAATAAAAAAACATAAAAATATAGCTGAATTTTATTCCTTGAAAAGTCCCAAAAATCAAAATGCGCTTGTATGGTTATATAATTTTGATTTTATTCTTTGATACATGGCTATTATAATGTTGATTAAGTCATATTTTTGCTGTTGTTAAAGTGTCACATTTTCTGATAACTATTAACACCCTTTCCTTAGCATTGAACTAAATACATTTTGTGTTTCTTTAGCTGCTTAAGACAGCAAAAAATATGACGTTAATTCAAATTCTATTAATAACAATTGAAAAAATTCAACTATACATTTTCATGTTTTTTTTATATATTTTTTTTACACCAACGGTATGAAAATTTAGAAAAGTAATAACTGCATTAACCATTTTAGACAAGCAAATTTTTTTATGGAAAATTCGTTTTTTTGAAAATGTCAATAATAGAAAAAATTTTCCCCTTGTAAAGACAATCCGGGGACATACTGTATATGATTTTTTGTAAATCTACTGAGTAAAATTACATAGCACATTACATACAATCACATAGCACAATTTATTAATTAATATATATTATAATTTTAAATTAAAAAACAGTAAGAAAATAAGTTTAAATTACCCAATGAGTCCTCAATCATTGTTAACATTTTTATAAAAAAATTGTAGAGTGAATATCTTAAAATAATTATTTTTAAATCAGAACACATTAAAAAAAATAAATAAACTTTAAGTAAAATGCAAACATATATCTAATGAATTTTGCCGCCCTCGTTATTTAAATAGCATAAATTTCACAGATATTGATATAAACTACATATTATGTAGTTTATATCAATATCTGTGACATTTGACAGCATAATGTCTCTTTCATCCATATTAAAACTTAATTAAAAAACTTTAATTTATTTTTTAAACCAACGCTGATAAAAGTTGCATAAAATAAAATTCTGTATGCTTGTGACCAATGGTATCGTTCTCTGGAATATAATTTTACAATCATGCTTCTAATCTTTGGCTGAAATTATGAAGCGAAATTAAATATAATATTTCAAATTATGACATAAGATTGATAAAATATTTAAACCTGTATGGATTTACATTGAAATATGTTATCTTATTATAATAAATTTTGTATCTGGTAAAATATTCACCTTAAATTTAATAAAGATCAGAGATAATTAACTCTCCGGAGTTTAATAAAATTAAAAAAACTCCAAACAGATGTAATGAATTTTGTATGGCCTATCACTTTTAAACAATTTTTGACATCAAACGCTTTCAATTTTCTCTTATTTCCGCGATCGCGCACCCAAATCATCACCAATTTCTTTTTACCTGGCAGGAGACAGCCGACACGACGATGACCAACACTATCACTTTCAACAATCCATTCATTTTCGCTCTTGAACGAATCGATCCACTTTCTGTGCGTAATTAAGTCCATTCTTGAAAAACCATTTGTTTATATACGCGAGTTTACCGGCACCGAGGCCGGCCGTGGATTTTACTGTGTCTCCGCCAATGGACCAGTTTGCTTATTGATGGGGCGGCAGTACTATTATTATTGTTGTTTGCGATTCTTTTTTCTCATTGGAAATTAGCAATTTTAGTTTTTAGTTAGTATTTTCCGTGGTACCGAGAAGTTACAAATCCAAAAAATGTTTGCTGATTAATTCAAATATTAGATAAAATAGTAATTCTTGTTTAATAAACAGGGTGGTCCAAATTGTAATCGGGAATACTCGGCTGCATATTCTGCAGATAAATATAAGTAAAAAAGTTCGTATTAATTTATGTCCTAATATGCTTAGTTTTGGAGGTACAGGGTGGAGAAATTTCACTTTTAGTTTGATTTTTTATAAATAATGTCTGAACTAATGTCGATACCGTAAAATGGGGGAATAGAAACATAGTGGTGAAAAGAAACAAAATTTCTGAAAAAAATCAAATCACGATTAAAAATATTCAAAGTAAAAAGAGTCGACATATCTAATTTTTCTATCATTGGTAATACACAATAAAATGTAAAAACTATATTTTTATCTGTGGCAGCACTGTTTCTGTCAATCAGCTGATCAATAAATGTAAAATCGATTTATCACCTATTTTGTATGGCGCAAAAACTTTTAAAGTAATACATAAGCTGGTACATGTAAGTTGTTATATTATATATATTGTTAATTATTCTTAAACCTACTTAAATATGTAATAATTTACTGTTTCTAATCACCTTGTTGGAAGTAGAATAGATAAAAACCTTAACATCAATGTGTGTTTCTATTCTCCCGAATAGGAGGTGAATAGAAACACAAATGTTATTTTTATTTAATATTTATACGCATATTTTTCAAAAATCAAATTATATGTATACGCAAAGAACAAACAAAGACCCATGTTTTAAAATATTCGGGAAAATAATACCACATTTTTATCAACCAGTATATCGCTAATAGCCTACGAAACTGTTTCTATTCACCCCATTTTACGGTACTTTGATGAAAATTGGTGTCTGAAAGTGAAAAAAGTATATAGGGAAATTGGAACAACTTTCGTTGCAGTTATTTTAATTTCCCTATATACTTTTTTCACAATGTAAATATACTATAATACACTATGTGGCACTATTCACTCGGCACTATTCACTTGGCAATATTCAATTGGCACTAATCGCAACGGTTACTCCTCAAAGCTTTTGATAATAATTTAAGAGCGGTTCGGCTTTTTCCGGAATTGTGTCGCCAAATATTATTTATTCATATTAATTATTATTTTCTTTTAATGTATGACATTCATTTGTAAGGACATGTATGAAATACCTATAAAACATTGGAAACTGACGTTATGCCACGATCCACGATGGTTTTGTAGTTCACAGTTCACACAGCTTTGTAAGTTTTAACAGTAGCGTAATAGTTATTACACTGAGGTAATAAATAATATGTATTTTTTTAGTGCCAAAGGTACAACAGAAACATAATCTTTTCTAGAAAAAATTATAATTATTTAAAGAAAAATAATAAGTAAAAGAAAAATAATAAGTCACCCGAAATGACTAAAACTTTTAATTTTTAAATGACACCCTCGGTTTTTTTTTACATTATTCTATAGAAAATAACATACTGAATATATTGACATATCATATGTCAAATTTTGACATTTTTGCTTAAAATAAAATTCTATTTTAAATTTCAATCTAGAGTGCCATGGCTGTGTTAAAAACACTAATTTTTAATCAAGAAGCCTTGGAAAATAGATTTGATCGTCTAATGTTTTTAGTGTCTTGTCCTAACCGGTTAAGAAATGCCCAAATGGTATTTTTAACTATATCTCAATTTTTTTTAAATGGAACGAGGGTGGCTCATTAGCATATTTGGAAAAAGCATTTTTTTACATATAATTCGGTATGACACACTTGGTATTCTAGTCAAATTATTAATCAATCGGCTATTCGAGTCAAATTGTCGTTATGAATAGCACGTGCAATTTTAAATACACCATTTTCGAAAATGTCAAAAGTTGACATATGATATGTCATTCTATTCAGAGTGTCATTTCCTATGTAACAAATCATCTAACTTGTCATGTCAAGGGTGTCATTTAAAAATCAAAAGTTGTAGCCATTTCCGGTAAAACGGGAAGTGACCGAAAAGAATTGAATACATCAATCAAAATTTATAATTATTTAAAGAAAAATAATAAGTTCCCAAATTTTTAATTTCACTCAAATAACTATGTAGTTAACTTGCATAATATTTGTTGTCAGTGATAACATGTATTAATAGTTTCCATTCCAAATATGATGAGAACGGTTGCTCGTAGCGATTTTTACTAAGAAACCTTTTTACGTTAAAAAACGACGGAAATGTATATTTGTTTACTCGGTAGTTTAATACAGGTATGGTCGAAAAGTTATTATACTTCAAAGCAGTTCAAAATGTAGGGGTGCCCCCTACAAGAACGAATCACATTGTCATCAATGAGACACCAATTTCACCCAAATATAGTTCAGAATTTATTTTGAAAAAATTTAAATAAAAATTCTACACCCTGTATCTCCAAAGGAAGCATTTTAGGGCATAAATTTAAACGAACTTTTTTACTTATTTTTATCTCCAGAATATGCTGCCGAAGATTCCCGAATAAGAATTTGGACCATCCTGCATAATAATCCAAGGAATAAAAAGGTCAATGGGACAATTTATGCTTAAAAGATAAGGAGGGACCACAAGAGAATATAAGTAATAAGACGGTAAACACTTAAGTGAGAGTAGGAAGATTTACGAAAGATTGAGAGTGATGAGAAAATGCTATTTATTTATTTAAAGATTTTCTGTGTTGAAAGTGCCTCTAGTAAAAACATATTAAAAAGTGCAAGACTTACGAGAGTCTTTACAGCTATACCGAGACCAACATTAATTAACAGACTGTAAAACCAAGGCCAGGACCAAGGGAGTCTTCTTTGCGATTCTTAGTCTTGGTCTTTTTTTCAGTTACAAGGGGCCGTCCTCTACAGGAAACACTGCGACCTGTGAGGTCTATTGTGTGTGTCCCCTTTCTACGTCTGCACCCATTCTCCTATCCCTGCACCCTTTCCTATCCCTGCACCCGTTTCTACGCATATGCTCCTGTCTATATCTCCAGTAGACATTCTGCTTTTCCCTGCTTTTTCCTATGTATGTATGTATGTATGTATCCCTGCACCGTGCACCCTGCAGCGACTTATGCAGGTTCTTAAAAGGATGGGAGCATAGTTCCTCCGGTTCTTGCCTAGATTTCGCAAATAAAAAGTGCCGCTTGCGATCCAGAGCTTCGCAGTGATATATTATGTGCTCCGTTGTTTCAGTATGTTTATCGCAAAGTCTACAGTAAAGACTACTGTAAGTAAGTACTTTCATACAGGTTAAGCTTGTTCAGGTAACACAATTCCATATGTCCTACCAAAAAACCTGTTGTAATCCGCACTTTATTCCTGCTAAGCATTAGTAGTTCCTTTGTGGATTTAGATGTATAGGGAAATTAAAATAACTTTGGTTGCAATACAACCACCAGCAAACTCCATAAGACGACGCATGATGTCATTGATGACGTGCAACCAAAGTTGTTTTAATTTCCCTTTGGGTCCTTAGATAAAGGCATTGCTACGCCTGTGCGTGTGTCTGTATCTCCAGTAAATATTCTGCTTTTCCCTGATCCAGGGTTTTAGTGCACTACGCTATGGACCATACGTTTGGGTATTTCCAGTACTGTCCCTGGACAAATATAGGATGCCGACGATCCTTGCCTAGCTAGCTCATCGGCTTTTTCGTTTCCATGGATTCAACTATGGCCCGGCACCCAGAATAATGTAATTCTGTTCCTTTGTGCCAGAGCCCCCAGTTCAACCAGGCATTCGCATACGAGTCTCGACGATACGTTTTTTTGGGTTGGTTTGGTTTTGGTTAGACGGGGTTTGGTTTGCCTAGCATCATACGTATCTAATTTGGAAACCAAATAAGTCTATGACAAATTTCTATTGTTATTTTATAATATTCAGAAATAATAATTTAATAATTTAAAATAAATAAATCTACTTTCCATCCAATAAATTTGTAATATATGCGTATAATCCAATTATTTGATTTCAATAGTACAATATATTCGTATTGATGCAGATATTAAAGTAATTCCATATTAAACCCCTAGTAGTATTTTTAAATAGGGGATGACAACAAAATCCTTATACAAATAGGCACACGATTGCTCTTATCGAATAAATTTAATATTTGATTCGTAGTATAATAATAATTGAAAGACTCACATTTTTCATTGAAGAAAACACCTACAACATTTACATAGACCATAAAATTGGCAATCAATTTATTCAATTTCAACATATAAGTCCTGTAAAAATTGTTTAATCCTAAATTAAATATTGCTCAGAAATTTATACATATTCTTTATTTTCTTTTATTGTACAAGAAAAATGATATTCTTTAACTTATATTTCTTTTATGAAGTCTATATTAATTTTACTTCAAAATTCATACGAGTATATACCAGGCGATGCATCGTCGTTGAAAACAGAAAATCCCATGCAAATTTTGAACTGTCCAAATATTTGCTCCCCTATTAATTTTACAGCTCAGTCGTAAATATATTTTTTAAAGGTCTGTCTATACTGAATATACATGCGAAATTTGAACCATTTTGGACTAGGCGATTTAAAGTAATTTAAGAAAAACTGCATCTATATTTTGAAGAGGTAACAATGCAAAATCAGTCAAATCAACATACCTTATGTAGTCAACCTAAGATTTTATCATTGTCAAATGTACCTAAGTTGTTGTGCAGTCTACATTTATTACTACCTTAAAGTATCTACGCTTGTATACCCGAAATATATTTTTGTAATGTAAAACTGGTTCGAATGAGGCAAAAGCCTAACATTTAAAAGACACAATTTGACATTGACAAAATTATAGGATAACAACTTAAGGTACGTTTGCATTTGCCTGGTTTTGCGTTGTTACTTGATCATTTTTAATTCAAAAAAATGCAGTTTTCTTAAATTTCTTAAAATCGGCTTTTCCAAAATTGGTCGAATTTGACATGTATTTTCAGCATACGCAGACTTTTAAAAATATTTACTATAATAATAATAACTATTTACTCACTTAGCTGTAAAATTAAAAGGGGAGCCAATATCTGTATAGTTCTAAAATTGTATGGAATTTCCAATGTTACCAACGAAGATAGAAAGACTGAAGAAAGGATATTGGGAGGTGGAGGAATGAATTTGAAAAATTTAATTTTAGAAAAATTAACATTATACCTGAAAAATGTTTTAATATTAGTAATTATATTTTATTACCACATATACGAATAAAAGGCTTTATTATCTCAAATAAATATACCACACCTATTTCAATAAATTCATGATACAAATTTCTGAAGCAACAAAGGAAACGGAACTATTGTGTTTCGAATGCTGAAACTTCACGTTTTCCGCCATTTCCTATTATCTGAAATCCTTCGGATAGTGCTAAGAATCCAAATTAAATTTACCACTCTAATTTCCCTTTTTTCACTCTATTTCAAATTGGTTCTTTGTCTTCGCTTTAACTCGTTCATGTTTATTTATCTAGTGGAAAGTAATTCGCCATGCTTGGCATTTTTAAGAGTTTTCAATTGCAATTGTGTTTAATTTGCTATTGAAGACCACGATTGTTCTCATTTTGTGAATTAGGTATCAGTATTACTTATAAACTATTATTGATACTGAAGCAAAAAACATCAAAAATTCAAATATTTACTTTATGCAAAAAGAAAAAATAACTAGTAACTCCAAACTTTTCACAAATTTGCTTAAACCAAAAAAAAATTCTTTGTGCTTCACAGTGGCGTATTTATGGTTAGGTTTGGTTATGGTCTGGACACCCCCCAGGGGACTTTACGCAAAGATCGCAAAGAATTTACTAAGGTATTTTAAAATATCCATTTTTCATTTAACTATTGCTTTATACAGGGTATTTTAAATATATATGCTATCTCTCGTGAGGATATTCCGCAAGTAAAAATAAGATTTATTTTTCATATCAACATAGGTCCGATTCTGCTTTGTTTTGTAGCTACAGGGTATTAAAGTCTTAATAATCTTTCTATTCATTATAATTTTTTTTTCAAGTACTTTTAGTGATTCAAATGAAATTTTGAGGGTGAAAGTTACTATAAGTGCAACATATTTTAATGCTAAAAACGTATCGATAAATTCATCAGGGACGTGCATATGGGTTATCACTTGAATGTTTTTCAAAAAAAACATATGCGCCACTGACTTTCTTCTTTTGATATCAAAATTGTGTAGGCCGTTTAACGACAATTAAAAGTTATCTCTAGATATTTTGTCGAATTCGGCCTCCTTGATAAGATAAACGCAATTTTATTAATCACAATTAATAAAATTAAAATAAAAAAAAATTAAAAATTAACAAATTATATACTAGGTGGCCCGAACTTCGGGAGCATATTCTTCAGATAAAAATAAGTGAAAAAGTTCATATAAATGTATGTCCTAAAATGGTTAGTTTCGGAGATACAGGGTGTAGAAGTTTGACTTTTATTTCGAGTTTTTCCAAATAATTTCTGAGTTAACGTCAATATTTGGATGAAAATCGGTGTCTGCGAGTTTTTTTACATGAGAAATTTGATTTTGATGTCAATATGACTCTTACTTGTAGAGTGCGCCACCTGCATATTTTTTAACTGGTTTGAAAAGTAATAACTTTTCCTCCGTGCCTGTATAAGACTGAGTAAATAAATACTGGTAAGTAACTACTGGGTAAATAAATATACAATTACGATGTTTTTTACGTAAAAAATGTCTCTTGGTAAAAATCGCTACGAGAAATGGTTCTCGAGTTATTTGAAATCGAAATTATCAATACCTGCCATCATTGACAAATTATAAATTTTGACTAAATAGTTATTAGACTGAAATCATAAATTTGAAATCTTTTTGTGCTAAAAGTTAACAGAAACTATTTTATCATCATTTTTTCGAAGAAAAATTTATGATTCATTGAAAAAAATAAAAAGTTCCCAAATTTATCATTTCAGTCATATAACTATCCACTTAACACGTTTATTTTTTGTCAATAATGACATGTATTGACTATTTCCATTCTAAATATCTTGAGAACTGTCGTTTGTAGCGATTTTCACGAAGATACATTTTTTACGTAAAAAATCACGGAAATGTATATTTTTTCAATCAGTAGTTTTATACAGGTATGGACGAAAAATTATTACTTTTCAAAACAATAAACACACAGGTAGGTGGCGCCCCCTACAAATAGGAGTCCTATTGACATCAAACTCAAATTTCTCATGTCAAAAAACTCCCAGACACCAATTTTCATTAAAATATTGACGCCACTTCAAAAATTGTTTGGAAAAAATCGAAATAAAAATGAAACTTCTACACCCTGTATCTCCGAAACAAATAATTTTATGGCATACATTTATACGAACTTTTTTACCTATTTTTATCTGCAGAAGTTTCCGGAATACAATTCGGACCACCCTGTATTTTAACTAATTTAGATTATTTTTTCTACCTCCTTCGACCAAAGTAAAAATGAGAAAACTATTTAGATATATGTAATGTAATAATTGAATACAAATGAAAGAGCGTCGCTTTTTAACATCATAATAGTCTTCGTTAAAGCCTATGTGACACGGTCAAAGTGTACTTGGATCATGTTCACTTGGGAGCTGCGCGCGTCTTACTTGTGACACAAGTGACAATTAGTAGTAGTAGTACCATTATAGGTACATTATGTGAGACGCGCGCAGCGTCCATGTTTGATCCAAGTACACTTCGACTGTGTCAACAAGGTGTCAACCGGGCTTTAAACCTGATTGACCGATGACAAACTGACTAAGCTGTTAGATCTCGATAAAAGAAACATATATTTTCTCTTTACCGATTTTCAAAAATAAGTCCAAAATAACCGAGCTATTTTACTTGAATATTAACTAACTTATGCTTGAATATATTAAATGAATATATTATATTTATATTTACTTGAATATGAACTTGAAAATTAAAAATACTTTATATATATTTTTCTCTTCATTTTTCAGAACCACTGGATCTTTTCTGGAATTTCTTTCTTGTAAATTTAATCTGTTAACTATGTTGCCATATTATCAAGATATTATGTGTTTTTAACCAAAAACTAAACAAATTTCAAAAAAAAATCAAAAAATTCCAAATTTTCAACTTTTTTCTGTTGAGAAACCTCATAATCGTGTTTCTGGGATCGAAATACCGGGTGCGTCTCAAAAGTGGTTCACTCCTATATTTTTTTTTGTTTTTCAGATAAAAAACGAGATTTCGTATGTCAGTATATGACATGAATTGGGATTGCTTAAAGCATTCAATTGTTTTTTAACACTTCCTGTTTCACCGGAAATGACTACAACTCTTAATTTTTAAATGGCACCCCTGGTATATTTTTACTTTATTTGATAGAAAATGATATTCTGAATAGAATGACGTATCACATGTCAACATTTGACATTCTCGCTTAATAAAAAAATGTATTTTAAATTTCAATCTAGAGTGCCATGGCTATGTTAAAAACACTAATTCTTAATCAAGGAGCCTTGGAAAAATAGATTTGATAATCTAATGTTTTTCGGGTCTTGTCCTGGTCGGTAAAAAACATCTAAATCGTATTTTTAATCATATCTAATTTTTTTTAAATGAAACGAGGTTGGATCATTAGCGTAATTGGAAAAAGCATTTTTTTCGTATAATTTGATACCACACACTTGGTATTTCGAGTCAAATTTTCCTTACTAATCGCAAGTTATAATTTGAAATAAACCATATGCGAAAATGTCAAAAGTTGACATATGACATGTCATTCTATTCAGAGTATTATTTTCTATCGAATAAAATAAAAAATACTGAAGGTGCCATTTAAAAATCAAAAGTTTTAGTAATTTCCGGTGAAACAGGACGTGGCCGAAAACAATTGAATACGTCAATCAATCCTAATTTATGTCATTTACTAACACACCAAATCTCGAAATCCACTTTTAAGACGCACCCGGTATACTACCCCTAAAAATAATTGCACTTATTTAAGACTCACCCTATATATATATATATTTAAATAGAATATTTTACAATATAAATAATTGTATTTATAATTTTTTTATCCTGCATATCTAATTAATATTTTCATTAATTAATTATACAAACCAGGGTTGGCATGATTTAAATCCTGATTTAAATCAAGTGATTTTTTTAATTTTAATCATGTGATTTAAATCAAAAAATTAATTTTATTGAAACTTGATAATAAATAAAAAAATAACTATAAAAGTTATAAAAATCTGTCTTAGAAAACTATAAAAAATATTTCTATAACAGATATAACAGATAATAAATCGAAAAATAATTGTAAATTTTATTATAAAATAAAACTGTATAAAAATACCTATTCATCAATTTAAATGTTGAACCGATTTTTGAAATAATTTCCTGTGAATCCTAAGACCGCTAAACGCAAGGTTTTATTTTAAAATTTATGTATAAGTGACAAAAATTCGCTGTTCGAATACATATCATTCGCAGACTGGTGTAGAACTAGGTTCTTCTGATATAGAGACGACGATATCTTCATTCCCGAAAATCTATAATCGTTGTCAGAAAATATATTGTTTTATATTTTTTTTTGAAACGTTGGTATGTTTCCAAATTCTTACCGACATTTTGATTTGCAGTAAGTACTTTACACTTTGACATTAGATAATACATAATCAAGGATAATAGTATTTTCATTCTCGACTTAAGACAGGGGCGTAGATAGGTGTATGCTATGGGGGTGGTACTATGATTAAGTCGCAAAAAAAATCACCGTCGGAATTTTTTTGTCGAATTAAAACGATGGCGATTTTTTTGTCTTCAAAAAGATATAAAAACATAACACAAAAATTAAAATATAGATTTGTAAATAACATAAACAAAAATGAAACAACGACGTTTATTAGTTAATTTTCTATAAACTATAAAAATAATTCTAAACTATCAAAAAAACTATAAAAACTATAAACTATAAATAAAACTACAAAACAAAATCAAGTTTTCTAGTACGCTGTTTGGAAAACCTATCAATAACAGCATCAACATTTATTTCAATATCTTTATGGATATTGATTAGAGTTAACCCCACTAATCTGTCCTGGCCAATAAGAACACTTTGTGTGCTTTTAATTAGGTCGAACATATAAACGATAAATCAACATAATTAAAAGCATACAAAGTGTTCTTATATGTCGGATTTTAATTTAAAAAAATCCTTTCATAGTCAATGACTATTTCAATTCTCGTATCTCGTCAAGCGTCAGGGGGGGTACTGTCCCCCAGTACCCCCCCTTATCTACGCCCCTGACTTAAGACTACCGAACAATAGTGTGTTGTTTTATTAAGAGTAGAAATTATACTTTTTTGACGATGCTGTATATTTTGAGGACCATCGTAAAGCTATTCCGACGTTACAAGGAGGCACAAAAAGTACATTTTTACTTCGAATAAAACACCATTTTTTTAAAACATTACAAATAATTTTTTAATCAATTTCAAACATTGCAACATAATACAAACAGTAATCGAGAAACGATTTGTACACTCGTTGAATTTGACACCCAATATCAGTTTAATAATATATTTTTGCACTTTTGTGCCTAGGCGTAACAGTGCTTTACTTTTATGCCTAACCGTTAAAATGACAAAAATTAATACTTTTGAGACGTTTGAAAAAAAAATCCTTTTGATCTGAAGGGAGCGACTTTTTTTGCGGAATATATTGGTGACCGATGTGGAAAAATTACACGCGCCGTAGAATTGTTATTGTTATCGGTATCGCTCAGAGTAATAAAGATTTAGCCATTTAGGATAGGACTTTAATTCCTAGTCATTTGGAAATCCGATTTAAATATTGTTTTGAATTAAAATCAAAAAAATCGGATTTAAATCAAAAAAAATCCGATTTAAATCAAAAAAATCTGATTTTTTTATTTTTTTAAAAAAATCGTGATTTTTTTCAACCCTGATACAAAACCCTGCTATTGTATGTGACTCAGATATTAAATTTTTCAAACTTCAGCATTTCAAATACTTCATTCATCTTGAGATGCTGCAGGTAGGTAAATTAAAATGCTAATAAAATTCTTAATTATGCCCCAAAACTTTTTGTAAAAATGAAAATTTCCTTGAAGTTTTATTTGATTGGATTCCTAAATTAATTCATAGAAGTGAAATATAATACTTTTTAACTTATTCTTTTAGAACTCCTATAGATTTTCAAGAAAAATGAAATCCTATATTTTCCTTATCATTTCATATTATGTGGGTCGATTATATTTCAAAAAAATAATTTAATAATAGTTAACATTAATAAAATCCAGTTCATGTCTTGCATTCATATTGTCAAAATATCATAATCAAGACTATAATTTGTGGAAATAAATAAAAAATATATAAATATAACAAGGTTAAGGCTTCGCCAGGTGTTAATGTACAATACATTAAAACTATTATTAGCATATTTACTTTGAATTTTGTTAAATAATACCATAATTTACAACAGAACAAGTCATTGGATTTTCCAAAGACATATGCGAAAAAGGTAGTTTTATTGCCAATGTTAGGATCATTACAAGCATTAGTAATATACAAAAATACAGGGTGAGTTTTCTACGATGTTCTCTGTGGGTATCTTGAAAACTACTGGAGATCTGGTTAGATGGGGAAAGTATGAGTCGGTTAAATGGGGAAAGAATATCAGTTTTGAGGGGTCATAAATATACGCCTTTCAGATTTTTGAAAAAAATCATGGATTACTAGATTATTATATTATAATCTATTTTAGACAAAAAGTTGTAGATAATAACAACCTTAATGAGATTCCGTTCTCCGTTTTTTTTTCTAAAGCCTGTCATTTTTGACATATGACACCAACATACGTTTTTTTTTAAATAAAAACCATAGTTGACCATGACTTCATAAAAAGCGTAATTTGTTAAGCTTTTTATAGAGATAGAACCTATAATATATTTTTTTTTTGAAAAATTACTTAGTTATAGCCAATTAATATCTTTCTTGACTAAGTTCACTTAGTTGGCATAGTATTCTTATTCTGTTATGATTTATATCTAACTTATAAAAAGACAGATTGTTTTCTTAAACGGTTCTTTACAATTTCCATTGCACAAACTAAATCTTAAAAAAAAATAATATCACTACTCACACTTTAAGTTATTTTAGAAAATGTTCAAAAAATCTGCCATTGTTTTGAGTACATAAATGCATCTTTTTAAAACTGAATTACCTACTAGCTTTTCTCACAGAACGACCGGTCGACTTTATTAAACTTCTCCCGTACCGCCTCTTGTGCCTCTCTTAATTCATAAGCCGTGAGTGCCTCTCTTAATGCATAAGTTCTTTTGCAAACCTTGTTGTTAACCATACCGCCTAAAAAAATCTAAAATGGATAGGTCAGGTGATCGAGGAGGCCCATGCAATTGGTCCACCTCTTTCTATCCCAATGTTTGTATAATTATGTGATACATAATTTTTAACATTTCTTTCATTATGGAGGGGAGTGTCATAATGAAAGTCATGTCTTGAAAAACGTTCTCTAAAAAGCGTAAGTAACGTTCACCGTTCAACATATCCTCGAAAATGTATGGCCAAGAAAAGTTGAACCAATAATCCTACACGCTTTTCTTCATTTTATAAATTCATTTTCCAGTTTTTGTTTATTTTAATTTACAAAGTTTGCATGTGGCAGTTTGACATCTCTGAAAGCCACGACGATTGAACTTGTTTCCATGGCTAACTAATTAAGTAAGATTGTTTAAAAATGATACGAATTGGCTATAACTGATTTTTGGAAAAAAAAACTATTGTAGCTTATAATCTTATACCGCTGAAAATCTTAAAATATGGCGCTCTTTATGAAGTCATGGCCGACTATGGTTTCCATTTAAAACAAACATAGGTTTGTGTCAAAAATGACAGGATTTAGAAAAGAAACGGAGAACACAGTCTCATTAAGGATGTGATTATGTACAACTTTTACCTGAAATCTTTTTGTCTAAAATGGATTATAATGAAATTAGAGACAATTTTTAAAACAGTCGAAAATTGATTTTTTCGAATTATATAGTAAGCCAGGGAACTTTTTCAAAAATCCGAAATGCGCACATTTATGACCCCACAAAACTGCAATTCTTTCCCCATTTAACCGACTCTCTATATCCAGTAAATTCCGAGATACCCATAGTGAACATCGCAGAAACCTCACCCTGTAAAATGCTATACATAGTAATAATTATATTGTATAAATAAATATTGCCTCACTTAATTTATAACTTTTATATTTTAAGGACTATGACATGCTTTTCTTTAGAAAATAACGTCTAATATACAGGGTGGCGCACCTCATTCGCCTCGATTGATCATACGAAAACAGAAAGATGTAGAAATAAAATATTTTATGGGTACATGTGGAGAGTCAATGTGCACAATTTAAAATTATTTTGAAATATACAGGGGGTCTCAGAACTAAGATCCATACCAAAGTTATATTTTTTCTTCTAACACCCGGTATTTTATTTCATTTTTGGATTCTTGGGCCCAGAAAAAGGCATTTATTATCAGGGTTATATATGTTTAAAATCATTCGTTTTTGAGATATTTAATGATATTTAAATATACATTACTTTTAAGAATTAATTCTTGTGCTGACTTTAAAGGTAAAGAAATAAACTTTACTGAAAAATGTTATTGTTTCCTTAAATTTATACAGGGGTACCAAAAATTAGTGATCTATTTTATGGATTTATTTTACATAAAAACTTTGTTATTTCAAATGCAACACTCTGTATGTTTTAAATAAATCAAAGCAGATTCAAATGCTCTTTCAAACTATATTAGGGTTTTCTATACCATAGGATACATATACCTATACATATCTATCTCAGATTTTGAATAAAAAGCGATTTTTAAATAAAATTGCAATCAAGATGGCCGGTATAGCTATGGCAATTTTCTATTGACAGTTAGTAACTATTTTCAAAATCAACATTAGTGTATGGATATTATTATTTAAACAGATTACTAAAATTTACTCACATTAGTTTAATAAGTAAGTACATATTCTTTATTTTATGAAGAAAAATAAAGCCATATTTGCTGGTGGAACGAATGGATATGTTACTAGTGATTTTGTTTTGTGAGGAAAGTTATTTCTTGGCCTCAAGAGCCTAATACTCAAAGATATCCAAATAGGAATCTTCCTGATAAGCGTTCCTTTGAAAAACTACCTATCCTATTTCCTATTTCGCAGAATTGGTAGTGTAGTTTATAAAAAACCTATTAGGCAGAAACCTATCGTTAGAAGCGAAGAAAATGAATTTGCCGTAATTGGCTCTTTTATAAAAAATTTATACATCTACAAGTTATCGTAAAATAAAACAAAGAACTACTTCTTCGTTTTTCTTGATAGAATAATAAATACATATTAATATTGTAGGTCAATTAAATAAAAGTAAACTGGTATAGATTTAAATAAAGTCTATAAGCTAATGTCGAATTTGAAAATAGTTACTAACTGTCACTAGAAAATTGCCATGGCGATACTAGCCATCTTAATTGTGAATTTATTTAAAAATCGCTTTTTATTCAAAATCTGAGATAGATAGGTATAGGAAACTATACTAGGGTTTACTATACCTATCTATCTCAGATTTTGAATAAAAAGCGATTTTTAAATAAAATGGCAATCAAGATACCCTAATATAGTTTGAAAGAGCATTTAAATCTTCTTCGATTTATTTAAAAAATACATGGTATTGCATTTGAAATAACAAAGTTTTTATGTAAAATAAATCCTTAAAATAAATAACTAATTTTTGGTACCAATATATATATATATTTTTTTTTGGTAAGCAATAACATATTTCAGTAAAGTCTATTTCTTTGCCTTTAAACTCAGCATAAGAATTATTTCCGAAAAGTAATGTACAGGGTATTGACATCAATTCTCTTGTAGCATGCATATTTAAATATCTTTAAATATCTCAAAAACCAATGATTTTAAACATATTTAACCCTTATAATAAATGTCTTTTTTTGGGCCCAAGAATCCAAAAATTAAATAAAATACCGGGTGTTCCATAAGAAAAAATATAACTTTAGTATAGATCTTAGTTCTAAGACCTGTATATTTCAAAATAATTTTAAAGTGTGCACATTGATTCCCCACATATAGCCATAAAATATTTTGTTTCTACATCTTTCCATTTTCGTATAATCAACCGAGGCGAATGAGGTGCGCCACCCTGTATATGCATCAATATACAAATAGAAAAATTTAACAAAGAATATTATAACATACAAGAATATTCAGTTCATGTCCTCGGAATGTCTTGCAAAAGTATTGAAATGTATGTTTTATATAAAAAATGTTGCTTGTTCTAAAATGGTTAATCCCAATTAAGGTTGATTCTCACTATATCTTCCATCTCAATTCCATATCCATTTCATATTCGTTCCGTATTTTTATTGTATTGACGCTATACGTAAGCTTCCGTTCCGTATCAGTTCCATACTTTTTATTGTACAATTTATATCATTACGAAAGTTATAGGTATTTTAAAAATGTGTATCTTATGAAAAAGGTAATAGATTTAATTCAGAGATGAAATGATAAATAATTATCAACAAAATTTAAACAGAGCTGGTACAAATGTAAGAACTTGTTTCCGATATGCTTCAATCCGTCCGCCAAAAAAATGTACGGAAACGTAGTGTGCATTGTTTGTGGCGTTGTTCTATTCATTTACATGATATAATATTTTATGTAAACGGAAGGGAGCTGATATAGAAGGTATAGTGAGAATCAACCTTTATACTTTTCCAAATTTAAAAAATCACAGCCCCCTATGTGAGCTAGGGGGCTAAGTTCTCTAACGCCCCATCTACATTCGTGTACTATGAAACCCCATCATCAATGAATCGAATCAAAAAATGGTCCGATTTAAATGAAACTTCATATGTCGATAGATTGAACCAAGACCAACTTGACTGTGTACAGCACGTGGCACTGTGACAGTTACTTTTGACGTAAGAATCGTGAAAAGTTTATGTCGTCCGATCGCGACCAAATTTGGTGGGTAGGCTACGCGGCGGTGCACACGGTCCCACCCTGCAAAGTTGAATAAGACGTTTCTTTTACATCATCATCAGGGTAGGACTAACGATTCAATATTGAAGAAAAGTGTGGGTCGATGAAGGCATAATTGGGGACGGGCTACAGGATAACGCCCCCGACGTTTCGAACCGATGCCTCTAAATGGACGAAATCATCAGGATTTTTCTTAATTATTGGTCGATTGGAACCAAACTCGGCACGTGGATAGAGGTACCTGAATGGAGTCCTCAGACGGACAGACGGACAGACAGACAGACAGACGAAAGTAAGAAGTTTCACTTCAAATATGTGCACATAGTGCACACACAATTTTTTATATAAACGCTGCTGTTAAATAAGTGCAAAATAATTTATAAAGACATATTTAAATATTATAATTAATTAAGAGAAATTTATAAACAATTAATAAAAAGAGAAAGGGCTATTATCAAAAAAAGGTAGCAAGTTTAAAAAACATGCTACAAAGTATTGTTTTCTTTTGAAACTGATTGAAAACTTAGTTTAGCCGTCGTAGAGGCCTCTTATTGGTCACAATTTTTTAAAAATCCAACCAAAAAAAATTGTCATTTCTCGTAGGTAGGAGGTAAGAAATAATATGAAAATAATGATGTTAACCCTATGCACAATTGAATTAAAAAACAATAAGTAATCATTAGCTAATGATGATGCTTTCTAAATTAAAACGAGACAATGAAACGTCTACTATATCCTGTTGAAATAATTGATTCTCTGCATTTAAATAATAAAACGCGAAAATTCCCATATAAAAACGGTAGAATATATATTTTTCATTGCCGTAACCTGCACATTTGGGTTATTAGCGGTAAAATAGCCATACACATTTTATATTTTTCCTACTAATAGACAAAAAATCATTTGGTACGCTTGGCATTGCAGATTAATCATGGACTTAAAACAAAAATGGGAATATTTGGACGGACTAATGACAATAATTATTTTACTGTATCTTTTAAATCTCAACAAATTTTCCAGTGTTTGCGTTTTTCATTAAAATTTGATTACCAGAATATGTTGGTTATTTTTGAGTGAATAATATTGATAATTGTATACCGGATGACAACGAAATTATTGTACAAATTGCAATTTAATAATCTAATATATAAAATTCTCATGTCACAGTTTTGTTACCATAATCCTCCGAAACGGCTTAACCGATTTTGATGAAATTTTATATATAAAAATATATATATTTATATTTTTTTTTTTTATATATATATAAAAATATATATTTATTTTATTTTTTTTTATATTAATTTTATTTTTTTATTTTTATATTCAGTAGGTCCTAGAAAAGGTTATTATTAAAAAATACATACAACCATAAATTTTCACCCTTGTACCATCAACCCCTATTTTTTTAATAGTTTATTTTATTTTTTTAACATAATCCTCCGAAACGGCTTAACCGATTTTGCTGAAATTTTATATGTATATTCAGTAGATCTGAGAATAGCTTGTTAAATATTTTATACCCCTAAGAGATAAGGGCGACACACCCCATTTTTTTTACTTTTTGGACAATTTTTTTTATTTTTTTATAATGTGGCGTAAAAAATTCATACAACCCTCAATTTTTGCCCTTCTGCCATCAACCACTATTTTTTAATAGCGATATTAGCAATTCAATAATTTTAATTTAACAACACAAATTGTTTTTAAAAATTTTCAGAATACCTTAAATTAAAAACATTGGTATGATTGGATATATACCGGGTATAATGGTATTTACCTAAATTCAATATACTATTTATTGATCTTTTGTGTATATACCGGGTGAAAAACTTAGGTATTTACCCAATTTTCAATATACCGGGTGCTTGCCCATTATTGACCTTAGCCACAGCGACGCGTTTAGCAGAACCGGCTAAAATAATATTTCGGGGCCAATCTGAAACAATACTTAATTACCCAGTGTCGTCCGAACTGTTATTCGGGAAACTTCGGCAGCATATCTGAACATAAAAATAAGTAAAAAAGTTCGTACAAATATATCATAAAATGCTTCGTTTAGGTTTAATTTCTATTTCTTGTTTTTATAATTTCTGAACTAAAGTCAATATTTGACTGACGGCAATATGACTCCTACTGGTAGGGGCGCCACCTACATATTTTTTAACTGATTTGAAGAGTAATAACCTTTCGTTCGTACCTGTATAAAACTAATGTTTACGTAAAAAATGTCTCTTAGTAAAAATTGCTACGAGCAACCGTTTTCAACATATTTGCAATGAAAATAGTCGAAACCAGGAGCGGATAAAGGAATTTATTTTAGGGGAGACCCAAATAAAAATTAATGTAGAATATTCTTTTAAGGGCGCTTTTTTTAACCCAAAAGCCTAATATTTAACCCAATTCATAGTTTTTAAGGGGGGCCCAGGATCCATGGGCCCCCCACTGCATCCGCCAGTTGTCAATACAAGTCATTATTGACAAAAAGTAAACATATCTTGACTAGATATTTATTTAACTAAAACGATAAATTTAAAAACTTTTTATTAGTTTAAGCTGTTAATAAATTTTTCTAGAGAAAAACTACGATAAAACAGTTTATGTTGAATCTTTGGCATAAAAAGATTTCAAATTTATTATTCGACGAATAACTATCCAGTCAACATGTATAGTTTTTGTCAATTATGACATGTCTATTCCAAATATCTTTTTCTTTCATCTGTTCTTCTTATGATATGTCTGTTCCAAATATCTTTTTCGATTCCAAATATATCTTGAAACCATTATTCCTATAAGGATTTTTACCAAGAAACCTTTTTTACGTTAAAACTGAGGGAAATGTATATTTTTCATCCAGTAGTTAATACAGGTGCGGACAAAAAGTTATTACTCTTCAAACCAGTTAAAATTATTTAGGTGGCGCCTCGTACAAGTAGGAGTCATATTAACATCGAAATCAAGTGTCTCATGTCAAAAAAACTCCCAGACACCAATTTTCATCCAAAAATCGACTTTAGCTCAGGAATTATTTGGACACAATCGAAGTAAAAATAAAACTTCTACACACTTAGGACATACATTTATACGAAACGTTTTTACTTCCTTTTATCTGTAGAATATGCTGCTGAAGTCCTCCGAATATAATTTGCAACACCCTGTATAAAGACACTATTAGTTTTTATTGAAATATTTATATTAGGTCCTCATAGTTTTTCTATAGGTACTCGGATTTGAACAATCTCAGCATTAATATGTATTATGATTTAATGCTTTTTTCTACTCCTATCCAAGGAACTTCAATTTTTGTCTACTACCACGAATATATTACTATCGAACACGATACTATATTAGCAGTTAAAAATCGGAAAAAATATAAGGATCTAAGTAAAATTGGTGTTACCGTAGTCTTTCATTTTCTAAAATTATTTTAGTTATTGTCCTCCACCCTTTAAAAAATCTAGACATACCAAAGTTCCATTTAAAAATACATTGACCTACTACAATGACTACTTGATTTTTGACGTAATTATTAAATGACCTCATTACAGAACCAGAATGATCTTATTACAGAATGGAGATGGAGATAAATAAATATTAAAAATATCAGAAATTTTAAAAGCGCACTACCAATTTTGATCAAAATATAAATAACAGAAACTTGTTTTGCAAAAAAAAGAAGAAACAAGTTTAGATTGGAAAGTGTCCATAAGGACAATGTTACTATTTGGCGCTGTTCTTGCAGCGGATGCGATCCTAAGCTTCTGATAATTTCGGAGCGGTTCGGCATTCTCTGTAAGTATATCAGAAAATATTTTTTATTGAAATTTATTATTACTTTAATTTATTTTCAGAACTGAATACTAGTAGTATTAGAATGTATTTATTTAATAATAAACTTTAATAAAAGACCTATTGAGACTAAAAACATATTATATTCTTATATCCAAAGAATCCATTTTAACTGGCATAAAACATATATATTTTTATATTTATAGAAAATGACTTTTATATTGAAATACTAGACTAGAAGTGTGACTAGTATTACTCACTTAAACTTGAAACTTGAAACCTGAAGCTCTTATAATATATTTATTTAGACGTAGCATGCACAACCCATGACTCTTTTGTAAGGTTAAACTGTAAAATAGTTCAAAAATATACTATTTTATTTCTCCCTTGGAAGCTATAGGTTTTCACCTTACAGAGAACCAGTATTGATAACATGCGGGTATAAGAAATACGCACATAAGGTCATATTAGCATTATTTTATGATTTAATTTTGAAATATTTATAGAGTTGATCTTGTGTCAATTTAAAAAAAATACAAACCTTGAATAGAAAAAGTGTATGTTTCAAAGGATTAGCAAGGCTTTTTCATAAATTATCATCATATTAAATAGAACGACTGTTGTTTTATTGCGGGATGTGTGAATATGTATCATTTCCTTTTCTTTGTTAGGTTTTAATGATGTAAGACGTATGTACGGTATTTAAATAGACAACTCCCCATATCTAAATGTCAAAGTTACGAAAATACAAATTTATAAGAAATAGCAATATTATAGTTTTCAAAAAGTAATATTTTCTTAACCAAAGAAATGTTATGATTGTAATAATGTTTGATTGTCGTAAAATGTTTAAATCTATACTAATATATAAAATCCTTAAGTACATACTGATTAATCACGATCCTGCTCAAACCACTCAACGTAAGAAGCTCAATTCTGGCGTACATGTTGATTCTAAGGTGTAGACGTTCGATAAGAAAGGATTTTTCGAAATTCCAGTTCCAAGAGGGTGAAACCACCCCTCAAATATTAGAATATTTTTTATTTAAAAAACGGCCAAGTTTCCGAAAAAATGCTTAAACACGTAGATTTTATTTTGTTTTTTTACATATTTTAAATTTTTTTAAAAATATATACACGGTGTTTCGAAAAATCTAGTCATTGATTAATCACGATCCTTCCTGATTAAAGCGCTTGACGTAAAAAGCTGATTTTTGGAAAACAGATTGACTTTAGGGTGTAGAAGTTCGATAAGACGGGATTTTTCGAAACTCGAATTCTAAGGGGGTGAAACTATACCTCAAATATTAAAATATTTTTTATTTAAAAACCGATGAGTTTTTCGGAAAAACACTTAAACACGTATATTTTATTTTGTTGTTTTACATATTTTAAGATTTTTTTATAAAGTTATACAGGGTGTTTCATAAAATATGACCATTGAGTAATCACGATTCTGCTTAAACTGTTTGCCGTTTAAAGCTGATTTTTTTTAAAGCGGATTGACTGTGGGGTGTAGATGTTCAGTAAGGAGGGGTTTCTCGAATCTCAAATTCCAAGAGGGCGAACACGCTCCTCAAATATTATAATATTTGTTATTTAAAAAACGGTTAGTCTTTAGGGAAAACGCTTGGACAAGCATATTTTATTTTGTTTTTTTACATATTTTAAAATTTTAAAAAAATCATACAGGGTGTTCCAAAAAGTTGGGTAATTTCTTAACCACGATTCTGCTTAAACTTCTTGACGTAAAAAGCTTATTTTTGGCAAACGGATTTTTCGAAAGTCAAATTCCAACGAGATGAAACTACCCCTCAAATATTACCAAGTTATATAATAATATCGCCATATTGTTTTTTCTGATGCTGACATAAATGTGAGAACATTTTATCCAGTTTTTATGTTAATGGAAATGCTTGCTTTGCTTTATCATCACCATTACAAATGATTAATTCGACGCTAACGAAGTCTCTGGTACACGCTAGTATTATTATAAATAATCTTCAATTTTTTCAATGCAAATTAAAGATATTTATCTTATTTTGAGCCAAATACCGGGTGATTTTCAAATGTGACTCACTACTATAACTTTTTATTTTTTTTAACGAGAATTGATATATGACATAAATTAGGATTGGTTGACGTTTTCAGTTATTTTTGGTCACTTCATATTTCACCGGAAATTACTACAACTTTTGATTTTTAAATGATACCATCGATATTTTTTTTATTCAATAGAAAATGGCCTTCTGAATAGAATGACAACTCATATGTCTACTTTTGACATTTTTGCTTAAAAAATAGATCTAGTATGTCATGTTTTTTTTTGCTTTGTGATGAACTTTATAACATTTGATTTTATAATTTCATTGACAGAGAAATTTGACTCGTACCAAGTGTGTGGTATCAAATTATTCGTAAAAAAATGCTTTTTCCAAATATGCTAATGAGCCACCCTCGTTCCATTTGAGAAAATTGAGATATGATTAAAAATACGATTTGGGCATTTTTTGACCGGCCAGGACAAGACACTAAAAACGACTCCTTGATTAAGAATTAGTGTTTTTAACATAGCCATGGCACTCTAGATTGAAATTTAAAATACAATTTTTTATTAAACGAGATTGTCAAAAGTTGACATATGATAGTCATTCTATTCAGAATATCATTTTCTATCGAATAAAGTAAAAATATACCGGGGGTGCCGTTTAAAAATCAAAAGATGTAGTCATTTTCGGTAAAACAGGAAGTGACCAAAAACAATTGAATGCGTCGTCAATCAATCCCAATTTATGTCATATACTAACATACGATATCTCGTTTTTTTATCTGAAAAAATAAAAAAAAATTATAGGGGTCAGCCACTTTTGAGACGCACCCGGTTTATGTTACGGCTAAAATGGATACTTGGCTAGTTCAAACTAACCAGCCATTTTGTAAACAAACAGCAAAACCAACACCACAAACTGACACCTAACCAACAAAATAAACGCGCTTTTTGCAAAATAGTTGGCTTGTAGTTGGCAGTATCCATTTTAGCCATAGCCAGGAAGGGGTAAAATAAATAAATAAAATAATTATTTTGAAATTTCGGAGAAACGGTAGGGATTACAAAAAAAAAGTTATAGAGCGTCAAATTTTACATAAAAATGATTTCTATACTTTTTTACTCAAATCAAAATTAACCGAGATAGGATGGCTAGAAGCTAGGGGATGATAGTAGGAATTTAAAGAAAATCATGAAAATTGAAATATGCTGAAAGATTCATATATTTAAACGTTGTTTTTAATTTGCTCAGAAAATTATCAATTTCAATTCACCTTCTTTTAAATTCACCTACGAGAAGGAGTGAAAAATGTAAATAAGGTGGATTTTTCCAAATTACAGAGAAATGGTAAGGACTTTGAAAAAAAATGTTTAAATTATAGTTGCGCTCTAGCTTCTAGCCACTCTACAGGTTAATTTTGATTTGAGCAAAAAAAGTATAGAAATCATTTTTATGTGAAATCTAACGCTCTACAACTTATTCAAACTTTTTTTTGTAATCCTTATCATTTCACCAAAATTTTGAAAAAAAAAATTATTTATTTATTTCATCCCTTCTCGGGGGTGAATTTATTATATACAGGGTGTTTCAAAAAACATGTGCCATCTCTCGTGGGGAGATTCCTCATGTAAAAATAAGATTTATTTTTCTTATCAACATAGGTCCGATTCTGCTTTGTTTCGTAGTTACAGGGTGTTAAAGTCTTAGTAATCTTTTGATTTATTATAATTTTCTTCCCAGTACTTTTATTGATTGGAATGAAATTTTGAGGGTAAAAGTTACTATAAGTGCTACATATTTTAAAGCTAAAAAAGTGTCGATAAATTCATTAGGGGCGTGCATATCGGTTATCACTGAAATATTTAAAAAGAAATTATGTGCGCCACTGATTTTTTTTTCCTTTAATATCAAAATTCTGTAGGCCGCTTAATGCCAGTTAAAAGTTATTTCTTCATATTTTGTCGAAATCGGCGCGGCGTCCTTGATGAGATAAACGCAATTTTTTATTAATCAAAATTAATAAAATTAAAATAAAAACGAAATTAATAACTTATATATTTTACCTAATTTATTATTAATATTATCACTATTATTTATTATTACTATTAGTCCAACCTACAGCAATTTCAAATAAAAAAATAATGGTATTTAGTTTAGGATAATTAAAAAAAAACTAATTTTAAAAAGTTTTAACATCCTGTAACTCTAAAACTATGCATTTCCATACCCATATTTATAGGACCTTCTTTTCATATTTTTTGATGGGGATCAATGAGTACTTATTTAAAACTTTCGCAAGTTAATGATATTATTTTTTTTAAAGGTTGCTATTAAACTTTATCAAGGCAAATTAATATAATTGCGTTTATCCCCACAAGGAGGCCGAAATTGACAAAATATCAAGAGACACTTTTAATCGGCATTAAACTGCTTACACTATTTTGCTAACTAGAGATAAAAAAGTCAGTGGCGTACATGCTTTTTTTAGAAACATATTCCAGTGATAACCATGTTCCAGTGATAACCTATAGGTACGTCTCGTCGGTGAATATGTCGACACTTTTTTAGCTTTAAAATATGTCGCATTTATAGAAACTTTTACTCTCAAAATTTCATTCGAAATGCTAAAGGTACTTTGAAGAAAATTATAATAAATCGAAAAAATATTAAAATTTTAACACCCTGTAGCTACGAAACAAAGCAAAATCGGACCTATGTTGATATGAAAAATAAATCTTACGCGAGGAATCTCTACACGAGGCACATGTTTTTTGAAACACCCTGTATACTTATATCAAAAATACAAGTTTTTACCAAAACTTCGTATTTGACGGCCTATTTTATTAAATCTATTCTAAGTTAGAAAACCACCCTTTAATTAGTTTTATATTCAAGAATAAACAATCGTTATGAGAATTGTAAAAAAAAAAAATATTCGCTGATAATAATATTTCTTTGTAAACTAGCATATTATTAATGTTCTAGAACGTTCTTTATTTTTCTCTAGTAAAGCCCATAAACAATTCTAGAAATTATACTATGTAACGGTAATAAATTATATTTTTTAATTGTAACATTTTATTGTTATTTAAATTAACAACCTACAAAAAAGTACCAAGAACTCGGTGAACTGTTTTGTTTACCCACCAATCGTTTATATGCAATTTTGCATAAGCTTTAGCCACAACAACCTCATATGAATATGTATGAAAACTCAGAGTATTGTTAAGAAAAGGCACATGTTACACAATACTAAATCCTATCATTCTGATTAAAATTTTCCACGAATTATATATTCAATAAATAAAGAGCAGTTAATATTGAATATACAAGAAAATATAATGCCACTGACTGGAAAAATTAAAAAATTTTAATAAAAGTTTTATAATTCGATAAAAACTAGCTTCTTCGTGGTTCTTCATTTTTAAGCAAATTTTTCTAACCAATTAAAAAATAGGCATTTCAATGGATAGATATACAAGGTCCGGCAACAGTGCCGGCATCGAGTCAGGCATCCGCAGCTCCTATAATAAGAAACTTAGGAATTTTGTATAAGTGCAAACTAGGGATGTCAATCCCGAAAGGTTTTCAAAATCCTGGGATTTTTGAGATTTGAACGACAAATCCCGGGTTTAAAATTACCAATGAAATACCTAATATCATAAAAAAATTTAATATAAATATAACAAAACACGAAAATTAACAAAAAACTCTTTAAAAAAATCATATTGTCAAGGTGTATTACTGGTTGCATAACTGCATACTGCTAAAAAAATCGCAAGGTGCATTGAGGAACCTGGCGTATTCGCCAGAAAGTAAAGAAAATTATAGAATTCTTTAGAAAAATCTAGAAACAACCGCCAGGGGGTATACCTATAAGGCCCGCGCTTTGACAGTTGGAAGTTTTAAAGTTTGAAGTTTAAAGTTTGAAGTTTGCAGTCTGAAGATAGTCTGAAGTTTGATAATACCGCGAAATACCGTTAGAGTAATAGTAGTTGCATAAGTTGTGTTGTAAATAGTATAAGTTGTGTGTACAGAGTGAAACAAATAAATTCGTTAAGTATTTTATCGTGAGTTTAAATAGTGGACCCACGGAATCCGTAACAATTGGTGTCAGAAGTGGGATTCAAGAGGATTTTAAGAAGAAATTAAGTGGATTGGAAGATTTTTAGACCGGATTAGAGTAATTTTATGGTTGGTACAAGGGAACAAGCGAAGAAAATGGAGGAAGTAAGCAAACTATTAGGCGATTTTATGGAGAATATGAGAAGAGAAAAGGCAGAAGAACAAGAGAGGTTGCGAAAAGAGAAAGAAGAGGAACAAGACCATCTACAGAAAATACTTATGGAAAATCAAGAGAAAATGTTGGGTAATTTGGAAATTCGTTTCGAGGAGCGACATCGTAGAGAAAAACAAGAAGAACAGGACCGGCTTGAGAAAATTTTAGAAGATTTAAAAATTCAGCGACAACAAGACAAACAAGAAGAGCAGGACCGTATTCAACAGAGTATCGAAAATTCGGAACGAAGACAAGAGACCCACTTCCAAGAAGTCGTAGATCTGGAGGAGCACCTTCAGCAGAAAATGGAAAAATTAGAGATGGACCTACAGAAGACCAAGGTACAAGTAAGGACACCTGGCGTTTCTGGAACTGCGAACCTCAAGGCACCGACCTACGATGGACAAACGACCTGGACAATGTACCACCGTCAGTTTGAAGCAGCCGCCGCTGCCAACGGATGGACTGACCAGGAGAAAGCAGCGGCACTTGTCATCGCGCTGCGTGGCCCTGCCCTGGAACTGTTGCAAACTATTCCTGCAGCCCAACAGCAGGAATACCAAACTTTGGTCGCTGCACTGGACAGAAGATATGGCGACCAACATCGACGCCAACTTTACCAGGCCCAGATCAAGACACGTCTGCAGAGGTCCGGAGAGAGTCCGCAGGAATTTGAAGCAGACTTACGTCGGCTGGTACACCTAGCGTATCCTGAAGCACCGGAAGGATTTAGGGAGAAACTCGCTGCTCAGTGCTTTATCAGCGGACTGAGGGACAATGAATTACAGAGGGCGCTGCAAATATCGCGTTTTTCTACCAGCAGCGAAGTACTCGTCAGGGCGCTGGAAATAGAAGCTGCATTTAGCGCCATTCCTAAACCGAAGATAGGCTCGGTAACGGTTGAGGAACAGCCAACGAGTTCTTACATACGTTTGGAGGAGATGTTTAATAAACTATGCGAATTACTAGTGAACAAGAGAGTCAACAACACCCAGACAGAGAACCAAAGAAGATTCCAGGATATGAGGTGCTATGGATGCGGCAGGAATGGCCATATCAAACGAGATTGTCGCATCCAAATGCGATTCAATTCACCATCCAGAGAACATCGGCACATCGGAAGATCCCAGGACATAAGTTGCTATAGATGTGGCAGGAATGGCCACATCAAACGGGATTGTCACATCCAAATGCGATTCGATTCACCATCCAGAGAACATCGGCACATCGGAAGATCCCAGGACATAAGTTGCTATAGATGTGGCAGGAATGGCCACATCAAACGGGATTGCCGCGTCCAAATGCGATTCCATTTACCATCGAGAGAACATAGGCACCAGGAAATCAACACTAATGAGCGAGTATTGGCTGAAGAAAACAGAGCCCCTATGATGTTTTCCGTTAGGAGTCTAGGAAAAACCGCTGACAGTTTGGTGATCAACGGGAATGTCAATGGTAGAAGAATTCGAATGACTGTGGACACAGGCGCTATGGTATCGTTGGTGCGGACTAACTCAGTGCAAGGATTGAAGATGATGCCTCTTAGAAGAAGAGTGTATTTACGTACAGTTACGGGGGAAATGGCCGTTGTACGGGGAGAGGCTTTCATGGAACTGGAGTTAGGGAATTTGAAGTTTCGACATAGCGTTTTAGTGGCAGACATTGAAGATGATTTTATCATGGGTATGGATGTGATCAGTCAACATGGTTTTTCGTTCGATCACCATAGAAACATCCTGAAAATCGGAAATGAGGAATTTTCTGTATCTAAAGAGAAGAGACCAGGAAATATGGAAGCAAGATCAGCGGAAATTGTGATGATACGTGGTGATGCCAAGAAGACTGTGTTCGGGAAAACTGAGAAAACCTCTGAGTGCCGTGTAGGACGGGTACAAATTATCGACAACGAACCAGATCGACGACGAGCTACCTTGGGCAAGAAAATGAAACATCGTGAAAGCACTATCAGAGTAAGGAATTTTAAATTGAGAACTGACGAACAATGGACGACGATACAATTGAGGAAAGATCAAATGGAAGATCCAGACATCGGAGCAATACTACGGCTCAAGGAAGGTAACGGCGAGAGACCACCGTGGCAGGATATTGCGGACAGAGGGCTCGTTTTCAAAGCTCTCTGGGCTCAGTGGAATTCACTGGTGATTGAGAATGGATTGTTAAAGCGCACGTGGCAAAGTGCGGATGGCAGGACAGTAACAACTCAGTTACTGGTACCAAGGAAGAAAGTTACCCAGGTATTGGAAGAAATTCATGGCGGTAAAACTGGAGCCCATCTTGGGGTAAACAAGACCTTAAGCAAGCTGAGAGACCGTTTTTACTGGGTAGATTATTGTGAAGATTTTAAGAAATGGTGTCAACGTTGTAAGATTTGCGCAGCTAGACAAGGACCAAGTACTCGATCTGGAGGAAAAATGAAACAAGATAACGTTGGACTGTCGTTCGAAAGAATCGTTAGGAAGGGAAGATTACTGGACGTTCATAAGCACGTTAGAAGTAAGATTGCGCTAGCCAGTGACCGGATGAAAGCTCGTTACGACCTCAGAGCTAATTCTACGGGATTTCAACAAGACGATAGGGTATGGTTGTATAACCCACAGCGCAAGAAAGGAAGGTCCCCAAAGTTAACTCCAGCATGGGAAGGTCCTTATACAGTCATCAAGAGGATAAAGGATGTTGTGTACCGGATTCAACGCAGCCCTAGAAGTAAGTTGAAAGTAGTTCATCTGGATCGATTGAAGAGATACCAGACAGGAAACCTTGATCGGGACGATCAAATTTGAGAAGGGGGCAATGTCAAGGTGTATTACTGGTTGCATAACTGCATACTGCTAAAAAAATCGCAAGGTGCATTGAGGAACCTGGCGCATTTGCCAGAAAGTAAAGAAAATTATAGAATTCTTTAGAAAAATCTAGAAACAACCGCCAGGGGGTATATAAGGCCCGCGCTTTGACAGTTGGAAGTTTTAAAGTTTGAAGTTTAAAGTTTGAAGTTTGCAGTCTGAAGATAGTCTGAAGTTTGATAATACCGCGAAATACCGTTAGAGTAATAGTAGTTGCATAAGTTGTGTTGTAAATAGTATAAGTTGTGTGTACAGAGTGAAACAAATAAATTCGTTAAGTATTTTATCATGAGTTTAAATAGTGGACCCACGGAATCCGTAACAATATGAACACCAAACAAATTTTAGCAAACAAATTAAAAAAAAATAGCGCAAAAATATTAATGCGTCCAAAGTTTCATCCCCCAGTCTTGAACGTATCTTATTACACAAGATCCTTGCCGAAGAAAAACATCTTTCAGATTCCACGCTGGTGGCCTCAATGGTTGATAAAAATTCAAAAGGTTTTTGGAGATTACGTCCCCGACTACCACCATTTGAAAATAATAATTCAATTTCTTGGGTAATAATGTCCGACAATCGCGTCTTATTACTTCTTTTGGTTTTTATCGGCTTTGAAGATTGTTGTAATACTTTCTGCAGTTTAACCTTTAAAGGTTCATTATCTTCTCTTCTCAGAAGTTCGGCAATGGGAAGCTCATCCTCTTCGCTGTCGTTACTGGTTCCTCTTCTAGAAGTTCCTATCTGATGAATTGTCGAGCTCTAGTCTGATTAAAAGCTTTTCTATTCTTGATTTAATTAGGGAAATATTAAGTTATTTATTAAATCAATAAAATAAAGAAATATTAATATTTATATAATCCAATCCAGGGATTTTTCAAGGCAAATTTTCTTCCGGGATCCTGAGATTCCGGGATTCCGAGATCCCGGGATTGCCATCCCTAGTGCAAACCTAAAATATCTATTAGGGTGTATTTCAGGAAAATATTTTAACTTTTACAGGGTGGCTCAAAAAAGTGTTAGTGGATCGAGATTATTTTTTTAAATGGAATACCCTGTATATTATTGCATTTTTGGCTTCCTTTCTAATAACTTTACATAATCCTGAGATATTATTAAATATGTTTTAATAGTTTCAGAAATATTATTAAATAAATAAACAAAAATTTCAGCCATTTTCAAAAAATTTATTAAAAATACAAGAAATCAAAACTATTTTAGGTATTTACTACAGTTGGTTTGTACTTAATGGAATACCGTGTATATTATTGCATTTTTGTATATTATTGCATATGTACCACACCACCCGCATTACGTTGTATTTGATATAGCATCGCCGATTGAAAGAATTGGGGCTTATTTCTATCATCAAGATGACAGTAATTAATTTGAAGCCCAAACTTTAAAAATTCTGTTTAAATAATTTAATATTGGAGTGGAACATATTCCCGCCTTCCACAGAAACTGTATCGATTTAATATGACATAAATTGACACAGTTCCAATCTAAAATGTCAATATTCCATGGGTATACCGGGTGCGTCTCAAAAGTGGCTCACCCCTATAACTTTTTTTATTTTTTCAGGTAAAAAAAATGAGATTTAGATATGTCAGTATATGACATAAATTAGGATTGATTGACGTATTCAATTGTTTTCTGTCGCTTCCTGTTTCACCAGAAATACAAATTTTGATTTTTAAATGGCTCCCTCGGTATTTTTTTACTTTATTCGATAGAAAGTGACATTCTGAATAGAATGACATATCATATGTCAACTTTTGACATTTTGGCTTAATAAAAAATCGTATTTTAAATTTTAATCTAGAGTGCCATGGCTGTGTTAAAAACACTACTTAATTGATAATCAAGGAGCCTTTGAAAAATATATTTGATCGTCTAATGTTTTTAGTGTTTTGTCCTGACGGGTTACAAGTTTCCTAAATCATATTTTTAATCATATCGCAATTTTTTCGCCAGGGTGGCTCATTAGAATATTTGGAAAAATCATTTTTTTACGAATAATTTCATACCACACACTTGACATATTTGAGTCAAATTTTCGTTATGAACCGCAATTTCAAATAAACCATATGCGAAAATGTCAAAAGCTTACATATGGTATGTTATTCTATTCAGAGTATTATTTTCTATCGAATAAGGTGCAGTTTAAAAATCAAAAGTTGTAATCATTTCCGGTGAAACAGGAATTGACGAAAAACAATTGAATACGTCAATCATTCCTAATTTATGTCATATACTAACATACCAAATCTCGTTTTTTTAACTGATAAAATAAAAAAGTTATAGGGGTTAGCCACTTTTGAGACGCACCCGGTATAACATATTTAGGGTAATATACTTTATTTTACAGGGTATCCCAGAAATAAGTGCAACTATTTTAAGGGGTAGTAGATCTCAATAAAAGAAACATATTTTCTCTTTATCGTTTTTCAAATAAGTCCAAAATAACGGAGTTATTTTGCTTTGAAAACTCCACACCTGTAATTTTTAACCAATCAAAACGTGTTTTTATGACAAATCACCATGGCAACGGATAAATTTTAGTGAAAATTTTTTCCTTGTGGGCACCCAACAGCGAATTATACTGGAAATTTTTTGACGTTTATAATGACAGGATATCATTTTGAGAGTCTGTTTTTTATTTGTTTACATGATAATTTTGATACATTTCAATTACAAAGCTGAGATGAAAGTTTGTAAACTGCTTCCATACGCTTGACTTCGATTTTCTGGTATTCACGGGTGTCAACTGCTTAATCTCCTGGCGAATATTTTCTTTGCTTTCATGACCGAAGCGAAACATTTTTTTTAAGCCGTGCCGCTTGACAGCTTCAAAACTGAAATAGTTTTTAGGTTTGGGTGTCACTTAGTTATCATCACGGGGGTGTCACTTGTATGGGAAAATAGGCAACAGTCAAATTTAAACGTGCCAGGATAAACGACAAAGAAAGCAACATTTGCCAGGCATTGGCTTTCTTTGTCACTCACATTGCTTAAATCATGATACCGCGGCCATTTTGTCAACAAAGAAGCTGGCCGGCTGTCCTGGCAAGTGATTTAAAACAATTTTGCTTTTACAATATTAAATACCATTTGGATGTATTTAATGCGATTATTCAATTAACTGGTAAGTCAGAAATTACACACAAATACTTTATTCGTAAATACAACTAAGATGTAAACGTAGTTTTGTATTTTTAGATTTCAACTTTTGCAAAGACCCGCCGATAGAACTTGCCTGGCAGCGTACCTGTTTAACTAAACGTATTATTTCCTGATAATAATATCAAAACACGTAAGTACCTCTATAATTTATGATGACAAATGATTTTGATTATGTTTTATGTTATTTAAATACTTTCTAACCTCAAATAATAGTAAGATCCTTGTTTATATCGCACAGCCCGTTCAAAACTGTATTGTCTTCAAAAAATGTTTACAAAACAAACAATTATTACAAAAACAATGTCCTTTTAATCTGATTTATACCTCAGAAGGATGCCAGTAAAATTTTATTAAATCAACATTATATTATTTGGCCATTAATATCCAAAAAGGAGCATATTGCCTAACTTAAATTTTCTTTTACTTCTCTTGACAATGTTCTCTATATTCTCTATTTTGAGTTAGTAAACTTTTGAACGGGATGTGCGATATATAAAATACATAATATATCCAAGGGTATGATCTGATAAAAGTATTTTTTGATGCATTTTTTGGTTTTTTATGCACGTTGGCTTGGTTTATGTTTTATTCAGCTTATATTTATTTGGTATAATAGTTTTTTTGCCTTTGGAATGGCATGTATTGAGGCTATAGATAGTGTTTCATTAGATCATTAAAGGAATTTAAATTAGCACATATTTTTTGTGATATTAGTGTGTTATTTTGATACAACTACTAGGTAGTTGTATCATAGTGCCTTATGCATGTTATTATATACTTATGTATTATCAGTAAATAGATGATAACATACTACTAAAATGTATTTTTAATAGTATGTTTATCTTTCCTATTCCCTAGTTATTTGCAAAATGTATTTTGAACTAATTTAAGTCATTAATTGATCATCTTTATTTTTCAGGTTCCGGGATATTCTTTTTCATTATTAAAAAATATATATATTTCAATATTATTGTAATATAAATCGCAGCTCTAAAAAATAAATGATATTGTTTACTAAATGTGTAATTTATTTACTATGAATTTTCTCTGAAAATAATAAGTCTTTAATAATATCATTGATTTGCTGTGTAAAGTTAATAGACATATTTTTTAATATTTTAAATTATATTAAAGTAATAAAAATATGTTTATTAACTTTAAACAGTAAATCAGTGATACTTATAAAAATATTTTTTAAAAAATTTCCCCTCTTTTAAGCCCCGCCCCTCCAATTCCCCTCAATTTAGCTAGTACTGCCAGGCTGCACCAGGTGGCGTCTGTTTCCATTTTTTAACATGAAGTTAGCATTTCTTTAATGTACCTATTCTCTGGTTATCATAGTTACTAAATAATAATAATAATAATAGTAACTAAATAATCAATTCGACCAAAAATCGAAAAATACATTTTAATTATTTGATTTTCAAACACAATTTGTCTTCGACTCGATTAACTTCGATAATTTTCAGAATATTCATGAGTTCGAAAAAATTTCCGGAAATAATTTGACATCTAGTGGTATTACGAGTGAAAATTTCCAAAAAAAAAATATTTTTTGCTAAAATTTTGAGAACCACTGGATCTTTTCTGGATTTTCTTTTTTGTAAATTTAATCTACTACCTATGTTGCCATATTATCAAGAAATTATGTTTTTTTAACTAAAAACTTAAAAAAAATTCAAAAATTTTTAAAAAAATTCCGAATTTTGAAAAAAAATTTTCGCGAAAAAAACCTCATAGGCGTGTTTCTGAGGTTGAACTATACTACCAGTTAAAATACTTGCACTTATTTCTGGGACACCCTGTATATTATATTGATAAATGAGGTCTAAATTATAAGAAAATGTATTTTCTGCGAAAATTTGAAGAGATAGGTAAAAAATAGTATATTTAATACAATTTGATAGACAATGATATTGTGCATCTGATTCTCGTAAAATATACAAGGTGTTCAGTTTAAATTTTAAAGAAAATTTTTTGAATAAAAATAATTTAAAATAATAATTTAAATACATTTTTAAACACTCTGCATAAGGTAGTATAATTTTTATTATTGCAACATAAAATTTCGTAAATAGAAAAACTTCAGTACAATCGAGAGTACAATATTTGGTTTTAAAAACTTAAATACGTCTAGAGAAATGAAGCATTAAAATTATTACTGTATTTTGATATAAAGGTAAATATTTTAAAAACGGTAAGATTAAAATGCGGTAAACGTTAATCAAATTTACCTTTATTTTAATCGTAGTAACTAAAAATGTAATAATATACAGGGTGTTCCATTTAAAAAATGCAACTTTGATATTTTTTTATATATTATGGACACTCTGCATCTTGTAAAAATATTTTTAAATTGTAGCTCTAATAGTCCTTCAACGAATCCAAAACTTACAATTTGTAGAAATCTAATCAAACGATTAGATTTCTACGCATACAGATTTCTACGCATACGGAGTGTTGTAGCTAAACAGCTACAACACTCCGTGTCTTATGTGGTGAATAACCCTGTATAAAGAAAAAAAAAATACGTAAAAAATAATATAAGACTTCTATTTTTCCAGTTAACTTTTACGATTTCTATTGTTACCGAACATCACCTGATTAACATGAAACAGTTTTATAAAGCGATATTTTATTTCAGGAAAATGACTTCCCAAGCAGAACTTCAAAAGAAACTCAATTTGGAAAGGGCCACCAACTTTATGAGACAATACAGAGACCCCAATTCCAGAGAACTCAAGAAACTCTCCGCTAATCAGTTTATGGAAGTTTGGAGCCATTACGATAGAGACGGTAAGAAAGTTTACTAAAGATCGGCGATTTTAGTAATTTATTACCTATTATGAAAAATATTTTGATGAAAAAACGGTACTTTTATGAATCTTATCAAAAAATATAATCAACAGAGTTTTTCTTTTAAGATATAATCTACTACAGTCTGTCCAACGACAAGATCCTTGATAGTGATAGATGTGTCTGTCGTTTTAATTTCCAAGTAGTTTATTTTATTTTACAAAGAAATAAGTTGGTACAATTGGAACGCATAGCAGGAAATTAATATATATATATTTGACTGACAAGTGATTACTTCAAAATATTGTGAGAAAAACTTATAAAACTGAAAAAATGTAATCGAGTTATTTTATTTAAAAAAACGGTATGTGCTAATACAAAACAAACAATAACAAAACACCACATACCAAAAAATATAAAAAAGAACTATTTCTGATTTTCAAGCTTCAAGAAACTTCCCGCATTTATTATTATATTTATTAATACAGCTTATGTACAAATACAAATTTGTAATATTCCACAGGAATAAATAAAACAACATAAATAAAACAAACTATTTTATTAATAATAACACTTACCAAATTCAATACCTTGGTTGATTAATTAACTCTAATCTTAATTTTTTTAAACTAGTACCTTTTGACATTATTTTTCAGTACTAAAATCCATTATTTACCTATCGTGTGATGTCGATATTTTACAGCTACTTCAGTTTTTAGTATATGTTTAGTACGATCCTTGTACCATATACGAGATGCACTTATCTAACGACGAGATGGTATACAAACTTTATTGATGGTAACTTTATTGGTGTATAAGACTTTCTCCGTGGCCAGCGAGTATTAACTATAAACTGTGCTCTGGGTCTGCAGTTAATATTCCCTCGATTTTTCCTCCACTTGAATTCAAAAGCCACAAAACACACGTAATAACACGAATCAAAATGCATAATCTTCCAAAACGCATGGTATTTGATATAAGTTCACACAAAATTATAATCTATAATTTAGCCAGACTTTGACAAGCCTCAAAAATCTAAAGGCGAGTTCATACGCATCGGCGTCCGTTGTCGGTCATCGTTCCGTGAAACCAATAAAATTGAAATATGCCATTTTTGAAATAAACCAATAAAACTGGTTAAAAACAGCAAGAGACGACGCATGACGGATTTTTATTTAAACCCATCCATAGTTAACTTAAAAAATATTAGAAACTTTTTTTAGTAAAATAAATATATTAGTATGGGACGTATCTACTTTTCTTCTGTCATCGTCTGTCGAAATCTTACCTGAGAAAAAAAACAGAGTGTAGTGTATTTTTTTTCTATAAATAACATGCTTAATTTTACATAACAAAGTTGTATAAACGGGGCTTAAGTTATCTTTCTAAGTAATTTTCTCATGGTAACCATAGAAACGGCTATTATTGTTGACATCACTAATTATTTAATTTAATTTTAGTTTCCATGTATTCCAAATTGGACGTTTTCTACGAAAAGTGACGTCATCGATTTTGAAAGCTGCCATGCAATTTAAATACTCTTTTATGCATCCATATCTTTGAATCAAGAGGTCAATATCAAAAACTAATTTTATTTCTTATTTATTAATGAAACATACAGGGTGGCGATGGCGCCTCTCATACACCGCGGAGAATAGTAGTTTATATCCATCGCAATGTAATTTTGGCAGCATATTTAGGTTAACTGAAAGCATTTTATAAAAATATATAGCATTATACAGGGTGTCCCCAAAAAAAGTTACACATCAAATTTGTGTTTTTTCTAATGGAACATCCTATATATTAATTGATTTTCGGATTCTGTAAAAAAAATAATGGTGAGTTTTATTAAAAAAGCATATACCTAAAATCTAAGAATTTTGACATATTTCACATTTTGTGAAAATGAAGAGTAAATTTTAAATTTCGATAATATAGCTACCCAAATTTTAGTTGACCTTGTATAGTCTGATATTTAATTACAATAACCATTGTATGTTAAACCAAATTGCAAATTGACCTGAAAAGTTATACAGGGTGAGACAAAATTAATATGGAACATTAAAAAAAAGCAAGTTACACCTTTATTTTAAATGGAACACCCAGTATATTTTTCCGATATTCAATGGGGAATATATCTTCAAAATATTATTAAGTTTGGCTACCCATCAGACAAAGATTTTCCTAGATATTTTAATTTTTATGATTTTGCGTCAGTAGATCTTTATTATTTGAAAAAACCTAGGGTGGCTGTGTGATATACCTTTTGTTAATTTAACAAAAATTAAAGATTGTAGAGTAAAATACTCGGTAATAAAAAGATTCACCTTTAAAACATATTTTAATTATTACAGGATTACAACTAGTTATAAATTTATAATTATGTGCCAAAAATTAGCCAGATGAAATCAAATACTCAAAATGCTTTCTTTCCTGTTAGATAACTGCATAAAATAATTGTCATTTCAAAAAGATCTTTTAATTTTAAATGGCATACATAATATGTGGAGTTGTAGCTCGAAAAGCAGCTACAATAATTTCTCTCATATTGTCGACAATAGTTGGTCGAGTTTTGTATAAACACTGTTTTTAACATAGGTACATATATCCTCATAAGCCAGACTAGATAAAATCAGGAGCATTTAAGTATTCTATTAATTAGTAAATGCACACTGCATTCAGCAACTAACAGAATCATATCAATTATCTAGGAAGTAGGATATAAGTTTGCATTTTCGGCAAATTTCTGAGATTTTTTTTTGTTTTAAGTGACACAAAATGTTAACTAGTTGTTAAAGTTGGACTAATTATACAGCTATGTTGAAGTTGAAGTAACATCAGACATATCACAGCCACCTGAGAATAATATACTGGGTGTTCCATTTAAAATAAAAGAATAACATGCCTTTAAAGATGACCAATGTTCAATATTAATTTTTTCTCACCCTGTATAACTTTTTGAATCAAGTTTTAATTTGATTTAAAGTACAATAGTTTAACTAAATATTAGGCTATACCGGGTAAATTCCAATTTAGGTAGCTTTTATTGTAATTTAAAAATTGTTCTTTATTTCTAGAAAATGTTATATATGTTAAAAACCTTACATTTTAGTCATATACTTCTCTTATAAAACTAACCTTTATTTTTCTCCCAGAATCCGAAAATCAATTAATATATAGGGTGTTCCATTACGAAAAACACAACCTTGATATGTAACTTTTTTTGGGGACACCCTGTAAAACTCTCTATATTTTTAAAAAGTGCCCTGAATTAACCTACATATGCTCACAAAATTTCATTTCAATACAAACTGTCGTTCTCCTTGGAGCCTCCGTGGCGTATGGGAGGCGCCATCCTGTATTTGTTGTAATCTCTTACGTTATAATAATAAAGTTTCAATAAAACATGAATGTGACAAAATTAGACCACTGGAGTTACTTCTCCTGTCAGTTATTTTTAGTTAAATACATATCTAGGTACATACCTATCCTAGGTACCTTACCTACTGTTTTCTATAAATAATATGCGTATCTAGGTAGGTACCTTACCTACTGTTTTCTATAAATAATATCTTTTTAAATCTGTTATTAAATTAGGAGAATTAGTCACCCAAGTGTGAAGTATGTGTACCTATAATTAGTTAAAAAAATAATAATTTGAAATTAAGTACCAAGCGTATATGAACGTATACCTTTTTTGCTTTATTTGGAATCAGTACCTAATACCTATTATCTATATTTATTGCTATATTCACTATTATTGTATATTACTTTATTAGTCTACTTTAAATAAGTCTTATATCAGTAAAAATGAGAAAAAAGTAATTGAATTTCAAACCATATTTCATGCACTAATAATCTTACAAATCGATTTCGTATATAAAAGCGTATTAAAATACGAATTCCCATGTCTCGATAGCCGTGATCGTCTAGTGGTTAGGACCCTACGTTGTGGCCGTAGTAACCCAGGTTCGAATCCTGGTCACGGCAGTGTCAAACACTGTCACGGGGAGACTAACTTTTTTATTTTTTTTTCGGGTCTTATAATTATTAAATTAAACATACATAGTAGAAAATTTTGAAAAATTCCTAATATTTTAATTATTTTTCTATCTTTTATGAGTTTATTGTTCAATATATACCTACTCCGTTCTTTCTACTGCTTATTTATTTTTATTTTTATTCAATTTAAAGAAATGTTATTTGCTACTGTTTTAATAAATATATTTATATATTTGCAGGGAATGGTTACATAGAAGGTACCGAGTTAGATGGATTTCTAAGAGAATTCGTTTCCAGTGCAAACGCTACTGATGTTGGACCTGAGGTAATATGACAATTGTAAAAATACAAAAATCGTCAACACAAAACATCACCCTTGTTTTATGCCTGGCAATTTAAATGCAGTTTCTATTTTTGTAGTTTTGACATTATTTTTTATTTTTTTGAACTTTTGTATTTTTTCAAACAATAAAACGAAATTTGGTACGTTGGTATATGACATAAATCGGGATTGATTGGCTTATTCAAATACCTTCGGTCGCTTACTGTTTCCCCGGAAATGACAACTTTTTATTTTTAAATTGTATCCCCGGTATTTTTTATTACTTTATATTCATTACACTATTCATAATCTTTAGTAAATTTTGGATATTTTTCATTAGAACCATTTTCTCCTATCTGCTAAAATAAAGTGGTGGGGTAAGGTTAGATCTATCTTTATTTAAATGTTAGTAACTCCGGACTGAATGATCAGAATCCAACAAACGAGGGCTCGTTTAAAAGAGCGTTTCTTACTCTATATTATACCATAAAAATAATAATAATAAGGTTTAGAACGTAGACGCTAGGGGGCGCTTTCTTACAATTTAAGCGCGTTTCTTACAATATATAGCGCGTTTTTTCAAAAAAAAATAAATAAGATAGTATATGTAATTTTAGCTGATAGTAAAGAGTAGTAAAATATTAAAAAGGCAGCGAAAACCGCATCTTGATATCTTCTTTCAAACCGAAGATATTAGCAAAATTATCATAAATACCAAAAATTAAGCCCTTAATTACCTTATTTTTACAACACGGTATCAGTAGCCCTCTTGATTATGCCCATTCTAACAAAAAAATAAGATAGAAATAGTTAGTGTTTAACAATACTTTTGAGACGTTTGAAAAAAAAATCCTTTTGATATGAAGCGAACGACTTTTTTTGATGTATTGAATATACCTATCGGTGGCCGATGTGGAAATCACACGCCCCGTAGAATTGTTATCGGTATCGGGGTATTTAGCCATTTAGGATAGGACTTTAATTGGAAATAAGTCCTAGTCATTTAGAAATCCGATTTAAATATTGTTTTGAATTAAAATTTAAAAAAATCTGATTTTTTTAAAAAAATCATGATTTTTTCCAACCTTGGTTAAAACTAACCATTAAGTTTTAATCAAGGGGCTTTGGAAAAATAGATATTTTATCGTCTAATGTATCGAGTGTATATTTTCCTGGTCGCTTAAAAGATGCCGAAATCATATTTTAAATCGTAACTCAACTTTTTCGAATGGAAATGGCTTATGAGCATAACGGGAAAAAGCATTTTTTATGAATAATTTGGTATCGCATATCAGTCAAAATCGTTACATTTATGGCGATGGCTCTCTAAGGAGTAATTTAAAATGCTATTTTTTAATTGGAAATATCAAAAGTTGACATATGATATATCATTCTATTCCTTTGTTCTATTCAGAATGTCATTTTCGGTCATATAAAGTAAAAAAAGACGGTATCCTCTATACCATTTAAGAATCAAAAGTTGTTGTAATTTCCGGTGAAACAGGAAGTAATCTGTATATACCCTGTGGTTTTTAGAAATGGCTTGTCTCTATAACTTTTTTATTTTCTCAAACCAAAAAACGAGAGTTCGTATGTTAGCATATGACACAAATAAGGACCGACTGACGTATTCAATTTTATTCATTGTCACTTCCTTTTTCATCGGAAATGATACATTTTCCATTTTTATAATAATTTCCATTTTTGTCCATAACGAAAATTTAAATAGCTAATATGTATGCGGTACCAAACTGTAGAACAGTTAGTACTTAGTTAGTTCGAACACATGTCGGAACAGCTACCGCCAAATTAATGAGGTATCCGGATTACTGGAGGAATATTTCTATAATGTTGTTTCCAACTTAAACCGAAATTTTAAACACATTTTTTATTTAAGGTATCAAAAGTGGACATATATGATATGTCATTCTATTCAGATTGTCATTTTCTATCAATTAAAGTAAAAAAGTAAAAAATACAGATGGTATATTTTAAAAATCAAAAGTTGTGAATTCCTGTGAAACAGGCAGTGACCGAAATTAATTAAATACGTCACTTAATCCTGATTTATGTCATACACATAAATAAAGAAGTTTTAAGGGTGAGCCCCCATATAACACAACACAATCCTATAGATATCTTGAGGATATCCACCCAGGATATAGTAAATATCTTAGGGATATCCAAACACCAGAGGAGGATATTTATGGGATATCCAGATGGGACAAAAAAAGTAATCTTCGAGACATCCCTAGGCAAGCCTTTTTCGATTATTTGGGATATTTATAGGATAATACAAAGATGATGTTGGGATCATAATATAGAATATTTTTAGGTCATTATATTAGGACTGTTATTTGACAATTAATACTTACTTCATCCTTAGTTTATAGTAAAAACGTTCGCGATTTAGTTTTATTTAGCCACGTTTTGACGTTATTCATTGGATATTTTTATTAACAGCTCTAAAATATACCTACATTTTATGACAATGAATTTTGTTTCAAAATTTAGAAGTTTATTTGTATGAGTTAAGAGCTTACAATTTATACTGTACCATCGAAAAAAAACGGCGTTCAATTGACTTGAAAATTACGATCGATGACATTCCCCATATAATTTTACATACAAAATAACAGAAATTTTCATTTCCAAGCCACCTCTGACGCCGTTTTTTTCGATCGTATGGTATTATACCAGATTATACTACCCTTTATGGACCCTCTAGCAGTCTAGCAGCAACAGTTTACATCAAAGTAAGCACACAGGATACAGGCAGAGTACTTAAACCACCGAGTAGCGACAGTCCCGTTTTCAATTTTCTTTGCGGCTGCGCGAAATAAGTTGTTTATCTGTCATATGAAGAAGCGACGTTGCCACTGTTGCCATTTATCAAATATCTCTATATACTTATTTCAAGTATACCTCAGGCAACGAATCGTTTTATTAATTATTTATTAGCAGAAAGAAGCTATTATTATAGAAGCAGAATTATATTATAGAAGCAGAATTATATTATAGAAGCAGAATTTATTAGCAGAATAAAAAGACATCATGGGCATATATTGAAACATTTTACAATTCAGATAAATCTCAGTTTTATAGGTGTGCACCTAAACTAACTTATGCTCATTTATATCCCACGTCATTTGAAAGTATGAAAGTAAGCTATGCGGCGCAAGTTTTAAGCCATTCAGTGGCATGTGGTATGAATACATACATGAGTTTGGGTGCACTACCTCATGAGGCATTTGGTACAATTGAAGTAATTGAAAAATTTAATCGTCTTTTTGACGTTCTGAATTCAAATTCAACCCAAAACCCATTTAAATTTCAAAATGCTTATGACGGTTCGGAATTTCAGAATCAATTTTTGATAGAAATGTTAGAATTTTTGAAAAATTTAAAAATAATAAACGTAAATGGGAAGGACCTAACAAACACATTGAAATTTATTAAATGCTGGACAATTACTATAAAAAGTATTTTTAAATTATGGGACAACCTAAAGGCAGTAGGGTATAAATACCTCATGACTGCAAGGCTGAATACAGACTGCCTGGAAAACTATTTTGGGAGCGTAAGGCAGCAAAGCGGTAATTGCGTAAATCCCACCCCCATCCAGTTCCAAAGAGCATTTAAAAAGCAATTTATCCAAAATTATTTTCATTCAAAAAATATGAACTGCAAACCAGACCTCGCCCACTTACTAGTGAATCTTAAATCCGATTTCAAGGAATTGGAGACAACGGCAGAAGCAGAAACAAACTTGGAAGTTTTGGCTGTATCTGTAACGGACCACAGTTACAGAACTGAAAATATCGAAATAAAATGCCTTTTATTATGTTTGTGGGTATTTAATGAAAAAGATGTCTACAGGTTCACTCATGCGAAATATGCGAAACATTTAGCAGAGAGTGTCAATCGCTAGATGTACACACATTATTAACACATTTTAAGGCATTCGATCCTCTAAAGGGCATTTTTGGTGGATTGTCTTCACCGCCAGAAAGATTCGTAAATTTTGTTTATAATTTAGATTTGATTTTTGATAGCGAATTTGAAAAAAAAATGATAGGTGATCAAATTTCAAATTCGCTTTTAAATATATTCAAAAATTTGATCACCCCTGTAAAGACTTTCCAAAATCATTTCTTTTAAAATTATTTATTAGGTGTAAAATATTTTATACTTTAAAATTTAGAAATAGAGATTTTAAATTTAATAAAACCAAAAAAAATGTACGTAAATTAAGAAACTTAATGCATGTATAATTAAACAAGTTATAAATCGAAACATTTGTTTTTTTTCTTTCCAGCATCCTTATAAATTAGTATTCTAGATATCTTTAGTAAAGCCCTGTTGACACGATCCAAGCGTACTTGGACCGAGTCAACCGGGTAAAATGTAATACCAGGTAATACTGTATGATCGAAAAAAAACAGCGTCCAGTTGGCTTGGAAATGAACATCGATGACATTCCCCATATAATTTTACATATAAAATGACAGCGATCGTCATTTCATAGCCATCGCTGACGCCTTTTTTTTCGATCATATTGTACTTTTTAAATTCTTTTTTGCATCAATTCCATTTTTTTTATTACTAAGTTTTATACAAATTATTTTATGTAAAATAGGTAAAAAATAAACTGACAAAAAAAAAGATAAAAATCGATATTAGGTAAAAGCACAAAAAACTTTTTTTGCATTTTAAATAGCAACCACAAGGTTTCTTTTCAATCTTTTTCAATGAGATTCATATTATATCATTTATCTCTAAATATTATAAATATGTAATTCCACTTCAAATGGTGAGCAGTGTATACCACGTTTATAGGACCACTTCATAAGTTGAGCAGTTAAATACGTTGTTTATCTGTCAAGCACGTGATAAGAGAGAGAAAGAAAATTTGGTCCCACCCATAGACTTAAAATAAAATATAGACTACACTATTTACATCTCAACGCGGACAAACAACCTTTTTTGTACACATGTTTACTTCTGGGTACAGTCGACCGAGCCTTCCTCATCCAGCCTATGTTGTCACGTCTTTAATATTATCAATATTTTTTTTCTTGTTATACACATATATTGAGATATTAATACTACAGTTTAATAAAGTAGGTTTTAATATTCCATAGATGTATTAAATAGTTCTTATACTACTAAATTATAAGTCGGATACTATTTAAAAAGGATAAGTTCTTTACAATATGGCAACACCGATTAGAGGCGAGGGAGCCTATTCATTCATTTATTACCTTGTAGTACGTGTCGCACGTGTGCGGTAAAGCTTTGTTGCCGCTATCTCCCCGGCTGTATTACCGCATTTTCTTAGCTTGTAGTCCTTAAGAGTTTATTTTATTGACTTTTTCTGTTCAAAAACTATAAAATATGGTTCGCCAGTGCCAAATTTGCAAGAAATTTGACTTAAATAATCCATTTAAGTCTTGAAACGACTTTTGACCGGTAGGCAACTCTCAATTTACCAATTGGGAGTCAGTGGCGTTGTTGTAGAAAGGCGCTTATTTAGATAATATTTTAGTAAAATATAAAATCTGAATTTTTTCTCTTACATTACATTATTTACTTACTTACATTGTAACAAAATCATAATTATACCCCTGTTAATAATTAATAATGTTTTTATTAAAAATATATTCCGGTTTATTCTAAAATTATCTTCAGAATCTAAAATAACATACAAGAATTTTAAAATGATATTATATTATGAAACAATATTTTTTAATATACCGGGTCGTCTCAAAAGTGGCTCAACCCTATAACTTTTTTTATTTTTCAGATAAAAAACAGATTTGTATGTTAGTAGGTATATGACATAAATTAGGATTTATTGACGTATTCAATTGTTTTTGGTCTCTTCCTGTTTCACCGAAATGATTACATCTTTAGATTTTTAAAGGCACCCTCGGTATATTGCTACTTTATTCGATAAAAATGACACTCTGAATAGAATGACATATCATATGTCAACTTTGACATTGTCCTAAAAACATATCCTATTTTAAATTTCAATCCAGTTTTTTTTCAATCCACTAAGTTTTAATCAAAGGAGCCTTGGAAAAATAGTTTTGATCGTCTAATAGGTTTCGTGTCTTGTCTAGGCCGGTTAAAAGATGTACAAATCGTATTTTTAATCATACATATATCAATTTTTCAAATGGAACAAGGGTGACTCATTAGCATATTTGGAAAAAGCATTTTTTATGAATATATTGATACCATACACTTGGTATTTCGAGTCAAATTGTCGTTATGAACCGCGTGTTACAATTACAATTAAACCATATGCGAAAATGTCAAAAGTTGACATATGATATGTCATTCTATTCAGAGTGTCATTTTCTATAGAATAAAGTAGAAATATACCGAGGGTGCCGTTTAAAAATTAAAAGTTATAGTCATTTCCGGTGAAACAGGAAGTGACCAAAAACAATTGAATGCGTCAATCAATCCTAATTTATTTCATATACTAACATACTAAATCTTGTTTTTTTTATTTGAAAATATAAAAAAATTATGGGGATGAGCCACTTTTGAGACGCACCCGGTATAATAAAGACAGTACCGAGTTATAAATGTAGTTTTTATTTTATCCACTTCCTATCACCTTCCTTGCTTTAATGGAACAGATTTATGTTTGCTCTAATTTACATAATAAGACATCACTTAACCAGAAAAAAAATTACAACAATCATATTTTTTTTCTCTCCCTGTTGCCGATTCTATTATATCTGTGGAATAGATCCTGTTTTGATTAATATTAGGGGTTGTAAATGTTTGACTAAAATTAATAATTTATTATTAATTTCAAAAATTACCTAATTTCGATGATAAAATTTCTTCTATAACGTGTATTTTATTATTTTTATCCTTTTTGGACTCTAAATTGTTTTTTCTAAACTTTTATTTAAAAAATCTTAATAAAATATAAAAAAGTTTAAATACGATATATTTTTAATTTAATTATAGCTTCATTAAAATAAAAAAATTACCCGGCTATGATACGGAGAGTTCAGGTGTACTTGAGAAACGAAAGACAGTGTTGTGTTTCTCGGCAGAGTCGTCAGGGAACGACCGTTACGACAGAGACAACCTATCTATCGCTCGTGTCGCACTCGTTATAACCTAAAACAATAACACAACAATAACAAGACAGTGTCTGACCGCATGTTCCAGCTATTTATGAATGGGATGCTCAGTCTATATTTTATTTTAAGTCTATGGTCCCACCACATCAAAAGAGCCGACGGTGTCTGTCGCTACTCGGTGATCTACGTACTCTGATACAGGTATAATTTCTAACACCACACATTCCAGAAACTCACAATTTAAACACAAAAATAGGATTTCTGTTCGAATAGATCAAACACGAAAATGGGTTTAGGGATAAAGAACAAGCGCTTTTCAACAAATTTTCACCTATAATTTTGTCACAAATTTTGCATTGTGAGACCCTGAGTCGTTCGTCGTTTTTCGACATTAGTTGAGGTTAGGATAAAATTTCTGCTAGAACAAGGCTAGAACTATTAGTATAAGAAAAAACTAAGTCAAACTCAATCAGTTTTATTAGTTTCAGTAATTTTTAAGCCCATTAAATATCGACAAACGACCGAATTCACCTCGAATTTCACTAAATCAAAGAACTGAATAATACACGATGCAAAAACAAACAACTGTCGAGATGGATTGTGGGAAATTTTTTGCGCGGGCGTTTTAAATTCTCTATATTACTGGGAGTGGCCAAGCTCATAAATATCCAGATTATCCAGAAAATACCAACAGGATATTTTGTTGCCTTGACGTAATATATATCTATCTGTATTGTTTATTGCATTTTATGTAATATAAAAAGTAATACATTATTTATTTTTCCTAAATATCTAGACGATATTGTTAGGATATTTTATTATCATGAGCATGTTTGGATATCTCAGCTGGATGTACAGCTGGTTCCAATAAAATTGAATAGGATTTAAAGCATATTTTTTATTATTTCGGGCAGTATATTCTCTACTCATGTCACGCTGATATTCTGAAAAATTTATTTGTCACTTTGTCAAAAGCAAAGTTCTTTTATTCAGCATCACAATAACGTTAACATGTCAAAATACTTGGCACATAAAATATACACTGCTCAAATATCCAAAAAAAATGTGTAAAGAGTAGTATTCATTTTTTTTTTGGAACCAGCTGTACATCAGACATACGACCATAGAGATATCCATAGGATATTCTATTCTGAGACATCTACAGGATTTCAGGATGTCTGGATCTTTATAAGATGATCTTATAATGGGACATTCCGACATTCTATCCTGCGGATATTGTGTGTTATATAGGCCACTTTTGAAAAATCTCAGTATATGTCAAGAAAATCTTTTATTGGTGGGGTTCTAACTGATCTGCCATATTTATAAACTATTCTAAATAACTGAATATAAATAAATATAGGATAATAAAACACTTGATTTATAACAGTTTTTTGTTTGATGTTCCTATCTGTATAATAATTTATTATATGGGTGCATCCAAAATATTATAATAAATATTGAAACGTAGTTAAGTTACGACGCGACACGTTTGTTAAAAATACCCAAGTTGAAGCTTGTTGACATTTTGATATTTTACCAGAAAAAAGTACATCCAGAAATTTTAATTAAAAAAATGTTGTTTTATGTCCTATAGGTCGAAAAACACGCCGCTCCACTTTTTTAGCATTTTATCTTTTATATTTTTCTTTTAGCTGGAAAGAGCATGGAAAATGTGTTTTTTTTATTTTTCTACTTGAAAATTCAAAAAGAATTTTAAGTTCAACTAAAACTAAAGCCTTTTCTAAAAAATTTTTGTTCGTATTCGTACCTAATTTTTCACAGCTTATTTTTTCCTTTTCCATTCTCAAAATAGCTCCTTACATACAGAGTACATTTTAAAATTGTCTAACTAATATAATTTTTAATAATGTGGATATACATGGTAGTCCGTACTGTATTCCGGAAACTTCGGCAGCATATTCTGCAGATAAAAATAAGTAAAAAAGTTCGTATAAATGTATGTCTTAAAATGCTTAGATTCGGAGATACAGGGTGTAGAAATTTCATTTTATTTCTATTTTTTCCAAATAATTTCCGAAGTAACGTCAATATTTGTATTGAAAGTTGGTGTCTGGGAGTTTTTTGATATGAGAAATTTGATTTTGATGTCAATACGACTCTTACTTGTAGAGGACGCCATCTACATATTTTTTTACTGGTTTGAATAGTAATAACTTTTTGTCCATACCTGTATAAAACTACTGAGTAAAAGAATATAAATTTAGGACGTTTTTTACGTAAAAATAGGTCTCTTGGAAAAAATCGCTAAGCGTAATGGTTTTCGAGATATTTGGAATCGAATTTATCAATACATAAATTGACATAAATAATTAAACCTACTCACTAAATAGTTTTTAGACTGAAATCATAAATTTTAAATGATGTTTTGTCAAAAGTACAGCAGAAACTGTTTTATCATGATTTTTTCGAAGAAAAATTTATGATTAATTTAAAAAAATAAAAAGTTCCGAAATTTATCATTTCAGTCAAAGAACTATGTACTCAACATACTATGTTTATTTATCAATAATGTATTGAATAATTCCATTCTAAATATCTTGAGAACTGTTGCTCGTAGCTCGTAGTCGAGCTTTACCAAGAGACAATTTTACGTTGAAAATCACGGAAATATATATTTTTTCACTCAGTAGTTTTATACAGGTACGGACGTAAAATTATTACTCTTCAAAACAGTTAAAACGTTAAAACACATGTAGGTGGCGCCCCCTACAAATAAGAGTCATACTGATATCAAAATCAAATTGCTCATGTCAAAAAACTCCCAGACACCAATTTTTATTCCAAATATTTAAGTTGCTTCAGATATTATTTGGAAAAAATCTAAATAAAAATGAAACTTCTACCCACCGATATTAAGCAGTTTAGGACATACATGCATTTATGCGAAATTTTTTACTTATTTTTATCTGCCGAATATGCTGCAAAAGTTTCCGGAATACAGTTCGGACCACCCGGTATATATTTTTAATAACTTCAACACACACAGGGTACCGTATGATCGAAAAAAAGGCGTTAAAGATGGCTGGGGAATGACAATCCATGATTATTTTGGCGATGTCAATTTCTAGACACCATTTGCTAAAAATTGGCATAAAGCTTATCAAAATTTAACACTAATATAGAAAGATTAAAAATAGATAGAACGTTTCCAGAAACACAAATCTATTCCCAAAAAAAATTTTTTTTTCAAATTTTAAACTAAGTACGCCATTTAAAAATAATTTTTACTAAGTATAAAAATAAATTATAACCTTCTTAAAACCAACTGACAGTAAGCTTCATCAAAAAATAAAAATAGTATGGGCCAAGTAATGACGTCTAGAGCTTAACCTGGCCGAAATTGCCATCGATTGCCATTCACCAGCCGTCTGTGGTGAATCGTATGGTACTTTGGTACGCATATACATATAAAATTGTAATGTTATTTGTAATAATAATATATATAGTAGGTACTGTAGTGTACAGGGTGGACCATTTTTGTTGTTTCTATAGGGTATCTAGGAAACCGTAAGAAATATTCAAATTTTGATACTGCAGTCTCGGGTTCTTTTTTTGAAAAAATCACAATGCCGCAAACGGATCGTGGCTATCTTGATCGGTTTCGAAGCTACAGGGGGATTCTCAAATTTTGTACTTTTTGAAGATGTTCGATAGTTTGTTTATTTCAGCAACTACGCAAAAATGAATTATACATTCTAAATGTACTTTTCTGTGTAGAATACAGTGGCGTAGTCTGACTTTTTTCGAAAAAAATATTTTTTTTAGATATTAACTATACTTCTGTTTTTTTAAATAGAATCCCCTGTATATTTTTAAATTTCTTGATTCAGCTTGGCATGGGCTTCTCGAAAATATATAAGACTCTATATTTATTTTCACTATTAACCTCAACATTTCAAATTTTTCTTAAAATATCCAGTTAGTACAGTAGGCCGCGCCGAGTAACAAAGTAAACGGTTGTCATGGCAATCGGTACATAGCTTTGATATTGCTTTGATAGATGCGTGACATCTCATTTCAACAGATTGAAGTGTGTGTATTTTAAATAATAAAAAAATTAGTAAATTTGAAAATTTTTATAAATATAACATGTTAGAATGTTATAATGAGTGTAACAAACATAAGCAAATGACAGCTGATTTATATTTTTAGGGGTATTTTGAGCGCGAGCAACCAAACACAGCCATTTTTAAAAGGTCAGAAAATAGTTTAATCCTAGGTCACCTGATATCACTCTCTTAGACTTCTTTCTCTGGGGCTTTCTAAAAACGAAATTTATCGAAATGCAAATTTATTAGAAGAGTTACAAGATAGTTTTGTTGTGGCTCTGCAAAGTGTAACCAACATACACATTCGAAACGCTGTTAGAGGCAGCATGCAGAGACGGTGCCAACCCCGTCTAGATAATAATGGGCAGCAGTTTGAACATTTAATGTAGTCTTTGTGTTTTTATATTTTATATTAACTGAGAAGCCCGATTGAAGTAACCTGTTGAGTTTGTATTAAAATATGTTCTTTTGTTTCTGTCACACTTATTTTTTTTGCTTCGTATTTTTTGAATTTATATAATTGCTAATACATGGATTAATTTGAAAGTAGATATTCGCTTGTTTCCTTAAATACTCGGCATGACCTACCAAGAGGAAAGTCGATATCTTTAAATAAAATGGAATTTTAAAGTTAATAGTGGAAAAAAATACATAGTGTTATATATTTTCGAGAATCCCATGGCAAACTGAATCAGGAAATTTAAAAATACACAGGGGGTTGTATTTAAAAAAAACATAAGTATAGTTAATATCTAAAAAAATATTTTTTTCCAAAAAAGTCTGACTACGCCACTGCATTCTACACAGAAAAGTGCCTTTGGAATGTTTAATTCATTTTTGCCTAGTTGTTAAAATAAACAAACTATCGAACATCTTTAAAAAGTACAAAATTTGAGAATCCCCCTGTAGCTTCGAAACCGATCAAGCCACGATCCGTTTGCGGCATTGTGATTTTTTCAAAAAAAGAACCCGAGACTACAATATCAAAATTTTAATATTTCTCACGGTTTCCTAAATACACTATAGAAACAACCAAAATGGTCTACCCTGTACATATTAATAAACCGTTTACTGTGTTTACTTGTGTTTTATAGGCTGTATCTGACGACATGTTAATAGAACTGAAAGCTTGCTTTATGGAGGCATATGATGACAATCAAGATGGGAAAATTGATATTCGTGAGGTTCGTATAGATAACACTGGGGAACAATTTGAAAAATAATTTGTGTTGAGTTCGATATTTAAGCTGTTTTATAAGTAAATTGACATGCTAATTCCAAAACTGTATTTAGTTTTTTCCTATCACGTCAAGTTTTTTCCCTACAGTTGTGCATGCCACTACCCTTCGCAGGATTGTCAGTCACTTCTGCTCTCCTACCGGCGCGGCGATTACGGCGAACCTTCTTCAACTTGGGGCGTGAGTGACGTTGCGTCATCCAAAACTAATTCAGAAGTGTTTAGCCCCAGCAAGGAACTATTAAGCTTGACCAATCGGGTTGGTTAGCGTGGTTATTTGGAGGGTGTTAATTCATTTGTGTTTGTTAAAGTTTGTTATTTGTGATTGGTCGGGCTTAATAGTTGCCTGCTGGGGCTAGACACAAGTAACTAGTTCGGTCAGTTACGCACTGGTTACGCAGGAGATGCTAAAGTACGCGGATGTGTGTCGCTGTCATATAGTGAAGTAAAAGTCCGAAGTGGAGTCTATGTTTTTCTCTTTACATAAGATAAACCGTGTTTAGATTTTATTTATACACAAACTACAGATTTTCGTTATGTCTGCCTCTGGTAGTTCTCGTCGTAAGTGTCTAAGCAGCCCTGTCAAATTGTTGAACAACTCTTGGAAAGCTTTAAGAAGCTTGCTTGCAATATGAGCATCAAAGTGCATTTTTGTACAGTACATAGCCATCTTGCTAACTTCCCAGAAAATCTTGGTGCTGTTAGTGATGAACAAGGCGAGCGATTTCACCCAGATCTGTAGGTTATGGAGGCAGTATCAAGGCAAATGGGATGTCAGTATGATGGCTGACTACTATTGGGACATCAAGCGGGAATGCCCACAAATTGAACACTCCAGGAAAAGCTATAAGAGGAAATTTTTACCATAATATCTTTTTTTATTATTTTTTGCATAAACACAATTTAACTTTTAATATATTAACCTCTGTATGAATAAAATATTCTAATCTGTTTGGTCAGATCTTACCTTATTTCCCTTTGTATGTGCACTTTTAAGGTAAAAGGAGGGGGTATGCTGTAGCTTAAAAACTTGACGTAATAGAGAAAAACTGTGAATATTTTTGAATTCAGAGACCAAAAATTAGTCAAAAACAGGTCACAGATCCAAGTCAACAAAATTGCTGTTCCCCAGTGTAATATTAAGTTATATTTCTTTAGAAAATTTACAGTAGAATTATTAAAAATTATATAGCTGTAAATATTACAATGACAATAAAATATAAGAATAGCTGATTTTGTTCCCCGACACGACAGGCAGGGGCGTATACAGGAATTTATTTTAGGGGGGGCCCAAACAAAAAATAATGTAGAATATGCTTTATAGGTCGCCATTTTTAACTTAAAAGCCTAATATTTAACCCAATTTATGGATTTTTAGGGGGGGGGGCGGGCCCCATGTGCCCCCCCTCTGTATTGGCCACTGGCGACAGGTGTGGTAACTTTATTTATTTAAATAAAAGTGCATCAACCTTCAAATGAAAAAAAAAATAATGGAAAAGTACCTTGTGTATATTTAGCTGGTACGACCTACGAAATAGTACCACTCTTCTTTGGCGATATTTTTTTGTGTTCCATTTTCGTATGTTTTGCAGGGTTTTTCATTTATGAGTACCAATAGCTACAAAGATGTGTTTTTCACATCACTGCTACTTTTGTATGAAACTAAAGATACTACACATAGATTTGTTCTAACACTCTTAGTTACTGAAATACAGGGCGAAATTGAAAATCTTGCATTTTTTTTACCTCCTTTATGTCTCGGTTATCGAAAAGAACTTATCGAAAAGGCGAAAACTGAGACCCAGTTTTTCACGTAGAATTCAGTGGCGTAACTAGATTTTTGTTGCCAGTTGCCAGCTGTCATTTTTGAAATATGCTCATGAAGGCCAAGTCCACAGAGAAAAGAAGAACCGAGTGACAGTCCGCGCTGTCATCCGTCAACGAAGCCAGCAGTCAGTTAGTCAAGATGGCCGCCGGCTAGTCCGATTGTGCTCCTTCGTTTCTGTTAAATTTCAGTCCAATTTATATTAATGTTAAATAAAAGTTGTTAGAACACGCGCCTCATTTCAATACGACCACGTCGCCAGCCTCCAAATACTTAATAACATAGGCGACCGTTTTAAAATCGTTAATCAAAAAAATCGAATAATTTATTCGACGTCAAATTTTCGTTATTGTCTATTTCTGTGTTTAGAATTATTGCACAAGTGCATTAAAAATATCAATAGCTCTGATTGATAGCGTGCTAAAAGCTGCACAAGTTTATTTTCAGTGCTGTTTATAAAGGTAACACGATGGATAACAAAATGATTTTTTCAACTAGGTTTATAATTAGATTATAATATAATTTTGTTATTAGATTAAAATGTTAAAAAATTAATTTTTATCTTGTTTATGAAAATAAGTACAGAATATATTATATTTTTAGAAAGCTCAAAACAAGGCAAACAAAATAAAAAATAATATACAGGTTATCCCATTAAAAAGAATTTTGAGTCATATTTCAGAAACGACAGGTCCCAGCGAAAAACTTATTACGTCACTGTAAAGAATATTTTGGTCACTGGTTTCGACGTAAAATACTCTACCGGGACTCGACGTAAAATACTCTACCATTCGAATAAGTTATAAGCTAACCAAGACACGAAGAGAGTCGAAAAAGGCAACTTTTTTAAATTCGCCCGGTGTTTCAGAATCCCAGAGGCCTAGGAAAAATATGTCTGTAGCCTGTAGCATCTCTAGTTTTATAACAAAATAGCAGAATGATGTGAAAATCGCATCTTTTTATCTCAAATCATAAACAAGAAATCCCATAACCCATAAAGCACACAAAAATGGACACCCTCTATTTGTGAAGACTGATGCGTTTATCACAAGTACATACCAGAGGTCACCTAAGCTCTCTATGTGACAGCATAGTACTGTAACAAAAGATTGATTCTTAAAAATATCTTTTATTTAGTATCAATATTCGCAGATATTAACATTGAAAATGTTTCTGTTATCCTATATAAGGGAGCCCAAATCGAATTAAAATGCTACATTTGCCACACCATGACGTCATATATACAAGGGAATAGGAAATCTCGGCGCAGCGGCGGCAGTCGGCCAGCGCGCGCAAAAACCATTACATCGCTAATTGTTTATTGATATATCTTTATTAGTTTAAAAGTCGAGCGTGGAATTTATGAAGGTACGTAAAATAACCTCAAGAGCGTCCGCTAACGTTTCATTTTAAACCCAAAATTGGACGTCTGTGAGCGCGGATTAAACTCATTACATCTAATTGTTTATTGATATATCTTTATTAGTTTAAAAGCAAAAAATATGGGGTTTGCTTTGATACCTTGTCAAGACATGAGCGAAACTTTTAAATTGTTTCTTTTTTTCATTTAGGCCTTCGTTTTTCGTTAAATGAAAGTTATATTAAAAAAAAATCTCTATTTTTAAACCAAATTTTCGCATGATTGAAATGATTATTCATGTTTAAAGTTTTTTTTTGGTCATAAGCGCTAATGGAAATGTTTTTTTGTAAATAATTATAAAAAATTACTCCCTACGAAGACTTTATTCTGTACTGGATCAAAAAATAAGTATTTGTTTTCTCTATACGGTGGTATTAATATATCGATTTTTGATGATAGTGCCTTTTTACCCTGTTTAATTTTGTACTACTTTCGGAATAAGGGTCCCCATATCATGTACTGTGATGTACTGTACTTCCATCCCTGAAAAATTCAGCTTGTGACACCGAAGTGAGAGGTAACGTCAAAATAAGCTTTAATCTACCTACATCATCATAGGTAGGTGTAGGTACTCTAGGTAAATTCTACCTAGACAGTAGCTGAACTAGCTGACAGTAGTAATTAATTTGTTATCCGATAAGTAGTTGTCATTATATAAGTTTAATCGTCTTATACCTCCTATAACGGTAGGTTTTGGATTTTTCCTGATTGGTTTGTTAAACAAAAATATACTGGGCATATAAATGTCTGTTACAGGTTAATTCGTTAAAGAAATATGTTACACACATATTATTTTAATAATAATAGTATAATAGTAATGGCTATATTATGTTATAACACATTATTGAATTAACAATTGAAAACAGTATTGAATGTACTTATTTTAACCAATGCATTGTTTTGTTTTTTTAATCTCACAAATAAGAAATATTTTATAGTTTTTATTATAAAAAACAGTGATTATACAATTTATTTACACCCCTTACACTGTTTTCTGTAAGGGGTGTAACCAGGAGTATATTTCGTAACCTTTTACGATATAAGAGGGCACAAAGTGTTTTATTACTTAATGCTTAAAATTTAATAATATATTTGTACATAAAATAAAATAGACTAGAAAGTCAATTAATTAATATTGACGTAATTACTAAATAAGTACAAGATTTTTTTTCTAATTATTTTAGTGTATTTTTAGTCACCGAATTATAAAGGAGAGATATCCAACCATTGCATTATTTTACTCACAAATAAATGTTTTATGGTTTTTATTATAAAACAACGATTAATTTATTATACACCCCTTAACCCAAACACTCCAAGGAGGATATTTCGTGACCCCGTATTTAAAGTGGACAAGGTTTATTAGTCAATGTTTTAATTACCCAGCGTCTTTAATAAAAATCTAATGTAATTTTTCATAGAAATGATCTGACATGAAAAGCAAATTTTATCAAAAAACTTTTTGATTATCTACAAGGAGTAAACCGCTGACAAATGTCTGTATACTAATGCCAAAGTAATGCCAAAAATACAAATTAAATACCAAAATTTCTCATATAATGCCCCACTAATGCCAAGCTGATTCCAATATAATACCACTAATACCACGAATAATATGTAACACATTTGTTTCACGAATTAACCTGTAACAATACTGGTAGGTACGTGCACAGATTTTTTCCTAGGTAACTTAAAAGTCGTTAAAAAGTCTAATTATATTTAAAGAAGATATAATTCCAACAAATTACATTATAAGGCCAATAATGCACAAGTAATACCATTAAAATTTTAGCGTTTTTAACTTGTGTAACATATTTCTTTAACGAATTAACCTGTAACAATAGTGGTAGGTACGCGCACAGATTTTTTCGCTAGGTAACTTATTAAGTCGTTAAACAGGCCTATAAAAGCTATAACAACATAGGTAACTAATATTTATAATTTAATTCGAGTTTTAATCTCAAATAATAAATGTTTTTACTGGTGTATTTCTGAAGTGTTCATTATTAAAAGTAGATATTCTTCAAGTTATGCGAAGTAATAAGTAATGTTTCCGGTGAGACCGCGTATATGTCACCGGATTCTGGTTAGTATAAAGACTTTTTCTATAGAAAGAGTTTTTTCTATATTTTCCTTTCAAAATAAGACTAATTTCTTCTTATTCTTTTAAATATTACAGTGTTTCTTTTTCCTAAAATGTTATACTTAATTTTCGCTTAAAATTAAAAAATCACAAATGGAGGAAAATATACGTTATTGAATAAAGTTTATACAAATCACTTTACCATAACAAAAAAGTAAAAACATGTCATGGCGGAAGATATTCAGGTGGCATTTCACACATTTATCTATTAAAATCGAGATTAAAATAATAAACTTGCGTAACATGTTATACACGAGATAGAAAGTTTCAGAATCGATTAATACGCAATACGCTACGCAGTCAACTTATTCCTATGCGCGGATGAGCGTCTTCAAGACTCTTCCTTCGGCCAGGGTCACGACGCCGCCGAAGAGGAATCGGCCTACGTTTGGCTAAACAGGCTGGACACGGTGGAGTACGATATTGGCGAGTCTGAATATTTATAAAAATTTGCAAAGTAAAATATGTTGAAAAATAATTAGTCCATACATATATAAAAGCTCAAAGGGTTTTTTTGTTGCATCCATCCCGCCGAAAGCGCTTTACCAATCTTGATGATTCTTTTTTTAAATGAAAGGTATATATGTGTAGATTTGTTATGAAGTATTTTTATAGTGCTTAATGGCTATTTCTTTGTGTAAAACGACTAAATACTAAAACATACCTGAAAACACCTACACACAATACCTCCAGAAATAAATTAGTTGTCATTGTCAGTGGTGTGTCAGTTAGATTATATATTACGTTTTTAGATATTTTAGAGTGAGTTGATGCCGCCAGCTTTAGATACATAAATATTAGCACAAAGGTTCGTTTAAACGACATTAGTGAATTAGCTACACAAAGCGATTTTAGGAAATTCATCCTCTTAGAGAGTAAAATTATCTCGGAACAGTTTGTTGTATGAAAATTCCTTACTATTTCGTCTAGAAGAATGAAATCCTACAAAAAGAATTAGAAGAAATTTTTGAAATTCATCAACCAAATGGGTAAAGTTAGTAAAAATTTATATAAAACTTGGTGACGTCTGGATTATACACATAAAAATTGGCACAAAGGTAAAGCGAATTTATGAAATTTATACCCTTAGGGAGTAAAATAGGGAATGAAAGTTTGCTGTACGAAAATGCAATACTATAACATTATAAACCAGACAGTATAAAATTTTATACAAGGGTTTATTTAGTGACATCATAAGGAAATATATCTTCCTCAATTATCCTTCAAAGAATAAAAAATAACCTATAAAGAGAGTATTAGTGCTCTTAATAAATAAAAAAAAGATGAAAAATAAAAAACATCTATATGTTCACTAGCTCTCTATAAAGAAGTAAAAAATCATTTAAATCAATGCATAAAGATTGGAGGTGTAACGCGAACGTAGTCGCGAGAAAAAGCTAGTAATTTATTAAATTATTTTATTTAACTCATTAATTTTCATTGAAAAGGAATTTTTGTAATTCGCCACTATATTAGTTAAAAACTAAGAAACTCATATCAAATTTAAGTTTTGCGATTTTGGCTTATACGTTTTACAAAATCTGAACACATTTTAAAAGAAAAAAAGTTTTTGATAATATTTGTGTAGATTGACTACAAGTTGTATAACATAAATTGCTACGACCGGTCTACCTAGTGGTCTGCAGCATCGCCTTGTGGTGCAAACGTGGGCCTGTTAATCTGTGACGTGACGCACAACAGCCAAGAAAAACAGAAGCGTGGCTAGGAATTTAGTAATTTAAAAAAAGTCTTTTAGATACAGTAGTAGGTATTAAAAAGTTTTGTGTTTAAATGGGCTTTGCCTTTAACAGTTAAAAAATTATATCGTAAAGTGTAACTTTCCGTAAGAATTCTTTATCTGTCATTGATCATGATCTGTCATCATGTTAAATTGATGTTTTGTATGTTATTTTGTTTTTTTCGAGGTTTTTTTGCTTGCTTGTTTTACGGATAGGTGCGATCGCATAATTATTTTTGATAATGTTTTATTTAATGTTAACACTACTACTTTTTCAGTGAATCTTTAAATCTCTTGTTTTTTGTTAAGTTCGTTATTTAAACATATGTATGTAATACATTCATATTAACACTAATCATATTTTTACGTTTTTATTCATCATTTTCAATGCCCCCCCGGTTGCATCTTTGTAAAGGACTGTGAATTTTTGACAAAATCGAAACAAATTAATAACGCTAATAAGTTCTTTGACTAAACTTTAATACTTATTTGTCTGTTTTAGCTGGCTCAGTTACTGCCCATGGAGGAAAATTTCCTGCTGTTGTTTCGTTTCGACAATCCTTTGGAATCGAGCGTGGAATTTATGAAGGTACGTAAAATAACCTCAGAGCGTCCGCTAACGTTTCATTTTAAACCCAAAATTGGACGTCTGTGAGCGCGGATTAAATTATTGCGTGTGTAAGTGGGAGTTAACTAGAGATGCTGCACTAAATTAGAGCGTAAGCGAGGTCGGTGTAGGGCTTAATAAAAAAGGTAATTTAACTCGGACTTAGAAGCAACTTATGAAATGACCCCACTTGATTCAATATAGTAAACAATAAACGTATTTTCTATAGTAACCGTTTTTTTACTAACTCCTCCTTTCTTTCATATAGTAGCGTATTTTTTTACTTAGTGGGAGCTTAGAATATTTTTTACTTTATTCTTGCTCTGATTAAGATAATATTATATTAGAATTTTATCTACAGCCGAGAGAGAACCTACACCCTAAATTAGATTGTAGGGCATGTGGGAGAGGTGAAATTAATCACCGGGACTTATATAGAGACAGTTAGAGATCTATTGTGTCCGTCGTACAGTTTTAAAGCTTTTGACAAAAGCCAGTATCTGAAACGGTCTTACAGAGGTTAGTTCTCCATCTCCGATATCGAATGGTTGTAGTCTCACCGCACTCAGTAATGAGGTGTTCTGGTGTTTCCCCATTTTTTCCACAGGATCTGCATTCGCCGTGGTATGATCAATCTAGATTTGTGATGAATGAACCATTTGACTTCAGATTCGCGATCAGCGACCCAAAAAACTCACTTATACTGATCCGAACAAAAGTTCGGTTCCGTGGTTATTTAAAATTCGCATCGGTCATATTTGATCCGCCATTTTGAATTCTGTTAATCCGACATCAGATTCATGATCATGATCAGCAACCCAAAAAACCCTATACCGGTTTTTGTTAAGATCCGTGCGATTTTCGGAAATAATGACTTGCGAAAAACAAGCTTTCTTTTTGAGGTTAGAAAAAATATGAGACATGCTAGTTCAATTCTGACGGATGTTTTGAGTTTATTAGTCCTATTTAGGTACATTAGGTTATAGTATTATACATGAAAAAAAATTTTTTTTTATTTTTTCCTACTATATTTTCCTGAATTTTTACGGATTTTCACCAAGCTTTGAGGTTAGATAGCGGAGTCGTGCTCAGCGCCGAAAAATACTATAAGATATGATGGTCCTGTAAAAAGCACAGACCACTTTTTTTTGTGTGCCTGTGTAAAAAAAGGCCAAAATGATATTCCGCGCAAATTTTGCAGTGTAATTAGTGGAAAATGCAAGTTTGTTAACTTTTTCTACTAACTTAAAACTAGAACTACTAATTTTGGCGTTCTGAAATTGAAACCAAAGCATCAAACTTTTACGCTTATTAAACCCACTAATTTATTCCACTAATTTCCAGCGTCTGAATGAAGCTTTAGTAGTAAAAAAATTGACTCTGCTTAAGCTACAAGCGCACTCTTCTTAAAGTCTATAATGTAATTAAACGCAAAACCCGACATAATCCTAAAATGAGTTAACAAAAATTAAAATACTAAAAATAGATTGAATCAATTTCGTGGCTCGAAAGAAACAGAAGCCCCTAAATCCATCATAATTGTTCGATTCTCATTGCCAAAACTTTTCCAAATATTAACTTTTAGCTGTGTATCAAACCGAAGCAATTTCGGGAAGAGCGTTACATTTATCTTGCCATCTAAAATTTGATTAATGTCAGCTGGGGAATGGCGCACCATTTTTAATATTTTTTCGGCGTCTGGATAGTTAACCCTCTATAGTCTACGAACAGGAACTAATGTAGACGTATAAAATACTTAGCTTATTCCTTTTGACATTTTCGTACCATTATTTTTTCAGATTTGGAGAGAGTATGACACGGATGGGAGCGGTTATATAGAGGCTGACGAGTTAAAGGTGAGCTATACGATAGATACTGTGTTTTACTATATTTTAAATGTCGGATTGTTACATTATTTTTTCTATTAAAAAAATTGTATGTATACTATGTACTCATATTTGAAGCTAAAATTCTTACTAATAGCTATTAAATTGAAGGATTTGAAGGACATGTTTGAAAATGTGTAGTTTGAAATGTTGAAATAGTAATAAAAAAGTAAGAGTAATAAATTATAAGATATTTTTTTACATGTAAAAAATTGTTTTTTACGTGTAACAAATAGTTTTTCACGCGTAAAATTTGCTCACAAATACACGCCGCATCACTACGTAGTTCTTAGCCGTCGCGTCGGCTGGTCGGATATATTGCGTACATAGATGGCGTCTAGATGAACGACCAGTTTCAGCAGGGCTGTCAGATCTAACGATTTTTTACGTTTTACCAATTAGGAAATATTGTTTTCAGACATGTTAAAATATCCGAGTTAACTAGAAAGCGAAGTTCATATTCATGAGCTTATTAAATGTTCTAATATTAAATAATACATTTAAAATATTAATCGTAATTACAGTAGGGTAATTAGTATAGTTTTCACACATTGTAGAGGAAGAAAAAAAAAGATTATACAGGACAGATCAAAAAGAAACTTTAAATATGCTTTTTTATATTTTATCATCGAAACTAGAAAGTATAATACCAGGTATCAGTGGCGGATCTAGGGTAAAATACGTCGTGGGCAAAGACAAAATTTGGCGCCCCCACAATTCAAAAAATGTATATAGACAACCCCCCCATGTTTCTGACATACTTATATTTTGCCGCCCCTGTGCCGAAATTTTACTTGTATGTAAAATGTTTGCAGAAACTACTAACATACCTTATGTGATGTGTGCATGCGGTGCGTGATTAGAGTTTTTACCTATTGATTTCGGACACACTTTGGCGCCTCTGCGGCGCCCCTGGCACCTAACGTCGTGGGCAGATGCCCACCTTGCCCACGCCTAGATCCGCCACTGCAGGTATCATACCAACCATAAATAGAGTATATCATATAAAAATATTTTGAATTTTCACTAGAATCGACTCTTCATAAAAAATACTAGATCAAAGGGAAACTTAATCCTTTGATCTAGTTTGTATACTATTTTTGGGGTTTTTCTGCACGTGTGCAAAAACTGCACTAAAACACTATATCTTATAGAAAATTTTGCATTAAATTTGAGGGATATCATCTGAAAAATTATTAATTTGGAAGAAAAGCGGCAACAAGCTGCAGAAAATAATAATATTTTAGTGCAGTCTACTGGTCGCAGCGACCAGCCAACGGCCAGAGGTCGTTAGTCGTTAGTGCGCGTTGTATCATTTCATTTAATGGCATTAGAGGTAGCAGCGACCTGGTCGTTGCGACCTGTCCGTCATTGGCGTCATGTCAGTGCGTTTGAGCCCTAAGAAAAACAAATTCCAATTCATTTAATTTTGCATATAGAGCATTGATATTTTTTACGTACAACCTTAGAAATATTTATCTTAAGAATACTAGCATGAATTAATCAATTACCATAGTTTTTTCATAAAAATTTAAATAAAACACACTTTATTATTTTAGCCGATAATATCGACTAGTAGGATAATATCACAGTAATATCAATCACAGAGTCGGGAAATATCAATCAAACATTTTTATTAGCAATTTATCTAAAACATCGTTAAAAATACCATTCAACTTCAAATGCATTCAATACAAATATAATATTCAGCATCTTCAATGTGTGTGCAACACAGCTAAACCACAGCCAAACCACAGCTTACTTTCTCCCAAAAAGCTTTCACAAAAAACTTTCACAAACATTTATCATCAGCCTTTTTCTTTAGAACAACGCATCGTTTGACTTTATTAGCCCTTTTGCTTCTGCAAATTGGTAGGCGAGCTTCCTGACAGATTTTTCTCTAAGTCCATAGAACACTTTTGACCAGTTAATAATATGATTTGCAAACTCAGATTCTTGCTCAGCGGTGAAAACACATTTTCTTCCCAATTTATATTTTTTTGGAGAAAAGCGACCTTTTATACTATTCTGTAAGGTCCCGTATGGAACATCAAACATGTTTGCAGCTATTCTTATTGATACAACTTTCTCGTTTACTACTTGAAGAATACGTTTCATATTATCTTCTGACCATCTTCTGACCATCTTCTGACAGACAGACAAACGGACAGACGGACAGGCTAACAGACGGATATTTTAATACAAATTTTGAGAAAGTGAATCAAATTATTTATTAATTTTTAATTTATTACTTTTTCAACATTTCTAACTACACTTTTTTAAACATATCCTTCAAATCATTCAATTTAATACCTGTTAGTAAGAAGTTTCACTTCCAATATACGCACATAAATTTCTTTATTATGCGCACAATTTTTCTTAGCATTTAAATTGTTCCTAAATTTTACAAATATACGCTGTATTATTATATTACATGTTACATATGGGGTTTTTAATGGTAAAATCCCTGACAAAGATTATATTAGGTAGTTTTGATAAAAATTTACTAGTGGAAGTCATATGTAAGTAACATAACACCGGGAATATCTTAAAAATTTAAGAAAATGTTCACTTTTTAATTCTGCATCTAAAAGAAAAATAGTATACAGGGTGTCGCATTTAAAGATTGAGACATTTTAAATATTGCGATGTTGGCGAGACCATAAAAATTACACTGTATAAGATGATCCTGCGCGGGTTTATTCTTTTATTTTAGTTGTTTAGGAAAATATATCTAAGTATTAATAAAGTTAAATGCACTCCACTTTTTAACCACATTTCGGATTATAATGTGTTTAACCAAAGTTTTAGTCTTATGAGAAATAGTATGGCAACACCCCATAGTACTTTAAATAGAAATAGTGTATTCTATACAGAATTTTATGCTGAATCTAATTATCTACAGAACAATGGAGAGTACAAAGTATTTCCTAATTTTAGGATTTTACAATATTAAGGTTAGGTTGCAGTTTTACTACTGGTCCCTACAAAATGAATAAACTCGACAGGGCAATAAGTTGTTAAATCCTATGATATATGCCTAGAAAACTATAGAACAAACGGCAAGAAACTGAAAACTACCAGCCGCCCAGTGATGCTCTCCTGTAAAATTAGTAAAATGGCGCATATCATGTTTTTCCCCAGGACCTTTCATTTTAAAATAAAAATTAAAACTTTATCATAACTTTTTTTTGTGATACCCTGTACGCCACAAAATATTTTTAGGGTATGTCCCTTTATAAACCATTCAACATCTATGTAAAACTTTTTTCCATATCTTCGACAACGACGTCGATATGGATCTTCCTCTCACTAATGAGCCACCCTACAACCTATACCAACTTAAATTTATTTAAAAAACCTACCAGCCTGCCATTGCCTTGTGTCTTGGATAAATAAAAATTTAGATAATATTCTGAACCGAACTATATAAAATAAATCTTTCTTTTTCTTAAGTATCCAAACAACTTTTCACTTATATAAACGATCTTCTTAAAACCGTTGTTTTTAAAAATTTTACCCCGCTCCAACAGAGCCAGACGCCTACGCTCATTAAACATCAAAAGCAAATGTTCCAAATGGGAATTTTGTTCGACAGACCCATTTTTATCGGATTTTCTCTATTTTTTTAAAGCGCTCTCTCATTTCTTACTGCTTTATTTTCCAGAACTTCCTGAGAGATCTGCTCAAAGAGGCGAAAAAAATAAACGACGTCTCCGAGGACAAACTCATTGAATACACGGACACAATGGTGAGTAATAAAGTGCCGAATCATCCGTTTAACGATGGTCTAGTCTGATAAAATTACTCGTCGTAAAAAGATAATGCTTAGTCGATGGCTGTTGAATTTGTCGCTTCGTATATCTTATTATTTCGTTTTGGTATTTTGTTGCTTTATATATTTAGTACTTTTTTATTTACTAATAAAATGTTGTGTATAGTAAACGAACACAAAATTGAAAGGGCGTCATATAATGGCCAATTGTTTTTTTTTCTTACTTGTTATCTTCTTAAACCTCTGATGATTAAAATGTTAAACGCGTTCTAATGATTTCTTCTTCTTCTTGTTTTATAATGGCTCTACTACAAGGCTATTATATCTACTCTGCTACTATACAATTGCAAGCTCAATATTTTTTTTTGTAATGGAATGGTTAAAACACCTTTTATAGGCGAATAGTGCTCGTGGATCACTGAACGACCTCTTCCTAACAAATTAGTTAGACAGGAATGTGTCTTAATGTGTCTTAGCGTCTCTTCTATTCAACATATTTATGGGAGGGCTCTCTATTATAGTCACAGTTTAGGAAATTATTCCTTAAACTGTGTTATAGTAGACAGTAACTGCAAAAACGTTACAGCCTAGGCATACGAAGTTTTGGGCCTTAAGCTGAACATCGGTGAAACTAAAATTATGTGCACTCCCCCGGAAAATCTAAAAAAAGAACTATTATGTAGCGGAATTACCTCGGCAGTTTAATTTAGGAAAAGGCCAATATCGAGTCTGAAATTCCGCACAGAATTAGCAGCACCTCAAGAACATTCTGGAAATTAAAAGACAGTGTTTTCTACAATCATAACTTGAGCACAGAAACGAAACTTGCGCAGTGTACCGAGCCATAATCCGTACCATGTCATATGGAAGCGAAACCTGATGCGTGCTTTACTGCCGGCACACGAACGCATTAAACAAGTTGCAACAGAGACACCTTATAGAAAACTGTTAAGAATTAAACGGTACCATCATGTCTCAAACGTATCAGTTCTTGAAAAAGCTAGCTACGAGAGCGCTGAAGTCATGATGCTAAATCCCGCTTAAGATAGGCTGGCCACGTATACAGGATGCAAGTAAACCGCCTACTACTTCTATTCGGCGAGCTTGTAGAGGGTTAGAGAAAACCGGGTGGACAACTCAAAAGATACAAGGATATTTCTCATGAAAACTTAAAGTGGATAAACATGCAGAATCAATGGGAGGAAGCAGCGCATAATAGAACGCAATGGAGAAGAACTCAGTCAACAACGACAAACAAAAAATAAAGAGACAACAAAGTAATGAGATTTTTGAATGTCCGGAGTACGGAAGAGTTATAACATCACGTATCGGGCTTTTCAGTCACAGAAAAGCTCATGAAAGAAAACGCCTTGCGGATCTTCTGGTGCATGTAAAATACTCGTCAGCCAATAATGGCAGTAAGTAGGTAAGTACGTACTCCCAACAACATCTGGAGAGACGAAGGCCGTCGAGGCAAACTCTAAACAGTGTGGAAATCAAAATGTTACCTACTAAAAAAAGTCCACCTACGAAGAATCAGCTGCTGAAGTATGGTCAGGTATTATTCTAACTGGGTTATTTATAGAGTATTGGGAGGACCCTATTGGGGTAGGGTATTGTATATTTTAAAGGAAGGGGGAGACAATATGTCTAGAAAAAATGTTTTCAGATGGGATATTTGCAGTTTCTATGCAAATATTTGCAGTTTCTATGCTCGGGATTAAAATCCAAGAGTTTTAGGGTGTCATTGGGGATGGTAATATATTTTGGAATATATAATTGGGGACGGGGTCGATACGAAGATCGACGCGGATGTCGGAGTTGTGAACATACCAGGGCACGCTGGTAATGTGCCCTGGTATGCACTGGTGCGCAGTTGTTTCAGTGCGATGTTGACTTAGTCGTGACCAGGGGCTTTTCTGCTGCGCAGTGTAGACGAAGGAATTAGAGACGAAATTTCTTAGTGGTTGCTGGGGGAATTCGAGCCTCCAGAGGAGGAATGGGGTTTACGATCCACTCACACTTTTTTGAGCCACTCTGTAGAAGTTAAACTATTTCCTGAAACACATCAGATCAACAACATCCTAATACCTACATACCTACTTTAGGTCTACACTTATACCAAATTTCTAAGTGTTTTATTATATAGAAGCTACAGGTGCCCGACGCACTGTTACCGACCTGGATAAGGAGTAGGAACGACTTTGATCGTGGCAATCCTTATTAGCCTCTACTTTTTGATACCACATTATTAAAAGTGTTGTCCCCTATTCATAAATATACCTATGTAAAAATTAAATTTTGCTTAACTACATGATCAGTGTACTAATTCTGCAGCCGGATCTTAGACTATAACGTCTGGAATCATATTAAAGAAGAAAAGTTGTCATTTTTATAGATGCAATATTATACGGGGTGTTCCATTAAAATAAAAAAGTACGAGTACATCTGGCAACACAAAAATATATTATAAAGATAGCTGGTATATACACTACTTAAATCAGCAACCAAAATTTAAGATTTTGTACATAAGTGATTCACATTAAATATTTAATATGACACCTTACCCATGAATACGACACTTTACCATATACCGGGTGCGTCCCAAAAGTGGCTCACCCATATAAGTTTTTTATTTTTTCGTATTCATATGATTGATTGACGTATTCAATTATTGTTTTCGGTCACTTCCTGTTTTACCTGAAATGACTAGAATTTTTGATTTTTAAATGGCACCCTCGGTATTTTTTTACTGTATTCGATAGAAAATAACACTATGAATAGAATGAAATATCATATGTCAACTCTTGACATTTTCGCATATGGTTAATTTGAAATTATAACTTGCGATTCGTAACGAAAATTTGACTCAAAATACCAAGTGTGTGGTATCAAATTATTCGTAAAAAAATGCGTTTTCCAAATATGCTAATGCTATGCACCCTCATTCTATTTGAAAAAATTGAGATATGATTAAAAATACCATTGGGGATTTTTTAACCTGCCAGGACAAAACACTAAAAACATTAGACTATCAGATCTATTTTTCCAAGGCTTCTTGATTAAGAATTAGTGTTTTTAACATAGCCTACATGGCACTCTAGATTGAAATTTGGAATACAATTTTTTATTAAGCTAGAATGTCAAAAGTTGACACATGATACGTCATTCTATTCAGAATCTTATTTTCTATCGAATAAAGTAATAAAATACAGAGGGGGCCATTTAAAAATCAAAACTTGTAGTCATTTCCTGTGAAACAGGAAGTGACGAAAAACAATTTTATTCGTCAATCAATCCCAATTTATGTCATATACTAACATACCAAATCTCGTTTTTTTTATCTAAAAAAAACTAAAAAGTTAAAGGGGTTAACCACTTTCAACGCACCCGGTATACTTATCTATTAACACATCATTTTATGTTTCAGTTGCAAGTTTTTGATGCAAATAAAGATGGACGCTTACAGTTATCGGAAATGGCAAAGTAAGTAAAAATATTACAAATATGTATCTATTATTTATTTATGTACTAAAAGCGTTAGTACATGGGACAAGGTATACCCACTGAGACGTTTAAAGGCACTTGTAATATACAAACATTATTTTTATATTTTTTTTATATTTAGGTCTCTGTACCAGTATCTCTTTGTCAAAATGTATTGTTTACACATGATAACATATTTTAAAAGTAATTTAATAGTATGATGGGTATAGTTAACTAAAATTTCATTCAAGAAACATCGAATCTTTTAATCGTCTTGAACTTACAAGAAAATCACATTCAATAACAATGATTAATCAGTTTTTCAAGCTAGTATCTCTTGACAATGATCAATTATTAATTTTCTAGGCTACTTCCCGTAAAAGAAAATTTCTTGTGCAGGCAGGTTTTCAAGGTAAGTGACTTGCAATATTCTACTCATTTTACAACCCATTCTTTACTTAGATACTTCAAATACTTACGCCGCAAGTAGATTTTCTTCTTTCTCACATTTAACACCTAATTTACTTACATTTTTAGTAAATATAATGACATGTAAAAATATTTATACTAGTCCTTTCGAAAAAAATATTGGTTTAAATCATATTAATACAGTAGATAACTTAGTTCAAGGTATATAATATCCCTTGAACTTGAGTGACATTTGAATTGGTAATAAAATTGATTTTTTTTTTCACATATATAAAGGGTGTTACCTGAGTAGTCTAAAACATTTCACGATGTGATTCCTCATATGTTATAAGAAAAAAAAGTTCATAGGTATAAACATGGGGTATAAAGTACTTCCTCCTGATATACAGGGTGTACAAAATTTAAAGAAAAATGTGTGTGCACTATGTGCGCATATTTGAAGTGAAACTTGTTACTAACAGCTATTAAATTGAACGATCTGAAGGACATGTTTGAAACAGTGTAGTCTGAAATGTTGAAAAAGTAATAAATTAAAAATTACTGTATCTGGTATAAAAGGAGTTTATTACAGTTGAGGGTTGGAACCTTTGGTGTTACACAGCAAAATAAAATTACACTAAATCACCACAATACACCAAAACACTTTTACTTTTACACTGGACGCGCGTTTCACTAACCATGTTAGCATCATCAGCAGATTATTATAAACTAGTTAGTTTTGGTGTATTGTGGTGATTTAGGGAGTTTATTTCCTTTAACTGTTGGTTTTTCTACTTCAATCAGTGGCGACGTACAGCGCACACCATTGGATTATTTGATTAAAATAAATGATACGCCCCTGTTTTTTTTAAGATACTGTTTTTTTCTTGATTTCCTTCCTTTCCTAACAATATCTCTTGAGTTTTTCTTGTATATCGAACGGTTTTCGAGAAAGAAAATTATTTCAACTACCTCGCATATCTCAAAATCGTTAGAAAACGAGCATTCATAATTATCTAGACGTAGGTACTTTAAATTTTATTATATTTTCCTCTAAATCCATTTAATATACAAGTAAATCTCAAGAGATTTTATTAAAAATCTCTTAAATTTTATTAAAAAGTATTGGTAATCCAGAAAAATAAATTGATTTCTCGTAAAAAACGCAGTTGCGTACCATTTATTTTAAGCCGATTAAATCCGATATTTTTAAATTTTTAACACACTGTATCAACATCAAACACTCTGTATCAACATCAAACACTCTGCATCAACAAAAAGAAAGTACTTGTTCATATACAGGGTGATCCGAACTGTATTCCGGAAACTTCGGCAGTATATCCTGCAGATAAACATAAGTAAAAAAGTTCGTATACATATATATGTATATGTCCTAAAATATTTAGTTTCGGAGATACAAGGTATAGAAGTTTTATTTTTATTTCAATTTTTTTCAAATAATTTATGAATTGACTTCAATATTTGGATGAAAATTGGTGTCTAGTAGTTTTTTGACATGAGAAATCTGATTTTGATGTCAATAATATAACTAGTATATGTAGGGGCACCATCTTTTTTTAACCTATAACCACCTACATGTGATTTAACTGTTTTGAAGAGTAATAACTTTTCGCCTGTACCTCTATATGAAACTACAGAGTGCAAAAATATACATTTCAGTGACTTTTTACTTAAAAAATGTCTCTTAGTAAAATCGCTACAAGCAACCGTTCTCAAGATATTTAGAATGGAAATAGTTAATACATGTCATTATGGACAAAAAATATACACGTTGAGTAGATAGTTATGAAATTTGACTATTTGAATTTTTAGTTTGACTGAAATAGTAAATTTGGGAATTTTTTATTTTTTTAAATTAATCATAAATTTCTCTGCAAATAATGATGATAAAACAGTTTCTGTTGAACTTTTGGCCCAAGAACATTTCAAATTTATGATTTCAGTCCAGTAACTTATTAGTCAAGCATGTTGAATTTATGTCAGTAATGACAGGGTATTGATAATTTCGATTCCATATATCTCGATAAACATGACTCGTAGTGATTTTTACCAAGGGACCTTTTTTACGTAAAATGCGTAGTAAATGTTTTTTTTTCTAATTAGTTTTATACAGGTACGGACGAAAAGTTATTACTCTTCGAACCAGTTAAAAATATGTAGGTACTGTAAAATGGGGCGAATAGAAACAGTTTCAAAGGCTATTAGCGATACGGTTGATAAAAATGTGGTATTATTTTCCCGAATATTTTAAAACATGGGTCTTTGTTTGTTCTTTACGTATACATATAATTTGATTTTTGAAAATTATGCGTATAAATATTAAATAAAAATAACATTTGTGTTTCTATTCACCTGTTATTCGGGAGAATAGAAACACACATTGATGTTAAGGTTTTTATCTATTCTACTTCCAACAAGGTGATTATAAACAGTAAATTATTACATATTTAAGTAGGTTTAACAATAATTAACAACACATGTAATATAACAACTTACATGTACCAGCTTATTTATTACTTTAAAAATAAATATTTTATTTATAAAGTTTGGTTTGGTTGATTACCAATGAGAGAAAAATTAGATATGTCGACTCTTTTTATTTTGAATATTTTTAATCGTGATTTGATTTTTTTCAGAAATTTTGTTTCTTTTCGCCACTATGTTTCTATTCCCCCCATTTTACGGTAGCGTCATATTGACATCAAAATCAAATTTCTCATGCCAAAAAACTTCCAGACACCAATTTTCATCCAAATATTGATGTCACTTCATAAATTACTTTAAAAAAAATAGAAAATAAAAGTTAAATTTCTAGACCCTGTATCTCCGAAACTAAGTATTTTCGGACATAAATTTATACGAACTTTTTTAATTATTTCTGTCTGTAGAATATGCTGCGGAAGTGTCCGGAATACAGTTCGGACCACCCTGTATAACCTTTTTTCTTTTAGCATAATGAGGAATCACACCCAAATTTTTTAGACTACTTGAAAAACACCTTGTAATTTCAAAACTTTATTAATTATAGTTTTAAAATATTTCAATTTGTTATTTATAAATACTAATTGAGGACCGTACAACTTACAGGTTTACTCCTTTTCAAATTATATTTTTAAATTTTACGATTATGATACAAAAGCAAATCATAATAAGTATACAGAGAAGAAAAAATACTAAAATCCGTAAAAGTTTTATACAAAACAATGTTGTGAACTTTAGATTTCTTTAAAAATATACATTTTATTACACAAAATCTTTACTGTAATTGGCCTGTACTTTGCACGTGCACTTGCACAAATTAAGTATTTAAACAAATAAATTAATATATAAAAAAGTGCCCATATGATTTAAGAGTTGTAAATATGAGGTTTTTGTACTGTTTAGTATAACTGTTGTTATATTTATATTTCAAGTCATGCTTTTATATTTGCGATCGGGCTATATGTAACTTACTAGCCCGACAGTATTTGCTGTAAACTCTACATACATTACTACAGGGTAGCCCAATTTTAATATTTATTTTTCATATTGTTTAAAAAACTAACTAAAATATATTTAACACTATTAACGCTCCATAGATTGGCTCAACAGGGTGTTTCAAAATACAAATGTCATCTCTCATTGGGAGATACCTCTCGTAAAAATAAGATTTATTTTTCGTATCAACATAGGCCCGATTCTGCTTTGTTTCATAACTACAGGGGTTAAAATATTCATCTTTTTTCAATTCTAAGTGCTTTTAGCGATTGAAATGAAATTTTGAGGAGAAAAATTACTATAATTGCGACATATTTTAATGCTAAAAAGGTTGTCGACATATTCATCAGGGACGTGCTATAAGGTTATCACTAGAATATTTTTCTAAAAAAATATGTGCGCCACTGGCTTTTATTTCTCTTATTAGCAAAATTATGTAGACTGTTAAATGCTGATTAAAAGTTGTCTCTTGATATTCTGTCGGTTTCGGAGTTTCGGTCTCCTAGATGCGATAAACGCAATTTAATAGATTTGCCTTAATTCAATTCTAATAGCAACCTTTAAAAAATGATAATGGCATTAACTGGCCAAAATGTTAAATAAGTACTCATTTATCCCTCATGGGTGTGGAAATGCATAATTTTAAAGTTACAGGTTGTTAAAACTTTTAAAAAATAAGTCTTTTGTAATTATCTTAAAAGCCATTGTTTTTGGCGAATTTGCTGTAAGTAGCACTACATGAGTGTTATAAATTTTAGCAAAATTTAATAATAAATTATATTAAATAAACAATTTGTTGCTTTTATTTTTATTTTATAAACTGTGATTAATAAAATGACGTTTATCTCATCAAGGAGATCGAATTGGACAACTCTTAATCAAATGGCCTACACAATTTTGCTAACAAGAAGAAAAAAGCCAGTAGCGCACATGTTTTGTTAGAAACATATTCCAGTGATAACCCCATATGCGTCCTTAAAAAATGATCCGTAAATCAGTCGAAACTTTTTATCATTAAAATATGTAGCACTTATAGTAACTTCTACCTTCAAAATTTCATTCGAGTCAAAATTTCAAGCACTTAGCACGAAGAAAATTATAATAAATTAAAAAAAATGAAGACTTTACCTCCCTGTAGCTAAGAAACAAATCAGAATCGGACATGTATTAATATGAAAAATAAATCTTATTTTTACATGAGAAATCTCCCCACGAAAGAGAGTTTTTTGAAACACTCTGTATGACTTACTTTCTGTAATTTATATATTTTCACTTGTGTACCTTGAATGTGTAAAATGATCGAACAACCATGCATTTAATTTAAAATTAAAATACATTTGTTTAAAAATTTAAGTGATTAGAAGTGATTTCACGATTATGTTTTAAATATTTCGTAATAATGTCTTACAAAATTTTTATTAATGATGCTAAGAACAGAACATTCAATTATGATAATTTGTAACTAATACACACAGTTGGGCGACGCGACGTCAAGAATGTCACGCCGACAAGTCGTCGTTTAGTTGTTAACTAACTCGTCAACATCGATAGCAATAGCTAATAATTTAGAACAAGTTAGAGCTACAACTATTAAAGTAAAACATTGTATGATTAAAACTTAAAAACATAGAATAAACATTTATTAAAAACATGGGATAACCATTTTCGGCTAATCATAAGATGTGACTTGTGTTGCTGACTCACAATCAGAAACTTCAGAATCAACATTCCTTTCAGTATTCTCACTTTGGAGAATAAAATGCCGGGTGCGTCTCAAAAGTGGATCACCCCTATAATTTTTTATTTTTTCAGATACAAGAACGAGATTTGGTATGTTAGTATATGACATAAATTAGGATTGATTGACGTATTCAATTGTTTTTGGTCACTTCCTGTTTCACCGGAAATGACTACAACTTTTGATTTTTAAATGACACTCTCGGTATTTTTTGGCTTTATTCGATAGAAAATGACATTCTGAATAGAATGACACATCATATGTCAACTTTTGACATTCTCGCGTAATAAAAAATTCTATTTTAAAATTCAATCTAGAATGTCATGGCTTTATTAAAAACACTAATTCTTAATCAAGGAGCCTTGGAAAAATAGATTTGATCGTCTAATGTTTTTAGTGTCTTGTCCTGACCAGTTGGAAAATGCTCAAATCGTATTTTTAATCATATCTCAATTTTTTTCAAATGGAACGAGGGTAGCTCATTAGCGTATTTCGAAAAAGCATTTTTTTACGAATAATTTGATACCACACACTTGGTATTTCGAGTCAAATTTTCGTTACGAACCGCCAGTTATAATTTCAAATAAACCATAAGCGAAACGTCAAAAGTTGACATATGATATGTCATTCTATATATGTGAGTGCCATTTTCTATCGAATAAAGTTAAAAAATACCGTGGTGCCATTTAAAAATCAAAAGTTCTAGTCATTTCCGGTGAAACAGGAAGTTACCGAATACAATTGAATACGTCAATCAATCCTAATTTATGTGATGTACTAATATACCAAATCTCCTTTTATAACTTAAAAAATAAAAAAAGTTATAGGGGTGAGCCACTTTTCAGACGCACCTGGTATAGTGGACCAATATTTTTGAATCTACAAATGACAGTCCATATCGAAGAAGTGTGTGTATCCCCGATTTACGAGTAATCGCTCAATAAACATTCTTTAACTCTTTTTTAAAAAGTGTAGCAAACATGCCTGAAAAAGAATTAGTGTTTATTTTACCTCAAAGGAAAAATTAAAAAAAATAAGTATGATTATTGATACATTCCAACATTTTTAATAATCCATCATTATTATAGACCTAAAATCTAATGTACTGCCATTAATTGATCAAAGAGAAACAATAACCACCGCTTGCTATTTTCACAGAATAGCCTAAGTCAAACTATAACCAAAAATATCCGGAGAAATGAGTAATAAATGTCTATACCTATGTGGCGGATTCATCTCTCAAAAAAAATCCTTTATGGGTATTTCGCCATTGCACTGCAAGAAAAATCTACAAAATAAAATAGTTATTTTTTTAACACTTCTGCGTTAAACCTAAACGGACACTGCTGGTCAGAAGTTATGTTTACAGTAGTAATAAAAATTTGCCTAAAAAAGAAAAAAATGCTTAACGTTTCGGAAAGTGTATCTCTTTCTGTCGTCGGAGGCAAAAAAATACAAAGAATAAAGAAAAAACTATTTAAAATATTTAAATTCAACTATTCGAGAACACTTTACTTTTTTCAAAACAGATACATCTACAAGAAACCGTTGACGTTCTGTTCAATTTTCGTTTGTTTTGTAGATTTTTCTTGCAGTGCAGTGGCGAAATACCCATAAAGGATGTTTTTGGAGAAATGAGTAATCATTAACTAATGACCAAATCTAACCTCAATCGTAAACCTGTGACATTGTTGACATTATCGACATATACTTCATAGTTGACGTGCCGAGTTCAACAATAAAAGTAGACGCGTCGACGCCCAACTATTGCTGTCATTAAAAATTATGTTTATAAATAAATTTTCATATAACATTCATAAATTATGAAAACCTCATACAATCTCAAAAAAGTAATAAACAAAGTCTCATTTAATACATAGTATCTAAACTAGCTGCACGGCTTTATCTGTCTATCTTTGTGCCAATTCTTTTAGGAAGGATTCGAAGTGAGTACATAAAACCACTTGGTGTTTGAGAGGAAGTGTCAAAACCAAATCCAATGATACAACTAAAACTTTGAGTATTTTAAAACAATTTTACCTATTTTCTTTCGTATGAAAATTTTGTTTTTCTTTCAAATCTTTCTGAATATTCAACGTATTTGACACTTGCTCTGTAGAATAGTGGAATGCTGCAAAATTTAAAATGGACTTTTCTTACTTCTTAAATCTCTCAATACAAAGCTGTACTTAAATTTTAATTAAAAAAGTTTGTAACTGTTTAAACATTCAAAAAATATTTCGTATTTTATTTGTGATGCCATTGTAAAGATTTCAACGCTTCTGTTAGTACTAAATTGATAAAAAGATTTTTTTTTAGTTTATACAAATTTTTGAAACATAATTTTAGTTTGAAGATTTGATTAAAAAAGTTCAGGGCTTTAAAATGCAGTCAGGGTAAAACTAACTTTTAAACACAATTTCGCATTTTTGTGGCAATTTAATTTGTAAAAGTTATAAATTATTAAGCCCCATACCCACTAGGTGCGTCTGTTTGATTCGTCTATTTCATACGCCCATTCATGCATAGTATATATGATGCGATTCGTTAGTTCGTTTAGAAATTCGTCCATTGTATTCGTGATAGTTCCTTTGATGGTTCGCCCAAATACCGACACTCTACCAAACTGCTGCACAACCGCTTTGGGGCATCAAATCAACGCATTGACGAACCGCATCGACAAAACTCATCAGTAATATTATTTAATATAAGATCAGTAATGCAGTCCGAAATAGTCCATTTTCTATTTTCGTTTAATGTTACATATTTAAACTTCTTTTGTAGAAACTCTTATAATAGAAATAATAGAAAGGCATGCTTACACATTTAAGAGTTATAATTTTGATACAAATCTTTAGCTCATTAGCGAACGCATGCTGATATATTATTATTTAACATTCAAATAATTGAATTGGTTTATTTTTTAAGACTTATGAATTTACGATTGGCGATGGGGTAGTCCACTGTCATTGGAAACAAAAAGGAAACAAAATGCAAATCCTGAACTGTCCAAATATTAGCTCCCCTTTTGATTTTACTGCTAAGTCGTAAATAGGGGTTTTAAAGGTCTACCTATGCTTACCAGATTTAAACAATGTTAGACAAGCCGATTTTAAGTAATTTAAGAAAAATTGTATCTATTTTTAAATTAAATTGAACAAGTAACTATGAAGAACCAGTCGGCCATGTCAACATACTTTAAGTTTTATCCAGTTTTATTCCAGTTTTATCATTGTCAAATATAATTTGTTATGCTTGCGGAGACCACTAACCGTAGGTACACTACTACGTTACAGTAGCCTTACAGTACAGCTTAGCATGGCTGAGTGTCCTCGAAATGTATTTTTGTAATTTAAAACTAGTTCAAATGTGGCAAAAGCCTAACGTTTAGAAAATACAATTGGACATTGACAAAATTATAGGATGGCAACTTAAGGTACATTGGCTTTTGCCGGGTTTTGCATTGTTATCTGTTCAATTTTAATTTAAAAATAGATACAGATTTTCTGTTCAAAATTGTTCAAATTTGGTATGTGTATTCAGCATACGCAGGCCTTTAAAAACCTATTAACAATTTCGCTGTAAAATTAACAGCGGAGCCAATATTTGAACAGTTCAAAATTTGAATGCGATTTCCTATGTTTCCAACGACGATGCACCTATTCCGGTATACATATAATTTTTCTGTAACCTTCATCTCTTTAATATTATATTATAAAACATTGTTTCAAAACATATTACAAAATATCAGAATTACATTTATATTTTAGGTTTATGGATAATATACAAAATTGTAAAATTGTGCGTAATTTTTTAATATTGTATTTTATGTTTTAATGGAAAAATAATGTTATAACCTCGGTTATATCTAATTTTCATCCAAAGAAATCAAAGTCTAAAAGTCACTATTTTCAATGTTACCCTTTGAATAGTACAGGCAATGTTTTTCATAAGCAGTTTACCAGGTACTTTTATTATATTAAAATGTTGATTAAAAAATAAAAACCTATATGTATCCCTTACCGCTTATTTTGAAAAACTTTGCCTTCTTAGAAGACAACCAGCAGCTTTAAATGTATTTATTTCATCTAACACGTTAAATTAATATTACAATTATTTTATACAGGGTGCTACTAAACTAACCAAAGACGACATTGAAAGGGTTTTTGCACTTTATGACAGAGTAAGTTGTGCCATCACCGTTATTTGTTTAAATTATAAAAATATACATTTCTTGTTTTAGGATAACAATGGAACAATTGAAAATGAAGAACTGAGAGGATTTCTAAAAGACTTATTAGAACTTGTTAAGAAGGTAAAATAATTATAACCTTATAAAAACCATACGTTGTGTTCGCCACACTTAATTTCAGGACCTTATGTGCTCAAGAATAGTTTTAAATTGTAGACCTTACTATACAATTCCAGAAAATTTCTTACAATAAGCAAACAATATATCTTTATCATCGGTTGCATCAGAGTAGCATACGCAGATAAATTATGAAATATTTTTTTCTTGTTTCAAGACTGACATTGTCGTTAATTTTCAAAATTTAGAAATTTCAGTCGGATACAAATAAACAGAGACAATAAAACATTTTTTTAAGTCTGGAACTACTCTTGGCTTAACCACCAGGACCAAGAAGAGACAACCTTACCAAAAACGCTTACGCTTTCAAAGCTGTACGAGAAAGTATTAGATGAGCGGAACGCCAAACAGTCGATTTTGGTATTCTCGTTGCCGTGCGAATCGTTTTCTGGATACGCGTTGAGCACATAGCACATATAGACAGCATCGCATTTTTTCAGGCATCTAATAGGATAAAACAATGAAAAATGTCAATGTCATGTGAATCTCTTCTTCTTCTTCTTTCTTCTCAAACTCTCCTTTTCAGGAGAGAGCTGCGTTGCCTAGGCTGCCAGGACCATTCTGGCAAAGTACTTTTCTGCTTTTCTTTTTTCTTTTTTTTTGGGTGGTCAAGTTTAATGAACTTTCGCCGATTTATCTTTCTTAACAATTATTGAGGCTATTAAACAGGTTGCTTTAAGCTCTGCAACTATTCAGTTATGCATGCATTCTACGATTGAAGCTGCAGCTCTAAGTCCCAATAATTACTGTGCATTTCAAGAAAATGTGATTATGACATTTCTAATTTACGGCTATTTTTTTTTCGTGATTATAAAGTTAATGTTAGGCTTATTATTAGTAAATATTTAGAGTTTTAAATTACTAACATTCAAAAACAAAGCGATTTGTTTTATGAGTTCTGTCTTGTTGAATTTAAAAAGGATGTCATGCAGGGAAATCGGTTTTTGCTCTATCTCATTGTCGAAATAGGAATATAAGATTTTTTGGTGATTATAATTATGTGGACAAGCAATTATCAAATGAAAGACATCAGCAACCTCTCCACACTGACACCGATTATCTCTATTAATTCTGATTTTATAGAGATGTGACGGGGATAAGCAATGGTTTGATCTGAGTCGACACATGGTGGTTATTTGTTGCTTTGTCAAGTATTTATATTGTTTGAACCATGGTGTCCTATATGGCTGCTAAACTGTAGTGCAATATTCTTTCCCTTTCGTTCTACCAATCGCTACAAATCTTTCTTTCCATTTATTATATATGAATTCTTTCATTTTTGGTATAAAGGTTTTATAATCTGCTTTGGGTGTTAGTGTGGGAGGTAAGAGCCGTCCAGCGTTGGCCAACTTGTCTGCTTCCTCATTTCCATAAATGTTCGTATGACTTGGTATCCATGCTAATTGTACGTCCCTTTTGTTTATTAATTTCCTTCTTGTGACCGGTGTTAATTCGTCCGTTTCAGCGTCTATTCCAGTTTTGCTTATCTTCTTTAGGGCACTTGATGAATCAGAGAATATAACTGCCTTGGCGATGTCATATTATTCTATTTTAAGTAGAGCAATGTATATAGCATAAACTTCTGCAGAACAGATAGAATGAAAATCTGGCATTCGATCTGAGTGTCTTAGTTCGCTGACTTCTGAGAATACCCCCACTCCAACCTTCCCGTCTTGATCTTATGCTATGTGAATCTCATAATCTATTGTTGAGTTATGTCAACCTATTTTTCTATAGATATGTATGTCATCATTCTTATTCTACGAGGGAAATGTTGAAGACGCTTCTCAGCATTTTCGATGTTTTGAACAAAGCAAACTCTTAAATTATTTATTTAAGTACAATAATAATTACACTTAAACAATTAAATTCTACGTAAAAAGGTGCTTTGAAATTGTTTTCATAAAAATATAACATTTTCCATAGCAAAAACTTACAGCGATTTGTTAAAATTGCACATTTTTGATTAACTGCGAAACGGTAATGTATCGATGTGCGGTTTTTACCATTATGATAAATATTGAACACGAATATTAGTTTTCGTATAGAAAAGAGTGTTTCCCTTTAAAAGTGTCCAATTTGGTCCACCCTGTACATATCGAATATCTAATTTTTGGCATAAAGACACCTCTGAGTCTTGCAACTTGATGTGTATTTATAATATCGTTTTATAGGACTACGATGCTCAAGATCTTCAAGACTTTGAAGAAACCATTCTTCGAGGCGTGGACTACAATCAGGATGGCAAAATCAACAAGAAAGAACTGACCATGATTCTCCTAGCTATCGCGAAGCACAATCAGGAGGAGGAACCAGCGGCATAAGGGAAACACGAAAACGCAGCGTGACGAAATAATTCGTAATATTTAAGGTTTTGAAGTTGCCAATTTATCGACGTTATACCATAGCACAAATTTTTAACGGTTAAATTAGTTTTCTAAATGTAATGTCGTTTTACTCAAAACGGTGTAACTTCTGAAGCTGCTGCATCTGTTTTGTTCTAAAAGTTTTTCTTTTCTGAAAATAAATTGTTGTTTCTAAACCGTCCTATATCGGAGTTCTAAAGTAACATTAGATATATTGCTATGAGAATCCGGGAGATATCTTGTATGGTATACTTCTTAGAATAAATACAAAAAAAAATCAGGAATTTAAGAGGACAAGACAATATAGTGCGTTTTGTTTATTATTTTTTTACAGAATGACTTTATACAACAGTTTCATACAAAACTACTGAATAAAAGAATGATTTATTTTATTTTATTTTTACATTTCATTGTAAAACTCCGACTTTTTAGACAGAGACAGTTATATGAGGAATCACTGAGTTGCTGAATTATTCTCAGTGGATTTTTACTTGAAGTTTCAGTGACAAAATACAGATTTTTTTTTGTTTCAAACCAACAATATTCAAGTAACAACGAATATAATTATTACTTTTGATTGTGAGTTTTTTATGAGTATAGCATTCATCTGGTAGAATACTCATTATAAGTTTTAATTACACACATACTCAGTTCAGGTTGTAGTTGTAACTCATAGGTACTGCCTTTTATTGAAACTGTATTAAATATTTATACAAATTGAAAGTAAGCAATTGATAAAAAAGTAAAAACAGCAACAAAAACCATATAAAATTAATATTAGGTCTAATATATAATTTATATCTATCAAACTTGCACTGCTTCAGAAAGTTTCATTTCAATTATAGTGAATGTTAGAATTTAAACACCAGTTTGAAACACCAAATTCGAAAGAAAATGTAATGTAATTATAAACTGCTACTTGTCCTTAACTTTCTTAGAACAGCCAGCTGCCGGATTATTACGCTCATCGTGTAGTTAATCAAAATATAATTCTTACACGTCTATTTATAGAGGAATACACTTTTAACAGAGTGCCAATCAAAAAGTTGCCGCAAACAGAGGTTCTTTTTAATTTGAACCAGGTCTCTTTGAGAAAAATGGATGCCTTCTTTAACCTAACCTGTACTTTCTACCGTGTTTGACTTTGAACCGTGGCAAGCCTATTTGTAACAACAAATCTGTTTGACAACTTTTTGATTGGCACTCTGTTAAAAGTGTATTCCCCTATAAATATATGTGTAAAAATTATGTTTTGATTATTGATATTGAACTACTTGATGAGCGTAATAATCCTGCAGCCGGATCCTGTATTATCTATTGTATGTTTATGTTACGTAGGTAAAATCGTAATATTAAGATCCGGTAAAATCATTAGCTTATCGATTTCAATCAAGAAACTTAAAAAGCTTTAAGTGAATGAATTAATATATTATAACGTAGTTATCCATTTTGAAAGAGTAGGCTTTTGTAGAGCTTTATAAAAGCAGCAAAAGGAGTAAAATGGAACGCTGTCAATAAGCTAAGATATACAGAAAAGATAAAATAATAGTTAATACCTACCGAGAAGGAAAGTGTTTTATTACTATCTTGGTTAACTAATTATTATATCTCTATATAAGTAACGAAAACATTCGTCTGACGTTCGTATAGGTACTATTTTATTTACAACCACACCATTAATCGAAAACTACATACATTTTTTTATTTACATACAATATTTTATTTTAATTAAAAATAGAAAATTGAATAATTTAAATTTTATTTAAAAAATGTAGTAAATGCTAAAAATGTTCTTTTATGGTTGAGGTGCCATCAAAACCAGTATCATATAATTTGATACTTTGATTGATTAATAAACTTTTGACAATTTTGAATTTCTAATTCCTTCGAATTCTTGTAACATAGAAAGGCAAAATGTTGTTAGAAAGTGACAATAACCAAGATTTTTATATTGGTACCGTACTATAATTTGAAGAATCTGCAGCTTCTTTAAGTAATGGCCTGTAATGGTAAGGCACATAAATAAGAGAAATAAAAGAGAGAAGTAAAGGTTGATAGTGTGACACAAAATTTTAAAGTTATGTTAACATTATAAAGGGTGTGAAAAAAATAGTGTATCTAACTTCGGTAAGTGATTCTGCAGATAGATATAAAACAAAAAGTTCCTTTTAACATATGCCCTAAAATTGTCCCCGAAGATGTTACAAAGGTTATAAATAAAAATAATATATTTTGTTTATTTTTAAGAACATTTTTATACCGTTTCTCCTGAAATTTGGTACTCCTACTCACATTTTAATTATTAAACTTCCGTAACACCCCTCAAAAAGGGTACTTTCCATTAGGGTACTACTGGTGGTACCTCTTTTATCCTTGTAGGTACAGTAATTTCAACATAATATGCCATTAATAGCTAGACCTTTTTTACGTAAATAAGTGCTCTGTATTTAATTTGAAACGGTGAACGATTTTCAAGATATTTGCGTTTAAAGGTTACGATGCATCGATTTTAGTATTGTAGAGAAATGTTAAAGTATAAAGAAATTTTAAATAAATTAACCTTCTGATTTCGCTAATGCTTTAGCGAATCAATCCGACGTATCAATTTTAATTGATACGTCGGAACGTTTAAACGCAAATATCTTGAAAACCGTTTACCGTTTCGAACTAAACGACGAGCACTTTATTTACATAAAAAAGTCGTAGTATTAAGTCTTATTTGTTGAAATTACTGTATCTATAAGGATAATAGAGGTACCACCAATTTTTCATTGTATTTTTATTGTACACTATCGCCATTCGATTTCGTATTAAAATGTGTGTAAGACTACCAAATTTCAAGAAAAATAATTTACCATGTTCTTAAAAATAAACAAAATATATTATTTTTAACTAAAAACTAAATTTTGTATTATTTTTATGTACCATTTCGAAGACTCTAACTTCAAGAAGCATTTTAGGGTATATGTTTATTGGAAATTTGTGTTTTATTTTTATCTCTAGAATCACCAACCGAAGTTAGACACACTAATTTTTTGACACCCTGTATAATAATATCACCGAGAATATCACCATATAATATGGTTGTAAATAAAATATTTTTTAGTTTTATTTCCATCGTAAAACAATGTAATTATAAACTGCAGGCAATTAATATTAAATAAGATCTTAGTTACTGTGAACTGTTAACATATGATTGATGTTGTACTATATTTTCTACTGTTTCTTATACAAATAAATGCTAGTGTGTCGTTTAGTATATTTATAAGTATGTATTAAATTAATTTATAATAATTATATCATAAATCAGAATATGATTAACGTTAACATATTATTTAAACATTTTTTAAGATATGTAATGTTAATTTCTGATACATTTAAAATCGTATACTTAATGGTTGTTCGTATATTTTTAAGAATATTTATTTATACCGTGTGGTGCATCGGAACACAAACATAGGAAATCTCATGTAAATTTTGAAAAGTTAAAATATTATCTCCCCAGATGATTTTATACAATAATTTGATTATATTAGACCTTTTTGAAGAGGCGTTAATCTTTTGAACTTTCTTCTAGAATTTCGTTTTATTTGGAATAGGCGTCTAAAAGTACGCCTTCAAATTACTAAAAAATCTACCTTCAAATTACTAAAAATGTATAATAAGGCTCAAAAAAAGCTACAATTAAAATACCAGCAAAAATATGATTTTATCGTTATCAAATTCACATCAAATTCATGTCACATTTTTTTTTTGTTTACAACAGATTATGTGGTTCGGAAAGGATGGTTATTTTTTTCTGAATTGGAATGATCATCTACAAAAGAACTAGTGGAACTGAGAATAGTATTCGCGGAGTATGACTTGATTGCTGTTCATTACTCGATCACTCGCAGGCCTTGCTTATACCACATACATCCACAATACTTTAACAAATAAAAGATATATAGTTACAAATATTTCTTAAAAGGAACTTTATTAAACTATACTAATTATTAAAATGTGTACATAATCCCCCATTCACAGCCAAACAATACCCCAAATGATTGTAAAATTCAGGCCACCACGCAGCATTCCACCAGTAGCGTAACTATCGATGTGCCGTGAGTGCGAAGCACACGGGCCCGGGCGCATATTCGGAATTCGCCGACACATTAGCCGCTCGGTATAGTTCGGGTGCTGCGTAAATCGCCGACGTATTAGTCTAATACGTCGGCGATTTACGATGCGCTCAAAATATTGATACTTTCTTCGCAAGTTTGTAAATCGGATTAATTTGATCTGCATCTGTAATGAGTATTCGGAATTTTTTATGATCAATCAGTAATCGTCTGTATTGGTTTTCATTGTTTTCCAGTGATTAGCACATTTCGAGCAGATTGATAATTTAAAAACATGGATTTTAAGACATTACCAGCTGTACCTGATAAATAAATAGTCTCCAATAAACAGAGGTTGCAGATTACTGATAAAAACAGATTTTAGATAGTAGATGCTGCTTTTTGAAGAGATATTAAATAATAACAGTAATGCTGTTAATGTATTATTAATATAAAATAAATAGTAATAGCGCAGCTTTTGTTTATACTACGCAAGTCTTATGCGCTTTCATTTCCAAACCATACGATTGAAAAAAATTGCGTCAGAGCTGGCATGGAAATAAAGATAGCTGTCATTTTGTATGTAAAATTATATAAGGAATGTCAATGATCGTCGTTACCAAACCAACTAGCCGCTGTTTCTTTCGATCATACGGTACTTGCGATAAGTCTTAAAACTTAACTTACTCTTCATTAAGGCTCCAATCATTCTATTATCGGCATGGAAGCTTAAAACTGCTTAGCGAGTAAATTTTAGTTTATTTTTATTTAATTATAGAACGGATAACTGCCTTGGTAAATGTTAGAAGAGAAATTTTTGAAAGAGTTCCAAAAACATTTTCTGAGACTACGTCTAATAAGCATTTAGAAGGTTTTATCACTACCATTTTGATGGCAAACAAAAGAAAAATAGGGAAGCGAGCCGCAAAAGAACTTCACGAAATATAGACTGTCCAGTAAAATTTACTTAACTAGCACACGCTATCGCGAAAATCACTTATTACTTTACACTTGTTCTTGTGCAATTTTGTAGCTGTGTTTTCCTTTTTATTTTGCAAAATAAAAATAATTGGAAATATGTGATTTTTCATTAGAGCATTAAATTTGACAAAAAAGGAAATTTGCTGTATTGTCGCTGGATTTCTGCACATCGAATAGAAATAGAACTAAGCTAGTTGTAGCATCAAAAAGAGCATGAAAAATTATACTGGTCAAACTAGTTAACTCAAAATCACAAAAACTCTAGTTACCTAATGGTTGTATTAAGGGGACGATAAGGCAGCTGAGTTACGAGAGGTGCCCGAAACTGCCACTTTTTTTGGCAATTATTTCAATAGAAAATGAAGTTACTCGTACAATAGACATTGGTAATAATACAAGGGTAATATTGTGTCAACTTTCGCCCATGCTAAAGCACGGAAAAAATAATTTTAACATGTTCATGTTCCTATTTACATTGTTTATTTTAATTTTGTTAGTTTTGTTGTTGTTTATTGTTTTGTTTTTATTTATTTGATATTTTATATATTTTGGGTTACATATTCTGTGTTGCAGTAATAAATAATACTATACGTATAAAAATTAATTTGATAATGTTATTTCTAACTCTAACCTAAAATATGAATGCATATTATTCAGATTAGTATACCATACTAATTATACATTATAAGTATTGAAATATGTAGGTGTAATAGGGGGCCCGGTAAAATTTTTGCACACAGGCCCGTAAGTCTGTTGTTACGCCACTGCATTCCACAGAGATGTCGTTTTCAGTTCCTCTAAGTTTCTGTATTTAATATGCCCATAAAGATGGTTTTTGAGTGTTTTCCGCAAGGAAGTCGTTTGGCGAAAGATCGCCTGTGGTCTTTTTCTACTGTAACCCCAATAGACGGGAGTCAATGTTTTTATTTTATTCAATATGAAGAATATTCAAGTTATTGTTGTTTTCTTCCTGTTTAATTATTTTTGTCTTCAGACTTCCATATGCTTAATACCGTGTCTTTAGTTTCAAACCTCTGCCTAGTTTATTCTTTAAACTGTGGACTTGTTCGGTATAGGCATTGCAGAGACTGGGCTGCGATCAAATCTAACACAGCGGGAATACTATTTTCAACAAAATGCCGCTTAACCATCGTAACTTTTTCAAAAGTTGCGAAAATCTTAATTATTTTATACAAAATTACATCGACTTTGACAATGACACAATCACATTTTTGCAGGTAGGTATATTAATTGTAGCTTTCTCTGGGCCGTATTATAAATTTTACTTATTAAAAGGTAGATTTTTGCAAATAACTTTGGAATTTTCCAAATGAAAAGAAATTCTAGACAAAATTACAACTTTCACGTTTCTTCAAAAAAGTCTAATACAACTTTTGCATAAAATTATCTGGGAAGATAATATTTCACCTTTTGAAAGTTTACATGGGATTTCATATGTCCCGTGTTCGAATGCACCACAGGATATACCAACAAGAGTAACAGCACAGATGAAGCCAAATAACATATCAAAACTAAAAATTCTAACTCAATAAACAAGGTCGTACAGTTTTTCTCTATAGAAAATTGAATATCTCTATTTTTTGTTGTTGACAGGTTGTTCTATCTACTTCTTTTGTAAAAAGCTTAGTAAAAATGCCTACAGTATTGCTTAAATGAATTATAATGTTCAAATAGTAGCAACATTTAAAAAAATAGTTTTTAATACATTTCTAAAATAATTCACGTTAGTAATCAATGTGAATTAGACTTAATCAGATTTTTTGCATAGTAAGAAATATTTCTATCCTAGTAATTTACTAAACAACACTACTATCATAAATCTAATTACATATAGGTTGTGCAGAATAAACATACTCATATTCTACTATTAACTTTAAATATATAATACATACCTATAGCTGAGCATAATGTTCCTTGTAAAAAAGTATTTTAACATATATGTCTTAAAAGTAAGTAAAACGGCTGCTATCGAATATATATCACTTCTAAAAGACTTCTAAAGTTAAATTTTCAAATATCTATTTTCTCAGAATCGTTTATATTCCATTTAAAGTATTTTTATGCAACTGTTTTGTTTGTTATGTATTTTATCAATAATATTTAGATAAAAGATACACACAGGGTGTCTCGGATTATGTAGAGCTCAGAAATATTGTTTATCTAAATAAGAATAGATTGAAGTTACCCTGTATATTAAGCGTTAACCATCGAAGATATTATTTGCAGGTACAATAATGTGCTTTCAACCATCTTTGTTTTAAATGGTTTGAATATGACGTCAAGTTTATATTCGTTAAAAGTCAATATTATAAATTTTTTTAAGTAATTTTTGTTAACACACGTATAATGTTCGTATATCATTTTTTATCTATAGTATAAATATAATTTGTTCCGTTAAAATACCAAGCTTTAATATAAAGAAATCCTTTGAGGTACCTACTAAATCTTAATCTATATTATAAATGTGCTTGAACTACATGATCTATTATTATAAGTAAGGGTACTAGTAAATTGTAATAAGTTTTTATAAGATTGTTTTCCTTATGAAATAATTAGTTTTCTATAAAGAAGATATCAATTAGATTGGAATATTTTGTTGTGAAATAAAATACGTGAAAGTAAGAACGGAGTTTAATTTTATAGTATTTTTAGTTAGTAATTTATAGTCCACATTATTTTTGATGTAACTTTTTGCTCATGGAAATAATACTTTTTTTTTACGATTATTCAAAAAGTAGCTATTTTTTACACCATTTACTGCATTAAAAATCAATTTTTTTACACTAGTGCAAAAAGCACCTTGACATTATTAATGACGAGTTTAACAAAAGAGAAAAAAATTGTTCCTTGATTTTGTTAATCCAAATATTGTTTCTAATGCAAGTATATTTTTGCTAGTTGCCATATAAAGTCTTATGTAAATTAATAAGTTAAAAAATATTTGCCTTTTCCCAGGAATCGAACCCTCGCGCTTCGAATTGGTTAATCATAGTTGTCCAAGAATGTCCTTCGACGGCGAAAATTGTCATAATTTTCAAGTTGTCAGTTGAAAACATTGTATTACGTGTTTTGCAATATTGTTGTCAGGTTAAAAATGTCGAGTTCGGATAGCGACGAAGAAATTATAGGTACCCCTCCAGATATAACTGAAATAGGAAATGAAGCTACGACAAATTTATTACCCGACAAATCTAAAAAGGTGCATGAAATTTGTTATAAAGGGTTCGTTGAGTGGTATGCCACAAGGTTTGTTAAGAACATTACTGAAAACGTTCAAAAAAAGCATATTTCAAAGAAAAACCAGAGATATTAAAGCCATTAACCTTTTGGTTGGGAGTATTCAATGTTGAAGGTTACGCTGTTATTAAATAAAAAAATTGTGTGTGCACTATGTGCGCATATTTGAAGTAAAACTTCTCCTACTTCCATCTGTCTGTCCGTCTGCACGTCTGTCCGTCTGAGGACTCCATTCCGGCTATACACGTGCCTAGTTTGGTTCCAATCGACCCATAAATAAGAAAAAAATCTGGTTTCTGCAGTGTAACACACCTGTTTAGTTTTACTTTAAAAATAGATGTAGTTTTTCTTACGTAAAATCGGCTTGTCCAAAATTATTCAAATTTGGCATGTGTATTCAACAGACACGTAAACAGTGTCAAGGTATTCTGAGAAATGCTGACAATGGAATCTTGGTAGGTGTCGAGGAAAAGCTCGATCGGTGAAAGGAGTATGTTGAGTTGCTCTACGCAGATACACGGCCCGATCAACCATCCATATCTAGAAATGATTCTAGTCCTGATATTACAAAGAAAGAAGTCAAACGTGCTATAGATCTTCAGAAGAAAATCAAGACAGTAGGACCGGACCAGATCCACGCGTAAACCCTAAAGCTAATCGCCTATACAGATGACAGGAGCCTTAAGATTCTTACAGAACTGTTTAATTTGATATACAAAGCCGGCAAGATACCCACTGATTGGCTAAAATCCACTTTTATCCTATTACCCAAAAAACCAAACGCTTCTCAACGTGAGGACCACCGGTTAATCAGCCTGATGTCGCATGTCCTCAAAGTATTCCTCCGCGTAATTCATACCCGTATATACAACAGATGCGAAGGGCAGGTTAGGGATACACAGTTTGGATTTAGGAATGGAGTTGGCACGCGCAAGGCACTTTTTACACTGAACGTGCAGCGATGGAGGGACATGAACGTCAATATATATGCCTGCTTTATAGATTATAGAAAGGCCTTTGACTGTGTGTCGCACTAAAAACCTGCCGAGATTCTTAGAACCACCGGTGTGGATGAGGGGGACCTGCGCATTATCACCCAGTTATACTGAAACCAGACTGCAGAGATCAGGACGGATGGCGGAACATGAAGTAGCAATTAGGAAGGGCATCATGCAGGGGTGTGTATTATCCCCACTCATTTTCGACATCTACTCCGAGGCGGTATGCCGAGAGGCACTAAAGAGCATTGAGGATGGTATCAAAATCAATGGTACCCTGATCAACAATACCAAACTGACCCCAAAACTGAAATTTTAGTGAAGATCGAACAGGCCAGACGTACATTTGCTTCCATGAAAACCCTCTTCTCCAGCCGAGATCTAAGCCTCGAACTTCGCATACGCATGCTGCATTGCTACATCTTTTCAGTATTTCTCTACGGCTCTAAGAGTTGGACACTCAATCAGACATTGGGAAAACCGCATTAACGCTTTTGAGATGTACTTGTATCATCGTATGCTGCGTATATCTTGGATGGATAGAGTGACAAATGAGGAGGTGCTCAGGCGGATGGGCAAAGATAAAGAGCTCCTATCAACAGTGAAGGAAAGGAAGTTACAGTACGTCGGTCACATCATGAGGGGTGATCGATACGAGGTGCTCAGACTGGTCATCGAAGGCAAAATTGAAGGCAGGAGATCAGTGGGAAGAAGGCAAAACTCCTGGCTTAAGGATCTGCGTCGTTGGTTCGGAAGAACATCGATCGAAATTTTCAGAGGTGCGGTTTCACGCACCATCATAGCCAGTTCGCCAGATCGCCAATCTCCGAAGGAAGACGGCGGCCTAAGAAGAAGAAGATTCAGCATATATGCAGGCCTTTAAAAATCATTTACGATTTGGCTGTAAAATAAACAGGGAAGCCAATATTTGGATAGTTCAATATGCATGGGATTTTCTATGTTTCCAGCGCCGGTGCACCATCCGGTATATTTTTTTACAATATACATATATTTTATAATACTTACTACAATACAATGAGGAGTAAATTTACTGGCACATAACAAAAAAACAAAGTTCAGCAAAAAATATTACACTTTATTACATCTAGCAACATAATACGAATTATTCTAATGTACTTTTCCCGAATGTTGGATGCTGATCGAAAAAAACGGCGTTAAATTGGCTTGGAAATGACAATCGAACACATACATTATATAATTTTACATTTAAAATGACTAAGATCGTTAGTTTCAATCAAACTCACGACGATTTTTTCGATGCTGTGGTTTAATAAACATGTAATTAAAAAGATAATAATATAAAAACATTATCTAGGAATTACAAAAGGTATTTTGCAATATAATATCTATATTATCATAAAAAAGGTAACATAAATAAGGCATTATTCATTAAATTTTTGCATCAAACAATTTTTGAATATTAATTTATTTAACTTTCTCAACTGTCTTAAACTCCAGCAATATTATATTTTGACTTTATTGTTATAATTTAATCATTCAAATAACAATTACTTTTTAATATCGAAAGATGTCTTTTTTGGAAGTTTTGCCACCGCATGCCCACACTTATGACAAACGTCTTTAACTTGCATGCAGTTGTTGATTGAAATGTCAGTTTGATGATCTACAGATTTTGAACGAGAATGTCTCTTTGATGGTATGGCAAGATTGTCCTTGTTTGTTGCATTTGGACTGGAATCGTTATCTAAAAGTAATCAAAAGTAAAAAATGTCATTACATAAATTTCAACAAGCCTAAAAAATTTACTTGATGTGCAAAGTAATATATGCTTAATTATTTATAATCACAGACTATTCAGTACCAGCCGGTCATCATAAAATTTTTACATTGAAATTTGCGATTGAATTTCATTCAAATAATATTTTACCTGAAGTACTGTTGCTTTTATCTTCTGTCTCGGAAGAGTCTTCCAAAACTGGTAAGTTCTCCAGTGGTGTCTTTAGGGTAGGTGATGTTTCAATGCCATGAAACAAATCTAGCCTTGAATCCAAAGAAAACTGCTTTCCTGACATTAATATACCTTTAATTCTTCTTCTCATTGCTACAAAAAATTATAAATATATATTATTAATGTCAAGGTAATAGTAGTATATGTATACCAGGACTGTCTTGAGCATCTTTTCTAAGTTTTATTGTTTTTGAGAACTGTTCCAGAACATCTCCTTGATCGTATATTGCAGCAAATGATCCGTTTACTATTTTTGGTGACATTGGAACGTTAGAAAGCAATAAACTGGATCCAAAATTTTCATTCTTGTCCCTTGTTTCTAAAAATAATCAAAACATGATTACGCAAAATAAACAGGCATTGCATAGAGGGTAAAAGATGAAAGAATGGACATATTATAAGTCCCAGTTACTTTCAATGAATATAAGTAATAAATGGAAACCAATATAAGAGAAAATAAATAAAATAAAAAAAATAGAATCAAATAGAATGTTTTAGTCTTCTTTATTATACAGGGTGTTTTAATTACTGTGGTGTTTTATTTATCGTGTTAAAATACATGTACCATCTCCGTGGAGAGATTCCTTACTTAAAAGTAAGATTTATTTGTCATATCAACATAGGTCCGTTTGGGTTTTGTTTCGTATCTACAAGGTGTTAAAATCTTAATAATCTTTCGATTTATTTGCGTCACCCTTAGTGATTCAAATGAAATCTTGAGGGTAAAAAAACGACTAAAAAAGTGTCGATAAATTGTTATCACTGGTATATTTAAAAAAAACATGTGCGCCACTGGCTTTTTTCTCTTTAGATATCAAAATTATGTAGGCCGTTTAATGCCAGTTAAAATTTAGCTTTTGATATTTTGTCGAAATCGGCCTCCTTGATGAGACAATTGCAATTTTATTAACCACAATTAATAAAATTAAATTAAAAACAAAATTAATAAATTATATATTTTACCTAATTTACTATTAAATATTATTACCATTAGTCATTATTACCATTAGGCCAACCTACAGCAATTTCAAATAAAAAATAATGGTATTTAAGATAATTACAAAAAACCTAATTTTAAAATTTTGTAACATCCTGTAACTGTAAAACTATGCATTTCCATACCCATGTTTATAGGAACCCTTTTTCATATTTTTAATGAGGACTTATTTAAAACTTTCGCAAGTTAATGATTAAAATTCTTTAAAAGTTGCATTAGACTTGGATCAAGACAATTTAATAAAATTGTGTTTATCTCATCAAGGAGCCCAAAATTGACAAAATATCAAAAGACAACTTTTAAACTGCTTACATTATTTCGTTAACAAGAGGACAAGGTTAGTGGTGTACATGCTTTTTTTAGAAAAGTAGTCCAGTGATAACCTATATGCACGTCCCTGGTGAATATGTCGACACTTTCTTAGCTTTAAAATATGTCGCTTTTAAAGCAACTTTTGCCCTCAAATTTCATTCAAAACGCTAGAAGTAGGTACTTAGAAGAAAATTATAATACATTTAAAAAAATATGAAGATTTTAACCCCCTGTAGAACAAAACAAAGCAGAATTGGACTTATGTTGATATGAAAAATAAATCTTATTAGGACCTAAACAATTACTTTGTAAATGTGGCGAAGAATATAGTGAATACTATCTCACCCTCCCTTGATCCTCTATCATTTCTCTCTGACTATAATGTTAATTTGCACAGTTTCTTCCTTACGCCTGTGGGGTTGGCAGAGCTTCGCAATACATTAAATGATATTAAAAATAAATCTTCAGCAGGGACTGACGGACTTACTCTTAAAATGTTCTCTAGTATGCCGGAATGTACATTAAACCATCTTTCAGCCTTAATTAATATGTCATTTGAAGATGGTGCTTTTCCAAATTGCCTTAAGTCGGCGATAATTATTCCTTTGCATAAAGGAGGTGATAAAGAGCAAGCTTCCAACTATCGTCCAATTGCACTCCTTCCCACGTTATCGAAGATCATGGAGAGACTGGTTAAAAAGAGGCTTGTATCATTTCTTCTAAAATACAAAATACTCACCCCTTTCAGTTTGGGTTCTTGAGTAACAAATGTACAAATGACGCTATGTTTTCGCTGTTTAATAATGTATACCCAGTCTGAACAACCGTCTCGTTACAGCAACAATTTTCTGTGATTTCTCGAAAGCTTTCGATTGTGTTAATCATAACATCCTACTAACAAATTGCAGTACTATGGTATCAGGGGAACGCCTCTTGAATGGTTTAAGTCCTACCTTAACAACAGAAACCAGCGTGTGAGGGTTGATAAGACTGTGTCTTCTTGCAAGCCAATAGAATGCGGAGTACCTCAGGGCTCAGTGCTAGGTCCTATTTTGTTTCTGTTGTTTATCAACGATATTGCTAGTCTGGACATCAGTGGTAAAATCTGTCTCTTCGCGGATGATACTTGTTTCACATGGAGCAGCCCGGACACCACGGCACTTCATAGAACCATTTCCAGTGACTTAATCAACATAAAAACATGGTGCGATTCTAATTATCTGTGTCTCAACGTCTCTAAAACTAAAGTCTTATCATATAAAAGTACGTTGCTACCTTTTCAACTTGATAATACCACCATTGACGTCGTTGATTCTGTGAAATTTTTAGGCCTTGTTGTGGACAACTATTTAAAATGGGATTTGCACATCGATGCTTTAGCTAAAAAATTAAGTTCTGCCTGTTTCGCACTTAGATCAGTTGCTAATGTGCTTAATTTGTCAACATCTAGGACAGTCTATTATGCCCTTTTTGAGTCGCATCTCCGATACGCACTTCCATTCTGGGGTGCGTGTTGTGCGACTCAATTTGAGCGTATCTTCAAATTACAAAAGAGAGCTGTGCGATATTCACTGAGGCTAACCAGTCGTGCTCACTGCCGGGACTTGTTTAAAAGATATAAAATATTAACTCTTCCTTCCCTATTCATACTCGAATCCGTCTGCCTAGTTCGCAAGCACGTATCGAGTATTTCTCTAGGGCCAGTTCATGGCTATCCAATTAGGAACGCAGAGCATAACATGTATCTGCCAACCCCTCACTCTGAGTTAGTAAAGAGTTCCATATTGTACAATGCAAAAAAAAATGCACAATCATCTGCCATCTGAAATTAATTCCATTTCATCCTTTCCTGCATTTCGCAGAGCCTTGAGATCATACTTACTGGAGAAAGCCTTTTACGCGGTTAACGATTTTTTTATTAATATCTAGGGTTCTAAATTTAACACACATTCACTAAATTTAAGAAATGATTTTGTTTTCTATCCATTTAAATTTAGTATTGACATTATATAGAGTTGTTTATTTACATGTATGTTTATATTTTATTTATATTTAATTAAATAAATTTTTGACAATGTACAATTTCTATAATTGTATAAAGTATTGTTTTAGTTTTGTATGTTTGCTGTTAGTTTTATATGTTTTTCTATTGTTAAGTGAAGTTTTGTATGCTTTTTATATTCTTTTTTAAGCTTTGTCAACAAAATTGTAAAATTTTTTTATGACAATAAAGCAATTTCTTTCCTATTTTTACGTCAGGAATATCCCCACGAGAGATGGCTCATGTTTTTTGAAACACCCTGAATATGAATTAAATTGAATATGTATAACGTTTCCTGAAAGGATAAGTTTATTTCTTGGTCGTAAAATAGCTCACTAATATATTACAGTATAAAATATTATTTTGATTAGTAGGTAATTTACCTCCTAAAGGAACCTTTGTTTTTCTCATATATTTATCTCTCTCCTGCAGGATAATATTGGCAACCCCCACTATTTCCTTCCAGTCAGTAATGATATCTTCAAGAGTTGTCCTCGGCGAAGTTACAGTAAATCTAATGACGTATTTTCCCTTTAAGTTTGCCGGTACACAGTGTATGTTACCTCGAGAATTTAGCCGTTTACACAGCGTTTCGGTGATGAAATTATCACCCACCAATCGGAACACAACCAAACCTAAATGGCGCTTGGCGGGAATTTCAAACCGGGGATCGTTCCGGACAAACAATTCAAACTTTTCAGCCATGTGCACGCCTTTTCTTATGTGCTCTTGAATGCCAGTGATGCCATAATTTCGGATGACAAACCATAATTTTAGAGCACGAAATCGTTTGCTGAGAGGAATTTGCCAGTGCTATCAAAAAGAAAAAATACATATAATAAAGTAACAGAAAACACTTATTATTTAGGCCCAGTTTCAAACCTTCTGGCAAAACTTAAGATTAATCTAAGTTTGAGTTGGTAAATAAGTTAGTAAGTGTTAAGTAATCTAAGTTGGATCTCTTTGTTTAAACTGGAAACTCTTTTCTTTAATTCAATGTTATACATGTCAGTTAAATGATAGTAGCTAACTTCATGAGAGATTGATATATCTTTAGTATCATTATCAACTGCACTGATATTATTGGTGGCGTATATGCTATTATTTTTATGTTTCTTTAAGAGTGTGAAACGTGTGAAATTTAAAATAATTCATCAAATACTTAAAATAGTTCGTCGATGTCAATAAACCAAAATTAAGAGAATGAAATAAATAAACCAATAATCGCCCGATAAAAAAATATATGTAAACCAAAAACAACCAGTTCAGAATAAACAAATATTACTGCCCATACTTCAATTTTCAAATTGTAGTTTAACTTCACTCTATCCACCAGTAGGAGTTAAAACTTAAGACTGAAGCAGATTGCAGTTTATCGCAACCCATAAAACTTACTTTGATAGAAAATCTCAAGATTAACTATTACCTGAACATTAACCAAATGCTATAAAACTGGCCGTCATAATCGAACACTGGTAGTTGTCATAATGAAGATAACAATTTCCTTAAAGGTTTTGAAGTTTGGTAAACTAGAAACATAGTAATAAAACAATCCTAGAAACCGTGTGATTAGACTTTTTAAAAATCCTAAAGATATAAAGATATCGTTAATAACATAACATATACAATTTTTTGTATTCATGTTATTTCAAACCTTTTAAAAAAAGTTAATCAAACTAAATCGAAGATATTACCACAGCCATTAATAACCAGTCTGCCGACATAAGATCCATTTGCATGGAAATGTACGTCCATATCTAGATATGTGCAATCTCATGCTACATAACAAATCGGGTTCTGAGCTCCATTATGGAGCTTCATTCAAAAAAAAATTGAGACTACTCTATAAAAACTACAAAGTTTAAATACCTACCATATAATCAATAGCCAGACCTAAATATAATGAATTCGGTCAAAAACTATGTGAATGAATTTATTTACTTATTACCATTAACAATTTAACTGCTATAATTACATATTAATCAATTACCTAAAATATTATATATACAGGGTTTTCCAATATTCCGTGGACATAGAACTACTACGTATCTTTGAAATAAAATAAGTTCATTGTACAGGGTGTCCCACTAAGAATAGCTCTCGGCTGTATCTCGGAAAGTATTATTCTAAAGTACTCTGAAAAATATAACTAAAGGGGCTATGAGAAATTGCTGGAAATTATTTTCAAGTTTGTAAAACGGCCGCTAGAGGGCGCAACTGCTATGGAAAATAGAAAAATAGAATTTTTATAAAATTTTGCCTAGGTAAGGGGTACTATAAATAATAGCTTCATAATCTTCAGTAAATTTTGAATTTTTCTTGTTAGAACCATTTTCCCTTATCTGCTAAAATAAAGTGGTGGGGGAAGGTTAGATCTATCTTTATTTAAATGTTAATAACTCCGGACTGGATAATCAGAAACCAACAAACGAGGGCTCGTTTAAATGAGCGTTTCTTACTATATATTATACCATAAAAATAATAATAATAAGGTTTTGAACGTAGACGCTAGGGGGCGCTTTCTTACAATTTAACAAACATAGCGCGTTTTTTTCAAAAAAAAATAAATACGATAGTATATGTAATTTTAGCTGATAGTAAAGAGTAGTAAAAGCTTAAAAAGTCAGCGAAAACCGCATCTTGATATCCTCTTTCAAATCGAAGATATTAGCAAAATTATAATAAATATCAAAAAATAAGCCCTTAATTACCTTATTTTTACAACACGGTATCAGTAGCCCGCTTGATTATGCCCATTCTAACAAAGAAATAAGATAGAAACATTTAGTTTATTTTAAAATCGACGAAATACCAGAATACTATAATACCAGATGTATTAATATCTAATAATTAAGATATTAATAACAGTGAACAAGAAACGATGATTCTGTGAAGTAATGGTAAGCTTTGGAAAAAAGTTGCTTTTGACGTAATAGTATAAACGTCAAATTGTTATTAGATCAACATTTTGATAGTCTTAGCAGCGTTTTTTTTTTATCTTTTAATTGCTTTTTCAAAATGCCTTTATTATTTGAAGTAGGTAGTTGAAGTTGTTTGCGTATAGAGGTAAATTGTGTGCAATTAACTTATTTTGATTTAAAAGATATCCACGGAATATTGAAACTCCTTGTATATTTTGTAGGTCTGATTTTGAAAAAGAAACTGCAATCTTTTTTTCTCAAAAACTCTGCGATGGTAGGTTTTTTACAAGACAAAATATGTAGTAAATTGTACTAGAATGACCGTTTAACGAAAAAAAAATCGGTTATCGGAGGAGTTGGAAAATATTTATACTGCATATATAAAATATAGATAGAGATATAAAAAGAAGTAAATTGTGTCCAATGAACTTATTTTGATTCCAAAAATACGTTAGTAGTTCTATGATGGAATTGGGAAAACCTGTATATTCCTTATTAATATTGCAATTCGAACATATTTTTATAATTTATACGAGTCTTATTTTGCTCTATTATTAATACCTATTACTTTGAAATATAAAAAAAACAGTCAAGAAAATGATAGAAACGTATATCAATAACATATACGTAATTTTCCATCCATTTTCCATAAAGTTGGAAAAAGGAAAATTTAATTAAACCAAAGTATAATAAAATTCAAAATAAATTCATATTGGAATATGTTATTGCAATTTAATATTAGAAGCATTATTGTATTAAAATGGTTAGTTATATTACCTGAATATTCATGTGTTAAATACAGAGGATTGACGTTAAAAGCTCCATGCAAAGCGCTGCTGTTCTTAACCCTAGAAACAGTACAAAAAATACTAGTTAAATATTTTTTTTAATAAAACAGGATACAGTACCACATGGCAGTGCAATCAAAATGAACCATGAGCCATTTGGAAGGATTAAAGGCGATGGAGTTCGCTTTATCAATCCCTTTCAGCCAAATTCGGTATTCCGGACAGGTAAAGGCTGATCCAGCGTAAGCCGCATCCACGTGGCACCACAAAAGTTCGTTATAACAAACTTCCGTGATTTCCTCTAAATTATCAAAGGCGCAAGCACCGGTAGTACCCAAAGTAGCGCATACCTGAAAAATGCCAGTAAAAAATAAAAATTTAGAATGCAATAAAATTTAGTAATTTTAAAATTTTCGGTAACAACAGCTAACAATTTAGCTAAAATGAATCAAATCGTTGATCAAACTCTAAGTGCACGAGTACAGTTATTTTATATTATGTAACTAGCGTGTACCAGCGACTTCGTTCGCGTCGAATTAATCATTTGTAATGGTGATGATAAAGCAAAGCAAGCATTTCCATTGACATACAAACTGGATAAAATTTTCTCACATTTATGTCAGCATGAGAAAAAACAATATGGCGATATTATTATATAACTTGGTAATATTTGAGGGGTAGTTTCATTTCGTTGGAATTTGACTTTCGAAAAATCGGTGTGCCAAACATAAGCTTTTTACGTCAAGCAGAATCGTGGTTAAGAAATTACCCAAGTTTCCATGGCAAATGTTCCAAAAATGGCAAAAATTCCAAAATATGTAAAAAAACCAAATAAATTATGCTTGTCCCAGCGTTTTCCCGAAAGACTAACCGTTTTTTAAATAACAAATATTGTAATATCTGAGGGGCGTTTTCAACCTCTTGGAATTGAGAAACCCCTCCTTATCGAATCTCTACACCCCACAGTCAATCCGTTTGCCAAAAATCAGCTTTAAACGTCAAGCAGTTTAAGCAGAATCGTGATTACTCAATGGTCATGTTTTATGAAACACCCTGTATAAATTTATAAAAAATCTTAAAATATGTAAAACAACAAAATAAAATATACGTGTTTAAGATTTTTTCCGAAAAACTCACCGGTTTTTAAATAAAAAATATTTTAATATTTGAGGGATAGTTTCACCCCCTTAGAATTCGAGTTTCGAAAAATCCCTTCTTATCAAATCTCTACACCCTAAAGTCAATCTGTTTTCCAAAAATCAGCTTTTTACGTCAAGCGCTTTAAGCAGGATCGTGATTAATCAATGACCAGATTTTTCGAAACAACCTGTATACATTTTTAAAAAATCTTAAAATATGTAAAAAAACAAAATAAAATATACGTGTTTAGCGTTTTTTCGGAAACCTGACCATTTTTTTAAATTAAAAATATTATAATATTAGAGGGGTGCTTTCACCCTCTTGGAATTGGAATTTCGAAAAATCCCCTCTTATCGAACCTCCACATCCTAGAATCAACCTGTATGCCAAAATTGAGCTTCTTATGTTGAGTGGTTTGAGCAGGATCGTGATTAATCAGTATGTCAGTCACTTAAGGATTTTATATATTAGTAAAGATTTCACAAAGTAACTTTTCATTTCCATTCCATTTCACTTGTCTGAAAAAGTAGTGAAATAAGCGTTCGGCATTTAACGTTTTATGTAAAAATGGCCAGGTATTTTTACATAAATAAAGAATGAAATTATAGATAAAGGATTATAATATATCCATATTGTAGCATATTTTAGACAACTCCTTTATTTTTAAGATTTTGATGGTCAAACAGCAACAAAATATTCCTTATGTTTGAACTAAATTTTCTCGAAAATAAAGAAATAATTTAAAATTTCGTTACAATACGGAAATAGATAGAAGTTGTGTGATTGCAGTGATATATAATTTATACGGTTTTCTAACAAATTGCTCGCTACTGCAACCTACTGCGCTTGGCAACTGCTGAAGGTCTACAAACCTTAATCAAGCATTAATCAAAGCACGTGTGTTTGGAATATTGGGTGTGACTTAACACGACAGGATCGGGCTAAGCCTTAGGCAGATTTCTGATATATAATATATATTTCCTTCGGCCACACACCCACTTTACCTAACCCCTGAGAGTATCCAGAACAGTACAGCCCTTGTGTACAGCTTAATAGACTCTTAACAAAGCTGCATTTATCGAAGGACATTTATTCTCAAAATGGCATTGTGCCCAAGAATTCTTAAATTATACACTGTTTTACGTTTTGTATTTTGTGTGGAATATTATATACTGACACCCAGTATACACTGATATATTCTAGGTATTATACCGGGTTACTATTTACTATTCAATTTTCAGGGAATCTCCTTATAAAATTAAGGTAGGGTGAATATGCCAGTAGTCAGGCATGCACCAGTGGTCGGACACAACGTATTTATTGGGAAATAAGTTAAAAATATGGCTTATAGTATTGCTTCAAATACAGTAGAACCCCAATTATCCGAGTCGCAATTATCCGAGCTCCGGATTAACCGATCCAATCTAAAGACCCTGATTATCCGAGGTCGCGCGTCTATGCTCCGTATTAACCGATCTTCTAAAATATACCCTATGTATATTTACATATTACCGTTTAAAATCGTTGGGACCCACGGGGAATCCCCTTGGCCCGTGTGAGTGGTTCTCCTTATTTATATTTTTGAACTCTTTTAGCATGTAAATTTGAATGAATGTAGCTCGTTATTGCGTTCACTACGGAGAAGTAGTATTCGTATGTACTCGCATGATTTATCTGGGTGGAGTTCTAGTTAAGTGTATACCAACTACTTTGTTTAAATTTTCGTTTGTCGTATTATAATGGAACGAAACAAACGTAAAAGAATTGTCGTTCCTATTGAAGAAAAAATAAAAGCCATTAGGAGAATTCAAGCAGGAGAGACAATTAAAACTGTTGCACGAGATTGTGGAGTAGGTGAGGTAACAGTTGGAGATTGGAACAGAAACGGCACTAAAATAGAAGAATGGTGTATAAAACAAGCCTCTTCATCTTCAAGAAGAAAATCAATGAAAAAAGGCGACTATGAAAAAGCTAACGAAGCTTTATTCACGTGGTTTACTCAGCAAAGATCAAAAGGTGTGCCTCTGTCAGGTCCCATTTTGCAGCAAAAAGCAATAACGATTAGTAAACAATTTCCAGAGACAGATAGGGTTACCAGCAGTTCTGGATGGAAAGGTCCTGTACAAATTTAAATGAGACAGAAGAACAAGAAAGTTTATTAGAATTAATGCAAAACTTAAAAGGTTGCGAAAATGTGACAAGACAAGGCGTTGATGAATGGGTTACAGCAGATGATTTAGAAGAAGAAATGACTATTGAAGAAATAGCGAACGCTTTTCGAGAAACCGAAAAATCAGATGACGATAACTATGACGAAGAGGTGGATGAACAGCCTTCCACTAAGATTACCCATCAAGAAGGTTTTGCTTCCCTGGAAACAGCTCTGAGGTATATTGAACAACAATCAGAGGCAACCCCAGCGGATTTGCTTCTTCTTAACAGGTGGAGAAATATGGCAGCGAGAAAAAGAAGATGCAATATGAAACAGCAGCGCATAGATACTTATTTCACTGTTTTATAATGTAGATAGTATCTACATATGTAGGTACTTATGTATTTACATGTTAAAAATGTTAATAAACCGTTTAAAGTATGTATTGGTGCTTATTTTTTAATAAATCCGGATTATCCGAGTTTTCAGTTATCCGAGGAGGGTGTCCTCCCCGTTACCTCGGATAACCGGGGTTTTACTGTAATTAAAAACCCAATTCTGCCAATTCTTCCGCTTTGTTCTATTATAACATTTTCTTTGTCTAAATTGTCACCCTGAAACCGTTAAAAATTCGGGAAAGTGACCATATGTTTGTGCTTACTAATTTTTGTCTGTTAAAGATGAAGGTAAGATAGTTTACTGACCCTAAAATATAATTTTAGGGTCAGAACCATGTCTCCTGGGCATTTTGTTTTTTGGCTCATGTCAATACATGGTTACTTTTTAAGAATTTTTAAGAGCAAAATGAACTTGCCACCAATAATTTGCAATTTTTTCAGTTATAATTTATTTTCGAATTTTTTTTTCAATATAACAAGGCAGCTTTGGTGATTATTGTAAACTATATACTACTATGATCTGCCCATCATGTTCGCCGTTTGGAAAATGCTTGGCAGGACGGTTAGAGGCCGCGAAGCGTTACCAGTTTCATTAAATAAACTTCGCTTGGTCCTTAAAGAAGAATGGGAAAACATAACGCAATATGATATATGCAGCCTCAATGACAGTATGAACAAACGTATACAGGTCGTTATAGCAGCAAGGGAAGGCAATACAAAGTATTATGGTACTTTTTACAATTTCTTTTTCTGTTTGTATAGTTCAGTATTACATCTGTTTTCCTTAATATCGTTAGTTCTGTTATTATTATTAATGTTTATTAAAACCAGGACTGTATCGTTAGTCTTTAACGTTTTTTTTTTTTAAATTTAGTATAGAGTATCCGATGCAGCGTAATATGACGTTACGACAATAGTCATTAAAACCATCTCGTCTTTTTAAAAAATTACATCAAAAGTAATGATAAATAGGGCTAAAAATAACAAAAAAAAATAACACTGTAAATTTGACCAAAAATTTCTATGTTGCGTTTTTTTGCATCTGAGTGTATTTCATAAAATTTCATTTCCGTGCCACCAATAAAGAAAATTTAATCAACAATTTAAACTCAGCTTTCTCTAAACTGTCCGACCACTGGCATTCACCCTATTTACCTAAGTACTACCGTCGTGTTTTTGATATAATTTATTGGCTTCTGTGCATTCTTTGACTAGCTGTTGATTTTCTGACCATTTAGATGTTTCTTTAATGTCGAATTAAACAGCAAATAATTGTTAAAATGTGTTAGAGTATCTTAAATTAACAAAGTAAGTATACTTAGGTATACCAGGTATAATGGTATTTACCCAAATTTAATACCTATTGGGTATATTCCAGGTCCAAGACCTGAGCCCTTTTAAATTTCAATATACCGTGTTTGTCCATCACTACGATTAAGGTACAAAATAAACCTCTGTGAATCCCACCTATCTACTGCTGATTAAATACAAAGAAAAGCGCTGCATCTAGGAATTCTCATATAATCCTATATTCAACGAAATGAACATTAAACGAAGAATTTTTTAACTGATTGTGTAGTATTAAGTATTATTTTTATGTTTTCACAAAATTAAAGATAAACTTTTGAAATCAAAATGTAAGTAAGAAAATCCTAAGTAATTGCAGTAATAGCAACTGAAATAACTATACCAATTGATTGTTCGAGAACCTCGGACAGTATTAATTACAAACAAGGGATTTAAGCCTCCGCAATCTCAACCATTTTAAGACGATTTCACTAATTAGTCATTTGTGAGGAAACTTTTAGCTAGATAACAAGACCAATCCCCTTGAAAATAATTTTTCGATGTCATGGAAAAGATCGAGATGGCTCTCTTTATTTTTGCAATAAAATATCTGTCGTCTTTCGAACAATTGGATAGAATATTCTGTTTTGTAAATTCAGCATTTTATAATCTATAAAAGAAAAGAAAATTTTAGATTTATACGGCAATTAAAAATATATTAAAAATGGTAAATAATCAAATCGTTTTGTTTGAAGCGATCTTTTTTTGAAATACATATTATATTTAATTAAAATATATAGATTCTGCCGTTTACAAAAAAGACAGACATAAAAAGAATATCTATCGGTAATATGAAATTCACATATCAATGAAAATTAAATAAGCCAGTCGAATAAGATCTATTATAGGGGGTTACTTGGAAAAAAGTTTTGGAAAGCTAATTATAGTCTTGACTTGTTCAGTGACATGGAAGATAAGTGTCCTAATTTAGCACGGTTGCTCGATCGCTGCTCGACTCAGGAGGACCTAAAGATGGTAAAATTATTTGCCTTTTTCTAGATGTTCACCTATAATTCCGAAATGTTGCGTTCTAGTCAAATTTTACTATTACAAAAATTAAAGACCATTAAATTCTGCGTATAATGAGTATTAACTGGTTCAGTTCGGTCCAGTAGTATGGCAGAAATCGAAAGATGAAGAATGGTCATATATACCAATTTTGCTGATAAACGCATTAAAGTGACATTCAAATGTTCGTCACACGGAAATGATCATTCTAAATAATAAACCATAAAAAATTTTCGCTTTCCGTCCAACTCTCAATGAAATTACTTAAGAAGTAATATTCTAAATTAAACTAATACATACGTACATTTAATTAACATTAAAATTATTATACACTAAATTTTCCTAATATTAGATTATACGAAGCATTCTTCTTAAGCCACAATCACGATAAGGTCTATACCTTCATGGCGGATTCGTCCTTGAAAATTTTTTTTCACTGAAATAGAAACCTAAAGAAATAAAAGTTTTTTTGTAAAATACCACTGCGTCTAATCCAGACGCAAACTAGCTTGTCAGTAACTTTTTACTTGTAAAATAAATTTACCTAACGAAATGTTGTGTTCGACAAATTTATTTCGCGAGTAAAAAAGCAACTCACAAGCTAATTTGCGTCTGCATTCTACGCAGCGTTGTTTTACCAAAAAATAATTTAAATTTTAGGTTACTCTTCGAATGGATGGGAGCCTGAATGGCTTTCTGGTCCCCTACTGGTTTCTGTCAACTGCGACGACCTCGGCATTCCCTAGAACATTTGTAGGACACGCTGTTGAGTACTTCTGGACGTGCTACTTCCTTTATAGTGGGTATGGGTGGCAAGCCGTATTTTGTTGCTTTTCATCCCCACTGGGGAGGATTTTTAGCCTGTCTCAACCACGTCTGGACTTGGTGATAGTCTGGCAATCGTATATCAGCATCTTCCTCTGCTGCTTTTACAATAAATCCTTCATCATCTAGCTTTTATGGAGTATGCTAATTAGATGTTTTTTATTGCGGTCGTTGGATAATAAATCTTCTTTTGAAGTGGTAAAACTGTTAAAAATAACTATTTTTAAGCATCAGTTTTAGCTATGCTAGTGATCCGAATTCAACGAATTGATACTCATTCTACGCAGAATTGTTGGACGACGGAACGCAAAAAAATATTTATTTTCTCGGTATGTATTACTTGATGTAAAATGCTAATTTGATGCTAATTTTTATTGTATGGTTTATTATTTAGAATGATTATTTCCATGTGACGAACATTTGAATGGCACTTTAATGCCTTTATCAGCAAAATAGGTAAATATCACCATTTTTCATCTTCCGATTTCTGCCATACTTCTGTACCGAATTGAACGAATTGATACTCATTATACGCAGAATTTAATGGTCTTTAATTTTTGTAATAGTAAAATATTAGCTATAACGCAACATTTCGGAACTATAAGCGAAAATCTGAAAAAAGTCCAAGAATTTTACCATCTTTTGTCCCTCCTGAGTCGAGCGGCGGTCGAGCCACCGTGCAAAACTAGGTTACTTATCTTTCATGTCAACTGAACAAATCAAGACCATAATTAGCTTTCCAACACTTTTTTTCAAGTAAACCCTCTAATTTAATTGGCCTAAAATAGAAAATCGAAATTTTACTATTGTTAAATTTTACTAAGTTTTCTTGATATAAAGCACTATCTGTTGACACAGATGAACCACAAAAATTACAGCACGGTACCCACGAGAAATTAAGAGACCTAGAAGAAGACCAAACCTGAGATGGGACCATGGTATTAGGAAATTAAGAGAGATAACTTGGGCCCGCCTAGCCAACAATGGACAATAATGGGTCCAATTATAAAGAGAGTATCTAAGTATATGAAGAAAGCTACGTACATAATTGGAAACGGTTGAATAAGCTGAAAATGATAATAATGACGATGAAAGCACTATATAGGATGGAAACTTTGGCAGCATATTCTGCAGATTAAAATAAGTAAAAAAATTCTTATAATTTTATGTTTCAAAATAGTTCGTTTATGAGGCACAGGGTGTAGAAGTTTAATTTTTATTTCTATTAGGATTCTAATTTTTTCCGATTTTTCCTAATAATTTCTGAACTAATGTCGATATTTGGATGAAAATTCGTGTCTGAGAATGTTTTGATATGATAAATTTGATTGTAGTGTCAATATGACAGCTACATCTTTTAACTGGTTTGAAGAGTAATAACTTTTCGACCGTACTTGTATAAAATTATTGAGTCTAAATAAAACATTTTTACGTAAAAAATGCCTACATTGATAAAAATCGCTACGAGTAACCTTTCTCAAGATATTTGGTATGTAAACTATCAATACACATAATATCCTCATTGACAAAAAATAAACATGTTGAATAGATAGTTGTTCGACTGAAATGATAAATTTTGAACTTTTAAAGCTTACCCAAAAAGGTATAAGTCCCTGTTCTCGATCCTGCTTGATAGCTTTCAATAATTTACTTCCTCTCATAGAATAATTTTCATCACAATCAATGTATCTTAGTGTCACAAGGCCGATTAAAGCTGCTTTTTCAACGCTGCAAAAACTCAAATCATACATCTCTACTAATATAATAAAATTGTATCTATTACCTGGAGTGAGCTTGATCAGAACAGTATGCAACTAGTTTGCCGTTAATTTCATGTTTAGTAACATCGGGGTAGAGTTCTTCATACATTTTTATTGCTACGTATCTTCCAGCCAAAAGACTTATTAGTGTACATTCACTGGCAGTAGTCTAAATATACAGTTAAAACAAAATCATGGAAATTAGTTTTATGCTACAAATCAATTTGCAAATACTGTTTATTTTGAAACCTTTGGATACAAAATAATCAATCGCCAATCTATTTTTTTTAACTCTAGGTAGATCCGACCATATTAGCATAATGCATAATGACTACGATGTATAGTTAAAAATTCACTGACACGTAGAAAATATATTCTATTTATGCCTATATAAAATCCCATAACGAATCGATATCCGAAGTGTAAAACTTCATTCAGAACCTCCCAATTAGTGGAATAAATTAGTGGTTTCAATTACACTTTATATTTTTTAGTTTACGATCATTGACAATGTCTAAAAAACACAATTAAAATTAATAAAATATCCTAGCAACAGTTTGCGGTAGTTTGTTGTATCCATAGAGAAAGCATAATATTTAGCTTATAAAACAAGTAAAACAATAAACTTTTGATTTCTGACCAAAATTTTTCTTGACGGATGATAATCAAAGGCCAAAATGACATTCCTCGCAAATTTTGAAATATATTTAGTGGAAAAGTCAAAAGTTTGTTATCTTTTTCCACTAATTGAAAATTACTACCACTAATTATGACGTTCTGAATGCTTACATTAAAATTAGGTGAACAAACTTCTACGACTAATTGAAACTACTAATTTATTCCACTGATTTTAAGGTTCCTGAATAAAGCTTTAAGCTTCATTCAGAATCTCGCAATTAGTGGAATAAATTAGTGGTTTCAATTAGCGTAGTAGTTTGATCCTCTAATTTGAATTTAAGCATTCAGAACTCTCAGAAAATCAGTGGTAGGAATTTTCAATTAGTGGAGAAAGTTGACAAATTTCACTAATTATACTTCAAAATTTGCGAGGAATGTCATTTTGGCCTTTGATCATCATCCGTCAAGAGAAAATATCGTTATAAATCAAAAGTTTATTATTTTATAAGCTAAATATTAGGCTTTCTCTATGGATACAACTGATTACCGCAAGCTGTTGCTAGGATATTCTATTAATTTTAATTATGTTTTTAGGCATTATGGAATGATCGTAAACTAAAAAGTATAAATTTTAATTGAAACCAATAATTTATTCAACTAATTGGGAGATTCTGAGTGAAGTTTTAGACTTCGGATATCGATTCGTTATGGGATTTTATATAGGCATAAATAGAATATACAGGGTTGTTCACCACATACGACACGGGGTATTGTAGCTACTAAGATACAGAGTGTCCCAAATAAGTAAAAAATATTATAGTTGTATTTTTTAAATGGAACACCCTGTATATTATTCTATTTTGGGATTCTACGATTGAAATAAAGGTAAATTTGATTAAGGTTTATCATACTTAAACCTTACCGTTTTTGAAATATTTTCAATTTTCTGAAATTGCAGTAAAAATTTTAGGGCTTCATTTCTCCAACGGTATCAACGTTTTTAAAACTAAATATTTACTGAAGATTATTTATTGATCAGATATTATGTTGCAATAATAAAAATTTTACTACCTTATACAGAGTGTCCAAAAATTTATATTAAATAATTACTAGCTTTAAACGGCAATAACTTGTTTAATTTAAATGGAACACCCTATATATTTTACGTGAATCAGATGCACAATGTAATTGTCTATCAAATTGTAGTATACCATTTTTGACCCATCTCTTCAAGTTTTTGTAGAAAATGCATTTTCTTATAATTTAGACCTCATTTATCACTATACCCATCAATATATGCTCAGACAGTCAGGCGGCACTTGGGGCGCTTATGAACCCAAAGGTATCGTCGAAACTCGTCTGGGAATGCCTAGGTGAACTGGGAGCTCTGGCACGAGGAACAGAATTAAATTATTCTGGGTGCCGGGCCACAGCGGCATCCAAGGCAACGAAAAAGCCGATGAGCTAGCTAGGCAAGGATCATCGGCATCCTATCTTGGTCCAGAGCCAGTACTGGGAATACCCAAATGTATGGCCCGTAGTGCACTAAAACTCTGGATCAGGGAAAAGCAGAATGTCCAGTGGAGAAACAGACAGGGGCACAGGCACAGCAAGGCTTTTATCCAAGGACCTAGCTCCAAAACCGCAAAAGAACTGCTAATGCTTAGCAGGAATAAATTGCGGATTACAACAGGCTTCTTGACAGGACATATGGCTGTCAAGTGTTACCCGAACAAGCTCAATCTGTATCAAGGAAGTCTTTGCTGCAGACTCTGCGATAAAGATCTGAAACAGCGGAGCACATAATATGTCACTGCGAGGCTCTGGATCGCAAGCGACACTTTTTATTTGGGAAAGCTAGGCTAGAACCGGAGGAACTATGCTCCCATCCTATCAAGGACCTGCATAAGTTAGTGCAGGGCACAGGGATAGGAGAATGGATGCAGATATAGAAAGGGGACAAACACATTAGGCCTCACAGGTCGCAGTGTTTCCGGCAGAGGACGGCCCCTTACTGTAAAGAAAAAAAAATCATTATACCCATGGAATATTGACATTTGAGATTTTTTTAGCAACACATATGTACAAAATTTACAGGTGGTAAATATTGCAAGCCCATTGGCATACAATAAAAATATTTAAACTGTAAAAGAGTACTTATACCAATTAAATATACCACCATTATTTTCGACCAAAAACACCACTAAAAATTAGTTAATTACATACTTTTAAATTGTTTTAATTAACAAAATATTCTAAATAAATGTGGATTTGTCTCAGAAATCAATAATAATAAGTTATGAAAATGAACGTCTCTGTTTTTATAAATAAGCATTCGTCAAAAAATGAAATAAAATTTATAAGGTGTTACTTTTTCCCACACTGTCTAATAAACACACAAAATTCAGTTTTATAGTATTTGGAGCAATTATTATTAATCAACGTAAACAGTCAATTAATGTAGTTTGAATACTGGGATCATATTAATTGGACCTCTTTAACAAAAATTATATAAACAGTTTTTTTTATTTTTTAATTAAATAAGCCAACTATATCGACAATATTAGTATCTGTACCCTTTGAAAATTTGTAACATCTTTAAAAACTTGTTACATCTTTAAAAATAAGCTAAAATGTCAATATTCCATGGGTATAAGAAAATGCATTTTATACGAAAACTTGAAGAGATAAGTAAAAAACGGTATAATACAATTTGATAGACAATTAAATTGTGCATCTGATTCTCGTAAGATATACAGGGTGTTCCATTTAAATTAAACAAGTTATTGCCGTTTAAAGCTAGTAATTATTTAGTATAATTTTTTGGACACTCTGTATAAGGTAGTAAAATTTTTATTATTGCAACACAATATCTGATCAATAAATAAACTTCAGTAAATATTTAGTATTAAAAACTTTGATACCATTGGAGAAATGAAGCCTTAAAATTTTCACTGCAATTTCAGAAAATTGAAAATATTTCAAAAACGGTAAGTTTTAATTGTGATAAATCTTAATCAAATTTACCTTTATTTCAATCGTAGAATCGAAAAATAGATTAATATACAGGGTGTTCCATTTAAAAAAATACAACTATAACATTTTTTACTTATTTGGGACACTCTGTATCTTGTAAAAACATTTTTAAATTGTAGCTCTAAGAGTCCTTCAACGAACCCAAAACTTACAATTTGTAAAAATCTAATCGGTTAGCTACAATACTCCGTGTCGTATGTGGTGAACAACCCTGTATTTTCAGCGTGTCAATGAATTTTTAACTATACATTGTACTCATTAAGCATTATGCTAATATGGTTGGATTTGCCTAGAGTTTAAAAAAGCTTAAGAAAGTGTATACTGTATGTCCTGGAATCGTCTTAACAAGAGGAATAACCTTTATATTATTAACATTTTGAAAAAAATGAATTCGTTATAAAAAATGTTGTTTATTCTAAAGGGAAAAATACGGTTGAATTTACTAAAAATCAAACGCGTTTCTATGGTAATATCTTTGTTTTCGTGCTTTGACAGATAATTTATTTTATTAATGTGATTAATATCATACTTTTACTGTTCTTAAAGTATCACCGTTTGCGATATCTAGTATTACCCTTTCCGTAACATTGAACTAAATACATTTTTGCTCCTCTAACATATTAACACAGCAAAAAGTATGACGTTAATCAAAATTAATAATAACTATCTATCACAGGAATGACAACGAAAATTATATTACCATAGAAAGGTGTTGTGACTTTTAGTACTTTTAATAAAAATGCAATTTTCTCAAAATGTTATCTAATAACAGAGATAACTATACTCTGTTTTTTTTCTCAGGTAAGATTTCGACAGACGATGACAGAAGAAAAGAAGATGACGTCCCATACCAATCTATTTATTTTACTAAAAAAAGTTTGTAATAATTTTTAAGTTAACTATGGATGGATTAAAATATAAATTCGTCATGCGTCGTCACTTGTTGTTTTTAACCAGTTTTATTGGTTTATTTCAAAAATGACAGATCGTATTTCAATTTTATTGGTTTGACGGAACGATGAACGACAAACGGACGCCGATACGTATGAACTCGCCTTTAGATTTTTGACGTTTGTCAAAGTATTGCCAAATTATAGGTTATAATTTTGTGACAACTTTTGTCAAATACCCTGCGTTTTGGAAGATGATGCATTTTGATTCGTGTTATTACGTGTGTTTTGTGTCTTTTGAAGTCAAGTGGAGGAAAAATCGAGTGAAAATTCACTGTAGAACCCAGAGCGCAGTTTATGGTTAATACTCGCTGCCCAGGCAGAAAGTCTTATACAGACACACCAATAAAGTTACTATCAATAAAGTTCGTATACCATCTCGTCGTAGATAAGTGCATCTCGAATATGGTAGAAGGACCATACGTTTAGTATGATCATACATACTAAAAACTGGAGTAGCTGTAAAATATCGACATCACACGATAAGTAAATAATGGATTTTAGTACTGCAGAAAAATATTGTCAAAAGGTACTGGTTTGAAAAAATTAAGATTAAAGTTAATTAATCAACCTGTGAGGTATAAAATTTGGTAAGTGTTATTATTAATAAAATAGTTTGTTTTATTTATGTTGTTTTATTTATTCCTGCGAAATATTACAAATTTGTATTTGTACATAAGTTATATTGATAAATAATATAATCATAAATGCGGAAAGTTTCATAAAGCTTGAAAGTGAGATATAGTTCTTTTTATATTTTTTGGTATGTGGTGTCTTGTTTTTGTTTGTTTTGTATTAACACATACCGTTTTTTATTAAATAAAATAACTCGATTACATTTTTTCAGTTTTATACAGTTTTTTTTTACAATATTTTGAAGTTACTTGTCATTCAAATTTTAAATACATATATTAATTTCCTGCTATGCGTTCCAGTTGTACCAACTTATTTCTTTGTAAAATAAAATAAACTATTGTGAAATTAAAATGACAGACACATTTATCACTGTCAAGGATCTTCTCGTTCGACAGACTATAATAATAAAATAGTGTTTCTCCTCTTGTAGAGACAATCCGAAAACATACTGTATATTATATTTGATTTGTGTAATATTGCCTTAGTATTTTATTATTCATAGATTTTCTAATTAAAATATTTTGTTCCGTTATTTTATTAACACATAGATAATTACTGAAAATTATATTTTCGTTTTTATTTAACTACTAAACGTGAGAATAAAATAAGTACATTTTTGTTTTCATCTTAAATATTGTGGAGACATTTCTCAAGGTGAATAAGACTTCCAAGGTTGCTCTTTAAACCAAGATAATTGTTTATTTTTATTTTATATCATCATTTTTAATTAATAAACTTCGAATTTAAATGCCAATATTGCCAATATTGTTAAAGTTTTGAGTTTCAACATTTATTTCCTTCACCAAATAGTCAAGATAAGTTATTAACAAAATATGTCACATCAAAAATATTGTGTATCTACATAGGTTGAATTTTTAACGATAGAAATGTCAGTATAATATTTGTTTTTTTTTCTGTCTCTCTAATTATTCATAAATATTTTATTATTCAAAACATATTTATGAATAATAAAAATCTTTTTTTGAAAACTTATTCTAAGCATCATAACATCATCAAATACCATTACACTATCATTACTTTTATATGAGCCAAAATAGCCTTAGAAATGTAAATTTAGATTTAGTTGCTAATACAGGGTGGAAAGTGAAAACGGAAAGATGTTGAGACAAATTTTTATGGGTATATAATGTGGAAAGGTATAGTGCATAATTTAAAATTATTTTGAAATATAGGTACATATATTATTATAAGGATTAATTATATTTAAAAACGTTAGTTTTTGAGATATTCAAAGATATTTAAATATGCAAGCTATAACAGAAAAGATTATCAGCACCCTCTATATTACTTTTCAGAATTAATTCTTTTGTTGAGTTTAAAGGTAGAAAAATAAACTTTACTGAAAAATACTGTTGCTTCCTTAAATATATACAGGGATATCAAAAACTGCTGGTCTATTTTAAATATTTATTTTACATAAAAACCTCGTTATTTCAAATGTAACACCCTGAATTTTTTATAATAAATAGAAACATATTTAAATGCTCTTTTAATCTATATTAGAGTTTCCTCTCGTGGTGCCCGGTGGCATAGAGGTACAGGCTCTCGTCTACCAATCCCAAGGTGTGGGTTCGATTCCCACACCCGGCATTTCATCAGCCGTCTATTTTTATTAAAATAAAAATAGTTTGGGTACCTAGGTCGACTCAGCCTTAAATGAGTACTTGGGATTCACAATCCTGAGGTAATAATAGGCGGTTGAAGCGTAGTGCTAGCCACATTACCTTCCTTGTATACCGAACGGCTCTAGTATAGCAAGCTGTACCTTGCTACTCCCAAGGCGTTAAACGCTATATACGGGAGTTATTATTATATATAGAGTTTCCTATATACCTATCTGGGTCAGATTTTGAATAAAAAGCAATTATTCAATAAAATGGCAATTAAGATAGCTAGTTAATAGCTATTTTCAAGATCGACATTGGTTAATGTACCTTATTTAAATTTATATTAGTTTACTTTAGTAGGGGGAGATTAGGGTTCCTGCATCAAGAGGAGAAGAAACCTGTCCCTAGAAGTGAAAAACATGAATTTGCGGTATACAGCTCTTTTATAGAAAATCCATATATCTACAAGTCAGCGTAAAATAAATCAAAGAACTACTTTTTCGTTTTTCTTGATAAAATAATAAAACTTATTTATTAAACTATTGCACGTAAATTAAATAAAAGAAAACTGTTATAAGATAAATAAGTTTAAATAAAGTCAATAAACTAATTTCGATTTTGAAAATAGCTACTGTCACGAGAAAATTGCCATGACAATCCCAGCCCTCTTGGTTGCCATTTTATTGAAAAATCGCTCTTTATTCAAAATCTGAACCAGATAGGTACCGTATGATCGAAAAAAAAACGGCATCAGCGATGGCTATGAAATGAAGATCGCTCTCATTTTATATGTAAATTTATATGGGAAATGTCATTGATGTGCATTCATGCCGTTTTTATTCGATCCTACGGTATAAGGAAACCCTAATATAGTTTGAAAGAGCATTTAATCTGCTTCCACTTATTTTAAGATATATCGGCATCGCATTTGAAATAACGAAATTCTTTATTAAACGAAGGTTTTTATGTAAAATAAACATTTAAAATAGACCAGCAATTTTTGATACCCCTGTATATATTAATAAATCAAATTTATCAGTAAAGTTTATTTCTCTGGCTTAAAACTCAGCACTAGTTGGTCTAAGATCTTAGATCTCTGACACATCCTGTACATTTCAAAATAATTTTAAATTATGCACATGCGCTTCCCATATATACCCATAAGATACTTTGTTTCTACATCTTTCCGTTTTTTTATAATTAACCAGCGAATGAGGTGCGCCACACTTTATATTTTTGACTCAAATCTATCATTCTCAAATTCGAACATTTAAAACCAGATAAAGAGACAGAAAAAAACCTTCGGATCGGATCTAGAAACTTTGAACTTACTTGGATAACGCCACCTCCATCGCCATTTTTCCTATGAAGAAACTCTTCAGGTAGACCTATCATCTTGCCAAGCCAATTCATCACAATCATTTCCAATTCTGTACAGGCCGGACTGGAAGCCTGTTAAGTTTATGTTTTAGTTTATTTTTCAGATAAAACAAAGAGTTTTATTCTGCGTCTGAAGAAAATGACTCCATTTACGTAGTCAAACCTTTATAATTTTACGCGTAAAAAACTACTTTTACGTCTAAAAAGCTATTTGTTACACGTAAAAACTAATTTTACGCATATTTTTTTTAATTTATTACTTTTTCAGCATTTTAAACTTGTCCTTCAAATCCCTCAATTTTCACTTCAAATATGCGCACATAGTGCACAAACAATTTTTTTTTCAGTGTATCAAAATCTCTTATTTTTTGATATCATCGTTTCGACATTTGACTTCGTGTGTGATAACATTGATAATAAATTGAGGCATGTAAAAAAAGCTCGTGATGCCAGGAATTATGAATTATTTGTTTATTATTGCAGTATGTATTTAATATTTTAGTTGATATATCTTTATAGAGGAATTTATCTTTCTGCAATCGTGTTCTCATAGTATGTACCTATGATAATTTCCAGTTATTTAAAAAATATGAATTAACCAAATCTATTCTATGAGAAAAAATTGGCGCCGGGAGGCACGTATAGCCGCCCATACTAAAATATGTTAATATCTCGAAAACTGCAACTTTGACTGATTTTGATGTTATTACAAATTTTGTTGCAAATATTATTCCTAATCTTAATTTGAAAACCGCGTTTCGCTAGCTACTGTAATTTTGGAGTTACGATTTTTTTAAATTTTTAACCCCCTCCCATACCCCCTTACCTACCCCCCACCCCACCAAAAACTAATGGCCAGATTCTCGGGTGCCACAATATTTTTGTGCCAAATTTGGTTAAAATCGGTTCAGCGGTTTTTGAGTTATCTTGTTACTATTTAGAAAATCGAAAAACTAATTGCACATTCTCATAGCCGCTTTATTAGGGCTACCTAACAGTATTTTTAGATTTTCGATTTAGCTGATAATTTCCAACGAGGCCAACTTAATTTCTTTAAATACGGACCTGCATTTTTTATTTGATGTTTTGAAAGCTCTCGGTCTTCTGAGTACAGTGATATGCCACACTTAATATTTTTTCTTGTTTCGGACTTTTGAACACAATTTGTTTAAACTAATTTCAAATCCTGCTCGGTTTTTAAATATTTAATCTATTCCTCGTTACAACATATTGATAAGCTTTCAAACTTAATAATGGCGTGGGGTAAAACATTGAATGCGGAAAAAAAATCAAAAATAAAATATAAAAATAATATGAAATAAATAATATAATTATATAATATATATAAACAATCAAATTATTTCCCCGGAAGATGAATTGGAAATGGTAGAGCAGTATAATGGCCAGCGCGGTTCCTGGACGTGTCGCCAAGGGGCGGGGGGACATTACTTGACGTCATTTGTAAAAGTGAAATCAGTACATGTCAACTTTTACAATAGAGTACAAAATGCATTCGGAAGTATAAGAAGAAAAGCCACCCTTGTTGCATGATGTGTAATATATGTAATGTTTGTTACATCTTTTTCTTCAATAAAGACGATTTTTTTTTCACAGATGTTTCCTGGTTTTACACACAACGTGACGACTCACTGAGCAGGTCTCGTGTGTTGCTACCGATCTAGAAAAGGTCTAGAATTACTGATTTTTGGATTTTATGGAAAGTATTCCACGGTATTCCTATTTGGCGTAGTTGTTCTTTTAGGGTTTTAGGAATCAGTTCCATAGATGAAATTATCAGAGGAACTATTGTGACTGATTCCAAAGCCCACATGCTCTTTATTTCAGATTTGAGACTGGTGGGTTTTGTGATTTTCTCAGTTATTTTACTTTCTAAGTAGTCGTTGTTGGGGATTGCAATATCTATTAGTAGAGTTTCCTTCTTGCGTACAAGCACAATATCTGGGCGGTCGTTATCAATTTTGCGGTCAGTTATAATACCTTTATCCCAGTATATTTTGATGTCCTGACTTTCCAGAACGGGGGGTGGTGTGTATTTATAATACGGTTCAATGTTTTCGGGATCACAGCCATACATGTGAAGTATTTCCAAGTAAACGATGGTAGCTACTTTATTATGACGCTCTAAGTATTTTGTGCCCGCCATATTTTGACAACTGGACAGGATGTGTTCTATTGTTTCTTGCTGACAGTTGCATTTTCCGCATAAATCGGATGGTAGGTCCTCATTGAGGATATGTTTCCTGTAGCTTCGTGTAGCTATTACTTGATCCTGTACAGATACCATAAATCCTTCCGTTTCTGGGAAAAGGTTGCCATTTATTCGCCATCTGAGTGATGCGCGTTTATCAACGTGGGTTTTTCCTAGTTCGTAGAGATATCGCCCATGTAATTCCTTTGTTTTCCAGTTTTGAACCTTTGCTTGCTCGGTAGTCATGTTTGGTAGGGTTTTATATGTTCTGTCACTTAGGTTGAGAGGGGTATAGTTAATATCTGCTGTTGTAATAGCTTTGGCAATTTCTGAGTCACTTTCATTAAAATATTTTCTTAGTCCCATTATTTTATTGTGGCAGCTTTGGACTACATCTGCTATATTTCTACCTCCTGCTTCTCGAGGTAGGGATACACGTTCTTTACAAGATTTCGGGTGGTGCATTCTATTTTTGGTTAAGCTTACTCTGATTTTGGTGGTTATTCTTTCCAGATCTGTGTGACTCAATTTAACAATTCCAAAGGAGTACTGTAATACCGGAATTGCATATGTGTTAATAGCTTTTCTGATGTTATTATTATGCCTATGAGTGTACTCAGTGGCGGCCAAGTTTGTACAGCCAGCGATGATATGACTAACGTGTTCCTCTGACCCATGACATAATCTACATCTACTATCCACATTTTGTTTGAAGATCTTTTTTTGTCTATATCTTGTACTTAGGGCTTGATTTTGTGGAGGCATTATTAGACTTTCTGTCTCTCCTTTCAATCCTGCACCATTTAACCATTGTATGCTACTCTTTTTAATGACGAAGTTCTTATCTAAATGTCTCATAAATTGTCCGTATAGTGGTTTTTCTTTTAATCTTTCTATTCTTCGCTTTTCTATTTCTTCTCTTATTTTCAATTTCATGTTCCTGGATTGGGGATTGCTACTTCATTTGTGTCATATTTCATTCTGATTCGTGCTGCTTCCTTCGTAATTGAGTATTTTGCTCTTGCTTCGTCTTGCTTCTTGATAATCTTTACCAATTCATCTTTTTCCTCTTTTATGTACTCACTCAGTCCCATGATTGCAGTTTCTAATGCTTCCTCAAGCTCTAGCAAACCTCTTCCTTCATCTAGTCTTCTCATATAGATCCTATCAACAATGTCTTTTGGGTGGTGAATTTTCCCTGAGGTAAGTAGTTTTCTAGTCATTTGTCAATTTTCTTTATCTCCTCTTTTGGCTATTCCACTAAACCAAAACTGTAAGTCATTACTGGAATTGCTATTGTGTTTATAGCTTTTATTTTGTTTTTTGCACATAATTCTGTGTCAAGCACTTTTCTGATTCTCCTATAATATTCTTTCCTTAATTTATTCTTCATACTCTTGTTGTCGATTCCGTCTCCTTCTTCTAAGCCTAAGTATTTGTAAGTTTCCTCTGGATCCAAATTTCTTATTTCAAGTTCTATGTTCGATTCTACTTTTATGTTCTTACTTTTTGTCAACTTCCCCTTCATGAATGTAGCTGTGGAGCACTTGTCTAAACCAAACTCCATATTGATGTCTTGGCTGAATGTTTTGACAATTTTGAGCATTTGTTCCATTTCCTTTTCTGTTTTTGTAAATAGTTTCAAGTCATCTAGATATAATAGGTGGTTTATCTTAACATTGCAATCTATTTGATACCCAAGGTTTTTCTTTTTCAGTAAGTTAGCAAAGGGGTATGAGAGCTACGCAGAATAACAAAGGTGATAGGGAGTCTCCCTGAAAAATTCCCCTCTTGATTGCAATGTTATTATTAGTAGTGGTTTGGTTTGGTTTGGAACTAGATTTGGTTTAGAACTATCGAATGAATACTATCAAAACATTCGATAGTTGCAATTCATTCGAATAATTCGATAGCTAGTAAGAAAACATTCGTCGAAAACTATTCGAATAAAAATATCGAATAGATGCGTCATCTGCCTTGAAATATATTAATTCGGCAGCAAAAACCATTCATTTAAAAAATTCATTCATTTGTAAAATTCATTTATTCGTCAGGATCGATTATAATGAAATATAAACTGGATTTTAGTTGTCGCCCGGCGACGTAGGTTTCTTTCCTAGAAGCCCGACAGCAGTCGGCGGTCGGTGGCAATGGTATGAAAAAAGCCGGCATCTTTGATTTTGAGTCAGATAAAGATAAGGACACATTATTTCTTTTATTGAGGTGCTAGTATTTACACAGAAAATACATTATGAACGGCGCTGTTGCCGTATATTCGTATTAGTTGGTATTAGCAAAGAATATTATTATTTGGTATTATAGTTAGTTAGGGATAGTGTAACTATATATTTTGCATGTTTTTTTATTAATATTCTGTTGTTACACTGCAATAATACTTTTTATTTTGGATATAGGAAAATGATTTTTAATGTTTTTAAGCAAAACTGGTTTAATAAATAATAATAACAGTAATAATTTGTTATACCTATTAACACCAAAATTTAAAATCATTTAATATAAACATTTTTTTAAGTAGTAGCAAAATATAAACAACAAATTAGAAGTCAAAATTATTTATATTAGATCCTATTTAAAAATAATATAGTCTCTAAATTTTTTGGCAACGTTGGTTTATTAAATAATAATAATTACAGAACTAATTCGTTATATTAACAACAAATTTTAAAATCATGTGAAAACAACAAATTTTAAAATCACATAAATATAAATATTTATTAATTTTCTAAGCATGCAGTGTAATAGAAGAAAAATATAAATAAAAAATTAGAAATCAAAATTATATATGTGTATTACTTTTTATTACTTTGTATTAGTATTTAAAAATAATATTTGCTTTTACTGGCATTTACTTTAAAAAATAAATGAAATATTTCTCCGCAAAAATCTACATGTAAGAGAATTAGCATATACAAAATACAAATATCGTTAACTTTTTTTTAAATTGGCACGTGTAAAACTTTAATCAATCAATCTAATTTTCTCATCCCAAAATTTGAGTTCGATAACCCCCCATTTACTTAACCACATTACTTAAATATGATTATTAAGTTCAACTAATTCATATTACTAAAACATCTAAAATACAAATATATATGTATTTTTAAAATTAATTGTAAGTTCACCTCATCTCTCTTAAAATTGCTACTTCTCAAAATTTTCCATTAAAAAAATAGACCATATACCGTATAAAATTAAATAATTGAAAGATCGGAAAATCACACAAATTTTCGGAAAAATTTTGACCACCTGCACACGTACATAATCGTCAATTAAAAAAAAACACTACTACTTTAGTATTTTAAATATTTTAATAAACGCAAAAATAGCACAGTATTTAGAAGGCAAGTTATAAAAATTTGGAAGAACTAATAATGCACTGACGCAGACAAAAATCAAACGAATACTAAATTTCATTTATCAAAAGCATTCGATAGTCGTGGCTTAACGATAACCATTTAGTCGCACGGCGAGGTTGTCACATATGCTTTAGTATACAAATGAATGAATGATTTTATTCGAATGAAACCATTCGATAGTTGAAATCATTCATTCAGTAACCATTCGATAGTCTAATTCATTCGATAGTTCCCATCGCTAGTTATTATTATTATTATTAAGAAAGTTCAAAGAGCCATAAATAAAATTGAACGAAAAATAAATGTGTGCAATAGGGACGGTGGTAATCCTTTCGAACATGTAGAGCATTACAAACTAGTTTGCAGAATTTGACTTATTTATAATAACTACGATTAATATTATGCATATTATTAGATCGCACACTGAGATTTCAAATTCACAATAAAAAAAAAGGTAAAAATAATATCTTTAAATAATTGCGGACCTGGATATTATTTATTTGAATCTTTTAATTGGCTCGATTTTCCTTATTCATTATTAAATAGCATTTAATAATTTAAAAAACCAGAGTCGGACTTGAAATTATGTTAATAATAATTAAATAGTTTTGTTGTTGTTAAGATACCCAAAACAAAACAAAAAAGTATAAAGTGTGGCATATCATTGTACTCAGGAGAACGAGTTCTTTCAAAACCCGAAATAAAAAATGCAGGTCCGTATTTAAAAAAATTAAGTTGCCCTCTGTATCTCCCAAACTATCAGATAATCTGCAAATCTAAAAATACTGTCAGATAGCCCTAATAAAGTGGCTATGAGAATGTGTAATTAGTATTTTGATTTTCTAAAAAGTAACGACAGGAAAAAATAAAATCGATTTTCAAAAAAATCAGTTTTTTTCCAAAAAACTCAGCAATCCTTGAAATTTTTAAAACTTTTTTGATGGCATCTTGGTGAACATCCCAAAGCGCAACTTTGCCCCAATTTAATCATCTTCGTACGGTTATCGAGATACCAATGCTCGTACCTCGAATTTGTAGCACCCTGTATAGTGGTCGTGCTAATTATATTAATTGCTTATTGATTCTTTTATCGTTTGATTTAATGACAGAATCGCAAAATTATAATAATTATTGTTATAGTAACTATCATTTATTTTGTATTCATCAGAATACTTTGATAGCATGATCAATTTGTTAAGACCAAATATAATATGATAATACCCGTATTATATACCTAGGAGATATAACGTCAAATATGGCATAATAAACGCAGATGTTTTAAAGAAAAGAATAATATAAAATGCTCCCTACCATATGCCATTTAATTAGAATAATTTTTATATAATGCATAATAAATCGTCCTATTGCTGCCAAAAGTCACTAACTAACATTTTTCCGAACAACCAAATTCAATCACTAACTATGTTTTGAAGCGGAGAATCGATTGCAAAAGTCATTAACTACGATTTATGGCTATTTATGTTTTATTTTAATACCGAATAGTTACTAACTATAACATCTTTATGCAATGCAATTCATTTTTAGACGCATTTTTCTCGGAAGTAATAAAAAGTAAGTTAGTGACTTTAGTTAGTCACTAACTAACATTTTTCCGAACAACCAAATTCAATCACTAACTATGTTTTGAAGCGGAGAATCGATTGCAAAAGTCATTAACTACGATTTCTGGCTATTTATGTTTTATTTTAATACCGAATAGTTATTAACTATAACGTCTTTATGCAATGCAATTCATTTTTAGACGCATTTTTCTCGGAAGTAATAAAAAGTAAGTTAGTGACTTTAGTTAGTCACTAACTAACATTTTTCCGAACAACCAAATTCAATCACTAACTATGTTTTGAAGCGGAGAATCGATTGCAAAAGTCATTAACTACTATTTCTGGCTATTTCTGTTTTATTTTAATACCGAATAGTTACTAACTATAACATCTTTATGCAATGCAATTCATTTTTAGACGCATTTTTCTCGGAAGTAATAAAAAGTAAGTTAGTGACTTTTGGCAGAAATGGGACGAAATATAATTAACAATAATAACAAGAAATCAGTGGGTGAAGACGAAATAATTGATATTAATAAATTTTATTAATATTGAAAAAAAAAGGTTAAACCTGCCCTTATCAGCCGCTATCACACACAATAAATATGTCTTTTGCCTCAGAGATATTCTCAAAAATGCTTAAGAATTCTTATATAAAACCATGTCACAAAAAAGTCAAAATGATGATCAATGTGAATTACAAACATCAGCAAATTTTTTGAAAAAATTCTACATGACGGATTATTGAACTTTATGGAACAGTTCCCACTGCTCTCTGATAAAAAAATGGCTTCAGAAAACATAAATCCACAATCACTTGAAAGCGCCATACACTCATTAAACAACAAAAACAAAACACTGGCCGTGAATTGGATTTGTTGTTGACTTTGGATTTGTCCAAAGAATTTGACAGTCTTAATTATCAAACACTTTGCGAAAAACTTGAAATGTATTGCTTTAAAATTAATAAAATCCTGCTTGGAGGGTCGAACTCAATTGGTCGAGAAAGAGATAGTTTTGGCAATATATATTTGGAAATCTCACAAAATTATAATTGGGCGTAGTATTTTACAAGGCTCTACACCGAAGCCATTATTATACGCCCTATTCACCAATGAACTTCCTTTTGTTCCACAAGAACATACCGTTCTATATGCCTATGACACCTCTAAATGTAGTTTTTAGTGAGAAATAATAAATTATTTTTAAGCAAAGCTACAAACTGTCGCTTCATGCCTTGCAAGTAAACTTTGTAGCAAATTATGTATCATTAAATGTTGCAAAAATGCAGTAGATGCTTTGTGGAAAACGAGGTAGCAATTCATTTGAAATGGTGTCAGATGAAAACAAGATTGTTCTACAGTTACATTAAAGTTTCTGTGTATACTTATACTACGTAAACAAAAAGATTATGTTGGAAGGCTCATATTTCTGACATTTCTGCGAGAATTACCAGATACTAGTATAGTTATAGTTTCAAAGTAATTACAAAAAATATTTTTGGGGGAAATTCAAATAACACTTCGAGAGTCTTAGTGATAGCGATGCATCAGAAATATTATGAAGCTTCATTATAGAAAAAGTTGTAAGAAAACATTAATTAAGAATACATATCTCGTGTTTCCTCACTTGTGAACATATTGTTGACGTTAATACGCTTTACACTATCTACTATAATTTTTTGTGTCCAGATTTGATATTTAATAGAGTAAACCAAAATTAACTTGCTATCATATAAAGTGTCAATTGGATTTCCAAGGCAGACTTGATCTTTTGAGCGAATTTTTAAAAAATCTAATTTTTTGGTGAATTTACATAATAATGAATAAAAATTAGATACCACCGTATAAATTATTTTTTGCTCTATCTAAGAGTATAAAAATTCAAAATGGCGGCCATAAGAAAACAAAAACTTGACTGTTGTTGTGCGAAATCTAGAAGGCTTAGAAATTTTCTGAAAATGGCATTTAATTGGCCGGGGTCAAAAATATAAAACTACCAACTTACGTTGCAATAGATACAATAGGTCTGAAGATATTCTCATTTAAAATAAACGCATTATTTTCATTTTTTTTACATAAATCCGAAACTAATCAAGATACCGGGGTTTTCTTCCTAGGTGTTTGTCAATCTTCTAATTACACAACTTTTGTCCCATTTAACCGAATTCCTATCTCTTGTAGTTTCTGAGATGCCAGTGTTCAGCATCGAAATTGTCACCACCCTATCTATACAGGGTGTTTCAAAACAAATGCGAAAAACTTCAGGGGGTGATTCCTTGTTCAAAATAAAGTGTAGTTTGCTTCATAAACGTTGGGTCAAAAGTCAACCATTAGGGAGATATCGCGGAACAAAGATGGCGGAAAAATAATGTTCTTATTTCTTATCTTGAAAACAAAAAGAGATAGACTAATGAAATTTTATGGAAGCATTACTGTTATGAAAACACACTTTCTGGTAATTTTTTCACTTTTTTAAAATGAGTGGAAGGGGTTGAAAACGAAATTTAAAGAAAAATCTTATCAAACACATGCAAAAAAATTAATTTGGATATTTTAGTTTGTTTAGAAACTTTTTTATCTCTTGTATTTTTTTTATAAAACTCACCGATTTGAAATTAAAAAATAAAATGTAAAGCATTACATGTCAGAACTAAAAATATTTTTAGATTAAGAATCTAGTGATAATAATGATAATAATAATAATCTAGATAATAACGTATTGCAGTAGGGTAATGTCAAATAAAATAATAGAAACATCCTAAAAAGTGACAGCGGCCGACTAGATTTTTTCTAAAAAAATTACAGCTGCCCACTAGATTCTTTATCTAAAAAATGTTTTTGTCCTGACATGTAATGCTTTACATTTTATTTTTTATTTCAAATCGGTGAGTTTTATCAAAAAACACAAGAGATAAAAAGTTTCTAAATAAACTAAACTATCAAAATTAATTTTTTTGCATGTGTTTGATAAGATTTTTCTTTAAATTTCATTAACAAGATTGATAGGGGTAGTTTATTTCAACCTCTTCCACTCATTTTAAAGAAGTGAAAAATTACCAGAAAGTGTGTTTTCATAACAGTAATGCTTCCGTAAAATTTCATTAGTCTATCTCTTTTCGTTTTCAAGATAAAAAATAAAAACATTATTTTTCCGCCATCTTTGTACTGCGATATCTCCCTAATGGTTGACTTTTGACCCAACGTTTATAAAGCAAACTACCCTTTATTTTGAACAAGGAATCACCCCCTGAAGTTTTTCGCATTTGTTTTGAAACACCCTGTATATACATTTCATGAGCAGGGCTGCAGTTAGTATCGCATTAATGAAGATAAAATGTGTGAGCAATAGACCATTCTACTAGTATTAATCCATCAAACTTAATATATTTTTAATGTTACATTACCCAGGTGAATCCTATACAATTGATGGCGTTGCTGATCATCTCGCCCAGCATAGAAGGGTAGCTGGTCAGAGCAGGGAAATAGGCGTGCATATGAGGACTTTGCCAATGAGTAACTCCCGGCATGATAACTTTTTCCAAATCTTTAAATATGTTGTCCCATGATTCTCCTTTCAGCGGGGCAGAATCGGGGATTAATTCCCTGATGAATCCAGGTTTTTTGTCTGGAAACACTCGGCGTTCTCTGATGTTTTCCAGATAATCAGCGATGTAATCTATCACTTCCTTTCCTGTAATGAAGGTGAAAAAAATTACTTTTTCTTAAAGTCTTCAGTTCCTATCTACTTCATCATCGTTCTACATTCTACGTAAAATAATCCTGGTGTAAATGTTTATACCACAAACAAAACAGCGTTTTATTGTCATCATTTTGTCAATTATTTACATTACTGGTAGATAAAAATGGAAAAGGCCTGCATTTGCATTATCCAGATTCTTTTTTCCTAATTATCGGTGTTCACTAAGTATAAAATCACGTTAATACAATATGAAAAATAATTTTCATTGTAGCAGCGCCGTGCAGTCCATGGAAGCGGGGGAAGCACCGCTTCAGTAAACTTTTTAAAGATTTAAAAATTAAATAGTTAAACGTTAATAATACTGTTATTTTATAACAAAAGATTAATTTTATTTGTTAAAATTATTTATTTGAAACCTTACAAAAACGTAGTAAATTTAATTAGCCTTTTACTGCATGGATGCGCGCCTGGAAATCGCCGCCGGTCGCCTATCCCTTCTTCATGTAGGTGTTATTGACCTCGAACGCAAACGACAAATTTAAGCCGGAAAATCGCGCACAGTTACTAGCCACGGCAGCGAACTTTCGGTCGCCTTCCGCGACTTTTAATTTATCGGGACGGGTGCGGTTGCGATTTTATAGGTAATATTGTATTTTTTTCGGATTTAACTTAGTGTTTACTGCTTCGTTCGTAATGGAAGGTCAAGAAAGACAAGCTTCTGCTTCTGCTAGTGTGGACAATAATTTAGACTGTGTTTGTGTTGTATGTGTGTTATTAAAAAAGGGATTTTCTAGTCAGAACTTCCAAGACCGCTTAAGGAATGTTGTCATTTGACTGGTTTTGCATTTTTACCGTACAGTTTTAATTAAAAATACATGCAGTTTTTCTTAAATTACTTAAAATGGGCTTGCTCAAATTTGGCATGTCCATTAAGCATAGGCAGACTCGAAAAAATATGAACGACTTAGCTGTAAAATTAATAGGGGAGCCAATATTTGAACAGTTCAAAACTTGCAAGGAATTTCCTATGTTTCAAACGACGATGCCTCACCCTGTATATCTATTGTATACGCTTCTTATAGATATGTTATATTACAAAATTGTTATAGTCCTTTTTTGGTTTTATATGGATATGTTGTTTTGTAGCACGTAATAATTTATAAAATGTTATCTTATACAGTATGTCCCCGGATTGTATTTACAAGATGAAAAACTTTTTTATTATTGGTATTTTGAAAAAAAAGGAATTCTTTATAAAAATGTTTGCTTGTTCTAAAATGGTTAATCCCGTTTATACTTTTCCAAATTTTCATACCGTTTTAGAGAAAATTAGAAGAAAAAACATGAAAATAGGGTTGAATTTAATTTAATTTAAATAAAAAGGCGTTTCTATGGTAATATAATTTGGATTTCATTCTTTGATAGATGGTTATTATAAATTTTGATTAACATTATATTTTTTTGCTGTTGTTAAAGTGTCACGTTATCCGATAACTCCTATCACCCTTTCCGTAGCATTGAACTAAATAAAATGTATGCTTCTTTAACATTTTAAAACGGTAAAAAATATGACGTTAATTAATATTCTACCAACAACAGTCTATCAAAGAATGAAAACTAAATTATATTACCATAGAAACGCGCTGTGATTTTTAAAACTATGTTTTTTTCTAATTTTCTCTAAAACAGTATGGAAATTTGGAAAAGTGTAAACAGTATTAACTATTTTTGAACAAGCAAAAATTTTTTATGAAAAATGCATTTTTCTCAAAATGTCAATAATAAAAAGGTTTTTCCTCTTGTAAAGACAATCTGGGGACATACTCTAGTTGGTTACACAAACATTACAGAATCTATTTTGCTACTTGGGTAAGGCAATTTTACTATATTTGTATCATACCGATATATTGTCATACAAATAAAATCTAACAAACTGCACAATAAAGAAACATAAATTCCCATAGAAAAGAAATCGTCAGCTACATAAAGCTTCATATAGGATCAAAAAACTCTAAACGTCAATTTGAAGAAAATACAGTTCAATAACATGCAAATATCTTTTCATTCGCTTCTTCAACATTTTCAATAATGTTACATACCTACTGAATGTGGAACACTATTAGAAAATGTAATGGTTTGTTATAAATTTATTATTACCTTTTGTCCTAAATTCTTCACTATCCATTACTTTCCCACCTATAAAAAACAAAGATTGTAATATTATACCACCTGATATTAATGCCATTATCTGATTATGTCTGACGTCCTCTTTACTTTAATTTAATTTATTACAAATCAATTCAATCAAATGACGACGAAATAACACTATGACGAAGAAAACTTAAATTTTAATTATAAAATTGTTTGTTTAAAATTTATTGCTTGAATGATATTAAGAATTCCATTAACAAGAACAACTAGGCTCAAACAAAAGATGCTACTAGACAATAATTTGATGTGGTAAATGAGCGTGAACAAGAGCGAAAACAGAATATGGAAGAAATATTTGGCAAATGATTGTGTTAATTAAATAAATTTCCAATATTTTTTCATAAATTATATGGTTTTTAATATGTTATTAAATGTTTGAATGGAAAATTAGATGCCAAAAAGGGGAAAAAATGTAACTAAAATAGTTTAGATTTTTTTTTATTAGAATATTTGTAATGCGATATAGATAATGTGGAAATTGATAAATTAAAAAATAATAATTAGTTTTTTTTCCTTTCAGTATGTTAATATATTCTTTATTTATTGAAAGGTATTAAGCCAGTATTTTTTTGAAAAAATACGAGAATTTAGAAACAAAACACTAAAATAAATATTTATATAAATTGCCCATCTACAGTGAATGATGAGGTTAAGCAAATATATTGCATGGCACATAAATTTAAATCAGATATTAATTTTATTGGTATAAATAAAAACAGTACATCTCAACTATTAATAGATAAGAAAAATATACACAAATACAAAATAAATTATATAATAATCGATTATTACTTAATATTATTTATAATTTATCAACATAGTAACAGATCCGAATAAATTAACAATATACTTCTAAAATTATTGTGCCAAAAAAATATTGAATACTGCAATTAGTATACATAAAAATATTAGGAATATTGAATTTATGTATTTATGTATAAAAAATATTTTAGTTAAAAATTGGGTTACCTTTTTGAAGGAAATATTTTTTAAACAACAGCACACAGTCACAGCGAATCACTGAAGCCAAACAGCAAAAAGCAAACGAGCAACAAGTTGTAGCTGCGTCCTTTTATATAGGGCTTCCTCCTCCAGGAAAAATCGGAATTAATAGGATTTTTTCCTCAATAAGTCCAAGCGATAAAAGGGGGGAATGAAACAATACAATAGGTTTTTTTTTTAGTTTAGGTTTACCATTTTAAATAGTTTACCAATATACAGGGTGTTCCTTAATAGCATGCTAATATTTAAGGGGATCATTTTTGTGCCTATTAAAAAAACATACTTCGTATGAAAGTTTCCTGAAAGTCTTAACTTTTGCGATAGAAGGTGGAATTTTTTTCTAAAAAAACGATTTATTATAATAACTCTATGTTATACAGTATGTCTCCGGATTGTCTTTACAAGATAAAAAACTTTTTTATTATTGACATTTTGAGATAAACGCATGCGCCAGAAATAATTTGCTTGTTCTATAATGGTTAATCCCAATTATTATACTTTTCCAAATTTCCCCAATTTTTCCAAAAACACCCCGTATAATGTTATATATTTATCGGAGTACACCTCCACCTGTGAATACCTGAAAAATAGTGAAACTCATGTCATAAGTTTAGTTATCAATGATTTGTAATTTTGAAATGGTATTTTAAATAAAAATAGTTAGTACAGTGGTTTAGTACACTTTATATATCTATAAACCCCCCAAGAAACATAAAAGTGGTGTCAGAAGTGGGATAGATATATAAACTCGTGAAAGTGCAACATAGAAACGAAATCTACGAACGCCAACGCAACCTCGTCAAACTTCGTGCTCAAATACAGACATCGCCACTTTGGTAAGTCTCCTGTTTATAAACATTGTTAAAAATGGCTCAAGTAACACCAGAATTACTCCAACAACTATCGGAATTAATTGCCAATGCCATACGACAGTCTCAAATACCTGGTCCAACAGAACAAACGTCATCAGCACAGCCTCGACCACCCCAATTCTCCATGCAAGCGTATCGCGCTGCCGACGGAACTTCAATCACGGACTACTTTACACGGTTCACCTGGGCGCTCAATCTGAGTAAAATCCCTGAAGAACAGCATTCTCATTATGCACGTGTCTATATGGGTTCTGAGCTCAACGATGCCTTAAGATCCTTGTCAGTCCTGAAGATCCAGAATATTTAACATATACTCAAATTCAAACGAAACTTACTGTTCATTTCGACGCAACACGCAATAAGTTTGCTGAAAGTATCAAATTTCGAAGCATCATGCAAAACCAGGAGAATCCATTGCTAGTTTTACCTTAAGACTGCGACAAGCTGCAACCTATTGTGAATATGAAGCATTCCTCGACAGAATGTTGATTGAACAAATGCTCGCAGGTCTAGAGTCAAGAGAAATGTGTGACGAAATTATCGCAAAGAAGCCAGAGAACTTCACCGCTGCATACGAAATTGCCTACGCACTCGAAGCCACTCGAAACACTGCTGACGAAGTAAAGACTGCTGTCGTCAAACCAGATACAACGAACAAGATTGGATACGAAAAACCTCCATCTCGAAAGAATGGTAATCAGCGACCAAACAGTTCATCAACACGCCGATACCAGAAATCACCAAATCAAGCAAGGTATCACCAAACAAATGAGACATCCAAAGACAATCAGCCAGTATGCTCAGGTTGTGGTGAAAATCACCCTCGAAGTCAGTGCAGATTCCTCAACGCCAACTGTCTCAAGTGTGGAAAGAAGGGACACATCAGCAAGGTATGTCGATCGAAGACAACACGGGGTACAAATCTTGTCACTGAAGATAAACCAGCAGAAAACATTGATGTCGTGCAGCATCTCAGTAAACTAGAGGTAATTGGTACAATCAAGTCATCACCAAAGAAACTGATTGATGTCAACATAGAGGGAACCACTGTCAAAATGGAACTTGACACCGGCGCTCCATGCTCTATCATAGCCAAATTAAAAGTAGCTACAATCAAACCAGAGTTTATAGAGTTTCAATTTGGTGAATATCTCAGTGGTGGACGAATCACTCGATTTGATCTTCGTGGTATCATTGGAGTGTGAGGTGTATTCTCTGGTATCACTGGAGGTTCTAGTTCACGAATTGATGTTCTGGTAGCTGGTACAATTGGTGGTTCTTCATAGTATCGAATATGGCGTTGACGATCATTTGTTGGCACTTCTATTGCTCCTTGAAATATTCTTATTTGGTCAATATGACGTCTTATTTGTTTATCTTCATAGTTGATTTCATAGTGGAGATCACCTGTTCGTTTAGAAATTGTGCCAGGGAGCCATTTATCGAGCTTCTGGTTTCCAGATAGGAAATACACTCTTTGTCCATCTTCCAAGGTGCGAAAAGTTGATTGCATTGCAGCTCGTTGTTTTTCCAACACTTTCGTTGATATATCATCAGGTCTCGTTAGATTAAGGCGAGTGCGAAGGTCTCGTCCTAAGAACAATTGAGCTGGGGACTGTCCTGTGGTGGAATGTGGTGCTTTGCAATATTGTCGAAGGAATTGGTTAAGATTACTCTGTAGTGTTGCTTTCGTAGTTTTCATTGTATATAGTCCGTCTTTCACTGTTTGCACATACCGTTCCGCTTGTCCATTTGTTGATGGATGATACGGTGCTGATAGTTTGTGGTATTTTACTTCACTATTCTTCAGAAAAGTCTTGAATTCTTCTGCAATGAATTGTCTACCGTTATCTGAAACAACAGTGATTGGTGTACCATATGCTGTGAAGAGGTTGTCCATAATAGCGATTGTTAAAGCTGCTGTGGTAAGAGTGGTAGGTTTTACTTCAACCCATTTACTGTAAGCGTCGACAACGATTAACAGCATCGTGTCGGCTACTGGACCTGCGTAATCAATATGAATACGTTCCCATGGTGCCTTTGGGTACTCCCAATGGTGGTCACGAAATTTGGGTGGATCATGCGCTTGTGTTGCACATGCGGTGCAAGACTTAGCAAGTTTCTATTTATTTTTAAAATACGTACCTAAGTATATTTTTAAATAACATAACCCTGCGCCTTAAATATTAAATCCATTATGTATCCATTTACATGACCCTTAAAAAACTTCCAGTATTCCTTAAAGTTTTAAATTCGCTCCAATTTAGAAAAAACTATAATTATTAGATATATACTATACTCACACGCTCAGCTATTTAACACAAGTGGACTGAGCAGACCAGTTTGCGCAGTTTAACCTGTACTACAGCCTAGCCTGTGGCATATAAACGCAATTTTATAGCACATACTTATCTGCGTACAATGAAGTGAGTACTGCACTCACATCACCACATTTTCTCCATTGAAAATAGCCTCCCGAGATACACTTCTGTCTTGCACTTTACTCGCTTGTGCAATAAAAAAAACAAGGGATTTTCTACAGTCTTTGAGCGACATCTTGCCTTGCAGTATATGATGTAGGTGTCGCTTAAAGTTGCTAAACTGCAGAGTAAACTGATTAGTTCTGAAGATGCTCTGTTGGCTGGAATATGAATGTAATGTATTTTGGGGGAACTCAGCATTTTCTTGATGTATGCTTTGCGGAACATCACAAACGTACATACATACATACAGCCGTTACTCGCTGACGAGTATTCTACACACATAAAGAAGATCGTCACGCAAGGCGTTTTCTTTCATGAGCTTTTCTGTGACTGAAAAGCCCGATACGTGATGTTATCTGCCTACCGCACTCCGGACATTCAAAAATCTCATTGCTTTGTTGCCTCTTTACTTTTTGGTTGCCGCTGTTAACTGAGTTTACAACCCTTCTCCATTGAGTTCTATTGTGAGCTGCATTTTCCTACTCATTCTGCATATTAATTCCCTTTAAATTTTCGTGGAAAATGTCCTTGTATCTTTTCAGTTGTCCACCCGGCCTCCTCTTACCGTCTACAAGCTCACCGTAAATCAGAGATTTTGGTATGCGGTTTTCTTGCATTCTGCATACGTGACCAGCCCATCTTAAGCGGGATTTTGTGACCATGACTTCAATACTCTCGCAGTTAGCTTTTTCAAGGACCGATACGTTTGAGACATGATGGAACCACCGGACCCTTAAGAGTTGTCTAAGGTGTCTCTGTTGCAACTTGTTTAATGCGTTCATGTGTCGGCGATAAGGCACCCAGATTTCGCTCCCATATAACATGGTGGGAATTATAATTGCTCGGTATACTGCAAGTTTTGTTTTTGTACTCAAGTCATGATTGTAGAAAACCCTGTCTTTTAATTTCCAGAATTACCTTGAGGCGCTACTAATCCTGTGCTGAATTTCAGAGTCAATATTGGCCTTTTCCGAAATCAAACTGCCAAGGTAATTGAATTCCGCCACATATTCCAATAGTTCTTCTCCGATTTTTATAGCATTGTTGTGATCTTCCGGGGGAGTGCACATGATTTTAGTTTTGTCGATGTTTAGCTTAAGGCCCAAAGCCTCGTATGTACAGATATATGTGTTCAACATTTCTTGTAATTGTTGTACCGTGTTTGCAACTAGAGCGAAGTCATATACACGAACGTATACACGATCACAAACGTATACACGTGCAGACGTATCAGAAGTTAAATGATAAATTTAACATAGTACTTTTTTGGTTCTTTTTTGTCTGTCAAACCCTTATTCCAAGGTTTATAAAATAACAAATACTTGAGTTATAACAACGAATAAAACAAAGTAAAACTTTTATTTTTATTACCAATTGTATTTAAGAACCGCATGCAAGTACTTTCTATTATATAGATAATATTTTCTTTTCAACTTAAAATAGTAGAATGTAGAATGTTTAGGAGGGAGATTAATCACAGCGACCTTGCAGATCTAATGTTTCCCTTTCTTGAGTTATAACGAGTTAAAACTCATCATACAGTCTCGGGGTTTTGACAAAAGCCAGTATCTGAGACGGCTCCACAGAGGCCAGCTCCCCATCTCCAACATCAGCCGTACCAAAGTGCAGTATGGCACGAACGGTTGTCGTCTTGGCGCACTCAGTAATACAGTGTTCTGGTGTTTCCCCATTTTCCCTACAGAATCTGCATTCGCCGTTGTTATTCAGCTTCAAACTACTGAGGTATTCGTTGAAGAGACAATGTCTTTTTAGTGACAATCTAAAGATTAACTTAAATCAAGGATAATCTTTAATTTTTTTTTCGGTCGTAAATTCTGAGAAACTTTGTGCAGAAATGAGTGTAGACCGTTGGAGGATTCCCATTACCAGTTACGATTTGAGTCTTCCAAGTTCTTGAGTTCCGCTTAAATAGTTTCCGCTTGGAAAGCAGAACGGTTCTGATCCAGTTAGTGGAGTGTTCGATCCTTTTCTAGCTAATCGTCTACTTTTTCATTGCACACTAAATGTAATCGAATTGAAAAAAGTGGAAGAATCTGAAAGTCTAGTTCAAAGAATATACCGAAAAGTATAATTTTAATTTTGCGAGAATTCACCCATAATTCACCGTTGACAACCAATATGTCAATTTGACAATTTTAAGTATATTTACACTTAAAGCTTTAAGTAAGATTTTATAATGGCCTTTGTAAGCCTTATTTTTACTGCTCTTCGTTTAAAAAGTCTCCAGAAAACACTAGTCGAAGAAAAACTAGAAGCATTAAAAGTTGACCGTAAAGAACAAGACAAAGTAAAATTTCGTTTCAGACATATCGGTGTTGATATTCGAGTTGCTGTAAAGAATTTCTTCAAAAGAATATTTAAATGCCCGGAAGAATCTCGTGTTCACCAAACTTGTTACAAATTACAGCACGAGGGAAGCTGTGAAAACTATACTTTGAAAAGCGTATTTGGTTTTCTTGGAGGAGTTCTTTTGACGTATCTTTTGTATTTCTTCTTTATATTTCAGTTAAACGTTAAATTAACTAGTGCCACTGTAATTTGTTCTCTGTTAGGATGTATTTTAACCGTTGGTTTAGCGTTCAGTTCAAATGTTAGGTAAGTGCAAATTGTTTTTATTTAACATATTAATAATATTAGGCCAGTCGGTACGTCGTTTTAAATAGGCCTAGGTGGAAATAATTAGGGGCAAGCTGAATTATTTTTTATTTTCTTTGTTTTGATATACTGAATGATATATTCAATTGGCACGGTCTGTCGATCCCGGATTTGGCCGCCATTTTGAAAAAAATCGATATAAAAACTACATTTTTATGGATTTTTTAAAATATCTCGGTCTGGGTGCATTGTAGAAAAAAAATGCAGGTAACCAAAAATAAAGCAAATTAAATTCTCTACAAAAAAGGTTCTATTAATTATTCTTGTAAACTTATCAGTTTTAAAGTTATAGCAATTAGCATCTAAGGTGTATTAGCCGACCATACCAACTACACAGAATATATAGGCGTAGCTAGATATTCTGTGGCAACAGGTATGGTAAGCTTACTTACTAACAACTTTAATAAACATGTTGTTCCAAAATGGTATTTTTCCAAAATGTCTTAAGACGGCAATAATCATTCCACTGCACAAAGGAGGAGACAAAGATGAAGCTTCTAACTATCGCCCAATTGCACTCCTTCCAACGCTATCTAAGATCATAGAAAGGTTGGTTAAAAACAGGCTGGTATCTTTTCTGTTTAAGTACAAAATACTTACTGAATATCAATTTGGATTTCTAAGCAACAAGTCCACAAATGACGCTATGTTTTCCCTCCTTAATAAAGTTTACTCCAGCCTAAACAACCATCATTCTACAGCAACAATTTTCTGTGATTTTTCTAAGGCGTTCGATTGTGTAAATCATAAGATCCTAATTAATAAACTGCAGCACTATGGGTTCAGGGGATCATCTCTCGAATGGTTTAAGTCGTATCTGAGCAACAGGAGTCAACTTGTGAGGGTGGTACCACGTTGTCTTCTAGCAAGCCAATAGAATGTGGAGTACCACAAGGCTCAGTACTAGGCCCTATTTTGTTTCTTCTTTTTATTAACGACATTGCTAACATAAACATCAGTGGCAAAATATGTCTTTTTGCGGACGACACTAGCTTCACTTGGAGCAACAAGGACATCGCGGCACTTCATAGGATTATATCAAATGACTTAATCACCATTAAATCTTGGTGCGATTCGAACCTCCTGAGTCTCAACATTTCTAAAACTAAGGCTTTGTCGTATAAAAACTCGTTGCAGCCTTTTGTACTTGACAACACCACCATTGACGTCGTAAAATCCGTAAAATTCTTAGGGCTTGTTGTGGACAATTCTCTGAAATGGGACATACATATCGAAGCTTTGTCGAAAAAATTGAGCTCTGCCTGTTTTGCATTAAGGTCTGTTTCTAAGGAGCTTAACTTGTCAGTGGCTAGAACTGTTTATTATGCACTTTTTGAGTCGCACCTCAGGTATGCCCTTCCATTCTGGGGTACGTGTTGTGCGGCTCAATTTGACCGCATTTTCAAGCTCCAGAAGAGAGCTGTTCGATATTCACTGGGACTAAACAGCAGAACTCATTGCCGGGGCTTTTTTAGAGAATTAAAAATATTGACTCTTCCTTCCTTATTTATATTTGAATCCGTTTGCCTAATACGTAAACATGTATCAGCTTCTCAAGAAAGGCCATCTCACACTTATCCACTCAGGAACGCGGAGCAAGATCTTTATCTACCTACCCCACGCTCAGAGTTAGTTAAAAGTTCAATATTATACAACTCGAAAAAAATGCACAATCACCTGCCATTTGAAATCAAATCCATAACATCATTTTTTTCATTTCGCAAAGCATTGAACTCTTATTTACTAGACAAGGCTTTCTACGCCGTAAATGAATTATATTTGAATTGAAAATCGAATTTGATCTTGAAAACACTGGTCTAATGTTTGCTATTGCTATATTTACTAATGACATAGAAATTAATTTATTTAGAGGTCATTGATATTTTGCTATAAACTGGCTAAATATTTTTGAATATTGTTTTAATTTTTTTTGTTCTTTGACATTGTAAACATTTATATATGTTTATTTTAACAATAAGACTGACAATATTATTTGTATAATGTTTTGTATTATCTTTTGTTTGTTTGTTTGTGTACCTTGTTTTTTTTTTACTTTGTTTGTTAGTTTACCTTTGTCCACAAATTGAAAAATGTTTTGACAATAAAGGCATTTATTTATTTATTTATTTATTTAAAAGCTATTAAGATCGGCAATTTTTTTTTAATTTCACTCAAAATGAGTTATTTGGGTCATAAATGACCTAAATACAAAATATTTTCATGGTGTCTGTCTGTCTGTCTGCCTGTCCGTCTGTAACACGATAACTCAAAAACCGCTAAACCGATTTTAACCAAATTTGGCACAAAAATACTGAGGCACCCAAGAATCTGGCCATTAGTTTTTGGTGGGGGTGGGGGGTTGGTAAGGCCGTAAAAATGGGAGGGGGTTAAAAATTTAAAAAAATCGTAACTCCAAAATTACAGTAGCTAGCGAAACGCGGTTTTCAATTTAAGATTGGGAATAATATTTTGCAACAAAATTTGTAATAACATCAAAATCAGTCAAAGTCGCAGTTTTTGAGATATTCCGTTTTCCGTATATAGTCCGTTTTTGAGAAAATCTGTGTGGAGAACTCCAAACTCCCATCGGACCCGACCCCAGGTGGCGGATAGGGGAAATAACCGCGGACCAAAATTGGAAAAATTCATTTACTTTGAAACTAAAAGAACTGCCTACCAACTTTTTATTAACATATTTTAGTATGGGCGGCTATACGTGCCTCTCGGCGCCAATTTTTTTTAAATACATCTTAATGTGCGCTAGTGTTAAATTTGATAATCGATCTATTCGACAACTGCGCGAGACGGCAGCCGGGGTGCGGTTAATTACGCAAACCAGTTCGGGCGACTTTTAGTTTTAGCGTTTCATTATACTATTCCGAAGTAAGACACAAAGATTAGGATTAGGCATATAGGGGAAACCACTTAAAAAAAGTGCGCCGAGTGCTCTACCGACAGGTAGTGTGGAAACGAACACAAGAAAAACATAAATTTGTACTGGAAAATTATTCAAATTTACATAGAATCAGTTTCTCATATTAAATGAACCACAAGAAAATATATGCTTTGTATTTAAGTGCCTGTATCTCGTTAACCTGTTCATGCACGAAATCGGTGAATAGGACCTTTTTTGTAGAGAATTTAAATAGCTTTCTTTTTCGTCTCTTTCAAATTTTTTGTACAGTGCACCCAGACCAGAGTTATTAAAAAAAAACATAAAAATGTCATAATTTGACAGGATTTTCCAATATGGCGACCAAATCCGGGATCGATAGACCGTGCAAATTTAGTAGAGTATTCAACAAACCAAAACAAAGAGAATAAGTCTTATTGCAGTTTTCCCCTAATTCTTTCCACCTAAAACCACTTGTCGACTGGTCTATATGTCATTATTGTTCATTTATAATCATTGTTGTTATAGATGTATTGTTTTATTGACCTTACCTCAATTTTTTTCAAAGAGAGGAAGGCAAGCACTTTTGGCCTACGCTTTTGTCCTAGCTCTTACTGGACCTGCACAAAATACTTTAAATAATATGGGAATATTAAGTGAATCACTAGCCTGTGGACAGGTAAATACTGAATCTCACTCACATTTGAGCCGTTTACTGCAAAATTCGATTAACTCCATTTTCAGAAAATCTTAAATTTAAGTATAAAACCACTTGGTATATTTATTATCCAATTGAGAAATGGTAACCTCTGATGTTATAAATATAAAAAGTTATGAATATAGAAAGTGGTTTTACACGAAAATTTAAGATTTTTTAAAAAGTTGAGTTAATTGAATTGTGAAGTGAATGGCTATATAAGTAATTTATATAATAGTATATAGTTTTATTAGGAGTAAAAATGACACTTTTTTAAAAAGTAATTTTTACTCCGATTAGAACATAGCTATTTTTTAGCGCATATACGCACAAACAATAGCGCACAAAAAATAACGCACAAATAATTTTTTAAACAATTTCAAACGTCCCAAATAATACAAAAAGATTTAAAAGTCATACCCATAGATAAATGAAACAAGTTTAGATTGGAAACTGCCCATAAGGACAATGTAAACACTATTTGGCGCTATTTTTGCAACGGTCGCGACCCAAAGCTTTTGATAATTTCGGAACGGTTCGGATTTTTCCGGAATTATATCGCCAAATATTATTTATTATTATTTTTTATATGAATTTTATCAATGAGAGCGGGTTAGATTTTGAAATATTTTATAATTTTTGAAGAAACTTTGACAAGAGATATGGGCAAGTAAATATTATTTCTGTTTGCGGTTTTTTTAGCAACTGCAAAATTTTGACGGGCATTCCAATCTAAATTTATCACTTTATGTCAGTTAATCTATACTAATACCGTATGATCGAATAAAAACGGCGTCAGAGATGGCTATGAAATGAAGATCGCTGTCATTTTATATGTAAAATTATATTGGAAATGTCATCAATCGTCATTTCCAAGCCAACTGGACGCCATTTTTTTTCGATCAAACGGTATATAAAATCCTTAAGTGATACTGATTAATCACGATCCTGCTCAAGCCACTCAACGTAAGAAGCTCAATTTTTGCATACAGTTTGATTCTAGGGTGTAGAGGTTCGATAAGAAGGGATTTTTCGAAATTCCAGTTCCAAGAGGGTGAAACCACCCCTCAAATATTACAATATTGTTTATTTAAAAAACAGTCAAGTTTCCGAAAAAACGCTTAAACACGTATATTTTATTTTGTTGTTTTACATATTTTAAGATTTTTTATAAATATATACAGGGTGTTTCATAAAATATGACCATTGAGTTATCACGATTCTGCTTAAACTGCTTGACGATTAAAGCTGATTTTTGGCAAACGGATTGACTGTGGGGTGTAGAGGTTCGATAAGGAGGGGTTTGGTTTGGTTTGGTTTGGTTTGGTTTGGTCGAATCTCAAATTCCAAGAGGGTGTAACGCCCCTCAAATATTACAATATTTGTTATTTAAAAAACGCTTAGTCTTTCGGGAAAACGCTTGGACAAGCATAATTTATTTGTTTTGTATACATACTTTGAAATTTTTTAATAAATCTAAAAAAATTAAAAAATGAAATACAGGGTGTTCCAAAAAGTTGGGTAATTTCTTAACCACGATTCTGCTTAAACTGCTTGCCGTAAAAAGCTTATTTTTGGCAAACGGATTTTTCGAAAGTCAAAGTCCAACGAGATGAAACTACCTCTCAAATATTACCAAATTATATAATAATATCGCCATATTGTTTTTTCTCATGCTGACATAAATGTGAGAAAATTTTATCCAGTTTGTATGTTAATGGAAATTCTTGCTTTGCTTTATCATCACCATTACAAATGATTAATTCGACGCGAACGAAGTCGCTGGTATACTCTAGTATAATATATTTTGGTACTTTTATCAGTTATTCTGCTTAGGCGTAAAAGTGCTTTACTTTTATGCCTAGGCGTTAAAATGACTTTTTTATATTGTCAATCACGTCGCAAAAATTAATACTTTTGTGACGTTTGAAAAAAAAAACGTATTTTAAGTTTTATCGAGGTTTTTATAAATACATGCATAATAATTAACCATTTTGTGAGCCATGTTAATAAAGTATGTGGCTATAATATGATGCGTTTAAAATTAATGAGATTATTAAGTTCAGCCACTTATGTAAAACAACCAACTGGGATACTAGCTCTTATGATGTCGACACCTTCTATATAAATGTCGACATTTTCTATTTTCGTAAAAACATTAACCAGTCTAGCGTTCAAATCCTTTCCTCTTAGGCCTATAAAAAATAAGCATAATAAACCTTGGACCACTGTCTACGCATATCTTCTAAAAAAATGTTCAGTATCTCACTTAAAAAAATTCTCAGACAGTCTCTTCTTCCACAGTTACGTAAAACTATACAGAAAAATTTATCATAAGACTATAAGAGCCGCTAAGGACCTTTATTATAATAGGAGAATAGTCAATTCTGGTAATGTTGCTAAAGAAACATGGTCTATTGTGAATGAGTTGAGAAACAAACCTTTTCTTCGTCTAGCAATATCTCTACCTCACCTGAGAACCTTAACGATTACTTTGTAAATGTAGCGAAAAACTTAACTAATACCATATGTCCTCCTCATGATCCACTTTCTTATCTCTCTAATGATATTGTAAACTTACACAGTTTCTTTTTTTCGCCCGTAGTTTTAGAAGATTTTCGCAGTACAATTAATACCATCAAAAATAAATCCTCTTCTGGGACCGACGGGCTAACTTTAAAAATGTTTTCGAATCTGCCAGAAAGCACTCTGAATCACCTAACAACTTTAATAAACATGTCGTTCCAAAATGGTATTTTTCCAAAATGTCTTAAGACGGCAATAATCATTCCTCTGCACAAAGGAGGAGACAAAGATGAAGCTTCTAACTATCGCCCAATTGCACTTTTTCCAACGCTATCTAAGATCATAGAAAGGTTGGTTAAAAGAAGGCTGGTATCTTTTCTGTTTAAGTACAAAATACTTACTGAATATCAATTTGAATTTCTAAGTAACAAGTCCACAAATGACGCTATGTTTTCCCTCCTTAATAAAGTTTACTCCAGCCTAAACAACCATCATTCTACAGCAACAATTTTCTGTGATTTTTCTAGGGCGTTCGATTGTGTAAATCATAAGATCTTAATTAATAAACTGCAGCACTATGGGTTCCGGGGATCATCTCTCGAATGGTTTAAGTCGTATCTGAGTAACAGAAGTCAACTTGTGAGGGTGGATACCACGTTGTCTTCTAGCAAGCCAATAGAATGTGGAGTACCACAAGGCTCAGTACTAGGCCCTATTTTGTTTCTTCTTTTTATTAACGACATTGCTAACATAAACATCAGTGGCAAAATATGTCTTTTTGCGGACGATACTAGCTTCACTTGGAGCAACAAGGACATCACGGCACTTCATAGGATTATATCAAATGACTTAATGACTATTAAATCTTGGTGCGATTCGAACCTCCTGAGTCTCAACATTTCTAAAACTAAAGCTTTGTCGTATAAAAACTCGTTGCAGCCTTTTGTACTTAACAACACCACCATTGACGTCGTCAAATCTGTAAAATTCTTAGGGCTTGTTGTGGACAATTCTCTGAAATGGGACATACATATCGAAGCTTTGTCGAAAAAATTGAGCTCTGCCTGTTTTGCATTAAGGTCTGTTTCTAAGCAGCTTAACTTGTCAGTGGCTAAAACTGTTTATTATGCACTTTTTGAGTCGTACCTCAGCTATGCCCTTCCATTCTGGGGTACGTGTTGTGCGACTCAATTTGACCGCATTTTCAGGCTCCAGAAGAGAGCTGTTCACTGGGACTAAACAGCAGAACTCATTGCCGGGACTTTTTTAAAAAATTAAAAATATTGACTCTTCCTTCCTTATTTATATTTGAATCCGTTTGCCTAATACGTAAATATGTATCAGCTTCTCAAGAAAGGCCATCTCACACTTATCCACTCAGGAACGTGGAGCAAGATCTTTATCTACCTACCCCACGCTCAGAGTTAGTTAAAAGTTCAATATTATACAACTCGAAAAAAATGCACAATCACCTGCCATTTGAAATCAAATCCATAACATCATTTTTTTTTCATTTCGCAAAGCATTGAACTCTTATGTACTAGACAAGGCTTTCTACGCCGTAAATGAATTGTATTTTGAAAATCAAGTTTGATCTTGGAAACACTGGTCTAATGTTTGCTATTGCTATATATACATCGAAATTAATTTATTTAGAGGTCATTGATATTTTACTATAAACTAGCTAAATATTTTTGAATATTATTTTTATTTTTTGTTCTTTGACATTATAAACATTTATAAATGTTTATTTTAACAATAAGACTGACAATATTATTTGTATAATGTTTTGTATTATCTTTTGTTTGTTTGTTTGTGTACCTTGTTTTTTTACTTTGTTTGTTAGTTTACCTTTGTCTACAAATTGAAAATTTTTTTGACAATAAAGGCATTTATTTATTTATTTATTTATTAAATGATCAAAATTCTTTAATAACTTAACAAATATATTTAATAATTTAACAAATAGAAGAAACTTATGAGCTAACTAAAGCTATTTTACTCAAAAACTTTTTACTTACTCAGATAAAAAATTGAGTTTTATCCGGTTGAATTTAAATATATTTTTAAAAGTAATTTTCCATTTCATAGCGTTAATGGTAATGCAAAAGATATTTCTAATCAATGGTGAACTGGAATTTACTAGTTTTTCATTAAATTATATACAACTGAAACTAATCAGTGTTCTATATAAAATAATTTGATTTTAAATTATGCAAATTGGAAAAATTGGAATACAGACTGGGGATCGTTCGAGTTATTTAAGTAATGTTATTTTTGTTAGAGAACATTTCGGTAAAATAAAGGTAAACTAAACAAACAAAGTAAACAAATAAGGTACACAAACAAACAAACAAAAGATAATACAAAACATTATACAAATAATATTGTCAGTCTTATTGTTTAAAATAAACATTTATAAATGTTTACAATATCAAAGAATAAAAAAATAAAAATAATATTCAAAAATATTTAGTTAGTTTATAAAAAAATAAATTTATTTCGATGTCATTGGTAAATAAAGCAATAGCAAACATAAAGTCTGTCCATACCTTTGAATAAGAAGACTAAGGAAGGAGCATATCAAAAATCTTAGGTACACCGCGATGGGCCTCAAATATGGCCGACTTAAATTCCGGTTTATCAGTGTCGTTCTAATTTTATTTAAAAAATGTAAAACTATGATGTAGGGTAGACGTGGGGTAGACTCAATAATTTGTTGTTTTATTTTACGTTGTGAATAAATGTTGGTAGTTATTAAAATTGTTATAAAAATATATAATTCTAATAAAAATAGATAAGTTATAATAAGTATTTATTAACACAAACATCCGATACGCTACTGAAGCAGGTAAGTCAAATTAACGTATCTAAATTCTTTGACATCTAATCTTTGACAAGTAATAAATAAAAGCTAAAATGCAAGAAAAATATATAATTTAGTTAATTTAAGTAAATTTCATAAATGATCGGTTTACTACACGTATGTATATTATATAGTCACTTACTAGCGAAAAGTTGTTCCATTATTTCACTCAATTTTTGCCGAGATCTACCGCACGCTACATAACCAACTATTTTAGAGTCTTTTTCGATAAATCACGATAATGTCACTGTTAATTTAAGTTCTGCCACAATTTCCATCTAGATTTACTACCTTTATACAACTATCAGTAGTAGAATAAATAATAAATAACATAAAATAAGCTCCGTAAAGACTGACAAATCCACAAAAAATCAAATTCAAATGTGTCAAATGAATCGTCAAACAGAACTGTGAAGTATCCCCACCCTAGAGTGCTTTTATGGTGCTTTTTCCGCCCACCATGCATGGATACATGGATAGCATTATGCTCCTTCCTTAGTCTTCTTATTCAAAGGTCCATACAGAGAATACATGACAGTAACAGTTTCGTCTGTCGTTTGAATTCACAGGTAAATTGTATTCTGTGTTATTTAATGGATGTCATGTGTCGAAATCCCCGACTCGTTCAACAAACTTTAGATCGATATTAGGAATTCACAGGTCCAATGGCAGTCGGTGTCAAAATATACTTCTTCGAATATTTTTTTCGAAATAGGACGGTTAGGGTCGTTTACCAATGATAATTTACTTATCGCTGATCTTTTTTGACAGTGGTCGTCTTAGCTAATAAGTAGCAGTTAAACCCTCATATGGGCTATCGAAAATGCATTTTTTAACAAGGAAAACGTAACATGCATTTATTTCAAAAACTGTTTGACTTAGACATATTTTGTATGATTATATGTGATAACTTTTGGTCTATTCTACTGCAACCTTTTCAGGTCTATTAAGGTTGATTCTCACTATACCTTCCATATCAGCTCCCTTCCGTTTCCCTTCCGTTCACATAAAATATTATATCATGTAAATGAACAGAACAATGCACACTATCCATTCTGTTTCCCTTCCGTTCCATATCCTTTCCTTCCATACATTTTTTTGGCGGACGGACTGAAGCGTATCGGAAACAGCGTTGTCAAGTTCTTACATTTTTACCAGCTCTCTTAAAATTTTGCTGATATTTATTTATTCTTTTACCTCTTAATTAAATCTATTACCATTTTTAAAAGATACAACTTTTTAAAATAAAACATTCGTAATGATATAAATTGTACAATAAAAAATAATAGCGTCAATACAATAAAAATACGGAACGAATATGGAATGGATATGGATATGGAATGGAAACGGAAGGTATAGTGAGAATCGACCTTTATGGTTCTCTACTCTCTGGATTACTTTCTCTAATCGTATCCTTTTTACAAAGACTATAACTTGAAAACTGAACCAATATAGCTTATAACCAACGGTTATGATGGCCTAGAAAAAAGAATCATACATTTGCCAGATCGGTTATCGCACTGGCTTAGAGTATATTATGTCGTGTCTGATTGGCAAAATCTGTACATGGTTTCGTCGGTTAATATCATCAGCTTTAAAAAATACATATTGAGCTCCCAATGCCATGTTAGTAGACCAACTACTGATTTGACAGTTTTCCTGTTTTTTCTTTAGAGATCTGCTGTAAATTTTAACGAACATCTACATATATAAAATGCTAATGTTTATCTGTGTCGTCTCTACTGAAGTAACGACTTGCTCTAGAAAGTTGCTTTTTTTACTAAAAGATACCTAATTGGCTCTTCTAAAAACTGTCGTCGCCGGATTTTTTGTTTTTCATTTAATTAAAAAAAATAAAAAGTATTTTTTTTCCTTATGTCGTGGCGGATGCGCCAGGCTTCAACTAGTTCTATTATATTTTATAAATTACAATACAGTGGGTACAGGGCCGCTTTATCCATTAGGCAAGATAGGCAGGCATTTTTTTAATGAGGGGCGGCATTTTTTTTTAATGAAAACAACTCGGAAAAAGATATATTCGAAAATGAAACATACTGCGACAATATTATAATAGTTTTGAATTATTAAAATAAAATATTAAATATTTATTAACAATTAGTGTACATAGATTTATGTAAAATGATTCGAACCACCTTGACAAAAAATGCCAAGGAAACCCCCTTCTTAAAAATATAATTTTTAGTTTAACATTATTATTGTCCTTTTTGTGTTTTTTATTTTATTTTTATTATTTATATTGGAAAAGGCGATACACAAAATATGAGTCAGCTGCCATTTTCGGTCCTACGATTATCCAGGCTCAGAACTTAGTAAGGACATGGTGTTGGCGAGTCATCAAATCGATTATATATAGTGGGCCCTCCTCCTTTGAGTCAGATATTTACAATAAGAATTAACCTAAAATCCAAGGAGGCAATAGAGAAAGATGTGTCCTCTATTACAGAAACGGGACAACACCGGTATCAGAAAGAGACAGAGAAAATGGAGACAGATCCTCCAACCTCCACCTTACTGGTACCTTAGCCGCAGACATGCTCATCGATTGTGAATGGCATGGAGGGCCAAATCCCAACCGTGTAAGATTGTATACCCTCCTAATAGGAGGTAGATGTCCACTCCTCAGAGGAAGAACATCAACTTTTGAACATCTGTTGTCAGAAAAGGATGAGAAATACCCTGTCTTCCCAGCAACAGAAAAAATCCCCATGTGTGATGAGTTATAAACTGTATGATGAGTTATAACTCAAGAAAGAGGAACATAATAAACCTTGTTCCTGATTCTCACTCATTCTATATACATTCTACATAGGTACGGAAGACTGATACAAGAAAACCGGTACCATAAAAAAAGGATTCAATAGGTACTGGAAAACAGATTCAAAGCGGTACGGTAATAAAATCAAAACGTTTCAAATGTAACATACCACATCTATAATATTAGGTTTGTATTTGTATAAAATATTGTTTAGCACTGTTTTATTGATAACTCCGACGCGACGTCGTTTAATTGTAAAACTTCGTCGAATCCATATTTCGATCCATTTTGTATTTCGGTCATTCCAAGAATTATCCCGGTACATCCTGTAATATAATTCTGTCCTACCGGTCTAATTGTTGATATCGGTATACCACCAGTTGTAAGACCGGTATTTCTTGATACCATCAGTATTGAAGTACTAGGATCTAATATCTAACCACCATAGAAATGTTCTGGTCCAACTGATTGTTTTAATGAGCCTCGTTTGGCCATTTCATCTGCTTTGCCTTATTTTTAATATTTTTAATCGCGTTATATTTTTCATTACTTTCAGTCTATTTATTTATGACAATCTCTATTATTGAAGAAGAATTTCTTTTAGGAACAATTAAAACAGGCTGTGAAACAAATAATTGACGTAATTAAAAAGCCGTTTGTGGCAATCAAAGAAGCTATCAAAAAGGTGGTGAAAACCGTTAAAGAAGTGATTAAGAAAATTAAAGAAATACTGTTGAAAATAAAGAGGATTATAATGGCTTTAGGTAAAAGCAGCGTATATTTACGCTCAAGTTAATTAGTGTTACAGATTTCAGATTTTTTATTTATATTAAAATCTTGTTCTAGTTCGAGTAATAAAGTCTGTGTTTGAATTTCTGGGCAAAATTATCAATATCTGCAATAAAGAACTGGGCACGCCTTTTGAGAGATGTTCCAGAGTTTTCGAAAATGCTATAGCTGATTGTAACGCTAAATTGGGGCCGTTATTCAGCTGGTTGTGTTCTTTGGCTTATATTGTCAAAGCGGTTTGCTATATAGTAAAAATATTCGATTATGTTTGCATGTTGGTTGACTTTATCAGTAATTCTGTCGTTGGAGTTGTAATAAGAAGTAAGTCAATTATCATCTTAAATAGTATCTTTAATATAATACGATAAATATAGTATTATAGAATAGTCTCTGAATTTAAGTGATAATTAAAGATAAAAGTAAATAAGAGTATAATTGAGTGAATTATAATATTTACATAAGTAATATTAGATTATTACCGCTCATGATATTTTTAATCAAAACCTATTTTTGCGTATATTTATGAATAGGGGAATACACTTTTAACAGGGTGCCAGTCAAAAAGTTGCCGCAAACTATGTTTCATTAATATTAATAACTGATTTTGGAGACGACATTAAGATAATAAAATTTTTTGATCATTTATACAGGATGAGTTTCCTACGATGTTCTCTGTGGGTATCTCGGAAACTACTGGAGATAGAGAGTCGGTTAAATGGGAAAAGAATTGCAGTTTTGTGGGGTCATAAATATGCGCCTTTCAGATTTTTGAAAAAGTTCATGGCTTACTAGATATTTAAAAAAAAAAATTTCGGCTATTTTAAAAATTGTCCATCCATTCCATTATTATTATTTTAGACAAAAAGTTTTCAGATATAAGTTGTAGATAATCACATCCCTAATGAGTTTGTGTTCTCCGATTTTTTCTAAAGCCTGTCATTTTTGACATATAACACAAACATATGTTTTTTAAATGGAAACAATAGTTGGCCATGACTTCATAATAAACGCCATTTTTAAGCGTTTCAGCGATATAAGCTATAATATGTTTCGAGATACCCAGAGAGAACATCGTAGGAAACTCACCCTGTATATCAAATTAAAGCTATTTTTGGCAACCCCTATTTGCGGCAAGTTTTTCATAGGCACCCCTTATAACATCATCCACAGAATGAAAATAGCTTTAATTTGACATGTAAATGATCATTGACATGATCATGATCATCATATTAATATAGAAAATAGATATCAATAGAAAAGAAGTAAGAGTTGGTAAAAAAGTTTGTCCTAGATTTTCATAAGACGTCATTCCTAGTATAAAATATACAAGCATTCAAAATATAGGTATGCTAACACATATTTTGGGTTGTAAGGGGTTGTACCATGTGTTTACATTATAATCGTAAAAGATTGGAGTGAAAAATCTGAAAAAGAAAATTAGCTATGGAGCTTTTTTGGAACACTGGTTCACACTGTATTACCATATTTATATTATGATTTATATTAATTTTTATAAATTACAAAAAATATAAAAATGTGATTTTTTGTTCGTAGAAGTAAAAACTTTTGTACGTCATATCAAAACCATGTTCTATGTTCGAATTAAATTTTCTCATTCATTCAAATACGAAACCAAGGCATCTAAAAGTCTGACAGAAATAGCAAAAGAAATTGTAGCGGAAATCAAATACAGAAGTAAAGGAATCGTTGCTTTCTTCAATCTCATGACCTCAGCTGTTATGTTGTTCTTCTTGTACATGGTCTTCCAGTAAGTTCTTGAAACACATATGTTTACATTATAATCGTAATTCTGTTGTAATTCTAGAACAGCTTATTATAGAATAAGATACTTAACAAGCGAGAGATTTGACAACATATACATTACCAAGAATTTTAGAGATATTGACAGAAGAAGATCAAAAATTGGTAGAGAAACAGTATTGCCCTTAACTAAAAAGGAGAGCAAAACATATGTTCCGGTAATTTTTATATTAACTATTTAAAGTTTTATTGTCAATACAACGGTATCATACTACCTATTACAGTAAATGTTACAGTTTAGGTTAGGCTCTTAATATCAATAACATAAAAACATACAGGCTAGCGCATCTCATTCGTCTCGGTTGATTATACCACACAATTATACGAAAACGGAAAGATGTAGAAATAAAATATTTTATGGGTATATGTGGGGAGGCAAAGGTGCTCGGTGGCGAAGGGGAGGCAAAGGTACAGGCTCTCGTCTACCAATCTGAAGGTAGTGGGTTCGATTCCCACACCCGGCAATTCATCAGCCGACTATTTTTATTAAAATTAAAATAGTGTTGGTGCTGAACTACTTGCATCAAGGGTAGATTTGGACCAGTAGTGCATATTGAAAAGTGACCCAAACGACATAAACTTTAATATAATAATAAATAACAAAAACAATAGGTAAAACACGAAAATAAGTGAAATCAAGGACGAACTTGGATTAATAACTAAATGACGTTACATGAAATAAACCCCTAGTTTTCGGCCGTTTTCTGTTAAAAGCAATATGGCGGCACAAAATTCCTAGAAATTTTAATAAAATTATTGATTATCCGACTTTTGGACATTCTGATCTTAGAACTACCTACGTATAATTAACCAAGAAATTCGTAAAAATTATATTGATGGACGATAATGTTACATAAACATGTTTAAAAACTTATGACGTCATTTTTTTAAGTAAACGCCCTAAATTCGGATGCATGAAAACTGAACTTAATAATTTTAATAATTTAAACGTTTTGATATTTAATCGGACGTTTTGATATTTTCACATAGGGGAAGCCCGGGCAAAGTGAACACCCCGGGCAAAGCGAATATCCCCCACTATTCTCAAACTATTCGTTTGGCATCAATCACGTGACATAGCAACGCTCGTCTGTCTTTGCTCAATACGCGGCAAACACCTAAGTGGGAGAGCAGGCCATGCGGCGTCCGCAGAACGGCAAACTGTGTTTTCGAAAAATAATTTCTAATATTTCGAGGTAAGTATTTTGATGATTAATGATTAGAAAGACTAAGAATTAATGATGTCACATCAAATAGATTTCAAGCAATGAAGGGTGTCAGGTAGGGGTGTGTTCTCTCACCCCTATTGTTCAATATTTATACCGAGTACATAATGCGTGATATTCTCGATAACTGGCAAGGTGGAGTATCTGTGGGGGGAAGGAAAATCAATAATCTAAGATATGCCGACGATACACTAATCATAACATCAAGTGTGGAAGAAATGGAATTTATTATGCAACGTCTCCAAGAAACTAGTACATAATTTGGGCTAAAACTTAATCCTAACAAAACTACTGTCATGATTGTGGACCGACAAAACAACAACCAACCTCACGTGGGAAACATAGCTGGATTTAAGGTGGTTAATAAATACTTATATCTGGGATCGCTAATCGACAACAGCGGCTCATGCGAAGGCGAAATAAGACGTAGAATTGCGCTGGCTAGAACAGCCGTAACTAAATTAACTAAGATATGGAAAGATACAGCCATCACTAAGAACACCAAACTAAGACTGCTGAACTCGCTTGTTTTCCCGATTGCTACGTATGGGGCGGAAACATGGACGCTGAAGAAAAGCGATACCAGGCGAATAGATGCTTTTGAAATGTGGGCATATAGACGTCTGCTACGTATACCTTGGACAGCCCATCGTACGAATGAGTCAGTTCTCCAAGAACTAAACTCACAACTCAGCCTCTCAAAAAAATAAACCGATGTTTTCTGACATATATTGGTCACATTGCTAGAAGAACGGACTCACTGCAGCTGCTAATAGTCGAGGGAAAGGTAGAGGGAAAGCGACCACGAGGAAGATCACCCAAGAGATGGGTTGATCAAACTAAAGACCTAATCGGCCAAGGCCTTCATGAAACCGTCAGCATGGCTCAAAATAGAGCGGACTGGCACAATACGATAAAAACCGCTACAGGAACATCATAGTCACTAATCCCTCTTCAGGACCAACGGACCAAAGAGAGAGATTTTGATGATATTTTCTATATTATTTGTTTATTACTATTGGGCGTATTACAGTTCTATTACGTGTCAAAGAGCTTTATTATAATATGTCGAACGGAGAATTGAAATCAATAGTTTTCTTATGAATTGACTTAACCTTAAAAATGGTTGTGCTGGGCAAAGTGAATAGGGCAAAGCGGATATGGTATCCACTTTGCCCGGTTTTTACGATTATTTAGTTTCGGTATTACAAAGCTCATATTTTGTTGCAGATGGTGCATAAATATAAAAAAAAGACTAATCAAGGCTCTTGGGATAAAGATGTTATGCGGACGGCTATAAATTTATGCAAAGCCGGAGAATCGGTGAAGGGCACAGCTAAGAAATATGGTATGGCTTATGCGACTTTGTACAGACACGTCAAAAGTGGTAACGTTACTCCAAAACTCGGCAGATTCCGCCCAGTTTTCAGCGAAGATCAGGAAATAGAGTTAAGGACCTATCTCAAAGACATGGATTCCGTGTTTTTTGGATTAACTCGAGATGAGTTTAAGAATTTAACATATACCTACGCCAAAAAAAATAATTTGAATTATCCAAAAAGTTGGGACAAGTATGAAAAAGCCGGAGATGATTGGCTACAATCATTTTTGTCACGTCACAATGCCATTACTCTCAGGACTCCGGAGGCAACATCGGTTGCAAGAGCGAAAGGATTCAACAGACATGAAGTCGGACGTTTCTATGATAATCTTGAATCTTTGATTGACAAATACAATATTGACGCTCTAGATTTTATAATATGGACGAAACCGGTATTTCGACGACAACTAACAAACCCCCTAAAGTACTATCAATAAAAGGAAAGAAACAGGTAGGCATAATTGCAAGTGCGGAGCGTGGCCAATTAACGACAATGATCGGTTGTTGCAATGCCATTGGTTCATTTTTACCGCCCTTCCTTATTTTCGCCAGAAAGAAGATGCAGTCTAGGCTACTCGACGGTGCTCCTCCCGGGACTCAAGGTACTTGTACACCAAATGGTTGGACTTCAGGTGAGGTATTTCTTGCTTGGTTGCATTTCTTTGTAGAATATACACGACCTAACGCCGACAAAAAGGTACTTTTACTTTTGGACAACCATGAGAGCCACAAATACTATCCTGCATTGGAATATGCAAGTAAGAATAATGTCATAATTTTATCCCTGGCCCCGCATACTACTCATAAAATGCAGCCTATGGATGTGGCCGTTTACGGCCCACTAAAAACCTACTTTGAAAGAGAGGTTAATATGTTCCAAAAGGCTCATCCTGGGCGCATTATAAATCAATACGACGTAGCCAGACTGTTATCACCAGCCTTTCTGAAAAGTTCAGTAGCCATAAATGCAGTTCATGGATTTGAACGGCCTGGCATTTGGCCAGTAAACAAACACGTTTTTGGTGAAGAACACTTTGAACCAGCGGATGTGATTGCGGGCAGATCAGATATGAATATTAGCCGAGTAAGCATACATTCCTTACAAACAATAGAAATTCCTGATACCGCTGCAGAAGCCTCTTCAACTCCTTTGCCCTCACATTTACAAGAAAAGATTTTAACAGTTGATCCTCCAGGAGAAATGATTCCGCGTCCAGACAAACCCACAAAGAGCGACTCATCTAAGCCTCAACTTCAAGAAAGCACCCCAGAAAAAAATAATGTTCAGAGTGACATTGCCATTACACTAGAACCAGGAACAGAGTCACTTAAAGTTTCTTCTACTTTGGAACCGAATGCGACAAGTATTCCTGTTGTACATTCTCTAAAAGGTGATGCAATGGTACCAGATACTTCAAAAATATTCGCAGAAATAACGACCGTGACGACCCTCCACCGAATCCGGAACCTGGATGTTCAAACTTTCACCAGAGTCCCATATCATTAAGACCAATACCAAATCCTTATAAACCACTGACAACTCGTAAACGCAAATTTCAAAAATCAGAAGTTTTAACTAGTACTCCTATCAAAGAAGAGCAAAAGCAAAAATTTGAAAAAAATAAAGTAAAGAATATTACTAAAAAATTAAATGTAGAATTAAACAAATTTCCTAGAAAGACTGCTAAAAAAGGTAAACAACCAAAGAAAATTAGGAAATTTGAAGATATTGTATGTTTTTTTTGCGGTGAAATATATATTGAAGAAGATGATTTTCCAATTGAAGATTGGATTCGCTGTGGTCGGTGTTTCCAATGGTGTCACGAAGAATGTCACGTGATACTTAAAGATATTTAAATATGCATGCTACAATAGAATAAAGTAGCAACACCCTGTACATTACTTTTCCGAATTAATACTTGTGAAGACTTTAAAAACAGAGAAATAAACTTTACTGATGAATTTTATCGTTTCCTTAAACTTATACAGGGGTACCACAAATTGTTGATCTATTTTAAATATTTATTTTTCATAAAAACTTCGTTATTTCAAATGCAACACCCTGCATTTTTTTTTAAATAAATCGAAGCAGATTTAAATGCTTTTTCAAACTATATTAGGGTTTCCCATACCTATATATAAGTAAGTATTCGTTATTTTATCAAGAAAAATAAAGCAGTGTCTGCCGGCAGAACGAATGGATATATTACTAGTGATTTTATTTTGTGAGAAAAATTACTTCTTGGCCAAAGATACCCAAATAGGAATCTGATAAGCGTTCCTTTGAAAAACTACATGTCCTATTTCTCAGATCTGGTAGAGTGGTTTATAAAAAACCTATTAGGCAGAAACATTGTTATAAATTTAAATAAAGTCCATAAACTAATTTTAATTTTGAAAATAGCTACTAACTAGAAACTTGCCATAACGACACCTCTTGATTGCCAATTTATTGAAAAATTGCACTTTATTCAAAATCTGAGGTAATATAGTTTGAAAGAGCATTTAAACTTGCTTCGACTTAATTTAAAAAATACTGTGTATTTGAATTTTTTTATGTAAAATAAATATTTAAGATAGACCAGTAATTGTTGATACCCCTGTATACATTAACCGAAGCAATCAAATTTTTCAGTAAAGTTTATTTCTCTGGCTTAAAAGCCGGCAAAATAATTAATTCTGGAAAACAATGTACAGGGTGTTGGCAATTTTTTTATTATAGCATGCATATTTAAATATCTCAAAAACCAAAGCTTGTAAACATATTTAACCCTTATAATAAAAACCTTTTTTGGGCTCAAAAATTCAAAAATGAAATAAAATACCGGGTGTTCCATAAGGAAAAATATAACTAGATATGGATCTTAGTTCTGGTATACCCTGTATATTTCAAAATAATTTTAAATTATACACATTGCCTTCCCACATATACCCATAAAATATTTTGTTTCTACATCTTTCGATTTTCGTATAATCAACCGAGGCGAATGAGGTGCGCCGCCACCCTGTATACACAAATCTACTTCTATTCACCAAAACGTTTTATTTTTAACTCTTGAAGTTAATTTTATTAACTCTATTAGCATCATCTGCTGATAATGATGATGGTCATGCGGTTTGCAAGACAAACGTTTAAAATTTTTTGGTCGATTTGTGTAATCTTTCAGAACTACAATTTCTGTACAAAATTATAATTATTTACCTAGATATCTTCCGGAGCCTTAGCTAGCTCAGAAAGAAAGAAGCTATCCAAATCAGCAGTTTCTTTAGCCACTGCTTCTGTTAAACTGGCCACCCATATGGTTGCAGATTACTGTTTATATTGGATATTGACCATGATAACGTATCACGGAAGATATCAATCGAAAATTCAAGGCAATGCTTGTGTGATTGTATTTATTGTCAAAAGTAACTAATAATCAATTTCAGCACCTAATCTTCCTGTTGCACATATTTCTGGCGAAGGATTTATTGCAAAACTCCTACGAGTTATCGTCAATGCATTTCAACCAGCTGGAATTCAACTGGAAATTGATACAGTGCCTTGCCTGCCAATTCCAATACCTCCAGATTTTGACCGATATATTCAAATTGGTACTACAAAAATAGACAGCTATACATCTAAACTGATAAATACTGTATAATACTGTAATGATACGTTACAACCATTATTTGTGATAGATAATTCCGACCAAAATGTGTCAATTTGTTTAGATAAATATATTAACCATGTTGTGAAATAAGTATACAGGGTGGTCCAAACTGTATTCCGGAAACTTCGGCAGCATATTCTGCAGATAAAAATAAGTAAAAAAGTTCGTATAAATGTATGTCCTAAAATGCTTAGTTTCGGAGATACAGAGTGTAGAAGTTTCATTTTTATTTCGATTTTTTCCATATAATTCCTGAAGTAACGCGGATGTGATGAATATCTGGATGAAAATTGGTGGATGGGTGTTTTTTGTAGGTGGCGCCACCTACATGTGTTTTAACTGTTTTGAAGAGTAATAACTTTTCGTCGGTACCCGTATAAAACTACTGAGTAAAAAAATATACATTTACAACTTTTTTTTACATAAAGAGGGTCTCTTGGTAAAAATCGCTACGAGTAATGGTTCTCGAGATATTTGGAATCGAAATTATCGATACCTGTCATCATTGGACATAAATTAAACATGTTGACTAAATAGTTATTAGACAGAAATCATAAATTTGAAATCTTTTTGTATCAAAAGTTCAAAAGAAACTGTTTAATTATCATTTTTTCGCAGAAAAACTTACGATTAATTTAAAAAAATAAAAATTTATTATTTCACTCAAATAACTATACTCAACGTGTGCTTATTTTTTGTCAATAATGACATGTATTGACTATTTCCATTCTAAATATCTTGAGAACGGTTGCTCGTAGCGATTTTTACCAAGAAATATTTTTTACATAAAAAGTCATGGAAATGTATATTTTTTTAGTCAGTGGTTTTTATACAGGTACCGTCGAAAAGTTATTACTCTTCAAAACAGTTAAAACATATGTAGGTGGCGCCCCCTACAAATAGAAGTAATTTTGACATAAAAATCAAATTTCTCGTGTCACAAAACTCCCAAATACCACTTTTCATCCAAATATTGACGTTACTTCAGAAATTATTTGGAAAAAAATCAAAATAAAATGAAACTTCTACACACTGTATCTCCGAAACTAAGCATTTTAGATCATACATTTATACGAACTTTTTTACTTATTTTGATCTGTAGAATATACTGCCGAAGTTTCCGGAATACAGTTTGGACCACCCTGTATATTTAGATATGCATATTTTTTAGGTATCACACTTATGCTTTGTTGGATATTAACATTACTTGAACCTTACGGGTTAAGATTTCGAAATTATATCATGGGATATTACCATCCTTTAAGAGCAAAACAAAGAACTATTTGGTTGTACAATCATATTTTAAGATCGCGAGCCACGTTCTTGATATTTGCCAGAAGACAACTGAGAAGAAAATTTGGGAAAAAAGGGACAGACTATATAAGCTGTAAAGAATTATTAAGATCAAAATTAAGGCAAGCGTTATCTCCACTAAAACTAATATTAATGATTAAAAAAATTGTGTGTGTACAATGTGCGCATATTTGAAGTGAAACTATTAACAGCTATTAAATTGAATGATTTGAAGGACATGTTTGAAAAAGTGTAGTTTGAAATGTTGAAAAAGTAATAAATTAAAAAAATAATAAATTGTTTTATTCACTTTCACAAAATTTGTATTAAAATGACCGTCTGTCCGTCTGAGGACTCCATTCGAGTATCTCTATCCACGTGCCGAGTTTGGTTCCAATCGACCCATAATTAAGAAAAATCCTGATGATTTCGTCCATTTAGAGGCATTGGTTCGAAACGTCGAGGGCGTCATCTTGTATCCCGTCCCCAATTATACCGATATCGACCCACATTTTTCTTCAATATCAAATCCTTAGTCCCACCTTGATGAAGATGTAAACGAAACGTCGTATCCCACTTTGCAGGGTGGGACCGTGTGCCCCGTCGCTAACATAGCCTACCTACCGAATTTGGTCGCGATTGGACATCAACTTATGACGTTTCTTACATCAAAACTAACTGTCACAGTGACCCTGTCATATACGGTCAAGTTTGCCTTGGTCTATCTACTCTTGTTTCGCCATTGATGATGAGGTTTCATAGTGCACGAAACATCATCAAAATATCATGTAAAGAGTATTCAGCCCCCTAGCTCTAGAGTTACGACGCTACAAAGACCTATCTCAACTTGCTCATTGGCTTACCACTCTTTCAATCGGAACCACTCTTCGTCTCGCGTGTCATCTCGCTAGCTCATGTGTCACGGCTTTAAATTTTTACTCCCAGCGCGCGTAAAGGAGTTTTACTTCAAAAATCTCTACTAAAAATCACTGAAACTCCATGTAAAATAGATTTCTATAAATATAAACAAAAACACTGTCAAATTCCTCATTGTATTCATTTAATCATTTTTCTGACCTCATCTGAACGTTTAGCGTTCTTCTGATGCATTTAACTACGTTTTAATATGACTCTTTTTTTCATTTTAATCTAAAGAATTGTTTTCTTCCAAATATATATGTGCTAGTTTTTAATAGTCTGTCCAGCAAGAGTAGGGATGATTTCAACAAACTACATTTAAAAATTGGCAGAAAATTCATGATACTATTAAAATAAAATGCCTTACAATAATTGTCAATGCCATGTATTCTCAGATTTCTGTTCTGTATTATAACAACACGATTTTAAACGTATGCCTAATTTTTAGTTGTGGTATATTGAGAATTTGTCTCGGAAGTGATCTACAAAAAACATGTCTGCTTTGCGGAGACGTGTATCGTGAAGGTGATGATAACAAATTTTTCAAATGTCAAACTCCTGATTGCCCCGGTTTTTTCTGCCTTGAATGTTTTAAGGATTTAAAAAACATCTGTCCTGTTTGCTTATCTCCTATTGAATATGGAGATTTGGACGATGCTGATGAAGAGAAGTATGCACTTTATAATATTTCACTAATATCTGAAATAATAACTGCACCTTCTCAGAGATTCCTCAGGTGATGAATCGCCTTCCAAGAAACCGAAAAAGAAAAAAAGAAAATGTCCATGTTTCCCTTGTGGTAGAGATGACAGCGATGACCGAGAACAATTAATTGATAAAAGAGAAGATAAAGAGTATCCGGAAGACAAAGAAGGCACCGAAGATGAAACTGATACATCCACCGACTATTCAACTACTTATCAATATGATGACACTGAACAAAAGCCATATCCAAAAGATTCAGTTTTGAAAGATGTAGAAATGCAACCAGTTCCAGATTATGCCAGCATGGAACATTTTAGAAATGAAAGAAATGTAGAAGTCGGAATAGAAAATATCATTCATATGTCGAAAGATGCTGGGACAATAGTAGAAATAGATATTAAAGAAATATGCGGTAAGTATTCCAGTAAATCCTCAGGCATAATAATAAAATTTAGTACAAAAAACTAACAGTTCTTAATATTATCATAGTGTGAACGTTGATTGAAAGAATTGGGAAGATACGCAACCTAATGGGCAAATTCGTGACAAGGCTAATTTGATTTCCCCTTACGTCTCAAGTTCTGTGTGGTAGAGCCACATTCGTTCTGCGTCCAAGGCATAAAACACTCATTTTCTCTAATTCGGCTAGCGAAGAAATATCGGAGACGGTGTGGAACTGAAAACGACAGTGTTGCCGTATTAAAATGTGTAATATCATGACGTTTGATGAATTTGTTTATATGTATTGAAAATTTATTTGAGTTAAACATAGAATAAACATTAAAAATATTTTTTTATAGATACTGAATATTTCGTATGATCGATAAAAGTCGTTTAGTTGGCTTGGAAGTGACCATTATTGCCATTTACCATAATATTTTACATATGAAATAACAGAATACTTCATTTCCAAGCCAACTCTGACGCCGTTCTTTGTTTAATGATATAATATTCTATTGAATTGTTTAATGATACAAAAGCCGTATTATTAACGTACTGTGGCCAAAATCTGTAGTTCTGACAACACTGTTCCCGGCAACCACTTACTATCGACTAAAAGTAGAACTACGGTAAAGTATTCTTTATCGGCTGCGCTGTAACAGACTATCAGTGCGCAGCGGCGCAGAGCTAAACTAAATCTCGGACAGCCTGACGGAAAACTCCCAAGCCAGCTATCTCGGGCATATTTTGTGCCACGAAATCGCCCATAAGGTTGCGTATCTCTTGTATAACCTTTTCCCCGTCAATTTATTATTCTCATGATATACAGGGTCTTAAATAAATGCAAATATTTTCAGGGCTGGTAGATAAAAGAAACATATTTTCTCATAACCGTTTTTCAAAAAGTCCAAAATAACCGAGTTATTTCACTTGGAAAATATTCTAAAAATATGATTTTTTGCTTAAATTTTGAATACCACATATCTTTTCTAGATTTTCTTTCTTGTAAATTTAATATACTACCTATGTTGCCATATTATCAAGAAATGTTTTATGTTTTTTAACTTAAAACCAAAAAAAAATCCAAAAATTTCCAAACTTTCTATTTTTTTTTTTCACGCGAAAAAACAGAGACATATTTCTCGGGCCGAAATATACTAGTCCTAAAAATATCTGTACATATTTAAGACTCGCCCTGTATATTTAATTATTTTTTTTTTGTAAATAAACTAGAACAAATAATACTAGAAAAATAATACACTTTTATTTGAGATGCCGATATAGAAGAACAATGTTCCGAGTCAAGTCCCCTTATCGATTCAGCCAGTCAGTACTCAAATCAATCAGAGAAAGAAACAAGGCATGTTGAATTCATCGGTGTACCCAATCGATGCACAGATACTAGAGGAAAAGTCAAACACAAACTAAAGTATTTCCCATCGCCATCAGTATGCATATGTTCAGATCTTGATTTGGCAGAGCAGTTTGAAGAAACTTCGTTTGTAACATTGCCAAAAAGTACAATGTCTACCAGCACCAGGTCAGATTGTAAATTTTGCAAAGCGCCTAGAGCTCATGTTATTTCGGCTCTAAATATTGGTTACGAAACTGAAGAGGAACTTAGAAACATCGTACCAAAATTAGATTTGTCGTTTTTAGATGGAGGAATAAATCAATTTGACTCTCCAAAGTTTACAGATAGGTAAAGCAAGATTGCGGAGACAAAAATTTTAAATTCTATTTTGTGTATTTTTCAGTTATATAATTGTGTAGGTATTTGGCCTTTTAATAACACAAAACTTGTTTGTTTAGATTCACAAATGTTAGATATGAGGAAATGTGCGAGACTCCTAGTTCTTCACGAAGATCTTTGGAATCCTCTTCAATCCTTTCTAGTCTTCAACACTCATCATCAGATCGAGAAACTAATCCTTTTATTAGGCGAAGAAATACTGATGCTCGCCGAATGGCATATAATACAGCATATAGTAGAGATAATATGGATTCCTCAAGTTCGATAGATAGCTATGAAATGAACAAAACAAGAAATCGAAAAATTAAACAGTATTATGAAACTACAAATAGACTTTGTATGGACGAACGTTGTCAATATATAAAGAAAAAGACGCCATTTAAAGATATGTTTAAGAAACTGCTACCAAAGGTAAGATATTTAAACAATAACATATTATATAAATATACATAAAACTTCCAGAATAATTAATTGTAATAATTGGAAGTGTTAAGCTGGTCAAATTAGTGTACAGGGTGGGTCAAATTGAACGCTTTTAAAAGGAAACGCCCTTTTCTATAAGAGATTGAGAAAACTAATATCGGTGTCTGGAGCTCAATTTTTATCAGAAATATGAAGGTGAAAATCGTTCATCGATATCTGTTACAGTTTCGGAGTTACGGGGTGTTTTTCAAAAATGTGCATTTTAAGAAATCGCTGTAACTTTTTTGCTATGGAACATTCTGTATTTGTATGAAAACATTTTCAAAGCATCTCTTTACGTAGAATTTAATGGTTTAAGTATAATTTTTTTAAAATTAATAATTTAAGAGTTATCAACAGAAAACTAGGTTTTTATTGCGGACAACCTATATATTTTTGATTAACTGAAAAGAACTTAAAATTACCTTTCCAAAAATATAGCACACTCGATATTGTGTTATAGTCCCCTTCAAAATACAGAATTTTTAAAAGTTCGCCACTTTTAACTAGTAGGCTTTGGACCCCTTATTGATGATCTGCCCCCAACGGAACTCGAAAACATATTTTTCCAGCAAGATGATGCTCTGTCTCAGAACGCTAAAGTTATCAGCAAATTTTTGCAACTAATTTCGAGAATAATTGAATAGCTAACCATGGTCCCAGCCGTTGGCCGTCGAGGCCGCTGAGGCCGCCGGATTATTTCTTATGGATTTTTATCCTTGCGGGAATAAAGATTCTTATTTTTAAATTGCCCGTATAATCTAGACAAGAATTAAAAGTACTTAGCGGTTATGCGAGGGTATCTTTCACCCTACTGAGTTAATGAATTCCGCGAGAAATGTTCAAAAACGGTCACGTCTGTCCATAACAGAAGACAGTCGTCATGTCGAACACCTATAGTAAAATCTCTTGTCTTGGTTTGCTAATAATTTTTATTATTATTAGATATAGTTTAAATGTGTTGATGTTGTTAAAATATAGTTTAAATTGTTATAAAATTCTGCACCTCTCACTCCAAATATTATTTTCGCTTTAATTGTTGCTCACAGTTTTTTTGCATTACAGCCGGCGCCACACACTGGCCGATTTGAATTAAATCAAGACATAAAAAGAGTTACGCGTTTTGTTTTTATTAAAAATTAAAAAAATTAACATAATTTACCTAAATATATAAACTGAAGTAGTTTTAGTTTCATATTTAACAGAAATTGTATTATACAGGGTAACCAAAGCGGTAACCTAGGCTATAATCAGAATACCGTTTATAGTAGTATAGTATAGTATTTATTCGAAACTAAGACTTTTAGATTACACTGTATAATTTTATTGCGGGTAACTTCGGGCAACCTTTTTGGGTGGATACTATACCGGGTGTTGCATCGTCGAGCGGGACATAGGAAATCCCATGTAAATTTTAATGGGGTCAATTATTGGCTTTCCTAATTATTTTAAAGAATAATTCTATTTAGGTTTATTGAAGAGCACTAAAACCCACATTCAAAAGAATAACTTTAGATATTTTTGATTAGCCCGTTTACGAGTTATCGCCGATTTCTTTTTAAATATTTCTCCTTTCTTATGGCCATGTATTTACTTATGAGCACCAGTCAAGGTAAAAGATATGATTAAAACTGACTTGATTTGATTTGAAAAACGCTAAAAGTCATAATATTTTTCCCTCCAGCGCGACCGGTGGTTCGTCACAGAACTAATAAATTTGTGTATAACTGGTTGCGGTGAAAAAGTCCTTTCAAAGATCTCAATTTCAGTTTCCCATATATTTTAGTTTGTATATGATAACTGTCAAAGTTGTCATTTCAGAAATTTATCTATTTAGTGCTTTATGATTATTATTAAAAACTCATACCTACATCGAAAATATTAGCCATGAATTACACTACCAAAGAAAAATTATTGATGATTAAAAGGTATTATCAAGGAAATAGTTATCAAAAGGTGTCGGATATCAGTGGCGGATACAGAGGGGGGGGGCCATGGGGCCCGGGCCCCCCCTAAAACCTGTAAATTTGGTTAAATATTAGCCTTTTGGGTTAAAAATGGCGCCCTAAAAAGCATATTCTACGTTACTTTTTTTTTGAGCCCCCCTAAAATAAATTTCTGTATCCGCCCCTGTCAGACATGTTTGCAGCTCTGTATCCGAATAGACCGATACCTGGAAAATCTACAATCGCAAGGAATATCCAGAGATTTGAGACCAAAGGTACCCTAATAAATAACTGCAGATGTGAAGCAAGGCGGGAACGAAGAGAAGATGCAAGAAATGATACCGACTTGGAAATTTTATTGTGTGTGGAAGATAACGATGGAAAGATCAGCAGAAGGAAACTTGAGGATGAAATAGGAATAGATCACACTACAGCGTTTCGAATTTTGAAACGACATAAATACTATTCCTTCAAATATGAAAAACACCAAGAGCTACGAGATGGGGACGAAATACGGCGGCAGGCGTTTTGTTTTGATATGATGGAAAGAGCAAATACGGATAGGGAATTATTAAAAAACATATGTTTCACTGACGAATGCACGTTTACCTTAAATAATGAACCCAATGTTCAAAATTATCGATTTTGGAACAAAGAAAACCAACACAGGTTTGTCGAAACCAGGACGCAATATCCACGGAAAGTAAATGTTTGGGCAGAGATATTCGGACACAATATTATCGGGCCATTATTTCTTACGCGAAATTTAAATGCAGAATATTATTTCGAACTACTCGAAAATCATATTTTACCTGCTTTACATGAGGCCGCTAGGGAAAATCAGGAAGTTTGGTACCAAATGGATGGCTGCCCGGCACATAGTACCCTGGCTGTTCGGGAATATTTAGACAATAGTTTTAACGGAAACGTTATTGGCCTAAATCATACAGTAAATTGGCCAGCAAGGTCTCCTGATATTTCGCCAAATGATTTCTTTCTCTGGGGCCATTTAAAAAACAGGATATACAAGGATAAAAAATACCCAAATCTAGACGAGTTAAAAAATGCTATTTCTGCCGAATGCAATAGAATTTCAGTTTACCAACTAGCGAATGTAAGACGAGAATTTTATGATCGCCTGGGTTATTGTCTAGCAGTCGATGGAGGAATATTTGAACATCTTCTTAAATCCTAAAGTTCTAACAATTTAATAGTACCTCAATTAATAAGTTATTGAATATTGTAATAATACTAAAATTAACCTTGTAATTGATTACTTTATTTTACTTTAATTCATATTAATTTGTATTTATAAATACATCTTTAAGATTTCCGATGTAGGAATGAGTTTTCAATAATAATAAGGCACTAAATAGGTAAATTTCTGAAATGACAACTTCATTTGACAGTTATCATAAGAAAGGAGAAATATTTAAAAAGAAATCGGCGATAACTCGTAAACGAGCTAATCAAAAATATCTAAAGTTATTCTTTTGAATGTGGGTTTTAGTGCTCTTCAATAAGCTTAAATAGAATTATTCTCTAAAATAATTAGGGAAGCCAATAATTGACCCCATTAAATTTTACATGGGATTTTTTACATGTCCCGTCCGACGATATATATCCCCGGTATAGAAAGGCATTGCATAATATTGAAAAAAATATGTGACATTGGAAATATGGTGAGAACACAATCAAATTGCTTTTTGTATTTTGATTTTTTAATAATTCATTAAGAATATCATATTACCTAGCTTATTATCTCATACGATTTTTAAAATACAGACTTATACTATTATTTTTTGGTATTAAATAAGTCCATATCTCAGTAATCCCATTCCATAACTACAGTTTTAGAATTTAAAAAAAATAAAGCTTTTTATTACATTTGAGCACATCAATTATTGTATATCTATTTAACTGCACGCTTAAAACTTGCCAACTTTTAATCAACTTTGACCTTTCATGAAACAATAAATCATTCATTTGGTTTGTCAAAATCATGGGTAACTAGTCTGCTGGAATAGTAAAGTATCAGCACTGACATTTTTGTGACCAATTGCTAAAAGTAAATATTTCTATTTATGCCATGATTTGATTAGATTCGGCCAGTGTGCGCCGGCGCCTTTCAAAGCTTACTTATTCAAAGTGGGTGAATTTTTAAAAACTCTATATCTCAAAGAGGAATCGAGCAAAATATCAAGTATATGATATTTTTCTGTAAAGGTAATTTTAAATTCTTTTCAATTAATTAAAAATATACAGGGTGTCCCATATAAAAAATCAAATTTTCTATTGATAATTCTTAAATTATTAATTTAAAAAAATATATACTTAAACTATTAAGTTCTACGTAAAAAAGTGCTTTGGAAATATTTTCTAAAAATACAAAATTTTTTGTGATTTGTTAAAAATACATATTTTTGAAAAACACTCCGTAACTCGGAAACGGTAACAGATAACGACATGCGGTTGTGACCATCATGTTGTTGATAAAAATTGAGCTCCAGGCACCGATATTAGCTCTCGTCTATTTCCTATAGAAAAGGATGTTTCCCTTTAAAAACGTCCAATCTGACCCACCCTGTACATTATATTAATCTGTATAATATACATATAATAATATTTAATCAAACTATACGTGGTTTTCGTAAATGTTTCAAAAACATTTTTTATATAAACATAGCCATATAATGTTCAGATTAAGTCGAATTAAATACAAATAAGTATTTATCTCGGTATTTATATAATTAAATCTGTGGTTAAAAAAATCTTTGTGCTTTTCTATAACTTTAATTCAAAGTTTACATTCGAAATATTAATATTAATATTAACAATAGCACTGTGACAAATAGATTAATATTAACAATAGCACTGTGATATTCAGGAACACATCAAAAAACGATAGGAAACATCACATATACAATTAAAATAAATATAATTTTATTATCGATTTTTTTTCTAATAATTTAAAAAGTATTTTTTTGTCAAATGTTTCAATTTTGACATAATATGTCATCTTAATCGTATTTTTTTGTTGAAATTTTAGCGCAAAAAGAACAAACAAACTCTACCATTGTATCTAAGAGACATCGACGATACTGTTGAAGTGCGTTCGTACAATTATTCAGCCGAAAATTGGGACATTTTGGATGCAGAGACAGATTCCCCAACCTATCCATTCGGCAGTCGACAATCCAGCACCGCTTCTGAAGAACAGCTCCTTCTTGGCAGCAGAAGAATACGTGGAGGCGAATGTACTCACCTTATCAACTGTAAATTGATTGGAAGAACTTGCACTCAAAGAATACCACAAGCTAATTATATCAACAGTAAAATCATATATAATTTAATATCTCCAACACCGACCAAACTCAAATACTAATTTTTCAGGGCAATTGTTATACAAAGACTTCTCCAAACTTGCTTTGCCCCCAAAGCCAAAGTCTGCCAATGTTATCGATATCTTATCAAGATATTTCCTTAGCATAGAAGACTTGACACCCACAAGAGATCCTGGGTTTTCAATGACAACGCCTGAATCTTTCAGAAATACACAGCCGGGACAAAATATTGAACCAAATTTGAAGAGTGGAGAGTCCGATTTTATTATATCAAGATCATCCGCTGCGGTTCTGAATCTTCCAGAAGAGGCGACACCCGCTTCTTCGGAAAGTGGTCTTAGTAGTACGGTTTGTCGAGAACTTTTTGGTGATACTTGTCCAAAAGGAATAACTAAGGGAGCGTCAGAAAATACAAACCCTTTTATGAATGATCAGGAAACAGAGCAAATCAACATTTCCATAGAAAATAATTTAAATGATACGAGTGGTTCTAATTTAGTAGAAAATTCATTTACTTCAGAAGAAAAAACTTTAAGTGACCCTATAACAGCACAACAAAACTCTCTAACTCAAATAATAAAAGAGCCTTCAGTAAAAAGCAACCATAGCATTCCATTAAGCGTTAAAAGTGTTAATCAAAAGAGGATATCCTCACAGTTCGAAAGAACTGCTTCGGAGGCACCTTTAGAAAAAGTGAGTGTGTCAAGTATCCAAAAGAAAGCATCTTCGAATTTGGAACAAGCAATTTTGGAAGAACCAGTAATTTTATCAAATAAAAGGTCCAGAGAGGGGAAGGACGAGCTATTGTACAAAGATAACAAAACCGAAATTAGTCTTGTAAGAAGTTTAAACGGGGATAAAAAGCAATCAAAACTGACTTTACCTCAATCAAATACAGTCCTTCGTAAACCTTCTTTAAAACTGCAAATAACGTTACATAATACATTAATTGAAGAGGAAGCAAATTCTGATATAATTAATATGAAATCTCCTCAAAGCAAAGACAAATTTGTTGAAACAACTGAAACTTTCCCTCTAAAACCCGACTGGCTGCTTTCCAATGACAGCGCAGCTGGAAAAATAGTTATAGCCAATGACAAAATGCAACAAACTTCAGATAATGATTTTTGTCGGTCTTCGGCTAACATCATCAAAACAAATTCGAAAAACATTTCAAGACCCTGCCTGTGTCCTTTAACTTCGGGTGATAGTTTCAAGGTAGTACGTCAATCGCGAGAATACAGTGATATTTTTAGGCCAGATGCTTCAACACCAAAATACACTACATCTGAGAATTACTATTCATACGAAATACCTGAGAAAGATCCTAATACACAACGTCATTGCAAATGCCCTGCTTGTCGCGCAAAACAAATGAATCGGTACAAAAAATCTTCAGAAGAAGAATCATTGTCTGGTGACTGGCAGGAACAACATCAACATTATAGAGCTAATAATCCACCATGCAATTGCTGCAGGTGTTTAAATTCTCTACCACCAATAGAAACGACGTACAGAAGAGATACCTTCAGAACGCCATCTCCACCACCTTTTTATTATCCACCTGAACAAGCTTACAATGAACCTCGATACATTCAACAAGTTTATCCCGAAGTTGCACTACCAACCAGATTATCCCAGGATACTGAGGCTTCGAAAAAACCTTATAACGTTCATATAGAACATTATCATACCGAATGTCAGTACTGTTGCAAGCCTCGAATGCCTTCGCCACAGAGATACCCTAAAATGAATCGAGACAGACAATACATACCTCGATCAAGGTTTAGAAAACCTTACGGTATTCCTAGAAACTACGATCCCAGATCTTACACTTCTACGGAAGAAACTGAGTATAGTGATTACGATCCGAATGACGAAAACAATTTGACGGATTTACCATACCAAGATAATGAGGATTACTTAGAATTGGTTCAGGAACTGCAAGATACCTTACACACCCGGAACAGAAACAGAGTAAGAAAAACTATGCAAGAATTCGAAAAGCGAAGTAAGCAAAATAAGCCTTTGGAAAAACCGATCATAGACTACGATCAGGCAAGCGAAAGCGAAGAGCCGATAATAAAAAAGATAGAGGAATTGAAAACGTGTAAGAAAATGTGTTGTGCAGGAGATAAGTGCACATGCCAATCGAAGAGAGATGCCCCAAAAACGGGGTCGCTTGGGAAAGAGAAAGCCAATGTACAAGATCTTAGGGAAGATGTCGAAAGGCCTTCTCATTGGACAATGGATCCAGGTTCTGGAGAATGGTATAAGGACCATAAAGACTCCAAATCTAGAGGATCAAAAAGCTCCAGAAATAGTTCTGACGTAAGGGAGTGTTTCTGTAAATGTAGGCAGGCTAGACGTATGTAAAAATCATCTTGTTTCATATCTGTCAGTTTAAAATTGACAATAATAAAAATGTTCAAACGAGATACATTTCTTGGTGAACAATAATACTAAGTTTATATTGTTTTATTTGCACTTGTTAACAAAAAATATGCCTTTACCAGTTGATCTCTGAGATTACATTAAAACCTACTTTTTAGGAAAACGTTGAACCAATTCTGACTAAACACCTTACTTCCTTTATTATCTGGATGAAATAAAAAAATGCCAAGCCGATATATTTGAACTTTACTTTGTATAGCTGTAACAAATATTATTTTGTAACAAAAACATGCTTTATCTTTTCAATTATACAGGGTGAGCCTTAAATAAGTGCAAATATTTTAAGGGCTGGTAGATCTCGATAAAAGAAACATATTTTCTCTTGTTTTTTTTTTGAAAAATTAAAAAAAATATGAATTATTACTCAAATTTTGAGAACTTTCTTGTAAATTTATTCTACTACCTATGTTGCCATATTATCAAGAAATTGTTTTTTAACTAAAAATTCCAAATTTTCAATTTTTTTTTCGCGAATAAACCTCATAGGCGTGTTTCTTTGGCCGAAATATACTACCTCAAAAAATATTTACACTTATTTAAAACTCACCCTGTATATTAAATCATTTTTTTAATAAACTACCTAGAACAAATAATAATAGAAAAATAATACACTTTTATTTGAGATGGCGATATAGAAGAACAATATTCCGAATTAAGTTCCCTTATTGATTCCGTAAGTCAGTACTCAAACCAATCAGAGAAAGAAACAATAAGGCATGTTGAATTTATCGATGTATATTTCGACCCCAGAAACAAGATTATGTGTTTTTTTCGTGAAAAAAAAATTCTTGAAAATTTGGAATTTTTTTATTTTTTTTAGTTTTTAGTTAAAATCCATAATTTCTTTATAATATGATTTGATTTGGTAAAATAGAAGTTCATAGGTACTAGATTAAATTTACAAGAAAGAAAACCCAAAAGAGATCCAGTGGTTCTCAAAATGTTAAAAAATATTTTTTTTTAAATTTTCAAAGTTAAATAACTCGGTTATTTTTGACTTATTTCAAAAACGGTAAAGTATATTTCGAGATCTACCAGCCCTGAAAATATTTGCACTAATTTAAGACTCACCCTGTATATTCTTTTTTAAAAGATTTATCATCCTTTATCTTCTCTGATTTTACAGTGTATAAAAAAAAGCTATAAAAGAAAACATTCCATTAAAACTTAAATAAGGTTAATTCTGTTAACTATCATTCTTTTGTTGAATATCCTAGAAAAAACTTGCCAGATAAGGCAACTAAGGACATATATATTTTGCAAATGTGGTCTTCCAATTAATACCATTTTTCAGTAAAGAACCTAATGTATGTAATTTATACCGCGTTTAAAAATAATCTTCAAGTTATACTAATCATAAACTCACTAAAAATACCGCATAATCGAAAAAAACGGCGTCCAGTTGTCTTAGAAATGACCATTCCAAATGGCCATCCCTGACGCTGCTTTTTTCGTGATCATATTGCACATATTGACGATTATATTGTTGAAAATAAATCCAAAGAATTTTTGTACCTACTAATGCCGTTACCCAATAGAAAGAATGCTACAATATCTTTAAAAAAAATTATTTTAAATTGACTTTAGAAGTGATTTTCTATATTCTATAACACTATTAAGGATTTTGATATAATAAATATCTATTTTTTTCTCTCTCTGGGTATGTTATGTATCTTCCTCCTTCCATCTTAGGGTCTAACGTAGCCTTTCCTTATTCGCAATGATGACCACTTATAGATTGCAATAATTATATTGTTTAAACTTTAACGAGTACAGTCATTGAAAATGTCTAGAGTGTACCCAGAAATCCACGGCATTGGCCATTTTAAATAATTAGGAGCAATATACTAGCATCGCCAACCACATTTTTTTAGTTCAAGCCACTCTAACTCACTTAAATAATATCTTTTTTTTTTGTTTTCACTCTTGGCTTTAGGTCGTTGGGGTTGCAAAGATGTTTCTAGATTTTGTTCATTATTTTTTTATTTTATGACGACGTTTCGACAGTATATGTCTTTTTCAAGCCTCTTGAACGTAGATTCTTACAGAGTTAAAATTTGTTAAACTGGACAACACAATAACACATATTAACTATTGTTTTTAATTGTTTTTGGACATTACACTTTACTATAGAGCACGTACGTATTTCCTTTGTAGATCGCTCTGTATAAAACACGTTTATCGTTTCAATACCCGATGTCTACTTATTAACATTGAAACTATGAAACTACTTATATACATTGAAACGATAAACGTGTTTTATACAGAGCGATCTACAAAGGAAATACGTACGTGCTCTATAGTAAAGTGTAATGTCCAAAAACAATTAAAAACAATAGTTAATATGTGTAATTGTATTGTCCAGTTTAACAAATTTTAACTCTGTAAGAATCTACGTTCAAGAGGCTTGAAAAAGACATATACTGTCGAAACGTCGTCATAAAATAAAAAAATAATGAACAAAATCTAGAAACATCTTTGCAACCCCAACGACCTAAAGCCAAGAGTGAAAACAAAAAATATATCGTATACAAGTCAAAGAAACGAAAAAAAAAATTAAATAATATCTCTACCCTTTATCACCGTTATTAAATTTATAAGTGCCAGACTAATTCGGTTAGAAAGTTGTCACTCTTCATTCTATTATGATTTTAGTTTAGAAATATCATTATTATCTCATTATTTTTAGTATTTGTTTATAAGACATTTTTACGTATAGTGAAAGTCAAACTTATTTTCAGACAAGGGTTGTATAAACTGTGGTTGTATTGTTAAATATTTTTGTTATAAACAGAATGGACTGTAATAGTCAAAAACATACCACGTATTTGCCAGCTTTATATTATTGAAATCCGCCACTCTCTGAAATGCCTAGTCTTTTCATGTATTGCCAGAGCAAACAGCGTAAGTCTTCAATTAGTACACGCTTGACTGCGGATCTCAGGCATTCCCTGTAATGATGAAATAATTTCAGTGAAGTACCTGAATTATTACAGTTACCCTACGGTTCAAATCTTAAAAATATAAATAAACTACAAACAAATTTAAAAAAAGACTTTTATTTCATTATCAAAGCAATACTTATTTCTATAGGTATCGGTTTTTATTTAAATTAATTGATTTTATTTTTCGGTACAGGTGCGCCAATCTATTTATTATTTGGTTTTTGCATTCATAGAAATTTAACTTTAATATGATAATAATTTCAAATTACAGTGTAATAAAAGATGGTTCACCCTGTATACAGAAATAAGTGCAAATATTTTAAGGGGTGTTTGGTTTGGTTTTTCTTTTAAAATAAATTGATAATAACTGAGTTATTATTTAAATTTGAAAATCTAAAAAATAATGGCAACATTTTGAGAGGCACCGGCAGCAATCGATGATCCGCGGTAAATACGAGGCAATTACCTGGATCTCAGCTTGTTCGACGCCCCAGTGTTGACACATGGACTAGAAAGATTTAAAAACGACTTGGAAAATTCAGATTAACAGTGTTTTTTTTTACTTTTAATCTGAATTTTTATTATACCTTACATTAGAAAACGGGACTTCGATAGATAGCAGATCAATATAATTAGGTTAGAGCGTCGTTTTATCGCTTTACCTAAAACCAGCAAAACCTCCAAACCAGCAAAATTTCAAATGAATTTGATAAACCTAAAATTCAATAAATTGATCTCTGTCATCAGCTGATCGGTTTAAATGTAGGTCAAACGTTGACTCTTAACATATCTAATAGAGGGCGTCATTCAAAGAAATTCTAAAAAAAAAAATATTAGATTTATTCAATATCTTTGGACTCATCGGTTTTGATGAGTAAAAATTAAAATAATATTCCACTAAAAGTTAGAATATGTGACGTTCAGTTTAATAGATATGTGAGTGTGCACTATCAAAATATTTATATGTATATAACTAATTGAGGGAAACAATTAAAAATATTTCGTAATATGACCAAAAAAAGCTGCTATAATAATTGCTCATTATTTAGAGTTTCATAATTTCAGTTTACTAAAGTATAAAAAGGGTATTTCAAATAGTAGGCGTTGAACTATACTTAATAATAATTTACAATGATTAAAAAATCTACAGTGAATAAAATTAATTTAAGTATTTTTGGTAGAAATTTAAAAATGTGAACTTAAAACTTATAAACATACAGAACGTGTATAGCGTAGAAAGTGGCAACATCGCATTCTCTTGAAGCACTATAAACAAATTTCCGGAAACTGAACAAGCGGCACTCAAAAGTTTTTCAATATTTTCCGAAAAATGTCAGAAAGAAATAAAATATACGATTTTTTCCCCAAAAACCAGTTAAAATACTTGAATTTATTTCTGGGATACCCTGTATAAGATTATCAAATAAATATTAGCATATTTTAAGTATTTTAATATTCGCAGTAGGAATTGTGTACCAAGATATTGATTATACAATATCATAATATCGTGAAGATACATTACATGTTATACTCGTAACCACTTAAAATGAATTGTTATAAAATAACGGCGGAGAGAGCAAAATATAATATTTTGTTCTCTCCGTGTATGTCAGCGCGTACCTTTCTCGTCCCATCATCGGACTCATTGGCCAAGCTCTTATTCAGTTTTAGTCATTTTAATTTAATTGTTTGGTTTAGACTTTAACCAGTGTAAACAACGAAGAAGTAGAGAGCGTATCCCGATATTCGCACCAGCCAGGACGGATAACACTCGTTTCGACACTTTCCTGACCCCAAGGATCAGTTTTTATCGAAATCATCGGAAACAATACAGAACGCGATCGTCCAGTCGTGCGAAGATATTTCACATCAATACTTCTGTAATACACTTTTAATTTTTGTTTTTTATAAAATGTCCCTGTGCGTCTATCAACCGCTTAACAGTGACAGAAATGAAGAAGAATTCTGTGAAATTACCTTGACGAAACATTTGGGGCACTCTTTGCCAGAAATTTGTTCGCTGAGTGATGTGGTGAGTGAGCTGAGTAAAGTTTTCGAAAGTGAGAAAGTCAACGTCGAATTGGTGCACTACATCATGAGATCCTACAAATCTAACCCTGCGGAGTGGAAGAAATATGCCAAATTTGATCGATTCAAGTAAGCTAGATGTAGTATTAATTTTATTCTTCTCAATTTTCAGATTATTATGACAAAGCCTATAAAATATTTCCATGTATTAAACCGTTTTTCATCTAGCTAATTATTTTTATAGTAATTTCTTTGTTATTATTAATTGTAAAATTTACAATAAATAAGAATAAGTGTATTTACCACCAGAGCTGCAACAAGTCAATTTTAAAACACTTAAGTCTTAAATCGTTTCTAAAATCAAAATTATTAAGGAATATTAAGTCATTTTTGTAAAGACTTAAATCAATCAAACGTTATTTAAGTCGTTTTTATGACTTAAGTCTATATTTTTGACTTAAATCATGATGATCTGCAAGTTAAGTCAGTAAAATGACTTAAATCAATATAATTGCCCTCATGTCAAGACAACCAGAATTCAATCGTTCTCTTTTTTTAAATATTAATATTAATTTTCTTATATTACCAATTAAACACAAAACATACAAACACAAAAATATGTTTTTTTATAAAATTTAACCGATTTTGTAGTACATTATATGTACCTATTCATAATCATAACATGTCTATTAAAAAGGAGTGATGTGTTTTTATCACTATGTAATATCATAACCAACATGATATACAGGCTAGAGACCTCGATTTGTGACGTCACCGCAATAGTCGGGCTTTTGTATTGTACCCCATAGACTTAAAATAAAATATAGACTACACTATTTACATCTCAACGCGGCCAAACAATCTTTTTTGTATACATGTTTACTTCTGGGTACAGTCGACCGAGCCTTCCTCATCCAGCCTATGATGTCACTTCTTTAATATTATCAATATTTTTTTTCTTGTTACACACATATATTGAGATATTAATACTACAGTTTAATAAAGTAGGTTTTAATATTCCATAGATGTATTAAATAGTCCTTATACTACTAAATTATAAGTCGGATACTGTTTAAAAAGGATAAGTTCTTTACAATATGACAACACCGATTAGAGGCGAGGGAGCCTATTCATTCATTTATTACCTTGTAGTACGCGTCGCACGTGTGCGGTAAAGCTTTGTTGCCGCTATGTCCCCGGCTGTATTAACGCATTTTCTTAGCTTGTAGTCCTTAAGTGTTTATTTTATTGTCCTTTTCTGTTCAAGAACTATAAAATATGGTTCGCCAGTGCCAAATTTGCAAGAAATTTGACTTAAATAATCCATTTAAGTCTTGAAACGACTTTCGACCGGTAGGTAACTCTCAATTTACCCATTGGGAGTCAGTGGCGTTGTTGTAGAAAGGCGCTTATTTAGATAATATTTGAGTAAAATGTAAAATCTGAATTTTTTCTCTTACATTACATTATTTACTTACTTACATTGTAACAAAATCATAATTATAACCCTGTTAATAATTAATAATGTTTTTAATAAATATATATTCCGGTTTATTTTAAAATTATCTTCAGAATCTAAAATAACATATAAGAATTTTAAAATGATAATACATTATGAAACCAATATTTTTTAATATACCGGGTCGTCTCAAAAGTGGCTCACCCCCTATAACTTTTTTATTTTTTCAGATAAAAAAAACAGATTTGTATGTTAGTAGGTATATGACATAAATTAGGATTTATTGACGTATTCAATTGTTGTGTCTCTTCCTGTTTCACCGAAATCATTACATCTTTTGATTTTTAAAGGCACCCTCGCTATATTGCTACTTTATTCGATAAAAAATGACACTCTGAATAGACATATCATATGTCAACTTTTGACATTGTCGCTTATAAACAAATCGTATTTTAAATTTCAATCCAGGGTGCCATGGTGTTGTTAAAAACACTACGTTTTAATCAAGGTGCCTTGGAAAAATAGTTTTGATCGTCTAATAGGTTTCGTGTCTTGTCTAGGTCGGTTAAAAGATGTATAAATCGTATTTTTAATCATACATATGTCAATTTTTTCAAATGGAACAAGGGTGACTCATTGCATATTTGGAAAAAGCATTTTTTTATGAATATATTGATACCACACACTTGGTATTTCGAGTCAAATTGTCGTTATGAACCGCGTGTTACAATTACAATTAAACCATATGCAAAAATGTCAAAAGTTGACATATGATATATGTCATTCTATTCAGAGTGTCATTTTCCATCGAATAAAGTAGAAATATACCAAGGGTGCCCTTTAAAAATTAAAAGTTATAGTCATTTCCGGTGAAACAGGAAGTGACCAAAAACAATTGAATGCGTCAATCAATCCTAATTTATGTTATATACTAACATACTAAATCTTGTTTTTTTTATTTGAAAATATAAAAAAATTATGGGGATGAGCCACTTTTGGGACGCACCCGGTATAATGAAGACAGTACCGAGTTAAATAAATGTAGTTTTCATTTTATCCACTTTCTATCACCTTCCTTGCTTTAATGGAACAGGTTTATGTTTTCTCTAATTTACATAATAAGACATCACTTAACCAGAAATAAAATTACAACAATCATATTTTTTTTTTCTCCCTGTCGCCGATTCTATTATATCTGTGGAATAGATCCTGTTTTGATTAATATTAGGGGTTGTAAATGTTTGACTAAAATTAATAATTTATTATTAATTTCAAAAATTACGTAATTTCGATTATAAAATTTCTTCTATGACGTGTATTTTAATATTTTTATCCTTTTTGGACTCTAAGACGTTTTTTCTAAACTTTTATTTAAAAAACCTGTCTTAAATCTTAATAAAATATAAAAAAGTTTCAATACGATATATTTTTAATTTAATTATAGCTTCATTAAAATAAAAAAATTACCCGGCTATGATACGGAGAGTTCAGGTGTACTTGAGAAACGAAAGACAGTGTTGTGTTTCTCGGCAGAGTCGTCAGGGAACGACCGTTACGACAGAGACAACCTATCTATCGCTCGTGTTGCACTCGTTATAACCTAAAACAATAACACAACAATAACAAGACAGTGTCTGACCGCATGTTCCAGCTATTTATGAAAGAGATGCTCAGTCTATATTTTATTTTAAGTCTATGATTGTACCATATAGTACTGCATATAGTTTTAACGTTGAAAATGTTTCTGTTATCCTATATAAGGGAGCCCAAATCGAATTAAAATGCTACATTTGCCACACCATGACGTCATATATACAAGGGTATAGGAAATCTCGGCGCAGCGGCGGCAGTCGGCCAGCGCGCGCAAAAACCATTACATCGCTAATTGTTTATTGATATATCCCCAAAAATCGAATTAAAATGCTACATTTGCCACACCATGACGTCATATATACAAGGGTATAGGAAATCTCGGCGCAGCGGCGGCAGTCGGCCAGCGCGCGCAAAAACCATTACATCGCTAATTGTTTATTGATATATCTTTATTAGTTTAAAAGCAAAAAATATGGGGTTTGCTTTGATACATTGTCAAGACATAAGCGAAACTTTTAAATTGTTTCTTTTTTTTATTTAGGCCTTCGTTTTTCGTTAAATGAAAGTTATATTAAAAAAAATCTATTTTTAAACCAAATTTTCGCATGATTGAAATGATTATTCATGTTTAAAGTTTTTTTTGGTCATAAGCGCTAATGGAAATGTATTTTTGTAAATAATTATAAAAAATTACTCCCTACGAAGACTTTGTTGTGTACTGGATCAAAAAATAAGTATTTGTTTTCTCTATACGGTGGTATTAATATATCGATTTTTGATGATAGTGCCCTTTGACCAGGTCTAATTTTGTACTACTTTCGGAATAAGGGTCCCCATATCATGTACTGTACTTCCATCCCTGAAAAATTCAGCTTGTGACACCGAAATGAGAGGTAACGTCAAAATAAGCTTTAATCTACCTACATCTTAGGTAGGTGTAGGTACTCTAGGTATATTCTACCTAGACAGTAGCTGAACTAGCTGACAGTAGTAATCTTTGGTAGTAATTTATTTGTTATCCGATAAGTAGTTGTCATTATATGTATAAGTTTAATCATCTTATACCTCCTATAACGGTAGGTTTTGGATTTTTCCTGATTGGTTTGTTAAGCAAAAATATACTGGGCATATAAATGTCTGTTACAGGTTAATTCGTTAAAGAAATATGTTACACACAGATTATTTTAATAATAATAGTATAATAGTAATGGCTATATTATGTTATAACACATACATATGTATTGAATGTACTTATTTTAACCAATGCATTCAGGGACGTAGCAACAGGGGGTGCAAGTGGTGCGGCGCACCAGGGCCCGGGGCCCTGGGGGGCCCGGCACCGCCCTAGCGGCATTAGCTCTTGCAACCCGATTCTAAATTTGACTTTTAGCATTATTTGAGAATATGTTTTATATATAGATAACTTTTTAAGTTAAAAAGTTATCTAATGACAAAAAAAATTATTGGTGTCATGAATAGGGTGTCCCATAAGTCATGGATCAAATTTAAATAGGAGATAGGGGAGGTTATTTCCAACAAAAAAAGTGCTATAAACAATAAACATGTATCCTAAAATGGCTGGTTTTCAAGATACAGGGTTATTGTTGTTTCTTTACACAAAAACCGTTCGTCGGACAAAAAAATGTCAAGAGGCCATTTTTGACAGCAACTAGTAAGAGGTTATGAAAATAATTTTTATTTTGGAAAAAAAGCAGTGGCGTACCGATTTTTCATTGAATAAAATTGTCATTTTTCACTTTCAACACACTGTATCTTGAAAAGCAGGTATTTTAGGATACATGTTTATAGTTTTTTTTTGTTGGAAATTACCTCCCCTATCTCCTGTTTAAATTTGATCGGTGACTTATGGGACACCCTATAAAATAACTAAATTTTAAGTTGTCTAGTTTTGCATTCAGCTGCGATATGAGTCAGTACAAACATTTGTCGGAGCTGAAAAGCGAAAACGGAAAGAAACTGAAAAACGTGAAAGGGAAAAACTTCCTAAATTAACTTCCTTTTTCCATCGTGTTTAGAAAAATACAGTTGAATTATCTGAATTGTCTGAACCTGAAAATAAATACGATCAGGATGACCCCGGAATACCTCTATCACCGAAGTCAATTACAATGAGTATTGCAAAAGAAGAAAACCATGAGTCAACCACAATTTCTTCGACTTCCCTATCTGTATCTGTTTCACAAACAACGGTTTCACATCTCAGTACCGAAAAGAGTAATTTCAGCAGTATTCTCAGCGATTCGAATAAAAGATTTATAGCAAAATACGGACCATGTCAACTAGAAAATATGCAATTTCCTAAAAATGCTAATGGTCGATCGTTCAGTTTGGCGTACTACAACCAACGATCCAAGTCAGGAATTGTATACAGAAAAAATTGGCTGTGTTACTCACCAACATTGGATGTAGCTTACTGCGAACCTTGCTGGGTTTTTGGAGACAGAACTCAAGGATCATTAAATTGGCTAAATGGATTTAATGGCTGGGGTCATATTTCTCGGAGTATGACTAAGCACGAATCTTCTAACAATCACATTTCTGCTTGCCTGATATATAACAAATGGAATAGCGATCAAGTATTGGACACGGACTTGGATAAAACGCTGAAATTTAAAAATAATTATTGGATTAAAGTTTTGGAACGAGTTATTAACGTCACATTGACTTTGGCTAAAAATAATGTATCATTCAGAGGAGACAATGAATCGTTATATGATGGCGATCACAATCGTGGCAACTTTCTAAATATTATTGAGCTATTGTCAATTTATGATCCAGTTTTGAAAGAGCTTTTATCAAAAGATAAAAAATGTGTAAAATATTTGTCGCCAACCATTCAGAACGAAATTATCAACCTCTTAGCCAATGAGGTAAAAACTAAATTGATCAGTCAAATAACTGAATCTCCATTTTTTTCAGTAATAATGGACACAACTCAAGATATTTCAAAAATTGATCAAGTGAGTTTTGTAGTGAGATATGCCGACTTCATCAAGGATAACGACAATGTAAACATTATTCGTGATGTTGTTATAAGGGAAGTTTTTCTAGGGTTTGAAAAATGTATGGGGCAATCTGCTGAAGACATGTTGAAACAATTATTATTATTCTTTGAAAAGAATAATTTGAGCTTTGAAAGACTACGAACTCAAGGCTACGATGGTGCGGCTAACATGACTGGCGTCTACAATGGCCTGCAGGCCAAAATTTTGGAAAAACAACCCAACGCGTTATATGTATACTGTACTGCACATAATCTAAACCTAGTTATCAATGACTCTGTAAAAATTTTAAGGGAGTTACAAAATTTTTACGATTTTGTAGAAAGTCTTTATGCATTTTTTGCACATAGCATAAAACGATGGGCAGTATTGACGGAAATGTTCGAATCCAAGAAGCACACATTAAAACGATTGTGCCCAACGCGATGGTCGTCTCGTTATGATTCTCTTCATAGCTTAAGGTTTCACTATCGAGAAATTTTACAAGTTTTGACAAAACTAACCCTAACAAGCTCGAAAACAACGGAACAAAATGAAGCACTGGGATTAAAGAAAAAACTGGAAAATTTTGAAACAGTTGTATTGATAGTGATTGAACATAAAACATTAAGTATCACAAAGCTTGTGTCCAATGCACTTTTGGAAACTGCTAAGAAAGACATTGCAGAAATGAGGAACAGTTTTGAGGAAGTTATTAATGAAGCAGCTGATTTAGCTCGTGGTTGGGAAATCAATCCAAGTTTTAAAGAACACAGGATCCGCAAAGTGAAAAAACAATTCGATGAGTTATCATGTGATGAACGATTATTCAATGCCAAAGAAAACTTCCGTGTCGGTGTTTAATATAACGTTGGACGTTATTATATCTCAACTTGAAAATCGATTCAAAGGGTTAAATAGCGTAGTTAAAAGATTTAAAGTAATTTTTCCTTCGGTCTTGAGAGATCATTCTGATGCTGATTTGGTCCTCCTATCTGAAAACCTGATCAGCTTTTATTCCTATGATCTATCATATTTATTTTCGCAAGAAATTATTATAAGTTTCAGGCGAGTTTACAAAGATCAAATAAATGCAGACATTTCAGTTAATGACTTGGCGAAGTTAGTTATTTGCGATCAAATGATCTCCAGTTCATTTACAGAAATCTGCTGTGCTTTTATCCTTTTTCTAACAATTCCTGTATCGGTAGCGACTTTCGAAAGATCATTTTCAGTATTAAAATTAATTAAGAATTATTTAAGAAATAAAATGTCGCAGAACAGACTCTCCGGCTTGGCAATTTTATCAATAGAAAACGAGACAGCCAGAAACTTGGATCTTAATAGAATAATTTCATTGTTTGCCAATCAAAAGGCAAGAAAGGTAGATTTTTTTCAGCATAAATAACTATAAATTAGTTAATAAGTAATAGTTTTTTAGTTTTATGTTTTTGTTACTACATTTATTACTACTCCCCATACATTTTTGTGCAATAAATGTGTTATTCCATTTTTCATTGTTTTTTTTATAATGAAGAAAAGGGCCCGCTGGTGGTCTTGCACCAGGGCCCGGGTTCAACTTGCTACGTCCCTGAATGCATTGTTTTGTTTTTTTAATCTCACAAATAAGAAATGTTTTATAGTTTTTATTATAAAAAACAGTGATTATACAATTTATTTACACCCTTTACACTGTTTTCTGTAAGGGGTGTAACCAGGAATATATTTCGTAACCTCTTACGATATAAGAGGGCCCCCCCCACAAAGTGTTTTATTACTTAATGCTTAAAATTTAATAATATATTTGTACATAAAATAAAATAGACTAGAAAGTTAATTAATTAATATTGACGTAATTACTAAATAAGTACAAGATTTTTTTTCTAATTATTTTAGTGTATTTTTAGTCACCTAATTATAAAGGAGAGATATTCAACCATTGCATTATTTTACTCACAAATAAATGTTTTTATGGTTTTTATTATAAAACAACAATTAATTTATTATATACACCCTTAACCCAAACACCCCAAGGAGGATATTTCGTGACCCTTATTTAAAGTGGACAAGCTTTATTAGTCAATGTTTTATATATATATATATATATATATATATATATATATATATATATATATATATATATATATATATATATATATATATATATATATATATATATATATATATATATAATTACCCAGCGTCTTTAATAAAAATCTAATGTAATTTTTCATAGAAATGATCTGACATAAAAAGCAAATTTTATCAAAAAAAACTTTTGATTATCTACAAGGAGTAAACCGCTGACAAATGTCTGTATACTAATGCCAAAAATACAAATTAAATACCAAAATTTCTCATATAATGCCCCACTAATGCCAAGCTGATTCCAATATAATACCACTAATACTACGAATAATATGTAACACATTTGTTTCACGCATTAGCCTGTAACAATACTGGTAGGTACGTGCACATATTTTTTCCTAGGTAACTTAAAAGTCGTTAAAAAGTCTAATTATATTTAAAGAAGATATAATTCCAACAAATTACATTATAAGACCAATAATGCACAAGTAATACCATTAAAATTTTAGCGTTTTTAACTTGTGTAACATATTTCTTTAACGAATTAACCTGTAACAATAGTGGTAGGTACGCGCACAGATTTTTTCGCTAGGTAACTTATTAAGTCGTTAAACAGGCCTATAAAAGCTATAACAACATAGGTAACTAATATTTATATTTTAATTCGAGTTTTTCAGAATCGATTAATACGCAATACGCTACGCAGTCAACTTATTCCTATGCGCGGATGAGCGTCTTCAAGACTCTTCCTTCGGCCAGGGTCACGACGCCGCCGAAGAGGAATCGGCCTACGTTTGGCTAAACAGGCTGGACACGGTGGAGTACGATATTGGCGAGTCTGAATATTTATAAAAATTTGCAAAGTAAAATATGTTGGAAAAATAATTAATCCATACATATATAAAAGCTCAAAGGGTTTATTTGTTGCATCCATCCCGCCGAAACCGCTTTACCAATCTTGATGATTCTTTTTTTCAATGAAAGGTATATATGTGTAGATTTGTTATGAAGTATTTTTATAGTGCTTAATGGCTATTTCTTTGTGTAAAACGACTAAATACTAAAACATACCTGAAAAACACCTACACACAATACCTCCAGAAATAAATTATTTGTCATTGTCAGTGGTGTGTCAGTTAGATTATATATACGCTTAGATATTTTAGAGTGAGTTCATGCCGCCAGCTTTACATACATAAATATTAGGCACAAAGGTTCGTTTAAACGACATTAGTGAATTAGCTACACAAAGCGATTTTAGGAAATTCATCCTCTTAGAGAGTAAAATTATCTCGGAACAATTTGTTGTATGAAAATTCCTTACTATTTGGTCTAGAAGAATGAAATCCTACAAAAAAGAATTAGAAGAAATTTTGAAATTCATCAACCAAATGGGTAAAGTTAGTAAACATTTATATAAAACTTGGTGACCTCTGGATTATACACATAAAAATGGGCACAAAGGTAAAAGCGAATTTATGAAATTTATACCCATAGGGAGTAGAATAGGGAATGAAAGTTTGCTGTACGAAAATGCAATATTATAACATTATAAACCAGACAGTATAAAATTTTATACAAGGGTTTATTTAGTGACATCATAACGAAATATATCTTCCTCAATTATCCTTCAAAGAATAAAAAATAACCTATAAAGAGAGTATTAGTGCTCTTAATAAATAAAAAAAAAGATGAAAAATAAAAAACATCTATGCTCACTAGCTCTCTATAAAGAAGTAAAAAATCATTTAAATCAATGCATGGACGATTCGAGGTGTAAAGGTGCGTATTCATTATCCGAACGAACGAACGAACGAACGAACGAACGAACGAACGAACGAACGAACGAACGAATGAAAGTGCGGTATATTTAGACGGGGACCGAACGCATGCGGCCGTTTGTTCATTCGTTCGCTCGACCATCCGTTTCGAGTCGGTACATCAAAGGCGTTCGCCAACAAATGCCTCCGGTCCTCTCGTGCGGTTCTATCGTGCGGTCCCCGTCCATACCACTAGCGAACATTCGTTCGTTCGTTCGTTCGTTCGTGCGGATAATGAATACGCACCTTAACGCGAACGTAGTCGCGAGAAAAAGCTAGTAATTTATTAAATTATTTTATTTAACTCATTAATTTTCATTGAAAAGGAATTTTTGTAATTCGCCACTATATTAGTTAAAAACTAAGAAACTCATATCAAATTTAAGTTTTGCGATTTTGACTTAACACATTTTAAAAGAAAAAAAGTTTTTGATAATATTTGTGTAGATTGACCACAAGTTGTATAACATAAATTTCTACGACCGGTCTACCTAGTGGTCTGCAGCATCGCCTTGTGGTGCAAACGTGGGCCTGTTAATCTGTGACGTGACGCACAACAGCCAAGAAAAACAGAAGCGTGGCTAAGAATTTAGTAATTTAAAAAAAAAGTCTTTTTTAGATACAGTAGTAGGTATTAAAAAGTTTTGTGTTTAAATGGGGTTTGCCTTTAACAGTTAAAAAAAAATTATATCGTAAAGTGTAACTTTCCGTAAGAATTCTTTTTGCTTGCTTGTTTTACGGATAGGTGCGATCGCATAATTATTATTGACAATGTTTTATTTAATTTTAACATTACTACTTTCAGTGAATCTTTAAATCTGTTGTTTTTTGTTAAGTTCGTTATTTAAACATATGTATGTAATACACTCATATTAACACTAATCATATTTTTACGTTTTTATTCATCATTTTCAATGCCCCCCCCGGTTGCATCTTTGTAAAGGACTGTGAATTTTTGCATAAATAATAGTATTTATTGATAGTTTTGCCAGATATAAATATGAAAAATATTATACACAAAGGTATTAAAAAATCACATTAACTTTTTATCGCGTTAAAGTAATTGAATAGCATTAATATTTAGATCTAAAACACGAATATTAATATGAAATAAAAAACAGCATAAGATGAACAGAATAAAATCCAGACAATAAAAAGCATGTCCTAAAATTGCGTTAGCGAGTATTTAGTAACTAGTAATAATATACCTTGTGATAAAGTCTCCAAATATTAAACAATTTGAAAACTATACTTTATCGACAAGTTAAGAAAATGTATTGTATATGATAAGGGCAGAATACATTTTAAAGTTTAATTAAAAATAATTGTAAAAATTTGCCTAACATATTTAAGAAATGTGGATATCAGGTAGAATTAACTATTATCATTAAGTAATTTGTAGTTCGATGTTCATCAAGTAACCATCTCCATATATCGTAAATAAAAAGAAAAAGATATCATTTTTTTTATATAAAATACTGAAATAAAGTACAATTCATTTAATTTCTTTAAAATATATTGCCATTTCATAATAATAATATATATTTCATAATAATAATAATAATTTTCAATATTTATTTCATCCTGAATTTCCAAATCTTGTTTTCTTTCATCGGGATGTTTGGGAACATGCACAGTCATATAAGGGGGTTGATTTCGAAAAATTGTAGGCACAGCATCTTCTGTAGGTTTTGAACGTGTCCTAGTTACAGTTAATACTGTTGGGAAAGAAAATGTAGACAGATCCTGAGTACTTATTATAATTGCTGCTACAAGGCACAGGAACAGAACAATGTCGCGGCATTCTTTATTTCACAAAGAAAAAATAAAGAAACGAAAACTGTTTTACTTAAAAATACACGTCACTTACGTTGGTTTAACACTATACACTAACACTAACGCCTATTAATTATGTTTTTATATAAATTCCCCAACTTTTTCCTAGTCCGGACACACAGCCCGCATCGCCGGTGTTACTATAATTTTTACCGAAAGTATATTTTTTTTCGCGGGTACGATGTTATGAATCGGATCTAGATAGTTCACTATTCACTCAGAGTACACTCAAAATTATTTAGTATAATTTTATTAGATAGAAACGCGTAAAAAACACAGATTTGTTGTGAAACTAATGAAAACAAGTTTGTTTACGACTACTAATTCTCGACCACTTCGGTAGAACTGTCAAAACAGTCAGGCCTTGAATATGACGTTAGCCACGGTAATATGTATCTCGATGGCATAAGCTAAGGGCTGGAGGATCTTAAGGTACTCTTCAATATATTCGAGATAAATTTCTTTCGTTCGTCTTGCAGGCTATATAACGGAGTCGGGGATTTACTTTAAAGACAATAAAGTCACTACGCACGCGTAACACGCCAAATAATCAAAACCGGTTCCGAAAAAGTAACGTTTTATTTTGCTAGTGGTACTGAGCATTTTTTTTTCTGCTGCTTGGCTGCCGCCTACAGTTTAAAAAGAAATACTGCTGTTAAAAATTTATCAAAAAGATATTATATAAAAATCTGACTTAAATCTTTTTAATGAATTAAGTCTTTTCTTTTGTACTTTTTTTTTAATGACATAAGTCTTTTCTTTTGTACTTTAGTCTTTGTACTTTTGTGACGTTTGAAAAAATGTTTATTGTTTATAAATAGATACTTTTTTCAATTAAAGATTAGTTGTGTGAAGTTTTTTTTACTTGAAATCACTTATAAAAAAATAACAAAAAATCCAGTATATATTCATAGAAGCCTCATCAAACACAAAATCATAAAGATTTCTCTGCGGAAATGCATCATTCTCTTTTTTCCAAAAATAAACATAAATGAACCAACCAACCAAACCGAACCAAAACAAACCTAACCAAAGCAATCAAAACACGCTGTAAGCTAAAACGCGTCTGTTTACGAATTCCAATTATTCAGTATAATCTTGCTATATTTTACAATATTTTATGAAATAAATGAAAATGGTACACTTCCGCAAAAACTTTTTTGCGTGTATGTATTTACGTAAAAATTTCTAGAATGAAAAACAAAAACGTGTTTTCATGTAATTGGTTTCAGATATTCTAAAGTTGAAAATTTCATGACTTACTAGCTTACTTCGGGTTTTTCTTATTACCGATTCTGAACCGTCCTAGAACTGTGATACGCATGCGCAGAAGGAAATACGGAGAAATTATTTCATTAGCGCATGCGAGGCAGAGTTCTAGGACCGTTCAGAATCGGTAATAATAAGAACCCCGAACAAAGCTACCATTTGGAAAGCCCACCCCTTCCAAGTACTAAATAAACAAATATTTCTTATATAACTGATTTCAGCTAAACTAAAATAGCCCTGATTTCAGTAATTCTCTAAGTTGAAAAACTGAAAATGATGCATTTCCCGCAGAAAAATTTTTCTGACATAAAAATGCTTCCAACTACTAAATAAATATTATTTCCATAACTGATTTCAAGTAAACGAAAGTAGCCTAAAATAGTATTCTAAAGTTGAAAAACTCGAAAAGGATAGATTTCCGCAGAAACTTTTTTATGACATACTATTCGAAAAGGCCCCTTCCAATTACTAAATAAACAAATATTTCTTACATATCTGATTTGAAGTAAACGAAACTTGAGCCGATTAGTTTTTGACAAGTTTTTGTTGGTTATTCTGAAAAGTAATTAAAAAAATTAATCAATACGTGATGTTACTTAAGAGTCCACATGAAAGGGTGTTTAAGATAACGATTTTATCTTCATCATTCTTTTTTCAAACATTGCGTCTAAAAAACAGTTTCTTTTGTGCACAGCTTATTTAGTACACCAGCTGGTCATCTTCGCTTATTTTTGTCAAAGTACCAGTCTCTTAAAGTATGTCAGTATATGACACCAATCAGGATTGATTGACGTATTCAATTATTTTCGGTCTCTTCCTGTTTCACCGGAAATGACTACTTTTGATTTTTAAACGGTACTCTATATTTTTTTATTAATAAATTTATGTTCATTTCATATATTTTTTTTATTTTATTTGATAGAATATTCAAAACATTCTGAATAGAATCACATAATATCATATGTCAACTTTTGACAATTTCGATTTAAAAAATGGTATTTTAATTCATCAATCTAGAATGCAAAGGTGTGTTCATAACGACAATTTGTCTCAAAATATACAGGGTATCCCAGGCTGAGCGCACATTACAAATTTCTAGAGAACTACAATATCTAGATCGGAGATTTTTTGCACAGCATTGTTTCACAACGAGATCTATCGATTAAAAATATTTTCAATATTGCGGCACTTCCGAAAATACCAGAAGTTGACAGCAACATTTTTATTTTAAATGGGTGCCCCCATTTTTTATCACATACCTAAGTTCTCTATAAAATTTTATGAATTTTTATATTAAACACTCTATACCTAACATTAACCGTTTTTGAGAAAAAAAATATTTAAAATTTTTGGACGAAAAAAAAACTGCCTGTCAAAAATCTGTGTATAGCCTAAACGTCAAATTTAATGATTACCACAGCCACTGTGCCATAAAGGGAAGACATGTGGCTATATATTTCAAAAATGAAATTTTTCGAATGTCATATAATAATGACCGCAGCTGTCATGGAATTGAGCGATTAAAAAATTATCATAAATCATTGTTTTAATTAATTTCGTTTTCTGACAGATGGAAATAAATTGTCTAAATGTTTGACACTTAATGTCAAAGGAAACTAGATAAAATCAAGAAAAATATACAAACGTTTTCAAACTAATTCCTAAATAACTTAAAAACGATTTATTTTAGGTATAGGAACATGTATACTCAAAAAGTAACCAATTGGAAAACCTTTTCCCTAGTTGAATAAAAAAGTGGGTTCCATTTGAAAAAATGATTTATGATAATTTTTTAATCGCTCAATTCCATGACAGCTACCACCATTATTATATGAGATTTGAACAATTTAATTTTTGGAATAGATAGACACATGTCTTCTCTTTATGTCACAGTGGCTGTGGTAATCACCAAATTTGACGTTTAGGCTATAGGTACACGTTTTTCTGACAGGTAGTTTTTTTCGTCCAAAAATTTTAAATGATTTTTTCTCAAAAACGGTTAATGTTAGATATAGAGTGTTTAACATCAATATTCATAGAATTTTACCATTAGAGTAACTAGAAATGTATCCTGGGGTAGGTCAGGGGGGCCTGGGGTTGAGCCCAGGGGGAGGCTAGGGCTTTTGTTTGTTTAAAAATGAAAAATAATTTTAAAAAACACATTTTTTGAATAAAACGTTTACATGAATTTCTCTATCAATAAATTTCATAGACTTGGTTATCAAACCCTGTTCCCGTATATTACTTAAATACCTACAAATTTTCTAAAAAAATAAAAATTAACACATTTTTTGAACACAACAAAACGTAGCCAAGAGTCATAATTCAGGATTTCTCTGGGGGGTGCCCAGCAGTACCTGGGGGAGGCGGCACCCCTGTAGTTACGCCAATGAATTTTACAGAGAATTTAAGTATGTATTACAAAAAGAGTAGTACTCTCATATATACCAACCATCTGGAGAAGAGCGAAAGTCATCTTCATACCCAAAATAGGCAAAACTGACTGGGCTAACTCCAAATCATTTAGGCCTATTAGTCTCACATCGTTCATATTAAAAACGATGGAGAAAGTAGTGGACAACCATATTAGAGTAAATCATCTACAGGTTAAACCACTGCACGATAGTCAGCATGCATATAGAGCGGGCAGATCCACAGAAACTGCTCTGTACCAGTTAACTGAGCTAATACAGGCAAGCCTGGATAGCAAAGAAACAGCAGCTAGTGCCTTCTTGGACATTGCAGGGGCCTTTGACAATATACCTCACAAGGTGGTCAAGCGATCTCTTGAAACAAGAGGGGTGAACAGTACGATAATTCGCTGGTTTTGGGAAATGCTCTCAACACGAACAGCAGAGGCTGAGATAGGTACCAAAACTGTAGTTGTTAAAACAATGTAAGGAACTCCACAAGGTGGAATGACCTCCCCCCTACTGTGGAGCTTGGTAGTGGATGAACTACTGGAAGAATTAACTCTAGCGGGAATACACTGCATAGGGTACGCAGATGACATAGTTATCATTGCACGGGGGAAACATGAAGGCACCCTGTGTGATATTATCCAAAGAAGACTCCGCATCGCTGATAGATGGTGCAGGACTGTCGGGCTGAGTATTAACTCAGATAAAACCGCAGTAGTGCCATTCACCAGAAAGCGAAGTTTGAAAAACTTGAAAAGAATCCATCTAGATGGAAAGGAAATACTGCCATCACAGGAAGTGAAATATCTGGGAATAACCCTGGATAGTAAACTTCTCTGGAACAGGCATATTAAGAACATTACCAGCAAAGCCACAAAGGCTCTCATGATATGCAGAACACTGGCGGGAAATAGATAGGGCTGCGCCCCTAACATTTTGCGCTGGATGTATACCATGATAGTAAGACTAAGAGGTGATTACTTGCTTGGTATACAAAACTAGAGCAACTTACAGCAAGGCAAAACCTGTGCAAAGTACAGAGACTGCCATGTATCTGCATCATAGGTGCCATGAGAACATGTCCAACAGCAGCAATGGAGGTCATTCTAGACCTAACACCACTGCACATTGTCGTCGGTAGTTATGCCAATGCGACAATGATTAGAATGGTTACTGACGGAAATAGTACTGGGAGAATTTTCAGGTCAGGGGCTTGGAACACCCTCAAAAAGAAAATTCCACTTCTACAACTCCCAGTGGATGACATACTAAGAATTTACAACTTTGAGAAACACCTCACTGTAGTATTGAGCAGTAGCGTAGCGTAGGCCCCGCTGCACCCGCAGTGGCGGGGGGGCCTCGTGATTTTGAGGGCCCCGCATTATTTGTTCCTTTTTTACATTTTATTTGTTCCTATTAATTTATTTTAATTTGAATCATATTTTTATTAGAAAAATTATATTTATGTTTATTTATTTTTATTATTTAGTTTTCTTTTAGTACCTAAGTTTTGTTTTATGTTGATTTATTTTTAAAGTTTTATTTTTTATATTCCTTTATTATTATTTTTTCTTATGTGGAATAAGTTAAATTTTTGTTTATATATATAAAATGACTTGATATACCTACATAAAGCTATATTATGTTTTTTAGTGTTTTTTTTTTATTTTAATATAAGGGCCCCTAAAAAATCTTGCGGGGGGGCCTCACATTTGAAGTTACGCTACTGGTATTGAGTAATAAAAAGGATTGGAAGAAAGAAACGCTTATTCAGCATATAAAAGACCATACCATCACGAGGTATACTGATGCTTCTAAAACCAAAGCAGGGACAGGGATAGGAGTATTTGGGCCGAAAACTGAATACTCCGAACCAATGGGCACCTACCCCAGTATCCTTCAGGCAGAAATTTGCGCTATCGAAAGATGCGTACAATTTATCTTAGATAGGAACTATCGAAAACAGGAAATTGCCATCCTATCCGATAGTCAAGCAGCACTTACCGCGATCAACTCAGTAATCATCAATTCGAAGCTGGTCAAAGAATGCCTAGAAAAGCTCAACAAATTAGGCAAAGAAAATAAAGTCCTCCTACTCTGGGTGCCTGCTCACCAAGGGATAGAACGCAATGAAAAAGCAAATGATCTAGCTAGAAAAGGAGCGAACACTCCACTAACTGGACCAGAACCGTTCTGCTTTCCAAACGGGAACCAACTGAAAGCGGAACTGAAGAATCTGGAAGACTCCATCCGTAACTTGGAATGGGTGTCCTCCAACGGTCTAAGACACTCGAAAAAGTTTCTTAGAACTTATGACCGAGAAAAATCAAAGGTTTTCCTTGATTTAAGTAAAAACAATCTTCGGATTGTCACGGGATTTCTAACAGGACACTGTCTCCTCAACGAACACCTCAGTAGGCTGAAACTGAGAAACAACAGCGAATGCAGATTTTGTGGGGAAAATGGGGAAACACCAGAACACCATATCACTGAGTGCGCCGAGACGACGACCATTCGTGCCATGAACCTTGGTACGTCTGATGTCGAGGATGGAGAGCTGGCCTGTGTGGAGCCGTCTCAGATACTGGCTTTTCTTAAAGCCCTGAGACTGTATGATGAGTTATAACTCGTTATAACTCAAGAAAGGGGAACACACAATAGCCCTCCTAAACATTCTACATTCTACATGTATTACAAAATGGTGGCACAGATTTAAAATAAGAAAGTTGCTGTCAACTTCCGGTATTTCCAGAAGTGCCGCCATATTGAAAATATTAATCGATAGATCTCGTTGTAGAACAATGATGTGCAAAAAATATCCGATCTAGATATTGTAGTTCTCTAGAAACTTCTAATGCACGATCAGTCTGGGACACCCTGTATATTCGTTAAAAAATGTATTTTTTCAAATAAGCTAACGAGCTACCAAGTTTCATTTCAACAACGATGAAATGTATTTTTTCAAGGCTTCTTGTTTAAATTAGTTGTTTTAACATTAATTTTTAATCAAGTGGTTTCAAATTAATTGTAAATACTATATGTTTGTAAGCGAAAATCTCAAAAATTTATCAAATAAAGTACAAAATATCGATGGTACCATTTAAAAATCAAAAATTGTAGTCAATTTGGGTGAAAAAGGAAGTGACCGACACTAATTAAATAGGTCAATCAATCCCGATTTATGTATGTATGTTTTGTGTATATGCTAGCAGGCCAAATCTTGTTTTTTTATCTGTAAAAATAAAAAAGTTACAGAGGAGAGCCACTTTTAAAAAACACCCGGTATATAAGCGAACTATAACTAAAAAAATAATAAAATTATTCCATTTTAGATACACGAGGAACTTAGTAGACGATGGAAATGGAAAATATAACTTAATGGCACTTTGTTGGGGCGAAGGTCACGGTTCCAGTATTCACGACCACGCAAACTCACACTGCTTTATGAAAATTCTACAGGGATCATTAGAGGAAGTCAGATACGACTGGCCAAAAGAAGAAGAGGACGAACTTAAGGAATCTGGTAGAAAAATATTAAACCTTAACGATGTTTGTTATATTAACGGTAAGGATTATAAAAATATCCTCGTTAAATATAGAGGGTGTTTCAAATAACATGTGCCATCTATCGTGGAGAGTTCCTCGCGTAAAAATAAGATGTATTTTTCATATCAATATATTAGTGGAGTGCCCAGAGACTTTTACCTCGGAATTCAATTACTGTCAATGTATTAATGTGAAACCTTCTGCATTGTGTTTTACAGATAAAATATGTTTTTTTATGTTTACCCATTTTTTTTTTCGTTGCCGTTGCTTTTAATTTTTTATTTTAGTAATTTTAGTAAATTATTAATTATTTCCTTCTTAATTTTTTGATTTTCTTAATTCTTTTTCTAAGTAAATTTATTGAAATAAATAAATCTAATGCATAAGATATACCTATTCTGCTTATATTCTAATCATTGAAATTTTGATTGAAATCGAATTATACAGGGTAGCGCGTCATATACGACACGGTTTTTGCAAGGAGAACAAAAGTTTGTATTGAAGTGAAATTTTGTGAGCTTATGTAAGTCAATTTATAGCATTTTCTAAAATTATATAGAGTTCTACAGGGTGTCCCCACAAAAAGTTACACATCAAAGTTATGTTTTTTGTAATGGAACACCCTATATATTAATTGATTTTCGGATTCTAGTAAAAAAATAAAGGCGAGTTTCATTAGAAAAGTATATGACTTAAATGTATAGTTTTTGAAATACATTCACCGGCACGAAAAATGGGCAACTTAAAACTTTGAGGTATTTTAAAGTTTAATATATTTTGTTCTAGTGGGCCGATTTTGATGATTTTTTAAGCAGTATGTAGCCAAATTATCTGTTAATTATAAAGGAAAAACAAAATGTTGGTATTTTGGTGAAAGTTTGAAACACCCTGTGGAACATGTTAAAACAGCAAGAAATTTAAAAATCAATTTATCGTCTAGATACATCCTTTCTCCATAGTTTGTTTTTCGGTTCATCTCGTTAGCTTTATTTTTGTTGGAGATATTCGCTTTTGAAGAAGACACTAACATTTTTTCGTAATTTTTACATTAAAACCATGCCTTTGCTTTCCTAGTCAAAACAACCTCGTCCTAGTCAACAGATCTAGTAAGTTCTGGTCCCGAAGCAGACTAAACTTACAACAAGTCGATCGTCTTGATTAGAAGTTCTCATACGAAGGTTCCTGGACGTCTAGGTTGACGTGCTCATGGACGTGGACATAATTCAAAAACCACTTAGCATACTCTATGGTATTGAGGTATTTTTGGAACCGGAATTTTATAGCAAATTCACTGCACAGATATAAAGCATTTAATTTGAAAAACTAAAACTTAAGTGTAAAAATATATTTGACTCGCCTTGTATATTTATAAAAATATTTGTGAAATGTGAACTACCATTAAATACAATATATTTTGTAAAAGGTTTGGAGTGAAAATCTCAAATAGGAATACTAATACAGAGCTTTTTCGAACACGGAACCATCTTGTATGTATGCATTTGTATATGCGTGTTTATTTAAATACTAAAGTGAAAGCAACGAATTTAAATCGGTAAACTTTGTAATATATCTTATTAACAATACAATGCAAAAAGTTTTATAAAAATTCGTTCACAGTAAATGAATTCCGAGGTTTGTATCCCATAAGGGCTTAAAGCACTCCACTAATAGGTCCGATTCTGCTTTGTTTCGTAACACACCATTTTTATCGATAATTTTATTAACATTTGAAATTGTCACAACACAAAGCGACGCCCAGTTCGGGTTCTTTTTCACTTAATGTTTACTACCCGAAACTACTTCGTATCACACAAACCTGAGTATTTTATAGTTTCAATTTCAAAATAACTGCACCATTAAAAACTAAAATACTTATATTATGACAAAGCCACGATTTTAATATTATTTCAATGCGATCGACATCGGAACTACGTAAAATACACAGCCGAAAACTTCTGATCTCTGCCGTATCGAGCACTGCGGTATAATGTAATAACTGTAATGCACCAAGCCTATCCTATACTAACTAAAATTATAGGGGTAAGCCACTTTTGAGAAACACCCGGTATATAAGATAAATAGATAGATAGATGCAAACACAATCTCTGTAGTACCCAGTGGCGGATACAATGGGGGGCCCATGGGGCCCGGGCCCCCCCTAAAATCTATAAATTGCGTTAAATATTTGGCTTTTGGGTTAAAAATGACACCCTAAATAGCATATTCTTCATTACTTTTTATCTGCCCCCCCCCCCTAAAATAAATTTCTGTATCCGCCCCTAGTAGTACCCCATCATTTACTGCTTAATGGCATTCGGAAATGACGATAGAATATTGCCCCTATATGTATTTGGCGAGATCTAGAATTATTTCTTAAGTAGAACTTAAAATTGTTGTAGAAATAAAATTGTTGAATCTGACGTACTAAATATTTGTTTATCTAGAAAGTCTAACTGTTATTATCTATTTAGCAACAATAATATACATATATATTTATGAACGTTACACACATCGAGAATTTTAAGACAGTAAAAGTGATGATAAATAATTGTGAAATGTGCTTCGCATATTTGCAAATTAATGAAATAGAAAAGGCACTGGAATGTCCATCGAAAAATTCATAAATTATCAATATAATCAATTTTTAACACGTACTCTATGTATAAACACGTTAGTTGTTTTTTAAATTGATAGAAAATATTGATATTAGCTGAACTTCCAAAATAGCCACTTAATAGTATTAAAGAATCAGGAAAATCCCTATAGTATTTAAGACAAGTTAGTGTGTTATTCATTCCTCAATGAGTCCATTGTGCATTCTGATAGCTAAAGAAACCTCCTCTGTAAGAAAGAGTTATTCCTATCCACAAAAATTGTGAAAACATTATTTATGTTGATTGGATATTACGTTCCTTTAATTTTATTTTGAATCTTAAATACTTATTTGACTTAACCCTCAACTGGCGTGGTGGAGTCTAACGGACCCCAAGCACTATTTAAACTTCTGTAAAATGTTTACGTTTAACATTTAGGCCTCGCCACGCCATTTACCTTTAAGTTAGGGTACCAATATGCAACTGTTAAAGCCGCACTTATTTTTATCAAGTATTGTTTCTTGAAATAAGTAAAGATTCATTGGGGTCTGTGTGGCACCACCACGCCAAGAATGTTTCATTATTAGCATGGTGGGTAGTCCAAAAAAATTGCGTCACGGGGATGCTAATTTTGAGGAAGCATTAATTGAGTGGTTTGGTGACTTAAAGAGACTTAAGTGATATGAAGATAGTCGAGACATTGATTTTTCTCTGAAGAGTAACCATAACTCCGATTCTGAATTTCTTACTTATAGAAGTGAAAAAATTGAATAATCAATACCAGAAACGAAAGAGATGCCGGGTGTTACATCGTCGGACGGGACATAGGAAATCCCATTTTAATGTGGTCAATTATTGGCTTCCATAATTATTTTAGAGAATAATTCTATTTAGGTTTATTGAAGAGCACTAAAACCCACATTTCAAAAGAATAACTTTAGATATTTTTGATTAGCCCGTATACGAGTTATCGCCGATTTCTTTTTAAATATTTCTCCTTTCTTATGGCCCTGTATTTACTTATGAGCACCAGTCAAAGTAAAAGATAATTGACAAATGAAGTTGTCATTTCAGAAATTTACCTATTTAGTGCTTTATTATTATTGAAAACTCATTCCTACATAGGAAATCTTAAAGATGTATTTATAAACACAAATTGATATGAATTAAAGTAAAATAAAGTAATCAATTACAAGGTTAATTATAGTATTATTACAATATTCAAAAACTTATTAATTTTGGTACTATTAAATTGTTAGAACTTTAGGATTTAATAAGATGTTCAAATATTCCTCCATCGACTGCTAGACAATAACCCAGGCGATCATAAAATTCTCTTCTTACATTCGCTAGTTGGTAAACTGAAATTCTATTGCATTCGGCAGAAATAGTATTTTTTAACTCGTCTAGATTTGGGTATTTTTATCCTTGTATAACCTGTGTTTTAAATGGACCCAGAGAAAGAAATCATTTGGCAAAATATCAGGAGACCTTGCTGGCCAATTTACTGTATGATTTAGGCCAATAACGTTTCCGTTAGAACTATTGTCTAAATATTCCCGAACAGCCAGGGTACTATCTGCCGGGCAGCCATCTATTTGTACCAAACTTCCTGATTTTCCCTAGCGGCATCATGTAAAGCAGGTAAAATATGATTTTCGAGTAGTTCCAAATAATATTCTGCATTTAAATTTCGCGTAAGAAATAATGGCCCGATAATATTGAGTCCGAATATCCCTGCCCAAACATTTACTTTCTATGGATATTGCGTCCTTGTTTCGACAAACCTGTGTTGGTTTTCTTTGTTCCAATATCGATAATTTTGAACATTGGGTTCATTATTTAAGAAACATATGTTTTTTAAAAATTCCCTATCCGTGTTTGCTCTTTCCATCATATCAAAACAAAAAAGCCTGTCGCCATATTACGTCATCTCGTAGCTCTTGGTGCTTTTCATATTTGAAGGAATAGTATTTATGTCGTTACAAAATTCGAAACGCTGTAGTGTGATCTATTCCTATTTCATCCTCAAGTTTCCTTGTGCTGATCTTTCCATCGTTCTCTTCCACGCACAATAAAACTTCCAAGTTGGTATCATTTCTTGCATCTTCTCTTTGTTCCTGCCTTGCTTCACATCTGCAGTTATTTATTAGGATACCTTTGGTCTCAAATCTCTGGATATTCCTTGCGATTGTAGATTTTCCAGGTATCGGTCTATTCGGATACAGAGCAGCAAACATGTCCGACACCTTTTGATAACTATTTCCTTGATAATACCATTTTTAATTCTGTATTTTAATTCATGAAAGTACAAAATAATATCGTTAAAAAAAATAAAGTTTAAAAATTGCAACTCAAATAAAAACACAACGTCTTTTGCAGGAGCAATTAAATTTTTTACAAGTGTTGAAAATGTCCAGGATTATTTCTTATTATATCACATGATGCAATTATGCGATTTCGTAGGTCTTCGATATCCTGTACAGGTGTAACGTAAACTAATTCTTTTAAATATCCCCAAATACAAAAATCCAAAGGATTCAAATCTGGGGATCGAGGCGGCCAGAAATGAGGCCCACCTCTTCCTATCCAGCGGTTTTTATAATTAAGATTTAAATACCTTCGTACATCTATGCTGAAATGTGCTGGAGCACCATCATGCATGTAATACATCTCTCGTCTAATCTGCAGGGGTAAATGTTCTAGTAGAGGAGGCAATTCTTGTAGGAAATAAAAATACGACTCACCAGTTAATCTTAAAGGTAGAAAATGGGGCCCCTATTAAATGTTCATCGACAATTCCTATCCAAACGCTAACGGAAAACTGATATTGATGTCTAGATTCTATAACTCAATGAGGATTTTCTTCAGCCCATACATGCCTATTATGGAAGTTTTGAATTGCATCTCTTGAGAAACTAGCTTCGTCCGAAAAAAGAATTTTTGAACAAAAAAAAAGGGTTTTCCATATTCATTTGATGAAACCATTGGGAAAATGTCATTCTCGGCTCGAAATCTCTTGGTAAAAGAGCTTGAACTCTCTGTATATGGTAAGGATATAACTGCTGTTCTTTTAATATCCTCCATACAGTTGATGCACAAGTATTTAATTCCGCTGCAATTTTCCTGGTACAGGTTGCGCTTCAATAATATTTAAGACAGCAACTTCTAATTCGGGTGTTCGAATTTGGCGGTGTCGGCCGGTATCCAAACTTCTTTTTTCGAAAGTTCCAGATTCATGCAGCCTTTGATGAAGCCTAGTGAACGTGCTGTGGTGGGGAGGTCTACGATTCGGATACATTTCTGTATAAAGACGACAAGCTTCCAAGGAATTTCCATTTGCACGCCCATACATAAAATGCATATCTGCCATTTCAGCATTAGTGAAATTAACCATTATTGTTTTACTGATTATGTAATACGTAATTAAAACTCCTTTTTACGCAATTAAATAGATCATAAAAAGGCTTCGGAATAATTAACTGATCGTAAAATAATAACGTATTGCAGTAGAGTAATGTCAAATAAAATAATATTAGAAACCTCCTAAAAAGTGACAGCGGCCGACTAGATTTTTTCCTAAAAAATTACAGCAGCCCCTAGGTTCTTCATCTAAAAAGTTTTTTTCCTGACATGTAATGCTTTACATTTTATTTTTTAATTGCAAATCGGCGAGTTTTATCAAAAAAAACACGAGAGATAAAAAGTTTCTAAACAAACTAAGCTATCCAAATTAATTTTTTTTTGCATGTGTTTGATAAGATTTTCTTTTAAATTTCGTTGACAAGAATGATAGGGGTAATTTATTTCAACCCCTTCCACTCATTTTAAAAAAGTGAAAAAATTACCAAAAAGTGTGTTTTCATAATAGTAATGCTTCCATAAAATTTTATTAGTCTATCGCTTTTCGTTTTCAAGATAAAAAATAAAAACATTATTTTTCCGCCATCTTTGTACCGCGATATCTCCCTAATGGTTGACTTTTGACCCAACGTTTATTAAGCAAACTACCCTTTATTTTAAATAAGGAATCACACCCTGAAGTTTTTCGCATTTGTTTTGAAACACCCTGTATATATTTATATATATATATATATATATATATATATATATATATATATATATATATATATATATATATATATATATATATATATATATATATATATATATATATATATATTTGAATATAACTTGGCTAAGAAATCCATAGAAATTAAAAACCTATATATTTTATGATTTTCCCGTACAAATTATTTGTATTTATTACTTTAGCTTCACATTTCAGTTGTTTGTGCGTTCAGTATTATGAACTATATGTGAACTGTGCGTTCAGTAATACGGGAAAATCATAAAATATATAGGTTTTTAATTTCTATGGGTTTCTTAGCCAAGTTATATTTCTGTTGTCAAAAATTCCTAAAAAATGCGTTTTACTTTATTTTTATGTCTATTCTTATTAATTTATTGAAAATGAATTAATAAGAATGGACATAGAGAGAGAGAGAAATTGTTTGTTCACAAGTTTGAATTTATAGTAAACAGTGTTAAAATAACAAACTTTTTATAAAATCTCTTCATCATTTATTTTTAATTGAAAAAAAATTGGGGTCCATTGGACCCAAGGTAAACGGTACAAAAATTCACCACGCGCCAGTTGAGGGTTAAATAAACTAGACGAATATGAAGATCAAATTTTTCAAATCTTCAGCACTAAAATATGAGCATTTCTTTTATTTTAGATTCATTAGGCCTTCACAGAGTGGAAAACGTCTCAAGTTATGATACAGCTATTAGTTTACATTTATATTGTCCTCCATACGATCGATGTTCAGTTTTCAATCAGAAAACAGGAAAAAAATCGCAAGCTACAGTCACATTCTATTCAATGTATGGAAAAAGAAACAAGGTAATTGTCAATTGTCAAGGTAAAGTTTCTGTTCAAATAGGTAGTTTTGTTATCAAATATCTGCCTCGTCACTAATTACCAAATTCAAATAAGTTAAAAGAAAGCTTGGCCGGCCGTAGCTCCAGCTTTAGTTTTTCGATCTGCGGAGCGGAAGGTACTGGGTTCGAACCCCAGCCAGTACGGTCGCTTTATTTATTTAAATAAAAATATTTATTTATCTAAATAGAGCGGCCAACGAGCCGCCACCTCAAGGAAGACAGTGGCAAACCACCTCGAGTATATTTGCCTTGTACAGCCTCTCAAATAGTGTCGTTCGAATTCGGCAATAAACTGTAGGTCCCGTGTACTTGTGAAACACTGATGACCCACATCACAAGTACATGCGAAAGGTAGCCGACGCTCTATATAGAGTATGGCACTGTAAGAAGAAGAAAAGAAAACCTATCGGTGGAAATTCCCACAATTTTGAAAATAATTTAAACCATTCCTCTAGACATTGGCTGATATGTGTCAGAAGCCTCCCGATAGACGATGAGCTCGAGGAGGGGGGAGGAGTTAAATGACATTTCACGCCCTTCATTCGTCTAGATGCTAAATCAAATGGAATATTCCAAATCCGTGCAAACACATTTCTTTTCGTTGCATGTATTCCTTTCAAAGCATAGCGTTAACGAAGTACAATATCATGATTTTTTAAGTATGAAATTTTAAACTTGATGCGTTCACTTAAATCATACTTTGACTGTGTAAAGTTATTTGTTAACATAAATAATGTTGTCTGTTTATTTATTTTGCTTTATATTTTTCGGTAATTAAAAAATCAAAACTGACATGTACATAATATATTAAATAAACAAAATAAATAACAATACAATTTTAAAATAATAATGAATTTTTATGTTTCTAAATAGTGGCGGACAGTGGCGGATACAGAGGGGGGCCCATAGGGCCCGGGCCTCCCCTAAGATCTGAAAATTGTGTTTAATATTAGGCTTTTTGTTAAAAATGGCGCCCTAAAAAGCATATTCTTCATTACTTTTTATTTTGGGCCCCCCCTTAAAATAAATTCCTGTATCCACCTCTGGTGGCGGATACAGAGGGGGGCATGGGACCCGGACCTCTCTAAAATCTATAAATTGGGTCAAATATTAGGCTTTTAGATCAAAAATGGCGCCCTAAAAATCATATTCTACACATTCTGTATTACTTTTTATTTGCCACCCCCCAAAAAATAAATTCCTTAATCCGCCCCTGTTTCTAAATTATTATTTATTGTGTCGGAATGCGAATTGCCTTCATAAAATTCTTTAATTCAAAAATGAAAATGAAAGCACATTACCTTTAATAACATAGATTCTTTATAATTTAAATTTTGTAATATATTATACGGTATTGTATAAAAAGATAATAGATGTCCTCCACAGAGTTAAATCTCTCAAATGGCACGAGGAATTAAGAAACCTAGAAGAAGATCGAACCTGGGATGGGACCATGATATTAGGACTTAACTTGGGCCTGCATAGTCAAGCAGAACTAAAAGCGATCAACTCAGTAACCAGCAATTCGAAGTTGGTCAAAGAATGCCTAGAGAAACTAAACAAATTAGGTAAAGAAAATAAAGTCCTACTCTGGGTGTCCGCTCACAAGGGGACAGAAGGCAATGAAAAAGCAAACGATCTATCTAGAAAACGAGCGAACATTCCCCCACTAACTGGACCCGAACCGTTCTGATTTCCAAGCGGAAACTAGCTAAACGGAATTGGAGGACTCCATCCGTAACCTGGAATGGGAATCGTCCAACGGTTTAAGACACTCGAAAAAGTTCCTCAGAATTTACAACCGGTAAAAATCGAGAAAAATCGAAGATTTTTCTTGATTTAAGTAGAACAATCTTGGATTGTCACGGGGTTTTTAACTAGGACACTGTCTCCTCAACGAGTACCTCAGCTGAGAAACAACGACGAATGCAGATTCTGTGGGGAAAATGGGGAAACACCAGAACACCTTATCACTGAGTGCACCGAAATGACAACCGTTCGTGCAAAAAACTTTGGTACGGCTGATGTCGAAGATGGAGAACTTGCATCTGGAGCCCTGAGACGCTATGATGAGTTATAACCCGTTATAATTCAAGAAAGGGAAGCACACAATGAATCTGTAAGGTCGCGGTGATTAATCCCCCTCCTAAACATTCTACATTCTACATTGGACATAGCCAACAATAGACAACAATGTGCCCAACTGCACAGAGAGTATCTAAATATGTGAGGAGGACTACACCATAATTGGAAATAGTTGAATAAGCTGAAAATAATGATGATTATATAAAACAGAATTTGAAAGACCTTTTGTTCTAGAACAAATCTGAAGTTGTCTCTGAAACTGAAATCTGTCAATTCTAAACTGTGAAGTTAGACAATAGTTAGACAAAAACAATGCTGTCCTTGTCTAGGCGGCCATACTTGTCGTGAGGAGAATGACAGGAATGACACTAATGACTGTTTCCAATTTTCCTATTTCACTGTCACCCCCCTGCTAATAACCACTCATTGGAAATCTGCTGAAGAAACATCAACAGGTTATTGTCTTGGTGGCGCCATCTACCAAAGGATATCCGAATCTTTATTTTACAAGAGTTTGTAAAGTGTATGTTTAAACGGACGGTAGGCATATCTGGGTTAAGGTTTATTGAAAATCAGCTAAGGAGGACTGATACTATATTGGTAAAATTGATTGGTACTGCAGATATGTAAACATTAGACTTACGTCAATTGTACCTACAGGAAGGAATTATGTAGAATACACAACGTACAACCCGAGAGAACCTCAACAAATGCTACTAACCTTCGTGATATGCAGCCTTAGAAAAATCAACTGTAGGCAGAGATACAATCTTTAACTTGGAACAAACATGTATGATCAACCATAATCGATGGTTTTATTTGCTTAGGTATACTTTTTAAAATATTTGCAGTGTTACACCTTTTTTACCGTAAGACAGGTATGCATTGATCTTTACCTTGAAGTTAGTGTAAAGTCTTGTGTTTTCTAATGGTTACCAATGGAAGACAAAAATTCAGAATGCAATGAAGACTTGTAATATGACATCCTCCTCCTAGGTGCCTTCTCTGTTGGAGTTGGCGATTAATATAGCATATGACTCTCTGTCCAGAGCTTGGTGAACAAGAGTGTTTCCGTTGGTGTGGGTCCAGTCTCTTATGTTACGTAGCCAATATTTCTTTTTCCTCCCTATGCTACATTTTCCATCGATTTTTCCTTCTATTATGAGCTGTATTTCTTCATATTCTGAGTGCCGCATTGTGTGTTCAAGGTAGGAAGTCTTTTTGATATTTATTATGCAGGAGTTTTCATTCTGTTTAAAACTTCTGCACTCCACGTCCAACTTATCCTCAGCATGCGACGATACATCCACATTTCAAATGCATTAAGGCGTTTGATGTCTTCTTGTTATAATATGACATAAGGGTCATTTAATATCATCCTGATTAATCGAAAAGAAGAAAAAAGATTCAGTCTCGTTTTTTTTTTGTATTTTTTCTTCTTTTGGATTTATAAACCAGCAGTGCGATTCTACCGTATGATCGAATAAAAACGGCGTCAGCGATGGCTATGAAATGAAGATCGCTGTCATTTTATATGTAAAATGATATGGGAAATGTCATCGATCGTCATTTCTAAGCCAACTGGACGCCGTTTTTTTTCGATCATACGGTATAAACATATTTCCTGTCTAGTGACTGATCAATTGTATAAAAATGCCATAGGCTGGGCAAGAAATTTCTTGCTACGGAGCTTACAGAATCCCACTGCGGGTCTCTTCGGGAATAATGGACGCCTTTTTTAAAATCCTGATTAATATTAATTTAAAGTTAAATGTTTTTAAGTTTAATTTTAGACTGTAATATGATTTTAAATGAGAAAAACGCAATATATGAAATGGTGTTATGTCAACACTGTAACACTTAAAAGGCAGACCTATGAAAAAAATGCATTCAACCATTTTTGTAGAGAATTTCCTGTGCATCAATTTTATATATTATAAAGTATTTTTCTGTAGGTGTCATATTGTCCGACATATAAAGTTATAAGTGACATTTAAACCCTCCCCCCTCCTCGAGGTCATCGACTATTTTCGGGGACATTTGACACATATCAGTCCAAGTCTAGAGGAATCGTTTTTTAAAACCATTTACAAAACTATAGGATTTTTTTCACCGATTTACCTAATTTCATTGGGGTAAATGGCGAATGCGCTAGGCCACGATTGTTATAATCATATATTTCTTAAATATTTATTAACTTGAATGTGGTTGAGTTACTATCCACTATATTCTTATATTGTTTTACTAAACTCTCCGTTTTTTTTAAGATGAAGTATCAAAATAATTTAGATATCTGAAATATATATTCTAAATACATCTTCGACACAACTAAATGTATTTATGCATGCATAAAAACGAATTATGTTATTAAATTTCAATATTTTCAGAAGATTCCATTAGTATAATGTAAATATTGCTAAAATATAGTTAATATACATATTTATAAAATTTGTTTGTTGCAGGACCTTAAGGATATTTCAACACCTGAGGATAATTAGAATATATTAATTTAACTTTTTAAAATTATAATCGACATACTTATAGTTTAACTATTTGTTGAAAATAATGTATATATATATATATGTATATATATATATATATATATATATATATATATATATATATATATATATATATACAAATAATTATTATTTTATTATATTTCTTAAACCACTTGTTATACTAAGTTTTCTTCAGAATAGGAATTAACAAACTAATTTAATAGGTTTAAATCAGGTATTCATATTAGTACGACGTTTCGCCTAATGTGGTAGGCATTTTAAATACATATTAGTAATAGCGAATAGAATTTGTAGAAACAACATTAAAAGCAAATATGATTTTTTAGAATAAATATGTATTGAAAATGCCTACCACGTTAGGCGAAATGTCATTATATATATAAGAACATAAATAACTCAAGCGGGAAAACATCTGTTTTGTAATTAAAATAATAAAATGTTTCCTGTACTTAAATAATATTTAATTTGTTATATTTCTCTTAACTTGGTATGCCAAATAAGTTTTATTTACCTTAAGAATTTAATTAAATTTATTAACATTAAAGATAATAAACTAATAATACAAAATAATAAAAAATATATTTATTATAGGTACTGCATCAAAGTTATACATAGTCTAATAAAATGACCTATTCTATAAATATAATCTTATATAGCTAAATTGCATAAAAATATGTGCAGTATGATCATTATGTATACCTAGGTGATGATGGATCTTCTAACAGGAACCTAGCATCTGGTGAATTGTGATCTGAAGCTATATCTAGGTTTTGAAACTGGTTCCCTAATTGTGGTCAGAACTTAAGGTCCTTTATGGCTTGGGGCAAATCTGGAAGCTTGATGTCTTTGATCTGTTGAGGAATGTTCATATTTTTAACTGCTGAAACTGCCCGTGCTGGGGCAGCTGATATTCCAGCCTATAAAAAACAATGTGTAGTTTTAATTACAGGATATACCAAAGTATAAAGAAATATATTTATATTTAGATATACAGCTAAACATTATTACAACACAATATCTGCTTCTACACAGCCCCCTACAACATAGTTTAGAATTCAAAAAGCATATATGGCGTATTCTATAAGTAAATTACTATAACATAATTTTGAATACTAGTAGGAGACTGAATTAAAAACAAAACACATAAATGGACATCATAAATTAGTATTTGACATTGTTTAACAAAAAGAATTGATTCATAAAACTCACGTGTTATAGAAAATGATTGTCATAAACTAAACTTAATGTCGACATTATTTGCAAATGACTAGTCCACATCTATAATTGAAATATCTAATTGTTAAATAATTACTGAAATGAAAATGTTTCTTCTCAGATATACAGAAACAACAATTTATATAAAACTACCTTTTAATATATGTAATATCAGCGGCATGAACTATGAAAGTTTTAAAACTCAAAATTATGTGCCTAAATTTAAGCTTCAAGAAAATTTAGAAAAAAATTACAAATATAAATTAACCTAAATCATACACTTAAACATTATAAACTAATAAAAGTACAAGATAACTAACCTCTTGTTTTTCTAATTTATTTTGATCTTCTATCCTAGTTAATATTTCTGTCATGTTGGTTTCCAACACCATTCCACCCATAACCAACTCATTTAATATAAAATGTACTTTATCTACATGGAAAATTAAATCTAATTCGCATACATTCTCAAAACATTTGTCTAAAGTTTCAACGAAGACCTGGATTAAATCCAAAATTCCTAACTCACTTTCTGAAGAATCAACACAAAAAACAAAATACAGGGTGGCATAATGTCTGTAAATTAATTTGTAGTCACTGCCACCAATTAAACTAAAATTTAAAACATTGTAATTAAGAAATAATACAAGACAAAGCACAGATAACATATCGAGAGCTAAAAGGCAGGACCTTGCAATTTTGGTCATCGCCTTAATGGAAGTTGTACGAAGTTTTTATTGGCTCCTGTAAAATTCATTTTTCGTAAATACGAAGTTCTGTCTTTTAGCCCTCGATATACTATGTTACCAGTGGGGATATTAATATAAACAATATTCACCTTCCACCTTCTAAAAAATTACAGACATTATCATCCCTTTTTGACACCAGTTGAAATGTTTCTTTAATTATCTGTTGTTGCATATCTTCAGGCTGAAATATAAAATTATTTAATTATTTAAATAATAGTTCTACACAATACTTACAAAATACTGGTAGAATTTAGATAATCTAGGTTTTCCATGATTATTAAATACTAAAATAGCTTTAATCATGATTTACTATATATTATGACAAAGCAAACTATATAACAAAACTTATAAAATCCTAATTGTTCTTAATAAAAAATAATAAATTGAAAATTCCAACTTTTTAAAATATTTTAGTTTTTAACCTAAGTCACCTAAGTTTTTAATTTTTAAAAATGTAAACAGCTGATTTTAACCATAGTGGTGATGTGTCAAAATAATTATTCTACTCTGTGGTCAAATGATAAACAAGAAAAAATCTTTTATGAAATGAAATTGCTCCCATTAAAATCAACAATCCAAGTAATTTGTTATACGAATACTTATGTGGGTCATGTAGATAAATAATAAAAAATTATTTCATTCAGAAATTACAGCATAGATAGTTATTTCAGAAGTTATGAATTCTGATTAGTAAACCCTCCTTTACAGGAATCTGTAATGATTTTTGTCTTTGTTTTCTCTATATTTTGTCTCGCTTCTTTCTCCCCACTCGTTGACTTTGTTGACAAAAAAAAATGACGGCCGACAATGACGGAAGAAATGAAAGAGGAAATTTAGTAAAATGGCGTCGTCGGTTGATGAATGAGATTTTAAGGTTGCTTTGCGTATCGGTAGAAATTTGTGAATTGACTGAATAATAAACAAATATGAATTATAAACAATAGACAATTTATTACGTGTGCAATATTAAAAATGAAACGGACATTTTATGTGAATTGTTCACTATGTAAATCTTTTTTTCTTCTGGCGGTAGCTACTGTTTTAACACCTACAACACAAGGTAACCAAAAAACCAAATGGTTTTAAATTTATAGTTTTCAATAAGTAGTTTGGTATTTGAATTATTTAATGCATTAAGTAGCACAGATGTTTTGTTGAACTATAGAATATTATAGCTCATATACCTACAAGTTTTAAATTTGTTACAAACTTAGTTTATGTTTTGATTGTGTAGGTGTAAATTTAACCTCTTTATTAAGTTTATGTACCCACTAACAGTATGCTTAGTCGCAGCATACATTATTTTTCGGGAAAATTTTACTTATTCAATAGGAATTTAAAGAAATGATATTATTTACCAACTTTTCAATTGTTGAGTTATTTTATATCAAACAATTTCTGAGCTACTGCGCTGATTACATAAATATTAACAATTAACAATTTTAAACGGTATTAGAGTATATTATTAATATTATCAGCCGATAAATGTAGTTAATTTTGATGTTTTAAAAATAATTTTAGTGCTATACTTTGCCTCTCTTGTTTGAGAAAAATGATATGAAAATTTTATCTTATTGTACTAATATAATAAATATTTTTATCTTAGTGTTGTTATTGTATAACTACCATATTTTGCGCCATACAGTCTGAAAAATACGATAAGATATGAAATGAAATTCCACTACATTTGGAAACAAAAATGGATAAAATTATGTTTTAAAAGAAAATTGTAGGTAATCGTCTCGGTAATTCTACTATAATAACTAAAAATAAATTATATTTTTTTGTAATATACCCTTACAAGGTGTGTAATTCATGTAATAGGTACCTACCACTATTAATTGCTATCTCCCAAACTAAGTGCTACTATATCAGTTAAATTAGAGAAAAGTTGCCTTTTTGATGGCTATTTGGTCTTTTTATTGCGCTGCCAAAATTATATTAATTTCTGAGATACAGGGTGATTTATTAAAAACGGATAATATCTATAGAACAATTCATTTTTGAAACGCAATTTAAAATTGATAGTTTGTAATTCTTTAAGCGCTATAACATGTTTCCATCAATTCTTATTTTCGTCTTTTCGTATTCCGGCTATCACCATCAACTTAATTATTTTTAAGACGGACCTGGTTTTTTTTTATTTTTCAAAGCTTATCACTTTTCAAATGCAATGATGCATTACACTTACCACTTTGATTAAATATGTGTAAAAAACAAACATCATTTTTGGGGTTATTGTGATACAGCATTACATTTGGGAGCTATGTTTGGGAGCCTTTTAAATAAAAAAAAATACAATAATAATAACAGACCCGTAAGTATATAATAAAAAATAGTAATACAAAGAACAGGTGGTACCTATATTTCGACTTCAGGAACACGTCTATCAGTTTTTTTTTTCAAAAAAAAAATGTTGAAAATCGGGCATTTCAGAAAGCCTTTTTAGAACTGCCTGTTCATCGCAAATTTTCTGGAGGTCTAATTTATAATCTCTGCTATTACCATGGTTACGGCTTTACTCTATATGGTTACGTTAAAAAATTCGGTGGCTCTCAAAATTTTTTAATAATAAATCACTTGATGAATCTTTTTTTTTAATTTTCAAAATTGAATAACTCTGTTATTTTGACATATTTGAAAAACGGTAAGGAGAATATATGTTTTTTTATCAAGATCTACCAGTCCTATAAAATATTTGCACTTATTTAAGAATCATTCTGTATATGTAGATGTTTTTTACATCACCGTGTATCTCAGAATCTGACGGAATTTGGCAACACGGTAAAAAGATCTTAGATGAGCACAGAAAAAGCAAATCTTTTTTTAATTAACTAACCTATCTTGTAACACTTGCCGTTTGGTAGATAGCAATAGTGGTATCACAAGAATTAGACGCCCTGTATATTAGTTAAAATCGAAGTTAAAATATAATTTAAACAATATTTTTATATAATAAAAAAATTAACTTTTTTACTTCGTTTTTTGAGAGCGTCACGATGAAATTTTTACCCCCTGTAGGTATCTCCGAAACGAAGCATTTTAGGACATACATTATACGAACTTTTTTACTTATTTTTATCTGCAGAATATGCTGCCGAAGTTTCCGTAATACAATTCGGACCACCCTGTATTATACCGAGTATTACGGTATTATACTTAAAGATGGAAAATTATATAGTGAATATCGATTGTCATTTCCAAACTAACTTGTTTGTAGTTTGGGTCCAGGAGGTTGCATTATGTTGAAGACTACAATTATTCTTAAAATAGTATCACTTATTGTAATATGTTTTAGTTACTTGAAACAGCTGATTGACTATTTGCCACAGAAAATTCTACAATATATTTCCTATCAATTAAACTTTTAGTTACGTAATCGAGGGCGCGATTTTTAAATTAATTGTTGCCAATCATGGACATATTCGGCGCCGTGACTTCAAAATCAAAATTCTCATGTCAAAAAACTCCCTGACACCAATTTTCATCCAAATATTGACGCAGTGCCTTCTATTAAAAGATCAGCCTACGGGCGAGATTTATGACGTCACGCTAGTTAGATATAACGGATTAATAAATATGTTGTAGAATACATGGAAAACATAATTATTCCTCAGATTTTTGGTTTGTATTTTAAAAATGATATAGTTTACATGAAATATACATAATATATAGTTAATAACTACAACATATATACCTATTTATAGTAATAAATACTTTGGGAAATAAACTATGAACCATACAAATGCAACAAATGTTTTACAATGTACAGCTGGTTCCAAAAAAAATGAATACGACTCTTTACACATTTTTTTAGAATATTTGTGCAGTGTATATTTATGTGTCAAGTATTTTGACATGTTAAAGTTATTGTGACATTGAGGTCATTGTGTCAGAACGTCAGTATGACATGAGTAGAGAAATGGGGGACTGGTATCATAGAATATACTGCCCGAAATAATAAAAATATGTTTTAAATCGTATTCAATTTTATTGGAACCAGCTGTACAAATAATGTATAGGTACATAAGATAATGGGTAAAATGTAAATATATTTTAAATTTTGGGGTTTGAAAATCGATCTAATTTAACAAAAAACATTCAATATCTACTAATAGTAATGTATTATTATTTGCATTCACAAAATTTATATGTATATTTTGCAAGTATCAATGTTCGAAAAATTATATTTACAAATAATACAATATTATCTAAAAAAAGGCGTCAGCGATGGCTATGAAATGAAGATCGCTGGCATTTTCTATGTAAAATTATTCTAAAATTTTTGATTTTCTTGGGATTTTTAGGTTCGGGAAAAACGCTGATTTAAGTTTTCATTTGGGTTTTCATTATTTTTATTTGGTTTAAAAAAAACGTTTCGGCAACTATAGCCTTCATCAGTGTTGTGTCATATGAGAAAAATAGTGTCGAATATAATCCAAAAAATTACATATACAATATAATTCACACCTCATAATGTTTACTGCAATTAATAAACTAATATAAACTTATCAAAAGATGACCACATGTTTTTTAAAATTATTATTCTTAACACTAAAATTATCTACATTGACTATGGAGAACGCAGTAAACATTATGTGTGTGGTGTGAATATTTTATATGTAATTTTTTGGATTATATTCGACACTATTTTTTTCATATGACACAACACTAATGAAGGCTACCTATAATGTTAGCCGAAACGTTTTTTTTAAACCAAATAAAAATAATGAAAAACCAAATGAAAACTTAATCAGCGTTTTTCCCGAACCTAAACCCCAAGAAAATCAAAAAATTTAGAATATTTAGAAAGAAGGTTCAAGAATATCAAATTTTCCAAGATTGTAAAATTCTAGTTAATTATTTTATGTGTACAGTTATTTAGGGAATGTCATCGATGTTCATTTCCAAGCCAACTAGACGCCGATTTTTTTCGATGATACAGTATAATTCTTACGTAAAATGTAAATAACATTAGACCAATTAAAACAAAGAAATATGAATTTCTTAGTATTTTTAGTAACACCTTTATTCTTAAAACTTAATTTAGTATTATGCAAATATACCAATTTTATTGTTATTTTATTCATATTGTATTCAGCCATCACTTAAATATTTGATATTAATTTGGTATTGTAAATAATCAACACTATTCATTAAAAATTACTGAACAAATATATGTTATGCTTGACATACATTATATATTATCAAACAAAAACACACTCTTCTTTTAAACTGTATCAGTCTTGTCTTTACAAAAATCTTTTTTAAAATTTGAACTCAAAATAATAATCTTTTTCATGATCTTTAATACACATATTCTTTATTTTTCCCCAGATCATAATACCTACTTACATGTTTATCTTACGTGTTTGAATCTATCGAAGCTGAACCAACAACACTTGAAGTGGAGATTCCACAATATGAATAAAATAAACATAATTGTCCAATTTTCATTAATACTATCATAGGAGAATATTATTTTTAAATTTATTAAAGATATTTTCAATAGAATTCTCTTGATTTATAACTCGTACCCACTTTTCTTGCTCTTCCCACTTTAGGCTGCCTAGTATAACTATCCTTTCCACCAGGAACACAACAAAGATGAGGCATAGCACCAAAAACACACTCCACTTAAGCTTTATTGATGAATTGTTAGAGTCTTAAAAAACACACACAAAAATCACGATGAGTAAAAAATGTATGGGCACTTTTAGGTTAAATCACTTACACAACGTGTAATTTTTCAATTTTTCTATTTTTTATGCGAAACCGAGAGTGACCATATATCTGGTAGTGGTTTATGTCACTTAAACACCAAAATAATTAGTTTTTTGCACTACAATAATAAATAATCCCAAAAATCATAGAGTTAAAACCAAAAATCAACCGACAAAATATGAAACGGAATCTAACCCAATATCTAAGTATGTACAGCTGATGAAGTAAACAAAAGTCCGCCCCCAGGCTGATCTTTTAAAGAACGGCAGTGATTGACGTTACTTGATAAATTATTTGGAAAAAATCTCGAAATAAAAATGGAATTTTTACCCCCTGTATTATACCGAGTATTACGGTATTATCAGAGTAAGTAGATCGCCGAGTAGCGACAGAAACCGTCGGTCGGCTCCGTCGTCGGTGGGACCAAATTTTCTTTCTCTCTCTTTTGACGTGTTTGACAGATAGACTACGTATTTAACTGCTCTACTTATGAAGTGGTCCTATAAACATGGTATATACCTGCTGATAATTTGACGTGGAATTAATTATAAAGTTTTATACATAATTTTTTGTTTTGTTTTATCCTTATTTCTAAATTTGAATGTATAAAATATTTTAGAGCTAATAAATAATTTAAAAAACGATTCGTTGCCTGAGGTATACTTGAAATAAAGTATATAGAAATATTTGATAAATGGCAACCAACAGTGGCAACTTCGCTTCTTCATATGACAGATAACATACTTATTTCGCGCAGCCGCAAAGTAAATTGAAAACGGGACTGTCGCTGCTCGTCGGTTTACTTACTCTGGTATTATATCTACATATGTACTATATCGAAAATTGTATGGTGTATATCGATTGTCATTTCCAAACTAACTTGTTTGTAGTTTGCGCCCAGGAGGTTGCATTATGTTGAAGACTACAATTATTCTTCAAATAGTATCACTTACAATATGTTTTAGGACCGTTTGACACGGGACTTAAATTTAAGAACTGAAAAGTAGTTTGGGATATATTTTATAAAATATTGTATGCAAGAAATATGTATGTATGTCAGTGTATGTAAGTGCATGCGCAGAAAAGCGCAGGATTTATTGACGTTATTATTAATTACTTGCTGTTGATTGTTGAATACAAAATAAAAATAAACTATACTACAACTATGGAAAAAGAAAAATTGATATTAGTAGTCGGTGCAGTTGGTGGAATTTCGTTAATATTAATACTAAAAAAAAGAAAGCGGAATTGTGAAAATATGTGTAGAAAGAAAAACTGGCACAGGAAATGGATTGGCAAAAGAGCGGAAGGAAAAGGCATTTTGACAATGTTAAATAAAGAGTTGCTCCATGAAGATCCTTTATCATATAAAAACTTTCTAAGAATGAATAAAATATCATTTGAAAACAATTAAGGTCAAACAAATATAACATAAACATAACCTTACAAAATCAGAGAAATGAAATTATGTATTGCGCATGTTCAGCTAATTGCATGCAAGAATTTAGAACATGTTCTATTTTATTGCATGCAATTTGACTAAAAATGCGCGCGCAACAAATTGTATACAATTTAGGCTGGAATATTGTCCCGTGTCAAACGGTCCTTAGTTTCTTGAAACAGCTGATTAACTATTTGCCACAGAAAATTCTACAATATATTTCCTGTCAATTAAACTTTTAGTTACGTAATCGAGGGCGCGATTTTTAAATTCAGTTGCCAATCATGGACATATTTTGCGCCGTGCTGACTAACTGGAATTTAAATTTCGCGCTGGGGTTTCAGGTGGTAGCAATGCTGTAAAAAATGTCAAGTTGCCGCATTTATTTATTTCCTGGCATTGTCATTCGTTTTGACACTTTTTGTATTACAAGTTTTTGGTTTAAGTAAATAGTGTTGTGCTTTAAGCTTGAAAATGTTTACTAGCAGACCTTGCAGTTGAACATTATTCTTTTTAGAACCTCTTTTAGTGCGAAGTATACAAGTTAGCCTAATTTAGCTTAGATAAGCCGTAAAAAATGCATCCTAACTTTATTAGAATATAGAATATTTTGAACGGGAAATCGGTAGTAATGGCCCTTTATGTCCCTTAAGTGCAGTTAAGAAGGTGAATTTTATTGATGTAAATAATAACTGTTCATATAATATTTATAATTAATTTATTTTTGTTTCCTAAAATATGTTGATTAAATGAAAATATGTAAAAATGGGCAACGCTGTGCCAGTCAAACTTAATCACGTGACTAAAAGTTTATTCGGTATGATATGAACTGTATACCTATGTATACTGTACCCTGAATACCCTGTATACCTGATGCATGAATTGTTTTCTTATAAATACTTTTGTAAATACTCGTGTTTTAATACATTTTTATAGACCAAACTTTAATGATGATTATTTTAAAATAATTGACATTATCTCTTTTAATAGATTTAATATTGTTCTATTTTGGAACTGAAATATTTTACGACACATCAAAATAATCGTTATCGGTCTTTAAGTAAATATTTTATTTTTAATTGATCTCTAGTGTTAACACTAATGTCTCATGTGACATTTAATGAGAAGATTTAGATATATGTTATTTTCGTCTTTAGTTGGTTTAGTTTACAGACTAGCTTTTATTTTTGACACTCGGTGACATAAAAAGACAGAAGACCTAACAAAATCGAGACCAAAAATATACTTGTATTTTTAGAAATAATTTATCTAATATTTCCCGATGTTGATTTCCCGATGTCGTAACATTCATTAAGTCTTATGTTATTACTATTTATTAATAATTACTTATTTAATTTTGCGAAAAGAAATGTGAGTTGTGGAAAAAAGGAACATCAATTTTTAGAATAAAAATTTCAACATAGGGAAACAATAAATGAAGTGTGTTTTTGCAATTATTATTAATCGTGATGTTAGAAATTATTTCCAGATAAGCCTAGTATCTAGATTTTCGTAAATAATTAATTTACGAAAGAGTTCATTGACAAAACAAACTTGTCTATCTTTCATATCTTGCAAAAGTCTGAGTATTGAAGTCTGAGCCACTGAAACAGAAATCTAAATAAAAGTTATACAGGATCCGGCAATAGTGCGTCGGGCATCTGTAGTTCCTAAAATAAAAAACTTGAGAATTTTGTATAGGTGCAAACCTAAAATATATACGAGGATGTATGTCAGGAAAATATTTTAACTTCTATAGGGTGGCTCAAAAAGTGAGTGGATCGGGATGATTTTTTTTAAATGGAACACCCTGTATATTATTGCATTTTGGCTTCCTTTCAGATCACTTTACACAATCCTAAGATATGAGTAAATATATTTCGATAGTGTCAAAGATATTAATAAATAAATAAAAAATATATATTTTTTAACCTTCTTTAAAAAGTTATTACAAATACAAGAACCTGTCCTGAAATCAAAACTATATTAGGTATTTACTTTAGATGATCTATACTTACTTTGCTATAAATATCGTAATCTTAAATCATACAGGGTGTTCAAAATTCTACGCCAAATTTAAAATAAAAATATAAAAATAATTTTTCTTTTTTTTTTTAATGTGACACCCTCTATATTATTTTTTATTTTTTATTAGATGGAGAGTTAAAAAATTAAGTAGTAAATTAAAGAGTTAAAAATTTTTTGTACTTAAAGTAAGTATTTCAAAATGTTTAATGGTTTCGCCGAAGGTTTCGCAGATACACCCAGTATTATTTCTTATGGCTCTTTCAACGGTAAAATACAAGGGAAAAATCAGAGGATGCTTTGATAAAAATTTACTGTAGAAAATGCCATATAAAATATAAAACTGGGAATATCTGCGAAACCGTTAAAAATTTTGAAATACTCTTAAATACAAAAAATGCTCATTTTTTAATTCTCCATCTATTGGAGGAGTAGGTAGTTATTTTATATTTTAGAAAGTTTCGCGTAGAATTTTGAACATCATTACCATATTTATAGCAAAATAAGTACAGACCATCCAAAGTAAATACCTGATATATGGTTTTGGTTTCGGGACAGTTCTTGTATTTTTAATATTTTTTTAAAGAAGGCTGAAAAATATATATTTTTATTTATTTATTAATATCAGTAGAGGGAGATGGAGGAGCCGGAGGATGAGGCGGCGGCGTCGGAAGTGACGTAATCACGAGGGGTAAACCGCAGAGGGAAAAGTGTACACCGTAATTCCTTTTACTCAAATAATTCCTCAGAATTCCTCATAATTTCTTCGGAATTCCTTGGAATTCCTGGTCTTCAAGGTCAAGGTCAATCATTCAAGGTCTTCCTTGGAATTCCTTGGTATGAACTCTTTCAGTCTGAACCAGCGTTGCCACCTCGGTTTCGCAGTTCCGCAATGAATTTTCTGGTGATTTTTATAAATGTCTAATGTCTCTATAAGTACTAGATCTAACAATAAAAAGTACTTTTACGAGATTTACGTTTTAGAGTTAAATTTTAGGGCTAATAGGGGATCATGCGGTGGAAATACTGGAAATATGTCGGCACTTACTTATTAAAATTAAATTTTCTCGGGATTTTTTGAAAATGATAGGTACCTAGTTTACTCGTATCTATAGGAAAGGAAATTAATAAAACTTCAGTTGCACGTCATAATACGATCACCAGTAAATTCCATAAGATTACGCATGGTGTCATTGATGAAGTGCACCTAAAGTTGTATTAATTTCCCTATAGTATATACCTAGGTATTATTTCGAGGAAATGAAAAAATCAACTATACACTTTCTGAGTACTGAATAAAAAAATCTTATGAGGGTTTCTTTAAAATGGCGAAATCAGGGAACGTTATAAGTAGATCTCTCGGGGGTGGTTCGGACGTACTATTGGAATATATTTTAGATATATAATCGAGGGTACAATATTAAATTAAAAGAATATCTAACCTGTAGATATTTGATATTGGAAAATTTTGGAAGCGATTCGAAAACGAAAAACGAATAGTAAAGAATCGCCTGCAAAACGATTTTTAACCATAAACGATTACTACCTATTATAATATTCATGGTTTACTATCGTTAATTTTTTATAAAGTTGCTTGTAATTCCTCTTAATTCCTGTGGAATTCCTCTAAATTCCTAAGGAATTCCTTGGAATTCATCGGAATTCTTACGAAAATCATTGGAATTCCTTGGAATTCCTTGGAATTCCTCGTAATTCCTTGGAATTCCTGTAGAATTCCTTCATAGTGTACACCATAATTCCTCTGCGGTTTACCCCTCGCGTAATCAGTTGTGAACATGTAAAATGGGCTAATAAACAAGAACAAACAGGTTTGAACCGCTTTAAAATAGAACTAAACATGTTTGAACATAAAATGAACAGGTCCATTGTTTTAAGCTAAAAAGCGGTTCAAAGCAGATCGAAGCTGTTCACATCGGTTCAAATCTGTTTGTTCTTGTTTATTAGCCTATTTTACATGTTCACAGCTGATTACGTCACTTCCGACGCCGCCTCCTCCTCCGGCTCCTCCACCTCCACTGGCGTGGAATCGGTCATCTCCCGCTACTAATATCTCTGACAGCATCAAAATATATTTACTCATATCTTAGGATTATGTAAAGTGATCTAGAAGGGAGCCAAAAATGCAATAATATACAGGGTGTTCCATTTAAAAAAAAATCATCCCGATCCACTCACTTTTTTGAGCCACCCTATAGAAGTTTAAATATTTTCCTGAAACACATCTTCGTACACACTTTAGGTTTATACTTAAACAAAATTATCAAGTTTTTTATTCCAGGAGCCCGACTCACTATCGCCGGACCCTGTATTTTGTAAAATGCCACTGCGTAGAATCCAGACGGAAACAGCTAGTACCGTTTCAGGGTCAATGCTTAACATCTTCCCGAGCATCTCCTCTTTTTTCCGTCGTCAGAAGTAAAAAAAAAAATATTTCTTTGATTTATCCTTCTTGCTGTTTTCTTCTGAAATTCTCTTACCAGATATCTATCCCCCATGAGATCCTCCATATGTTACAAAGTCTTTAAAGTCAGCCATAGAGTATGCAAGTAAAGAAAGAAAATGTTTATCTCATCTGCAGCTTTGTCGGCAATTTATTTTTGAAACTACCCAAACGGCATTAATCAACGGAACAATTCGAGATGGTCGATAAAAGTACGTGTATGACAATGGCTGTGTACCGTTAAAACAAACGTGTATGGAACTATTTGTTCTATGCGGTGCATGTGCGAGATAGGACGTAGTTGATATATCTCGTATTGCACAAAGACAGAATGGAAATTTTATCATAAAAATACGACTCATTGGGCACACAATTCATAGTTATCTCGCATTTTAAGCAAGTTATTTTACTTATTTTTATTCACAAGAAATATACTTATATACTAGGGTTTCCGGAATCGGAGCTGTTTTTCGGAACTGGGAATTTCGGTACCGCGCCTCTTAGGAACCGGGATTTTCCGATTTTTTCGGTACTTTCGGTACTGACTAATTTTTGTTCAATGGTGGTGCAGTTCATCAATCAGAAAGCAAGGGATGGCTTTTCAAAGTAAAATGGATAAAAAATTGAGATTTTTAATGAAAAGAATATCAAATTATTGTCATGAAAAAAAATGAAAACAAGTAAAGAAAAAAAATTAAAACCGTTAATTAAATTTCACATCAAACAACATAAACCGACTTAACTGAATTTGATACAAAAGCTCTAAAATATTGAATTAAAAATGCAAATATCTATTAAAACATTACATAATAAATATTATAGGAACTTCGAAAGAAAAAAGAGGCAAGAAGAATAAGAAATAGCATCATTACTTATTTAGAAGAGTTTGATTTCGACCGCTAGAAAGTACTATAAAGGACTTTCTCACGTAACAAAAAAATAATGTTTTAATTATTGTTACTGAGGCACTTTCTGTGATAATTAGAGTTTCCAGAATCGTACTAAAATATTTTTGTTCAACGATTGTGGTGTTCGTCAATTAGCAAGCAAGAGATGGTTCTCAAAAGTAAAACCGATAAAAAATTGAGAGTTCCAAATGAAAATAATATCAAATTATTAAGTCATCAGAAACTAAACATGAACACAAATAATGAACACAAGCGAAAAAAAACACATAGGTAGCTTAAAAATTACACCAAACATCAACCAACCTCGAAACCAACTTAACTAAATTAGAAAAAAATTAACATTTTGAATTGAAGACGCAAATGCCTATAAAAACATAACACAAAAAAAACTAATACATTCAGCAATAGTATACTAAATAATAAAATACCATATCTAAACTTCAATAATTGCTAATAAACTTCAGAAGTAAATAACTTCAGAAGTAAGAATAGTAAGAGATAGCATCACTATTTATTTAGAAGAGTTTGATTTCAACCGCTAGAAAGTATCAAAAGTCTTTTGCACGTAACAAAAAATATATTTTTAATTATTATTACTGAGTCCCGGTTCTGAACCCTATTACATACAGTGCCGGCCAAAAGTGGAGAAACTTTTATAATTTCTTTCCTATTTGCGATTGTGTATAATAATCCTTCATTAGATTTTTTATTGGCATGCTTGCTAATAGTTACATTAAATAATGCACACAAAAAACTTAAATAATTGTTTTTATTGTATAAAATAAATAATATTTACTTTCCTAGAGGACATAAGTGGAGAAACTTTACTAACAATTAACAAAAACTACCTATTTTTTAATATTTAGTTGAAAATCCTTTGTTCTTGATCATCGATTCCAACAAAGACCTAATTTTATTTTCTGAAATCTCAGACCAAGCTTGTGACAGAGCAGCAAATAATTGATCTTTATTTGTAAATTTTTCTGGGTGTTTCTGCCTGACTTCGCGTTCTAGTTGCTCCCACATATTTTCTATGGGGTTCAAATCCGGGCTCTGAGCTAGCCATTTTATAACAGGCACTTGTTCTGCTTCAACAAATTCTTTAACGATTTTTGCAGTATGCTTTGGATCGTTATCATGCTGAAACACAAATACGTTTAAATAAAATATACGACGGCCTCCCCATAAGAGTTGAGGATTTACGTCCCAGTATTGAAGGAGGACAGAAAATCGAGTCGAATGGTTTCAAGACATAGGTTCATCCTTGTTTAGTCAAACCTCCTACAACACAAGGATAGACTTATGTAGGAGATGCATTGAAATTCTATAGCCATCCTTCAATATCGGGACAGAAATTTAAGCGGTAGGTACCTTCCGTATACTCTATTTTAAACGTATTTGCTGAAACAAGAGGTAACGATTCCAAACTAGAGGTAACGATTCCTCAGCAAATGGCAACATTGTATTTCTTAGATACTGATACCGATCCATAATTTCTTCTTTTCTTCTTAGTGGTCCCATCCCATGGCCAGAGAAGCACCCCACACAAGCACGTTGCCACCCCCATGTTTGATAGTTGGCGTAGTATATTTCGGATTGTATCTTTCATTATTAGGACGCCTTACCCACTTCATAGCATCGGAGCCGAACATGTTAAATTTGCTTTCATCCGACCATAGCACTTGTTTCCATTGATCGTAAATCCAATTTAAATGTTCTGTGGCAAAATCCAAACGAGACCGTCGACTTTTTTCGAAATAAAAGGCTTTTTGGCAGGGCGTCTGATGGCGTGTAGCTTCCCTTCACTTAGGCGTCTTCTAATAGTCCTCACAGAAATTGAAACATGTGGATTTTCCTTTTTTATATCGACCGCAGTAAAAAATTGATTTTTCAAAGAACACCTTATTAATTTATCGGTGGCAGCTCCACTTTTTCTGAGCCATCCTGGTTTAGGTTTACTTTCAATTATTGATCCTCTTACTTGGGACAGTTTTATTTGTTTGCAAATAACACTTTTATTTAATTTTAACTGACTTGCAATATCAACTTGCTTGACTCCCTCCTGGTATTTTTTAATAATCAGTTGTTTTACCTGATTGGATAAATTAATACCACGAGGCATTTTACATTTTTTTTAATTATTATTTTTTAAAATAATAATTAAAAAAAGATAGAGCGATTTCTGAAGGCACGTTTTGCCACTCATTTATGAATCCTTATTTTCTCTTTTAGGTGACCATTTTTTCCTCGCCTGTTTCAAAGTCCCATAAGAGATGATTCTCCTTACCTCTACCCCACCCCTCTAGAATCCCAAAATCCCGAAGGAAAGTTTGTCTCGAAAAAAACCCGGTATAAGATTAAAAACTCCGAAGATTAACACCAATTTTTTATGCATAATGTATTAATTTGCTACATTAAGTCCAGTAAATAAGGACACAAAAAGACCCAAGTCTCTATGTAATTCGTCTTTCTTGACATTTTAGGCGGATAGTGTACCTTTTGGGGAGTAGTTCAGTAAAAATCAGTTTTTCGCAAATATCTGCCAAAATATGGAATTTACAATTTTTTTTTCAAATAAAAAATGAAGCTTAGGTCATTATCTACAAAAAAACAGCATGACACTTTTTTTCATAAAGTCCCTGGAAAATGGTTAAAACCGCCCTAAAAGGTCAAAGAATGGGGTTTTCGCCAATATTGGTCGAAATATCGCATGTAGATGACTTTCATGATCGCCAAATGAAAGATTGGGTCCTTAGCTACAAAAATCATCCTGACACTTTTTTTTTCTAAAGTTCTTAAAAAGAAACCAATTCGACTATTCGTAATTATGCAATTTTCTTTTTTGTTTACACTTTCCGGAAATCCCTCGGAAAATTCCAAAAAAGCCGAAGAAGTCATTCTTGAATAGTTGTTTTTTACTAAAGTGTGATTAAACAAATACTTCAAACTTTCTCAGTTGCTTAAAGGGATTCTAAAAACAACAGTTAAAAAAAATCTTGACAAATAAGCTATTATTAGTAAAAATATGAAGAAGTTTGTTAAAATCTGAAAAATTTTTGGGCTAAGGAATGGTTTGCTCGTTTTTTTTATTATCATAAAATATGACAAAATTGAAACAAGTTCCAAAATGTGATAGCTGTTGATTCTACCTTTTAAATGAGCTTTGAATCATCAAAAAATATTAAATTTTAATCGAGTTATTAAACAATTTGACCTATCAATTAATGATACGCTTATGAAATTTATCTTCGGAGCGTTAACACTTTCGAGAAAATTTAGTGATCCTCGAGGCGGAAGATCTCTAAAACTACTAATCCTAAGCTTCTTTTTTCTAAATCTAAGCTTCATTTTTTATTGCAAGAAAAATTTTCTATATTGCATATTTTAGAAAATTTTTAGGCAGTTACTTTGGCAGCTATTTCGAAAAACTGATTGAAAAAATGGCCATTTGGGGCCATTTTTTCGGCCAAGGCTGGGGAGCAGGGTGTTACAATTTTTTTCTCAAAAGATACACAATCCGCTTCATTTACTGGACTTAATTTCACTATTTGAAAACTAAAATAATTAACGTACTTACAGACCGACAACGTCAAGACCCTGACTCAGAATGGCAAACTATCAAAAACATTGTAAAAATACTCCAGCCAATAAAATTAACAGTCAACGCGACATATATATATAGATTTATGCAAAACAGAAGCCACATTAAAAGACTGCTGAAAGCTCCACTGAAAGAACTATCCTAAATTAAAATTCCATTAAGCACAGATATACAAGATTATTATTTATTTAATAGATTAAGAAAACGGATCAAACAACTCAGAACCATTTATTCTGACATTTTCGGCATTCTTGCAAATCTCGAATTTATAAACTCTGAACCAGATGATTAATTCAAAACATCCAATATTTCCCTAATTAAATCTGAATTAGAAAAACTCTTGATCAGGCTGGAGCTCGACAATGGAGATGCACCCAGAACAGAAACCAGTAACGACAACGACGAGGATGAGTTTCCCATTGCCCAAATTCTGAGAGGAGAAGAAAATGAGTCCCAGAAGGCATTAAAACAATGTTGGAAGTCTATGCTCATGCAAATAGGGGCCAAGCTGTAACATTGTTATATTACATAACTTCGCTGTAAAATTAACAGGGGAGCCAATATCTGGACAGTTCAACATTCACATGGGATTTTCAGTTTCCAACGACAATGCACCACCCGGTATATTATTTATAATGTTTTTCTTAACTATAAATTTTCTTTGTTGTTGATATTTTACAACTACTAATTTATCTCCAGTCCTCGTATCTATTTCTAACACGAAAAAATCCATATGCACCAACTAGAAACGCAATTATTGAAGTCTTTTATTTATCTCTGTTTCGTTAACCCATCGCAAGAGCGCGCCGGTGTCGTCCTTTTGGGGTTTGAGTGATGACCAGGCGTTATTCCAGATTTATTTCGATTTTAGTTATATTTACGGTTAACGTTCCAGACTGCGGTGACTGAGTAGAGGATCAACGCACGCTCTGATGTAGCATGGCGCCTTTCTATAAACCGTTTTGTTAGTTTATCCCGAGGATTATCCTATATAGACGAATTTCGGAATTTAGATTTCCCTTTTTTTTTGTGAACTAAAGGTTGAGTAAGAATCTATTAATACTAATTCTTTAACAGACTTTTTTTTTATATAACTGTAGTTATTGTGGCAAAGATACTATAAAAGACCAGAAAGAGATTTATTCTATTATTTTGTATGTAATTTAAATAATGTTTAGTTTTGCTTATTTAATAAATAAACTTAAATGTATTAGTGTATTTACTTTAAAGGCGGGTTGATACGGTTACCCAACAAATTTCTTACAGTGTGTAAAAACCTCCAAACAAGCCAAAAGTGTCACATCACGGATCACTGAGCAATCCATTCTTAACAAATACAGGAGTTAGGCAGGGATGTTTCTTAGCGCCTCTCCTATTCAACATATTTATACTCATATTAAATGGACCGCAAACTGCAGCATAAGGTCATTAGATACAGACACGACGGTGCGGTGGTCTGTTCAACATAAAAACACGCATAAAATGTATCACAAAACTTCAATACGCTGATGACCGCGCTCTAGTTGCTAAAACGTTGCAGCAATTACAGCATATAACTGGATATACGAGGCTCTGGGCCTTAAGCTGTACATCGATCAAAACAAATAAAAGGTACAAGGATATTTTCTATGAAAACTTAAAGGGATAAGCATGCTGAATCAGTGGGAGGAAGCAGCGCGCAACAGAACGCAATAGAGAAGAATTATTGTAAACTCAGTTAACAACAACCAAAAAGTAAAGACGCAACAAAGTATGCTTATATGAGATTTTTGAATGTCCGGAGTGCGGAAGGGAGATAACATAACGTATCGGTCTTTTCAGTCACAGAAAAGCTCGTGAAAGAAGACCATAATGAAAGAAGACCACATGGGTAACCATTTTCTGATGCGTGTCAAATACTCGTCAACGAGTAATGGCAGTAGTAGGTATTCTAAGCGCCGCGCCGTTATAAATGGCAACATCCAATTGTACTTGGTCCAACTAACTTTAATTGTATCATCTCGCCTTTAAAGAAATATTCAATAGTATTTTCGGATATTAAAATATACTCCTAATATTTAATTTACTCCCTGCACAATATATAAAATAAAATTAAATAATTATCCGTCAAGGACAAGTTTATCTTTCAAAACAAGAAACAGAACTTCTACAACGTAAAAATGAGTTTTAATTAGGAACTGTTTGGTTTATCGGTTTAGGAGGAACGTTTTTTTTTTCTTATAGATAATACATATATTAACAAAATAATTTAGTGCATGAACGAGGCTGTTGGTCGTATAATAATGTTTGTAGTCTGTTAAATTTATTTCATTATTGGAAAATGTATTAATATTACAGCAAAATTTATGTAGTTAAACGTTTTAATTTATTTATTTTTATTATTGAAATTCGGATTCAGGTATTTATTTTTATTGGTGATGGGATAATTCGAGCGAAAATTCACTCGAGTACCCGATTATTGAAATAACCGACATCGCTTGATTATGAGCGAACGCTGCAAGTGACGAGTTACGAGCGACGAACGCAAGCGATCCTAGAATGAAATAAATTGAAATCCGATTTTAATGTAACATATTCGATAAAAAGCCGAGCGAATTTTCTACATATATTGCAGGTAGCAAATTTATACGACGTTATCCGTTGCATATCTGAGGGACAAAATTTTACGACCTACATCGACAATAGTTTGAAATAAACTAAATCAAGCGAATCGCTTGCTATCACCGATGGAATATGGCCTTTCGTATGTGCCCTGCGCACGCAACTTACCGCTTGGCGCTTGACGTTAACGAGTACTGATGACAACAAGCGACGGACGAAAAACCGTCGCTCGGTTATTGCAATCGCTTGAAACTCGAGTACTCGATTATTGAAATTAATCGGTTTTTCCCATCACTAATTTTTATTATTGAAATTGAAAGTACAATCCCTGACGCTAAATCCAAGGAATCCAAATCCTGCTCTTTGGACGGATCTAATGCAGACAGATATGAGAACTGCCTCAAAATAACCCTTGAGAATAAAATGTTAATATGTACGTCTGTAGATAAGAACCTTTGGTTGTTCATGGACATTCATCTGAGGTTTACCGAGTTACCGAGAACTGTGTCAAAATGGGCTTTCATTAATTTTAAATCAATATATCGAAGTAGACATAATAATATGCTTAACAATAACATAAAAAAACTCTTAGTGAGAGCCTGTTTCTCATTTCACATTTTGTGACGTTCTCTATAGTGGAATGACAGTTGAAACTGTTATTTAACAGCTTAAAATAACAGTTTTTATAAATGTATTATATTGTTAAAGTAGCCATCATTGTCAGTATACTACTGTTTTTTTCTGTAAATAGCAACTAGCAGCAGTTACGAATTTTTATTTCGAAGTAGGTAACAGTTCTAAAATATCATATTTTTAAATAATAACCCGTCAGTTTGCTATTGTAAGCCTTGAAGAAAAAGAATCGACAAAACTACTAGCAATAAAATAATATTTTCTTAGTAACTAATTCCTTTGATGAAACAGGCTATCTATTTTTTTTTATTAAAATTAATACTATGTTGACATCGCCGAAGCTCATCTTTCATGGATTATGTTTCCATTGTTTACAATCTGTGTGTTCGTAAGGAACTTAAAAAATGAATATTTCACTCTTAACAGCATGCGGAATCTCGAATTTTCTCGAGAAATTTCCCTAAGGGTTTTCCAGATGATTTACTTCCGATCGCTTCAGGAATACATTTTCCATTGCTTCGCCTTAATCTGCCGGCTTTGACATAGTATTTTGTGCTGTATCAGACCGGTATTACTTTTAAAAGGAAAAGTTATATTGGGCATTTAATATTTATGTTTGTTTTTGAATAGCGCCTTAGGGACATAAATAAGAAATGTGTAATGTTACGACATTGGAGAGATTTATGGGATATAAGTTTTATAAAGTCATTTTATTACGTAAATCTACCTAAATAATTTAGTAGCTCTGATAGGTAGGTATATAGGTTAATAAGGGTTCTTATATCTCTTATAGCTCGATGTAAATGTTCTTAAAAATGTATTTTATTTTCTATTCCTCTGGACTCTCAACACGAATTTATTAGTAACTTAGGATTATGTAGAATGATGAAAGAGGAACCACCCTTGGGAGCCTACCTTAGCCACTCACAATTTTTTGAAACAACATTTTTCGGTTCTTTATAAAATTACATTAGATTCCTTTTCTAAATCTGTCTTATCTTATTTTTTGAGATCTTATTAGTGATGGGATAACTCGAGCGATAATTCGCTCCAGTACTCGATTATTGAAATAACAGACATCGCTCGATTATGAACGAGCGATGCAAGTGACGAGTTACGAGCGACGAAGGCAAGCGATTCTAGATTGAAATAAATTGAAATCCGATTTTAATGTGACTACAAAGTCGATCTTGTATTGTCGATCTTGTCACTTATAAACAACACAGGGTCATTAGAAGGAGAAATAAGAAGATGTGAAATGACAAGAGTGGCAGTGCGAAAACTTTCAAAGATATGGCGACACAAAAACATATCTAAACACTTAAAAAAGACTTATTCACTGCCTAATATTTCCTATATTAATGTATGGGTCCGAGTCCTGTACGATGAGACAGTCAGAAATGAAAAAAAATGACGCAACTGAGATGTACTGCAGTTGGCAACGAATGCTCAGAATTCCCTGGACTGCCCGGCGAACCAATGAATCTATAATCCAAGAGCTGAACATCACAGAACGCCTCTCAACTTCTATACGTATACTTAAATATTTCGGTCACGTTATGAGGAGGGATACTGACTGTATGGAAAAAAACTCATTATACAGGGCAAGGTTCCAGGAAGAAGACTAAGACGCCGCTCGCCCTCCCGTTGGATAGACCAGCTATCAAAGATCACCCACAAGCCACTACACACGCTTGTTCATGAAGCACAAGACGGAATATTAATTTTTAATTAATTATGGAGACAAACCTCACACATCACCTGACCACTACATTCCTCTTGTAGGAATAAAGACATAGAGAGAGAGAGAGAGAGACAAAGTCGATCGAATTTTCTACATACATTGCAGGTAGCGATTTTATACGACGTTATCCGTTGCGTATCTGAGTGACAAAATTTTACGACCTACATCGACAATGCTTTAAACTAAGCTAAATTAAGCGAATTACTCATCGCTTGCTACTTGTCATTTGCATTCATCACCGAAAGAATATGTGCTCTGCGCAAGCAACTTACTTCCGAGCACAACAAGCGACATGCGAAAAACCGGATTATTGAAATCGCTTGAAACTTTAGTACTCGATTATTGAAATTAATCGGTTTTTCTTATCACTAGTTCTTATTTTTCAACAGTTGGGTATACAAACTGGTGAAAAATAAGAACTCAAAAATACAAGATTATAGACAGAAAACTGTAATAGTTTCGTCTAAAGGCGACTCCACACATTTAGATATTTGGTATATGAACGAATATGTGTCATCATCATCATCATTTTCAGCTTATTCAACCATTTCCAATTATGGTGTAGCCTCCCTTACATACTCTCTTTGTATTTAGGATTTGAGTCCATTGTTGTCCATTGTTGGCTATGCAGGCCCAAATTATCCCTTCTAATTTCCTAATATCATGGTCTCATCTCAGGTTTGGTCTTCTTCTAGGTCTCTTAATTCCTCGTGGGTACGATGCTGTAATGTTTGTGGTCCATCTGTTATCAGTTCTTCTTGCCAGGTGTCCTGCTCATTGCCATTTGAGGGATTTGACTCTGTGGATGACATCTATTACCTGGGTCTTTTGTCGTAGCCACTATATTCTTTTACGGTCTCTCTTGGTTATTCCCAGCATATTTCGTTCCATTGAGCGTTGTGCGACCTGCGATTTCCTTATGATGTCCGATCTTATTATGAATTAAGTTATGATTGTCCAGGTTTCGAATGCGTAGGTCATGACTGATAGTACATATTGGTCGAATATTTTCTTCTTTAGATAGAGTGGCATTCTAGATTTGAATATGATTTAGTTTCTTCGATAAGTACTCCATGCTAACTTAATTCTTGGGTTGATTTCTGGTAGTAGAGTATATAGGTTGATTATGGTAGTAGTAGTATCTTCTGCTACTATTTCCAGTGTTGGGCTATTTATTAGAATGTTTCTTTTCTTTCCACTGGTTCGTTGCACATTACTTTAGTTTTTACTAAATTCATTTTGAGACCCACTTTATTGCTGGCTGTATTTAGTTCATTAATTTATGCTTGTAGTTCTTAAGGACTATTGGCAATTAGGACTATGCCATCAACGCATCTTAGATGGTGAAGATATTCTCCATCTATTTTTAAACCTTTGTTGGTCCAGTCCAGTTCATGGACGATTTCTTCTAATGTTGCTGTAAACAGCTTTGGGGATATCGCGTCTCCTTGTTAGAAAGTGTCATAGTTAGTAAATGACCACAAATCAAAGGCGCGAATATTTGCAAAACTAGCGAAAACCTGTCTGTCTACATATTCAGACAGTAGCAGTGCCTCGTAGCTGCATTTTGTGTTTACTATGTTAAAATTTAGTGATGCAACGAAACTACAATAGAATATTTGAAAAACGAACTTGATGGAGTGCATCTCATCCGCTTCACAAAAACAGGATCGAAGTATCTGATGCTTGGAATAGAATATAAAAAGAATTAACCATCCATTGTTCCGTCTTAGAACTTAACGAAAAGAATCTCAGGTCTTCTAATCGTTTAAGAATATTAGTAGTTTAAGATTAGTAAGTAATTTTCTCCAGCTAGTGTCATTCTTCGCAATGTGGGGCCCCACTTTACTTAATGGAATTTCAAAATCTTCTGCAGACAATCTACAGAAAGGTTTAAACAAACCATAATACTCCTTTACCATTATATAATTATATTTTCTAAAGATTGTTAAGGAAACTGATAAAAAGGGATACATATTTCCGCGTCGCGTCGGTGGGAAGGATAGCCAATGTCATTTTTTAATATTTTATTTTGTTTTCTTTTCAATTAATTGTTATACATATTGGGATACATATTTCCGCGTCGCGTCGGTGGGAAGGATAGCCAATGTCATTTTTTAATATTTTATTTTGTTTTCTTTTCAATTAATTTCTTCAAATGTCTTTTTCTCTTTTTATTTAACACAGTATCAAATATGCCGTCACAGCAACCATTGCACTGAAATGTCTTCATTTTTCACTTCCATCAACTATTCAAGAACAAAATAGGCCTCGTCAACCTTAGCAGCTAAAAGAAGACGTTAACTTAAAATATTTTGCTTTCTTCTTTTTTTGCTTTCTAACAAATTATTGGTTATGAATGACATCTCAAAAATAATTAATTGAATATTATATTCTTGAAATTAATAAGTAGCAAATTCTTGTGGCATTTTATAAATAGGTATGTACTACATTCTCGGAACTTTTGAATGTTGGAAATTATTTATAACGTCGCTTTATATTTACCCGCTGTATAATTTATCGATAACGGGTATTTAGTGGAGTAATTAAAAATACGCTCGAGTCGTCTTTGATTGTCAATATAAAGTATAAACCTACTCGTCGCGTTTCACTATTACGATCTACATATTCATTTTTATGAATGAAGTTTGTTGTGTCTGCTCGCATGGAACTTGCAAACATGAAAGAACTACTGTTGGGTTGTAATTATATCGCCCGTCTTTTCAATACTGAGAATAAAGTAACATTATTTAATACATTTTTATCACATTTGAAACAATAATCTAAATATGTGGGTAATTCCACATTCCTACATTAGCAATTTGTTATTAAAGTACTGGTTGAAATATTGATATTAATACACACGTTCCGAACCTATTGCATCTGTTTTTTTTTTGTGTAAGTTGTACGAAAGAATATTTGCAGTAGGGTCAACTGGGGTAAATGTAAAAAGGGGTAAATGTAAACGCCTATTATTTTCTGGTTTAAAGAAAATTTGAACCTAACTTGGCAACATTGTCCGCATTGCGCACATTTGGTTTAGTCAAGGTCAGTTTTTAAATCATAAAACGGCAGTTGGTTTTGAAATATGGCGCGGTCAACATAATAGTGCAGTTTCAAGTGAAAAACGGTTGTACCAAAGTGTTTTAAGAAGTGGATTACTGGCCAAAAAACGGTATGTTTGATAAGAATTTTGGTTTGAATAATTGTTAATGTTATGATTGTTCAGTATTAAATCAAAAATTAGATGTATTTTGCAATTAATAACCTACAAAATATTATTTACATTTGCCCCTGAAGAAATTAGTGTTGGGGTAAATGTAAATGACCAAATGGGGTAAATGTAAATACGAAAATTAATGTGATTAGCCGCCGTCATACACCCCTGAAGACATGGCTAGGGCTGTAGAAGATATTTTGAACAGAAATAGAAGTTACCAACAAGTCGAGGACCACTATAGTATTCCAAAAGCGGTAGTTTTTAACAGAATTAAAGGACGAAAAACTGCAGTTAACAAATTAGGGTCTGGACGGTCACAAGCGCTTAGCTTTGACATCGAACGTGATTTAGAAAACTGTATTAGGGCGCGAGCACGAATGGGCATTCCATGTGACAAAGAAGATGTAAAACAAGTTGTGGCTGAATATGTGCGTGTAACTAATTTAAAAACCCAATTTGTCAAAGGAACCCCTGGAGATGATTGGTACCATTCATTTATGGAAAGACATCCAGGATTGTCAGTTAAGAAACCAGAGTTGCTACAAAAGTGCAGAAAAGATTCCAGGGATCCCTTCGTCGTTTATGATTTTTACACCGACCTGGTCCAAGTTTTTGAAGAAAACACATTGGAGAATAAACCAGCTTTTGTATTCAACTGTGATGAGACTGGGTTTTGTCACGATCCGACTAAATTCAAGGCGATTGGGGAAAAGGGAAAGGCGCTGTCTAGAATATCGGGGGGTTCAGGCAGAGAGTCCACCACGGTACTTGCGTGTATTGCCGCAGATGGATCCTACCTTCCACCTTTAATAGTATTTAAAGGAGTAGGTGTTCAGGCTAGATGGACATCGGATCGAGCTTTTCCAGGAACTCGGTAACACAATATTAATTAAATATTAACTCATACCTATTAAAAAAAATTTTGGACTTTTTTTGTCTTCCAGGTATACTTGTTCCGGTCACGGTTGGATGGAGGAGCCACAATTTTTTGAATGGTTGTCCACAGTTTTTGTTCCTCATGTACAGTCTACACGAACTTCTCGTAACCTACCTAATCAAACCGCTGTGTTGTTTTTTGATGGACATTCTAGCCACATAAGTGCGAGAATAATCAAAGCTGCTATAGAAAATAATTTGCACCTGGTAAAGTTTCCCAGCCACTTAACAGACAAAATACAGCCTCTTGATAAATGTGTTTTTGGCCCTATAAAAAAAATGTGGGAAAAGAAGCTTATCAACTTTGTAAAAGGACAACTTGAAAACAGACAATCGGGCCGTTTGTCGAAGAGCGTATTTGTCGAATTATTAGGAGAAGTGTGGTCACAAGGAATGAAGCCTAGTAATATTGTAAGGGGCTTTGAAACAACCGGCCTTTTTCCCGTCAATGCCAAACGATTTCCCGAATCAGAGTTTAATCCAGCTACACTAAAAAGGTACAAAGAAAGTCTTAGCGAAAATAATTCACCAAGCATAATAGAAACAACAAATACTAATAACTGTTGCAATGAAGAACCTCTTGTGTCAACTATATCAGCAAACATACCAATTGCTGGTCCATCTGGTAAAAATCCAGAAACTTGTACACCGCAAAATTGTCAAAATATGGTAAGTCCTAATCCGAATGCTAAAGATCCTGATCAATCACCTGAGGCATTTCTCCCGCATTCTACACCTGTTAAAAGTATACACACATCCACCTCCACCGTGACTCCCAACACAATAATTAACATATTTGCTGAGCATAGTAATAGTCGTTACATTAATCAATCAGATGTTAAAAAAGTCCAGAGGCAGATTACTCCGAGATTGAAGCCACAGAAGTATGGCGAAATTTTGACTACCCCACAAGTTCTAGAGAAAATGGAACTTGCTCAAAAGTTAAGAAATCAAAAGAAAGGGACCAATAAAAAGCAAAAAGATGACAATGAAAACAAAATTAAAATGGCACATAGTAAGAAAAAAAGGGCTGTTCATGAAGAAGAAATTCAAGAAGAATCAATAGACGAATCTGCTTTGTGTCAAGATGACTCTTCTGATGATGATCTCTTAGAATCAGTCATTGCTGAATCAACAGACGAAGTTGAATATCATGAACCAGTTTGGAGTGAACTAAAACCAGGGTTATTTGTATTAGTAGAGTTTAAGGGAGGGCAGAGAAATACAATCCAATACAAGTATGTGTGTTGTATACAAAGCATCGATCAAGAAGATGAAGATATTGTGGTTCGAGAGGTTAAATTCTGTATCAACAGAGTTTATTCAGAAGCCAAATGATGTAAGTAACATAACATTCAAGATGATTAAAGCAATGTTACCAGATCCAAACCTCGAATATCGTGATAGAAAAATTATTTATATTTTTCCTGGGGCAGTTGCGGTGTATGAAAAAATAAAACTATAGATTTGTATCTGTAGCGATGTTAAAATAATAGGCTCGCATAGGTTAAGTCTACTGTTTAGTGAGCTAATAGCTGTTTTTGAACCTTAAGTTTTTGTGGTTATTTTGTTCTTCTTTTGCAATTAAAAATTTGTATATATTTTTTGTATTTCGGGGTAAATGTAAACACCCCTCCTTTTAAAATAAAAATGTATAAAAACATACAGACTAAGATTTGTTTTCATTTGCCTCTTATGATTCTAATGTCATACTAATACTTCATGAAATATTCATTTACATTTACCCCTATTAGCTGGGTAAATGTAAACACGTAGGGGTAAATGTAAATTAAAAAATAAATAAAAACTAACGTGTCAAATGTCGGTTTGGCTTTGTAAATTAACAGGTAATAGACTAAGCGACACTGTGCTCAAATTTCAAAAGTTTAAAAAGTAAGAAACCTTAGATAATCATTAGCAAAGTTGAAGTTGATAAAATCGTTTACAATTACCCCAGTTGACCCTACCTATGTCACTTCTCGGTACCAACCATGTGTCCTTTTTATAGGATTTTTTGGAATTTGTAATAATTTGATATTTAATAATTATACTTAAAAGAAGTTAAGGAGTTTGTTTTCAGTACATTAATAATCGAACATTGTATTCCGGTTTAATAACTTTTGAACCTCGGATTTTAGCTATTCGTTTTGGACTTGAATTTATACGACTCGTACCCCCATCTAACTTGAGATTAGTGACGCAGTACGCAGCTAGGAAGTTATAAAGCTATTGATCTTACCAAATAAACTTTTAGTCGCGTGATTTAGCTTGACCGGCACAGCGTTGCCGACTTTTACATATTTTCTTTTAATCAAAATTATTTAGGAAACAAAAATGAATTAATTATAAATATATTAGCAGTTATTATCTACATCAACAAAGCTCACCTCCTTAACAGCACATAAGGGACATAAACGGCCATTACTACCGCTTTCAAGATATTCTAATAAGGTTGCGATGCGTTTTTGCAACGGCTGTTAAGCTACTTGCATCTTGTACACATTGCACTAAAAGCGGTTCGAAAAAGAATAATTTTCGACTGCCAGGTCTGCTAGTAAAAAAAATTAAGCTCAAAGTATCACAACAAAATTCCGAGCAAAATACACTTAAACCAAAAACTAGTAATACAAAACTACAGTGTCAAAACGAATCAAAATGTCAGGAAATAAGTAAATAAATGTGGCAACTTTAAATAAATAAATTTTGACATTTTTTACAGCAGAGTTACTACCTGAATCGCGCGCGGGAAATTGAAATTCCAGTTAGTCCGTCCAGCATCATATATCCGTGGTTGGCAATAGGTGTTTAAATTAAGGACCCATATTTCGCCACAACATTTTCAAAGTTATATCTAAAAAAAATAGTTGCCAGTTAAATTTAAAATTATAAAAATACCAGTCGTATGTACACCACACGATGACATTTTGAAATGTCAGATCATTTTTTTCAATTTTTTAGCTGGTGGTAAAATTTTCTGGTACCTATATTTTTTACCATTATATAGAATAACTAGCGTGTACCAGCGACTTCGTTCGCGTCGAATTAATCATTTGTAATGGTGATGATAAAGCAAAGCAAGAATTTCCATTAACATACAAGCTGGATAAAATTTTCTCACATTTGTCAGCATGAGAAACTACAATATGGCGATATTATTATATAACTTGGTAATATTTGAGAGATAGTTTCATCTCGTTGGAATTTGACTTTCGAAAAATCCGTTTGCCAAAAATAAGCTTTTTACGTGAAGCAGTTTAAGCAGAATCGTTACGAAATTACCCAACTTTTTGGAACACCCTGTATGATTTTTTAAAAAATTTCAAGATATGTAAAAATACCAAATAAATTATGCTTGTCCAAGCGTTTTCCCGAAAGACTAACCTTTTTTTAAATAACAAATATTGTAACATTTGAGGGGCTTTTTCTCACCCTCTTGGAATTTGAGATTCGAGCAACCCCTCCTTAGCGAAACCTCTACACCCCACAGTCAATCCCCCTTTACCAAAAATCAGCTTTAAACGTCAAGCAGTTTAAGCAGAATCGTGATTACTTAATGGTCATATTTTATGAAACACCCTGTATAAATTTATAAAAAAATCTTAAAATATGTAAAACAACAAAATAAAATATACGTGTTTAAGAGTTTTTTCCGAAAAATTCACCGTTTTTTAAATAAAATATATTTTAATATTTGAGGGATAGTTTCACCCCCTTAGAATTCGAGTTTCGAAAAATCCCTTCTTATCGAACCTCTACACCCTAAAGTCAATCTGTTTTCCAAAAATCAGCTTTTTACGTCAAACGCTTTAAGCAGGATCGTGATTAATAAATGACCAGATTTTTCGAAACACCCTGTATACATTTTTAAAAAATCTTAAAATATGTAAAAAAACAAAATAAAATATACGTGTTTAAGCGTTTTTCGGAAACTTGATTGTTTTTTAAATAAAAAATATTGTAATAGTTGAGGGGTGGTTTTACCCCTCTTGGAACTGGAATTTCGAAAAATCCCTTCTTATCGAACCTCTACACCCTAGAATCAACCTGTATGCCAAAATTGAGCTTCTTACGTTGAGTGGTTTGAGCAGGATCGCGTGATTAATCAGTATGTCAGTCACTTAAGGATTTTATATACATAGATATTAGTATAGATAATACGAGTAGATAGATAGATATTTTTTTTTCATTTCCAGTGTATTTGTGCTGTTTCAAATGGAGCGGACTGATCGTGTGTATTTTTAAGGTCCGACGGAGTACTTTCACCTGTGCATGTGAAACAACGTATTTAATCATACATATAGCAAATACGCACGCGGATGGTCCGTCGTTAGAAATTATCCGGACGGATCATCCGCGCCCATGTGAGTCTATTCATATGAACTCATGGCACTTGTTGAACGGACGGTCCCCTCCATGTGAAACAGCACAACAGGGATGATCAGCGTAGGCATGTTCAGTCGTCCGGATACCGGTACCAAGACCGGTACTTTTGAAATATTCCGGTATCGGTATCGTCTTTTACAGGACCGGTATACCGGTTTCGGTACCGGTACCGGAAGACCGATTTTAATACCAGTACAGGAAGACTGGTTTAAATCGCTCCCGAAAGACCGATTTCAATCAATACCGGAAGACCGGTTTCAATCGGTACAGAAAAATAGATTCATGAAAATATGAAAATCAAAAAACCTGTATATCACGATTTCGGTACCGGTTTTTTGCACAAAGCTGATTGTGTTGTCCAACTCTAGGTACCGTATGATCGAAAAAAACTTCGTCAGCGCAGCGATGGCTGTGTGTAAAATATCAATTTTATATGTGAAATTATGGGGAATGTAATCGATGTTTACCCAAGCTAACTGGACTTTCTATTTACAATTTTTAATACGGTATCGTGAGGTATATGCTCACTGGCACAGCAACCAAAACTGTTAATTCGGTCTTTCCGATATTCCGGTTCATCCGGTCTTTCGGTACATCCGGTACGTCCGGTAATATTACTGAAGAATTTAAAAGTAAATTTTCTCATCATATAAAAAAATCTGGAAAAAATTAAACAATTTAAATTTAATCTAATTTTATTTAATCTGAATTAAGTTGGGTTGTGTTTTTCTCGTACTGTATTTTAGTTTACATAATACAGGATGAGAAATATAGTAGTCTAAAAGGAATTGACGTCATAAGGGTCATAAACACAAGAAGATAATAATCGGTTAATATAATCGGTTGTAATATAATCGGGAATGAATAATCGGTTGTAATGAGTTTTGTAACGAGTAGTATTTACTATCTATTGCACTTTAATAAGTTTATGCATTTGTTCGGTGCTTTTGTGTGCTAAGTTCCACTTAGTCTATTAGGTGCGAAAAAATCTTCTGTCTATGTTTTTGGTTATCGTAGAACGAAAGACATAAACTGTGTCTGTTTGAAAGTTCAAGAAAACTCCGGATTTGAGGAAAAGTTTGATATCGGAATTGAATTGTTTTATTAATTTAACAGGTCCTTCATTATATGAAGTTGAAACTAATCTTATTTTTCTAAGCTACAATCGTAAATGCTGAGGTGTGTGCTGGTTATCCCATTTTCGTGTGTTTTACAGGGTTTCTAGTTTACCAGTAGGAGCACAAACATGCGCTTTTCACATTACTTTGCTACTTTTTCTTATGAAACTAAAGGTTTGTCCTAGCCATCTTACTGGTTGAATTTGAAATTGTTGCATTTTTCGACTCTTCGTATCTTGGTAAATTGCTTTTAATTATTCTGATTTAAGTTGGGTTGTGTTTTTCTTGTACTGTATTTTAGTTTACATAATACAGGATGAGAAATATAGTAGTCTAAAAGGAATTGACGTCATAAGGGTCATAAACACAAGAAGATAATATAATAAAATTACACTGTTTAATATGATTCAAGGAAACAAAATACACAAACAACTAGATAAATAGGAAATAAATACCACCAGTCGCAAGCGAGAGCTCAAACCGACTCCATTAAAAAATCAGCAGCTGACATGTTTGTACACAAACCGTCTTTAAGGCCTGTCTCGATTTTATCGACATCGCCGCATTTCGTATCTAAATCAAAATAAACAGTGATAATTAGGTGTTAATTGGGTTCGGCATGTGTTCATTGGGCGCAGAAAAATCCTTCGACTGTTTGCCATTAACGGCATTCGACAAGTGTCATTAATTTTCAGAACAATGAATAATCGGTTGTATAATGAGTATCGTAACGAGTAGTATTTACTATCTATTGCACTTTAATAAGTTTATACATTTGTTCGATGCTTTCCTGTGCTAAGTGCTACTTAGTCTATTACGGTAAAATCTTCTGTCTGGTTATCATAGAACGAAAAAGATAAACCATGGTTGTTTTAAAGTTGAAGAAATGTGGGGATTTGAATAAAACGTTGATACCAGAATTAAATTATCTTTGACAGACGAGACGAACAAATACAAATTTTGTGCAAGCGAGTCAAATTATTTATTAATTTTTAATTTATTACTCTTTCAACATTTCAAACTACTGATCAACAAACATGTCTTTCAAATCCTTCAATTTAACGGCTGTTAGTAAGAAGTTTCACATCAAATTGCGCACATAGTGCACACACACTTTTTTTTAATGGAAAGTCCTGTAGGTATATTAATTTGTTATTTTATGGTCTTATTATGAGCTTTCTAAAAATATAATATATCGATGTACTATACTTATTTTGATAAACATGATAAAAAATAATTATTTAACTGTTTAACATAGGCGGCCGGTTTAAATTAGGTTATCAAAACAATCGAATAATTCATTCTATTTCAAATTTTGGCTATTGGCTATTCGTGATAACTCTGATTGACAGCGTGTTATCTAAAAGCTGCACAAGTTCATTTTTAATGCAATTTATTAAGATAACACGTTGGACACCCTGTCCAACGTGTTAAGTCCCTATTTCAGTTGTATTGATTATTTCCGTGTTGTAAATTTTTAATGCTGCCGTGGTTGATGATATTGAAATAATTCGAAAGTTTCTAAATAAAATGCATTTTCTTGAAACATGATCTTCTTCAACTCGGGCTCATTTTGGGATTCTTTTGTATTCGACCAAACCATGCAGTGATTGCATTAATTGGTTCACAGATTTATTAGTCTCTTCATTTTTCCTCGTTCTGCTTCCTTCGTGTTTTGTGTGAATAACATCCATAGGTGGTTTCTACCTTTCATCCTTTGTTGGCATGAACCTAGAAACATGAAAATGTCATTAATGGAGTAAAGGCCTGGAATCGTATTTAGTTTTTCTTCATAGATCTTATAGTTCTGAGGTTTTCTATATAATAAGAAAAAGCATTATTGTATATTTTATTATGTATAATGCTTTGGAGCATATAAGTGCATATTTTGTATTGTTTATAACTGAACCCTATTAAGGAACTTTTGATGTGAATAAAGAAAATATACTCTCGGCATGTTTGTACACAAAGCCGTTCGACCGGAGCTTTTACATTCAATATAATTTATGATTAATTTAAATCTCAAGCCGACGTAATTAGGTGATAATTGGCTCTAACTCGCTTCGGTGCGCATTAGCTAGCTGGACGGCATCGGCATGGAAAAACAGCTTAACTAGGAGAGCTGGTAATCGGCATATGAGAGATTCTATTATATATTTCTTGATATTTTTTATATATTTTTTTTTATTTTTTTTTGTGGTATTCTATGTAATAGTAGAAATGCAAGTGCAAGAGGAATTAGCCACAACTAAAAAATATAAGAACAATAAAAAATTGTTTTTTACGCCACGGTACTGACATAAAATTAGAGATGACGAAATTAGAAATGCATGATGAATTATAAATGCATGACAAAGGGAGATTAACACTTCCTGGTCTTGGTCTTGCAGGGCCGTCTTGGTCTTTTTTCCAATAACAAGGGGCCATCCTCTAGCGAAAACACTGCGACCTGTGGGGCCTATATTGTGTTTGTCTCCTTTTTATATCTGCACTCAATTCTCCTATCCCTGTACCCTGCACCAACTTATGCAGATTCATAATAGGATGGGAGCATAGTTCCTTCGATTCTAGCCTATTAACTTTCCCAAATAAAAAGTGTCGCTTGCGATCCAGAGCCTCGTAGTGGCATATTGTGTGCTCCGCTATTCAGGATCTTTATCACGGAGTCTGCAGCAAAGACTTCCTTTATACAGGTTGATCTTGTTCAGGTAACACTTGACAGCCATGTGTCCTGACAAGAGGCCTGTTGTAAGCAGTTCTTTTGTAGGTTTTAGAGCTAGGTCCTTGGATAAAGGGCTGGCTGTGCTTGTGCCCATGTCTGTTTCTTCAGTGGACAGTCTACTTTTCCCTTATCCAGAGTTTTCCGTCTTGGTCTTGATCTTGCCGCAAGACTTTTGCAAGTCTTGCACTTACTTTCTACTGTTTTCGAAAAAAAAATGCGTTCTGTAACTTTAACACTATGCATTTCCATACCCATGTTTATAAGAACTTTTTTTCACATTTGTTGATAAGGAATCAATGAATTTAACACTTTCGGTAGTTAATGATATTATTTTTTTAATGTTGCTATTAGACTTGTATCTGCGATGGCAATAACCCGGAGGGCAGTGATACCTATATTTGCCATAGTTAATTTAATTATGATGATTCATAATTATTAAATTATTGATAATAAAATACGACCACTAAGTCGAAATAGTTCAGAACAAAAAAATCACAGTTAGATTGGAATCACCCATATATGAGCGCGAAAATTGGCATTAATTTTCCTAGTAAATAAAAAAAAGTCGTGGCAATACCCCTGGGGCAATTAACAGGTCTTATACGTCGGTTTTACGGCTGCGATATCGCTTGTGTCGCAGTTACGGCTGACGTTAATTGCAATTGACTTATTTGTTTGAAAATCGAACCGTATCAAGCCGAATCGAATATATATGTCTAATTTATAAATTATATAGTCGGTGACTGGGAAAATATGGGAGTGTTGGTCGACAGTAATAATTAGTTCTGAACTTTTTTATACAGGGTGCCAATTTTACAAACAGTAGCAATCGGGAATATGAGATAAAAAATAGCATCAGGAAGTTTATAAGTACATTATGAGGTATTGTGGAACCAAAATAACTTTTTGACTCAACCTTTTTTTTTGGGGTGTTAAATATTTTTATGTACGACTGAGATCTAGGAGGAGTGTGGGACTTACTCTCTTCTTATTAAGTTGACTGGAGGACAATACCCACTAAACATCACTTCTTCCAGGTTTACCTGGACCCGCTGCAAGCACCTCCTCAGTACACGCCAGGCTGTTCTTCCTTTTTACCTCTGTTCTTCGGTGCCGCTATTATATTTTGGACTAGTTTTGAGATGGCTCAAAGTTTCGTTTCTTTTCCGTTACTGTTTTTAGGAAGATGTCTGCAAAGATGATTTGACACAACCTGCCTGATCCTTTTTTATCTATCCGGCCTAAGGCCGTCCTCTGTCGGAAACACTGCGTCCTGTGAGGCTATTGTGTTTGTCCCCCTTCTATATCTGCACCCATTCTCCTATCCCTGTGCCCTGCCATAGCTTATGCAGGTCCCTGATAGGATGGGAGCATAGTTCCTCCGGTTCTAGCCTAGCTTTCCCAAATAAAAAGTGTCGCTTGCGATCCAGAGCCTCGCAATGACATATTATGTACTCCGCTGTTTCAGGATCTTTATCGCAGAGTCTGCAGCAAAGACTTCCTTGATACAGGTTGAGCTTGTTCAGGTAACACTTGACAGCCATGTGTCCTGTCAAGAGGCCTGTTGTAATCCGCACTTTTTCCTACTAAGCATTAGCAGTTCTTTTGCGGTTTTAGAGCTAGGTCCTTGGATAAAAGCCTTGCTGTGCCTGTGCCCCTGTCTATTTCTCCAATGGACATTGTGCTTTTCCCTGATCCAGAGTTTTAGTGCACTACGGGCCATACATTTTGGTATTCCCAGTACTGGCTCTGGACCAAGATAGGATGCCGATGATCCCTGCCTAGCTAGCTCATCGGCTTTTTCGTTGCCTTGGATGCCGCTGTGGCCCGGCACCCAGAATAACTTAATTCTGTTCCTTCGTGCCAGAGCTCCCAGTTCACCCAGGCATTCCCAGACGAGTTTCGACGACACCTTTGGGTTCATAAGCGCCCCAAGTGCCGCCTGACTGTCTGAGCATATATCTTCTGTATTCTGCACGGATCTCCTCAGTACACACCAGGCTGTTCTTCCTTTTTACCTCGGTTCTTCGGTATAATTTGCCGCTTTATATTTTGGACCAGTCTTGAGATGGCTTCAAAGTTTTCCTTTCTTTTCCGTTACTGTTTTTAGGAAGATGTCTGCGAAGATGATTTGACACAACCTGCCTGATCCTTAATGCGCATTGATACTTGCGCATATACTTGCCGCGAAAAATTACACATTCTGTAACAAATAATGAAGATTACAAATTCTGCATACAGCTGTTAAAATTCTCCATAAAAAAGATTTCTATTTATTTCATGAAAATGAATCGTAATTTGTTAAATGGGCATCAGTTACCATTCAGCCATTTTTGAGTTTTTAATTTTTTCCAATTCCGTATTAATCATACTACAGTTTCTTATTAAAAGGGGCTCTATTTATAGAGCCCCGCTAGCCAGTGACTAATGCCAAGTGACTTGTCTCAAAATTTATGTTCCATTACTGATGCTCCTTTAATAACGTCATTATTAAATGACGCAAATTTATATATTAAAGCAAAGCAACGCGGACAACGTTTGTTTAATATGAACATTACAACGCTGCTCAACGCGTGAGACGGCACTACTCAACGCTGGACGCGCCAAGCTCAGAGGTGCTAATATGAATACGGTCTTAGTGAGTAGCCACCCCATTGTTGTGTGTTGTAATCGTTAGACAATGGTTTGTGTGAATTATGAAATAAAATGTCTTGGACTGGCCTTGTCTTTAGTTTTGTAATTTTACGTAGCGTTTCGGTAATCTAAGTCCGAGTCTAAAGCTTAAAACTACAAAGCTTATAATATACTGGAGCAAAGCACTCACTAGCGAAAATGTTGAGTGCAGTCAAACGTGAGGTTGTCCACGGAGTGGTTGCCATATTGTGGAAATTTTCATACTTGGATGGCTAAAGATTGTCATTATTATTAAATATGGAAAGGGTTTCTTTAAATTTACGCTTTCTCCAATGGAGTTCCATGTGGACAACACGAGCTTCCGACCACTTTATGATGTAGAGCTTACCCCACATAGGGTCTGCAATACCTGACTTTATTGTTTCACCTCTTTGCGTAGGTTTTTTTATGTTCGTTAATTCGTACATTTACAGGACATTTTGTCTCCGCAATATACCACTTATCGCATGTCATAAAGATATCAAATACATATGGGAAAACCAATGTTCTTCCTCCAATTCGTTGATATATTTTTTTTTTGACATTAAACTCCATTGAAGAGATAAATCAAGCATGAAATAAAAGGTCTGTAATAAGAATATTGATGTCTAAAAATCATCGATATTTTTCAGGAACCGATCCTTAAGCCTTATTTAACATGTAACTAAACATGCTAAATAACAAAGTTTTATAACTTGTTAGAGAAATTCAAGTAAAAAAGTTATAAAACACAATGTTATACAACATTTTTCTTGTTATATACCATATATTATTAAGAATATATTATTATTATCCATTAGGTGTCGGTAAAGATCAAAGAAAGTTATAAAACTTTGTTTTATAACACGCCGCGACTTGTCCACACTTATGTTATTAAACATTAACTGCAGGACGAGCGGCGTTTGAATTTAGTATTTAGTATTGCCTGAACTCTCGCGTTGCACACAGTGATTTTTGTTAATTGTTTGCGCAATGCAATGGTGGAAAGAACTTACCACTCATTTAATTGAGTTATTTCGTGAGCATCGAGTATTGTGGGATCCTATCTTCATGGATTTTAAAAACAGAAATAAAAACACGACGCATGGACTGAACTAGGTGCAGAATTGAAAACTAATGCAAGTGAAGTTGAAAAAAAATGCGTTTGAGGTCATTTTAAATACTACAGCTGCTACTGCTTCGAGCAATAAAATGTACACTCATTTTGTTTAGTTTAGTTGTGTTACATAGTCTGGATGTCTGCTATTTTATAACAAGTTATAAAACAAAATTGTACAACAAATTTGTTGTATAACTTGATATTTAACATGTTTTGTTACATAGTCTGGACCCGGCTTTACCGTGGTTTATCAACCTGATTAACTTGGTTTTGCAACGGAATACAACCCTATGTGGTTTGATAAATTCTTTGATGGGGCTTTAAATAAATATTACTGTTCATAGCGCAATAATTATTATTTTTGGATGTCTCCTCATATTGTTTAATTTCGTAATATTATAAATATAGTTGGGAGTCTGTTTTGATACTCTTATTTCAGTAATTGTTGAGTTCTTAAGTTCATATTTTAATAGCATCCGGAAAAGGATAAATTATTATTCATTAAGTAATTGAGTTAGATAAGCGAAGATATATGTACCAAATATTAATTTTTTGTGATAAACTTTATATGAATTTTCTTAATATTTGATTGATTATTTTAATAAACCAAGTTGATGAGTAGAGATATAGAGGTTGATTTATTACGACCAAAATTGAGAGAAGTGTCAAAGCGTTTTTTACGAAATATTATTCATATCCATTTATTAACTGCAAACGATTCTGATAAGCCATGATTTATGTTAAATGTCAAAATAAATAAAGTAAAATGGATAATTGCTATATAATCAAATTAAAATGTTAAATTATTTGGATCTACATAATCTGTTGCACATTTTTGGTATTAAGAATTAGGTTATATGCAGATCAATGCAGATGACAGTTGTCATCTGAGAGGAAATGATTTAAATAATCAGTAATTCTAAAAACAAGAAATCAATTTATTTTAAACAGGCTGTTTGCAGTTAGAACTGATCGTAAATTCTGTAAATTTCTGCACTAATAAGTTTTATCAGAATCTAATTTAGTTACAAATCGGGTCAAAATTCCTAATTTTAAAAATATTGCCTCCTTTTAAACAGCGACATCTTAAAAGCTACTAACGAGTTTTTCAATATCATGACCCACACGGTTTTTTTTCTAGGAGGAGGAGGGAAAATCTTGAGAGTTTTGTGAACATGTATAGAGACATGCAATTTTGTGTTTCTTATTTAATTTTAACTTTTAAACTCAGAAAACTCATTGTATAAATAATATCGTTTAGTAATAATCATTTAATATTAATAAACTGTTTTGCAAAATTACATTTTTTTGTGAAACTATGCAAAAATATCTTATTTTTACAAGTTTCTTATTAAAAATATTCTAATGTATCAATATTTTTTTTGTAAAATTACTTAGGTATATTTTTTTCAGTGTACTTTTAAAAAAATAAAATTAGTTTTAATCATGTGGTGATGATGCTAACATGGTTAGTGAAACAAGCGTCCAGTGCAAAAGTAAAATGTTTTGGTGTATTGTGGTGAATTCGTGTTTTATTTTGCCATTCCGATATACATACATATTTGGAGGAGGCCGGAAAACATAACCAAGAGAGACCGTAAAAGAATAGAGTGGATACGACAAAAGACCCAGGTAATAGATGTCATCCACAGAGTCAAATCCAATAAATGACGATGGGCAGGACACCTGGCAAGAAGAACGTACAACAGATGGGCCACAAAAATTACAGCATGGTACCCACAAGGAATTAAGAGACTGAGAAGAAGACCGACCCCTAAGATGGGACCATGATATTACAAAATTAGCAGGGATAACTTGGGCCCTCATAGCCAAGAATAGACAACCAATGGGCCCAACGCCCAACTACAAAGAGAGTATCTAAATATGTGAAGGAGGCTACACCATAATTGGAAATGGTCGAATAAGCTGAAAATGATGATGATGTTGTTGATTATGATGATGGAGGATATATGGATATACGTAAGGTAGTAATAAGTATAAAGATAGAGTAAGTATAAAGGTAGTGTGTTTAATAAGTACAGGGTGAGTAAGTTATAGAGTATACAGGGTGCTTCAAAAAGTGTGGCGAATAGAACATATATTTTGTTTTTTAAATAGAACACCTTATTTTTTATTTTATTTTTAGATTCTGCATAAAATTCCATAACTTTTTTATATATAATGTTATATACCTAAAATTAATAGTTTTTGTAGTATTTAAATTTGTTTAACCAAATGTTAGATTGCAGTGTGATAAAAATTTGTCAGTGATGGCATTGTTTCTGAAGTTGGAGAACTAAAATTTGGTAGGAGAATTTTATAGAGATATAGAAAAACACCTATGTAAAGATATTTTAGTTAGGTGCTACAGGGTGTTTAAAATATATTTATGAATTTCAACGAATTTGTCAAAGAATTTCAAAAAAATTCAATTTTTCAATACTTTCTCAATTTCTGTCCACACCCGATTGAGTGAAATTTCCACTCTACAGAACCGAGTGAATCTTCAATTCTCAGAGTGAAAAGCACTGAGTGTTTTCACTCAATCGAGATTAGACGAAAGACTCCTTTTTTACTCATTATTGTTTACCTTGAGTAGGATTTTGATCGATTTTGATAATTTATTCACTTTAAAATGAGTGAATCACTAAGTGTTGAGTTCAAGACACCTTTTATTGAGTGACTTTTACTCAAATTTGTGTTACACTTAACTCGATTAGTACTCATATCTGAGTATTAATTTCACTCAGTATTGAGAAATATATTCTAAATTATTTTTTTAAAAGCTATATGTAAGCTAACTTGTTATTTTATAACAGGTGGGCAGGTGCCTTTCAAAGGTAAGTTTCAGTTTAGGACATGGTCTCGAACATGTCCATTTCCTAAAATTCACTTTTGGGAGGCATCTGGTCACTTGTAATAAAATAACAAGTTAGCTTACATAGCTTTTAAAAAAATCATTTAGAATATTTCGTTTTTTTTAACAAACCAAATAAAAAACTGTAGAACCTTCAAAAATATTTTTATTTGTCATTTTTATTTGACAAAAAAACAAATAAAACCAAATATAACACTATTATTATAATATCAAAAACATTTTAAAAAGTTTTCAACTCTTTTTGGAAAAAATACAGGAACTTTTTAAGCTAGATGTCTAGAAAAGTTGCATCACATCGCAAAAATCCGCTTTATTAAGAGCATTCGTCAGCTCGGCTACCAACATTCTCGAATATTTCTAATTTCTAAACTAACTTTTAATAACGAAAATCCTCCGGAAAATCCAGATACTTTTCCTCCTGAAAATTAAAAAAAAATGTTATTCTGCCAAATGTTCCAGTTCCCAGTTCCAGATTGAGGGAAAGTACCTAGATTTTCGCTACGCTAATTAGTCCAGGAAACATCCGAGCATTGCGGCAATCAGTAGACGCAGTCGAATTTGAATATATGTTAGGCGGATTTCTGCGATGTGAAAAAAAATGTTCTTAACATAAAACATATTTAGGAGTTATGAGTTCGTATTCGCTTCACCACGCCACGCGGCCACTGTCACACTTTACATCACACACACATACACTATGGACTTGTAACCTGGGCACCTTCGAAGGAACAAGACAACCTACGACTCGAACAGATAATTAAAAACTGAGGAACAGGGAAATAGCTTATTCGGTATCGAAGAAGCGCGTATGACGTATGATTAGTAATGAGCGAAAATACTCTAAACTGGGTGATTTCACTCAAATTTTTATTGTGTAAAACTATAACATGAGTTTTTAAGTGAATTTTTCTATTCCATTACTCAAAGATAGGGGTTATAACTCGAACATGAGCTTATTCAATAGCTATTGATTAAATAGAGATCATATTTGAGTAAAATGATGAATTTACTCTATTTTAGATAAAAATGTACTCAATTATTTCACTCAAAAAATTCACTCCCTGAGAAATATGTGTTCACTCAGGCTGATTTTTTACAGTGTAATAAGTATAAATTGTAGAGATAATAGTTACAGATTTTCCTGAAATGAATTAGTCAGTGTGACTGATATTACTGATATACACGAACAAGCCAAGAAAAATATATTTTTTGGTTCAGTACTATATATTATAGAGTACTTTTCTAAGTAGTATAAGGCAATAGATGTAGATTATCTAGAAAACATATTCAAGTGTATAATGGGACGGTTTCGCGGCAGTAGTAATATTGGCTTTACCAAATGAATTATAAACCAGAATTACTACGAGAAAAAAAAACTTTACCGTATGTCGAAGAAAATGTCTATATCAGTAGTGTAACAGGGGGAAATTTTGAGGGTCGGTTTGATGAAGTAAAAGGCGATAGTTTAAGTTCCTCGTGTATTTCTCTCTCTCTTTTGTAACTCTTTGCTATAATGGCTAGAAAATTATATAAATGATTTGCTGATCTTAAATATTATGGATAAATCTTACCTAGCACCAAGTTAATTCATACAAAATATAATAACTAATAAGATGTATGGTGAAATTTTAAACCACAGGCACAGTAGTATTCAACAATTAGGTAATCTAGTATTACCTTAATCTGTGGCTATTTGCCTCGACAGAAAATCCAACTCACATCTTTCATAATATAGAAATACACCAAGAAATTCACGACTGCGATTTTAGTTTATTTGAGTAAAGTTAATTAATTTTAACTAATACCAGTAATTGTAGTAATTAAGTAATAAATAGTTTGTTTATGGTAACTATGATTTTATAGGGTAATTGTATTAAAAATATGGGTAAAAATAGAAAAAATTGGAATAAATCGCAAACTATTAAATATAGGTAAATGACAAACTTAATAAAAGTTAAAGAGTTTTGTAAAATCTATCAGAAAAAATGATAATATATAGGGTGTCCTATTTAAAAAATTTGAGATTTTTTTATTTTAAGTAGTTGAAATTCATAAACATATTTTAAACACCCTGTATCATTTAACTAAAATATCTTTATATATATCTTTTTTTCATCTCTATAAAACACTCCTACCAAATGTTGGTACTCCAACTTCAGAAACAATGGCGCCACTGACAATTTTTTACCACACTGCAATTTAACATTTGTTTAAACAAATTGAAATATTACAAAAACTATTAATTTTAGTTATATAACATTATATACAAAAAAGTTATGGAATTTTACGCAGAATCTGAAAATAAAATAAAAAATAGGGTGTTGCATTTAAAAAACATATGTTATATCCGCCATGCTTTTTGAAGCACTTTGTATACTCTATAGTAATTTTAAAATATGTATCTTAACCTTTCCTACAACTTTTATATTTAAATTTTTTTGTAAACCTTCCAAACCAAACCAAAACAAATGAGATAATGGACTCTATCGTTGACTCTATCCTTTGAACTTCAAAAATGCTTAAATTAATTTATAAAAGTAAAATTTCAGAAAATGTGAATAGCAGCAGCACTGCTTCCGACAACTTAGCCAAGAGAAAAAAATCCTCAAAAAAAAAGAAAAAAACTCTCCTTGTCGGAACTTCGATAGCTGGGGCCTGGTCGTAACAAAAGCCGGGCTTCAGGATGAAACTTCTTTCAATGTTAAAAGTACAGCGAACGTAATGACTTATAACGCGACTGAAGGGGATATAAATCGAAGGGAGGGACTATTTTTGACGTTCTTTTTCAAAATCCTTCATCCTCCGAACGGAATGAAGATGAAAGGGGAGATGAGATATAGGTATCGATTTATATCTGCTGAGATTAATAAGCCTTCTAGAAGTTTTGTCATAGTTAATTTACTACTGTAATAATTCAGATAATAATCCGATATATATTTAACATTTTAACGCTTTTATGTATGGAAACGGTCGATTATTAGGTAAAATATAGGAGGTACCGCAAAAAGTTACATATAAAAGTTATAGGGTTTATAAATATCTATTAGCGCGTAATAAATTTAAGTATACAGGGTCATAAAGTCGTGGCATATCAAAGATTATTTTTTTTAAATGGAACCCCCTGTATATTATTGCATATTTCGGTTCTTCCTTCAATTCTAAGCAAAAATCGAATTACACACAATGTACCTCATACCAACCGTTTCCGAGTTATTGACTTTTGAAAATATCAATTAAACAATTTGATTTAATTAATTTCCATGTGTTCAGTTTCATTTAACGATGCTATTTTGCCGAAACTGTTATACATATAATTATTAATATTTGACATTAGTTCTCAAGTTAGCATTTATAGATGTATAAAATGAGAGTATAGCAAGTCTAGAAATTACAAAATTTTCGTTTAACATTTCAATTCTTCAATTTATGTACATTGTGTATTACGATTATTGCTTAAAATTGAAGTAACAATTGAAATATGATATAATATAGGTACAGGGGTTTCATTTAAAAAAAAATAATGTTTGATATGACACGACTTTATGACCGACCCTGTATACTTAAATTTACTAGTAGCTAATAGGAATTTAAAAACCTATTACAACAGTACCACAGTTTTGGCAGAATGGTTAGGTTAGGTTAGTTATCATTAAATCAAACCAAACACAACTAATTAAATCAAATTGTTTAAGTGATATTTTTAAAAGTCAATAACTCGGAAACGGTTGCTTTGAGGTACATTGTGTGTATTTCGATTTTTGCTTGGAATTGAAATATGTAATGATATATAGGGGGTTCTATTTAAAAAAATGAAACTTTGATGTGCCACGACTTTATGAACGACCCTGTATACTTAAATTTATTACTCGCTAATAGATATTTAAAAATCCTATAACTTTTGTATTTAACTTTTTGCGGTACCTCCTATATTTTACCTAATAATCGACCGTTTCCATACATAAAAGCGACCCTGTATATAAAAGTGTATACGACAAGATATACATAAAAAATTTAAACAAACCATTTGTTTATTAACAGCAAGATTTTGCCATAGACTTAATTAAACCCTTTTTTCTAGATTTGATTTGACTACTTACGTATTAGCATAAGTCTCAGGATTTTTATAAAAACAGAAAAGGGGTGTTAATAGTGCTAAATAAATTATGTATTTATTGTATTTTATTTCAGATTGCAGTTTCCTTTTCAAGATTTGTTTTCTATTTTAATGATTTTCCTTTTGTTCTTTTTAATGGCACTGTCACTTTTGTTAAACCTGCCTTAATTCCCGAGGCGATTGAAGAATGTATATTAAGAAAGTTTCGTAAAAAAAAGATTTCAAAGCTTTGTGTGTCTGATTATCTCTTAGGGTATATATTCTTTAATTTCTTTCTATAGGGAAAATACATCAAAAAGAAAGAATGATTTGGTTCTGTTTTAAAATCAAGATCAAAGCCATTCTTTTATATTTTTTGCGGAAGCTTTTTTTTTGTAAGATTTAGTTAATGTGGTGGGCGTATTGGAAGAACAGAAAGAAAACAGTCTTAAAGAAAAAAATACAATAATATTGTTTGACTATAACTCTCCAATATTTTATAGTATGGTTGAATTTTGCTGCAAACCCAGAGCAAGGCAGCTCCAACTAACGTCGCCATTTATGTACTGTTATATTGAGAGAACTTATTGTTGCAGGATCGGCCAATTTTTTAAAGGGCAATTCATTAAAAATCACCAGCCACCCCTTCAATTACTTTTGTAAATTCACAAAGCGTTAATAAATATAAATAAATTTAATTAAACACGTGTGTATAATTATAATATTTATTATAACGGTTAATTAAAAGTCACAAAACAGAACTTATGTATGTAAGATACTCATTGCCATCTCTTCTTGTCTAGGAGAACCTTACTGGAATTCTGAGCCTAAGAAAATTATCATTAGGTGCAAAAAAACTTAGAAAAAAGGTTGTTTAGGTAGCTTCGAAATGACGACTATTGACATTTACCATAATATTTTACATATTAAATAACAGCGATCTTCATTTCCAAGCCAACTCTGATGCCGTTCTTTGTATAATCATATATTATATAAATTGTTTAATGATAGAAAATCCGTATTCTTAACGCACTGTACCCAAAATCCGTAAATCTACGGATTAATCCATAGTTCTGGCAACACTGTCTCCGCAACCCACTCTGTCGACTGAAAGCAGAATTACGGTACAGTCGTACAGCATGGTACAAAGAAAACAAGGTATGATCGATAGCAGCCCCAATTTCGTTCAGTTTTCGCATATCACCTGTGACGTCATATGCCATACAAAAAAATATCCATATTGTTCAATCGCCACTAATAAAAAAAGACTTAAAATAAGGAAGAATTAGGACATAATCCCAAAAGTTATGTCAGTGGTGACACACCATAGCCAAGACAGGACGGAAGTTGGCAACATGCAAGCTACCGATCTGTGGCGGCGCAGAGGGCGGTCGACTCCGCCAAGAAGCAGAAAAGCAACAATATGGCTGACCATCCACGCCGAAACACGCCGTTGTTCAACATCTCAACAAAACGTGTCATACATATATTATAAATAATATTCTATCAGTATCTTTAGGTGTATCGTTAGTGGTAATAAATTGTTAATTAGTCTTAAAGTAGTGGAATGTGGTTTTTGGGGTATCAAACATCTCAACCTCATATCACCTTCATCAAAACTACCCGACACAAACGTACAACATCAAAATTTCCGACATGTCAAATCATCGAGCTTGACATTTGAAAAATTATTTTCGCATTTATTATGTGTCATCTGTTTGACAATTTGAAATTGGCGCGCGGAGCTTGCCGACCAATGGTGCCGTTTATCACCTGTGACGAAGTGACCAACCTGCGCAATATCATAGGTACCTTGTTTTCTTTGTATCATGGTCGTACAGTATCTTTTATACGCTGCGCTGTAACCGACTCATCAGCGAGCAGCGGCGCAGAGCTAAACTAAATCTCGGTCAGGTTGACTAGCGGCGACACGGTACCGTCAGCTACATCCCGGACATGTTTTGTGACACGAAATCGCCCATAAGTTTGCGCATCTTCTTATTTCATCAATCAACGAAAAAAGTCATTTTTAATCTAAAATGGTTTTAGAATTTATGTAAAAACAGATGGCATTTGTTTTAAGGTAACACAAATCTTTTTTTTTTCTTTATTTTTATTTTTTTAATCTCTTCTTTTATTGACAATTGATAGGATTAACTATATTAAAGTAAATACCGCCTATGCAGAATTATTTTGTTTCAAATATAACGTAACTCATTATTGGTGAATAAAACAAAACTAAAAAAAAATTATCAAATCTTAAATATAATTAGGTAAAATAAAAGTTAATATAAACATGCTTTTATTTGAACTACAAATATTTCTAGCTCAGAACAACAAAAATATATCAGCAATTTTGTTAGTAAATTAAAACATTTAATCTTCTTTCAGTTTTAATTGGACTAATAAAAGAAAAATCCGCTTTTTCTCGCATGTAAAACTGTAATCTAAAATCCGAAATTTGCCCATGTCGCCGAGGGGATTATATATTTTCCAAATCCCTCTATTTTTCCAACGCTACTGTCGAAAAGCTCCCTTTTTTCTATTTATCCTCGTGGAAATACCCCGTTTGTAAAGTCTGACTCGAATTCCTCGGGCAATTCAAAAGTCTGCATTGAGTGTTTGTTCAAAAGTTTAGGCCCGAGGCTCTCGTTTCATTATCTTTCATGGCGGCTTTTTTTAAATCTTTTTTGATGGGTCTTTAGATACAAAGAAACAAAAAAGGGGTTTTTACTTTTAAATATGCCAAATTGGTTTTATGTAAACTATTATGGGAATTTTCTTTTCTTTATAAAGCCGTAAGCTTAATAGCGTAAATGAGATGAGCTTTTTTATGCTTAAATACAATGCAATTTACTGTTAAGGGTACATAAAATAAATATTTTGGTCATTAAAAATCATACCAAACTTGTTTTTCTTTTAGATTCCCATATGTTTTTGAAAAATATTTAATAACGGTCACACATTCAATTTAAAGAAAATCAAGAGGAATCGTTAAAATGATCAATTTTTAAATAATGTCTACTTTTGTAGCGTGTACTGGAAAAGCCTATATTTTACTTTAAATAATCTATATTTTTCTAACCACCGAGACAGAAAACCTAAAAACTCAGGAAGCCTAACAAACTCTCAGAAACATAAATTCAAATCTAATTCAAGCGTGTCAAGTAAAACTTCAAACAAAAGAAAAACTTCAGTCTAAAAGGGGCTTCGACTATGAAATAATTTGTAAACAGTTCCGAGCAGAAATCATTAGTTTATGCAGTTCAAAAATTTGGCTTGAGCAAAATCCGTCTTGGCCCTGGTCTTGGCCCTCAGTCCCGGGCACCTCTTAAGTTTGGGAGAGGGTGCTAAGAATCCCCCGGTTGCCTGACACACTTAAACTTAAAGATGAGAACATGGAATTGGTACATGAAATGTACGAAGCCTGTTCTAAGCCGGAAAGGTACATAATGTAATCAAGGAAATGAAAATAGTTTAATATTGATATACTTGGATGCAGCGAAGTTAGTTTGGTTAGATGGCCCAATTCGGGCCACTGTAAGATTGATGACTATGATGTATATCACTGTGGAGATACAACAACACAAAACAGAAATGAAGTAGCCAGCAAAAAAGTGAACAATTGTGTAATTAATTTTATAGGTATATAAAACAGAGTGGCACTACTTAAAATTAATGGCAAACCTTTTAATATAAATATTATACAGTCATACGCTCCAACCTCAGAAAGCTCAGATCAGGAAATCGAAATATTTTACGAACAACTACAGACAGCCTTGAAATACACAAAAAAACAAAAAGTCAGATTCCTGTTAGGGGATTTCAATGCTAAGGTGGGCAAAGGTTCTGTTGGTTAGGGAATGCCTGGGAATGAGAAATAATAGAGAAGACCGCCTAATCCAGGTTTGTCAAGAAACAGACAGTATGATAATGAACACCTTTTTCCAACTGCCGCCTCGACGACTCTACACATGGAAGTATCCAGCTGACTCGCCGCAAAAAGTGCTTCAATCAATTTGATTTTATTATCATTAACAAAAGATACCCAAAACTCTGTAAAATCCGTAAAAACGTATCCAGGAGCGGATATCCTTTCAGACCATAATCTTCTGCTTAGCAAAATCAAGATACGCTTGAAGAAAACTCGCAAAAGAAATCCTCAAAAACGCCTAGAGGCTAAAGGACAACACCACAAGAATGGAAGTTAAAGAGGAACTAAACAACAATATTAACAGCATATCTCTGGGCATAAATTATGAAGACATGGATGTAGAAGATACCTGGAGCAAAATATAAAATGTCTGCAACCTTGTAGCAGATAATATGCTTAAACCTGAAAAAGGAACAAAAAAACAGCAATGGAGGAACGACGAAAACACAGGAATAAGAACGAAAGAACGTACAAGGAAATAAACAACAAAATAAACAAAAAGGTCAAAGAAACAAAGGAACAATGGTTACAGATCCAATGTAGGGAGATTGAACCCTTGGAACAAAAACATGACACCTTCAACCTGCACAAGAAAATCAAGACCATGGTAGGAAGGACTAGCTCACGCAGCAGTAACTTGATACTGGACAAACAGGGTGGTCTTATAACTGACACCAAAGGAATACTGGAAAGGTGGAGAGAATACATGGGAGAGCTGTTCGATGAGGAGCAACAGGCGGAAACCATTGTCCATGCTGATTCAGGTCCAGAAATAACACTAGATGAGGTACGGCACTCAATAACACGGCTAAAAAATAACAAAACAACCGGATCAGACAATGTTCAAGCAGAAATACTGAAGCTGTTGGAAGACAACCAACTTAAACTTCTGACAAAGCTACTCTGACAAAATATACGAAACAGGAGAATTGCCTAGAGACCGGCTGATTTCCACGTTTATTCCTCTTCCTAAGAGAGCAAATGCTAGTAGGTGCTCTGACTACCGAAAGCTTAATGAGCCTTGCATTGAAAATCCTACTTAACATCATCCACTCTCGCATATTTAGAAAGCTTGAAGAAAACATGAGCAAAGTTCAGTTCGGATTCCGTCTCTTCTTGATTTTTAACTGAGGTTGGTGCAATTATCTGCCAGTATAAAGCCGGGAACAGATTGTTCTGACGTGATGGGTTGTGCCGTGTTGTGTTGCATTATGATGTGCTGTGTCATGAACACATTGTTCTGATGCGATTAATTTTTTGAACAAAATTGGCAATGCATTATTTGCCTTCATATCGCCATAACTTCTAGTTCCTCAGACGAATTTGATGAAGAATGTGCTGCGGCTGTTTGTTCTGCTTTAATAAGATAGAAAAAAAATTGTGGATACACGAAATAACCGAAAATGGAGAACTGTCGGGCGAATATAATATACGTTAGTTAATCTTCTTTTTAAAGGTTGGTTGCGGTAATGCCGTGACTTTATGTCGAATAAACATTCATGGTTTCTAACGTGCTCAATTAATAAAATTTCGTCTATTTTAAAGAAATCAAACATCACTATGTGCAGCTAAGCGGTTGAAAACGGTTTTCCTGCATAACCTTTATGCATGAAAAGATGCCGATAACTTAAAACTCTTTTTTAAATTGTTTAAACATCTTATATACCGGGTGGTGCATCGTCGGTGGAAATATAGGAAATCGCATGCAAATTTTGAACTGTCTAAATATTGGTTTCCCTGTTGATTTTACACCGAAGTCGTAAAATGTCTGCGTATGCTAAATACACATGCCAAATTTGAACAAGCCGATTTTATTTATTTTCAGAAAAAGTGCATCATCAAGATATTTAAATTGAAACTGAACAGGTAACAATGCAAAACCAGGCAAATACCAATCTGACTTAGTGAATATCAAATTGTATTTTCTATACCTTAGGCTTTTGCCTAATCCGAATAAGTTTTAAATTACAAAATAAATTTCGGGGACACTAACCGAGGTACTATAATGTAGTATTATAGACAGCACAACAAATTACATTTGCCAATGAAAAATAATGGGTAGTAGATTGTCGACAACTTAAGGTTTGTTGAAATTTGGCTGGTTTTGCATTGTTACCTGTTCAGTTTTAATTTAAAAGTAGACGCAGTTTTTCTTAAATTAGTTAAAATCGGCTTTGCGAAAATTGTTCAAATTTGGCATGTGTTTCCAACATACACAGACCTTTAAAAAAATATTTACGACGTCGATGTAAAATTAACAATAAATGGACAGTTAAAAAAAGTTTTAAAAAAATTTGTGTATTCCATGATTTTCATCATAGAATTATCCAGTTTTGGAATGTTACAACGTTGTATCCACTTTTATTTAATAAATATAACATCTCTTTCCGGCCGATAACATCGCAGCCAATTTAGGCGATCAAATCGTGAGGAAAATTGACGCGTCACATTACCGTATAACGAATTCATTCGGAGAGAGATTCCTATCGAAAATGAACGGTATAAATCGCATCCGATTCGCTCGACACGATCGTTTCCCTAACCGAGCAAAGGTAAAGGTTAAAAATAAGCCATGCAGTTGCGGCATTGATTTGCATAATTTTAAAATTCGACTCCCTTAATTTCGAAAAATGCGTGGGATTCTTTTCAGTCTCTTAATTGAAACAACATACAAAAGTTGAGTTGAAATACTTTAGTAAAATGTATTTGTATACAGGGTGTCGTATAACTCGTTTCAGTTGATTTTATTTTTTTTTCTGAGGGAGAAAGGCAGTAAGTCGTTAATGCTTGATACTTCAAACTGTTTAGATCTTTATGAATAGGAGATTTCTAAATTGTCAAGTGACGTTAAGCTTCTTATGATGTTTGTAATCTTCTGGCCTATTTTAATAGCCTATTTGTTTAAATGTTGGTAATTTGTTGGCCTATCGTGTGTACCTACCGGTGTCAGCACCGACACCAGTGTTGATCTAAACACCGGTGTTAATCTCCGCGATACCCGTTTTGACTGCGAAAAAAAAATAGTCTTAATAAATTCATAATAAATCTGATAATAACAGTAATGTCATATCCAAATATATTATAAGAATATATTGCTAGTCAAGGAACAGAAATTGAAGCCAAATTTTTGAGATGGAGCTATACAAAATCCACATAAGTCGGTCCTTTTCGTTCAACAGCTTTGAACTACGCAAGCGTAAGATGTGCTTCACGATTAGTTGATTTATTTCATACTAACCAGTGCTACATATTTTGATGCTAAAAATGTGTCGACAGATTTACCAGGGCGTGCATATGGGTTATAACTAGAATATTTTTCTAAAAAAACATGTGTGCTACTGACTTTTTTCCTTTTATTCTTATTTATCCTCCCCACGACAGATGGCATATGTTTTTGAAACACTCTGTATATGGTTAACAAGTAAACATAAAATAGTTAAACGTGTTTATCGGTTCCACAAATATTTATTGTACATACATATTTCTTCATTTTCTTTTCTGTACAAACTGGGAGTAGCGAGAGAGACAGATTAACAATTTTTTAAAGCACTGTGGTGATAGACTAATATTTTTTAGATTTTGAGTTTGATATGTGAAAAAGGGGACTTTTTCAATACGCGAGAGAAAAGAGGACAGTGATATCAAAAAGAGGACTGTCCTGGAATAGAGGACGGTTGGCAACACTAGTCAACACCGACACCAGTGTTGATCTTGACACCGGTGTTCATCTCCGCGATACCCGTTTTGACTACGACACCGTCGTTTTGGTAATCGGCTTAAAAAAAATAGTATTAATTAATAAATTCATAATAAAGCTTCATTCAGTACCTCGAAATCAGTGGAATAAATTAGTAGTTTCAATTAGCCGTAGAAGTTTGTTCACCTCATTTTAATGTAAGCATTCAGATCATCATAATTAATGGTACCTAGTAATTTTCAATTATTGGAAAAAGTTAACAAACTTATAACTTTTCCACTAATTATACTTCAAAATTTGCGAGGAATGTCATTTTGGCCTTTGATTATTTATCAACCGTCAAGAAAAATTTTGGTTAGAAAACAAAAGTTTATTGCTCTATAAACTAAATATTATGCTTTCTCTATGGATACAACAGACTCCCGCAAGCTGTTGCTAGGATATTTTATTAATTTTAATTGTGTTTTTTAGACATTGTGAATGATCGTAAACTAAAAAGTATAAAGTGTAATTGAAACCACTAATTCATTCCACTAATTGGGAGGTTCTGAATGGAGCTTATATCTGATAATAACAGTAATGTCGTATCCAAATATATTATAGGAATATATTGCTAGCAAGGAACAGAAATTGATGCCAACTTTTTGAGATGGAGCTATACAAAATCCACATAAGTCGGTCCTTTTCGTTCAACAGCTTTGAACTACGCAAGCGTAAGAAGTGCTTCACGATTAGTTGATTTATTTCATACTAACAAAAATACTAACCAATACAAGTCTACCACGTAAATCAATTTAGCGTCTGACTATTTGCGCCTTTACTTATAAATTTAAATTTAATCTCTGGCATATTTAAACAAAAACATGAAGCGGATAGATATGATGAATATCTAAAATAACAGTTTGATATAATGCCATTACCAATAAAAAATAATACATTATACGTTATTAATATTTAGAGTTTAAAATAGTGTGCGAGCAGGTGACAGCGTTCAGCGACGAAATTGACGAATCAGATCGTTTTATTTGGCGCGTGCGCACGAAAATCCTGTTGAACAAAAAGAATAGACTTAGTGTGTAAATGCGGTACTAGCAATATATTCTTATAATATATTTCGTCGTATCGGTGTTTATTTTTATCTTTTATTGAAGCTCACCGATTTAACTTTCGCTTTCAAATTTAAATGCATGTACTTTATTTAGCCAGATAATCACTACAATAAAATGCAAGCGCCATATAAACAACTATAATGTAAAAAAGTGTTTAAATACAAATAATAGTCAGCTATAACAATCTGGCAACCCTAATATAACTAGATGCCAGATAAAAACTCTCGACACCGGTGTCGAGATGCCGCTGATGAACACCCCTGTCAAGATCAACACATAGGATCAACACTTGTATGTTTGTCATCAATCGGTTGTCATCCGGTTGTCATCAACAGTTAAAACCGGTGTTCAAAAGTGCTTTGAGCAATTCGAATGAAATTTGGGGGATAAACGTGAGTTGCTACATATTTTTGAGTGCTACATATTTTGATGCTAAAAAAGTGTCGACAGATTTACCAGGGACGTGCAAACAAAACTTTTTTCAAAGGGTTATAACTAGAACTTTTTTCATAGGGTTATAACTAGAATATTTTTCTAAAAAAAACATGTGCCACTGACTTTTTTCCTTTTATTATTATTTATCCTCCCCACGAGAGATGGCATATGTTTTTGAAACACTCTGTATATAGGGTTCAAAACACTGGCTGGCCAAATTATTTGAATGACGAAATAAATCACCAGGACAGACATAGGCTAAGAATTCATAGGAGAACACTCGTTAAACTTTACAGCAGACCTAGGAAACAGAGACGGGAAAACTGCCAAAACCGTAATGTGTCTACTAACAGGGCCTTGTAAGCCAGTTAATAGGCATTTAAAGCTAACAGGACTAACAGATGGTCAGGCTAAGAAATACTGAATAAAAATATAGCTATACATGTATCAAAAATAAAATGAGAACCAAGTTCTATTAAAAAAGACAAAACAAAGTAACATTCATGTTTGGTAAGTAGAAAATAGCAATTCTTGTTGCAAATTAAATGAAATATATCAAACACGGAAATATAATTTTAAAGTTGACGTTCTGCTTAGTATAAATAAAATATCACGTTAAAAAGACTTTGTCTAAAGTCGAATCCTTTAAGCGCGGTCTAACTAAAACACTAAATTACCACAATACACCAAAACACTTTTACTTTTACAATGGACGCGCGTTTCGCTAACCATGTTAGCATCATCAGCAGATGATTAAAAACTCATTTAACTTAACTCAGTTTTTAATCATCTGCTGATGATGCTAACATGGTTAGCAAAACGCGCGTCCAATGTAAAAGTAAAAGTGTTTTGGTGTATTGTGGTGATTTAGTATTTTATTTTGCTGTGTAACACCAAAGGTTCCAACCCCCAACTGTAAGCGGTCTAACTGATGAATGGTTAGGTACATTTTATGTGATATTAGATTGAACATTTAAATTTTTCGAGATATTTGAGAGCACGGGATCTAAATATCGGAATTTCAGGGCAAAATATACACCGAAATCCCCTACTAAGTTTGGAAACCCTACCAACGATATTTGAATTCGTCTCACCTATAAAGTCGTTCGATACAGAATTGTTTTTTTCCAATGCATTCTCAGTACTTTGGAAATATTAAATGACAGGAAAACTTTACGTTTCGTTGCGTTATACTGTCTCTTATTTTTATACAGATTATTTTTCTAGAGAAGCTGTTTCTTTAGTACCGACCCTCCCAGGATAAAATCTCGAAGGAGCTTTCTAGGAGCCCGTAAAACGCAAATACTAAATATTTATGGGCAAGGGTTCTGTTCTCCCTCTATAAGAATTTATTGGGCCATAGTTTTAAATGTCCAAATATTTTCCGGAACATTTTTATTTTGGTTTCGGCCAGACAGCACTATATTTCAGGTCGTATAATGTACGTTAAAGAGTTTCTCGCTTCTTGGAGAAGCTTTATTGTCTGCTGTGACCAAGTTAATGAAAAATACTTATTTGTTGTTTTAAGATGTGAACTTAAATATTGTTATTGTATATATAAATTAAAAAAATAAAAAAAATAAGGGTGTGCACTATGTGCGCATATTTGAAGTGAAACTTGTTACTAACAGCTATTAAATTGAAGGATATGAAGGACATTTTTGAAAAAGTAATAAATTAATAATTTGATTCGCTTTCACAAAATTTGTATTAAAATTACCGTCTGTCCGTCTGGGAACTCCATTCAGGTTCCAATCGACCCATAATTTAAAAAAAAATCCTGATCTCGTCCATTTAGAGGCATCGGTTCGAAACGTTGAGAGCGTCATCCTGTAGCCCGTCCCCAATTATGCCGAAATCGGCCCGCTTTTTTTCTTCAATATCAAATCATTAGTCCCACCCTGATGAAGATGTAAACGAAACGTCGTATCCAACTTTGCAGGGTGGGATCGTGTGCATTGTCGCTCAATTGGCCTACCCACCAAATTTGGTCACGATCGGGCGACATCAACTTTTGGCGTTTTTACGTCAAAACTAACTGTCACAATGACACGTATCGTACACGGTCAAGTTGGTCTTGGACCAATCTATCGACATACCATATTTCATTTAAATTGGACGATTTTTTCGCTAATGTTGATGGGTTTGATAGTGCACGAAACGTCGTCAAAATATCATCGAAAGATGGGGCTCCCTAGCTCACATAGAGACGACACTAAAACTCACGATACCCTAGACAAGGAAAGAGAGTCTCTCTTTCCTTCTCTAAGGACAAAATACTGGGAAGCTGAACCGCGCAACCGCGGTCTATGTCAAAGTCAGCTGAACTGCCGCTGATGGAGTATGGACTTCGTAAACAACGGTACTTTTATAAATTATCAGAGTAAATATGGCCCTATTTAAAAACAAAGTTAAAAACTCATCAGCATTCCTGTATTTTTAAATAATACAATAAAGAAGATTTACAATTTGTGAATGCGTTTTGGGAGACTGGATTATTTTTAATTTGTGTTGTTTCACTTGTTAAAAACACTATAATAATAAGAAACGTATTAATTGCCCACTGTGTACTCTAAATATGTTAGTCTGTATAGTTTGTGGAAGTTGCAGTATATTGCAACAACAGTTGAAGGTAAACACCATGAAGTAAAATTGGAAATGGAAACACATAACTTTGCCTATGACTTTGCCACAAAGGAAAGTTATAAACTGTGGTACGAAAAGCAGAAGATCAAGATAAATTATGCATTCGCCAAGTCAAGAAAATATAATGACTATGTGGAAAAAAAGCTTACAATTATTATTGTAATCATAGTAAATCAGCCAGGTAGGTAAAATAGAAATGAAAAAAAAAACACTATGCCAAATAATCTCTTTTTATTTTTAGGACACATCAGCAATTGTTCTAAATGAACAGAGAAGGCTAGTAGTTCAATAAAAAAAACATATAATGTGCCATAAAAGGAAAATGGATAAGGAAGAATAATTATTCCGAACAAAGTGAAAGAGGTTATTGGTTTAAGACTTTATTTATTTTGTTTTTCGTCTTACTTAAGTAAATATGTATTGACTGTTGGTTAAGGGTTTTATATTTATTTTGTAATACTTACTACCAGTACAATGTGTTATGGTTTATTGTTAAAATGATTGTATAATATTGTTGTAATTATTGTGTTATTTATTTTGTTTTTCTTCTTACTTAAGTAAATATGTATTGACTGTTGGTTAAGGGTTTTATATTTATTTTGTAATACTTACTACCAGTACAATGTGTTATTCTTTATTATTAAAATGATTGTATAATATTGTTGTAATTATTGTGTTATTGTTGTATTGTTGTAATTATTGTGTTATGATTGTATTTTCTTGACATGGCATAAGTGAGAACCATAACAACAACCAACAATCATAACAACACCCATAAATTTCTTGCAGTTTCTTCTTATAAGCCGTAGTCGAAACTGCAACATTCTAATAAAATTAGAACTATAAATTTGTTTTTTTTTATTTCTAATATGTTACAGTTATTAAGCTAACAAATTTTCCCAAAACGTTTATTTCCCCATGAAAATGTGATTCAATTTAAGAACTGACATTTTAATAAAAAATTTCAACTTGATTCGGAACATAATCTATTTCTCTGCCCTGTACTGTATACTGTATTACAAATTTTTCTAACCGATCTTCATTCATATGTAGGACATAATGATAATAACTAGAGTAGAATTCGAGAATAATGAGCTTTCTCCAAGTAAAGGCTGATTCATGGTACACCGTGACGGGCCGGGGCCGTGCGACGGTGAAGGCACGGCCAAACATTGTCAAATGTTATTTATACCTATGCATTCATGCTAAGCCGAGCACGGGCCGAGCTTCGCCGGAACCCGTCCGTGCCCCGTCCGAGAAATGTCGGTGTACATTTTTCCTCGGATCCGTACGGTCCGGCCCCGTTGCGGCAAACATAAATGAGTCGCCCGGGCTAAATACTTCGTTCATCTACGGGCCTATAGCGGCTGTTTTCTAGCAGTGTTGCCGCACCCAACTTTTAGCGCGTACCACATTATAAACTAAAAATGTACCACTTTGGTACAATTTTTTAAAGCACAACAAAATACATCTGCATATGACTTTAACCGGTTTGGTCGCTGTGAATTTCTTCATAAATTTCTACATAAAAAAACTTCCTGGAGAAAGACACAAATCGAGACGAAAAACATGAAATAGAAATTCAGAAAACCCAATTATAAGTATGTATAGGTTGAAGAATTCTAAGTAATTCTAATACTACACACAATACTTGGAAAACTTAAATTTTATTTAAAAAAAACGCAAATATAGAAGCATGTTAGAAACAGTAAATTTTCAAGTTTTTTCTTCGGGTTATTTAATATAGGCAACGCTATAGACATTACAACGTTTATAATACGTCGTTAATTAATGCGGATTTTCTCCGAATGGTATCGGTAAGCGCGTTTAATGCAATATCAACGACAATAATTATTAAATATCTATTCAATTTCGGTGCGCGTGGGAAATAATTATTGTACCAAATCATCCTGGATTTGAAAATGTAGTACTACTGTACCAAATAGAATTAAAAGTATTTAATTTGGTACAAATGTACCACTGCGGCAACACTGTTTTCTAGAATATAATCGGCACGGACATGATCCCCGTTGTCCACTCGGTGTAGCATATATTGAAGGCCCGGACGTGGCTCGGTGTCTACTTTACGGAACGTGCCCGGCTCGGGTACGGCCCGGTGTACCATGAATCAGCCTTAAAGCTATGGTTCTCACTTATGCATCAAATTAGATAGTGATCATGCAATCTGCAAATGAAACAATTTTTAATTTACACCAATAATCAGTGCAACTTTGACTAAAATCATTTGATGTAAACAGTATAGGTATATACAGGGTGAGTTTCCTACGATGTTCTCTATGGGTATCTCGGAAACTACTGGAGATAGAGAGTCGGTTAAATGGGGAAAGAATTGCAGTTTTGTGGGGTTATAAATATGCGCCTTTCGGATTTTTGAAAAAGTTCATTGCTTACTAGATATTTGGAAAAAACAAATTTCGGCTATTTTAAAAATTGTCACTAATTCCATTATAAGCTATTTTAGACAAAAAGTTTTCGGATGAAAGTTGTAGATAATCACATTCTTAATGAGATTGTGTCCTCCGTTTTTTCCTAAAGCCTGTCATTTTTGACATATGACACAAACATATGTTTTTTTAAGTGGAAACCATAGTTGGCCATGACTTCATAAAAAGCGCCATTTCTTAAGCTTTTCAGGGATATAAGCTATAATATGTGTTCTTCGAAAAATTACTGAGTTATAGCCAATTCTTATCATTTTTAAACAATTTCACTTAGTTAGCCATGGAAACATGTTTAATCGTCTTTGCTCTCATAAATGTGAAGCTGTCACATCCAAACTTTGTAAATTAAAATAAACAAAAATTGTAAATATGAATTTTTGTAATGAAGAAAAGCGTGTAGGATTATTGGTTCGACTTTTCTTGACCATACATTTTCGAGGATACGTTGACCGGCGAATGTTACGTTTTTTAGAGAACGGTTTTCAAGACATGTTAGGAAAGCTAAATTTAGTTAAAGACAATGTTTATCTTTCTTGACTAATTTCACATAGATTGCATAGTATTTTTATTCTGTTATGATTTATAACTTATAAAAAGCCAGAATATATTACTGAACGGTTCTTTACAATTTTCATTACACAAACTACTCGTAAAGTTTAAAAAAATAATATCACTACATACAAATTAAGTTATTTTAGAAAATGTTCAAAAAATCCTCCATTGATTTGAGTTGCATCTTTTTAAAACTGAATTACTACCTATTCTCACAGAAGGACTTAATTAAACTTTTCTCGTACCGCCACTTCGAGTGCCTCTCTTAATTCATTAGTTATTTTGTAAACCTTATTGTTAACCATACCGCATAAAAAATTCTAAAATGGATAGGTCAGTTGATCGAGGAGGCCCATTCAATTAGTCCACCTCTTCCTATCCCTGCGTTTGCATAATTATGATATAAATAATTTTTAACATTTCTTTCATTATGGGAGAGTGGGGGGTAGTGTGTCATAATGAAAGTCATGTTGGATTGATGCGTGAGTATCTACGCGCTTTTTTTCATTTGAAAAATTCATATTTCCAATTTTTGTTTATTTTAATTTACAAAGTTTGGATGTGATAGCTTCACATTTCTGAGAGCAACTGCGATTGAACTTGTTTCCATGGCTAACTAAGTGAAATTGTTTAAAAATGATAAGAATTGGCTATAACTCAGTAATTTTTCGAAGAAAAGATATTATAGCTTATATCACTAAAAAGCTTAAAAAACGGCGCTTTTTATGAAGTCATGGCCAACTATGGTTTCCATTTAAAAAAACATAAGTTTTTATCATATGTCAAAAATGACAGGCTTTAGAAAAAACGGAGGACATGATCTCTTGAAGGATGTGATTATCTACAATTTTTATCTGAAAACTTTTTGTCTAAAATAGCTTATAATGGAATTAGGGACAGTTTTTAAAATAGCCGAAATTTGTTTTTTTCGAAATATCTAGTAAGCCATGAACCTTTTCCAAAATCTGAAAGGCGCATATTTATGACCCCATAAAACTGCAATTCTTTCCCCATTTAACCGACTCTCTATCTCCAGTGTAGTTTCCGAGATACCCATAGAGAACATCGTAGAAAACTCACCCTGTATATTACCAAATATCAGCCAAATACATTAACCGCCTTCCTTCTTTAAAATGAGCAAATAACGACAAATTACATTTCGTAACTTTAATAATCTGTTAAAAATCTGTTGTTTTAAAAATATATAAATGCAGATCAGTTTTTAAATATAGCCATATTTCTAAAAATAGTCTAAAAACTATAAAAAACAAAATGAACAACCAAAACAGTCAACTACTGTTAGCAATTTCGCATAATTACAGATTCCAGCCACGCATCACCTTACAGATTCCCTCTTATACGCGAAACAAAAATAAAACCTTCTATATCTCTCATTATAGAACAAATTATCAATGCAGGTCCTCTATTAGAACAATGTTGGCAAATTACAATGAGCATCAAAATGATTTAGATGTATTTGGAGCCTCGTGCACTAAATTTACACAAATGGTTAGACTTGTTCTGGAGAGGTGAATGACCTTGAAATTGACGCCAAATAATGTAGCTGATGGAACTGTTTTTGGTGGTGATGTGTGTCATGTGTGTATGTATTTGGTTGGGTTAGGTATGTATTGGTCTGATGTTGGATAATTTTGGACGCTTCATGGGCTTTTTCTAGTTTTTTTTCTTATTCTGTTGATCTTTCTAGTTCTGTTTCTTAGTTTTTCTTTTAGTATTTAAGTAATTAGTTTAGTTTTAGTTTAGTTTAGTTTAGTTAAACACAACTGTAAAGGATATATGTATCTGTTAAGTTGTTTCAATAAATAAATAAATAAATAATAAAATTATTTGAAATTATTATTCGATTCTCGATTATTCATAACATTCATAATGTTCAAAATTCCCGCAAAGCGCTTCTCGCCGAACAAAACCGAACTCTCCGTGAATGATCCGAATGCTTCCGAGGTTTTCGTGAGTTTTAGTGTCGTCTCTCACATAGGGCCCCAGTTACGACGCTCCAAAGGCCAAAGACGCATCTCAACTTCTTCATCAACTTTACCACATTTTCGATTGTTACCACTTTTTGTCTTGTGGGTCACCTCGTTAGCTCGTGTGCCACGGCCTATGAATTTTTACACCAAGCGCGCGCAAAGATTTTTTCACTTCAATAAAAAAAAATGATGAAAGTTCATGAGAAAAACATCGTCATTGTATATCCGGATGTATAAGTAATTCTTGTAGCCTGTCGTCGTAGTAACCAACCAAACTAACTAACCTAACCTATCCAGTAGTAGTGTATCAAGTGTCACCTCCAAGAAGGCAGTGGCAAACCACCTTGAGTATATTTGCCTTGTATACAACCTTTCAAATAGTGCCGTTCGGTTTCGGCGATAAACTGTAGGTTCCTTGTACTCGGTACTGGTGAAACACTGATGACACACATCATAACTACATAGGAGAGGTAGCCTGCGTTCTGTATAGAGTGTGACACTGCAAGAAGAAGTTATTCTTAGCCCGCGGTTACATTGGACGCGGGTCCGTGCGTTTTTTTATACGTGCGAGCTCTGACGGAATTTACTCTTACGACTATTTTATTATAGTGGTTACATTAGAAGCGTGTTCATGGTGTCCTGTGTGCCGAGTTTGTCAAGACAAGCGCCACTACTTTGATGCTGTGTGAGGATATAATGTTAAAATATCTATACTCATGAAAAGAAGAAAATGTTGGGTAAATTATTTATATGCAAGAAGAGGAGAAGAAAATGAATTTGTAAAACATTTGGCGAATTAAGACAGCAAGGGGCCAAATTTTTTGGATATTTTAGAATGTCTCCATCAACAATAATATATCCCAAATAAAATTAAACCTGGTATTCAAAAATATTCAAAATTTTCGGAAATGTATTGGGATCAGAGAAAAAAATTCTAACGCTCGGACGTGCACGTATTAAAAAACAAACCAGTTTGTTTTCATCCGACCAACGGAAATTGACGTACGTGCACTAGTGATGTAAACTTTAGTTACTTTTATGGACTTGTAACTACTAGTTACTTTTGGTAATAGGACTCGTTATTTTGGACTCGTTACTTTAGTTACTCGTTACTTTGGTACTTAGTATCGTTACTTTATAATCGTTGTTTTGTGTACAGGTGGGAAGACTTGGGCTTGACGTGGAACTTCGTTTACTTTAAACACTTTAAACATAAACATATTGATAACACCTAGACCTACGTCGAAGTTACTTTGTAACGATTACTTAGAATTTTTACATCACTAACGTGCACGGACGCGCAAACTCCGATGCAATGTAACCGCCTGCGTAGATACCATTTGTTTCTTTTTTGCTGCGTGCACGTCCGTTCACGTACGACCAAAAAAACGCACGGACACGCATCCAATGTAACCACGGGCTTAACGGTGCTATTAAACAAAAACTTCAATCTGTACTGTAATTTTATGTAAAGGTAGAGTGGTTAACGACCCAAGAACACCAACACACTTCTCGCCGACGTTTCGGAGTCTATTTACTCAACTTCAGGACTCTGTTAGAAGAGGAAAAAGGTTAGAGGAAAATAAAAACTATTGCGCATTTTTATGTATTGATAGGGCTTTGAAGACGGAACAGAGGCCGAAACGTAGAAGAATTAATAACCAAACCAAACCTAACCTAATCAAGAAATTTATATTTAAGTTCTCTTCTTTGTTTCTGGCCATTTTTACTACAAGTTCAACCCTCATAAATTTTAAAGATTTCAATAAAACAAAAAAAAAATGAAAATATAAAAAATCCATGAAAGCACCAGCTTCCTCAATGGGCGACTCATTGATGTAATATTGTTTTGTAGAGTTATCACCTCTATCCTAAGGAATGTATAATGTTTAGCAGGGGATTAATCACCGTTACCTTGCAGATCTATTGTGTGTTTCCCTTTCTTGTGTTACAACGAGTTATAACCATCATAAAGTGACAGGGCTTTGACAAAAGCCAGTATCTGAGACGGCTTTACAGAGGCCAGCTCTTCATCTCCGACATCAGCCGTACCAAAGTTTATGGCACAAACGGTTGTCGTCTCGGCGCACTCAGTGAAGAGGTGTTCTGGTAGTTCCCCATTTTCACAGAATCTGCATTTGGCGTTGTTTCTCAGCTCTCAGGAAGATTATTAGAAGTTATATTTTGGTAAAACACATTTGCCTCTGGATTTTTCATTAATTTGGTGGGATAAAGTTAGTCCCTGTATTTTGCAGTGTTTAAAGTTAGTCTGCTGAGATGAGACCGGCAGAATGAATGTAGTCTGATGACATAAAGGGAGATCAGGTGAGTCTGATCTCTCTTCCAATGAGATCGAACCTTCTATTGCGATATGCTACACGATAAAAAATGTTAAGGTCTGTGACTCGGTCGGTAATGACATTTAAACAATTCTTGCACACGATGAAGGAGATAAAACCGTCAACTGTAATAATTATATATCGACAATTAGTGTCTTATTACGCAGATGACACCGTAGTGATCGGACAGTCTAAAGAACAGCTACAGACTCTGATGAACATCCTAACAGAGCACAGTACCAGAATGGGTTTGGAGGTAAACGCATCTAAGACCAAAACTATGGTGTTTTCTCGGACCTCTCAAGATCACCCTCAATTGGACATTGTTGTTAATAACACCACTTTACATAATGTACAAAAGTACTGTTACCTGGGTAGGGAAATAAACAGTCAGCTCGACCACTCTATAGAGATTAAAAGAAGAATAGAAATCGCTCGTGCAGGATTCTTTAAGATGCGAAGCGTACTCTGCAACCCGCGTTTGTCCATAGGGGTAAGGTTGAGAACACATAAGTGCTACGTTTGGCCTTTGTTGCTATACGGGTGCGAAACTTGGACCCTAAAACAGGAGGACCTCAGGAAGGTGGAGGCATTCGAAATGCGGCTTTATAGGCGAATACTACGTATAAGCTGGACCACTAGAACAACAAATGTGGAAGTACTGACCAGAATGAACACCCGTACCCACTTAGTCAACACAACAAAAATAAGGAAAGCCTCTTACCTCGGGTATATAATGAGACACGAAGAATACGAACAGCTTCAGCTAATACTTCAAGGTAAATTCGAGGGAAAGCGCGGCATAGGAAGGAAGAAGAAATCGTGGGTTCGAAATATACGAGATTGGACAAATATTTCAAACGGGAATACTTTAATACATCGAGCCCAACATAGGACAGATTTTGCCATAATGGTCGCCAACCTCAACGGAGACGGTACCTAGGAGGAGGAGGAGTGTCTTATTTATAAAAAATGTTACTAGTTTTATCAGGATCCAAAATTAATATTCTGTAGGTATATTCGACGAGAATTTACAATAACAAAATATCTAATATTATTATAACAATTCCAAATAATACAATACGTCTACTGTAGTTATTTACTATTATAAATTTACAAATTCGTTATTTGCAAATGATTGAACACTATAGCTTTGGCACAGTCAAAATAAAATTATGCCAACTGTCCAAATTATAGGAATGTTATTAAATTGTTTTGTAAATTATTCGTGCATTATGGATTTTCATGAATTTTATACAGATAACAAATATGCTAATTATCAGAAACTAACTTATCACTGTGATTGATTGTTCATTTATTAGTTTTCGATATTCAAAATAGAGATTATCTTTTCAATGGCAGACACAGATGTTTTAAGAGATTAGTTTAATATTTATTAAACTAATCTCTTAAAAATAGAAAAATATTTTTAAATAAAATAAAACTCATGAAATTGTATTCGATTTTAGAAAAAATAGTACGTCATTTAAAATCTGTTTTCTAAAATCTACAAACAAATAATAGCTAATTAAATTTTAAAAAAGTATATAACAACGTTGTTTTTTAAATTCCATTTTATTATGTAAAACAATTGATGATAATTTTTTTTCTGTTTTAGGTAAGTCCAATTCTTTGCTTATACTGACGGTTTTATGGTAAGTAATTTTATGGCCCAGATTTATTAATTAACTGATATTGTGATGTGTTTGAAACGTGTATTAAATTACTAAACTAAAGAGAATACAAATTAACTGTCAAAATAAATTTATAAATGCTTATGCGTTCCATCATAGTAAAAGTATTTTAGAAATTTTGAAGAAATTTACTGAGGATCTTAATTAATTATAGGAACTCTCAGTAACTTTTACTTAAACTATGAACTTAATTAAGAGATGCAACGCATCACCCGCATCAATGGAAGCTTTGCCGCTGTGTTATATTTGTATATTAAAGATCCATTGCGATTTGCTTTGGAGTAGCTTCCCTTGATTTATCAATTCGTTTTTTCCATTAACAAATGGAACTTCGAAATTCGTGATTTCAAAATGCTTATTTGTTTTAGCAGGCGTACATGTTTTAATTCTCTTTTTCTGATTGTCTTCTTTTATGGACAAATACAGATAAATTTAAAGGAAGCGCACTATGAGTGACGCTATTGACAGCGAGTTATATTTTTACACATTTGATCGATACTAAAACGTACAGACGGACATAAGGTTTTAACTAACCCAAATATTTACATCGAATTTCGTTACAAGGAAGTGTGATATATCTGGTTGAGGCAAACAGGTAAACTGTTATAAGTTAGCTTTATTTTTGGATTACAATGCCTATTAATCTTGGTTTTACCGTGAGAATACCTTACTTACAATGAATGTGTTTCGTTTGAATAGATCAGAAAAAAAATTGTGTGTGCACTATGTGCGCATATTTGAAGTGAGACTTCTTATTAACGACTATTAAATTGAAGGAGTTGAAGGGCATGTTTGAAAAGTGTAGTTTTAAATGTAGAAAAAGTAATAAATTAAAAAAATATTTTTTACGTGTAATAAATAGTTTTTTACGCGTAACAAATAGTCTTTTACATGTAACAAATAGTTTTTACGAGCAACAAATAAATTTGTAAGCGTAAACATAGCTTTTTTACGTGTAACAAATAGTTTTGTACGCGTAAAAAATAGTTTTTTTTGTGTTACAAATAGTTTTATACGCGTAATCTATAAAATTAATAAAATAGTTTGTTACATGTAACAAATAGTTTTTTACACCTAATTTGATTCGCTTTCACAAATTTGGGGAAGGGCGCGTAAAAAAGTTTCACTTCAGAAAGCCATATTTGCATTATTAATAATGGTCTCGACAAATGTTAGATTCTTGACATTGAATTATTTTATAAGTTATTAAATTAATATATTTTTAAATAGTGGCTATTGGTACTAGCGATTTCTTCACCAGATGTCTCACCAAATAATTACTTCTAATTTTCCAGTTGGATTGTAAGAAGGAAGTTTGATGTAACATTATTAACAGAAACGTATAGATACGGAATCAACTAATAGAATAAATGAATTAAAATTGAAAATTAAATATTATTTGACTAAACACGCCATATTCAATTTAAAGTTTCTAAAAACGCTGCAAAGTTCTGACGCAGAGTTTTGTTTAATTATGAACTAAGTTTCAGGATTTCACCGGCTACGCCGGAATATCCAAATTAAATACCTTTTAATTTTACCGTTTACTCAATAAACGTTAGATATTATCATCATATTCCTGTTAAACCAGTGGCAACTAAAAAAAAAAAAAAGGTTAAAAGGTACTGTACCTACGGGTCAACAGTAATTGAAAAGGGGTTTATTAAATAAATATTATCTTGGAAGCAAGATCTTCAATATTGTTGGGTGGTCCAAATTCTATTCGGAAAACTTCGGGAGCATATTTTTGCAGATAAAAATGTAAGTAAAAAAGTTCGTGTAAATTTATGCCCTAAAATGTTTTGTTTAGGAATTTCATTTTTAATCCGATTTTTTTCACTCACTGTACTCAATTTGCAAACACTTTCACTCAAAACTAGTGCCGATATTTAGAGGAAAATTGACGAATGTGTATTATTTGACATGGGAAATTTGATTTTGATGTCAATACGACTCCTACTTGTAGAGGACACCTACAAGCCTCGAGCAACCGTTCTCAAGGTATTTGGAAAGGAAATTTTCAATACATATCATCACTATCAAAACTAAACATATTAGGTTTGTTTCAACCCGCCGCAGAACCGTCAAGGAACGATCACGCTCGTGCGCAGTAATTCAAATGTGTTCCAACCGAGATTTGACGGTTATCGGACGATCCTAGTTGCGTACCAACCTATCTTGGGATCGTTTAGTTACGATTTCAGAACGGTAATTTGGCTACATGATCCAAATTGAAAACTGTTTGGGTTGACTTGGGCATTAAATCATATTGGCAGGGATTGTCGATATTTAACAGCTGATTGTGGTCCGGTGTCTGGCTGATGCTTCTGTCGTGGTTATTTTTTACGAATTCGATTACGTGTGCGTTATACTTTTGCTTGTGAGTTTGTGTGGAGTAAATCGTTCGGAAATTTTAATTAATTTTTTATTTTTAAAATAATGTTTAAAGATTCTACCCTGGCAATGAAATAACAGAAAACTACGCATAACAAGATCATAAAAGAGAGATTGTAGTTAGTGAGCATACAGTTGAAACAACATTTACCAACAATTACTGGATTCTGATTCTCCATTTCAAGAATAATAATTATTATTATTGCAATTTGCAAACGAAAATAATGGTTAAATAATGGTTATGTTATGAAATTCTAACCGAAAACAAAAAACCGATCGATACACACACGCTTGACACTTAACAATCCACAAAGCGTTGATACTTTTTGCACCGTCACGAAACTATTCGATGTCCGCGCATGCTAACAAAGTGCAAGAAAACCGATTCGAGTACGATTTCGAAACGATCCCGAAATGCTGGTTGGAACAAACCTATTGACTACATTGTTATTTCACTGAAATAAAAATGTTGGAGACTTATTTTTTTAAATAATCCTAATTTTTTCTAGAAAAAGCAAAATTATGATAAAACAGTTTCTGTTGAATCTGTGTGTAGTTTATAAACTAGCTAGAAATTTTGCTCTATTTTAGGGTCACTGAAATTAATGGAGTTATCATGTTAACCAAACTCATAATTGTTTATTATTCAAACTAACTAAAATGACCACAGTCCACAGTGCAATGTTACGTGTAATGTACTATTGTAATGTTAAAAGAAAAGTACAAAATCATGACATTGATGAATATTCAAATTATAGCCAAGTATCCATTTAGACCCTAACATACATAGGCAAAATATTTCGAAGAGTATAGCTTTATCCACGAAGGTATATATAATTTTATATAAGGTTTGTAGAAAAATAATAAAATTTATCCAAGTATCGGCCGCCACTGTACAGAATAGCAAAATAGATAATTGAAATATTGTTTTATCTTTCAAAACAATAGAAGCCAGATTTTCTAGTAGAATCTAATTTTCTGAACAAGACAATGAGGGAGCTACATGTTTTAATAAAACCCTGTTTTCAAATATAATTAGATGTGCCGATATACAGAGCACGTATTAGTTCAATTTATAACTTTTTAATGATGTTAAATCCGTATTGTTACGGATAGGGCTAATAAAGGGAATTTACCGTAGTATAATAAACTTTTAATTAATTTGATTTGGTAGATATTAGTTGTTATTGTGATTTATATGTTAATTAGTTATAGGCAGGAATGTTATAAATTTATTATTATTTTTAAATAGAATTGACAATGTATACTAATGTAAATATTTGTTAACAATATTATTGAATGCAAACCATACTAAATTAATATTTATTTATGAAGAAATATACAGGGTGGTCTGAACTGTAATCGGAAAACTTCGACAACATATCCTGCAGTTAAAAATAAATAATAAAGTTCGTGTAAATGCATGTCTTAAAATGCTTTTTTTGGGAGATACAGGGTGTAGAAGTTTCATTTTTATTTCGATTTTTTCTAAATAATTTCTGAAGTAACGCATTGATACTTGGTTAATGATAATTAGTGTATGGGTGTATTTTGACATGAGAAGTGAGAAAAAATTTGTCAAGTGCGAGTCGGACTCACGCACGAAGGGTTCCGGACCATTCATTATCTATACAACATTAGACACTATATTATTATAAACTTTTTTTCCGATTTAGCTGAAATTTTGAATGCGCGTATAAGTAATTTAAAAAAAATGAAGAAACACATTACTAAAAATTGTATTAATCAATAATAAATATGTAAAAAATAAAAATAAATATGTAAAAATATGTAAAAATTAAAAAAAAACGATTAAAAAAAGTCGCCTTGACTAGGATTCGAACCTGCCTTAGTACGGCTCTAACGTTATAGCAGCGTAAAGTCCTAACGCTTTAACCACGCGGCCACCGAGGACTTGAAAGATTCTATGTAAAATTCTTACTTAAAAGATAATGTTTAATGAAAGTACTTTTTTATTTATAAACATTTACTTAATTCTGTTTTTAGTATTTGTTCTTATAGCGGCAACATAGATACATTATCTGTGAAAATTTCAACTGTCTAGCTATAACGGTTTATAAGATAGACCTTTGTGACAGACTGACGGACGGACAGCGAAGTCTTCGTTATAGGGTTCCCGTTTTTACCGTACGGAACCCTAAAAAATGATGATCAAATAATGAGAAATTTGGCACAAAAACATATCCAAATTTGTTACTTCAGTCGTCTAATAACTATTTAGTCAACATTTTTTTTGTTCAGTGATAACGTTCATTAATTATTAATTATTTCGATTCCAAGTCTTTTTTGTTTTTTTTTTATCCCAAGTATATTGAGTCAATCAAAACCATTACTCGTAGCCTTTGTTACCAAGAGATCTTTTTTACATAAAAAAAGGAGGAAATGTGTATTTTTTCACTCAGTATTAGTGGGGGGTAATACAGGTATCGACAAAAAGTTCTCTTCAAAACAGTTAAACATGTAGGTGCGCCTCCTACTAATAGAAGTTATATTGAGATTGAAATCATATTTTTCGTGTCAAAAAATACCCAGCCACAGTACATCCAAATATCGAGGATAATTCAGAAATTATTTGAAAAAAATCGAAATAAAAATGAAACTTCTACACCCTGTATCTCGAAAAAGAAGGAATTTGGGACATATTTTTCCGCCGTTTTTATAAAAACTTTTTTACTCATTTTTATCTACAGAATATGCTGCCGAAGTTTTCCGAATACAAATCTGGTCCCCCTGTATATTCAATTATTATTTGTGATAAAAATATTTTTACAGGTATATTCAGCCTGTTCTTTATTTTGTTTGATTTCTGTACACTGTTATTGCTTCGATGAAATAAATAAAACTGCAGTCGTTTTGGCTACAGAAACCTCGGTACGATAAAATCTGAAAACTGTTTTCAGGAGGGCCGTAAAGCATTATTTATAGTGGGATTGTTTTGGAAATTTATAGTACTGTAGCTTCTTGTTATAACGCTGCCTTTGGACTTTTGTCAACTAACGATTCCGAGTTGGAAGTTCTGAAAGAGTAGAATGTACAATGAAAAAGGTATTTAAGTCGGCAGACTTATTATTTATGAATTGTATATTCAATTATTATTTGTGATAAAAATATTTTTACAGGTATATTCAGCCTGTTCTTTATTTTGTTTGATTTCTGTACACTGTTATTGCTTCGATGAAATAAATAAAACTGCAGTCGTTTTGGCTACAGAAACCTCGGTACGATAAAATCTGAAAACTGTTTTCAGGAGGGCCGTGAAGCATTATTTATAGTGGGATTGTTTCGGAAATTTATAGTACTGTAGCTTCTTGTTATAACGCTGCCTTTGGACTTTTGTCAACTAACGATTCCGAGTTGGAAGTTCTGAAAGAGTAGAATGTACAATGAAAAAGGTATTTAAGTCGGCAGACTTATTATTTATGAATGGGGTTTGGTCATATAGAAAATTAGACGAATGTAGTAATATTACTAGGTATTGAATTTTTTTAGGGCTATTAATTTTACCCTGAAAAATTATATCGATTTTCATTTACAATCAAAAAATCAAAATAGTTTATTTACTTTTTTTTAAACATTAATATACACAATAAACAAAGAGAAAAAATTAAGTAAATGGGACTGTGTCGCGATTATAAAAAAAACCGATACACAAAAACAAAAACAGTAAATGTTTTTGTGTCGCACAGCCCTGTAAATATTTAAAACAAATATACATGCAAAATGATACAAAGATTAATACAAAGAATTCAAAATAAAATACATAAAATATACTCAAATACAAAAAAAGAGAATGCAATCAACGGGAATGACCAGGAGGAAGGCTAGGGCACCAGGGAAAAGTTAAATTAAGTTGAAATCATCAGGTTATTATTAAAATTAAAAACTAAAAGGCGACGAAAGCAGGCAGGCAGGTTAGTCACTCGTTTAAATTTCTAACGGTTTTGTTTTTGTTGTTCTAAATATATAGACTTGACACTATTTACAAATTTTTCATATGAAAGCTCTTGAACGCATTTAGGAATCTGATGCCACAATTGAATCGCTACAAAGCTGAAAGATCTCTGAAATGCCGCAGTTCTGTGCTGGGGGACTTTGAAATTATTTACATTTCTGGTAAAATAAGAATGTTCATGAGAATTGAAAAGTGAATTTAAATAGGGTGGTTTTCCGGTTTTTAAAACTTTATAAATAAATGATAACATATGACATTTACGTCTATTGCACATTGATAATATAGAATTACTATTTAGGTATGGTGTAATGTGATGTCTATAGGGTATATTAAACGAGAATCGCATACATGAATTTTGAATTTTTTGTATAGATTTCGCTAGCCCTGCAGATAACGAGGCATCATAGACTATATCACCATAATCAAACAATGATAAAATAAGTGTATTGCATAAGTAATATTTAACAAAAGGTGGTAGAAATTTTTTATAAATATTTAGTTTTTTTAAGCGACAATATGCATTAGTAAGTTTATTTTTAATGTGTGAATTGAAAGTAAGTTTTGAATCGACATGTATTCCCAGATTTTTGGCCTCAGCAACTACAGGTAGCAAAACATTATTGATCTCAACTTTGAAATTTTTTGTAATACCCGTCACTCGAGCCTTGCTGGATTCAAAAAAAAGTACACAAGATTTCGAAGTATTTAATTTCAGATTATGATCTGTAGCAAATTTATCAATCCTATTTATATCAATATTATATTGTAAATTGGATATGATATAATTCTCGTTGGTGAAAGATAGATACAATTGTGAATCATCAGCGTATTGTTGTAACTTAGAATGCGATAATTCGTCATTCATGTCTGCTACATATAAAGAGAATAATAGCGGGCCCAATATTGATCCCTGAGGAACACCAGCGGTCATAGGAGTATAAGGAGATTTTAGCAGACTAAAGTCTTTTTTTATGCCAACACAATGCGATCTTTGAGTAAGGTAAGCACGTAAAAAGTTAACGGATTGTTCAGATAGTCCAAAATAATGCAACTTTGCTAGTAATAAGTTATGATTTAACGTGTCAAATGCTTTGCTAAAATCAAGCAGACTTAAACACGTTGTTTCTTTCATTTCCTGGGAAAGTCTTATATCATTAATAAGCTTAACAAGACATGTAGTTGTACTGAAATTTTTACGAAAACCTGATTGACAATCAGGAATAATTTTCATTAAATCGGTGTAAGTAATAACTTGATTACAGATATGTCTCTCTACTATTTTTGAAACAACCGGCAAAATACTAATAGGTCTAAAGTCTTCCTGATTTGTAGGATTCGTTTTTTTTGGAATAGGTATTATGACAGATTTTTTCCACAAATCCGGAAAAACATTCTCAAGAATACAGGTATTTATTATATTCATTAGTGGTTTCCCACAAAACGGCATGCATAGTTGTAGATCTCTTATTGACAAATTGTCTTCACCAACCGCATTTGTTTTAATTGACTGTATAATTTTATGTAATGATGTCTCATTAATTAATTTAAAGTTCAGTTCTGAAGTAATATTTTTGTGCCTATTATTATTGTAAAAAAAAATTTTTTCTATCGAGGTTGTGTCGATTATTCTATTGCAACTAGCAAAAAAATTATTAAATTTTATAGGATCCGCAATTTCAGGTGGAACTTCAGAGGTTATTCTATGAGTGAGATTTAATTTTTTTGCTGCTTTCCAGAAGTCACTACCCTTTTCACTAGATAGAGACTTAAAATAAGAAATTTTTTCACGGTTAATAGCATGTTTAGTGTAATTTCTTAGATCACGATAATATTTAAGCCGAGCATCCGTCTTATTTTTTAAATATTTCTTATGAGCATTATCCCTCAATTTAATCAAACACTTAATAGTGCCTGTAATCCAAGGTGTAAAAGGCTTAATTTTAGTTTTTTTTTGTTTTAAGGGTGCGTGTTTATTAATAAGATTTGAAATATTATTATTAAATAATTCTAATTTTGTGTTAATATTATTTGTATAATAGATGGTACCCCATGGTAATTCTTGACCGTCTTGTTGAAACTTTTCATAATCAATATTGTCATAGTTCCTGTATTGCATATATTTTTCTTTATATTCGGTAATGGGTATATTAAAATTTCCAAATATTAAACAGTGATCTGATATAGTCTCAGAAATATTAAAAGAGTGACTACTTTGGCAGTAAAGATTATTGTCGGTAATTATACAGTCAATTAGTGTAGATGCGTTCGTGTTCATATCTATCCGCGTAGGTTCCGTAATATGCTGAGTTAGATTAAAGGTATTAAGCAGTTCAATCATTTTTAATTTAGTTCTTGAGTTTTTTAATAAATCGATATTAAAATCTCCAGTTAGAATAATGTGGTTATAATACGGAACAGTAGCAGATAACATGTTTTCTAGAGTGTCAAAAAAATGCTCTAAATTCGACGAAGGAGGTCGATATAAACTCACAAATAGCAAAGTTTTCTTATTTAGGTTGATACGTACGCCAACATATTCACAACTCTCAGAGGTTATTCCAAGATCCACAATTTGACTACTAATATGTTTCCTTACATAGGCTCCCACGCCGCCACCCCTGGCCCCACGATCCTTGCGTATTAGATTATATCCCTCAAGATTAAAAGAACTTGAATCCCAGTCAGATGTTAACCAGGTTTCTGACAGTCCTAGTATGTCAAAGTTGCAATCATAAATATAATTAGCGAACTCGTCAAACCCTGTATTGAGTGATCGAACATTTAGATGAGCAGTGACAAGGCTCTTAGTTTTGACAATTTTGGAATTATGGCCTACCTGCGCAATATTATCACCTAATATCATTGAGATGTCGCAACCCAGTACCCACGCCAGTGCCTAGCTCCCATCGATCACACCCTCTCAGATTATAGCAATATAAAAATCGAGATAAAAATAGCAAGTTAAGTACACTCATTTACATATTCTGTGAATTTTTCCGATTCACCGTATTCCAGAAACCGCAGTAAGTAAACATTGTGCATATAAAAACGACAAAATGGATCTGTTAGCAACATCTTTAGCGCGAGAATATAAATATTAAACGACTTTTACTGTTGGCCGCGTCCATTTTTCCCTATGCTCGACGTGCACGCTACCCATTTTGCATAATGGTATCCCCGTACCTGTTTATCATTGAAAACACGTTTGGTTGTCGGTATGTAATGCCGCCTTAATTGATGTTTAGTCGGAACGCACGCGGTATAATAAATAATCTCGTAAATAATTCGCAATACTTTTCGATAAAAGTAATTGTTAAATTTTTGTCGGCTTCCGAACGACGCAGAACATGCCCGCTTACGAACGGTATAGAAAAGTAAGAGATAACACTGATGTTAATATAGGCAATATATGGTAAAAGAGGTACGAGATATGCGAAGAGACATGTTAACAACATTACGAAAATCTAATCGATTTTATGAGGTGGCTTTTAATCTGTTCCACTACATTTTCAGATCATTTTCAAAATATCTACTAACTTGGAGAATATAAACCTTTCATGACAGAAACAGTACTGGGAGAATTTTTAGGTCACGGGCTTGGAACACCCTCAAAAAGAAAATTCCACTCTTTCAACTCCCAGTGGATAACATACCAAGAATGTACACTTGAGAAATACCTCACTGTGCAATAAAAAGGATTGGAAGAGAGAAACGTTTGCTCAGCATCTAAAAGACCATGCCACAACGTGGTATACTGATGTTTCCAAAAATAAAGCTGGGACAGGGATAGGAGTATCTGTGCCGCAAACTATAATACTCCGCACCTATCCCAGCATCCTTCAGGCAGAAAGCTACGCTATCCAAACATGCGTACAATTTATCTTAGATAGGACCTATCGACAACAGGAACTAGCCACCTTATCCAATAGTCAAGCAGCACTAAAAGCAATTAACTCAGTAACCATCAATTCGAAGTTGGTCAAAGAATGCCTAGAGCAGCTGAACAAATTAGCAAAGAAAAATAAATTCCTCCTACCGTGGGTGTCCGCTCACCAAGGGATAGAAAGCAATGAAAAAGCAAACGATCTAGCTAGAAAACGAGGAAACACTCCCCACAAATTGGACCAGAACCGTTCTGCTTTCCAAGCGGAAACCAACTTAAATCGGAACTCAAGAACCTGGAAAACTCCATCCTTAACCTGGAATGAGAGTCCTCCAACGCAACTGTCTGAGATACTGGAAAAAGTTTCTCAGAACTTACGACCCAGAAAAAAAAAAGATTTTTCTCTGTTTAAGTAAGGACGATCTTTGGATTGTCACGGGATTTTTAACAGGACACTGTCTCCTCAACGAATACCTGAGTAGATTGAAACTGAGAAACAACGGCGCATGCATATTCTGTGGGGAAATTGGGGAAACGCCAGAACATGCACCCAGTGAATCATCATTGAGTGCACCAATGACTAAAGAATACAAGGACATGTAACGGCCATATACGGGCTGCAGCAAAATTTGTGACCTTTAGACGCCATTTTTTTGGACATAACGAATGAATCGTCAGCTGTTCATGAGCGACAATTTTAGCGATTTTTAATAGTTGGTTGTGTGTAGTGAACTTTGTATAAACTTTATTACAATGGTAATTTGTTCAGCTTTCAAGTGTAAAAGGCGCAATGATAAGAAAGATCCAGGAGTTACGTTTTATAGGGAAATAAACAGTCCACTACACCTTTTTAGCGTTTTTTATTGAATTCGATAATTATTTTTCTAATATTATATGTACTTGATATGTGCTATACGTCGATACTAGTTTTGTACCTTTTGTTAACATTTTATTACGTTTTTTTCGTAATTAATTAGTATGATACCACAGGACACACCAGAGGCGTAGTGAAAATATTTACCAAAAATATAAATATCGCTTCAACCGGCCATGTTAAGAAAAATATGTGCCACGGCACTGTTTGGAAGAATGGTCATAGTTTGGTTTCGGTTGCTATTTGTCCTTGTATTCTTTAGTCATTGGAGTGCACCGAGACGTCAACCATTCGTGGCATAAAGTTTGGTACGGCTGATGTCAAAGATGGAGAGCAGGCCTCTGTGGAACAGTCTCACATTCTGGCTTTGATGAATTCGCCTCCTAAACATTCTATATTTATAAACCTTTCATTTAGCTCCGCGCTTTCATAAGGAAACGCTCATTTGCCGGGCTATCACACTAACATAGAATGTGTTTGGCAGTTAATTTTTTTAATTGACAGCATCTACACGTGGTTTGGTCTATTAATCCCATCAGCTATTAATGCCAATTTAGCTTGAAGTGTTAGTAAATCCCTAACAGTTTTGATGAGTTTCCTATTTTTGTTTGTTATATGTGCCTTAAATTTTAACTAGTGGTCTACTCTGAGCTGTTTCAAAAAAAAATCACTATTCTTAGGATTTGTTAGTCATCCATGATGACAAGAGACACTGTTCTTCCACTGTTTTGTGACCATAACAAAAATGACCTTGCTTATGTAGCCTTACAGAATGATTGTCGTCCCTCATTTGCATTGATAAGTTTTTCATCACCCTTTTCGTAGCTTGTGTGGCCCTTGTGTCTCGGTTCTTCCCCTAACCTGACTTTTCTACGTATTTAAAGCCTGCACGCAAACCTATGCTAGTTTATAATTGACTCCTATGGGACTGAGTCTTTAGCGCTACTGGGTTATTTGTGCATGGAGGGGCCAATTGACTGGCGTGTTCTCTCCTACCCGAGGAGTACACCGCTGGCGAATTTCTGTACACTAATGCCAAATTATACCATATTAATACCAGTAATATCACGAGTAATGCCAAAAATTCCAACTAATACTACTAATTTCACAAGTAATGCCAAAAATTCCAACTAATGCGACCAATACCAGAAGTAATACCACTAATACCAAGTAGTGTTAACATCTTGTCGAGGGGTGTCTCACTCGGGTAAAAAATGTACACGTACTGCCAAAATATCCTTCCACTGCTAAGCGACTGCCAGTGACTATGAAGAAGACTACCTATGACTGCCATGTAATTATTATATGCGACTGCCATAAGACTGCCAGCGACTGCCAAGAAAATGTACATGTAATTCCACTAGTGAGACACCCCTCGCATCTTGTACACCAAAACTCTCTCACCAGCGGTTTACCTTTCGCTCCTACCTTATTATTTCTTTTACACATTAGTGGATGGCCGATATTTCTATATGGAAAATTGTCACATCCTTGAATAGGCTTACTGGGAAAGCAACCCCATTTTATACCCCTTCTGATGTTCTTGATTCTTGATCCATCTCCATATCAGATTTTTCCTGACTTCCTTACCTGGTACATTAATTTAAAACTAAAAATGCACATGGCAGGCAAACGTATATAAAGATAAAGTTGCTGGAATACATGTAGATATAAATGCCATAGCAACTAGTCTTGTTTGTATAGGTTTTCAATTTTAATTCTTTATAATTTCTACTCGAACTCCTACTGCGCCTGTTTCCCTACACATATGAGTAGTCAGAACACCAGTCTTGATCCTTTTCTTTATGTGAAATCTCATTCGATCGCAAATTTCAACGTAATATAATAAAATTCATAATTAAAAAAATGTTAACCACCTTCCAACTCCATCTAATGACCAGTTTTATAGTTCCATAATATTGCATTGTCACCAAAGATACTGCACGTCACCAAAGATACGGCAAGTTTACCAAACTTTAACCCAATTGAATCAACACTAACAAGGTAAGTTAAATAAAACCTTTTAAAAACGTTAACTTCGCCAGCTGGTACCGAATAGACTGTGGATCGAATCTGGTACTCTTCGATAGCCATACTTGCCGCCGATCCCCGGCCGGTCACGAAAAATAGAATGTTAATAATAATCATCAAATCGGATTGCTTGAAAATTTCATTAACAATTCATAAAAGAATGACAGGAATCTATTATCGGAAATAACTTTGCCTGTGCTATTGTCTCCTAATCATCTAAGGAAATAACGCAATTCTTCCGAGGAACGATTTGAGGTATGCGGCACGATCGTGCAAATCGAATGTGGCGCCGTGATAACGGTAACGTGCACATCGACGATTTCCGATCGTTTAAGTCCAACTGGCAAACAAAAGGGTTAATTTGAATAAAAACGTAATTTCGTCCAATAAGCGCATCGTGATTGCCGTTACGAGTTTTCGGGAAATTTTACGACTTGTTGAAGGCGTCCGTAGAATTCAATATTTTTGCTCTTCGAGTTCGGGGACAAAAAGGCTGTGTTTTCGTAATGGGTTGTGTTAAATCGTTGTATTAAATGTTTTCACAAGACATTTTTTATGCGCATATTTTCAAGCTCACATTTTAACAAAAATTTCAAGAAAGTACTAAGCCCAAACAAAAGACCAATCTTACACAATACACAATAAGAGTACCCAATATACAGGGTGGCCCGAACTGTATGCCAGAAACTTTGGCAGCATATTCTAAAGATAAAAATATGTAAAAAAGTTCGTATAAATGTATGTCCTAAAATGCTTAGTTTCGGAGATAGAGGGTGTTAAAGTTTCTTTTTTATTTCGATGTTTTCCAAGTAATTTATGAAGTAACATCTGCTTCATGAAGTAACATCTGGATAAAAATTGGTGTCTGGAGTTTTTTGACACGAGAAATTTGATTTTGATGTCATTATGACTCCTACTTGTAGAGGGCGCCACCTGCATATTTTTTAACTGGTTTGAAGAGTAAAAACTATATTCATCCTACTATAAAACTACTGAGTAAAAAAATATACATTTGCGATGTTTTGCGAAGGTTTTTTGGTAAAAATCGCTGTGAGTAATGGTTCTCGAGATCTTTGGAATCGAATTTATCAATACCTGTCATCATTGACGCATAAATTAAACTTGTTGACTAACAAGTTATTAGACTGAAATCGTAAATTTGAAATATTTTTGTGTCAAAAGTTCAACAGAAACTGTTCTATCATCATTTTTTCGCAGAAAAGTTTATGATTAATTGGAAAAAAATCACAAATTTATTATTTCAGTCAAATAACTATCTACTGAACGTGTTTATTTTTTTGTCAATAATGTATTGTATTGACTATTTCCATTATAAATATCTTGAGAGGGTTGCTCATAGGGGTTTTTACCAAGAGACATTTTTTACGTCAAGTTTTTAAGTCACGAAAATGTATATTTTTTCACTCAGTAGTTTTATACAGGTACGGACGAAAAGTTATTATTCTTGGAAAATTTGATACTCTTGAACCTTGTTTCTAAATATTCTAAAATTTTTATTTTCTTGGGATTTAGGTTCGGGAAAAACTCTGATTAAGTTTTCATTTGGTTTTTCATTATCTTTATTTGGGTTTTAAAGGAAAACAAACATTTAGGCTAACATTATAGCCTTCGTCAGTGTTGTATCATATAAACAAAAAATAGTGTCGAACATAATCCAAAAAATTACCTACAAAACATTCACACCACGCACCACATAATGTTTACCACAATTAATAAACCAATATAAACTTGATACACATAGTTTTAGTGCACACACAAACTTGATACACATAGTTTTAGTAAACAAAAGATACACATAGTTTTAGTGCTAAGAATAATAATTTTAAAAAATATGTGAAAAATATAATGTGCATGCGGTGTATGCACGGGTAAATGGTTGAGGAAAATGGAAACACATGTTTGGGGTAAAGGAAAACAAGTTTTCTTTTTACCTCAAGTCAATACAGGGGTGCCAGTTCTCACGATTTTGTACGTTTTACCAATTACAAGATAGTGCTTTCAGAAATATTAAAATATCTGAGTTACTGACTAAAAGCAAAGTTTCTATTCGTGAGCTTATTAATATTCATTTACCCTATGGTCACCTCAATTGCTATTCATAGCGAAAACCAAGCTGTTTTTATTTACCCTAATGTGGTAGATAAATGAAAACATTCATGGGGTAAATAGAAACACTTTAAAACAATCCTTATCTCTACTTCAACAAAAATTGTCATGTTTTTTTATGTATACCTTCACATACCAAGCTGAGAAGGAATCGTTATCCATAGGAAAACTTATAATTTTCTTTTATACCTTCTCTAGATAATTTTAAAATAAAGTTTGCAAAAATCGTTTTTATTTACCGCGATTGACCCTACATGAATATGGAGTGACCATGTCTCCAAACAAATTTACACGATGCATATAAAATTAGCATGAGCTATAAGGTCTGTCGATCGAGTCGGGGAAGATTTGACAGATGACATGACAAAAAATTACAGAAATGACAGGCACAACTTTCACTCTCATGGATCGTTGCACTAAATTATATTTATAATGTGCACATAATCATAATCAAAATAAAGACATGGTTAGCCGATAATTATTCATGGTTAGCCAATCTTTGCTACATTTCTATTATCGTAAGTGTGTAGTTGTCGTAATGTGTAGTAGTGATGGGCAAAACTGTTATTTTTAGGTAACAGTTGAAACTGTTATAGTTATTTATAAAAAACAGCTTAAAATAACAGCTTAAAAATAACAGGTTTCTTTATTTTATTGCTAAATATCTGAAAGAATATGAGGCGGTCACCGCCAGGCGTATTAACGCAGTTGCAACAATGACGTGCTCGGTGTAGTATTTCCAGGGTGTCATAACATTTCTAAATATCGATTGTTATCTAAAATACCTCTCTAAAAACGGGGGTTGTTTACAAATAAGCGCTGTTTACAAATTGCGATATAAAAAAGCCAAAATGCCGCCACTCGTCTATATCTATAAATTCCGATCTACCTACGCCCTACCCCTCGATCCGCGTAGATTCTGAATTGCGTAGCAGTGTACAGGGTGCATCTCACTCGACGGGCGAGAAGCTCTTCGTTATGATTTTACCATTTGCGGTCAAAAAATAGCAATATAAGAAAATGTGTAGTATATTCTTCATAAGTAAACCAACTACACACTAGAGTTCGAATTAATTTTACACTTAAACTAGCATGTACAGTTTGACAAATATAGGAAGAGACTTGGGGATAGCACCGGTCGCGCACACGATAGAGAGAGAACGCATTCGGCGGAAGAGAGATGCAGTTACGCTACGAAAAATCTGATTGAAGCAAATTTGTGGGATGTCCACTGCGCATCGGGGGGCGTCTCTTATTTTATATTTCTCACGTCTCTAGCTATACTTGTTAAGTTGTACCCGCGACTTCGTTCGCATCGAATTATTAATTTGTAATGGTGATGATAAAGCAAAGCAAGAATTTCCATTAACATACAAACTGGATAAAATTTTCTCACATTTGCCAAAAATATGCTTTAAACGTCGAGCAGTTTAAGCAGAATCGTGGTTAATCAATTACTCAACTTTTTGGAACACCCTGTATTATTTTTTAAAAAATTTCAAAATATGTAAAAAAACAAAATAAATTATGCGTGTCCAATCGTTTTCCCGAAAGACTAACCGTTTTTTAAATAATAAATATTGTAATATTTGAGGGGCGTTTTCACCCTCTTGGAATTTGAGATTCGAGAAACCCCTCCTTATCGCACCTCTACACCCCACAGTCAATCCGTTTACCAAAAATCAGCTTTAAACGTCAAGCAGTTTAAGCAGAATAGTGATTACTCAGTGGTCATATTTTATGAAACACCCTGTATATATTTTGTAAAAATCTCAAAATATGTAAAACAACAAAATAAAATATACGTGTTTAAGAGTTTTTTCGAAAAACTCACCAGTTTTTAAATAAAAAATATTCTAATATTTGAGGGTGGTTTCACCCCCTTAGAATTTGAGTTTCGAAAAATCCCTTCTTATCGCACCTCTACACCCTAAAGTCAATCCGTTTTCCAAAAATCAGCTTTTTACGTCAAGGGCTTTAAGCAGGATCGTGATTAATCAATGACCAGATTTTTCAAAACACCCTGTATACATTTTTAAAAAATCTTAAAATATTATTCTGAAAATTTTTCAGAATAAATAAATACTTAAATATTGAAACTTAATAACAAAGTATTGAAACATACAGCGCCATAATATCTCGACCTCCGCCCGTTATGCTCGTAACAGGTTGAAAAACAATATGTATCTAAAACAACTGATGCGTTATTCTCCAACCTGTTTCAAACCTCCGATTATCTCGAACGCCGTTCTGTTATGCTCGTAACAGGTAAAAAAACAACATAGCTAAAACAACTGATGCGTTATTCTCCAACCCGTTGCGAGCCTCCATCGACAATCGACCGATGCAGCAGCGCTCCTTTCCCACTCCTGTTATCTCGACAGCCAGGCGTTATGCCCGCAACTGTTTCAAAAAAGCTGCTTCTTTTATATCCTATTATTTTTAAGCTGTTGTCAGCCCAACACGACGCGCCGCGCCGTAGCGCATACCCCACTCCGTTGTCCGTTGTATCTCGCCGCCTGTATCGATGGTTGTCGAAATAATAGGTTTTCCATCCATACTAGTTGTTTTTGGAATTGCTTCGAGTAGCATCGAATTTCGTGGCGGTGCAGAGCGCCGACTTCGTTTCACGAACACTCGATCTCTGCGTGTCGTTATTTTATATCTGTTATTTTTTAAAAGCAGTAACGGTTGCGTTATGTTATTTCTAAATAATTGTTATAAAATAACAGATAGTTAAATAACAACCCATCACTAATGTGTAGTGATCGTAATTCTATAAACTTTGGTCGTACTAAAGTTTCTATTGCTACACTTTGCAAAGCGTTGAAGTCATGATTACTAAATCCCGCTTAAGACAGGCCGGTCAAGTATGCAGGATGCAAGAAAACCGCCTACCAAAATCTCTTCTTTACGGTGATCTTGTGGAAGGTAAGACGAAAGAGTTGTCAACCCGGGTTGACAACTCAAAAGGTACAAGGATGTTTTCCACGAAAACTTAAAGGGGATAAGCATGCAGAATCAGTGGGAAGAAGCAGTGCACAATAATAGAACGCAATGGTGAAGAAAATTGTAAACTCAATTAACAGGCGACAACCAAAAAGTAAAGAGGCAACAAAGCAATGAGATTTTTGAATGTCCGAGTGCTGAAAAGAGATAACATCACGTATCGGGCTTTTCAGTCACAGAAAAGCTCATGAAAGAAAACGCCTTGCGTAACCATCTTCTGATACGTGTCAAATACTCCTCAGCGAGTAATGGCAGTATTGTATTGCTAAACTGTTAGTAGGGAAGATATAAAAATAAATCCTATAAGAGGGAGGTTATTTTACCTGTCTTTAATATTTTAATGATGCATTCATTCTTAATAGCTACATCCTTGACTACGTCGGTATTTATGCAACCTATAATATCGCGGGGGAATAATAAACTATTTATACTCTGCGAATGCAACCTGTCCGACAAGAATATATAACTCGACATATTAAATCCTGCGATATTTTATGCAGGCGGTCGCCGACAAACAATTCTGCATTGATAAAAAGGCAACCCGTGGCAAATTATTGTATTATAACTAAGTAAGGCGGCGAATTTTTGACTTGGCGCTAATATGCATTCAATATTGCCCACGCAACAGGTTGATCGTGACTGTACGCGAATATTAAACGTATATAATCATATCGGTTATCTGGGGTGTTTGTCGTAACATATGGAATCGCCGTCACATTAGAAATATTTATTGTCTTTGTGTGTATTGTAAAAAATGCAGGAAAAAAATATTATTAAATTGCAACACTAAAAATATTTTAACTACACTCAGCAGCACGAACAACGGGCACCTTAAAATTTTGATTTATTTAAAGTTTAATATAATTTGTTCTACTGATTTTGATGATTTTTTCGGCAATATGTAGCTAAATTATTTGACTTTTTAGTACCTACCTCTTTCTAAATTAAATGAAAGTTCCCATCTGGCAATGATACGAGGGAAAACAAAATGTTGATATTTTGGTGAAAGTTTGAAATGCTCTGTGGAATATGTTAAGACGGCAAGGAATTTACAAATCATTTTATCGTCTATATACATCCTTTGTCGATAATTTATTTTTTGGTTCATCTCAATAGCTTTATTTTCGTTAGAGGTATTCAATTTTGAAGGTGACACTAACATTTTTTCGTAATTTTTACATTAAAACCATGTCTTTGCTTTTGGTCCTAGTCAATAGACCTAGTAAGTTGTGGTCCCAAAGCAGGTTTTCTTGACATAAGATTGGCTTCGTTTAATCTCCTTCTTACAGTCCGTTCACTTACATGTACGTTCCTTAGGTGAAATTCATTATAAATTTGAAAAGCTGGCAAATGTTCTCATACGAAATTTATAAAAGTTTTCAAACGAAGGTTACTGGACGTCTAGCATATGAACTTGTCTCGAGGAAGCGACTGCACTGTACTTTGTGCACACTTAAATCTAATAGCCACATAATTTTGATCTCTATCATCTTCAATTAAAGCAACCATAGCGGATACAACTTCTGGACTTAAAACCCAATCTGGTAGAGTAACTGTCCTACAGCCAGATAATATACAGAGAATAATAATATAATTTTTCAATAAAAGTGACATTACATAAATCATCAGACACTATTTCATAGGTCTGTTGACTGGGGCAAAAAGCATAGCCACGGCGAAAAAATTAGTCTCTGATTCAAAAGCGAATATCCCCAAAAAATAAAGCTATTGAGATGAACCAAAAATAGATGAATAGAACCATCTAGATCATAATATTATTTCAAATTCCTTGCTTTTTTAACATATTCCACATCAGGATGTTCCAAACTTTCAACAAAATAACAACATTTCGTGTCTTCTCGTATAATAGACCTATTGGAACTTTCATTTTTAATTTAGAAAGAGATACTAATATTACAGTTGAGGGTTGGAACCTTTGGTGTTACACCAGCAAAATAAAAACACTAAATCACCACAATACACCAAAACACTTTTACTTTTACACTGGACGCGCGTTTCGCTAACCATGTTAGCATCATCAGCAGATGATTATAAACTGATATGAAGAGATCTAAGCCAAATAATTTAGCTACAAATTGCCTTAAAAGATCATCAAAATCGGTCCCCTAGGACACAATACACAAAACTTTAAAATACATCAAAAATATAAGGTGTCCGTTTTTCGTGCCGGTGAGTGTATATTAAAATACAGAAGTTTTAGCTTTTTTTTGTCATGTTGAATTATTTTAATTGAAATAGACGTATACCGGGTGTTGCATCGTCGAGCGGGACATAGGAAATCCCATGTAAATTTTAATGGGGTCAATTATTGACTTCCCTAATTATTTTAGAGAATAATTCTATTTAAGTTTATTGAAGAGCACTAATTCAAAAGAATAACTTTAGATATTTTTGATTAGCCCGTTTACGAGTTATCGCCGATTTCTTTTTAAATATTTCTCCTTTCTTATGGCCCTGTATTTACTTATCTTATGAGCACCAGTCAAGGTAAAAGATAACTGTCAAATGAAGTTGTCATTTCAGAAATTTATCTACTTAGTGCTTTATTATTATTATAAAAAACTCATACCTACATCGAAAATATTAGCCATGAATTACACTACCGAAGAAATAGTATTGATGATTAAATGGTATTATTAAGGAAGTAGTTATCAAAAGGTGTCGGACATGCTTGCTGCGCTGTATCCGAATAGACCGATACCTGGAAAATCTGCAATCGCAAGGAATATCCAGAGATTTGAGACCAAAGGTACCCTAATAAATAACTGCAGGTGTGAAGCAAGGCAGGAACAAAGAGAAGATGCAAGAAATGATACCGACTTGGAAGTTTTATTGTGCGTGGAAGAGAACGATGGAAAGATCAGCACAAGGAAACTTGAGGATGAAATAGGAATAGATCACACTACAGCGTTTCGAATTTTGAAACGACATAAATATCCTTCAAATATGAAAAGCATCAAGAGCTACGAGATGGGGACGAAATACGGCGGCAGGCGTTTTGTTTTGATATGATGGAAAGAGCAGACACGGATAAGGAATTTTTAAAAAACATATGTTTCACTGAGGAATAATAATAATAATAATAAATAATGTTTATTCAAACTGATCCAATTACAAAGTATATACAAGACTTATACATAACTTCCGAATACAAAATAGTGAATAAACATAATATCCTCTTAAGGTAGAACCTTGTCTGAGGAGTTTTATTTCTACAACAATAACTACAATATTTTATACTAAATTTTTAACTATATCTAAATGTATCAAATTAATATATTTCATTGTCCAATACTTAAGCACGCTAAAAAACAAGTTATTACACAGCGGTCAGATATTGACATAGGGTAGATTGCAAGTTCTAAGGCATATTAGATTACATTATTTTTTTTTCAAATATTATATTTATTGTGAATGGTTTTTTTCCTGAGTATAAATGTATGCATTTCGGTTATTGTTTTACCAAGTATCCATTCTTTTAATCTTTTTTTAAAAATATTAATGTTTTGACAATTAACAACTTCTTTAGGTCCTACATATAAATGACTTTTTTGTCCGATAGTTTTATGCATCCGAGGTACATTAATAGTTAATTCGCGTCGACGTAGTGGGTATGAATGTGGGATTAGATTATTTTTACTTCTGTTGCTGAATGTTATAGATAATGTATTAAACCAAAATAATTGTTTAGCGTCAAAAATGGCTGCTTCTATGTATAAGGCATCAGAGGGATATCTATAGTTTTTATCGTATATTATTTTCAGCAACCATTTCTGAACTATATTTACACTTGATAATTGATTTTTGCTTGCTGAGCCCCAGGCCACAATACCGTATTGTAAATGGCTCTGAGCTAAAGCAAAATACACATTTCTTAGTAATTCTATAGGAATTACACTTTTTAAAAACTTAAATATTACAATAAGTGATCTTAACTTTTTAGTCACAAACTGAATATGATAATTCCATTTCATGTGGTTATCAAAGATGACTCCAAGATACTTAAATTTGTTTGTTGAGCTTATTGTCACTAGCTTATTGTTATAAGTTATATCTAAATTGAATTTTGGAAGAGTATCTGAATAGCAGGCAAAAGGTAAGAAGAAAGTTTTCTTAAAGTTAACAGTAAGAAGATTATTATTAAAGAAATTGCACACTATTTCCATTGATTTTTCTACTTTTGCTTTCAATTGATTCCAACACGTTGATCTGAAGAAAATTGCTGTATCATCAGCATAACTCAAAATGTGTGCATCGAGTTTCAAGTTTAGTAACTCATTAATGTATATACAAAAAAGTACAGGGCCCAGTACAGTGCCCTGAGGTACACCATAGTTGACCACCCTTTTCTCGCTTTTAACACCCTGGATGGACACGCTTTGCTGTCGTTATTTAGATAGCTTCTAAATAGATCGTTGGTCCTTCCTCTAAAACCCATATTACTAAGTGTGTATAACAGGATTTCATGGTGAACTGTATCGAACGCTTTTGCTAAATCTACAAAAACACACAAAGAAACCTCGGATGCACCAAGTGCCTCCGAAGCCAATTCTGATAGTTTTATAATAGCATCACTTGCGGATTTGGACTCCACGAATCCATATTGATTTTCGGAAAGGAGTTTAAATTGTTTCAGATACAAACACATTCTTTTTTTAATAAGTTTCTCAAGAATTTTGGAAAAGTTACTTAATTGAATTGAAGTGTGAATGCACGTTTACTTTAAATAATGAACCCAATGTTCAAAATTATCGATATTGGAACAAAGAAAACCAACACAGGTTTGTCGAAACAAGGACGCAATATCCACAGAAAGCAAATGTTTGGGCAGGGATATTCGGACACAATATTATCAGGTCATTATTTCTTACGCGAAATTTACATGCAGAATGTTATTTGGAACTACTCGAAAATCATATTTTACCTGCTTTACATGATGCCGCTAGGGAAAATTAGGAAGTTTGGTACCAAATGGACGGCTGCCCGGCACATAGTACCCTGGCTGTTCGGGAATATTTAGACAATAGTTTTAACGGAAACGTTATTGGTCTAAATCATACAGTAAATTGGCCAGCAAGGTCTCCTGATATTTCGCCAAATGATTTCTTTCTCTGGGGCCATTTAAAAAACAGGATATACACGGATAAAAAATACCCAAATCTAGACGAGTTAAAAAATGCTATTTCTGCCGAATGCAATAGAATTTCAGTTTACCAACTAGCGAATGTAAGAAGAGAATTTTATGATCGCCTGGGTTATTGTCTAGCAGTCGATGGAGGAATATTTGAACATCTTCTTAAATCCTAAAGTTCTAACAATTTAATAGTACCTAAATTAATAAGTTATTGAATATTGTAATAATACTATTAAATAATACTATTAACCTTGTAATTGATTACTTTATTTTACTTTAATTCATATCGGTATGTATATCGTATTTCGTAATACATATCTTCTTAACCATTATAGATCTTAAGTGTAGCACCCCATTCAGTTAAAACAAACATTTTTCGTTTCACCCTATTGCATCTCGTTTGAAAGCAAAAACCTGTCATTTTAAATATCGAACAATTGTTATTTGTTCTGTTTAATATTTCAGTCTACCCTCCGTAACATAAAACTATAAAAATTTCTAAACAATAGGTCACGTGTCTCATTAAAAAAACTCTTAACAGTGGTTTAGTATTGAATGGAAGATTATAATGAACAGATGGTGCTTATATACATTGCTTCTCTGGGTTACATAAAAATAATGCAACTAGATCCTATTGCTTTTTGTAAATTTTCTGTTAGTAGATTAGTTAATTATAATGATATAGTATCGTTTTTCTTCATCATCATCATCATTCTCAGTTTATTCAACCATTTCCAATGATGATGACCCTGATATATTTAATACCCTCTTTGTTGTTGGACCCATTGTTATCTGCTGTTGGCTATGCGGGCCCTAGTTATCCGTGTTAATTTCCTTATATCATGGTCCCATCTCAGATTTGGTCTTCCTCTAGGTCTCTTAATTCCTTGTGGATACCATGTTGTACTTTTGTGGTTTATCTGTTATCCGTCCTTCTCACCAGGTGTCCTGCCTATTGCCACTTAAGGATTTGATTCTGTGGATGGCATCTATTACCTGGGTCTTTTGTCGCATCCACTCTATTCTTTTACGGTTTTTCTTAGTTATTCCCATCATATTTCGTTCCATTGATCGTTGTGCGACCTGCAGCTTCCTTATAATGTCCGTTTTAGTGTTCCTAAAGTTATCGTTTTTCTTGTACCTCCTTAATTGCCTTCAAATATAGATTAGATAATGAAGTGCTAAATACCTTATTAGTCTACTAAACGCCATTTTAATTATAAATTAACACGACAACCCTTTAAATATATCTTAACGAGTTCATTGGCGCTCTGATTTGAAAAATATGTAGTAAACATCGATTAGTGCGTTAAGTTAGCGGAAATAATTTCTATAGCAATAATAATTTTGACCATGGTAGACAGATGACCAGCTGGTATTCTAAATAAGCAGTGTTATGTAGGTATGCATCTAAATGTATAAAATATAGCTATATGTATTGATTTGTTTTGATCCAACAGCAAAACGTTAACAAGCCGTATGGTTAGTTTGATTTGACCACGGACGTAATATAATCATTTTTGTTAATTGTTTTTTAACTGTTTTTAATATCTATATATATATATAAACCAATTCCAACCAAGTAATGACAGTCAGTAATGATGCCCAAAAGTCTTTCAAATCGGAGTAAGTGAAAAAAGCTCGATTTTGGCCGGGAAATTTTTTGGACATTTTCGAGACACAGTTTAAATGGGGTGATTATAGGGATCCTATCTATCTCTATCCTCGCTAGAGGCCTCGTTGGTCGTTTAGCTATTTACCGTTTCCGAGATATTTGCGTTTTTTGATTTTGGCAAAATTTCAACTTTATATTGTTTTCTACGAGTCCGTGTGAAAATCTAAGAAACGAAAAATAAACCAAGAGAGGACGCCATCAGTCGTCTATCCGACGGTACATAAATGGTTTCTTACAATTGAAGGGTTTGGTAGATACCCTAAAAAAATGTAGAAAAACCAGAATTTACAAAAAATTGCCCGGCTAAAATCCAGCATTTTTACTTATTCCGATTTGAAAGATTTTTGGGCGTGGATCGATGCAGAAGTCTTACATTAACGTCTCCTAACCGTACAAGGTAAGAAATGGTAATAAATAAAAAATCGATTTTTTTCAAAAAAAAATTCTATTTACTAACGAAACGTTCAGGGGAAAAGAGAGTTTTTTCTTTTGTCAAAAAGCTCCAATTGGAAAAAAAACGCCATCTTAGACGGGCCCTAGACGGTCAATAATATTGCACAATATTGTAGTTTACGCAATATGATTGACCGTCTAGGATTAATATTGAAGTGTGCACAATGATTCAGCAAAAGTTTGAGCGAGTTAAAATTTTATTGCACCATATGTTTTCATTGCATAGTGTAGGGTTAATATTGTGCAGTAATATTTAGTCCTACCAGTCAAAGGGTAAAGAACAGAAAATATGTCGGAAAAGCAGAAAGAAAGAGAATTTCTGAATAGTCATTCAGCTATACAGAGATTTGCCAGCTCTGTGGAACGTTAAAAGCAAAGAATATCATCACCGGGATAAGAAAAGTACTGCGTATAAAACATTATTATTGAAATATAGAGAAATGTTTATCCATGCAACAAAAGATGATTTGAAAAAAAAATTATTTTGGTCAGACATTTTCCACAACACGAGAGAAGTCCCGCTCATGCGAAAATATTGACGCTTGTGAGCCCGCAATGTTATTGTGTAAATAAATATTGATCGTTTAGGTTTGACGTGTCATACAATATAATATTGTCCAATAAAAGTATTGTGCAATTATATGGTAGGTCTAGAGACCGCCTTATACTCGTCAACCCAAATTTTCTCATGGCACGGTCGATTTTGTGTGAAAAAGATCATAGTTACTACAATTAAGTTATACTCAAACGCTATGCTACGCAAAAATAATCGTGGTCCAAAATATTACAGATGCTCCCGAACAGAAAGTCTTTTCTTAAATTGGGTGTTTTTAAACAGTGCTGTGAAAAACAATCATAGTCCTGGACTACGACCGTTTTCGCACGCCTTAGTGTCTAATCATTTATTGCATGTTAATAAATACAAGTATCCTTACATAAAGTAATATTTTGTAAAATGCAAAATTATAAAATAAGTACAATACTTATCAAACAGTAATTTAAAGTACACAAAAAAACAATAAATACACAATGTAAATATTTTGACCTATAACCATGCTATAACCCTTCACTGCTTTCTAAAAAATCAGTAACACTAAAATAAGCCATATCAAGAAGGTAACTTTTAATTGTCGTTTTAAATTGATGTCTTGGTAAATTTCTGATATTTTGAGATAATTTATTAAAGCATGCAGGAGCATAATGAAGGCTGGAGTTCCAAGATCTGCCGAGGCGCAAATGAACAGGCTTTATATTCATTCTGTTTCTGGTTGTATAATTGTGTTGTTCATCATGCGTAGTATATAGTTCTAGGTTATCCTTCACAAATAAAAGACACTGGGGGATATAGCAACATGGAAGTGTCAGTATTCCCATTCTTTTGTAGGCGTTTTTTGTATCTGCTTGATAACTTAAATTTGACAAAATTCTCAATGCTTTTCTTTGCAGTCCAAACAGTCTGTCAGCATGAGCTGAGTGACTCCAAACAAGTATTCCTTAAGTAAGCGCCGAGTGAATGAGAGCATGATAGGCAACTACTAACACATCACTCTCCACACACTTAGCCAATCGCCGAAATGCATACATGCTCATGGAAACCTTCCCTGCCACATAGTCTACGTGACTTTCAAAACTCAGTTTTGTGTCAAATTTTATTCCCAGAAATCGGACACTGCAGAAATCTATTTTATATTTTGTTTTAAGAGAAAAAATAACTCTTTCTATTTTAGTGTCATTCAGGCATAATCGGTTTGCCTGAAACCAGTCACCAACATTTAGCAAAATCGATTCAAAATCAGTTTGAATTTCTTCAGGGGATTTCCGAGCACATAAGATAGTCGTGTCATCGGCAAACAAAATCATATTATTCTGAAGTTTAGCCACGGGTAAATCATTAATGTAAATTAAAAACAATAAGGGTCCTAATACTGAGCCTTGCGGAATCCCATATTTTACAACACTCACATCAGAAAGCATACCGTTGGTTAATGTTTGTTGAGATCGGTTTACAAGATAATTAGCCAATAATTTCGAACTCAAATTATTTACGCCATAATATGAAATTTTTTGAGAAGTATGTTGTGATCAACACAATCAAAGGCCTTGGTAAGGTCTTTGGAAAACCGAACCAACATAGTTACCGCTCTCAAAACCCTCAATTATATCTTCCACCAAACGAATACAAGACATTGTTGTAGATTTTACGAAACCCAAACTGATTCTCTGTGAACAAGTTATTAGATTCAAAGTAGTGTGTTAACTGGTGTTTCAATAAATATTCAAAAATTTTTGAAAGTGTGGGTATTAAAGCTATAGGTCTATAATTATTCACACTTTCAAGATCACCTTTTTTAAATACTGGTACGATTTTGGAAAATTTTTAAACAACTGGGATACGTACCGTCTCTTATACATCTATTGAATAATTTAGTTAGAGGATATATTAATAAATTTATTACTTTTTTAACTAGTGGAATGGTCATGTTATAAATATCTTTACTATGCTTCTTTTTTAACGAATTTACGGCGTTTCGAGTTTCTATGAAAGTTACCTCTCTAAAGGAAAAATTTAGATTTAAATGTTTATTAGAAAATTTTGTTATATAGTCAAGCGCTGTGCTATTTTCTACGCTCAAAGACTTTACAATATTTTCGGTTATAGTTGTAGTGTGAAATGGTGCTATTTTTTTTGTTTAAAATTTAGCAAGTTATGATAAGATTGATAAGCTCCTCCAGTGTGAAGGACACTGAAGGCTAAACCCCAACCGTGGAAAGGTGTATACCCACTTAGGAGGTAGATGTCCACCCCTCGGAGGAAGAACATCTGTTGTCAGATGGGGATGGGAAATACCCTGTCCCCCCTACAACAGGAAGATCCCCATGTATGATAAGTTATAACTGAAGAAAGGGGCACACAAAAGTCGCGGTGTTTAACCCCCTTCCACTCATTCTACATTCTATCCATATTATATTTCATAATTTTATAACTGCCATAACTAGTGCATTTTGTGTTATTATAATCAAATAGGATCGGAGTGTTTATTTCAGTTTGGTATTATAAAAATAACTAGGTATTGTATTGTATAATCTAATCACTCACTTGAAACTAATAATTGCTGTATTTAACAACAATTGTATTATTTTAGACACATCGATAGTAAATATTTAATTTTAAACAGGTACTTAATACTAAAACCAATAAAAATGTTTTAAGATTTTGATATCGTCACAATTCCCATATTCTAGAATTGTTTTTATTCAAGTTTAGTAAATAAAGCACTGAATACGAGAGAAAGATAGTGTATTTTCCTACTTTCTATGCATTAAGAAGTTTGAATAAATAATGAAAACCAAGCTTAATATCAAAATGCTTTATACGTACCCAGATGTTCCAACATTATATAGCAGGTTTAATATAAAATATTAACTCAAGCTTTCTGTATTCTCATATACTTCTCCAAATTTCTGGAAATTTTACAATGTATAATCAGGTAAAAGCTGAGTGATTTATTATTTTAATGCTACAAAACTTTTGACTATGTTCTTAAAGTCTCTACAGTTAATTGAGTTTGTTGAAAATTACTTTCGGCAGACACATTTTGCTTAATGCTGATTACAAGCCCCACTATGTAGAGAGATGATTGCATTATTAATAAGTGGCAATCGAGGTGGCAATGTAGTTTTGGAGAGTTTGTTAATTTTAAATGCTTTTTGTTTACGATGAAAGTTGTGTAATATTAACTAACAATCTCATTTAGCGGGCTTTTGTTTAGTTCAATATGAGATAAATAACATTATTTGTTTTTTTGCTTGATTTGTAAGTTTGAAGTGAACTACTAAGCTGTACTACTGTGGTACTACTAGATTCACGAACATAAAAGAAGTTTGACTAGCAACTTTGAATTATTGTTGTAACATTGACATATAAATAATATCAGACAATGTCAAATTGATGAATTCCAATTTTCAAACTTTTTATCGACTCGAAAGTCCATAGCGGCTAGACATCTAACTTTTAATCTATAAGGATATTTCTAGATTTTTCATTTTTTCCTACCGTTATTAACTTAAAACTACCTAAAATTCAAAATTTGAAGTTTCTGAAACTTCTAGAAGTACCTTAGAATTTTCATGATCTGTGAGTGCGTCACTGTCGAATTTAAAGAAATTTAACAAGCGATAATTCATATACTATGAGGTATAATTACTAGATATATTGGCAATCTAGCCAGCTATAGTATGTCCTCTTGATTAGTAAAAAATAATATTCTTGCTTTATCCATAACGAAGTTACACAGGGTCAAAAGTGCCCTGCTTCGAGAAAAGATTGGTACGACGGTGCTCGGATTGTCGTGGCGTCAATGCCTCCATGTTGGTTTATTTAAGACTATTTTTCTGTTTATATGAAGACTGAAGAGCCTGAAACTACGACAATAACATTGTCAGATCTTGAAAATAAGAATTATATTAAGTCTGTCTAAATTGAAACTGTAGGCAGAGTTGGGTAACGACAGGTAGAAAATTATTTTTTACGTGTATGTAGAAAATGTAGAATATGTAGAATGTTAAGTAGAAAATGTATAAAATCCAAATACGTGTACACAATTAATTTAGTATATTTAAAGCCGTTTTTTCACTTTAAAAGATTCTTCCTGGATATTTCGACCAGAAACTCGACCCGCCCAGCAATTGCGGGACTTCACAGAAAGCAACTGTCAGAATAACCGTCGTTCTTTAAATTCTGTGTGGGTGTGAATAAAATTCGCTATTGGTTAATGTCAAAAGATGGCTGGGCGACCAAAACAGAAAACATCATTTTTGGTCAAAATATGACTTCCAAGAAATAAAGGTAAAAAGGAAAAACACTTCTTTGTGCATTTACTGTGAAGAAATATTGAAAAATACTGCAAAACAAAGACTTATCGCGCAATGAAGGAAGTTAATGATTTTTTAATTGACAATTTAGACATGCAAGGACTGGAAGGTTCTCAAGATTTTAAAAACAATCGAAATATATTTCGAAAATTAAATGAGCTTATGAAACGTTACAATAGTTCGAACTTTTTGGAAGTTAGCAGAAAATCATTACCCTTCTCTATCCAGACTGGCAAATTAAGTTAAACACAATCCCGGCGTCTTCAGCTCAACTAGAAAGACTCTTTTCAAATTGGTCGTTTATTCACTCTCCAAACCATGAGACACTCACCAAAAAAATGAGACATTGAGAAAAATTGAAAAATGCTAACTTATATTTATTATCACTTGAAGATTCGTCGTCTAATTACGAGTATTGTATTGTGTGTACGTGTAGAATATACGATAGAATATTCAAAATGTTCTACCTACCCATCCCTGACTAGGCAAATAAACAAATGTTTTATTGCTTGTGTATGTTAGGTCAACAATACAAAACAAAACAACAAAACCAAACCCAAACATTAACTTGTTAATGTCGACATTAACCGGACATCGGACTTTAACCGTAACATATATACAGTGTGTCCGTAAAGTAACGGATAAATTCAACGGATTTTTTTTGGAAAAACGCTCGGACACGTCAATCTTAATTTTTAGTGGCGCCATTTTTACACTAATTTGCTATTAGACAGGGTGGCCCAAAAAAAGATATCACGTGATACTTCAATTTTTTAAATGGAATGCCCCGTATATTTTGATGAATGTCGATACATTGAGACGAATTCAACGATATAGGGGTTAATAGGTCTATCTTGAACCGTTTTTTTTACAAAAAATAAAAAACAGTCTTTTTTTTTAGTCTTATACATGTCTATAATTTATTCCAACTTCCTTTATAAATCACCGAAATAAATATTGCTTTAATGAATTTGTCTTTTTTTTTTTGTTAGAAATGTTAGAAATACGATATATCTATCACACATAATATATTTATGTGTTATGGTTTAAGTCGATAGAAAAAAACACGAGACAGAATTATTAATAGACCAGAGTTTCTAATAACATTCTCATTTTCCAAATGCGCTCTTTCCACCTCCTGGTAATAACCAAAGACCTTAACATCTTCACTCTCAGACGTGGGATATAAATGAGGCGTTTGGTCGTAGATCAAACCGCACTACGAAAACAGAGTTCCAAAAATACAGCTGCAAAGACAGACGAAAGATTGGAAAACAAGAAGAAACGGAGAGACACACGGAGGCAGTTTTAGAAATCGATAGAATTTCTTCGATTGATTTATTTTAATGAGTTTTGATGGCGACCGTTAATATTAGAAGACTATATTTTTTTAATTTCCTCCTTCTGATGTTAGGTAGGAGGTATATTATTACAGCCATATGTCTGGAGAGTCGGATTACATGTGATTTTAATAATTTTTGACTGAAATTTAAACGCCTCATAAAATGTATGATTTTTATACTTATTTTATACACCTATTATCCATACTCAATATACCCGAGGATTGACGGTACTAGAGTACGTCTGTCCGTTCTAAAGATACGGGGTATCCATGAGAGGGGAAACGATATTCTCTCGATGTCTTTCGTAAAAAATTAGACGACGCGTCCCATCAATAAAAATTCGACAAACTTGCTAGTAGCCAATAAAATGAGTGAGCGGAGCGATTTGCGATGACGTACTTGTCAAGTCGACGTATAAAATATATTGCTGTTTATTTAAATGTTTTTTGTCAGCATTCCTTTCATAGACACAGATCCAGCAGACGTACTGTACACGCTACTGTTCAAAATACTAACTTGTGAAAGGTTATGTTTTCATTTTTTTTTGTAAATTCTACAAATCAAACACTTTATTTCCGTATCAGACAATTCTTTCTTTAATAAAAAGTAATTTTTTATTTAGATTTTTTCCAAAAAATACGTAAGATGATATTTAAAAATGAAAAACAATCCAAAAACTTCAAAGCCCTCAGAAACATATAAACAAACACTTACATACCTATCACTACTAGTTCAAAATCTATACAGGGTGTCCCAGAAATAAGTGCAAGTATTTTAACTGGTAGTATAGTTCAACCCTAGAAACACGCCTATAAGGTTTTTTTTGCGAATTTTTTTTGAAAATTCGAAATTTTTTGAATTTTTTTAGTTTTCAGTTAAAAAACATAATTTCTTGATAATATGGCAACATAGGTATTAGATTAAATTTACAAGAAAGAAAATCCAGAAAATATCCAGTGGTCCAGCTCAAAATATTAGCAAAAAATCATTTTTTTAATAAATTTTCAAAGTAAAATAACTCCGTTATTTTGGACTTATTTGAAAAACGATAAAGAGAAAATATGTTTCTTTTATCGAGATCTACCACCCCTTAAATTACTTGCACTTATTTCTGGGACACCCTGTATATAAATCTTAAATAAAAATCGAAAATAAGCGCATAAATCTTTATAATTTAATGATATACTATAATCATTAGATATATGATATACCTAATACACCGGGTGTTTCTGAAAAGTGGCGCACCCTTATAACTTTTTTATTGTTTTCAGATAAACGAGATTTGGTACGTTAGTATTATGACATAAATCAGGATTGACTTGTTTTCGATCACTTCCTGTTTCACCGGAAATGACTACAACTTTTGATTTTTAAATGGCATTCTCGGTATTTTTTACTTTATTTGATAGAAAATGACATTCTGAATGGAATGGCATATCATATGTCAACTTTTGACATTCTCGCTTAAAAAAATCGTATTTTAAATTTCAATCTACAGTGCCATGGCTGTGTTAAAAACACTAATTTTCATCAAGGTCCTTGTAAGGCCTAAAATAGTTTAATGTTGTTCGATCGTTTAATGTTATTCGTGTCTTGTTCAGATCAGTTAAGAGATGCTCAAATCGTATTTTTAATCATAACTCAATATTTTTTCAAATGGAATGGGGAATGAATGTGTAGATCTTTATCATATTTAGAAAAAAAACATTTTTACGAGTAATTTGGTACCACACACTTGGTATTTCAAGTCAAATTGTCGTTACATTTATGGCCATGGGCCATAGCACTCTAAATTGATATTTAAAATGTTTTTTTTTAATTGAAAATGTCAAAACTTGACATATGATATGTCACTCAATCCTGAATGTAATATTCTAAGTCACCGAAAACAATTGAATACGTGAATCAATCCTAATTTATGTCATAATATATTAAAATACCAAATCTCATTTTATTACCTGAAAAAATAAAAAAGTTATAGGGGTGATCCACTTTTAGAGAAACACCCGGTAAGTATACCTAATATACGATCTTTGTTAATAAACATTTTTAATAAATAATTGACAAATAATAGTCTTGTTTGCATATAATTTGTATACCTCTGGTACCTTCGTTTTGTAGGGTGAGTTGTGTTGTAAATAAGTGCAAATATTTTTAAAGGCGGTATATTTCGATTCCAGGAACGTCTATGAGTTTTTTTGCGATTTGTATTCCATTTTTTTAGAATTTTTTTAAATGTTTAATTAAAAACGTAATATTTTTAATAATATGGTAACTTAGCTAGATAGTTGATTAAAATCAGAGGAACGAAAGACAACGAAATCCAGTGATTCTCAAAATGTTAGCAAACATTTTCTTTTTAAAAAAAGCAAAATAATCCTCTATTTTGGACTTGGACCGCAAAGGGAAAAAATAATTATTTCGTTGAGATTAGTGATGGGAAAAACCGATTAATTTCAATAATCGAGTAGGTACTCGAGTTCTAAGCGATTTCAATATTCGAGCGATCGCTCGTATTTAAAAATACGGTTTTTAGCCTGGTTTTTAGTCCGTTGCTTGTTGTACCCGTAAGGCCAAGCAGTAAGTTGCGTGCGCAGAGTACATCCTTTCGGTGATGAATGGTATTTAGCAAGCGACGAGTGATTTCGCTTGCTTTAGTTTATTTCGAAGCATTGTCGATGTAGGTCGTAAAATTTTGTCACTCAGATCCGCAACGGATAACGTCGTATAAATTTGCTACCTGCAATGTATGTAGAAAATTCGCTGGGCTTTTTATCGACTATGCCACATTAAAATCGGATTTCGAGTTATTTCATTCTAGGATTGCTTGCGTTCGTCGCTCGTTCATAATCGAGTGATGTCGGTTATTTCAATAATCGAGTACTCGAGTTATCCCATCACTAGTTGAGATCTACTAGCCCTGAATATGTTTGCACTTATTTTAGATTCACCCTGTATTATTGGTGTGAAAGAATAAAATTTGTATTTTTGCACTGAGATTCTCATTTTGAAACGGCCTTAGAAACAAAATGTGTTATTTTACTTTTTTTTATTTCAGACTAACAATTCACTTCTAGGATTCTTCTTCGATTTATACGTTGTAAAAGCCAGTTTATTAATTATCCATAATCTCCATTTTAAATTGGTTCTTATTTTTTTTCCGTTGATTTATTTTAATTAGTAGCATGGTAACTCTATTAATTATAACCCTTATTTTCAACGTCCAAAATTTATTATCGCTAGAAACAGAATCTAACCTCGAATAACAGTCTTTTATAGGACCTGTAATTAATACAGGTGGTTTTTGTTCGTCGCTTACCTGGTCCAAAAGCTTATCGCTCAGGTACACTCACACATTATACTTAAGGTTTGTTCCAACCATCCTTAAAAAGGAAGACCAAAAGAAAGCGAGACCGCAAAGGGTGTGCAAGTGCAAAGGGTCGATTTTTAATATGGTCGATTTGAATTCAGATTTATCAGTGGTGTTCTATTTTTTTTAAATGTGTTAAAATATAATATTGGGTAGACTCAATAGTTTGCTGTTATTTTATGATAGGTTTATAAATGTTAATAGTTATTAAAATTAGTTAATATAATTATTTAATAACACAAATATTAATACGCAACTGAAACAACTAACTAAAATAAATAAAATTAACATATGAAAATTATTTTTGAAGAAGAGTCTTTTTGACGTGTATTTTCGTCTTACCTAAAAAATAAAAACCTTCTTCGCAAGATCGGAACTTGGCCTGAAACTTGGTACATTTATACTTATATTTTCTCATTTCTGCTCAATGGTTTATTAATGTTTTCTCACCTGCGTATAACTTTTCGGATTAGGTATTAATTTGATTTACAGTAATGATGGGAAAAACCTATTAATTTCAATAATCGAGTACTCGAGTTTCAAGCGATCGCAATAACCGAGCGATCGCTCGAGCGAAATATCGCTCGTATTTAAAAATAAGGGTTTTCGTCCGTCGCGCGTCGCCTTGTTGTAAGTACTCGTTAACGCCAAGCACCAAGCAGTAAGTTGCGTGCGCAGCGTACAGATTCTTTCGGTAATGAATGGCAAGTAGCAAACGACGAGCGATTCGCTTGATCGCTTGATTTAGTTTATTTCAAAACATTGTCGATGTAGGTCGTAAAATTTTGTCACTCAGATACGCAACGGATAAATATATATATATACGGCGTCATATAAATTTGCTACCCGCAATATTTGTAGAAAATTCGCTCGGCTTTTTATCGAGTATGTCACATTAAAATCGGATTTAAATTTATTTCATTCTAGGATCGCTTGCTTTCGTCGCTTGGTACTCGTCACTTGCATCGCTCGTTCATAATTGAGCGATGTCGGTTATTTCAATAATCGAGTACTTCGAGCGAAATTTCGCTCGAGTGATCCCATCATTAATATAAAGTACAATGGGTTATTTTTACTACGTATTAGAGACTATTCTGGGTAAATTTCAATTTAGATAGCTTTTATTGAAATTTAAAATTTATTTGTTTATTTATGGATAATGTTAAATATCTCAAAAACTTTACATTTTAGTGATGCTTCTCTAATGAAACTCGCCTTTATTTTTTTCTTAAAATTCGAACATCAATTAATTTATAGAGTGTTCCATTGCAAAAAAAACACAACTTTGATGTGTAACTCTTTTGGGGGCACTCTGTAGAACTCTATACAGGGTGTCCCAATAATCCGTGGACATAGAACTACTACGTATTTTTGGAATCGAAATAAGTTCATTAGACACAATTTACCTCTATACAAAAGTGCTTCGTTTGGCCGCTAGAGAGCATCAATCAAAAATAAACCCGAACTTAATTAATTTAAAGTTTATTTTAATAGTTATTTACAGTACAAGTGTGTTTATGAACATGATTACAACTCGGTCTACGACCTCGTCATTCTAATCACACAAGTGTTGTAATCATGTTTAAACGCACGTGTCATGTACAACGTATTATCTACTACCGAAAAATAAGAAAATGCTGTTTTAATTTTCGTTTATTAGTCGCCCACCTTTAACTATGACGTTTGTCACATTCTTTTCTGAAAAGTCAGTTTGCCCTGTCAAGTAAACGCGAGCACTTTTTGCCCAGAAAAATCATTTTAAAAATTACGATAAGCGATTCCGAAAATCTCCCTTCAGATGTAGAAGTTGCCGCAGCACGTGCCACGGAATCATTATTGCTTGAAAAGTTAATATATTTAGATGTTCGTAGTTGTTTTTCATTACTATAAAAACTAGTTGTGTTATAGATTCATAACACCACTAGTTGTGTTTTGAATTTCATAACGTAACTGAAATACTAAAAAAATAGTGATGTAAAAACATTATAACTAAACGGCTGTAGATAAATAATTTTATTTATAATATTTAATATTTAAAATAATCACATTTTTTCGGATATTTTAAGAACGGTTATTACGATTTGAATGAGATTTGGGGTATCTGTGTTTTGCTAAGCGTTTTAATATTTGACTTTCACAAAAATCAAGAAAAAGTACGGGTAGGATGAAAACTACCCCCACCCCTACATAAATTTTAGTATAAATATTTTGCAACTCCACCAACGACAGGTTTTATTTTCGTATAATTGTGCCTCTAGTATTTACTACATTTTTTATCTCTTCTGTCTAATTAGTTAGTTCTGTGATCGTATACACTGAACATTTTTTGTCGGTTTGGAACAAACCTATAAACGTATATAAGCAAGATCGTTCGACGTGATTCGTGGGCCACTCTTTTTCGTTTTTCCATACGTCCCTTTTGTCCAATTTAAATGGATGCGTTTTAAAGGACAAAGGCCGTAATATAGCACCTATTGTGCTTGGAGGGTTTGTTAGTACGGGCCGTATTTTTTAATTCTTTTTGGGATAAGGGGGAGCGTTTTTTTCTCCTTTTGTTGTTTGTAGTAATTTGATCGCACTTTGCTCGCTTGAAAGCTGCAAAAAAGGAGGTTGTTGTTTCAGTCCTATATTGGATAATAGGTATTACGTGCTGATTGAGTTGGGTTTAAGGTCTGTTTGTATGGATTATCAATCAGGGGTATTCAAGGATTAGTATCCGTTGACACAAAACGTCAGGAAGTTTATCATACTCTATGTTTTGTTTAGTTTTAGATATTTGTTTACTATTTTCTATTCTAACTAGTTTATTAAATAAAGTACTAGTAAAGACAATAATATTATTCTAATCTGGCTTAAAACTATCTCAGTTTTACCAACTTTTAATACTTATGTTGAATTTGTTGAATAATATCTTCAACGATATTCAACACTTAGCAGTTAAGTATGAAATTAAGCACAGTTCATACTATAAATTATTGAACTAAAGAGAATGAAGGATTGAGCTAAACGAAAGAAGATCTGTCAATAGAAAATTTACAAACGAATATAACACACCATCGCCACTTGCAAGAAAATCTACAAAATAAAATAGTTATTTTTTTGTAAACACTGCTGCGTTAATTTAACGGAGACCAATTTGTCAATTGTGATTATTAACTATATATTACTAATAAAAAATTTGTCTAACAAAAAAAGCAGAAAAATAACAAGGGATAGGAAAACAATATAACGTCTCCTAAAGCCTATAAAGGAAAAATAAAAGAGGCTTTGTTAAAACAGTATATTATAAATATCTATGTATGTTATGTATTGCTCAGGCATCTGTAGAAGTTAGTAATGTATGGCTATCGCTTCTTTGAGTTTAATGAACATAACATAAGTAAAACATTAAAAATAAATAAAACATAATCACGTACAGAATGTTTGAGACTTTTTGGTTTTACCTCCTTAACTAATTGTTATCAGGTAGTAATAATTGTTAATTTAACTTGATATTATGTTATTTTAACAAAACGTCAACGGTTTTTATAGATGTATCTGTTGAAAAAAAATAAAGTGATCCTGAATAGTTATATTTAGATATTTAAATAGTTTATTTTGTGCCCGATGGCGTAGAGGTACAGGCTCTCGTCTACCAATCTCAAGTAGTGGGTTCGAATCCTACACCGGGCATTTCATCGGCCGGCTATTTTTATGAAAATAAAAATAGTTTGGGTACCTAGGTCGACTCAGCCTTAAATGAGTACTTGGGATTCACAATCCTGAGGTAATAATAGGCGGTTGAAGCATAGTGCTAGCCACATTACCTTCCTTGTATACCGAACGGCTCTAGCATGGCAAGCTGTACCTTGCTACTCCCAAGGCGTTAAACGCTATATACGGGAGCTATTATTATTAAATAGTTTTTTATGTTTTTTTACTTCCGAATACGGGAAGAGACTTCCCGAAACGTTAAGCATTTTTCCACCGTGAAGCAACTGTTGTTAGACAAATTTGTTTATTAGTTAATCACTGCTGACAAGTTGATCTTCGTTGAATTAACGCAGCAGTGTTGACAAAAAATAACTTTTATTTTGTAGAATTTCTTAGAGTATAATATCTTTATTTTTTTCTTAGACAAAATTCGATCTAAAAATGCTGGTTATTAATGTGCTAGTAATCAATTATAGTTCGCAAAAGCACACCCCGCTTTTGTTATCGAAATTGACTCGCCGAAGTATAACAATCAATTACATCTAATTTTCTAGATAACGCGGCGCAGATAGCGTAACGTAAAAGTGTCCCTTTCCGCTCTCCGACGACCTTTAGCTCTTCGACGAGCCTTTCTAACCCCGAGTACCCCTCCGCACTTTTACCAATGGATGCCTCTCTGACCCATTTCCTGCTTCGACCTCCCAGTCGTCGAGTCTCTCGATTAATTACCGTACCTATCCGAATTTAATTAAAATGGGGATGTTCGTGTTAAGAAAAATATGTCGATATGACATCGATTTTTTAAAAGCTCCGTATTTTTTTTGTATTGTATAATTGTTATTACCGTGTGAGTTCTATTCAATGGTTGTAGAATGTAGAATGAGTGAAAGGGAGGTTAATCACGGCGACCTTAAAGATCTATTGTGTCCCGCTTTCTTGAGTTATAACTATACATGGAAATCTTCCTCTTGTAGAGGGAACAGGGTATTTCCCAACCTCCTCCGGAACAGCTCTTTATCCTCCGAGGAGTGGACATCTACCTCCCACGAGGGTATACACCCTTCCACGGTTGAGGTTTAGACATCCGTGCCCTTTAGAGTCATGGAGCTAGTACCCTTAAGGTGGAAACTGGAGGATCTTCTTTTTCTCCACTTCTCTAACTTGGTCTCGCGCCTTAGATCTGTTACCGGTGTTGTCCAGGATCTATAATAGGGGATTATATCTCTCTTTCTCTATTGCCTCCTTGGATTTCAGGTGAATTCCTATTGTGTGGACCTGACCATGGGCCTCCTCCCTCGAGTTGATGACTCGCCAACTCGATGTCCTTACATTGGACTTCTGGAAAAGCTAGTATGCTACACCGCGAGGGTTAGTCGGTCTACTTCTGGAGAGCATCGTATGTACCGGGTGGCCAACTAAGAATAGACGCCAACTGTATCTCAAAAACTACTTATCTTATAGCTTTGGGAAAAAAATTGTAATAAGTTTTAATAAGGCCAAGAGAAATCGCTGGAAATTATTTTTTGAAATTTGAAAAACATCCGCCAGAGGACGCTTTTGTGATGACCAATCAGAAACCAGGGGTTTTCTAAAAAATATGCAAGTGAAGAGGTATTTTAAATATTACTATTGTAGTCATCCAGAAATTTGTATTTTTTTATATAGAGTATTTTGCTCTATCTCATAAAATAAAGTGGTGGGGGAAGGTTACATTTGCTTTTATTAAAATAAGGATAACTCTGGTTAAGGTTAACCGATTTTAACAAACTAGGGCTCGTTTAAAAGAGCTTTTCTTCCTTAATGATCTCCAATATAAATTTTGTTTCCATAGATTTTTTTTGTAGTAGCTAGAGGGCACTGTTTGACATCGTAACAGATATTGCGCTTTTGCATAAAAAAATTAAATAGCAGGTTATATTTCTTTTTACACAGTTAAATAGAGCACAAAATTTCCAAAATATCATCACAACCTAACCAAACCGGAGATATTAAGAGATCATGTTAGGCTGCCGCTTAGGATTAGGATTATATGGTCTAAAAATTATAGTAGTAGGTTAAGTAACAAAAAGAGGTAAATTGATTACGTCAAATTATCAAAATATATATTTCAGTTTCATTTTAATGCTATTTAATTGTTATTTGTCCATGTTCATTCTTGATTCGACCCAATAAATAAAAACCCAGGCATATTTAATCCAGTGTACTAGCTGGATTTCCATGGCCAGCTCCAGCGTCTCAATCTAATAAAGTAAGTGGTATCCAAAAAGCCCCGCACATTCAGAACAAAATAAGCGGCACAACTGCACCACCATGTTGATGAAATAGCAATAAATGCACTTTCATCATAATGGATCCTCTATCAAAATTGGTAATTCACCAATTGTGGGTAGTTCATTTCATTCAGCTGATTAAAAAAGTTCAATCATTCGCCATCCAAGAATTCCAGCCCAAACATTTACCGACCAACGGTCTTGGTGGTGAACTACTTGCATCAAGAGTAGTTTTGGACCAGTACAGTGCTTAGTGTTATTATTCGCACCTTTAGTGCTATAGGAAAAGTAACCCGAACCAACATTACCTTAATAATATAATAATAAATTACACAAACGACAGGTAAAACATGAAAACAAGTGCAATCAAGCAAGAACTTTGATTAATAACGTTACATGAAATAAACCCCTAGTTTTCGGTCATACGAAATTCGGCCGTTTTCTGTAAAAAGCAATATGGCGGCACAACATTTCTAAATATTTTAATAAAATTTTAATCTGAGATCTTAATCTCTCAAACCATCTACGTATAATTAATAACAACTCAAACCAAACTTAACCAAGAAATTTGTAAAAAATATATGGATGGACGATAATATTACATAAAGACGTTTAAAAATTTATGACGTCATTTTTTCTAAGAAAACATCCAAAATTCGGATGCATGAAAACTAAACTTCGTTTTGATATTTTGATGTAACCAATTTACCTCTCTTTGTTTCCTAGCCTACTACTATAATTTTTAGACCATGGCGGCAGCCTAACATGATTTGTTCTCTTAATATCTCCGGTTAGAGAGAAGATAGAAAGTTGCGGTTTTCGCTGATATTTTGGAAATTTTGTGCTCTATTTACTGAGACAAAATACGTGAAACAAGTCGTTAAAATGCGATCTGAACAGACAACGTTATGCCTCATCTGACATAATGTTGTTAAAATGACGGAATAAGCAAAAAATTTTATTTTAAATGAAAATTAGGGTCCATCTGCGGACGTACTATCGTTTCTTTTAAATTATCGATATAGTTGTACGTCTCTATATTGACCTCCCACTCGAGGACTCTCCCGATTAATTGCCCCCGTATCCGAATTTGATTAATCTGTCGTCTTTCGATTGGGGAAGAGCGGCGCAGGGCTAATTAGCCGATGGAAAACGCGAATTAGAAATTTACGACTTAATTAGTCGGAGGTTTCGTGTAGCGGCCCACCTTCAAAGCAAGATATTCAAGAGTAATGGATGGCCGATTAGAGTAAGATACTGTAAATTAAAGGTACTCATTATATTATTAATTTACAATGGAAGAGTATCGTGTATACGATTAAAAACTGTGTCGGAGTGACAACTGACTGATCGGTGAAGGGAGGGCCATTCAATCTTTATATAATCACTAGCGTGTACCAGCGACTTCGTTCGCGTCGAATTAATCATTTGTAATGGTCATGATAGGCAAAGCAAGAATTTCCATTAACATACAAACTGGATAAAATTTTCTCACATTTATGTCAGCATGAGAAAAAACAATATAGCGATATTATTATATAACTTGGTAATATTTGAGGGGTAGTCAGTAATATTTGAAAAATCTGTTTGCCAAAAATAAACTTTTTACGGCAAGCAGTTTAAGCAGAATCGTGGTTAAGAAATTACCCAACTTTTTGGAACACCCTGTATGATTTTTTAAAAAATTTCAAAATATGTAAAAAAACCCAAATAAATTATGCTTGTCCAAGCGTTTTCCCGAAAGGCTAACCGTTTTTTAAATAACAAATATTGTAATATTTGAGGGGCGTTTTCACCCTCTTGGAATTTGAGATTCGAGAAACCCCTCCTTATCGAACCTCTACACCCCACAGTCAATCCCTTTGCCAAAAATTTGCTTTAAACGTCAAGCAGTTTAAGCAGAATCGTGATTACTCAATGGTCATATTTTATGAAACACCCTGTATAAATTTATAAAAAATCTTAAAATATGTAAAGCAACAAAATAAAATATACGTGTATAAGATTTTGTTCGAAAAACTCACCCGTTTTTAAATAAAAAATATTTTAATTGAGGGATAGTTTCACACCCTTAGAATTCGAGTATCGAAAAATCCCTTTTTATCGAACCTCCACACCCTAAAGTCAATCTGTTTTCCAAAAATCAGCTTTTTACGTCAAGCGCTTTAAGCAGGATCGTGATTAATCAATGACCAGATTTTTCGAAACACCCTGTATACATTTTTAAAAAATCTTAAAATATGTAAAAAAAAACAAAATAAAATATACGTGTTTAAGCGTTTTTTCGGAAACTTGACCGTTTTTTAAATAAAAAATATTGTAATATTTGAGGGGTGGTTTCACCCTCTTGGAACTGGTATTTCGAAAAATCCCTTCTTATCGAACCTCTACACCCTAGAATCAACCTGTGTGCCAAAATTGAGCTTCTTACGTTGAGTGGTTTGAGCAGGATCGTGATTAATCAGTATGTCAGTCACTTAAGGATTTTATATATTAGTAGGCTCAAGCTTCCAAGATTATTAAGTTCATCTTATTTTTTAATGAAAACCTAATTTTTATACATATACATATTTATGAATAGGGAATACACTTTTAACAGGGTGCTAATCCTAGATCATATACATAGTATGCTTACGTGGATAAGTAAATCACTATAGAAACTGTCGCAAACATATCAACGACTTTCATTTATCTTCTTTTTTTGTTGCACACGCGGTGCTTCTACACTATCTATCCTTATCGAGGACCTTTCGTCCACGCGCCAAATTTGAACTTTAATTTTAAAAATGTAATTTGTAAAATGCACATATTTGAACAATACATTGAATGTTTGCTGTCACAAAAATTAAATTAGGTATATAAAAAATACATTTAGCCACTCCGTACGAATATCAAAATTCTTAGGAAATCTAACCATAAAGTATGCCATGTGGTTTATTTGGTTTGGTTTGATTTGATGACAATGAAAAGTTGGTTTCCATAACAATGTACAAATTGTACTTTCTAAACCGTATTCACCGTTTGAAATTGTGATTGTCTTGGAAACACGGGCAACTTTCAATGCGCATGCGCAAAGTAAGGTCCTCGGAAAAGACACACCTATTAAATGTTTTATAAGTGCAATAAAAAAGGTTTGAAAATGACATGTCGTGATGTTGGAGACATATTTTTTAATGCTAAACTTATGGCGTTGATTTATCCACGTAAGTATTTTGATCCACGTTAGTATATTAGGGCGGTGATTAAAAAGTTGCCGCAAATAGGAGTCGTCACGGTTTATTGTTTTTCCTACTAGTTTATACGGGTCCGACAACAATGCGTCAAGCTACAAAGTTTGCATTCACAACCTAAAGTATGTATTAGAGTTAGAGTGAATTTCAGGAAAATGTTTTAACTTCAAAAAAGCTCAAAGTGTGTGTGGATCGGGATTATTTTTTTTAATGGAACACCCTTTATGGTATATAATTGCATTTTTGCTATTATTAAATGTGTTTTGATAGTTTCAGAAATATTAATTAAATAAATATTTTTTTGAGCCTTTTAAAAGATATATTAAAAATACAAGAACTATACTGAAATCAAAATTATACCAGGTATTTACTATAGTTGGTTTGTATTTACTTTGCTATAAATATCGTAATCTTAAATCATACAGGGTGGTCAAAATTCTATGCCAAACTTTCTAAAATATTTTACACATTCTTCTTCGTTTTTTTAAATAGAACCGCTAGAAATTCTAAAATGCTTTAAATACAAAAAATGTTTATTTTTTAATTCTCCATCTAACAAAGAACTAATAACAGTTGAACAAACAAAAAAATAATAACAGTTGTTCCTTTTTTAGCATAGCAATTTACATAACTAAATTTTAAACATATTGTTTCTCTAACTTACAGTACAAGATAGACAAACAATATACTTATTTAAAATTTAGAAATATTTGTTTCGGATCCATCAACTTTTGATTCCCTTTTACCCTCCTTTTAGGGGCTAAAGTATCTATATTCGTTCCAGGCGGTCCATTATTGTAATTTGATATATCCACGGAAGTTAATCACTGCGGAGAGAAAAGATGTAAGACGAGTTTCGTGTGGGATCCCCCAAGTCTCTCCATAGCGAGATGCGACGGATTAATGTGCAGGAGGTACTTGATTGAAATACGTATTAAGCATGGCGGAAACGAAATTTGTATAAGGACAAAGGAAACTGTCATTTTTGGCTCGTGGTACTCTTATTTCCAACTAATGCACGATTTGACAGTTTATAATGTACATATGTATGTAGATTGGAAACTGTAATATTAATAGCATCACAGGTTGTATTGAACAGCGGGTTCAATTTCATAATATAATATTAAATATATTTCAACCTAAAATCGTTGATTGCAGGAAAATAGAAGATGCGCAACCTTATTGGCCAATTCGTGACCCAAAAGGTGTCCAAGACACATTTTTGGCGATAACGCATAATGATGGGGAAATTTCTAGTAACGGAAAAAAATAAGACTTTTGAAGCATTTTTTCTAATCATAATTTAACTAATAATAAAAAAAACTCTTTATTAATCCTTAATATGAAATCATCGAGCTTGTATTAGATTTTTTCAAAGCATTTATGTGGCTGAAAGTTGTACAAGGATGAAGAAACAGTGAGGTAATGTTAGGAACTACAAAAGTGTAGCAGACAATTATACATATGTAGTTTTAAAGAGTGACTGTTACAGAATGAAAAACTTTTTACGTAATTATTATAAAATATAATAAGTCAATTTCGTCACTTAATGGTTAACTATGCAGTGAGCCATCATCATGATCATTCTCAGCTTAATCTACCGTTTCCAATTACGGTATAGCCTCTCTCACATGTTTAGACACTCTCTTTATAGTTGGGCCCATTGTTGTCTATTGCTGGCTATGAGGGCCCAAGATATCCCTGCTAATTTCCTAATATCATGGTTCCATCTGAGGTTTGTCAGGTTTGGTCTTCCTCTAGGTCTCTTAATTCCTCGTAGATACCATGTTGTAATTTTTGTGGTCCATCTATTGTCCGTCCTTCTTGCCAGGTGGCCTGCCCATTGCCAATTGAAGAATTTGATTCTGTGGATGATATCCATTACCTGGGTCTTTTCTCATATCCACTGTATTATTCTTTTACGGTGTCTCTTGGTTATTCTCAGCATATTTCGTTCAACTGAGCGACATGCAGTTTCCTTATGATGTCCGTTTTAAGTGTCTCAGGTTTCGCATGCATACGTCATGACTGATAGTGCATATTAGTAGAATGTTTTTTTCTTTAGATAAAGTTGGCATTCTATATTTGAATATGATTGAGTGTCTTCCATAAGTACTCCATGCTAACTTAATTCTTCGATTGATTTCTGGTAGTAGATATCCCAAGCTGTGTATAGTTGTCCCAAATATAAAATATATGTATTCTACTATTTCCAGTTTTATGTTATTTATTAGAATGTCTTTTCTGTCTACTAGTTCGTTGTTTTAGTTTTTGTTAATGTTATGTACAAAAAGTAGTACAAGTAACGAGTAATGTACGAGTACGAGTACGAGTAATGTAACGAGTACGAGTAATGTACAAAAAATATATGAAAATATATTTTAAAGAATTTTTATAGAAATATCAACGAATCGCATGAAGCATATATTTGCATATTTTACATTTAGAGCTGGCGTTCGCCTTTTCTTTATCCCGAATATCTAGAATAACGCTAAATCGAAGCATTTGGGTCGGGACGGATGGATGGATATGGAAATATATCTCGAAATACATATTCATATCCGAGGCACATTATAATCCCGCTGGCAATACTGGGTCAGACTTTTTCCAGCCGAATTGTACACATATCGCATAAAATCTTTCAACGCATATCCTTAAAACGTTTTAGCAGTAAAATATGGATGAAATATTGCATATAAATTTGAAAATACTCTAGAGTACTTTATCCGAGCCGTATGTCATCGTTTTTGCTGGGTTTTGTTTGAATAGAATATGGCATGAACTTGAAATAGGCCAAAATGAGTTGAATTAATGTTATATCTGCAGTATTGTGGTGAAGTGGCGTTGCTTAATTTAGTATCTTTAGTCTGTTTTAGATTATTAAAGTTCGGGTGGTACTCAAATATTGGGGTTAAATATTAAAACATATTTATGGCAGTTTCTCGAGATAAGCTCTATAGAAACTAGGTTTGAAATGAATATAAAGTGCCGAGTAAAGTTTTACCTAGAGATACACCTATCCCAGTGATGGCGAACCTATGACACATATTCAAAGATAAAAAATTCATGATTCAAATATTTGACTAATCATTTAATGATAATATTATTGCTTGCATCAAGTAATAATAATTAATAATTTAATTCTGAAACCAATGTAAATAACTGGTTTTAGAATCAGTTAACCAGTCCAGAGAAATAATTATGATCGGTTTGTTCTTTTTTTATATCCAGTTTATTTAATTTTACTGACATAATATGTTTGAAAAGAGAGTTTAGGTGTTCTTATTTTTGCTTTAAACTAAAAGGTATATGTGGTATTGACCTCAGAGTAAATAAATCTGTAATATAATCTAAGGTATTGACGATATTGATTTTTTTATTTCAGACCTAAAATCAAATAATCTTAAAAATATTAATATTACAAAGGCGTACATCTTTCAAATATTCTTAACCAGCGAACGTAACGCAGTCGCAGTCATCGATCTCCATCCGCCTCGATCAAAACCATAAATATAACGAAAATAGTTAAATTTCCACCCATTTTAGTTGCCCATAATGTTAATAAACTTTTATGTCGATGATACTCGTAAAATTAAAATCATGAATTTGGTGGTTTTCGATTTATATATAAAACAAAATATCAAAATTCATAATTCGTTGTACTGAAAAATTGTAAAAATTGAGATACGCCTTTACATCTTTTACACTAAATCACCACAATACACCAAAACACTTTTACTTTTACGCTGGAGGCGCGTTTCGCTAACCATGTTAGCATCATCAGCAGATGATTATAAACTAGGGACTAACTGGAGTTTATAATCATCTGCTGATAATGCTAACATGGTTAGCGAAACGCTCGTCCAGTGTAAAAGTAAAAGTGTTTTGGTGTATTGTGGTGATTTAGTGTAATTTTATTTTGCTGTGTAACACCAAAGGTTCCAACCCTCAACTGTAATAATTTACATCTTTTAACCACGAAATGATATTACGAATCTGTGAATGGTTACTATCTACTGGTTATAAAACATCATCAACATCATCATAATAATAAGAGAAAGCTTTGTTCTAAATTTAATTACAACGTTGCACGACTTGCATATTATTCTTTAATTTGCCCCGTAGTTGAGTGGTTTGATAAATTTTGTTCACGTTAGTTTTCTAGTCCTTCTAGTATCTTTCACAAGACGTCACCTTCATCTTTTCACGCCACTCCGGTAATTTATATTATATATGCCGTCTTTCATAATCAGTTCTTTTTGTTTGACATTCTGATTTGAGGGATTTCACTGTATATCATTATCTGTTATCTGGGTCTTTTCTCTTATCCACTCTAAACTAACTAAAACAAGAAAATTACAAAAAGGTAAAGAAATTTTAAGGGTCTAATATCTAGTGTCCACTCGCCTGGTGAAATTTCCCGTTTCCATATACCGATTCCAGACATATACCGATTCCTGGACTGTTGTTCGAAATATACCCAGGGTATCGGAGACATAACGTTGACTTCGCCCATCCTCAATTAAAGCCACAATACGAGCAACATCCGTTACACATAATGGCATTTTTTAATTTGACAACCGTTTTTCTCATATTGCAAATACTCATAAATCCGTTTTCGCCTATGTCATGTCGCCTTGAATTTTTACACATAAAACTTTCTGCCTTTTCCGAAATGAATTCTGAATTTTTCCGAGACGTTCGTTTTAAAACAGCATATCCCCAATACAAAAAGAGATAATATGGTGATTAAAAAAACAAAGAGCTCACAAAAGTTGAGGCTACAATGTCATTTAATTTAGCAATAGCTACTACCGCTGCTGCACCCTACAAGGTGTTACAAAGTTCGGGCAAATAACTTCATCTTATTGTTGTGTCCTATGCTCAAAATAAATTCGGAATAAAAATTTCTGACGTAGCATCCGTTAAAAAGGAATTAATTTACAATTTAAAAGAAAAATCATCAAAATCTAATGAGTGGTTCGCCAGAAATCCAACTTCGAAATTGGGTCTAGTTTTTAGTGGCCGGTTTTTTTGCCGGTGAGTTTATATATAATTTATTATTCCTTATTTATACTACACTTAAGTTCTGGATTACAATCCGTCTTTATTAACTAACTAATTTATAACCTCTAAATTTGCTAGAGGCAGAATAACAAATCGCATTGTTTAAACAAGACCGGCAGAAATAAATTATCCAATCAGTTTATTAAATCTGCTTTTCTCTCGGGAGAGAAAAACTGACAGCTTTAGCGAAATCCTCGGAGAAAAATGAAGCGCCATTAGCTTTTCGCAATCGGCGAAGGCAATCGATGTGGGAAGGGCGCCGCTACTGATGTGGCAAGCATTTTTCTAAATTTGTCACGTGATACACTCTCTCAAAACGTATGAGAAATGGTCGGGTAAAGGGAATATATATGTCGAAGATAAATCTGAAGTGGAATGGATGATTGGTGGATTACTCATCGGTGTTTTTTTTCAGCTTATGAGAAATAAAATTGCCCTTGAAGTAATGATTGTACAGGGTGTCCCATTTTAGTTGAAATCATACGGTATCCCCGTTATTAGTAAAGATAGGAGGTTGCGGTCTGCACAAACCTGTCCCACTTTTTTGTCAAACGGAAGATGTAGTCAACAAAATTTTCATAGCGCTCTTCGTTTCTGAGCTACAGGGTCTTTCGGGCTACAGGAAAAATTTTGCAATTTGGGACACTTGTATCTCTGTTATTATGAAAGGTATCGAGAAGATGGAAACTGATTCTTGTAGAACTTTTTACGTAGAATACAGTGGTGTAACGTTTTCTTGGCACAATGCAAACGGCAGCTTTTCGTCTTTGCGAGCAGTCGTAGGTTCGTTTTTTTTATTTTTTTATTAGGTGTTATAATTAATCAATAAAACAATAATTATTGGGCGCCAGGACATTCACTCAGAAATAATAGATCTCTTTACCCCAACTTAAATTTATTTATAATTAAAAAAATATTAGACAAGGACAGTAATTGATGGATGAAGTTAGGTTTTTAAAATGAATTAATACTTAAAATAATAAGTAATCAAAATTTAAATGTATGACATAAAAAAAATAGTATCACTTGTTCTGTTGATTAAAAATCATTGACATATTAATATTAAATTACGCAAAATAAAGTTAAATAAGTACCTCGAACTAACGCAGTTCATGAACCTTGTATGCGCACATAATTCCGTAAATCAATCAAAAGTTAATTAAATAAATATGTCAAGTGACACCATCACAAAATACTTGACAAGATATTAAAATATATAAAAATTTGTATATTTAAAATTAAGAAAATTATATTTTAATAATAAAATTCAAAAATGATATCTAATAATTACATAATTAATTACGTAATTCGTCAACAGTAAGTAAATAGATTTGAAATGAGTTAATAAAAAAATATGAAATCTGGCCTGATTATCCGGTGCAATTCCAGGCTTTGGCTCGTCCTTCTGGATGGTGTGTGGACGCTAGGTGTGGGAGCTCATCCCCAATCTACCACAGTCTCGAACAGCCCCTTACAATACCACCAGCCATGTGGAAATCAAACATGGATCATAGATACAGGCTCTCGTACCTCAAACCACCAATCACGACATATAACTCGCCATGTAACTGGACGGTAAAACCCTGGAAACGACACAACTTATGCACAAAATGCATTTTAGCAATTTTAGAACTTACCTCACGATGCTGAGGGTTTACTCAAAAATTAAACTCATGACAGGACAACCAAAACCACGTTTAGAAAATCTGTAAAGAGATAAGGTTGAACCAAAAGAGTAAAAATATGATGATGATCAAACTTACCACCAAAATACACATGAAAACTTAAAATTGATTCCTTCCCGAAATGCCAGGAACCATTAGGACTACATTACAAAGGTTAATGGAATTAAAACGTTTAAACTTTTTCGGATGACTTTAGATAAGTATGTCGATGTTTAAGCCACGAAATCTGAATCAAAAATGATGACTTCCGATAGTCAAAAAGATGGTCTAGTTCTGCGCCGACAAGGGCAAGTACGATCAACAGAGTGTCTGAAATTAGTCAGAACTAATTAGGTAGGCTGTATGTTGGGTTGCCAATAGTATCGTTTTATTAAAACATTACAGTGGGGTAGTCTGATTTTCTACGAAAAAAAATATTTTTGAAAATATGAACTAAAGTTATGTTTTTTCAAATGGAACACCCTGTATATTTATAAATCGTATAATCCGTCTTGCTATGACCTTCTCAAAAATATATATCACTCTATATTTATGTTCAGTATTTACCGCAATATTTAAAATATATCATTTTCCTATTAGTAGGCCGTTATATATAACAAAAAAATCAAAATGTCTTATTTATTAAAATAGTAATACACATATTAAAATTTTATTTGGGACTGAAATATTTTTCTTTTAATCTGTACCATTGAATCTCTAAATATGTTTTTCTTATTTTTTATAACGGGATTTATTATAACGGAATGGATTTGCAAATATCTAAAAGTTTACCTGCATTTTCCAGGTCTTCGATATTGTTGTAGTTGCTAAGATATATTTCATATTTCAAAAATCCCTAAATACATAAATCTAGAACGGACAACTCCAGTGCTCAGGGAGGCTATCCTATGGGTCCATTGGTCCCAATTCATTGATTTGGGAAATAGTAATTTAACAAAATTCTTATATTTTCAGTTGTGAGGGGGAACCCCATCTTGCTGAAACTAAAGGAATATCTAAAAGTTCCGGTACGATAGCTTTCAAGATTTAGAAATAGCGGTAGAGAGTTAAGTTTCCCTGATATATAGAGATTTTATTAGTGGCTTCCAAAATAAAACAAGAGTCAGATAGTGGCTCTGATAGCAGTATATTTTTAATAATTCTTTACTTTCTTTTATTATCAATCATGACCTACTAATAAAAATGATCGTTTAATGAAAACTTTTAAATATTGCAGTAAATAGTGAAAATAAATATAGAGTGATATATATTTTTGAGAAGCTTATGGCAAGCCAGATCATATAATTTATAAATATATAGGGTGTTCCATTTAAGGAAAACGTAACTTTAGTTCATATCTTCAAAAATATCCTTTTTGTAGAATAACATACTACATACGCCACTGTATTCTACGTAAAAAGTTCTACAATAAACAGTTTTTATCATCTCGATACCTTTAACAATAACAGAGATACGGCAGGTGTCACAAATTGCAAAATTTTCAAAAAGACCCTGTAGTTCAGAAACGAAGAGGGCTACGGAAATTTTGTTTACTGCATCTTCCGTTTGACGAAAAAGTGGGACAGGTTGGTGAAAACCGCACCCTTCTATCTTCACTAAAAACGGAGATACCTTATGATTACAACGAAAATGAGACATCCTGTACAGTAATACCCCGGTTTCTATATTACGTGAAAAACTAGATATACCCTGCTGGTCATCCAATTTATGTGGCCTGGATTTTAATGATGCGTGTGACAGAGAATAATATAAATGACCGGTTGACAGACAGAGAAACAAAATTAAATGCGGCATACAATGTTGCCGGTTTTTTACGTTTGTAGGAAAATGTGTGTAGAAAAATATAAACTATTGTAAAAACTTTCCTGTGTACTACTGAAATGATGATAATTTGATAATATATCTAAACTAAATATAATCTATTACAGCTGTAGTAAAATGAGTACTAATTGTAAAAAATAAAGTTCCAACCCTAGATGCAAAATTTTTGTAAACGCCTACTTGTGCGGTTTGAATTCTTGATGCAAAATCCGGCAATACCGCATAGAAGAAATGTGTCGACCTAATTTTTATATCTTTTTAATACATTTGATTTTCCATTAAGCTGTCTACATCACTGTCTTATACGTTAAAATCCAGACCGCACAGTTTCGATGACCAAATAGGTATATGGAAAATAGGGCATTCTACCGCCATCGCCAACCCGGCATATATCCTTTTATAGGTAGTCTATTTACATCAGATCCAAATTAGTTTTGTTTAAAAAAGGCCGCGTAGTTAGTAGATAGCCTCTTTAGTTATAAATATTTTTCCCTAGGCCGCGCCGTACGGCTGATAGTTTCCGAGGTACAGCCGAGAGCTATTCTTAGTGGGACACCCTGTACATACTTTTGTTGCGGGTGAACAAAAAAAAAGAAAATGAAATGCAACTATGCCAAAATATTGTTCTATATTTATATTTATAATATATTTGCAACATTAAATACATCAGTCGGTCTAAGAAGATATTTTATTTCGGATATATACCAGGTGAGTCCTAAATGAGTGCAAATATTTTCCAGGAAAATTTTTGGCGAAAAGAACCTTACAAGCGTGTTTCTCGGGTCAAAATATACCCCTTCTAAAAATATTTGCACTTGTTTATGACCAATTCTGTATATATTATTTATTATTTATATATCGAATATTCAACTCAGTTTAATAATATGTATTTTTTTTATTTTTAGGTAAGTCATCGTCAATTTGATTTTAAAAAGAAAATATGTGTAAGTATTAATAGTAAATTTCACAACTAATAATAATTTTGACTACAATGAAATACACCTACTATACAATAATATACGTAAAGTCGGTCCAATTTCTTCGGCCAGAGGGAAACTTTCGACAGGCGATATAAAAAAATACAATTTGCTTATCAGTTAAAATGACAGACAGCCGTCACCGAGGCCGTCACTTTCATGAGTATCTTCTCGTTAGACAAACTTTATATGGAAAATTGAGAGAACAATCAAATTAATATTTTTTTTATAACAATACTAGTTTTTTTCTTTTATCAATATTATGGTGAGGATCTCTCTTTTGACAGTCGTTCGTACAACAAGATCGGAATGATCGAGACTAATCGATTTGATAGTTATAGCCATTTTTTCTAATGTTGGGAATAATCGGATGATTTTAAATTTAACGCTCATTCTGCATTCTCTGCATCAAAAATCAGCGTAGTGTCATCTTCGTAGGCAATCGTATGTTCTATAATGACCCCAAGATTGAACCCTGAGGGACACCACGGGACACTTTTTATTAATTTGATTTTATTTGACACTATAACTCTACACAGACCATTATACTTAAAAACCTTCTAGGTTCTATTATCTAAATAAGATTTAGGATTTTTTAAGTAATATGCTCTGTTCAAAAGAGCAGGTCTATCAAAAATGTAATCCCATACTGGTGGTTACTACTCGGAAAACCGATTTATTTATTTTTATATGAGCAAGTGTTGTTTAAACGGTTATACTAGGGTTGTCTTTTATATTTTGCATGTAGAAACATAGTAGGGTGCTTTTCAACATATATCTCTCTGTATTTATTTCTACAAGAGGATTGTAGTGGTCAGGTAATGTTTGGTTTGGTTTGTAACCTTTGTGTGCGCAGAGACTTGTGGGTGAGTTTTGCTAGCTGGTCTATCCATCGGGAGGGCGAGCGGCCTCTTGGTCTTTTTCCTGGAACCCTGCCCTGTATAATGAGTCTTTCCTTACAGTTAGTATTCCTCCTCATAACGTGACCGAAATATTTAAGTATACGAGACTGTATAGAAGTTGAGAGACGTTCTGTGATGTTCAGTTCTTGGATTATGGATTCATTGGTTCGCCGGGCAGTCCAGGGAAATCTGAGCATTCGTCGCCATCAACAGTACATCTGAGTTGCGTCAATTTTGTCCATTTCTGACTGTCCCATCGTCCAGGACTCGGAGCATAGATAAGTGAAACATAGATTGGAAAGCGCCCATAAGGACAATGTAAACACTATTTGGCGCTATTCTTGCAACGGTCGCGACCCTAAGCTTTTGATAATTTCGGATCGACTTCGGATTCAATCCGCTGTTTGGATGTTCCGAGATGAACGAAACCGACGAAAGTTATCCGTTCTCGAAGTGTTTCCAAAAAGATGGTGGCGACATGCATTATTTCTCTTAAAAGCGGGTCAGATAACAATTCCTCTGCAAGATTAAATAAAAAAAATGATTTCTATTTAAATTATACCAAAAGTTGTCTGTCAATATTCAGTGAAAAAATTATTTTTTTTTTAATAATAATTTTATTCTGTGAGAACTAATAAGGATTTTTATCATTTTGTTAATATATTATTGGTGGCATTCAGTAAATAAGAAGGAGAGATAAATTTATTTTTGTAGCACAATAAATTTGTAGCAGGTTATAAAATCCGCAAATATAATGAAACAAAAATAAAAATCCCTATCGACAATAAATTTGCGGTTGAGTTTATTTCCTGCCAACACGAAAGCAAAAAAATACCGAAAGAAGAATATGATTTAGTAGGTAATTAAAATCCGTCGTCAGTGTCGCTTCTTTTTTTTCAGTTATTTGCCGAATTTTAATTGGAAAAGTTGAATATATTGCGGATTTTGTCTGTATATGTGGCGGAAATACTACATACGACCGACTGGGAAATGTGTACAATTCGAAAATGGGCAATTGAAAAAGTTGTTTCTGCTTGGAATATTAAATTTGTGAAAATTCTGGTTTGTAATAATTCTATTTCAGGAGAACGAGAATTGTTCTATTTTATTTCAGATCGTTTTTATGCATGTGAACACTGTGAATAATGATGTAATAAAGAACAGTAAAGTATTTCTCTTTGTTTTAACTAGAACTAATTGGAAAGTGAGAAAAACAGAAAATATAGATATTTGTTACATTCCAATGTTTGTTACTATTTACATATTGTAGTTATGGTTTGTAATATTAGTCTGCCTAACTAATAATAATGAAATTTTTTGAAGTGAAACTTCTTTACGCACTATGGGAGTAGAAATTGAAGGCCGTGGCACACGAGACGCGTCTGGAAAAGTGGTAACGATCGGAGGTTAAGACGGAGCGTCGTAACTAGGGTCCTATTTGAGCTAGGGGGCTGACATTTGGAACATTCCACTAATTTTCAAAATAGGACTCGTCGGGCCCTACCTACATGGTAGGGCTCTGCCAACTAACCAACCCACCCTGTAAAGTTATCAAACTCTTTCCGTTTATATCTTCATCAGGGTGGGACTAACGATTTGATATTGAAGAAAAATGTTGGTTGATTTCGGCATAATTGGGGACGGGCTACAGGATAAAGCCCTCGAAGTTTCGAACCGAAGCCTTTAAATGGACGAAATCATCAGGATTTTTCTTAATTATGGGTCGATTGAAACCAAACTCGGCACGTGTATAGAGGTACCCGAATGGAGTCCTCAGACGGACAGACGGGCAGACAGATAGACGAAAGTAAGAAGAAGTTTCACTTCAAATATGCGCATAATGCGCACAATTTTTTTATATATATAGATAGATATAACACACACAAGTAAATATAAAAACTTCTATATTGAAATTTAGAAATATCTTATTGAATTTAGGCAAGTAGTTACGTATTATGGCGTTTTATTGAAAAGAAGGTATGTTTTTAGATATGCTGAGATTTTAATCAGAATCAATATGACTGAAGAGGGTTTATACCTACGGATGACTCGCCAGCCTATAAATTGCCACGTTATTTCGGCGTGAATATTTAATGCAATTACCAAATGAAGTGGAACGTCGAAACACTCCATCCAATCTTGAATGGGTGAACGTCACATTTTGTCTTTTATTACATCTACTTCAGACAAATAATCTAAATAGACAAATTTTACTGTACAAAACGAAAGTACCCAAGATTTACAGACTATATGTATACAGAATAATGCTAAGCTGCCCCGTATTTATTAAAAGTTTATTGTTATTATTATTACTATAATATATAATTTTCAGCTTATTCAACCATTTCCATATTTCCAATTATGGTGTAGCCTCCCTCCCATATTTAGATACTCTCTTTGTAGTTGGCCCATTGTTGTCTATTGTTGGCTATGCGGGACCAAGTTATCCCAGCTAGTTTTCTAATATCATGGTTTCATCTCAGGTTCGGTCTTCTTCTAGGTCTCTTAATTCCTCGTGGGTACCATGCTGTAATTTTTGTGGTTCATCTGTTGTCCGTCCTTGCCAGGTATCCTGTCAACCAACTATTTTTTCATTATTATAATTTTTTTCTAACACTTCTTTATTTAATAATTTTTAGGTTTTATCTATTGATATATAATGTTTATTTGTTTCTATATCAATAATTCCTAATAGCATAACTCAGAATTGAAAAATCATATTCGTCAGTGTTAGGCTTTCAAAAATTAGTTTGACAAGACCACAGTTATTTAAGTTTTACAAGTTAAAGCCATGGAGTTTTTCCTTTTCAGATCAAATTTTGAAGAAAAGGATTATATTTAGTCATAATAATTATTGGTGAAATCAAACTATAATTAAACAGTGGTAGTTAGTAAACAAGGGCTTATTTACATTTTGCTTATACCGGGTAGCTTATACATAGGAAATGTCATGCAAATTTTGAACTATCCAAATATTGACTTCCCTGTTGATTTTACAGCGAAGTAATAAATATGTTTATTAAAGATCTGCATATGGCTGAATACACATGTCAAATTTGAACAATTTTTTAACTAACACAAGGCGTTTTTAACTAATTTAAGGAAAACTGGGCTTATTTTTTAATTAAAACTGAACACAATGCTATAATAAATAAACTATAATTGAATGCAATTTTTTGTGCTGTCTACTGTACTATATAACACCTATAAAAATTGTTCAAATTAGAATGTATATGGTTAACCTATTTTTATACATGTCTATAAACCAGGTTTTAAAACACTGAAACTACGTAACGCCAGTCAAATGATGGTTTGTGGTACAAAATCCTACCCTATTTTCGTCATTTAAAAACATGGTTCTATTGTAACTAGAACCCATGTAAACGCACTTAGCAGTTATTTCATTGCATCATGGATTTCTCAAATAATTGACACTGCTGTATCGTTATAAAATTTACAAGTTCTCCAGTTCTTTTGGCACTTGTGTTGTAATATCTTAAAAATTAGATATCAGGTTAACAACCCATTGTTTAGTAATTCTTCAAAACTTACTTCTATATACATAGATATACATTATATATACAGTTCTAGTATAAAGAAATTTGAATAATATTAATTGATTAATTTTTGCAGTCAGAACCATTTGACATTATCAATTTTCTTTGAAATATGATCAAATCTACGCAGTTGATAAAGCCTCATTTAGTAATTTTGTATTATCTGCAAGATCTTTCTTGTCTGATCTTAACAATGATAATGAATATATACTATTGTAATTATTTACTGTCGCTACAAGACATAAACATAATTTTATTCTTAGATTAATGTGGTAATGTCAAATCTTTAAATACAGCGCTATAATGTACCATATTATGTGGGGCAAACATTGCAAGTCATTTTATACTATTTAATAGTAAGTAAGATGTTTTCTAGCAGTCATATTTAAAATAAAATAAGTTTGTTACTCTATAGACAGTTTCTTAATGTATTAGATTCCAGTGCAATATTACTTTTAAAGTCTTTCCTTCTTGGGTATGTTTGAGAAGACTTGGATTTTTGTCGTAAATTCATATTTTATGTTTGCATTTTTCGTTATTTACCTTTATAATCCTGAAAGCTTTTTTAAGCTTGTAAGGAACGATAATGCTCGAGTTACTCTGTATTTTTATGCCTGATTTCTCTTTGGGAATATTTTTAAGAAATATAGGGAAATATATCGATATCGAAAGGTTTCAATATATTGGGATAAAATGTTCTTTTGGTAAAAACAATTTTTTGTACCTAGTAAGTTCTAGATTTTTCCAAATTTAGTTGTCTTGATATAGGAGAAGAACGAGAGCTTAGATGTATTTATTATAAATACATTTGAAGAATGTTTCTTTTTTTTAAGAAATATTTACCACCAAAGACCAAAGCCTCATACTCACTATGCGCCGATGCGTCGATTTGATTCGTCCATGCTTACTATGCAAGAATGCATATAGTAAGTATGATGCGGTTCGCCCAAAAACCGACATCGACCGCCCAAATCGACGCATTGACGATTCGCATCGACCAACCGCAACAGCGCATAGTAAGTATTGTGGCTTAAGTATCAATTACGTGGCGGACTTATTTTATCTATATTTGATTACGGCGATGTGGTTTATGGTACATTAAGATCTCTAAAAAAATCCAAATACTTTAAAACTCCTGTTTAAGGTTTTGTTTAGAATATCTTTTTTTTGAGATCATAATGCTCTCTCAATCATAATCTCTTTTTAATGACATCATAATGGTACATTAAGATCTCTAAAAAAATCCAAATACTTTAAAACTCCTGTTTACGGTTTTGTTTAGAATATCTTTTTTTTGAGATCATAATGCCACTTTTTAATTTTTTTTCTATTTTATCCATGAATCTTCTTCTTCTTTTAATGCCAATCCATTAACGGAGGTTTGCGATAACATTTTCCATTGCTTCTTTATCCCTGGCTATGGTATAGGGACTATATATCGTGTAGCCCTGTCCACTGTCCGACATTCAGGCCTGCATTCAACAATGCCTGCTGAGCTTCTTCGATGCGACATTTAATTTCCTTGTCTGATGTCCAATCTTCGGAGAGCCAGATGCCCAAGTACTTAAATTTATCTACCATTTCTATGGACCTTGTGTTAAATATTATCAGAGTATCAACACTTTGAGTTATCAAAAATATCCAGAAACCCAGCATATCTGGGTTTCTGGATATTGTTGATGTTTAAACCCATTGGCTTTGCTCTGTTCTTCTACCTTGTTGACCAGTTGTTGTAGGTCGTGGATATTATGTGCAATTAAAACCGCATCGTCGCGTCGGCCTAGCGAATGTTATTAATTCACACTTCATCAACCGTGACTTCCAGTTCCACGTCCTCCAAAGCCTCTTAAAAATAGCTTCTGAATACAAGTTGAATAGGATAGGAGTGGAGACAGCACACAACGGACATGCTATATGAAGTCTTTTGAGGAGATGCATTTATTTGTACGCGACCGAATGCCTTTTCGTAGTTTATGAAACACAACCTTTTTCAGTTCTGGACAAGCACTTGTGTTGCGACTATCGCTTCCCTTGAACCTAACCCTTGCCTGAACCCCATTTGCGAATCGCTTATGTATCTTTCACATTTTTTGTAAATTTTCTGGTGTATGATTTTTAGAAATATTTTTAGGGTGTGGCTCATCAGGCTGGCTCACCAAAGTGGGATATAGGCAGGGGGATAAAGTAGAACACAACCACTGTTTGGGGTAGTGCTCTGTAGTAGAAATTTCATCTGGGCTAGCCGTCTCGTAAGTGATCGATAGGCCGGTTAGCGAGTTATTGATATCTTTTAAATACTCCAACTTTTTATTATGTAAATAATTTATGTAATTTATAGGTCTAATTAATAATTTGAATTTTGTAATTATTAGATTCAATAATCAATGTATTACGAAAATTATTACAGTGTGAACCGTATACTTTGGTGTAAACCAAAAATTTGGTTACTAATATAATAGGTCTGTCATTTTATAATTATTTAATAGCATTGCGGCATTTAATTAATATATGTTTTTAGTTAGAAAATCATATTTACTATAAAAAAGGGTTGTAAAGAGTAGACATTTTAATTTCCAAAAGGGCGTTATTAATTTAAATTAAACATATTTGATTAATGTTTTTTGCTATAGTGTTTATTTTTTTATGTTCGGTAAATCTGATTTTAAAATAATTGCTGGTGGCATATACCTAATACAGGCTAATACCGTATGATCGAATAAGAATGGCGTCAACGATGGCTATGAAATGACGATCGATCACATTTCCCATATAATCTATACTAATATCCTTGTATTTGAATTTTTAAAGTAGCTCAACCTAAGACGTTTATGGATGTAAAGCACCAGATGGCGGGGCGTATTTCACAGTCTTTTACTAGAGAAAAATATTTTTTGTTACTCTGAATTTTGAAGCGGCCAATAAAAACAGAGAAAATAAAAATCGATAATTTTCGAACTGTGCCAATTGGTTACTAATCGACCAGATACTTTTTGTCTATTAGATATGCTATAAAAGCTGGTAATTATACAATTCGACCATTGTAAATACCCGACAAATTCCGCAAGGCCGACGAGGTCGATGTTTTTCACTGATAAGAAAAAAAAATGTTTGTTTAGATAATTTTCGAGATATTTTTTCTTTCTGAATGCACATTTTAAAGTATTTTATATTCTTTGTCCGCTTGATCTATTATACTGGTTGCACGTATTGAAGTTTTATTTCTTGTAGTTTTAAAATATTTTCTTGTTTCTTTGTAGTTGTAATGTAAAATTAGATTAATTTATTAAGTTTGATTATAATGTTTAGTGTAGACTACCAGAAGAAATTTAGTAGTGTTTTTTATTTTATTTTGAAGTTAAGTAGTAGGTGAAGGGGTAATTTGGTTAATTTTTCTTTATGTTTGATTAATTAATAAGTTTGATAATTTGTTTAGTGTAGAATACAAGAAGTAGTTTGTGTAGTGTTCTTGTAAGAGATTATATTCATTCATTTTGTAGTTGAGTAGAAAGTGAAGGTATTTGGGTATTTTTTTCTTTTTGTTTTTCTTCTAATAATTATTGTAGTAGTTCTTTTAAATATTGTGATAGATACATTATAATCTTCCTTCTAATTTTCTGGTAGTTGAATATACGAAAAAAATCTGATCAAATTTATTTTAAATGAAATTAATCTAGTCTTATTAATTAATCAAATTAAACTAGTCAAATAATATTAATTGCAATCAATTATTGAAAAATATTAATTATTTTGGAAAATAACTTTTGAAATGGAGTATTATTGTAAAAATTTAGCCATTTTTTTTTACCCAGTAGCGTATTTCAATATGATCTTATCATTTATCACTGTATAATAACTTTGTTGTGGCAGAAAAATATACCAGTTAGTTTCAAAATATTATTTTTTTTAAACGTCACAAAAGTATTAATTTTTGCGACGTGATTGACAATATAAAAAAGTCATTTTAACGCCTAGGATAAAAGTAAAGCACTTTACGCCTAAGCATAAAAGTATGAAAATATATTATTAAAATGACATAAGTCTCAAATTCAACGAGCCGTAACCATAGTTTCTCGATATATAATTACTCATGGTACAAAGCAAACTTGAAAACAAGGTATGGTCGATAGGGTCTCCAATTTCGTTCAGTTTGCGCATATCGCCTGTAACGTCATATGCCATACAACAAAATATCCGTATTGTTCAATTGCCACTAATAAAAAAAGACCTAAAATAGGGAAGAATTAAATAACCCCTAAAGTTATGTAAAATCATCGAGCTGGACATTTGAAAAGTTATGACACATAACTTATGACACATAACTAAAAGTTACATACACATTTATTATGTGTCATCTGTTTGAAAATTTGAAATTGGCGCGTGGAGCTTGCCGACCAATATTGCCGTTTATCACCTGTGACCAACCTGCGCAATATCATACCTTGTTTTTTTGTATCATGATAATTACTTACAAGGTATGAGTTTTAAATATGTTTATATTATTTGGAACGTTTGAAATTGTTTAAAACATTATTTGTGGCGTTTGAAAAAAATAGCATGTTCTATTCGGAGTAAAAATGACTTTTGTGCTTCGGCTGTATGTCAAACCTACAGTCTCGCCACGAAAAGTGTCATTTTTACTCCTAATAAAACAATATACTAGAAATTTTTATGTTTTAACGGGCTTTGTGAGTTAAAACATAATGATATTTTCAGTTTTTATAATTCTTGATCGAAAATAAACGGAGTCAGCGATGGCTATGAAATTAAGGTCGCTGTCATTTTATATGTAAATTTATGTGGGAAATGTCGTCGATCGTCATTTCCCTGCCAACTGGATGCCGTTTTTTTTTCATATGGTACAAAGTTAAAGCAAACTTGACTCTGACCATGTTTTACGCTAAGAAAGATTTATTTCGTGTAATAAAGATTTAAATGGTGTATTAAGTACATAATATTTCTTTAAATGTCAAATAATATTATTGAAACAAATGCCAAGTTTTATTTTTAATTAAGAAAAAAATTAATCAAGAATGTATAAATGTTTTGTTTTCAAAAAAAAATTATCTTAAATTCGTAAAACCTCAATTTAGAATAAAATGATGAAAGAATGAAATAAAATGTTATAGCCCTGGATCAAATCGAAATAAAGTAAGTGTATGTAACTTTTTTTAAATATTAATAATTACCAGTAATTAGCATTAATGTACCAACATATTGAAAATTGTTATTTCTTTGTTAAATACGGTTTAGAATCCTTAAAATAACAGCAAAAATAATCGAAAATCGACAATGAAATAATAGTTTTGTTTAAATTTCTTAATCAGCTGAGCCTATTATAGTTCGCAAAAATCCGAGCTATATTATTACATTACTCTGAGGGAAATACCGCAAATAATCGATATTTTTGACTCCGCCCCTAATCACATGCTTCATTCTTTTAAAGCTTTACGATTTGTTCACCAGAGGCAGCACATTTTGTCGAGAGGTTGACCAACTTTAAGAATATATAAACAAGGCTAATATCACAGAACACACTAAAGAAGAACGCTGACTCCCATGCATTTTTTAGTTTGAAAAGGATTTCAAATTTGTAAAGAAATCTGTAATCTGTATATTAAAGTGGCGCCATCTAGCCACCCAGGAAAGAAACAAAGGTGGCGGAAAATTTAAATAGACGCAATTTATTTTTAAGCAAGACTATTAGACTTGTTCGCCAGTTAAAGCCAATCAGATATCTACAAAATAATGTGTAGTTATCTGATTGGCCCCAACTTGGCAAACAAGTCAAATGGTAAAAAAGGATTTATATACAGTATGTCCCCGGATTGTCTTTACAAAAGGAAAAGCTTTTTTATTATTGACATTTTGAGAAAAATGCATTTATACAAATTTTTGCTTGTCTTAAAATGGTTAATCCCGTTTATACTTTCCGAAATACCGTTTCAGAGGAAATTAAGAAAAACATGAAAATAGTGTTGAAGTCCTAAAAATCCAAACGCATTTCCATGATAATAACGTTCGAAAAACGGAATTAACCATTTATACAGCAACATTTTTTATGAAGAATACAATGACAAGCAACATTTTTTATGAAGAATACATTTTTCTCAAAAGGTCAATAATAAAAAAGTTTTTCCTCTTGTAAAGACAATCCGGGGACATACTGTATAAAGGTTAAATTATTGTAAAGTGTTAAATGGTTTGCTTATATCATTTTATGTACATAAAAATTGTCAATAAATAATTTATTTTAATTTACAGAAAGTTATACCATGAAACATTTTACAAACAAATAAAAAAGAACATATTAAAAAGTATAATATTTATTGTAGTACCAGATTTAAGGACATATAACTGATTATTAAATAAAATTATTAGATAAATCAAAGACATTTATTATTTCTTTAGCTTCAATCGCATTTTGATTTGGTGGGTTGCTTTTACCCATTAGAATATTATTTAGTTTTTTTATATAATGAAAAATATAAATTTTACTAAAATAGTCAAAAATAAATTGTTCATTTTTCTCTGTATGTTCACAGTTATCAAAATTGAGTGACACATGACATCTGATAACACTTACTATTCTTTTCTTAATAGCATTAGCAGATATTGCTGAAGGGACAAATATTTGGTGGAGCTTATATATTAAAATAATATTTTTTATTAAATTAACATTAGCATATTTTAATCTGGAGACTGTTGCATCATATTCTTTAATACTTATTAAAAAGTGATGATAATCATCTATAACATCTCCCTCATGCAATAATTTTTTTTTACAAATTTTACAGCCTGGAGGTATTTTTTGAAACAGTTTATTTACAATAAATCCACTGACATAACCAACTGCACCAACCTCAATTTCGTTAATATTTATATTCGATGCCTCAGGTACATGCCACTGATCTGGTTGTGCTATATCCGGGGTTTGACTGGTTATGAGACTCATCATTGTTGCTAAAGAGTGAGAAGCGTCATCCTCACAATTAGCATCACGCGGGTGAAACTGTATATTTTTTAGTAACAATGCCTTGTAATACGCACTGAATGCCAGACATGTGGGGTTAATGTTTCTCACTCCATACTGTCTCATTTGACCAAAAAAATTTCTAATGGATCTTGGTTGAACATTCTTGTTGAAAACGTTGTGTAACCAAGATCCAATAACTTTTTTCTTATGGCTAGAAACCCTTTTAAGGTTTGTACCCACCCATTCAAAACAGGAGGCTTACTGCGATCAGTTGGCTTCGATTTGATACATTCCATACTCTGTAGTATTGTAATTGCACGCCTCCACTCGGCTACATGAGCAGACTTGCTAGAAACCAACTGTCGCAGTACCTTGCCTGGTTGGAACTTTAATGTTCCATTTACGGTGTCAAAAATCTTGTCAAATATTTCTAAAATTTCTGCAGTGTGTAACGCATTAGAATTTAATTGAGACAACCCATCAGCAGATTTGACAGATGTGATGGCACAATATTTAATCCCTGCTGCAACAGTTGCACTAAAAACCTGTGCCGCAATTGAGACTTTCATTTTTTTAATTTTTTCTGGTATAACATGAAAATCATGAAGTTTTTTCATCACATTGATATTATTGGATCTGTCAATGTTGTAAGCATTTAAAATATGGGACCAGGATACATTTTTTTTTCTTTATTCACATAAAATTGTATGTCTTTGGTCAAAAGATTATTTCTAATACTTTTTAATAAGTGGGGTGGATCAAATATAGTTACGAAGTTGGTATTATGGACATCAACACAAGCTATATCTGTATATTCCTGACCCTTTAAAATATATTGCCTTTTAGTCGACTCCTTTAAGATGTTGACAGCTTTTACATTATTTGCACCCTGGTCACATACTGATGCAATTACGTGTAAATTAATATTTTCACATTTGTGAATTATCTCTTTTAAAAACTTCACAATTGTCTCTGAAGGCATAGGCCCTTTGTGAAACATATATGCAACAGGTTGTTTCCATGTTTTAAAAATCCCTCGCAGCATAAAAACTGTTGCATGATCTGCAACATTTTTTGCTTCATCAAAGCCAAAAACACGATCGTTTTTTTCGTCATAGTCTAAATGAGGTTGGAGAACCATTTCATCAAAAAGTAAAACTGAATACCTGTCTTTTGGTCGCATTTTATCAGCTATCTTTCCCATTGACTGGAATACTGAATGAGATAAACCAGCATTTAAAGGAATTTTGTATAGTAAACCCTTCAATGTCGATGAGGAGGGGAGACTAAACCCTAATCGAATTAACATTTTATAGGTTGCAGGGCTGGACTTCCAAAGAATAAGAGCATCCATTTTGTCCTCAATAGAATACTTCCTTCCTTGGGGTTTCCTTTTTGCATTTGTCAATTGACAATTAAAAAGACGCTTTTGAAAAGATGTTAAATTCGTGGTGAGTTTTGCAAAATTTTGGTTTTGGATAACCTTACGTGCTGTCAGAAGCCTCTTCTTTGTAGAACTTTGTCGAGCTTCTAATAATTGACATTTAAGTCTTAGCTTCCGGACTTCATCATACAGCGCCAGTGACCTCGGGGACAAATTCTTCCTCTTAATTCTTGACACAACAGGGTCAAATTTCTGAGACTTCCCTAAAATGAAAAATGACATGTGTACCAAGTTAAAATAATAATAAAGAATAAAGGATTTCAAATATTTTAAATTTGTTGTCCTATATACTGTACTAAAAAACATAAATATTCACGTAAACCTACCACTCAAGGTACTATGTGGTGAAGAACTAGCAGACTGAGACTCCGTTTCTTGCACTGTCTCTTCCAGTTTATCTAAATCAGCAGCAGATGAGCATGAAGGCTTGATAACAGGACCAAATTCTGGAGATTTTGCTAAAATGAAAGATGACATAACGTAACCAAATAATAATAAAGAATAAAGGATTTCAAATATTTTAAATTAGTTATCCTATATACTATACTAAAATACATAAATATTCATGTAAACCTACCACTTGAGGTACTATGAGATGGAGAACTAGCAGACTGAGACACCATTTCTTGCACTGTCTCTTCCAGTGTATCTAAATCAGCAGCAGATGAGCAAGAAGGCTTGATAACAGGACCAAATTCTGGAGATTTTCCTAAAATGAAAAATTACATGTGTACCAAGTTTAACTAAAAATAATGAATAAAGAATTTCAAATATTTAAACTTAAACTTTACTGTGGAAATGTCATATGAAATATAAAACAGCGAATATCAGCGAAACCCTTAAAAAAAATTAAATACTCTAAAATACAAAAAATGTTCATTTTTTAATTATATCCATCTATTGAAAAAATAATACACAGGTTCCATTTAAAAAAAAAATGATTTTATATTTCAGAAAGTTTGGCATAGAGTTTTAAAGATTCTCTATTATTTACGATTACTATATTTATAGCAAAATAAGTGCAGACCATCTAAAGTACCTAATAGTTTTGATTTCAGGACAGTTCTTGTCTAAACTATCAAAAAATATTAAATAATATTTTAGGATTATGTAAAGTGATCAGAAAGGATCCCAAAAATGTAATAATATACAGGGTGTTCCATTTTAAAAAAATCATCCCGATCCACTCACATTTTTAAGCCACCCTATAGAAGTTAAAATATTTTCCGGAAATACATCCTAGTACATACTTTAGATTTACCCTTAAAAAAAATTCCCAAATTTTCTATTCTAGGAGCTACAGATTCCCGACGAACTATTGCCGTACCCTGTATACTACAGTAAAATACATAAAATATTCATGTAAACCTACCACTCGAGGTACTATGTGGTGGAGAACTAGCAGACTGAGACACCATTTCTTGCACTGTCTCTTCCAGTGTATCTAAATCAGCAGCAGATGAGCAAGAAGCCTTGATAACAGGACCAAATTCTGGAGATTTTCCTAAAATGAAAAATTACATAACCTAACCAAATAATAATAAATAAAGGATTTCAAATATTTTAAATTAGTTATCCTATATACTATACTAAAATACATAAATATTCATGTAAACCTACCACTCAAGGTACTATGAGATGGAGAACTAGCAGACTGAGACACCATTTCTTGCACTGTCTCCTCTAGTGTATCTAAATCAACAGCAGATGAGCAAGAAGGCTGAACATTCTCTACAGCAACATCTTTGTTTGAGACATCCTGAAGTGGCCTTTTTGTTTTTATTTTTTCTGTGTATGGAGACAAAGGTCTTTTTCGCACAGGAATATTTTCTCTATCTTCATCACTAACAATTATTTCTGTAGAGGACTGTGTATTGGCATTAATGCCATATGACACCCTCAATGGCACTGAAATAAATTAGGCAATTAGTATTTAATATGAAGTTTCCAAATATTAATTTAAAATCACTATTTATATTTACCAGGCAAATTTCGTGATGGTACACACGTTTTTATCTTTCTTTTCATATTGGCCACATCTTCTGGTGAAAAATGATCTTCACAAAAATTATTTTTCTGAAATTTTGAAAAGGTTCCAAGTTCTCGTATTTTGGATTTCCTGTAGCATTTAGCCACACTACAAAGGAATCCCAATGATATTTTGGATTAGGACATTGGAAGACAGCTTTTTGGCGATTATAAGTGCAGCCCAAAACGGAGCAAACATTATGAGATGGCATCTGAAATTAAATATGAAATAATAACTATAGGCCTTACTGAACATTGACTTAAAAATAAACATTAATCGTATGGATAATTGTTAGTAAGATATTTAACAACTTGTATATTATTTCTATTTTATTTGGTTAATAATAAATTAAACAAGTAAAACGACTATATTCTCATCAAATTCCAATATATAATTTTTGATTTAAATCACTAGTAAAAGTGAACTGCCGATTTTGTTTATGTAAATAACAATTGAAGGATACAGGCTTTGGTACAGAGGAAAAACTTGTTAAAATTTCTTAATTTTAGGATTTTACAATATTACAGGTCTAATTAGTCCCTACAAAATGTTTAAAATCTGCAGGGCAATAAAATTATTAAATCCTATGATATGTCTAATAAAAATCTAGAATACACGGAAAGAATGATAACCACCAGCCATCCAGTAAAATGGCGCCTATCATGTTTTACCGTGGACCTTTCAATTCGTAAATTAAAATCTAGCACTTACCTCAGTTTATGGGGTATGTATTCAAAATTACAATTCACTAAACACTAAACAAAGTTCAAAAATACAAAACAAAAACAGTTCAATAACACGATTATAACATGAAAGAATGCAAAAAAACAGTGAAGCCTACAGAAAACAACGAAACGCACGTATCCATCCAATGGCGAAACACAACTGAAGAAGAAGCCGGAAACGGAAAAGTGATTTGACATTTGACAAACGGAAAATAATTAAGAGGCCTATTTAGGCAACTATAAAAACAATTTTTTTACGCAGTTTTCAGGCAACTACAAAAACTTGACCAAAACTGATACGCCATCTAGCGCCCCAGGAAATTACTACCCTAAAAACAGATCGTTCAAGGTCGTATATCTCAGTTGACTGGCCCTGGCTAATATATAAAATCCTTAAGTGACTGACATACTGATTAATCACGATCCTGCTCAAACCACTCAACGTAAGAAGCTCAATTTTGGCATACAGGTTAATTCTAGGGTGTAGAGGTTCGATAAGAAGGGATTTTTCGAAATTCCAATTCCAAGAGGGTGAAACCACCCCTGGAATATTACAATATTTTTTATTTAAAAAACGATCAAGTTTCCGAAAAACGCTTAAACACGTATATTTTATTTTGTTTTTTTACATACTTTAAGATTTTTTAAAAATGTATACAGGGTGTTTCGAAAAATCTGGTCATTGATTAATCACGATCCTGCTTAAAGCGCTAGACGTAAAAAGCTGATTTTTGGAAAACAGATTGATTTTAGGGTGTAGAGGTTCGATAAGAAGGGATTTTTCGAAATTCCAATTTCAAGAGGGTGAAACCACCCCTGGAATATTACAATATTTTTTATTTAAAAAACGATCAAGTTTTCGAAAAAACGCTTAAACACGTATATTTTATTTTGTTTTTTTACATATTTTAAGATTTTTTAAAAATGTATACAGGGTATTTCGAAAAATCTGGTCATTGATTAATCACGATCCTGCTTTTAAAGCGCTTGACGTAAAAAGCTGATTTTTGGAAAACAGATTGATTTTAGGGTGTAGAGGTTCGATAAGAAGGGATTTTTCGAAATTCCAATTTCAAGAGGGTGAAACCACCCCTGGAATATAACAATATTTTTTATTTAAAAAACGATCAAGTTTCCGAAAAAACGCTTAAACACGTATATTTTATTTTGTTTTTTTACATATTTTAAGATTTTTATAAATGTATACAGGGTGTTTCGAAAAATCTGGTCATTGATTAATCACGATCCTGCTTAAAGCGCTTTACGTAAAAAGCTGATTTTTGGAAAACAGATTGATTTTAGGGTGTAGAGGTTCGATAAGAAGGGATTTTTCGAAATTCCAATTTCAAGAGGGTGAAACCACCCCTGGAATATTACAATATTTTTTATTTAAAAAACGATCAAGTTTCCGAAAAAACGCTTAAACACGTATATTTTATTTTGTTTTTTACATATTTTAAGATTTTTATATAAATGTATACAGGGTGTTTCGAAAAATCTGGTCATTGATTAATCACGATCCTGCTTAAAGCGCTTTACGTAAAAAGCTGATTTTTGGAAAACAGATTGATTTTAGGGTGTAGAGGTTCGATAAGAAGGGATTTTTCGAAATTCCAATTTCAAGAGAAGGTGAAACCACCCCTGGAATATTACAATATTTTTATTTAAAAACGATCAAGTTTCCGAAAAAACGCTTAAACACGTATATTTTATTTTGTTTTTTTACATATTTTAAGATTTTTATAAATGTATACAGGGTGTTTCGAAAAATCTGGTCATTGATTAATCACGATCCTGCTTAAAGCGCTTGACGTAAAAAGCTGATTTTTGGAAAACAGATTGATTCTAGGGTGTAGAGGTTCGATAAGAAGGGATTTTCGAAATTCCAATTTCAAGAGGGTGAAACCACCCCTGGAATATTACAATATTTTTTATTTAAAAAACGATCAAGTTTCCGAAAAACGCTTAAACACGTATATTTTATTTTGTTTTTACATATTTTAAGATTTTTATAAATGTATACAGGGTGTTTCGAAAAATCTGGTCATTGATTAATCACGATCCTGCTTAAAGCGCTTTACGTAAAAGCTGATTTTGGAAAACAGATTGATTTTAGGGTGTAGAGGTTCGATAAGAAGGGATTTTTCGAAATTCCAATTTCAAGAGGGTGAAACCACCCCTGGAATATTACAATATTTTTTATTTAAAAACGATCAAGTTTCCGAAAAACGCTTAAACACGTATATTTTATTTTATTTTTTACATATTTTAAGATTTTTATAAATGTATACAGGGTGTTTCGAAAAATCTGGTCATTGATTAATCACGATCCTGCTTAAAGCGCTTTACGTAAAAAGCTGATTTTTGGAAAACAGATTGATTTTAGGGTGTAGAGGTTCGATAAGAAGGGATTTTTCGAAATTCCAATTTCAAGAGGGTGAAACCACCCCTGGAATATTACAATATTTTTTATTTAAAAAACGATCAAGTTTCCGAAAAAACGCTTAAACACGTATATTTTATTTTGTTTTTTTTACATATTTTAAGATTTTTTATAAATGTATATAGGGTGTTTCGAAAAATCTGGTCATTGATTAATCACGATCCTGCTTAAAGCGCTTTACGTAAAAAGCTGATTTTTGGAAAACAGATTGATTTTAGGGTGTAGAGGTTCGATAAGAAGGGATTTTTCGAAATTCCAATTTCAAGAGGGTGAAACCACCCCTGGAATATTACAATATTTTTTATTTAAAAAACGATCAAGTTTCCGAAAAAACGCTTAAACACGTATATTTTATTTTGTTTTTTTACATATTTTAAGATTTTTTATAAATGTATACAGGGTGTTTCGAAAAATCTGGTCATTGATTAATCACGATCCTGCTTAAAGCGCTTTACGTAAAAAGCTGATTTTTGGAGAACAGATTGATTTTAGGGTGTAGAGGTTCGATAAGAAGGGATTTTTCGAAACTCAAATTCTAAGGGGGTGAAACTGTCCCTCAAATATTAAAATATTTTTTATTTAAAAACCGGTGAGTTTTTCGGGAAAACTCTTAAAATATGTATATTTTATTTTGTTGTTTTACATATTTTAAGATTTTTTATAAATTTATACAGGGTATTTCATAAAATATGACCATTGAGTAATCACGAATCACAAGCATAATTTATTTGTTTTTTTACATATTTTGAAATTGTTTAAAAAATCATACAGGGTGTTCCAAAAAGTTGGGTAATTTCTTAACCACGATTCTGCGTAAACTGCTTCACGTAAAATCTTATTTTTGGCAAACGGATTTTTCGAAAGTCAAATTCCAAAGAGATGAAACTACCCCTCAAATATTACCAAGTTATATAATAATATCGCCATATTGTTTTTTCTCATGCTGACATAAATGTGAGAAAATTTTATCCAGTTTGTATGTTAATGGAAATTCTTGCTTTGCTTTATGATCATCATTACAAATGATTAATTCGACGCGAACGAAGTCGCTGGTACACGCTAGTTTTACATATAAAATGGCAGCGATCTTCATTTCATAGCCATCGCTGACGCCGTTTTAATTCGATCATACGGTACTATATTATTTATATTTTACAGTGCGGGTGGGCTATTATTTAGAATGAAACTGGAGTACTGTCGAAGTAGTTACATTTAGACATTTTAGACAGGAAAAATCCCGAATTTTTTTCACGACATTAATTTTTTTTATTTCTATTTTGGAATTCCAATTTAACGAACTAAAATTGGTATTAGACAATTATTTTATTTTTATTTTAAAAAGTAAATACCGAGTTTAACAGATTTTACAGTTCGTTTGTCCTAATTGAAAAATAAATTGTATCTGTTCTTGACACAACTTGTTAGCTCTGTACGACAGGTTGTAAATAATTCCAGAATTGACATTTACGACGTGAAAATTCTTTAAAAGAACTTTTTAAACAATATTTCACAAATGTCCATTTAAACACTGTATATGTATGGTTAGTTAATGTGTTTCTACATTTGTTTACTTTTTCTATAAATCTTACAGTTGCGTGTATATTAACCGTTCTAAGTGACAAAAGTCTATTTAAACGATAATTCTTTTTGAAATGTCGGTCTTATTTAATGAAACCAATAAAACAATGTCAATTATGTGCAGTTACATAATAAATAGTAAAACACTTTGAAGTATTTACGATTACTATCAGTTATATCTTGGCAATTCACGCGTAAAATGAGTACGAATAGATATCTATTTATTTTAACATAAAGTTTAAGAAATATTTTAATTTATTTGTGTTTCATTAGGTATATAAAATATGAATTCGTTTTCTCTAGATTGTTTTCGGTTTTCTTGAATTTTTTGACATTATAGTAGAGTTTAACTACAGTCTGTCCCCGGATTGTCTTTACAAGAGGAAAAACTTTTTTATTATTGACATTTTGAGAAGAATGTATTCTTCATGATAATTTTTGCTTGTTCTAAAATGGTTAATACCATTTACACTTTTCCCAATTTTTATACCTGATGAAATGATTCTGAACGGTTGAACGGTTTCATATGTAAACTACCACTTTGAATAAGGAGGGTGGAATCAGGTAACTTGCAAATTTTCCGATGTTTGAAGAGTTAATAGCACAAGGTGACGGCAACACGATATCAAAAATGCTACAGAAAGAGGTGTCTAAGCATTTGGATACATTGCAAACTTCTTTTGAAGGCTACTTTAACTTAGAAAATATCTTGAAAATGAAATTTGGGTGCGGGGCAAGGTTATTAAAAGATAAGGTTGTGTCGTAACTCTTGGACCAATAAGGGACGTAGACAGAACGTATAAAATCATAGATAAAAGGAATAAAAAATAAAATGCAACCGAGAAATAGAGATAAATGGACAATACAATAAAGAAAACACACATCAAACAACTGAAAACTATTGACGCCATACACTATAAAAAATAAAGTACACAATGAATATCGATTCGGAAATGCACTGTCGGACTGTGGGTAGTTTTTATCCCTTTATCTATGAATGGTATCATTCCTATGACGTTTTCGATAATGGCGGATCGAGTTACGAGACAACCTTATCTTTTAATAACCTTGGTTGCGGGGTCCATTTATATTCGGCACGGATAATATCAGCGATGAAGATCTCATTAAAGATGACTTAATTGACATGAGATCAAAAGAAGTTTTGAAAGCTGAATTTCATGCAAAAGATCTTGGCGAGTTTTGGTGTTCAAGCAAGTTCAAGCTTACCCTCTTCTTGTCAAGCGAGCTATGTCCGTTCTTATACCATTTCCTACTATACCTGCCTTTGCACCCGAGGCAGGGTTCTCGGTTCTGGTCTCAATAAAAATAAAAACTCGCAACCGATTGCATGTGGCAGATGATATGCGCCTTGCCTTATCGAAGATAACCCCGCAATTTAACGTTCTCATTGAGGCTAAAGCATCCTTCTCACTAATTTACTAGTATACGTGTAATAAATCTACTAATACACGTTTTCTTTTTATGTAAATAAGGTTTTTTTTTTATTTTCCTCTATTATTTCTGATAGGGGTCTGTGGAATTGTACAAATTGCGAAAGAGAGACCCTGATCTATAGGTATAGATATTATACTCGATATTATATGAAAATCTAACGTATCTAAGAAAATACATTTTTAATTTGTTTCATTACTTCAAGAACTGAATGTTGTAATGTTCTTTGTCATCATTTATTGAAATACATCCTATGCAATTGAAACTGGATACCCTAAATAATAATTTAATCATGCTAATAATTTAGTTCTGGTCAGCCCTAAACTCTATTTCATATTAAACAGATCAGGGGACAGGCATAGAGAATTCTCAAGTCATCTAACGGCCGTAATAAATTACTGAAATGCTGACCAGCAGCTGTCCGAGTGAGTTGGCGAACCCTCAATTTATTATTATTTAGTAAATTCCCCGGTTTTAAGCAAAATCTGCTAACCCCAGGTCAAAAGCTGATGGCGATATCTCTCGAGGAAGTTTGGATTAAAACTTTAGTTACGATAAAACAGGGAATTCATGTTTTCGAGTTGGCAGTTAAAGTTTATAATTGATGCGATAAGTATTTAGATACAGTCACTAGCCACAGAAACTGACATTAATAAATCTACATTAATATTCATATTTTGAAAAGAAATAAACTGAAATCATTTAAGTAAGTAGTTGCTTTCTAATAATTTATTATCCAAATTTTGATTTTAGCTTTTAAGAATTTTCAATCGCATATTTTGAGCACTTGGCAATTTCACTTCACTTAAAATATGAATTAATCGTATTAAAATATCTGGGGATATTTTCCTTTACACATACAAAAAGCCTGTCTCTAGATGTGGAAGGATATGTCATCATGACCACCATCACTATTTTACAGAGAATTCTGACTGTTTCATATTAGTTGTATTGTATTTACTAAGAGTGGATCTTAGGTGGGACCATCCAATGCGGCCGCAAGGGCCTATTGTGTCTTAGTTCTACAAACTCTTTAAAGAAAAAAGAGTATTAAAGGTCACCCTCAAGAGTCAACCTTTTAACATAGGCTGATATGTCCGAGAGTGGTAAGTTCCGGTCTGATAGATAGCATGGTTTTGCCAAACCACTCACCATCGGGGCAGGGACACATAACATGCTTCATTGTTTCATCATCTTCCATACAGAGTCGGCATTTGGCGTCTTCCACTTGTCCCATTCGCTGCAGGTGTAATCTAAACCGGCAGTGGCCTATGTATACTGCAGTGAGCGTACGCGCAGCATTTCTGCCGGCCTCGACGAGTTCTCCTGTTCTGTGTTTGGATGGTCTTAATAGGATTTTCTTGGCATGTTCCTAAGACGTCATACCCCTAGGCCTGAGACGTTAACTGAGATGCCTTCTCGGCTTATCTCAACTTCAACAATTCGACTTTCAAAAAAATGTTAAAATACTTACCAATGATTCTACAAGACACGCCATTCATCATTTTCAGCTTATTCAACCATTTCCAATTATAGTGTAGCCTCCCTCACATACCTACTTTCGTTATAGTTGGACCCATTGTTGTCTATTGTTGGCAATGCGGGCCCAACTTATCCCTGCCAACTTTTTAATATTATGGTCTCATCGCAGGTTCGGTCTTCTTCCAGGTCTCTTAATTCATCGTGGGTACCATGCTGTGCTTCTTGCCAGGTATCCTGCCTATTGCCATTTGAGAGATTTGATTCTGTGGATGTGATTCTATTACCTAGTTCTTTTGTCATATCCACTTTATTATTTTACTGTCTCTCTTGGTTATTCCCAGCATATTTCGTTCCATTGAACGTTGTGCGATCTGCAGTTTCCTTATGATGTCCGTTTTAAGTGTCCAGGTTTCACATTGGTCGAATGTTTTCTTCTTTATATAGAGTGACATACTACTATGACTATCCACGGGGTGCCTCACTTGAGTAAAAAATGTACTGTCAAAATATAATTTTACTGCGAATGACTGCTGTAAGACAGATGCCAACGACTGCTAAGAAAATGTACATGTAATTCCAACAGCGAGACACTCCTCGCTAGAACCCCACTCGTTTAATGTTTTATGATGTTTTTTTTTACAAAAACTAGTGTTAAAATAATAGGAGTTATACCATCAGCATGACTACCAATAATACAAATCGTAGGATTGAAAAATTAAGCTGGCCGTTTTGGACAGAAGAAAAATGACAAAGATAAATGAAAAATTATGTTCATGTTGATGAAATTTAAAAAAAAGTATATTTTCCCTTTTTCAAATCTGTGATTAGAATCACTACATTTTAATTTTTAGTTTCTTCATGTATGTTGTGCCCATAAATATATTTTATTATGTTAAATAAATAATAAATAAACAAATATACACCGCTTTGGTATATCTACTTGCTTGTTACTATTTAGGAGTTTTCAAATCAAAAAGGTAAATTTACCGTATAGTTTAGGTGGGTCCATTCGATTCCAATCAAAAAATACTATATCTGTGGAGGTGGAAAGGCATTTCGAATTAAGCAAATCGCAAAAGTTCGACGTTAAATGGAGAACCAGCTAAATGCCTTCGGGCCGCTAAAACTTCGTAGCCGAGAATAGAACTATTTCGATATAGTTGCTTGATAAAGAAGGACGAGCGGCGTAACTTTATTACTAGCCCTAATTAGACTAACACCGTAAATTACAGTTCCGTTCGCTATTGGAATATTTACCGTAATAATGGATTATCCAGCATAATTAAAATATTTTATGATTAATATAATTTCTATTTTATATAGAAACACAATAAAGTCTGATCAAATGTGATCAGCCATGAATTTTGTTCACTACACTTCATCTATTAATGATGATTTATGATCACTATTTTTTCATTTCATTCATTTTGTCCTTTACTTCTCCGTCGAGCATAGGGCTTCAATAAACGCTATCCAGTGGGTTCGGTTGTTCGCAATTGATTTGACATCTCGCCAAGATCGATTTACTGCTTCGATCTCCTTTTTAATTGTCTTTTACCATGTATATCTTGGACCACCAGTTCTTCTACTGCCTTGTGGCTAACTAAATCACTTCTGCTACTGCCTAACCTAACCACTCAACAGCTCTGTTAGCGATGTTGTTGACGCTTCGCCTTACAGTGTGACCAATCCACCTCCATTTCCTCAGTTTGATCTCGTTATACACCTGCCTCTGGTTGGTTAAGCTCCATAAATTCTCATTTCTGATAGTATTTGACCAGAATATTCCTACAATTTTCCGCAGACAGTGGTTTATGAAAACTTGGAGTTTATCAATTAATGGCGATGTAATTTTCCAGGTCATACAGCAATACTGACTTGACATTCGAATTGAAAATATTAAGTAAGTTGAGAGTACTATCTAGATCTCCATTTATTGTTGAGCATTCCAAATGTTATTCTGGTCTTGTTTATTACATTTTGACATCTCGCCATGATCGATTTACTGCTTCGATCTCCTTTTTAATTGTCTTTTGCCATGTATATCTTGGACCACCAGTTCTTCTACTGCCTTGTGGCTAACTAAACCACTTCTGCAACTGCCTAACCTAATCACTCAACAGCTCTGCTAGCGATGTTGTTGACGCTTCGCCTTACAGTGTGACCAATCCACCTCCATTTCCTCAGTTTGATCTCGTTATACACCTGCCTCTGGTTGGTTAAGCTCCATAAATCCTCATTTCTGATAGTATTTGACCAGAATATTCCAACAATTTTCCGCAGACAGTGGTTTATGAAAACTTGGAGTTTATCAATTAATGGCGATGTAATTTTCCAGGTCTCCATACAGCAATACTGACTTGACATTCGAATTGAAAATATTAAGTAAGTTGAGAGTACTGTCTAGATCTCCATTTATTGTTGAGCATTCCAAATGTTATTCTGGTCTTGTTTATTACATTTATGATATCTTGCTCTGTGCCTCCGTTGGTTGAGGTTATAGTACCCAAGTAAGTAAATTATTTACCTCCTTTATAGATTATTGTTGTTCCAATGATACAGGGAGCGAAATTGTTGTTACAAACTCTCATCGATTTAGATTTTTTAATATTGATCTTAAGACCTGCAACTCGAGCTTCATTTGACAAGTCAAGTAGTTTTGATACCATATCCGCGCGACTATGAGAAAGGAATCATATCTATCATCTGCATAACTGAGATCTTCTAACATGCTAAAGATAGTTCACCATATTCCACGATGATTCTTGGAAATTGTTCTCTTTAGAATATCATCTAAGAGGATAGTAAAAAGAAATTGAGACAGGACGCAGCCCGGCCTTATCCCATTCCCAATGTTGGTGGATTCAGTCCGTTGACCCTTATGCAAGCCTGCACATTGCACATTGAGCCTGACAATAGAGTGCCTTTTTGATTCTTGCAATTTTGTTAGGAATTCCAGCTCTGCTTAGGGCTGGCCAAAGACATTTTAGGCTATCAAACGTACGCTCAAAATCAAGAAATATCAGTAATAAAGGTGAACGCCATTCCAATTATTGTTCCATGGACTATACGGAGTGTATTTCTGTAATTCACACATGATCGCTGAGGCCTAAATTCTGCTTGTTCTTGGCCTAAATTCTGCTTGAATATTTACTTACATTAGTGCGCGAGGAGGCCACATAAAATGTAAAGCTATACCGAGAGCTACGTGGGACCAGAAAATTGATTTGACTGAGAACATCCGGACTATCAATTTCATTATGTAATATATTTGTATAAAAATTTCAGCTCTGAATTTGTCCGTCGAACCTCCAAGGAATCTAGAGAATGTTTCTGCAATAAAGAGCTGTGACAGCAGCCAATTTGCGGGTAAACCCCATCAGTTCTTAAACTCAGATATTTCAGAAAACGACGCTGTACCTGCTCGAGAGCATTAATATGTGCCGCATAAAACGGCGACCATACAACTGATGCATACTCTAGCTTTGATCTTACAAAAGCATAATAGAGTAGTTTTAATGTGTTACTATTGCTAAAATCTCTAGTATTACGCACAATAAATCCCATGGCCTTAAACGAAGATTGAACGACTTCAGATATATGCTGAACGAAAGATAGTTTACTGTCAAATGTGACACCCAAATCTTTAAAAACAGATACTCTACCTATCATCGTATCACCGATAGAATAATTATAAATTTGTGTTTCCGATTTCAAGGTATAAGACATGACTTTACATTTTTCAACGGTCAATGGTAAGTTATTATATGAACACCATGCAACTAATCGATCAACACACCTCTGAAGCATTATGATGGTATTTTATATTAGAGTTTTGTTCTTGTTGTTTATGCTTCTGTCCCACAGTATCCCATTCAATACCGTGATAGCATTCCTTCCAAGTTGGTTTTGTTTTAACTAACTGGCTAATTTATCAATAAAAACATTTGTTTTAGTAACTGGCTAATTTATCTTTCAGAAAAATATCTTAGGTTGTTGCACAAAAGATCTACGCTAGTCGTAGTCACAGGTTGTCACTAAATTTTAAAAAATTGCATCTAGTTTATAAATACCTACATATATTATTGCAAGCAATGTATCACTGACGTACACAAAATGGAAACATAATTCTCTATACTAATTCATATGCAATATTGCGTACGCCGGACGACAATTAAATAATCATTAAACTACGTGATTTGCAATCGCAATCGGTAGGTATAGGGTAAAATAGAGTTTTGGTATTTTGGCCGCCGGTATATCGCCACAATGTAAACAAGCCGTACGCATTCCACTGGTGCATAAATTAATTTCGAATAATACTGTTTGCGTCTACCTAGGGGACTGACCATAAATAACAGTAAAAACAAAAATATAATAGATTTTTCTAACGAACTCATACAGACAAATTCAAAATAAATTGGCAAAACACCATCCAGTTAAAAACGATTGAAGCTAGTAATAATAATAATATAGAATTACTTGAAGGCGAGCTGATTTTTTAAAATTTTAAAAGCATTACCTGGTTAGGAGTAATCATAGACTGATTTAATAACACATTTTTTTGTTTCTGAAAACGATAACATGTTAAAGATAAATCTTATTGTGGTTATTTATTAATCTTATTGTGTGTTTTTTTTTTCAAAACTGGCTCACCCTATAGGTACCCTATAACTTTTTTTTTATTTTTTGAAATAAAAAAATAGATTTGGTATGATAGTATATGTCATAAATGAGGATTGCTTGACGTATTTCAACTAGTTTTGTTCACTTCTTTGTTATTTGTTTACTTTATTTTCAATTGAAAGTGTCAAAAGTTGTTAATTAACAACTTTTGACATTTTCAATTAAAAAAATTGCAATTTATATTTTAATCCAGATGGTCATGGTCATAAATGTAGTGACAATTTGACTTCAAATACCAAATTATTCATAAAAAAATGTTTTCTCAAATATGCTAATGAGCCACCCTCGTTCCATTTGAAAAAAATTGAGTTATGATGAAAAATACGATTTTGAGCTTTAACCGACCAGGAAAAGACACATAAAACATTAGACGATTTCTAGATTGAAATTTAAAATACTATATTTTTAATTGAAAATGTCAAAAGTTGACATATATTATGTCGTTCTATGCAGAATATCATTTTCTATCGTACATATAAAACAAAAAAATATTGTGAGTACCATTTAAAAATCCAAAGTTGTAGTTATTTCCTGTGAAACAGAAAGTGACCGAAAACAATAATTGAATGCGTCAATTCATCCCGATTTATGTCATATACTAACATACCAAATTTCGTTTTCATCATCATCATTATCTTCAACTTATTCAAGCATTTCCAATTATGGTGTATATAGCCTCCCTCACATACTCTTTTTGCAGTTGGGCCCATTGTTGTCTATTGTTGGCTATGCGGGCCCAAGTTATCCCTGCAAGTTTCCTAATATCATGGTCCCATCTCAGATTCGGTCTTCCTCTAGGTCTTTTAATTCCTCGTGGGTACCATGCTGTAATTTTTGCGGTCCATCTGCTGTCCGTTCTTCTTGGCAGGTGTCCTACCCATTGCCATTTTTTAATTTCGTTTTATTATTTGAAAAAATAAATTACAAGGGTGGCCTTTGAAAAACACCCACTACAGACAATAGTTATTTGAGTAACTAGTGCAAAAAGGAGATCGGGGAAGTTATCAAACAACAAATATGTCCTTTTTGCAGGTGAGGGAAGTTAGCAACTAATTGAAAGCAGGAATTATAAAATACGAAAATATAAAGCTTATACATATTTCAGGCAAATAATGCAAAAAAATAGCAGCCTAGCTGAAACTTATCAAGTTGAAAAAAATATTTCCTAATCTTAATGTGCGACTGATTACCAGGAATCGATTCGTTCAATTTTAAAAACGACAAGAGTGCATGGCTGGTATGGGGTTTGAAGCAGGATAAGGCAGGATTATAGCAGCCAAAGCAGGAACGTTTCAGCCATCCTGCTGTTATGGTGTTGCTATGTGTGATGTCACCAATCAGACTTAAACTTGCTGTATCTTAAAAACAACAAGTGTTGCTGGGACGAAATTTGCAGCAGGATGCAGCAGGGTATAGCAACGCAAGCAGGAACCAGTTTTGGCGATACTGCTTCCCATGTGTTGCCAACTGGGAAGTCAGCAACCAAAATAGAAGTAACTATAGCTCAAAATAGGTAGGTGTTGCTGGGTTGGGATTTGAAGCAGGATTGTAGCAGCTCAAGCAGGATCGTATTTTATAATTCCTGCTTTTAATGGGTTGCTAACTTTCCTCACCTGCAAAAAGGACATATTGTTTGTAGGACGCATGAGTTTTGCAGCTCGAGACAAAGTCGTGAGCTGCAATCATGCTGAGTGCAACAAATGTGCTTTTTGCACATGTTGCACACAACATTTTTTTTACAATCGAATTGATATTCTTATTTAAATATTTATTAAAAAGTTTTTACAGTAGGTAATTCACAGAATAATATTTCCACTAACAATGTCACTAGGTATAAATATTGTTTTTATTTTTTTAATGTCGCAATAATATAAATATAAAAAAATAAATAAATTTGAACAATTTACGAAGGTCATTGGTTGGATAAAAGGATGGACAAACTTCATTTCCAGTAGTTATTTTAATTTGATTCTCATTTCTTCTCGTGGAGGTCTCGGATTCTTGTTCTTCACTTAAAACTTAAAACTCTTTTCCGGAATGTTGTTGCGAGGTGTCTAGTACAGTTCGTCTGCTGGATCTGTGTCTATGAAAAGAGTGTGGACAAAAAACATTTAAATAAACAGCAATATATTTTATACGTCGACTTGACGAGTACGTCACCGCAAATCGCTCCGCCCACTCATTTTATTGGCTACTTGCAAATTTGTCGAATTTTTATTGATGGGACGCGTCGTCTAATTTTTTAGGAAAAACATCGAGAGAATATCGTTTCCCCTCTCACGGATACCCCGTAGCCACAGAACGGACAGACGTACTGTACTGGTACTTGGTTTACATTCCAGGATTTGACAGATTTTTTTTCCATATAGTTAAACTCGTCATTAACAAGTCAAGCTGTTTTTTGCACTAGTGTAAAAAAATTGACATTTAATGCAGTAGATAGTGTAAAAAATAGCTACATTAAATGTATTTGTTCAAGAGTCTTTTTGGATTATAGGATCACTCGTTAACTAAAAAAAACTCTGCCAAATTGATAATATAAACCTAACTTGCCTCTCTCAGATCTCTTAAGTATAGGTTCAAAATGTCCGATTCGTCTTTTCTCAAAAGGGATAATCCCTTGAAGGGTTCTTAGGAATTTCAAATCAGATCGAAATGTCGTAGTAAATCTTTTTATCTACATCTCCACAAGTATGCCTATAAAATATTTAGGTATTTTTTGAGTCGAATCTTAGCATCAAATATTTCTTTTATTTATTTTGGTTTTACATATTACTGCTTTAATTATATATTTAAATGCTATGGTATGTGCTGTTGTGCTATGTGCTGTTGTTTCTTCGTAGTGATGAGCAAATGCAAGACCAAGACTCTCTTGATCTTTGTCTTGTTGTAAGACTCTTGAAAGTTTCGTACTTTTAATTTTGAATGAATTTTTTAATAGATTTTTACTAAAGACACTTTCTACATAGAAAATCCTTAATAAACGGTATTAAGGACTTTCTTAATGGTATAAATCAAAGACATCTAAATAAAGGGAGACAAAACAACTTACATTTTACCGCGATCACGAACCGTGTTGCACAAAAATCGATGATGACAGATTTCCCTTGCGCCTATAGATTGTAGTATTGTTGTTAAAAATGTTATTATTCTTATTAATGTTTTTTGGGTACGATAGATACGTTAAACTAAATATTTGTGTAGGTATATAATTTTAATTAAAATACATAGATTATATCTTTGAAATTATTTTTAGAAATTATTTTTTCTGTTTAAATTATTATATTAAAATATATTAGGGAAATTACTGTGGCAACGCTTGGCATCGTTGTGGTTGAGATTTTACTACAAATTGTAGGAATCTGTAGGAATTACGCTGATTTTTGACGGTTTCATTCATCAAATGTTTTACAGGCCGTTGTTGCGAGATTTCCTTTGCGGTTGTGAATTTTTTGGGTTTTAACAGGTTTTCAAGCAATTATTGCGTTTTTTTGCGAAGAAAACTATTCAAAGTAGTATTTTAACTATCTACGGTGGTTCGCAAGTGCATAATTTGTAAAAAGGTGGATTATTCTACCCCTGGATTGATATTTCGGCGGTAAGTAACATTACGTCTTTCTAGCTTTAACAGTGGCGTCTCTACTATTTAGAACTATACGTAGATTATTACAAAAATGCGTATATTTTGTTATTAGATAGCGTTTTCGATTGTGAAATTAGAATTACACTAAGGAATTACACTCACATTCCAAACCGCTATATACCTATGTTTTAAAAATTGTGGATGTTATGGCTAATATCTGTACCAATAAAGCAGCTATTATAGGTAGTTAATACCTGAAATTTGAATATCAAAATCGCTATCGCTATTTTTCAAAATTAACAGGAAAATATAAAATAAAATAAAATCCAGATTTTCAATATTTCATTGTTACTGCCAGCCATACGCGTAGACGCGAGCCAAAAGGTATATTCTAACCTCAAATTTTCTCAAAAATAAATAATGAAGTGATCTCAAACATTTAGCCGAGTATCCGTACTTAAACAGTTAATACATTATTTGTAGAATATCAATCAAATTTACATCAATAACTTTAAGATTGGCGGCGTACCTAAAGGTACCATCACCATTTTACAATTACTTCAGACCAGAGCTTCAAGCACTCTTCAAGTAGGATTCAGGCTTTAGCTATTGTATAATTCTTCCCCTAATGTTGAAAGAAAACTGTTTTTGCGATCTAAATGGTATATTTGAGCTCTAGTTATTATTAGCAGGTTTTAGATATTAACCGTAACATATATTATAGGTAAGATTGATCCATTATTTATTTTTATTTATTATAAAGATATGTCTGTCCTACTAGGTTAATTTTGCCTTTTTTACCACATATTTTTATTTTACATATTTTATCAAATAGGTTTATTATACTTAATATATATTATGTATGTGTTGCATATGTAACCAATAGTATTTTTGTAGCTTTACTGTAAATACTGAGCGTAGACAGCGAAGCATTTCACTCTAGAGTTTGGAAAATCAATCAAAAGTGTGCAATCAAATTTGTTCTGATAAGTTTGATAAGAGCGATATTATGATCACCGAATAAACTGGTTGAAGGCAAATAAGACCAAATGCTGAGCCTCAAATAGATACTACCATTTTTGCTGGGGCCTTATCATGCAGGTAAAAAGCAGTGAAATACATTTTATCAGTTAATAAGTATTGTAACAATATTAGTATTATTTAGGCTAGGTTTTCTTCTAGTTCGCACTCCACCCAAAAAATATTTTACATAAATGAGCCTCCAGACCCGCTGAGGGACTGGCAGTTTGGCTTGTTCCTTGGCTGGCCTCTCAAATTTGTAAGAACATTGATAAAATATATTTTATACATGTATTTTAATATTGTTTACATACATATATTTTATATGCATGAGCTTTTGCTCTTTGCACTAGAAAATCTTCTTGTTTAAACTTCCCATGATAAATTTAATAATACCATTAGAAGGAAATTATTAGTATTTACGAAAAATTTAAAGAACAAAAAATATATTTTTATTTTATTGATATATATATATAAAATATATTTTTATTGTTATTTTTATTGAAAAATTAATTATTAATGTTTTTTTTGTTTACAGCATAGTAAGATAATTCTCATTTTCTGATCTTTCAATAGTTGGATATTTATTGGCTCAAGAAGTCCTATCAGAAAAAGGTAAAAATTATGTGTACATTATATACAGGGTGGCGCCTCTCATACGACGCGGAGGCTTCAAAGCGAATAGTGGTTTATATTGAAATGTAATTTTGGTAGCATATGTAGGATAATAGAAAGCGTTTTACAAAAATATCAAGAGTTCTGCGGAGTGTCCCCAGAAAAAGTTACGCATCAAAGTTTTTTTTTTGTAATTGTAAATAACACCCTATAAATTACATAATTGATTTTCGGATTCTAGGAAAGAAATAAAGGTGAGTTTCATTAAAGAAGCATATGTCTAAAATACTAAAATGTAAGGCTTGTCATATCACATTTGGTGAAAATAATGAATAAACTTTAAATTTCAGTAACAGCTACCTAAATGGTACTTTACACATTGTGTACTCATGCATTTGACATTTAAGCATTCTATTAATTGATGAATGCACACTGCAATTAAAAGATCAGAATAGTATTCTGCGTGTTCCATTTGAAATAAAAGAGAAACTTGCTTTTAAAAGTGGTCAATATTCAATATTAATTTTGTCACCCTGTATAACTGTTTGAGTCCTGTTGTAATCTGATTTCAAGTACAAAATTTTAAATATGTTAAAAACCTTACATTTTAGTCCAATAATGAAATTCACCTTTATTTTTCCTCATAGAATCCAAAAAATCAAATATTACAAAAAACAAAACTTTGCAATAAAAAACAAATTACATTACAAAAAAACAAAACTTTGTTGTGTAACTTTTTGGCGACACCTAATAGAACTCTCTATTTTTAAAAGCACATATTTTATACATTTATATGTTTAAATACTCTAAATTAACCTACATATGCCCCAAAATTTAATTTCAATACTAACTGTCGTACTCCTTGGTAGCATGAGAGGCGCCACCCTGTATTTTAAAGTAAAATTGTGCAAAAGATATTTAATTTCAGAAAGAAGTATGTTAATGAGGTATAATAATGATATTATGTAGAAATTTAAGTCTCATAAAAATTTGGGAACAAAGAAAATAAAAAATACATACTTTGCAAATGGGTCTAAGAAGATTGAAAAATAAAATAACATCAATGCATCAATTAATTGACTACTTAAAAGAAAAATCTTTGATAAGTGAATCATCTGAATTGACCATAAAGGTATAAATATAGGTATGCAGGGTGACATTTTAAAAACATAATGGTTATTATGTGAAGATCCAAAAAAACATAAAAATCGCTAAAAGCAATTTCTAATTGACCTGTAGCATTTTATTTAAAATTCACACAATTTAAATAAATGTACAGAATTATTTTATTTAAACAATTCAAGTTTGAGTCCTCGCACCGAGATGGCATTCTAAGTATTGTTATTATCTTTTATTTTTTTTACAAGTTTATTTCTGGATAGTTATTTCAGTCCGGTTGAAGTTGTTCGTCACTTTATTTCTGACGGTATAGGTATACCTATACCTCGTGCCTACCTTTATCGCTATATTGGTGGTTGAAGCCGAACCCGATAGAATTATCGGCGTTTTTTTTGGCATTTTTGAAATTTGTGTGAGCGGAGGTAATTTGTGTGAGCGGAGGTAAGACCTTTATTTTTTTACATAACGTTTCCTAATACCTTTTTTCTATTTGTACAGGGTTTTATTTTATGGTACGCATTTCTGGTGCCATTTTGTTTATTGTATCTGACAATTGGGCCACGTTTGTCCCTACAATATACACGTTGAATAACGGAGGAATCTCCTGAATATACAGCATTTTCCGATCCTGTCTGGGTGGAGACGTTTTAATCACGATCCAGTTCCAGCAGTTCACCACAACCAGCTTGTGACCAGAACGGATATAAAAGGCCAGATCATTTCTTTTTATATAATTTAAGTTCACTTTAATGCTTCAAGCCCTTCAGGCATATTAGATATTTTATTACTTTTAGAGTCACTTTGAAATATTTTATTCATGTTATGCATATTTCTGATATATACATAGTACAGTTTTTTTAATATAAAGAGTCCCTATATTTTGGTACCAAGATCGTCAGATTTTTTGCGGAATAATTAATAAAATATTAATATTCAGAAGCGTGCAGATTTAACTACCATCTTGAGTGATCTATTTTAATACACATACTATTTACCAACCAACATTTTCAAACATCAAATTATTCGTAGTCTTATTTTTATTCTAATTAACATTTAATTATTAATTATACTTAGTTGTTAGTTTATCTCAGCGTTTCATTTGTGTAATTCCTAAAAATAAGTAATACCTATATTCTGAGTTGATTTCTCAGTTCTCAACTTAGAAGTTTTGAAAGTAAATGGAAAACTGAGTGGCGCCTAGTATATTATAAAGACGTAATTATCACAATTTAATTTTCACTAGCTTACGACCCATTGCTCACCGGCGAACAGCTCCGTCGCATAGTATTAGTTGTTTTAATATTTTTTCTAAAAGAAAATTCTTATAAAAAAAAAACATTCCATCATTTTTTAATAACTTCTAATGCTACAAAATGGCGCCCAACGTGGGGCCTTGAGAATTTAAATTAAAAAAAAATAAAATTGTTTTACATCGATTTTTTTACGTCTTTATAATTTGGTTTATTATTTTTGCTGAGATAAACTAGACTATTTAATATTAACTTTGCCTAAAACGTATCTATTTTTATCTATTCAGTTCTGGACTTTAATTTCATATTTTTCCTTTTGCAAAAACAGGTATATTGTATTTTTCCTCGGTATCTGGTACTATTTTTCTATATTTTTTGGTATGGTATAGCTGTGATCTAAGTTATTCTGACGGTGAAATTGCTGTGTTTTTTTCTTTTCTCTATTTCTATTTCTAGTTTTTTCTGTCTATATTCTGTCTATTTTTCTATATATAAAATCTGCATAAAATTATTAATTACAAATTGTTTACCTAAAATTTTAACTAAATTTATAGATATTTTCATCGCGTGTTGTTTACCAGTTTTTTTTATTTCATACCAAATAGTTTTTTATATTGACATAGAAATTCTTTTTCTCCGACGTATTTTAACATTCGTAGTTTTATCAATTCTATTTAGATTATTTTCCTGAATATTTTTTGAACAGTATACAGGGTGGTCAAATAAAAAAAAATTATTTCAAGTCATTTTGTTTTTGTAATTGATTTATTTATTTTTTAATTTTAACTAATACTTATTTAGAATTTACATTTGTAAAATTTATTCAGTAATTATGGATTTAGAAAAGTTTAGAGTTAATCATTTGTTGGATTATGAGTTGGAGTATGAGTTAAATATTCGATTTGTTTATACTGAAAGGGGCGTTGATGATAAAAGAAAGATGCTTTCGAAACTTTTAAAGAAAGAACTAAACAATCCAGGTTCTCAAATTAATATGGACAGTTATAAAGTTGATTTTATGACGGAACAAACTGAAATTAATAAAAGTTTATCTTCTATTACAAGTTTAATTTCTGATTTTGAGGGTAGTTCTGCAGATAGTACATTTTTAAGAGTAAAATCTAGATTAGCTCATTTATCTGGTCGTGTAAGACGGATAGTAATTTCAAAGCCTAATGAGGAGGAAATTATTAAATTTAAAAATGAATCGTATGCTACTTGTTTAAAGTTAGAATCCGATTTAGATGAAAAAACAGTTTCAATCTCTAATACTCAAAATCTGAATGATAGTTTTGAACATAATTCTGTTGCTCCTATAGTCAATGTTAGTCCGGTAGTTTCTTGTTCCGCTAATAAACAACCAATTTCATCTTGGGGTATAAAATTTAATGGCGATTCGAAAAGCGTTTATTATTTTTTAGAAAGAGTATCTGATTTAGCTCAAAGCCGTAATTTTTCCGAAATAGAATTATTTAACTCAGCTGTTGAATTTTTTATAGGCGATGCTTTTGTTTGGTATCGTAGTGTAAGATCCATTGTTACTGATTGGCAAGGTTTAGTTAAAAGATTAAAGAACGATTTTTTACCTCCGTGTGCAGATGACGACATCTGGGAACAGATAAGACAGAGAAAGCAGAAAAGAAATGAATCTATAACTATTTTTATTGCTCATTTAGAGAACTTATTTTCTCGTTTATCTTTACCTCCAGCCGAAATTACTAAGGTTAAGTATATTCGTAAAAATTTATTACCTGAATATATTAATCAGTTAGCTTTGCATACTGCAGATAGTGTTAATGACTTGTCTATTTTGTGTAAAAGATTGGAAGAAGTCGTACAGTTAACTTCTCAATCTGTTTCTAAGAAAAATTCGCATTTATCTTATTTGGACGACTCACAGCCTAGTACTTCTACCTCTGTATATAAAAAGCAGTTTCATGATCGAAAAAACGTATCTACCTCTAACAAAAATTCTTTTAAAAATAACGTTCAGAAATCTACTGAAAATTCTAAGGACTCTAAATCTAAGATAATTTGTTTCAATTGTAATTTACCTAATCATACGTACAATTCTTGTAGAGAAAAACGTAAGTTATTTTGTTTTCGTTGTGGCGAGCCTAATGTTAAAGTTTCAAATTGTAGTAAATGTTCAAAAAACTAGTTAAATCACCAGTCATTGCAAGTGGTCGATTGCTTGGTGATGGTTCAACCACTAAAAGTTACTTTAATATTTTTGAGTGGAGAAAATGGCTTAAACATGTTTCAAATTTTTATAAAACACCATTTCATAATAACGAAATTCTACCATTGTTTTCTAAAAAAGTTAATGATAATAGACCTTATATATCAGTACGTCTTTTTGACAGGGATATAACTGTATTACTTGACTCCGGTGCCACTACCTCTATCATTGGAAATGAGGGTTTAAAGTTTTTAAATAAGTTAAAAATAAAAGTTCATCCTATCCAACATTCTAATCTTTATACCGCAGATGGCAAGGAACAAAAAGTAATAGGGTTAGTTGACTTACCTATTTCTATTGGTACTTGTTTTAGACTGATTAAAGCTCTTGTAGTTCCTTCTGTAACTCATTCTTTTATTTTTGGTATGGATTTTGTTAAATCATTTAACTTGATTATGAATTTTAAAAACAATAGTTATCTTATTCAGAATGATTCTATTAAACTAGATATAGTGGAGCCATTTTCTAACAGTTCTTTTAGTTCTAACTTGTTTTCTCTAGATGACTTATCTCCTTTTGAAAAAAATGAAGCTTTTAAAGTATTAGAATTATTTAAGCAGATTGATAGTGATAAAAAATTAGGCCGCACAAATAAAATTAAGTTAACTATAGATACAGGAGATAATCAACCTTTTAAAAAGAAACCTTACTTACTTTCTCCGTACATGCAGGACATTTTAAATAAAGAATTAGATTCTATGCTTGAGTTAGGTGTAGTCGAAGAGTCTAATAGTCCTTGGTCTTCTCCTACCTTATTAGTTAAAAAATCTAATGGAGAGTATAGATTTTGTTTTGATGGACGATTTCTGAACGCTATTACTAAACATGACAGTTTTCCTTTACCGCACGTAGATCGTATTCTATGTAACTTACGTAATGCTAAATTTATCTCATCTATTGATCTTCGTAAAGCATTTTGGCAGATTCCTCTAGACGAGGCATCTAAAGAAAAAACTGCTTTCTCTATTATTGGTCGTGGTCATTATCAGTTTAATGTCGTACCTTTCGGTTTGTGTAATGCCGCTCAGACTCAGCAACGTCTTGTAGACTCCATATTTGGTCCTAAATATGAACCTCATATTTTTTCTTACCTTGATGATATTTTGATTTGCTCTCCTACTTTTGAACATCATATAGAACTTTTAAAAACAGTACAAAAATTGCTTAAGGAAGCTGGATTAACTATTAATCTTGAAAAATGTAATTTCTTTAAAACCACATTAAAATATTTAGGTTTTATAGTGGGTAATAACTCTTTAGCTACCGATCCTGCAAAAGTTGAATCGATGACGAATTATCCTCGTCCTCAGACTTCTACTGAAGTCAAGAGATTTATCGGTATGTGTTCTTGGTATAGACGTTTTATTAAAGATTTTTCTTCTCTTGTTAATCCACTTAATGCTCTCCTTAAAGGTAAAAAGAAAAAGCAAACAATATCATGGAATGACGATGCTGAGGCTGCTTTTCTGGCTATAAAACAAAAACTTGTTAGTGCTCCAGTCTTATCTCAACCAGATTTCTCTCAAAAGTTTTTTGTTCAATCTGATGCTTCTGATGTCGGAATCGGTGGTATGCTTACACAATTTATAGATGGTGAAGAGAGGGTGATTGCTTATGCAAGCCGTTCACTTTCTAAAGCAGAAAGAAATTATTCGGTAACTGAACGTGAGTGTTTGGCAGTTATATTCTGCATAGAAAAGTTTAGACCTTGGATTGAAGGTACTCCTTTCACAGTCATTACCGATCATTATAGTCTGCTTTGGCTCAATAACTTAAAAACTCCTTCCGGTAAGCTCAGTCGATGGTTACTTAGGTTGCGTCAGCATACTTTTTGATTTGCAACATATAGAAAAGGTTCTATGCATTTAGTTCCAGATGCGTTAAGTCGTATTCCTTATTCTTCTCCCCCGATATCAATCTACCTGAGGTTAAATTATTTTATTATCTACAGATAACAGTTCTCTTGATCCATGGTACATTTCATTACGTGATAAAATTCAGAACGAGCCGGATAAATATCCACAATGGCGCGTAAAAAACGAAAAAGTATATAAATTCATTTCATCAAATAAATCTCATATTTTTAACAAAAGAGAATGGAAAATTTTAGTGCCTAAATGTCAACGTAACAAAGTTATTGATTCTTGTCATATACCTCCAACTAGTGCACATTTTGGTTTCCGTAAAACTTTGTATCGAGTACAAGAAACGTATTATTGGCCAAATATGAGATCAGATATTTTGAAATTTATTAGAAAATGTTTAGTTTGCGGTGCGCAAAAATGTTCAAATTTGCCTAAAATCGGTACCATGGGTAAAGAAAAAATTGTTGATTTACCTGGTCAGATTCTTTCTTTAGATTTTGTCGGTCCGTTTCCGCGTTCTAAAAAAGGTAATAAATGGTTGCTAGTAGCAGCTGATTGGTTTTCTAAATACACTTACATATTTCCTTTGAAGCATTCTAAATCAAATAATATTGTAGATACTATTGAAAACAACATATTTCTGATATTTGGTGTTCCTCAAATATTAATAACTGATAACGCTCCAAATTTTGCTAGTAATAATCTTAAAGGTCTTTGTGAAAAATATAAAGTTAAACAGTGGTTTACTCCCTATTATTCACCACAATGTAATTTTGTCGAAAGGAATAATAAAACCATAACTACTGCTATCAGATGTTATATTGATAAACATGAAGATTGGGATTTACACATACCTCAGATTAGACAAGCTATTAATACTGCAGTTCATGAAGTGACAGGTTTTCCGCCAACTTATTTGATGTTCGGTAGACATGTTCCTATATCTGGCGAATATTACGATTTTAGTATTAACGACCAATCTGTAGAAATATTGCCTGGTGATAGAAATACTTATGCTGAGAATTTGACAGAGTTTAGAAAGTTATTCGTTGAGATACGTAACAAGTTGCATTCTGCATATGAAAGAAATTTAAAATCTTACAATCTCCGGAAACGGGATGTTTCTTTCAACGTAGGTGATAAAGTGTGGCGTGTTAATAAGGTTTTATCTAATGCCGCCGACAAGTTTGCAGCTAAGCTCAGTCCTAAGTATATTTTGTCAATAGTTTGCAAAAAGCTCTCTCATTTAGTTTACGAGTTAAAAAATACAGATGGTTCTAAAGCCGGGAAATGGCATGTCAAAGACTTATTACCTTATCACGATCTTGACGATTCGTCAGATGAACAAGATTAATATTTTCATTTTCTTATTTCAATTTATCTTTTCTTAAGCTTTACCTATATTTTAATTACCTAAATTTTCTAATTTCTCTTTAGCATGTTTTTTGTTACACTTAATTAACTGTTTTATACTTACCTTACCTTCGAAAAAATTTACCTCTTACTTCTAGCAAAATATCTCTAGGATATTTACATTTTTATCTGTAACTTTATCTTTACTATCTGTATTATGAGTTATCTGTATTTTACTTCTAGTGTTGCTAAAAGAGTGAATTCTCTTTTCCATTTGAAAACTTAAAAGTTTTTTAATTATCTGAAAGTAAAATTTATCTTATCTTTTTCTTTATTTTTTTTTGTATCTTACCTTATAAAAGAAATTTTCTTTTATTATTTTGCTGATTTGACTCCTACAAAGTGTAGTTAGTTATTCAGTAACAAGCGATTTAAGCTGTTATATTATTTTATCTTACCTTTAACTTACCTTTTCACTTGAAAGTACAGTGATTATCTTACCTTTAGTATTTTTATCTTACCTTTACCTTACCTTACTTATTTTTTATCTTACCTTACCTTAGACTATTTCAAACTGAGCTTGGTGGTGCAAATTTGTAAGTATTATTGCAGATGTGACTATAGAATGGCATACTCGTTGAATAATGGAGTTTATAGTTGTTATAGGATTTCTTGTCACCAGAGCAATATTTTTGTTTTACAAGCAAATTTCATTAAGTCAGTTGATTTAGATCTAGCTATCTTACCTTTGTTTTTTATACCTTCGTTTGAGTGTTTTATGGGTGGTAATACTCATTATATAACGTACCTAGGACGTTTTGTTTTTCTCTTGTGAATTAGGCCGGATGACGATGGTGTCAGTAGCTTCGGACTTGTAGTCACAAACTGCTAGCGTGGAAGGATTCGTATTGGGGGTGTTTATTTGGCTACAGACATTTCGATGTACTGAGGAATAGTTGGGTGACACTACTGTGCGCAATCTCAGTTCCCTAGTGGGCAAGTCCGAGGGTACTGCTGACAACTTGGCCATACGAGTACCTACTAAGTTTAATTGATTTCCTAGTGCCATTTCTATGGTTTTCAGTTTGGTGGAAACTATATTTCACTCCCTTGATTGTGGAACATTTGGGTTACCTTTCTCTCTCTCTTCTCTTCCTTCCTTTTTTTTGGTTTTTGTTTTCCACCTTGGACATAGCATTTTTTGGTTTGGGTTGCGGAATTGTGTTCGGGGAAATGCCTGCCTTTGTGGAAGTTCTACTGAGGTTAGTAATCGAGGGACTTTCTACAGATGAATGTCGCGCAGTACTAGCTTGGATTTCACTTATCATCTCCAGAGTAGATTTATTTAAATTACTCCGAAATCCAGACCGCTTAGATCTTTTTTGACATTGGTTGGTTTTCTCTCGAGTGCTCTTCGGTTTATCCTTGCTGGGGAAGTGTTCTGTCCAAGTATCTTTGTTTGTGTTCGTATTTTTTTGTCGAAACATTTTTGTTTCTATGGTATTACCAAAGCGGTAATTTGTTTTTTACATAAGTTTTCACTATTCTCTTGGAATAGCGGTTTCTTATATTACCTCTAGCCTTCAGGCTTACTTTATAACTCATAGTTGTAGTTTTGTGTTATCCAGTTTTTTAGTAGACTTACCGATTTTGACTTAACCCGATTTTAACTTAACCCGATTTTGACCTATCTATTTTGACTCCTTGGTGGACGAGTGATACGCGTAGCTATCGAAGCTAAAATAACTGAATGACTACTAAATATTGTTTTTATTTTTTTTTTTCTTTAAGCTATTATCATTGGATAATGGTTTCTTTCGTAGTTTAGGATTTTTCTTTAATCAGTAGTTCCTAAAGTCTTTAGTACAGTAGTTATCTACCTATCTAAAGCTCTTTCTTGGTTTGTTTTATTTTCTCACCATTTATTTTTGATGATGTTTCTTGGTGGATTGTTTGAATAATGATCTAGGTGAACATTTTGTTCTCATAAAAAATTTAAAGTCTGTACAGCCTTTAATTTTTTCTTTTTGGAGAGAGGCAATGTAGCATTTTATTTAAAATTCACACAATTTAAATAAATGTACAGAATTATTTTATTTAAACAATTCAAGTTTGAGTCCTCGCACCGAGATGGCATTCTAAGTATTGTTATTATCTTTTTATTTTTTTACAAGTTTATTTCTGGATAGTTATTTCAGTCCGGTTGAAGTTGTTCGTCACTTTATTTCTGACGGTATAGGTATACCTATACCTCGATGCCTACCTTTATCGCTATATTGGTGGTTGAAGCCGAACCCGATAGAATTATCGGCGTTTTTTGGCATTTTTGAAATTTGTGTGAGCGGAGGTAATTTGTGTGAGCGGAGGTAAGACCTTTATTTTTTTTTACATAACGTTTCCTAATACCTTTTTTCTATTTGTACAGGGTTTTATTTTATGGTACGCATTTCTGTGCCATTTTGTTTATTGTATCTTGACAATTGGGCCACGTTTGTCCCTACAATATACACGTTGAATAACGGAGGAATCTCCTGAATATATACAGCATTTTCCGATCCTGTCTGGGTGGAGACGTTTTAATCACGATCCAGTTCCAGCAGTTCACCACAACCAGCTTGTGACCAGAACGGATATAAAAGGCCAGGATCATTTCTTTTATATAATTTAAGTTCACTTTAATGCTTCAAGCCCTTCAGGCATATTAGATATTTTATTACTTTAGAGTCACTTTGAAATATTTTTATTCATGTTATGCATATTTCTGATATATACATAGTACGGTTTTTTTAATATAAAGAGTCCCTATATTTTGGTACCAAGATCGTCAGACTTTTGCGGAATAATTAATAAAATATTAATATTCAGAAGCGTGCAGATTAACTACCATCTTGAGTGATCTATTTTTAATACATACTATTTACCAACCAACATTTTCAAAACATCAAATTATTCGTAGTCTTATTTTATTCTAATTAACATTTAATTATTAATTATACTTAGTTGTTAGTTTATCTCAGCGTTTCATTTGTGTAATTCCTAAAATAAGTAATACCTATATTCTGAGTTGATTTCTCAGTTCTCAACTTAGAAAGTTTTTGAAAGTAAATGGAAAACTGAGTGGCGCCCAGTATATTATAAAGACGTAATTATCACAATTTAATTTTCACTAGCTTACGACCCATTGCTCACCGGCGAACAGCTCCGTCGCATAGTATTAGTTGTTTTAATATTTTTTCTAAAAGAAAATTCTTATAAAAAAAAAACATTCCATCATTTTTTAATAACTTCTAATGCTACAGACCCTGTATCTCTTACCTTTTTGAGATTTCAATGCTTATAATTGTTATCTAGGACGCACTATAGATGTATATATCTGAGTGGCGAAGGGGAACTCTAATAATGTAAAGTTATCAGCCATTTATTAATTTAGTCCTAAAGCCATTATGCCAAAATCTGCCAAGATTCATTAACAAGTTTTAAATTTAGTTCTGGTCTAATTTTGTGAATGATACACTAATCCATATGACAGTGGCATAAATACGATTAATGGAAGGTTCTAATTTCCATGACAAGGCCAGGTCTAAATTTTAAAACCCTTTAGTGAATTTGGATGTGTCTAAAAAAGACTAATAATAATAATATTATAGAGATATAATATTAACAGAGATAATATATGTTTTTTTAGGCTTCCCTAGCTGGGCCAGCACAAAGTATTTTTGAAAGAATGTTAAAAGGACCTGCCACACAAAAATCCAATCCTCTGCTACTGTCCTTTGCTTTAACATTGTCATTTTATTCACCGAAAACATAGAATTTTATAAGGGATACATAAACTGGCCCAATATTTTTGATATTTTTAACTCTCAGAATGGATTTACAAAATATTCATATAAAAAATTATCAAAATATAAGAACAACATACTTTTTAATAATTTTGAAATAATTTAATTGTATATTATTGGACTTACTTTAAAAGAAAGGCCAATCATAGAGTCGCAAAGAAAAACAGCTTACAACATATGTATAAATATATGTAAAAGAAAGGCAATTATTAAAATATATTTTGACTAACTGGTTGAGGTCTACGTATACAAAAAACAAAAACGGAAGCTAATAATATATTCAATTAATGTAAAAATGAGAAGAGCATTGTGGGATTAAAAAACATACGATGGTGATAGATTGTCTAAAACTAATAGGAGTACTGGTATTGTAAGTACTAACCTTTCATTGTGTTTTTGAATTTTTTATTACTTTTAAGAGAATTCAATATAATTAGATATTTTTCAGTCTCAAACAATACTGATGGTTACAAAGAAACTGAAGAAAAGGGAAGATAGTAATTTACTAGACAAAAGGCTGTTCTTTTTTGTAATATGGAGATGGGGCAAAATTCAAAGTAGTAGTATTCAAAACAGAGAAGAACATAAGCTAAAGAAAAAAAGGGTTGCTTGTAGACATTGAAATAAAAAAAGAACAGTGAAGTTCTTAAAGAGAACTTATTTAATAATTTTAATTATTGTTTATATTCTAATGTAAAAACTGTAATGTATGTTATTTCTGAATAAAAGACATTTAATAATGATATTTTATAGAAATTAATACTCAAAAACAAAAAAAACAACAGCAACAATAGCAACATAAAAACATGTTTAGAATAAGTTAAAAAAATATTGCCCTAATCTTTCAAAATAATTTACTATTTCTCTTCTTATTAATTTGGTCCATATTTATTTCATCTAACGGCGGCAGCTCTTGTTCAGGTATCATTCTGGCTGTATTGTGTAGCACATTGAAACAACAAAATCTAAAAATTTAAGTACATACATTAAAATTTTTAAATTGTGTTCTATAATTAAACAGATATTTTTCTCACAGAACTCACTGTTGTGCAACAATAACTGACATTGTGGTTTGCAATTTTGGTCTTATACCATAAAACATATTGGAAAGTGGCGTTTCCATATTCCGATAATTCTGAAACATTTCTTCGGCTCTCTTTCTGCATATATCCCCTCAATGCATATGCACTATCACCTTATAACAGATAAAAAATATTTAAATAGAGTATATGAACCCTTTGAATATTTTCACATTTAATTTTAAAAAATTTCTTTCAATTCATCTTATTCGTAATATATTTCTAAATTGAATACCTACTCAAATATTTAAGGAATATATTTTATATAAATGATCTAACAATAAGTAAATATATGGACCACTAACCAAGCAGGATTTAATTTGAAAAGTCACCAGTCTCCAAGCGGGTCCTTAATACGTCCTTAATATCCAAAAAATGGTGGCTTCATGCAGAGACCCATGCCAACAAGCAATCATGTCTATTGTCTATAGTTTTATGACTAGCATTTCCAGTAATTTAAATGTCGGAGAAAATAATGCTTTTCTATTTCTAAATACCTCTCCATCATTACCCCCTGTAAAGTATAAGAAATCTTGTGCTGATAAATATTGAAGAAAATATAACATATAGGTACTTACCAGGTGAATGTTTTTCTTACATTGTGTTCCATCAACTATCCCTATAATCCAAGGAAACCCAAATATACTATAAAATTGTTCCTGCTCTGAAACTAGAGTTTCTTATTCAGGCATTTTATGAACTGATGACTAGATTTACTAGAATTCCAACTTTACCTCTCATTTTGATATTCTAGATTTTGTTCAATTAAACCGAGGATATATATTACAGTGTCATTTAAAAAGTCTCTGTCCTAAAGACTTAAGGAGGTTCATTTCTTGGAAATATGATTTTTCCTTACATTCACTCTTGAGGAAATCCATTTTCAATGAATATACCTACTGATCGACGTCTCTAAGATATCAAAAGTAATCATCGAACTTACGTAGAGGTATCATAATACACTTTTTAGCTTTCTCAAAGGAATATAATAAAAGTAATTATACTTCCTCGTAAAACAAATTTTTTGTGCCTTAGTCAGGTTAAGTGGCCACTAGCCTGGAAATGTGACCGCTTAATTTAAATATAAATTCAAGTTAGATTAAAGCATAGTTCAAGAAAATAAGCTAAACATAATGTTAAGTTTAGCTTAAAAAACTTGGTGCAAACGCCCCTACATTGTATATTATCGATATTACCACGTATATTACAAATTAAAATTTAAATTAAAATACACAAAATAACTTTTTACAATTTTGGATAAAAACACCACACCACCGTCACGCCACTGATGGAGCGAAATGACAGAAAGACAGACGAAACTCAACCGTGTTGTCATATTTATGTACCCATCTCTTTTTAACTCTCATAAAAGTGTCAAACCATGTATGATTCTAAAAAATTGAGTTTTATGAATGGAGTGTTCTGTCTACCTATATTTAGATGTCTTTGGTATAAATAATTTAATGCAAATGAAACTTTTTAAAGTTTAATCATCATCATCATCATCATTGTCAGCTGATTGAATCATTATTATGGTGTAGCCTCCCTCACATATTTAAATATTCTCTTTGTAGTTGGGTCCATTGTTGTCTATTGTTGGCTATGCGGGCCCAAGTTATCCCTGTAAATTTTCTAATATCATGGTCCCGTCTCAAGTTTGGTTTTCCTCTAGGCCTTTTAATTTATCGTGGGTACCATGTTGTAAGTTGTAATTTTTGTGATCCATCTGTTGTCCGTCCTTCTTGCCAGGGTCCTGCTTATTATCACTTAGAGAATTTGATTCTGTGGATGACATCTATTACTTGGGTCTTTTGTCGTATCCACTCTATTCTTTTACGGGTTTTTTGGCTATTTCCAGCATATTTCGTTCCATTGAGCGTTGTGTAAACTGCAGTTTCCTGATAATGTCTGTTTTAAGTGTCCATATTTAGCATGCGTAGGTTATGGCTGGTTGTACACATTGGTCGAATGTTTTCTTCTTTTGATTAAGTGACATTCTATATTTGAATATGATTGAGTTTCTTCCATAAGTACTCCATGCTAACTTAATTCTTCTGTTGATTTCTGGTAGTAGAGCTAGCTGTGTATTAGTTGTCCCAAATATATATATTCTTCTTCTACTATTTCCAGTGTTGTGTTATTTATTAGAATGTCTTTTCTGTCTACTAGTTCGTTGTATATTACTTTAGTTTTTGCTAAATTCATTTTGGGACCTACTTTATTGCTGGCTGTATTTAGTTCATTAATTTGTGCTCGAAGTTCTTCAGGACTATTGGCAATTAGGACTATGTCACCAGGGAATCGTAGATTTTTAAGATATTCTCCATCTGTCTTTATCCTTTGTTGGTCCAGTCCAGCTGACGGAAGATTTCTTCTAGTGTTGCTGTAAACAGCTTTGGGGATATCGCGTGTCCCTGTCGCATCTCATTGTCGATTGGGAACTGAATTCGGATGAAAACACTATTTGTAATAAATTAAAACAATAAACTTGCAGTTAAAAACACTATTTGTAATAAATTAAAACAATAATTTTGAATCAATAAGTAATTTCTCATATTTGTAACTAATCATATATTTATTTATTTAAAAGGTACATGAAACATAATCGCCTTTCGACAAACAAGCTTTTATACCAATATCGCTTATTGTTGACAGCTATCATAAATTTCATATTCGCTGGCAATACTTTGGGAGAAACATTTTTTTTAATATTTTTGAAATTATTAGCTTTGAAAAATGAGATGTAAATAAAAATCGTGAAAAACATGAAAGACCGCAAGAATTGCAGATAAAACGCTAATTTTACACTGGTCTTGGTCTTGCATAAATAGCAAGATCAAGACTAGTCTCGCTCATCATTATATTCGGCTGAACTTAATATGTAGTTGTTTTGCTTCATCAAATGCAAGTTTACTTCATTTTGTAAGTAATGAGATGTAATATTTGATATTGGCAAAGTTTTAAATTGCCTAAATAATAAATCGACTATATTGAGAAAATGGAGAGAAAAAAATATGTATTTTTAAACATTTTTTAATCGTTTTTATCTTTTTTATCAATCAAATTTGATTAGAAAAAGTCGAGGAGATTTATTGAACCTTGACAAATCGACTGTTTACGAAGAGAAAAGTTGAGAGAGCTCCGAGTCAGTTTTATTTCATTTATCATTTCGGTTTCGCGAGGCCGATCATCTCTTCTTCAGCCTCGTCTTTGTTTCGAATAAACGAAAATTAAGGCCCGTGAAAAGCCCGATCGTGAAAAATGGCTTTTCCGTCGATAATCGTCGGAAGTCGTCAGTAAATTGAGTGCGTCCGGATATACTAAACGGCTAAAGAATGATTGGATAGAATTTGAATTGTATTGCGACCCCTGAAGGAGATCGTCACTAGTCGATTAATTTATATTCATTTTTAATTGGATCATTTTAGTTTTTTACTGGATTCGACTTTCTAAGAAAACTTTAGTTGGCCATAAATCAAATATAGTAGGTATTTTAGATTCACATTTTCTGAATAATATTTCCAACTGAAAGCAACGCATTTCCAGTTATAGGGAAAACGGGTATCACAAATCTGATCATGAAATTATCAGATGTCTGATCTCTGAAATTTTCTGATCTGCTCGGAAATCTGATCTGAAATTATCACATCTCTGATCCATAAGATGAAAAGGATTTCAGTAGAGTTGGACTAAAGCGTGAATTAAAATTCACTAGTGATCGTGATTTTTTATTCGCTGTGAAAATAAATATCTCGTTCAAATTCACTTAATTGACGATAGGCGGCATGACGTCATATTCCAGGAGGCATTGCTAAACGATGTTTTCAATACTCCAAAGGCAATAAAACTGAATAATCTCGAAACTGGGTTTTCCGGAACCGGAGCTATTTTTGGAACCGGCAATTTCGGTACAGATCCTTTTAGGAACCGGGATTTCCCGTTTTTTTAAACCGAACTTTCGGTACTAATTAATGTTTGTTCAATGATGGTGCGGATCATCAGGAAGCAAGGGATGGTTTTCCAAAGTAACATCTAGACAAAACTTAAGATTTTTAATGACAATAATATCAAATTATTAGGTAAGCAGTCATGAGAAAATAACATGAACACAAGCAAAGGTATATGATACAAAATCTTAACCATCTAAGATTAGCTGATGACATAGTTCTAATTACCAATAGTCCTCAAGAACTACAAGTACAAATTAATGATCTAAATACAGCCAGCAATAAAGTGGGTCTCATAATGAATTTAGCAACAGCTAAAGTAATGTATAACGAACTAGTAGAAAGAAAAGATCTGGGTCTTTTCTGGGTTTTCTTTCTTGTAAATTTAATTTAATACCTATATTGCCATATTGTCAAGAAATTAGATTTTTATCTAAAAACTAAAAACATTTCCAAAAAAAGAAGAAAAGAGACCTCATAAGCGTGTTTCTAGGGCTGAACTATACTACCTACTAGTTAAAATATTTGCACTTATTTTACCCTGTATATATTTGGGACAACTAATACACCAGCTCGGGATTTCTACTACCAGAAATCAACAGAAGAATTAAGTTAACATGGAGTACTTATGGAAGAAACTCAATCATATTCAAATCTAGAATGCTACTCTATCTAAAGAATAAAACATTCGACCAATGTATACTATCGGTCATCACCTATGCATGCGAAACCTGGATGCTTAAAATGAATATCATAAGGAAGCTGCAGGTCGCACAACGCTCAATGGAACGAAATATGCTTAACGGGAGACCGTTAAAGAATATATTGGATACGACAAAAGACCCATGTAATAAATGTCATCCACAGAGTCAAATCCCTCAAATGGCAATGACCAGGACACCTGGCAAGAAGAGCGGACAACAGATAGACCAGAAAAAATTACAACATGGTACCAATGAGGAATTACGAGACCTAGAAGAAGACCAAGCCTGAGATAGAACCATGATGTTAGGAAATTAGTATGAATAACTTGGGCCCGCGTAGCCTACAATAGACAACAATGGACCCAACTAGAAAGAGAATAAAACAAACTAACAAACGCTTTATTGTACAAAAAGCCAAAACAGCTTCATCGACAAAGCAAAACAAAAAAGCACAAAAACAAATATACAAATAAAAATGTCATACAATACAAATCAATTCAAAAAAAAATTTACGTCATAAAATTACAAATAAAACATATATGGACATTGCAGAACACAGGCGTATCTAGAAAATTTTACAAAAGGAAAACTGTAAATGGATGAACAAACTAATGTTATATATTATAAAATCAAGAGTTATAAAATATTAAATATTAAATACTAGACCTTTAACCAGTGTGTGAGATGATCAAAATTGTAAAATTCAAAATTGTTCATGATTAAACATCAACAAAAAAGTCGTTTACTGCATATAGGGCTCTCTCCAGTAAGTATGATTTCAGAGCTTTGCGAAATGCGGGAAAGAATGAAAGTGACTTGATATTCGAAGGCAAACGATTGTACATTTTCTTGGCATTGTACAGTATTGAGCCTTTAACTAGTTCTGAGCTCGGGGTTGGCAGATAAATATCGTGCTCCGCATTCCTAAATGGATAGTTGTGAGAAGGCCTCTCCGGAATAGAGAATATGTGCTTGCGGATTAAGCAAACGGATTCAAAAATGAATAAGGAAGGAAGAGTCAGTATTTTGAAATTTTTAAAGAAATTCTGACAGTGAGTTCTACTGTTTAGTCCCAATAAGTATCGAACTCTCTCTTTTGAAGTTTGAAAATACGATCAAATTTTGTCGCGCAGCAAGTACCCCAGAATGGAAGGGTATAACGAAGATGGGACTCAAAAAGGGCATAATAGACCATTCTAGAGGTTGATGAGTTAAGTTCCTTAGACACTGATCTTAGCGCAAAACAGGCAGAGCTTAGTTTCTTTGATAAGGCTTCGATGTGCAAGTCCCATTTTAACGAGCTGTCTACAACAAGTCCTAAGAATCTCACAGAGTCCACGATGTCAATAGTGGTGTTATTAAGTACAAAAGGTTGTATAGTACTTTTATATGACAAAACTTTAGTTTTTGAAAGGTTGAGGCATAGGGGATTAGAATCGCACCAAGATTTAATGGTGCGTAAGTCACTGGATATAGTACTATATAGTGCCGTAACATCTTGGCCGCTCCAAGTGAAACTAGTGTCGTCCGCAAAGAGGCAGATTTTACCGCTAATGTCTAGACTTGCAATGTCGTTGAAAACACCAGAAATAAAATAGGGCCAAGTACTGAACCCTGAGGGACACCGCATTCTATAGGCTTACAAGAAGACATAGACGTATCATTCCTCACAAGCTGCCTTCTGTTGCCAAGATACGACTTAAGCCATTCGAGCGGCACTCCCCAGAATCCATAGTATTGCAGTTTGTTGAGAATATGTGAGGGAGGCTATACCATAATTGGAAATCGTTGAATAAGCTGAAAATGATAATGATGATGATACAAAAAAATACAACATAAACCAACTTAACAAATTTTAGAAAAGAGCATTCAATCATCACATTTGCAATCAAATTCAAATGTCTATAAAACGTAACATAAAATATAACTAATACCATAAAAAAATAACATATTTAAACTTCAATAATTGCTAATAAACATTAAGTAGACATCACTTAGTTATTTAGAAGAGTTTGATTTCGACCGCTATAGAAAGTATCAATGGACTTATAATGGCAAGTAACAAAAAATATTTTTTTAATTATCGTTAGCGAGTTCCGAAAGAACCGGGAATTAATAATTTCGCGTCCCGGTTCTTTGATGTTTAAAAAAAACGGGAAATCCCAGTTCTGAACCCTACTCGAAACATTCACAAAAAAACAGTTTTTTGTAATTAAATAAAGTCTGGTTATTTGTAAACAGGCTGGTATACAAATTTTATGGTTTACCTAGTACACTTCATGCTTCATGCAGACAATAAATCGTGTAAATATAAAAACATTGTAAATATAGCTTAGCATATACTGGGTGGTGCAATTTCTATATCACACAGTATACAGGGTCCGGCAATAGTGCGTCGGGCATATATATCTAGCTCCTAGAATAAACAACTTGGGAATTTTATTTAAGTGTAAACCCAAAGTATGTGCAAGGATGTATTTCAGGAAAATATTTTTACTTCTATATGGTAACTCAAAAAAGTGTGAGTGGATCGGGATGGTTTTTTTTTAAATGGAACATCGTGCATATTATTGCATTTTTGGCTTTCTTTCAGATCACTTACATAATCCTAAGATATGAATAAATATATTTCGATAGTTTCAGAGATATTAATGAATAAATAAAAAATTGATATTTTTCAACCGTCATTAAAAAAATATTACCAATACAAGAACCTTCCTGAAATCAAAACTATATTAGCTATTTACTCTAGATAGTATATACTTAGCTTTGCTATAAATATTCGTAATCTTAAATCATACAGGATGTTCAAAATTCTACGCCAAACTTTCAAAATATAAAATAATTTTTCTTTCCTTTTTTAAATGGAACACCCTGTATATTATTTTTTTATTAGATGGAGAATTAAAAAATTAACATTTTTTGTATTTAAAGTATTTCTAAATTTTTAATGGTTTCGCAGATACACGCAGTATTATTTCATATGGCTCTTTCAACGGTAAAATACGAGAGAAAAATCATTGGGTGGCTTTGATAAAAATTTATTATGGAAAATGCCATATGAAATATAAAACCGCGAATATCTGCGAAACCATTAAAAAATTTTAAATACTCTAAATACAAAAAATGTTCATTTTTTAACTCTCCATCTAATAAAAAAATAATATATAGGGTGTTCCATTTAAATAAAAAGAAGAAAAATTATTTTATATTTTAGAAAGTTTGGCGTAAAATTTTGAACATCCTGCATGATATACAATTACTATATTTATAGCAATATAAGTACAAACCATCTAAAGTAAATATCTAATATAATTTTGATTTCGGGGCAGTTCTTATATTTTTAATAATTTTTTTAAGAAAGGCTGAAAAATATATATTTTTTATTTATTTATTAATATCTCTGAACCTATCGAAATATATTTACTTATATCTTAGGATTATGTAAAGTGATCTGAAAAGAAGCCAAAAATGCAATAATATACAGGGTGTTCCATTTAAAAAAATCATCCAGGTCCACTCACACTTTTTTGAGCTACCCTATAGAAGTTAAAATATTTTCCTGGAATACAACCTAGAACATACTTTAGATTTGCACTTAAACAAAACTTTTAAGTTTTTTATTCTATGAGCTGCAAATGCCCGACGCACTATTGCCGGACTCTGTATATGTATATTTGGATATTGGACTGAGCTCAATCGCACGTATTGTCAAAAGCTTTTCTTCATAATGAACCAATTTTCCCTAAAAAGACGCTCACACTAAATTAGCAGGCGAGGAATTTTAATATAATCGCACTCTCGCTGTTTTAGGTTAGGTATAGTTTTTAGTTAGGACCGAGTGTAGTTTTAATGACGTTAATATTGCCGTATAAAAACTAATAAGAAACCAGATCAACGCCCGTTGCCTTTAACGTACAGAGCTGCTTATTAAAGAGTAAATGATAATGCGTCGGAGCATTCTTTTTAATAAACCTCCATAGTGAATGCGAATTTCGCGAAAAATATTAATGTTATCGTTAAGAGGAATGTTACGGTAAAATCTACTTGTTATTCTGGGCAGCGGAGGATGCGTTAAAAATGGCCGGGCTACAAATCAAGGAATTAAATTTGACGTTATGTAAATCATACGAGAATACGAAAAATGGTAGAGAATATTTAGGAAATGATACATGATATACAAGGAATTTTTTCACTTCGATACCTTAGTATTTTTCATGAAATTCGGGAAACTGATAAATGATATCTACTAACTGACCTCACAGATGTTATTCTGTCTAAAGTTCTGTAATCTGTTTGAAATTTTTTGAAAAAATTCTGAGAATAATTATTAATAATACATAAACACAATAATTAAGAAGAAGGAAATAAGCACACATCTGAATAATAATTAATTAAACAGAATATTTAATTTGAAGAATATAAATTTCAATTGAACGTTGATATTGATTAACTTTATTGTTACAGTTTAAGCATTTGTCACAGTTAAACGAGATTTGGTATACTTCCTGTTTCACCAGAAATGACTACAACTTTTGATTTTTAAATGTCATCTTCGGTATTTTTTTTACTTTATTCTTTAGAAAATGACACTCTGAATGGAATGACATATCATATGCCAACTATTGACGTTCCCGCTTAAAAAAATGTATTCTCAATTTCCATCTAGAGTGCCATGGCTGTGTTAAGAACACTAATTTTTAAACAAGGAGCCTTAGAAAAATAGATTTGATCGTCTAATGTTTTTCGGCTCTTGTCCTGGCCGGTCAAAAAAGATGCCCAAATCGTATTTTTAATCATAACTCAATTTTTTCGAATGGAACGACGCGAGGGTTGCTCATTATTTGGGAAAAGCATTTTTTTACGAATAATTTAGTACCACACACATTTCGAGTCAAATTGTCGTTACATTTATGGCCGTGGCACACTCTAAATTGAAATTTAAAATGCTATTTTTTTAAATTAAAATATCAAAATTTGGCTTACGGTATGTCATTCTATTCAGAATGTCATTTTCTATCAAAAGAAATACCGAGTAAAAATATCGAGTCATTTAAAAATCAAAAGTTGTAATAATATCCGGTGAAACAGGAAGTGATCGAAGACAATTGAACACGTCAATCAATCCTAAATTAGTTCATATACCTACTAAAGTACTAAAATACCAAATCTCGTTTTTTTATCTGAAAAAATAAAAAAGTTATAGAGGTGAGCCACTTCTGAGAAACACTCAGTATATTAAAATTCATCAAAAAAATTAATTTAGTATGATAATATGTATTTTAATAAACGTTCTCTAACCCAGTGTGAGTTCATAACAAATGGAAAATCTCTAACGAAGGGAAGGAAACTCAAACCTTACAATCTTTTCAAATTATGTATTTATTTATTTGGGGTAACATGTTTTGGGATTAATTACATCCCATCCTTAGGCCCTAAGACAACGCCAAAAAGCTACACTAACTCAGAATAAATAAAACATCTAGATTGAAAATATTCATTACAAAACCGCATTTGCTGTAATTGCTATCAGTCAGATGTTAAACAAATCTTTTATATAACAAATAAATAATTTGAAAAGGTTGTGAAGTTTGAGATGTGGTTAAAAGAGTGGCAGAAGTCTGAAGCGGCAATGGATCGGACACATAGACTTAAAATAAAATATAGACTGAGCATCTCATTCATAAATAGCTGGAACATGCGGTCAGACACTGTCTTGTTATTGTTGTGTTATTGTTTTAGGTTATAACGAGTGCGACACGACCGATAGATAGGTTGTCTCTGTCGTAACGGTCGTTCCCTGACGACTCTGCCGAGAAACACAACACTGTCTTTCGTTTCTCAAGTACACCTGAACTCTCCGTATCATAGCCGGGTAATTTTTTTATTTTAATGAAGCTATAATTAAATTAAAAATATATCGTATTTAAACTTTTTTTTTTATGTTTTATTAAGATTTAGGACAGGTTTTTAAATAAAAGTTTAGAAAAACAATTTAGAGTCCAAAAAGGATAAAAATAATAAAATACACGTTATAGAAGAAATTTTATAATCGAAATTAGGTAATTTTTGAAATTAATAATAAATTATTAATTTTAGTCAAACATTTACAACCCCTAATATTAATCAAAACAGGATCTATTCCACAGATATAATAGAATCGGCGACAGGAGAGAAAAAAAAAATGATTGCTGTAATTTTTTTTCTGGTTAAGTGATGTCTTATTATGTAAATTAGAGAAAACATAAATCTGTTCCATTAAAGCAAGAAAGGTGATAGGAAGTGGATAAAATAAAAACTACATTTATTTAACTCGGTACTGTCTTTATTATACCGGGTGCGTCTCAAAAGTGGCTCATCCCATAATTTTTTATATTTTCAAATAGAAAAACAAGATTTAGTATGTTATTATATGAAATAAATTAGGATTGATTGACGCATTCAATTGTTTTGGTCACTTCCTGTTTCACCGGAAATGACTATAACTTTTAATTTTTAAACGGCACCCTCGGTATATTTCTACTTTATTCGATAGAAAATGACACTCTGAATAGAATGACATATCATATGTCAACTTTGACATTTTCGCATATGGTTTAATTGTAATTGTAACACGCGGTTCATAACGACAATTTGACTCGAAATACCAAGTGTGTGGTATCAATATATTCATAAAAAAAATGCTTTTTCCAAATATGCTAATGAGTCACCCTTGTTTCATTTGAAAAAATTGACATATGTATGATTAAAAATACGATTTGTACATCTTTTAACCGGCCTAGACAAGACACGAAACCTATTAGACTTAGTGGATTGAAAAAAACTGGATTGAAATTTAAAATAGTGTCAAGGTGTATTACTGGTTGCATAACTGCATACTGCTAAAAAATCGCAAAGTGCATTGAGGAACCTGGCGCATTCGCCAGAAAGTAAAGAAAATTATAGGATATGTTTTTAAGCGACAATGTCAAAAGTTGACATATGATATGTCATTCTATTCAGAGTGTCATTTTTTATCGAATAAAGTAGCAATATACCGAGGGTGCCTTTAAAAATCAAAAGATGTAATCATTTCGGTGAAACAGGAAGAGACCAAAAACAATTGAATACGTCAATAAATCCTAATTTATGTCATATACCTACTAACATACAAATCTGTTTTTTTATCTGAAAAAATAAGAATAAGTTATAGGGTTGAGCCACTTTTGAGACGACCCGGTATATTAAAAAATATTGTTTCATAATGTAATATCATTTTAAAATTCTTGTATGTTATTTTAGATTCTGAAGATAATTTTAGAATAAACCGTTTATAACCCTGTTAATAATTAATTATTAACAGGGTTATAATTATGATTTTGTTACAATGTAAGTAAGTAAATAATGTAATGTAAAAGAAAAAACTCAGATTTTACATTTTACTAAAATATTATCTAAATAAGCGCCTTTCTACAACAACGCCACTGACTGCCAATGGGTAAATTGAGAGTTGCCTACCGGTCAAAAGTCGTTTCAAGACTTAAATGGATTATTTAAGTCAAATTTCTTGCAAATTTGGCACTGGCGAACCATATTTTATAGTTTTTGAACAGAAAAAGTCAATAAAATAAACACTTAAGGACTACAAGCTAAGAAAATGCGTTAATACAGCCGGGGAGATAGCGGCAACAAAGCTTTACCGCACACGTGCGACACGTACTACAAGGTAATAAATGAATGAATAGGCTCCCTCGCCTCTAATCGGTGTTGTCATATTGTAAAGAACTTATCCTTATTAAACAGTATCCGACTTATAATTTAGTAGTATAAGGACTATTTAATACATCTATGGAATATTAAAACCTACTTTATTAAACTGTAGTATTAATATCTCAATATATGTGTATAACAAGAAAAAAAAAATATTGATAATATTAAAGACGTGACAACATAGGCTGGATGAGGAAGGCTCGGTCGACTGTACCCAGAAGTAAACATGTGTACAAAAAAGGTTGTTTGTCCGCGTTGAGATGTAAATAGTGTAGTCTATATTTTATTTTAAGTCTATGATCGGACATGTGGCAAGGCAGGATCCAGACCGATGGCCTCAAAAAGTCATTCTATGGAGACGTAGGGAACAACAAGAAGTGTGGGCCGACCAAAAAAGAGATGGATCGATGACATCAGAACAGTGGCGGGAAGAGAATAGATAAGATTGGCTAGAGATCGCGAAGCATGGAAAAACCTAGAAGAGGCCTATATCCAACACTGGATGGAACCAGGCTGAGAAAGAGAAGAGAGTGACGTTTGAGTATCCTTCCCTTCGCTAGAGGTTTTCCATTTGATAATATTTTAGTAGTTAAGTAAACCAATTTAGCAGTTCCCATTTCAGTATTATTTATAATGTTTATCACTGTAATTGTAGATTACGATCTAAACTATCTCATACTAGTGTTTAATTTAATAGTCCTAATGAAAATAATAAAGAAAATCCCAATAGAATGTAAAAAATGCCTAGTCTCGTAAATTCATTTACCTACCAGTAGTTATAAAAAGCATTTTTGGTAAACTCTGTCTCTAATAGTTTCTGAAAAATAAAATTAATTTTCTTAAAAAGGTCCGATTAAATTAATATCTCCGAAACTAAAGTTCCCAAAAAATTCGTAATATATCTAGAAATTCATTTACCCACTAGTAGTTATAAAAAGCATTTTTGGTAAACTCTGTCTCAAATAGTTTCTGAAAAATAAAATTAATTTTCTTAAAAAGGTCCGATTAAATTAATATCTCCGAAACTAAAGTTCCCAAAAAATTCGTAATATATCTAGAAATTCATTTACCTACCAGTAGTTATAAAAAGCATTTTTGGTAAACTCTGTCTCTAATAGTTTCTGAAAAATAAAATTAATTTTCTTAAAAAGGTCCGATTAAATTAATATCTCCGAAACTAAAGTTCCCAAAAAATTCGTAATATATCTAGAAATTCATTTACCCACTAGTAGTTATAAAAAGCATTTTTGGTCAACTCTGTCTCAAATAGTTTCTGAAAAATAAAATTAATTTTCTTAAAAAGGTCCGATTAAATTAATATCTCCGAAACTAAAGTTCCCAAAAAATTCGTAATATATCTAGAAATTCATTTACCCACTAGTAGTTATAAAAAGCATTTTTGGTAAACTCTGTCTCTAATAGTTTCTGAAAAATATAATTAATTTTTTTAAAAATGTCCGATTAAATGAATATCTCCGAAACTAAAATTCCAAAAAAATTCGTAATATATCTAGAAATTCATTTACCCACTAGTAGATATAAAAAGCATTTTTGGTAAACTCTGTCTCTAATAGTTTCTGAAAAATAAAATTAATTTTTTTAAAAAGGTCCGATTAAATTTATATCTCCGAAACTAAAGTTCCAAAAAAATTCGTAATATATCTAGAAAATCATTTACCCACTAGTAGATATAAAAAGCATTTTTGGTAAACTCTGTCTCAAATAGTTTCTGAAAAATAAAATTAATTTTCTTAAAAAGGTCCGATTAAATTAATATCTCCGAAACTAAAGTTCCCAAAAAATTCGTAATATATCTAGAAATTCATTTACCCACTAGTAGTTATAAAAAGCATTTTTGGTCAACTCTGTCTCATATAGTTTCTGAAAAATATAATTAATTTTCTTAATAAGGTCCGATTAAATTAATATCTCCGAAACTAAAGTTCCCAAAAAATTCGTAATATATCTAGAAATTCATTTACCCACTAGTTGTTATAAAAAAGCATTTTTGGTAAACTTTGTCTCAAATAGTTTCTGAGAAATAAAATTAATTTTCTTAAAAAGGTCCGATTAAATTAATATCTCCGAAACTAAAGTTCCCAAAAAATTCGTAATATATCTAGAAATTCATTTACCCACTAGTAGTTATAAAAAGCATTTTTGGTAAACTCTGTCTCTAATAGTTTCTGAAAAATAAAATTAATTTTTTTAAAAATGTCCGATTAAATGAATATCTCCGAAACTAAAATTCCAAAAAAATTCGTAATATATCTAGAAATTCATTTACCCACTAGTAGTTATAAAAAGCATTTTTGGTAAACTCTGTCTCTAATAGTTTCTGAAAAATAAAATTAATTTTTTTAAAAATGTCCGATTAAATGAATATCTCCGAAACTAAAATTCCAAAAAAATTCGTAATATATCTAGAAATTCATTTACCCACTAGTAGATATAAAAAGCATTTTTGGTAAACTCTGTCTCAAATAGTTTCTGAAAAATAAAATTAATTTTCTTAAAAAGGTCCGATTAAATTAATATCTCCGAAACTAAAGTTCCCAAAAAATTCGTAATATATCTAGAAATTCATTTACCCACTAGTAGATATAAAAAGCATTTTTGGTAAACTCTGTCTCAAATAGTTTCTGAAAAATAAAATTAATTTTCTTAAAAAGGTCCGATTAAATTAATATCTCCGAAACTAAAGTTCCCAAAAAATTCGTAATATATCTAGAAAATCATTTACCCACTAGTAGATATAAAAAGCATTTTTGGTAAACTCTGTCTCAAATAGTTTCTGAAAAATAAAATTAATTTTCTTAAAAAGGTCCGATTAAATTAATATCTCCGAAACTAAAGTTCTCAAAAAATTCGTAATATATCTAGAAATTCATTTACCTACCAGTAGTTATAAAAAGCATTTTTGGTAAACTCTGTCTCAAATAGTTTCTGAAAAATAAAATTAATTTTCTTAAAAAGGTCCGATTAAATTAATATCTCCGAAACTAAAGTTCCCAAAAAATTCGTAATATATCTAGAAATTCATTTACCTACCAGTAGTTATAAAAAGCATTTTTGGTAAACTCTGTCTCTAATAGTTTCTGAAAAATAAAATTAATTTTTTTAAAAATGTCCGATTAAATTAATATCTCCAAAACTAAAGTTCCCAAAAAATTCGTAATATATCTAGAAATTCATTTACCCACTAGTTGTTATAAAAAGCATTTTTGGTAAACTCTGTCTCAAATAGTTTCTGAAAAATAAAATTAATTTTCTTAAAAAGGTCCGATTAAATTAATATCTCCGAAACTAAAGTTCCCAAAAAATTCGTAATATATCTAGAAATTCATTTACCCACTAGTAGTTATAAAAAGCATTTTTGGTAAACTCTGTCTCTAATAGTTTCTGAAAAATAAAATTAATTTTTTTAAAAATGTCCGATTAAATGAATATCTCCGAAACTAAAATTCCAAAAAAATTCGTAATATATCTAGAAATTCATTTACCCACTAGTAGATATAAAAAGCATTTTTGGTAAACTCTGTCTCTAATAGTTTCTGAAAAATAAAATTAATTTTTTTAAAAAGGTCCGATTAAATTTATATCTCCGAAACTAAAGTTCCAAAAAATTCGTAATATATCTAGAAAATCATTTACCCACTAGTAGATATAAAAAGCATTTTTGGTAAACTCTGTCTCAAATAGTTTCTGAAAAATAAAATTAATTTTTTTAAAAAGGTCCGATTAAATTAATATCTCCGAAACTAAAGTTCCCAAAAAATTCGTAATATATCTAGAAATTCATTTACCCACTAGTAGTTATAAAAAGCATTTTTGGTAAACTCTGTCTCAAATAGTTTCTGAAAAATAAAATTAATTTTCTTAAAAAGGTCCGATTAAATTAATATCTCCGAAACTAAAGTTCCCAAAAAATTCGTAATATATCTAGAAATTCATTTACCCACTAGTAGTTATAAAAAGCATTTTTGGTAAACTCTGTCTCTAATAACTCGGAAATCAAACGAACAAATCTGACGATATATCACCAGGGAGGAGGGGGATGTCAAAAAAACCTCAAAAACGCCACACGTAATTAATGGACGGCACCTTTTGAATATATGCACAAATATAACCAAAAAAATCATACAGATATAAAACTTTTTAATATTATTAATAAAAAAATATTTTAAACTTTAAAAATTCATTGACTTATCGACGAACGCTATTATCTCACCCAACAGAATATGAAAAAATTTTCAACGTTCTTTCCAGACATTTTTTTCTGAAATTGCGGTAAATATTGGTCTAGCACTTCCACGGAAAATTTAATGGAAATATTATCGCTTTACTTAAGGCTTAATAAAATGAAAAGGAATTGAAATTGGTTCGGGATATTGCTTTTTAATTCCAGTTTTATGAACTTTATAAGGTCTTTTATTTAATGTACTTTAAGCTTCTGGTTTAACATTTTAATTTAGGAATATTTTTTTCTTTAAAATGTTATACTAAAAAGAAGTGTTGTTAATCTGCGTATCTGGTCTGGAGTTTTTTTATACAGGGTGTTAAATATTCCGCGGACATAGAACTACTACGTATTTTTGGAATGAAAATAAATTCACTGGACATAATTTACCTCTATATAAAAGTGCTTCGTGTGTCCATTTGAGGGCATCAAATTTTAAAAACAAACATATTTTTTTTAGATATTTTATAAGAACCGTTATTCGTATTTGAATGAGATTTGGGATGCATATGTACTGCTGCGTGCTTTAACATTTGACATTCACAAAAATCAAGAAAATTTACGTGAAGGGTGAAAAATGCTACCCGTTCCTACATAAATTTTAGTATAAATGTTTTCCACGGACGGCCGATTCTTTTTTCGTAAAATGATACTTCTAGTATTTACTTCTATAGTCTCTAGTAAAAAAACGCCACCTCGTATACTTTTTGAAGAAAAAGAAATTTCTCCAAGCTAATTTTTTCGAGGCTTTTTCTAAAAAATGTTTCTTGACGTATCAAGCTATGTAGGCGGATAAAATCTATTATGGGCTATAAATCTATTATTATTAATAATCTAGTTGGTGAAAATATGTATTTGTATGTTAGTACCTATCACAAATGATATTTTGACAATAAGCTTCATAAAATCCTTAAAAATATAAATAAATTATAAATTAATTAACGTTCAGGTTTATTTTTGATTGATACCTCCTAACGGACTGTATAGAAGTATAGTAAAGTAAACTAGTAGCTTTACTTCTTGTCAAATCCTTTGTTCTTTTTCTGCCACTTTATATGACCTTGTTCTCGCGTCCCGTGACCACTGACGTAGCTGTATGGTCGTGGTCTATAACTAGGCAAAGTATAGTCGTAGCAGTCGCCATAGTTTCACAGAGATGTATTTAGGAAAATATGAGTTCACAATAAAATAAAATTAAAAAAATGATCATCGAGTAAAAATTGGCTTGAAAACAGAATATTTTCACATTTCGTGTAAGTAATATTCTTCCTGATGGGAAGAAATGCGGAAAAAAATATATAATGACATATTTTTATACGTATTATTATCTATTTCAATGATTTTCTACAACTTTTTTTTAACTTAAAACAAGTTTAATTTTACCATTAACTTAATGTGTTTGTTTTGTAGTAATATATTGGTTAGGTGATTTTCATTGGATAACTAATACGTTGAATAACACATTGTACTAAATAATATAATAACATATTTCAACTTCAATAATTGCTAATAAACATTACAGAAATTTCAAAAGAGAAAAGAAGCAAAAACAATGAGAAATAGCATCACTACTTTCTCACGTAATAAAAGAATAATTTTTTAGTTGTTACCGAGTCCCGAAGGTACCGAAAGAACCGGGAATTAATAGTTTCGATTGATATATCAAAAGAACCGGGAATTTCCGGTTATGAACCCTAGTTACCATATTATTAAGAAATTATGTTTTTTAACTGAAAACTATAAAAATTTCCAGATTTTTTTCAAATCCTCATATTTCTGGGGCCAAAATATACAACCCCAAAAAATATTTGCACTTATTTAAGACTCACCCTGTATATAGGGCGATTCACGGTTATGGTACGTTATAGCGTTTCCGGAACCGGAGCTGTTTTTCGGAACCGGTAATTTCGGTACCATGCCTCTAAGGAACCGGGATTTCCAGTTTTTTTCGGTACTTTCGGTACTAACAAATTTTTGTTCAATGATGGTGCCGTTCGTTAAACAGCAAGTAAGGGATGGTTGTCAAAAGTAAAATCGATAAAAAATTGAGGTTTAAATGAAAATAATATAAAATTATTAAGTAGTAATCAGTCATGAGAAAATTAACCTGAACACAAACATGATCACAAATGACTCTCAGAAAAAACCCAATGCACAATTTTTTGAATTATTACAACCAGTAGCAGCACACAGTAAGGCACTCAATTTATGTCAATTCGTCTCTGTGCTGGGACGCAACGCTCGAACCTCGCAGGTCGACGGACGGAACTCAACTGAAACGCTCTGCAATCTGCCGATATTCGACAGATTGTAAAAACTGGCAGAAAATATTTGGGAGAGTGCAACTACTCTTCTTTCTACTATGATAGAGGTAAATTTTGAGCAATTAACAATTAACTTATTTTTATTCAAAAATACGTAGTTGTTCTATGCGTCCACTGAATATTGGAACTCCCTGTATATTTTGTAGGTCTGATTTGGAAAAGAACCAAAGGAAAGTCTCCAAACATTTTTTTCTCAAAAACTACGCGATGTGGCATTTTGTTACAAGATACAAAAAAGTATAAATACTAGGAGAACCATTTTACGAAAAAAAATCAGTCGTCGGGGGAATTGGAAAATATTTATACAGAGAAAAATAAATAAAAATAATAAATAATAAATTTATTTAGAGGTGGGGGTAGTTTTTACTCTTCCCGTAGTTTTTTTTTCTAAGCGGCATATGTTAAACCGTTTTGCAAAAGATGGGCACCCCAAATCTCATTCAAATCAGAATATCGGAATATTCAAATCTTACTTAAAAAATGTCTTTTTTATTTTTTTTTAAGTTTGATGCCCTCTAACGGACAAACGAAGTACTTTTGTATAGAGATAAATTGTGTCAAATAACTTATTTTGATTGCAAAAAATACGTAGTAGTTCTATGTTCGCGGAATATTGAAATACGCAGATTAGATTTTAGATGGCGTGGTTAATATTTAACTATATTCTGTTTATTTACTAAAATTTATGAAAGAAATAAATTTTTTTTAATTAATATATTTTTCTTTGTTTTCAGGTAAGACGTCTATAAATTGCCTAGGTTAAAGCAGTAAGTTAATCAATGTTTATTGATTTATAAAATATATAAATTCTTCTGGGTCAACCATTATATAAGTAACTTTTTCATGACAATCTTGATAATGCCAATATGAGTTTTGTTTTAGTTTTGAAATAAGTTAATAACTTTATAGTTAATTTTATTTGGAATTCTTGAGATCTAATGTATATGGTATTTTTCGTGATAATGCGTTCATACAAAAAAGAAATGAATTAAATTGTCTAACTGAAATATTTTTCATTATGTCATCTCTATTTCCTTTTACAAAAATATCCAATTGTGTTATCAACAATTGCATAAATCCTGTTAATGAATCAGACTTTTTCCCAGTTGTACGAACAATGAATAAGAGATAACAGTTAATGAGACTAAAATATAAAACTGACCAAACACAAATTAGCTGTGCAATATCTTAGAGTTAAAAAATCGTTTATCAATATAAGAACTATATTGAGCAATGTGTTTATATTATTTTAATTCAACAATCCGATTTACTTAGAGGTAGGTCCAATAATAAATAGTTAAATACAAGAATAAATGTGATACATCTGTACCTTACATTTAGTGATGATTTCACAGTGGAAGTAGTTGTTAAATACATACATCTATATCTGAAAATTGATATTTAACTCTTTTGGCGGAATTCTATCATCTTGGTGTCTTCTAGACTTAATTATTTAACTAATAGTCCAAGAAAATAGGCCTTCACATACGAAGTTTAGCCTAGAAGCTAGGGGATGATTGTAGAAATTAAAAAAAAAACAAGTTGAAAACTGAAAAATTCATATATTTAACATTTTTATTCAATCTGTTTGGAAAATTATAAATAAAGTGTTTTTCCATAGAGTTAAAAATTAAAAGTTTTTTCCAAATGTCAGAGAAACGGTAAGGATTTTGAAAAAAAAATGTTTCAATAAAAGCTGTCCTCTATTAGCTTCTAAGGCTTCTAGCCACCCTATCTCGGTTAATTTTGATTTGAGCAAAAAAAGTATTCCATTTCTGTGTAGAATTTGACGCTCCACGCTTTTACTTGAACTTTTTAGCCGACCATACCGACAGGTATGGTAGGCTATTAAGATCGGATTTTTTTTTTAATTTCACTCAAATTGAGTTATTTGGGCCATAATTGAACTAAATACAAAATATTTTCATGGTGTCTGTCCGTCTGTCTGTCTGTCCGTCTGTAACACGATAACTCAAAAACCGTGTTTTTTTTTAGGGGGTGGTAAAAACCTTTTATAGGCGAGTGGTGTTCGTTCCCATCACCATCTCGAGAGAGACGATCATAGAGACGAACACCAAACAATGTGGGAGTCGAATTGTTACCTACTAAAAAAGTCCACCTCCGAGGAGTCAGCTCCTCCTCTCCCCTTACCCCGGAACCGCCGCATGGCATTACTTCGGGTTCGTACGTGATCTTGGGGTTTATATCTTATCTATGCTATTTTTTATCTATATTCTATTCTATTTATTTTTAGGATACTTCCACATTTCTTGCCTTTTCATCTTTTCCTTTCTCTATTATTATTTCTTTCATAAATGCCCCTACCTTTCCCCATATTTCGCTAGTTTTGGTCATTTTCATAATCAAGGTGTCCGAAGTTAACATTCCTACATCCGACAATAAGGCAGACCTTTCGTTTTCCCATCTCGGACAACAGAACAAGGTGTGCTCGGCATCGTCGATTTCGTCGCAGTACATGCAGTTGCCATTTGGTATTTTCTTTATTCTGTGCAAGAAGTCCATGAAGACTCCATGCCCGGAAAGAAACTGCGTAATGTAATAGTCCACGTCTCCGTATTTCCTCCACGTTGTGTATTAACTTTCTAGTCCACCTTCCCTTGTCGGATGTATCCCACTCCTCTTGCCATTTTTGATAGGTACCTCGTCGTTGATGGTTTTTCACCTCATCGTTAATCTCTGCTTTGACATATAACTCAAGCTTTTCCTCAGCTGCTAAATGCAGCGGGATCAGCCCAGCTATAACCAACACGGCATCTGTTGATATCGTACGATACGCTGAACAGATCCTTAGGGCCATTTTTCTCTGTGTGGAGAACAATATATTTTTCGTCCGTTGGAATTTTGGTGCCTCACACCCATACAGGAGCGCCGTATAGAATTATATTTTGCATTGATACCGCAAGAACTTTTCTTTTTGAGGACGGTCCTTTTAGGTTCGGAAATAGTCCACATATAGCTTTGACAGTTCTGTTGGCTTTTCCGCAAGCATCCTTTACATGTTGACTGTAAATTAGCCCTCTATCTAGTGTTATTCCGAGGTATTTTACTGTATTAGTTGGTTTAACGTACTTCCCACCGACTTTAAATTGTATACCACCTATATTTGTCTTTCGGTTTAGAAGAATAGCAGTTGTTTTCTTTGGCGCAACTTCCAACTGGTTTTGATTCATCCACAAGTATATATAGTGTAAAGCCTCTTCGGTTTTGCGTATCATTCCTTCGGAGGCTTCAGCTGTGGTTAATACAACCATATCATCTGCGTAGCAGATTATTTTTACTCCTTGAGGCACCCTTATTTCCATTACGTCAACGTAAAGGATGTTCCAAAGGGTAGGACCCAAAACCGATCCCTGGGGAAAATTACAGTATCTAGCGAAACGCGGTTTTCAATTTAAGATTAGGAATAATATGTGCAACAAAATTTGTAATAACATGCATCAAAATCAGTCAAAGTCGCAGTTTTTGAGAAAAAAAAATATCTAGTATTGGCGGCTATACGTGCCTCCCAGCGCCCATTTTTTTTCCAGTTCTTACCGTTTCTCCGAAATTTCAAAAAAATAATTTTATTTATTTATTTCACCCCTGCTCGGAGGTGAATTTAAAAAAATCTTTCACAATTCGTTTTGTAGATCTTTCAAAGTAACTTATATCAAAAATTCAAGTTTTTACCAAAACGTATTTAATGGTCTATTTTCTTGGACAATAATGCCATTCGGGAACTCCGCTAATAAAAGGAAATTTCGACGCCATTGGACATTTAAACAGGAGTATACCGGGGCGTCTCAAAAGTGTCTCACACCCCTATAACTTTTTTATTGTTTCAGTTAAAAAAAAAACAGATTTGGTAGCATATGACATAAAATGGGATTGATTGACGTATTCAATTGTTTTTGGCCACTTCCTGTTTCACCGGAAATGACTACAACTTTTGATTTTTAAATGACACCCTCGGTATATTTCTACTTTATTTGGTAGAAAATGACGCTCCGAATAGAATAGCATATCATATGTCAACTTTTGACCTTTCGCATATGCTTAATTTTAAATTATAACATGCGGTCCATATCGACAATGACTCGAAATACCAAGTGTGTGGTATCAAAATATTCGTAAAAAAATGTTTTTTCCAAATATGCTAATGAGCCACCCTCGTTCCATTTGAAAAAATTGAGATATGATTAAAAATACGATTTGAGCATCTTTTAACCGCCCAGGACAAGACACTAAAAACATTAGACGATGAAATCTATTTTTCCAAGGCTTCTTGATTAAAAATTAGTATTTTTAACATAGCCATGGCACTCTAGGTTGAAATTTAAAATACGATTATTTATCTACTCAGAATGATATTTTCTATCGAATAAAGTAATGTACAGAAATACCGAGGGTGCAATTTAAAAATCAAAAGTTGTAGTCATTTTCGGTGAAACAGGAAGTGACAAAATACAATTGAACACGTCAATCAGTCCTAATTTGTGTCATATACTAACATACCAAATTTCGTTTTTTTTTTATTTGAGAAAATAAAAAAGTTATAGGGGTGAGCCACTTTTGAGACGCACCCGGTATAAGGAAACTCCAAGTAACATACAGGTATATGGAGAGATGTATACTTGGAATAACAATAAGAGACCGCAATAGGATAGAGTGAATAAGACAGAATATACAGGTAAAAGAGGTGATCTACCGATTTAAATTTAAAAGCATTACACACTGGTACATAGGAGGTTTATAAAGATCAAGGATTTGCCATAAACTCAGATGGCATTAGAATATGGAGGAGCAAAATAGCATCAAATTTACCTGGAAGTATGATTACAAATGAATATATATGGGGTTACCGTAATTAACGGTATAATGATGATTATTTAAGTAATTATTATACTTTCGTTAAATTTTTTTGCCTATTAGTCTCTGCAATTCTAATTTGCTCAGACGAGTTTGAAACTACTCTGAGAATAATTTGTGTAATCTTTATTTTCTTCTACAAAAAATACACAGCTATTAAATCTAGCGATAGTACAAATAGGTTTAACGAGCAATCAATCTCCGCCCTTTTTTTCATGCTAACAATAAATAGAGATAGCAATGGCTGGGTTCGCTGGTATTAAACTAAACTAACTACAAATTGACTGTTTTATCACCTATCAAACGTTTATAGCCAATGTAGTAATGGTCTAGTGTATTAAACAAGTTCAATATAAAATTTATTTTTTATTTTAATGGAATTACATGTTTGTGTATTTTTACAATTATCTATAAATAAATTACACCTATGCCAACTTATTTTAATCAATCGAATTATATAATAACATACTATGCAGGTACTATTTTTAAAGTTCATATACGTTTAAAAAAAATCGTCTTAATAAAAATATACGTTTTCTTGTAATCAAGTCTATCATCATTCATTAATAAGCGTTTTTATTCCTCTTTCATTTCAGCTGGGTTTTTCTCGATGTACAATGAAATACACTTCATATATATATATATATATTTACTGTTATTACATGTCATGTTCCAGGAAATGACCTACCCCATAGGTATAAAGGAAATTTCTTTTTCTTTGATATTTTTTCTTATTCGCTTTATTGCAAAGAAGGCATATGCCGACCTATTTCTAAATGGTCAGGTTTTTCCGTATAAACAGCTGCTGTTAAATAATCACCATATCAATCATTCATTATTGTCATAACAGCGGTTGTTGATAGGTATGGGTACTTTACGTTCTTTTTATTTTCCAGTATAATTCATCTTTTAACATGTGGCCCATTAAAAACTTATTGGCGTATAACCATGGAAAACCATCAAAATATTTCTAATTTATTGTTTCTCCTACTGATATTTTCAACTAATCATAGACACATATGTATATATATTAGAGGTGAGCAAGAAATCGCAAACTGCGATTCAATCGCAGCGATTCTAAGATCGCAATCGCAACCTGCGATTGGCTCTCATAGGAAACTGCGTCTGCGATTTCTTCTACTTGCAAGATACAATTTAGGCAACCAATATTACTATGGTTACGATTTGCGATTTTGTTGCGATTGTGATTTTGTAAACTAGGATTGTGATACCTTCTATCTGCGAGTTTGAATTTTCAGAAGTTGTGATTTGCGATTTTATTGCGAATGTAATTTTGTGGTCCGTTGAAACATTTTATATTAAATTGCGGTTGGATTTTTTCTCTGATTTTATTTATAGAGAAGGTATTATTTTCTAGGGTCATGATCAATAATATACCGGGTGTTTCTCAAGAGTGGTTCGCCTCTATAACTTTTTTATTTTTTTCTAATAAAAAACGAGATTTGGTATGAAGGCATATGACATAAATTAGGATTGATTGACGTATTCAATTCGTTTCGATCACTTCTGTTTCACCGGAAATAACTACAACTTTTAATTTTTAAATGGCACCTTCGGTATTTTTTTTACTTTATTCGATAGAGAAAATGACACTCTGAATAGAATGCCTAGTACAATATTTAAATATTAAAATCGCAATTGCAGGTTACAGTCGCAGCGATTTAAAAATCGCAATAGCAGTTTCAATTGCAATTGGAGAATCGCACACTTGACCACAGTATATTTGACTTTTTTTATAACGTCACTAGCGTAGTTTCAGGATCTTCATAAAAACTGATAAAGGGTGTTGAATAGATAAATACCTAGATATACGGCAAGTAATAGCATTGACGAATTATATAAATAGAAATTTAAAAAAGCATGATATCATGATATATAGTATCTACAGAAAAAATAAACAGAACAGTAATATAATATGCAATGTATCTTAATATACGAGGGTTGTCTTTTATATTTTGCATATACCTATAGAAACATAGTAGGCGCCTCTCAACATAATATGAAATGTGAAAATTAACTGTCATCTTTAGTTAAAATTACGCCAAAATTTAAGATTGTTTTGTTCAAAGCTGTTCCTAAACTGAATTTCTGAAGTGGACGAGTCAGTCGAAAAATGGAATTAAGACGAGAAAAGTTTCGCGCAATTATTTTTACAATTTTCAAAGACAGTTGTCTTAACAAGAATGCCTTGTCGGGTTGATTTCAGTTTTCGGCACTGAAGCACGTAGTAGAATTTAAACGTGGACGGATTAGTCTTAACGACGATCCAAAAACAAGTCACACATGTTGCACGTAAGCTGATCCAAGAGGATCGACATGTCATATTGTGAAATTGAAGCATCATATGGCATTTTAAAGACCTCAGTTCAAAAAGATTTACTTGAAGAATTATCTGCATGTAAGAAAAATAGTTTCTGCAGAAAGCAATTAGAGTCAATTGGTGTCAAAAAAGTCTACACCGGCACCGGTATAACGCAGCAAACTCAAAAATGCATACGGTATTGTCATTGGTGATGAATCCTGAATTTACTCTTATGAAGCCGAAAATAAACGTCAATCGAGTGTTCCAAGATGAACAAATATCGATGAAAGTTAAACGTTCTCGAAGTATTTCCAAAAAGATGGTGACAATATTTGTCTGAAAAATGGGCATGTAGCAACGATTCCTCTGTAAGATCAAAGAACTGTTACTGCTGATTGTACATATCTATTTGTTTGTCGGAAGTAATTGCTGCACTAATTAACTTAGGAATGTAAACATATCAAAACCTCCAAGGTCTTAACTTGTAATTAAACAGCTGAGGTGTTGTCAAATTGAGTTGAATTACGAAATAAAATGATAATCAATTAAAGTATAGAACTTTGCATATATTTGGAATATTTAAGGCTTTTCTTAAATGCCTCGTAGTTTTTATTGTAATTATTGGTATGAAAAGAAAGAAAGGCTTAACATTATTACTATTCCCTTTGAGGGTTTGAACCCAAAGTTTTCTTTTAAGTATTTACCTCTACTAGTATTGTAAAAGCTAGTTGCGTAGCGCGGCTCTCTGCGAAACACTATAAGCAGAAAACGGTCTAAACGTGATTGGAATACGCGTCTACGTTATTTAATTTATCTGTTCGACCGGTAGGCTATCCTGTGCCATCGTTGACGACTTAAAATTCAATCCAGAAGGGGCCCTAGCGGGACGTGCCTGGTTCGAACTTTTTTGGAAGCCAAAAAGGCAAAAATGGACAAGGTGGATAAGGACGAATAATTAATAATATTCTAGGTGATCCGAATTGTATTCGGGAAATTTCGACAGCATATTCTGCAGATTAAAATAAGTAAAAAAGTTCGTATAAATTTATGTCCTAAAATGATTCGTTTCAGATCAAGATACAGGGTGTAGAAGCTTTATTTTTACTCGTATTTCGATTTTTTTCAAATAATTTTTGGAAGATAACGTCGATTTTGGATGAAAATTGGCATCTGAGAATTTTTTAAAATGAGAAATTTAATTTTTATGTTTATATTACTCCTACTTGTAGAGGGTGCCACCTTCATATTTTTAAGTGTTTAAGGGTTTTAAGTGTAATAACTTTTCGTCCGTTTTTTGCGTAAAAAGGTCACTTGGTAAAAATCAGCTACGAGTAATGGTTCTCGAGATATTTGGAATCGAAATTGTCAAAACATGTCATCATTGACATATATGTAAATTAAACATGTCGAATAGATAGTTATTAGACTGAAATAATAAATTTAAAATGTTTTGTGCCAAAGGTTAGATGTGTTCAATAATTTTTGAAAGGGTGATAACTCTTTCGAACATGTAGACCGTTAAAAACTAGTTTTTAGAAGTTGATTTATTTATAATAACTTCGATTAATATGATGCATATTATTAGACCGTACACTGAGATTTCAAACTCCCAACAGAAAAAAATAAAAATAATATCTTTAAATTGCTATTACCACAGATTACTTATTTGAATCTTTCAATTAGCTCGATTTTCCTATTCAATGTTAATAGGTAAGCGCCTTAGGTAAGCGCTGATCAATATTGTTGCGATGAATATAATCAGATTAAATAATCTAAAAACAAGAGTTGGGCTTGAAATTACTTTAAATAATAATTAAATAGTTTTGTTGCTGTTAAGGTACCCAAAACAAAAAAAAAGTATAAAGTGTGGGATATCATTATCAAAGTATAAAGTGTGGGATATCATTATATCAAAAAAATTAAGTTGGCCTCTGTATCTCACAAATTATCAACTAATTTGAAAAGATAAAAATAATATCAAATAGCCCTTATAAAGTGGATATGAGAATGTGTAATTAGTTTTTTGATTTTCTAAAAAGTAACGGCAGGAAAAAATAAAATTGATTTTCAAAAAAATCCGTTTTTCCAAAAAACTCAGCAATCCTTGAAATTTTTAAAACTTTTTGATGGCATCTTGTTGAACATCCCTAGGCGCAACTTTTCCTCAATTTAACCAACTTCGTATCGATTAGGGTTTCCGAAATACCAATGCTCGTACCTCGGATTTGTAGCACCCTATATAGCATTACTTTTTGAAGAACCCTGTATACTCGTCTATCCAACGAGAAGATCCTTGACAGTGATAGATGTGTCTGTCATTTTAATTTCAAAGTAGTTTATTTTATTTTACAAAGAAATAAGTTGGTACAACTGGAACGCATAGCAGGAAATTAATATATGTATTTAAAATTTGACTGACAAGTAACTTCAAAATATTGTGAAAAAAAAAACTGTATAAAACTGAAAAAATGTAATCGAGGTATTTTATTTAATAGAAAACGGTATGTGTTAATACAAAACAAACAAAAACAAGACACCACATACCAAAAAATATAAAAAAGAACTATTTCTTACTTTCAAGCTTTATGAAACTTCCCGCCTTTATGATTATATTTATCAATATAACTTATGTACAAATACAAATTTGAAATATTCCGCAAGAATAAATAAAACAACATAAATAAAACAAACTATTTTATTAATAATAACACTTACCAAATTTTATACCTCACAGGTTGATTAATTAACAGTAATCTTAATTTTTTTAAACCAGTACCTTTTGACATTATTTTTCTGCAGTAGTAAAATCCATTATTTACCTATCGTGTGATGTCGATATTTTACAGCTACTCCAGTTTTTAGTATGTGTTTAATATGGTCCTTCTACCATACTCGAGATGCACTTATCTACGACGAGATGGTATACGAACTTTATTGATAGTAACTTTATTGGTGTATCTGTATAAGACTTTCTGCCTGGGCAGCGAGTATTAACCATAAACTGTGCTCTGGGTTCTACAGTTAATTTTCACTCGATTTTTCCTCCACTTGACTTCAAAAGACACAAAACACACGTAATAACACGAATCAAAAAGCATCATCTTCTAAAACGCAGGGTATTTGACAAAAGTTGTCACAAAATTATTACCTATAATTTGGCAAGACTTTGACAAACGTCAAAAATCTAAAGGCAAGTTCATACGCATCGGCGTCCCATAGATAAATGCAACAAGTTTAGATTGGAAAGCCCGTAAAAAATTTACGTCGCGAAATTATTTTGGATCGCGACCGTTATACGCGATCTGGCGCTGCTATAGCGGTCGCTAAGAACAACGGTCAAACAAAAACAGAAATAATTTTCTCTTGTCAAAGTCAGAATCTTCAAAAATCATAATAATCTTTCAAAATCTAAACCGCTCTCATTAAAGAAATTCCGAAAAGTGTTTATAGCGTCCATTTTCAAAGTAATTATTGCTATCTTGTGAGTTTAATTCAAGTTTTATTTACTCCAATCGTTGATAATTGTGAAAAAGTGGCATTAAAAACTTAAAAAGCTGTGCTGTGAACTGCAAAAACCATCGTGGATCGTGGCATAACGTCCAATGTTTCATAGGTATTTCATACATGCGTCCTTATATAAAATAAAGTTTCTTGTATGCAACACACTGTATTTTATTTATAAAATTAAACGAAAATAATAATAAATTTGAATAAACAATATTTGGCGATATAATTCCGGAAAAAGCCGAACCGCTCCGAAATTTTCAAAAGTTTTGGGTCGCGACCGTTGCAAGAATAGCGCCAAATAGTGTTTACATTGTCCTTATGGGCACTTTCCAATCTAAACTTATTTCATTTATCTATGCGGCGTCCGTTTGTCGTTCATCGTTCCGTCAAACCAATAAAAATGGAATACGATCTGTCATTTTTGAAATAAACCAATAAAACTGGTTAAAAACAACAAGTGACGACGCATGACGAATTTATATTTAAACCCATCCATAGTTAACTTAAAAATTATTAGAAACTTTTTTTTAGTAAAATAAATAGATTGGTATGGGACGTCATCTGCTTTTCTTCTGTCATCGTCTGTCGAAATCTTACCTGAGAAAAAAACAGAGTATAGCACTATGTATGAGAAAAAATAATAATAAGTTAAAAGTAATAAATAAAAGTTGTTGATATCTTCGTTGAACATACAAATTACAAAAATTGCGAGAACCTCGTGAAATATGCCACACAACACATTTTATTTTTAGTTTTTCAGTAATTTGTTGTATAGACAATGTTCTAAAAACGTAAATACATAAAAAAAAGCGTAAAATATACAAAATAATCAGGAACTAAAATAAAATAAAGTTGGAATAGAAATTTGATCATTAATTTTTAAACTAGGTTAATTTATAATTATTGTAATCTAAATTTTAACATTAAGATACATTTTAGGTATGCACTTATTACCGTAATTTGATACTGACAACCACAGGCGTGTTGTTAATTATTTAATTAATACTTAAATTCATTCAACTTTAATATTTTATGACCTATTTATTCCCGATTGAATATTAAACTTTTAAAGAATGTGAGCATTATTATAGCTAAACAATGAATACAGAACCACTTCCAGTCACTTGCTACTGGCACATGTTAGTATTACTAGTCTTTATAATGTAATAATGTTAATCAAATTGCTACAGTGTTGTGGTTACGATATAAACATGTATCTCAAAGTTTATTATGTCCCTACTATCAATGAAGTTTTAAGTTTATGTGAAGTAGCAATTAACACGATGCCGAGGGTTTCAATGTAATTTTAATTAGATGGTCTAGAGCTATTTGAATATTACTTACGTAATATGAGTCTTTGTTTTTGTTTTCATTGACCGTAAAGTAGGTGTTTTATTGCTTAAAAGCATAATTAAATCATAAAAGACTGTTTAAATATCGTAAATCAGATGGAGGAGTAAAGTTTCTTTACTTTTATAATTCAATTAGATTTTGATTTGTTTATTGATTTGAAAGTAACTAAATTAGATTCTGTATTTAATTTAAATTGTAATTGTAATTTATTTTCTTTGAATGTGCTGGACAATTCCATTGTCTTTAATTATTTTTTTTATATTATTATACAGGGTGCTACAAATTCGGGGTACGAGCACTGGTATCTCGGTAACCGTAATAGATACGAAGATGGTTAAATTGTGGCAAAGTTGCGCCTTGACTATATAATAAAGTTGCGCAAGATGCCATCAAAAAAGTTTTAGAAATTTCAATGATAGCATAGTTTTTTGGAAAAAACGGATTTCTTTGAAAATCAATTTTATTTTTTCCTGTCGTTTCTTTTTGGAAAATCAAAAAACTAATTGCACATTCTCATAGCCACTTTATTAGGGCTATCTGAGGGTATTTTTAGATTTTCAAATTAGCTGATAATTTGTAAGATACAGAGGCTAACTTAATTTTTTAAATGCGGACCTGCATTTTTTATTTGAGGTTTTGAAAGAACTCTGTCTTCTGAGTACAATGATATGCCACACTTAATTTTTTTTTGTTTCGGACACATGAACACAATTATTTATTTAAACTAATTTCAAGTTTGGCCAAAGTTTGGCTCTGATTTTTAAAATATAATCTATTCATCGTTATAATTTTGATTAGCTTTCAAACTTAACAATGACGTGGGGTAATTATCATTGAATACGGAAAATCAAATGCAATAAAGTAATAAAAAATAATATAAATATAATATAACATAAACAATCAAATCATTTCCCCGGAAGATGAATTGGAAATGGTAGAGCAGTATAATGGCCAGCCAAGTTCTTGGACCTGACGCCAAGGGGCGGGGGGCATTACTTGACGTCGTTTGTAAAAGTGAATTTGTGCAATAGGAGGGTGGTAACACTTTCAAACATGTGGAACATTAGAAACTATAGTTTGTAGAAGATTTATTTATAATAACTACGATTAATATGATGCATATTATTAGATCGTACACGAGAGAATTTCAAATTCACAATAAAAAAATAAAAATAATATCTTTAATTGCTGACCTGGATATTATTTATTTGAATCTTTCAATTGGCTCAATCACATTAACATTTTTTTTCAACATAATCACATTGAATAAGTAAAAAACCAGTCATTATTTTAAATAATAATTAAATAGTTTTGTTGTTGTTCTGGTACCCAAAACAAAAAAAAAGTATGAAGGGTGGCACATCATTGTACTCGGGAGACCGAGTACTTTCAATTCAAAACCTCAAATAAAAATGCAGATCCGTATTTAAAAAAAATAAGTTGGCCGATGTATCTCACAAATTATCAGCTAATTTTAAAATCTAAAAATACTATCAGATAGCCCTAATAAAGTGGCCGTAAGAATGTGCAATTAGTTTTTTGATTTTTTAAAAAGTAACGACAGGAAAAAATAAAATTATAATATAATAATACCTCCCGTAAATAGCGTTTAACGCGTTGGGAGTAGCAAGATACAGCTTGCCATGCTAGAGCCGTTCGGTATACAAGGAAGGTAATGTGGCTAGCACTACGCTTCAACCGCCTATTATTACCTCAGGATTGTGAATCCCAAGTACTCATTTAAGGCTGAGTCGACCTAGATACCCAAACTACTTTTATTTTAATAAAAATAGTCGGCTGATGAAATGCCGGGTATAGGATTCGAACTTACTATCTTCAGATTGGTAGACGAGAGCCTGTACCTCTACGCCACCGAGTACCCAAAAATAAAATTGATTTTCAAAAAAAAAACGTTTTTTCCAAAAAACTCAGCAATCTTTGATATTTTTAAAACTTTTTTGATGGCACCTTGGTGAATATCCTAAGGCGCAACTTTGCCCCAATTTAACCATCTTCGTATCTATTACTGTTTCCGAGATACCAATACTCGTACCTCGAATTTGAAGCACTCTGTATATATTATTATAGAACATGTAACAGCTGGGGTCGCCCTTGGATAAGGAGAGAGGTAATAAAGGATCTTCGATGCTCTTAGATATTCAAAATATCAAATTTTCGCTCAGTAAAGCGTCCAAGGTCTTTTATTAACTCTCTCCTTATCCAAGGGCGATCCCAGCTGTTACATTTTGTATTGGTTATCAGTGCCCTGTTACTATCCTTCTATTATATTATTATATATATTTTATGTATTCATTGGTTTTTGTTAGGACTTCTTAAACTCGATCCAAATTTGAAGACGTTTTAATGTTACACTTTTTGGCTAATTCGATATTCGCCTTTTACTTATGGAGCAACTTATACGCCAAACAAGATCTTATACGCCAGACAAGATCAGGCGAATAGCCAAAAAGTGTAGCATTAAAACTGTCTTCAAATCTGGATGGACACTAAGAAGCGTCTTAACAAAAACAAGGCCGGAATTATTGAAACAAGAGAAACAGTGCATCTAACAGGTACCTTGTGAATGCAGTGAATGGAGAGACAAAACATTATTAAAAATACAAGAACTGTCTTGAAATCAAAACTATATTAGGTATTTACATCCTAGTACATAATCTAGGTCTGCACTTAAACACCAAAGTTTTTTTTTATTCAAGGAGCTACAGATGTCCGACGCACTATTGCCGGACCCTGTATAATAGTATTCCTTTAGATCTAAATTTTTTATTTTTTATATTAAAAACAGATAAATTTTACTGAATATGCTAACTATTAATTTTACTCTTTAATTTAAAGATTATTTATTGCCGTCGTTATGTAAAAACAAACCCGTACTTAATTATAGGTATTCTAGTACGAGATTTATTATGAAAATGTATATACACTTCCATTGTTGCACTGTTACGTCTAATTTATTTACTTTTATGTATGGTGCGATATATCTATCTCCAGCATTATTATTCTTTGCATACCAAGTTCCAGGAAGTTACCTAATTGTTAGCATGAAAGCTCCTTTGTCTTAACATATTTCATATGTCTACTATTATAAACAACTTCTTTTCGAGATTTAGAATGAACACAATATATTGTAGCAGTAATATTTTACTCTTTAGATATTACTATAATACTTATAATTACAGAAATGTATAAAAAAATAGACTAATATAATAATCAATTAAATAATGTCTATATATACCGGGTTTATTTCTTGAAAAAAAAAGCCTGGATATTTTTCCAGTGAAAGATAAATCCAAAAAAAAGTTATTTTTTTGTAAACACCGCTGCGTAGGCTCCAGAAACATAGTATAAATAGTTCTAAAGGGAAACTAGTTTGTCAGCGCGTTTTTACTCATAAATATTATACATAAAAAACTAACCAATAAAAAATACTTAACGTCAGAAGCAAAAAACAAAGAGAAAAAACTGCCCTAAAATGACTAAATATAACCAAATTATTTTATTCAGAAGAAATTTGGTATTCAGAGAACACTTTAAAGCTCTTTTACAACCAAACAATAATAACATCTTTTACATTCCAAGTATGGAAATTTCCACAGTTTGGCAATCACTTATGAAATGTACCAATGCTGGCATCCTCAGCGAACAAGCTCATGCTTGACAGCAACTCCGTCACGAGTGAATGAATAGCTCTAATATATAAACTCAAGTTTCAAATTATTTTAGTATCAGTATTGAGTCATTGTTTACAACATTCAGAAAAATAAATATTATCCATCAATAGATAAATCTATAAATAAAAAGTATGGCGTAAAAAACCTTTGTACCTTTGTCTTGTAAAGAAAGGTTTTGTTACAATTAGTGATGGGATAACTTTCGCTCGAGTACTCGATTACTGAAATAACCGACATCGCTCGATTATGAACGAGCGATGCAAGTGACGATTTACGAGCGACGAACGCAAGCGATCCTAGAATGAAAGAAATTGAAATCTAATTTTAATGTGCCATACATACATTGCAAATTTATCCGTTGCGTCTCTGAGTGACAAAATTTTACGACCTACAACGGCAATGCTTTTATATAAACTAAATCAAGCGATCAAGCGAATCGCTCGTCGCTTGCTACTTACCATTCATCACCGAAAGTATATGTGCTCTGCGCACGCAACTTACTGCTTGGCGTTACGAGTACAACAAGCGACGGGCGAAAAACCGAATTTTTAAATACGAGCGATATCGCTTGAAACTCGAGTACTCGATTATTGAAATTAATCGGTTTTCCCCATCACTAGTCACAATTTACTATAGTGCTGCGCGAACGCACTGCCAAATCAACTACCAATTAGAGCCGAGATCAATTCGTAGATTTGTGACAGTTTAATGCAGCACTTGAAGATGCAAGGCCATGCAATTGTGCATCCATTCATGACCAACTCTTATGAGTCTTACTTCCGCTCCTTTGTATACGTCAATATATTCATTTCCCATTTCACTTCCTATCATGTCAGCAAGGATTGCAGTGACGTCAAAATTGCCGTGAAACTAACGATTTTACGGACAAGTTCGACCAATTAATCCTGTTCAAGAATTTTAGTTCTTTCTTTATTCAGTACATTGTACTGAGCGTATTGACTGTACTCTTCTTCTCTACGAAAATCAGCACCCAAAGCCAGAAATTGCAACCCGGTATGTACCACGTACCATTCTATATGAAAAGATTTACTAAATTGTAAATTCAAACAAAATATCTCAGTGAACATTATAATTGAAGATGGATGCTGTCTAGACCAATTATTATGGCAGCTTCGGACCTAATAGTAGATTTTTTTTACGAATTAAAGTTTCCACCGATTGATGGAAACCCTCGTAAAAGAGTTAAACCTAATAACAGAGTGCGAAATAAAATTATTCAACGGGTGCAGTTAATTTGCACCAAAATTAAGCCCGTTTTGTCATTAATGCGTGCATAAATAAACTGTATACGTCGTCCCAAACACACAACGTATTGGCCTTATACCTATATGGCCAATTTTTCATGTTATATAGTCCAATATACGTACGAAAATTTTAACACTTTTTGGGTTTTATCGTGGCAAAAATAAAAAAATATAAATTTTAGATTATTTTGTAAACGTAATAGGGAGGAAAATGTACTATACTAAAAATAAATAGATTATACAGGGTGGCGCACCTCATTTGCCTCGGTTGATTATACGAAAACGGAATGATGTAGAAACAAGAGATGTAGAAACAAAATATTTTATGGGTATATGTGGGGAGGCAATGTGCACAATTTAAAATTATTTTAAAATATACAGGGTGTTTCAGAACTAAGATCCATACAAAAGTTATATTTTTTCTTATGGAATACCCGGTATTTTATTTAATTGTTAGATTCTTGGGCCCAAAAAAAGACATTTATTATAAGGGTTAAATATGTATAAAATCTTTGGTTTTTGAGATAAAATATGATGAGTTTAAATATGCACTCTACTATAGAATAGATAATTAACACCATGTACATTACCTTTCAGAATTAAGTCTTGTGCTGAGTTTAAAGGTAGAGAAATAAACTTTCCTAAAAAATTTGATTGCTTCCTTATATGTATACAGAGGTATCAAAAATTGCTGGTCTATTTTAAATATATATTTTACATAAAAACTTCGTTATTTCAAATGCAACACCCTGTATTTTTCAAAATAAATCGAAGAAGATACAAATGCTCTTTCGAACTATATTAGGGTTTCCTATACCTATCTAGCTCAGATTTTGAATAAAAAGCGATTTTCAAATAAAATGGCAATCAAGATGGCTGATGGTGTCGCCATGACAATTTTCTAGTGACAGTAACTTTTTTAAAAATCGACATTAGTTTATGGACATTATTATTTATAGTTTATAACAGTTTACTTAAATGTACCTACAACAGTTTAATAAGTAAAGTATTCATTATTTTATCAAATAAAGCAGCATCTGCTGGCGGAACGAATGGATATGTTACTAGTGATTTTATTTTGTGAGGAAAATTGCTTCTTAGCTTCAAGAGCTTATGCTCAAAGATATCCAAATAGGAATCTTCCTGATAAGCGTTCCTTGAAAAACTACTTGTCCTATTTCGCAGAACTGGTAGTATGGTTTATAAAAAACCCTATTAGTCAGAAACCTGTCGTTGGAAGTAAATAAAATTATTTGCAATTGGCTCTTTTATAAAAAATCAGTATATCTACAAGTCATCGTAAAATAAATCAAAGAATTAGTTGGTTTTTCTTGATAGAATAATAAATACATATTTAACAATAAATATTATTTATTAAACTATTGTAGGTAAATTAAAAGTAAACTAATTTCAATTTTGAACACAGCTACTAACTGTCACTAGAAACTTGCCATGACGAGATCAGCCCTATTGGGTGCAATTTTATTGGAAAATTGCTCTTTATTGATCTGAGCTAGATAGGTGATAATAAGAGAAAAAAATATCAGTGGCGTACTTTTTTGCTTTTTTTAGAAAAATATTCCAATGATAACGCATATGCATGTCTCTAGTGAATATGTCGACATTTTTTTAGCTTTAAAATATGTATCACTTATAGTAACTTTTACATTTCATTGGTAAAAGTACTAAATTTCATACGCTAAAAGTACTTAGAAGAAAATTATAATAAACCATAAAAATATTAAGACTTTACCACCCTGTAGCTACGAAACAAAGCATAATCGCAAGAACGGTAATCCTCATAAGACGTACGTCCGCCTCTTCCCGCGCTTTAGCTGACAGTTGTGACGTCATTGTAGTCCTTGTCATGATAGTGTGTATTATTAGTTGCCTATAGTAAACTTATAAAAATATCAGATGAGAAATTTTGAGTTAATTATTTTGTCAATTTTAAATGCGAAAAAGGTGTTTTTAAAGTTTTTAGAGCTATAGAGTGTATAAATACGTTCATTTTGTGTTGTGGATTGTGACAAAGTGCTTACTAAGTGCCTACGATATTGTTTATTAATTATTTTAAAGCAAAATATGGAAGTACTCTAAAAAGAATGTCTGCAAAAGGTGATGCTGGGAACAGCTGTTCTTAAAAATGCATTATCCGAATATTTAATACGATTTATACAGTTAATTTTCTATACTGCATACATATAAGGTGTTTAAATAAATAAAGTCAAAATAAACTAAATAATGAACGTTTTGCATCCGGCAACCAATAATGCACGTGTGTGTATTATTGGTTACCGGATAAGGACTAATAACCATGACAAGGACTACAATGACGTCACAAAGCGAGGAGTTTTCGCATGCACCTGGCAGACACTTTTGGCTGAATGAGCAGTCCTATTAGGTTAACTGTTCTTGGCATAATCGAACCTATGTTGATATGAAAAATAAATCTTATTTTTACGTGAGAAATCTCTCTCCACGAGAGATGGCACATGTTTTCTGAAACACCCTGTATATTTGTAACAGTATTAATTTTCATATAATAATATAGAAGAGTTATATCTTAAAATAAATAACTTTACTAATAAAAATAAATAACTTTAATAATAATAAACATACATAGCTCTCGTCTCAGGTCTCGTCTCGTATAAAAAAAGGCTTTGGAGTAACATTAAGCAGACAGGCTAAAGTTAATTTCATTAAATTTCCTGACAACTTCCTTTCCTTAACGTCTCCATCTCTCACTGCACGTATTTTAACTTTAATTAAATCTAGCTGCGTCTTCTAGCTTGCAAATATTTAAGCTGCGAGCTTTAAAAAACATCGTCGTACGTTAAAAGCAACATACGTATACGTTGATACATCCTTGGAACCGTTCCTTTCTTATTTATTTCTCCAACATCATAACAGGGAAGTTTAATATAGATATTACGAACGAAATATACGTGGCCATTACCGAGAAGGAATGGCCTGAAGTGGAACAAGATATAATTCATAACTCGCTTAGAATAAAGGTGTATTTTTAACCCGTCTGTTATTAAAATAACCAGGTATAGCTAGGTTCGTTTCTTCTACTCTAGCGAACTAAATGCATCTGATTAAAGATTTACGGCTGTTTCTGATGAAAACCGTGTTTCCTTTTTGATTGGTTTTATGAAAAGGTGGAAACTATAATTTAATAGAAAGAACTAGAATTTTAATTATAGCATCTTAGAATCTAGAATTATTAAATTCAGTGGGTACTGTGGGTTTTCAGTTCTGTTGGATTTCATTTTCTGTGTAAATTTAGTTTGTACTGCTGGGGATTTTCAGTTAATATTTGCTAAATTATTTTGAAATTAACTTTCTTAGCGTTTGCATATTTTATTTTACATAATATCTATCTAGCTTTAGTTTTATCTAGAATAAACTTTAAGCTCGTAGCTTTATACAGCTTCATCATTCCTAACAATCTTTGTCCTAACATTGACACAATGTACGTACCAACCAGCCTAAAAAAATCTAAGTTTTTTTCCAGTAACAAGGGGCCGTCTTCTGCCGAAAACACTGCGACCTGTGAGGTATATTATGTTTGTCCCCTTCCTATATCTGCACCCATTCTCCTATCCCTGTGCCCTGCACTAACTTATGCAGGTCCTTGTTAGGATGGGAGCATAGTTCCTCCGGTTCTAGCCTACCTTTTCCAAATAAAAAGTGCCGCTTGCGATCCAGAGCCGTGACATATGTGCTCCGCTGTTTCAGGATCTTTATCGCAGAGTCAGCAGCAAAGACTTCCTTGATACAGGTTAAGCTTGTTCAGGTAACACTTGACAGCCATGTGTTCTGTCAAGAGGCCTATTGTAATCGGCACTTTATTCCTGCTCAATGCCGGATTAAGGTCCTAGGGGGCCCGGGGCTATGGGCTACCCTTGGGGCCCCCCCAGGGCGGATTATTTTTCCTCATTGCTGTTATTTTCACCTAAACTAATATTGCTTGAGGTTGAACAGGAAGACAGTTCATGATCTTGATTTTTATTCAACTCAGAAATTGACGTTGAAGATTTTGAAGTTACTTTAGGCAATTTTAAAGTTTTCTTTAGTTTTTCTTCTTAAATCTAAAATTAATTTAAAATACCCCTAAGTTTTCGTAAATTTAAAAATACAGGGTGTTTCGAAACTATTATACCAACATCTAAAGGTTGGTAGATCTCGCCAAAATAAACGTTTTGAGATGGGACACTGATGGTCGGAAATGCGTCGTCTATGACGAGAGACTTTTTTGTTTTGTTTTTTATCTTTTGTAAGCGGCCCAGAGAAAGTAGGTACCTATAATATATTAATGCGCTTATTTTTAAAAGAAGAAACTTAAGAAAGTTATTGTGTTGTTTTCTTAAATCTATTATTCGCAATCGCTTACTTCATAGATGCGCTATGCAAAAATAACTAGCTAATCAAATAGAATAAAAAAGAGGAATCTAATCTGAGTAATTCCCCTAACGCTTTCGGTAATTCATCCATCCAGAAAAAATTAAAAAGAAGAACGAGCCATTGTTTATGCAGCACTCTCTGCACTCTTGATATTTTTTTGGGAAAGTGTGTTGCCGCCCAAAAAAGAAAAGAAGAAGAGTCTGTTTTTAACATTATGAGAATAACAAGTTGTCTGTTGCAATATATATAATCTCGATTTTAAATTCTCCTGATCCTGAGGCCCCTCTCAATTACGGGGCCTGGGGCTATAGCCCCCATAGCCCCCCCACCTTAATCCTGCTAAGCATTAGCAGTTCTTTTGCGGTTTTAGAGCTAGGTCCTTGGATAAAGGCCTTGCTGTGCCAGTGCCCCTATCTGTTTCTCCAGTGGACATTCTGCTTTTCCCAAAACAAAAGCAAAAACTAAGTTAGTCTACTACATTAATAAAATGGTTTCTTTCCTTTCAAGTTTATAAACTAGATGATACCTGCTTACTTTTCTGTGTACAAACATTTGGAACGATATGTTCTTTATATCTTTTGCAATTTTGGATATATTTTTACCCTATATTTTTAATCCCCCCGCACGTTCAACAGCATTAATTCAAGATTGAAAAATGTAGATCAATTTTTGGATTGTTATGTGGATCGCTTTTTGGAAACCGATTAATTATTCCTAAACACTATTCTTTATACCACGTTGGTTTTTGCAGTTCATACAGCAGTTTTTAACGCCATCTTTCTATAATAATTGTCAAGGGTTTACGTAAATAAAAATTTAAATTAAACTCGCAAGATCAAAATAATAAGTTTGAAAAACAAAGCTTTAAACACTTTTCGGTATTTTTTTCAACAAATGCTGCTAGCATGTATATTTAGAGCTGTTAGCACGTGTATTTATTTTTTGAGAATTTTCTAATGTTTAATAGTTCTGATTTTGACAATAGCAAATGCAAAAAGAAAATGTTTTCTGTTAGGTTTAATCATCTGCTGATGATTCTAACATGGTTTGCGAAACGCGCGTCCAGTGCAGATGTAGTGTTTTGGTGCATGGTGCATTGTGGTGAATTAAGGATGATTCATGGTACACCGGGCCGTACCCGAGCCGGGCACGTTCCGTAAAGTAGACAACGAGCCACGTCCGGGCCTTCAATATATGCTACACCGAGTGGACAACGGGGATCATATCCGTGCCGATACTTGTGTCTAGCCCTAGCAGGCAACTGTTAAGCCCATAGACTTAAAATAAAATATAGACTACACTATTTACATCTCAACGCGGACAAACAACCTTTTTTGTACACATGTTTACTTCTGGGTACAGTCGACCTCAGTCGACCGAGCCTTCCTCATCCAGCCTATGTTGTCACGTCTTTAATATTATCAATATTTTTTTTCTTGTTATACACATATATTGAGATATTAATACTACAGTTTAATAAAGTAGGTTTTAATATTCCATAGATGTATTAAATAGTCCTTATTCTACTAAATTATAAGTCGGATACTGTTTAATAAGGATAAGTTCTTTACAATATGACAACACCGATTAGAGGCGAGGGAGCCTATTCATTCATTTATTACCTTGTAGTACGTGTCGCACGTGTGCGGTAAAGCTTTGTTGCCGCTATCTCCGCGGCTGTATTAACGCATTTTCTTAGCTTGTAGTCCTTAATTGTTTATTTTATTGACTTTTTCTGTTCAAAAACTATAAAATATGGTTCGCCAGTGCCAAATTTGCAAGAAATTTGACTTTAATAATCCATTTAAGTCTTGAAACGACTTTTGACCGGTAGGCAACTCTCAATTTACCCATTGGGAGTCAGTGGCGTTGTTGTAGAAAGGCGCTTATTTAGATAATATTTTAGTAAAATGTAAAATCTGATTTTTTTCTCTTACATTACATTATTTACTTACTTACATTGTAACAAAATCATAATTATAACCCTGTTAATAATTAATAATGTTTTTATTAAAAATATATTCCGGTTTATTCTAAAATTATCTTCAGAATCTAAAATAACATACAAGAATTTTAAAATTATATTACATTATGAAACAATATTTTTCAATATACCGGGTCGTCTCAAAAGTGGCTCACACCCTATAACTTTTTTATTTTTTCAGATAAAAAAAACAGATTTGTATGTTAGTAGGTATATGACATAAATTAGGATTTATTGACGTTCAATTGTTTTTGGTCTCTTCCTGTTTCACCGAAATGATTGCATCTTTTGATTTTTAAAGGCACCCTCGGTATATTGCTAGTTTATTCGATAAAAAATGACACTCTGAATAGAATGACATATCATATGTCAACTTTTGACATTGTCGCTTAAAAACATATCCTATTTTAAATTTCAATCCAGGGTGCCATTATGTTGTTAAAAACACTAAGTTTTAATCAAGGAGCCTTGGAAAAATAGTTTTGATCGTCTAATAGGTTTCGTGTCTTGTCTAGGCCGGTTAAAAGATGTACAAATCGTATTTTTAATCATACATATGTCAATTTTTTCAAATGGAACAAGGGTGACTCATATATTTGGAAAAAGCATTTTTTTATGAATATATTGATACTACACACTTGGTATTTCGAGTCAAATTGTCGTTATGAACCGCGTGTTACAATTACAATTAAACCATATGCGAAAATGTCAAAAGTTGACATATTATATGTCATTCTATTAAGAGTGTCATTTTCTATCGAATAAATTAGAAATATACCGAGGGTGCCGTTTAAAAATTAAAAGTTATAGTCATTTCCGGTGAAACAGGAAGTGACCAAAAACAATTGAATGCGTCAATCAATCCTAATTTATGTCATATACTAACATGCTAAATCTTGTTTTTTTATTTGAAAATATAAAAAAATTATGGGGATGAGCCACTTTTGCGACGCACCCGGTATAATAAAGACAGTACCGAGTTAAATAAATGTAGTTTTCATTTTATCCACTTCCTATCATCTTCCTTGCTTTAATGGAACAGATTTATGTTTTCTCTAATTTACATTATACATAAAGACATCACTTAACCAGAGAAAAAAGTACAACAATCATTTTTTTTTTCTCTCCCTGTCGCCGATTCTATTATATCTGTGGAATAGATCCTGTTTTGATTAATAATAGGGGTTGTAAATGTTTGACTAAAATTAATAATTTATTATTAATTTCAAAAATTACGTAATTTCGATTATAAAATTTCTTCTATAACGTGTATTTTATTATTTTTATCCTTTTGGACGTTTTTTCTAAACTTTTATTTAAAAAACCTGTCCTAAATCTTAATAAAATATAAAAAAGTTTAAAAACGATATATTTTTAATTTAATTATAGCTTCATTAAAATAAAAAAATTACCCGGCTATGAGACGGAGAGTTCAGGTGTACTTGAGAAACCAAAGACAGTGTTGTGTTTCTCGGCAGAGTCGTCAGGGAACGACCGTTACGACAGAGACAATCTATCTATCGCTCGTGTCGCACTCGTTATAACCTAAAACAATAACACAACAATAACAAGATATTGTCTGACCGCATGTTCCAGCTATTTATGAATGAGATGCTCAGTCTATATTTTATTTTAAGTCTATGGTTAAGCCCGACCAATCACGTTAGAATTTTTGACACAACTGAAACACAAATGAATTAACATACTCCAAATAACCACGCTAACCAACCTGATTGGTCAAGCTTAATAATTGACTGCTAGGACTAGACACTTCTCGTGCCGATTATATTCTAGAAAACAGTGTTGCCGCAGTGGTACATTTGTACCAAATTTGATACTTTTAATTCTATTTGGTACAGTAAGTAGTACTACATTTTCAAATCCAGGATGATTTGGTACAATAATTATTTCCCACGCGCACCGAAAATGAATAGATATTTAATAATTATTGTCGTTGATATTGCATTAAACGCGCTTACCGATACCATTCGGAGACAATCCGCATTAATTAACGACGTATTATAAACGTTGTAATGTCTATAGCGTTGCATATATTAAATAACCCGAAGAAAAAACTTGAAAATTTACTGTTTCTAACATGCTTCTATATTTGCGGTTTTTTTTTAAATAAAATTTAAGTTTTCCAAGTATTGTGTGTGGTATTAGAATTACTTAGATTTCTTCAACCTATACATACTTATAATTGGGTTTTCTGAATTTCTATTTCATGTTTTTCGTCTCGATTTGTGTCTTTCTCCAGGAAGTTTTTTTATGTAGAAATGTATGAAGAAATTCACAACGACCAAACCGGTTAAAGTCATTTGCAGATGTATTTTGTTGTGCTTTAAAAAATTGTACCAAAGTGGTACATTTTTAGTTTATAATGTGGTACGCGCTAAAAGTTGGGTGCGGCAACACTGCTAGAAAACAGTCGCTATAGGCCCGTAGACGAACGAAGTATTTAGCCGCGGCGGCTCATTTATGTTTGCCGCAACGGGGCCGGACCGTAGCGGATCCGAGGAGAAATGTACACCGGCATTTCTTGGACGGGGCACGGACAGGTTCCGGCGAAGCTCGGACCGTGCTCGGCTTAGCATGAATGTATAAGTATAAATAACATTTGACAATGTTTGGCCGTGCCTTCACCGTCGCACGGCCCCGGCCCGTCACGGTGTACCGTGAATCATCCTTTAGGGTTTGTTGTGGTTCTTAGCAACTACTAGTTTTGGCCGGAAGCCGAACATTTCAATCTAAACTTATTTTCTATGCACTATGCGCAATAAGCACAAAACATCAATTTACAGAAATTGACAGGAATGACTTAATTTAGATACTTAATTCGTAAATCCTTTTGGTATAGGGACATTTACGAGGACATTATTTATTTATATCATCTATTAAATCTGCGGTCAAATCAAAATGTAAATAAACAAACGGTTGTTTACATTTTACTACTAATGTTGGGTCAATTCAAATCAATGTATATTTGGTTAGTCCATCATTTATATGTCTATGTTATTATTTATTGATTTGTGTAACATCATGTTTTATATAAAATACGTCTGTCTAAATATTACCAACATACAAAATACATCGATATACCACGTAAATAAATATCAACTTAACATTATTGAGACATTAAAGACGTATATACTCGTATACATGGTCATAGAATATATATATATATATATATATATATATATATATATATATATATATATATATATATACATGGTTATAGAAATAACTATGGTTTTATTACAAAGCTACAAAGCTTGATTTCTTGGAATGTCTTCTGTTTCGTCAGATTACAGTACATTTAATGTGATTTTGTCTAAACGTGTGTAGATTTCTGTATGGAGATTAGATTTCAAAGAGATAGTATTTCGATTTATCGAGGCACATTATAAAAATAAAACAGAATGTAAATTAGCAGGTGTCTGATTTTGCACATTTCAAACGGTATGTGAAGGTAAAAGCGGTATATAAGCACTTTTATGTGTATTATACAATATATACAATAAAATAGTAAATTTATGTCTTAGATATTCTCCTCTTTTGTCAAAATGTAGGTTTACATATCCTACTTTCAAGTGAAAATTGTTAAAAATCATAATATAGCAATTTGTCGTAGATATTATTTATTCATTTTTATTCTGTTGTTTATAATTAGCATATTCTGCAGATAAAAATAAGTAAAAAAGTTCATATAAATGTATGTCCTAAAATGCTTAGTTTCGGAGATACACGGTGTAGAAATTTTTTCCTAATAATTTATAAAGAAAAAAAAAACAAATATACATTTGCAACGTCAATATTTGGATGGAAATTGGCGTCTGGAAGTTTTTTGACATGAGAAATTTGATTTTCTCAATATAACTCCTACTTGTAGAGGGCGCCACCTACATATATTTTAACTGGTTTGAAGAGTAAAAACTTTTTGTCCGTACCTGTATAAAACTACTCAGTAAAAAATATACATTTGCAACGTTTTTTACGTTGCTATAAAAAAAGATCTCTTGGTATAAATCGCTGCAAGTAATGGTTCTCGAGATATTTGAAATCGAAATTATCAGTACCTATCATCATTGACATAAATTACATGTTGACTAAATAGTTATTAGACTGAAATCGTAAATTTAAAATGTTTTTGTGACAAAAGTTCAACCAAAATTGTTTTATCATCATTTTTTCGTGGAAAAATTTATAATTTAAAAAAAAAAATAAAAATTTCCCAAATTTATCATTTCAGTCAAATAACTATCTAGTCAGCATGTTTATTTTTTGTCAATAATGACATGTATTGACTATTTCCATTCTAAATATCTTGAAAACGGTTGCTCGAAGCGATTTTTACCAAGATACATTTTTTACGTAAAAAAATTACGGAAATGTATATTTTATCACTCAGTAGTTTTATACAGGTACGGACGAAAAGTTATTACTCTACAAAACAGTTAAAACACATGCAGGTGGCGCCTCCTACAAATAGGAGTCATATTGACATCAAAATCAGATTTCTCATGTCAAAACACTCCCAGACATCAATTTTCGAAAAGAAAAAATCGAAATAAAAATGAAACTTCTTCACCCTATATCTCCGAAACTAAGCATTTTAGAATATACACTTTACTTATTTTTATCTGAAGAATGTGCTGCCGAAGTTTCCGGAATACAGTTCGGACCACCCTGTATACTAAAAAATAACAGTAAGTATATATCTCTCAAACAAACGGCCCAGCTACGTCGAAACACCGGTTCCCATTAGAACACCGAAGAAAAGCGACGTAAGGCGATGCTAGTGGATGGACGGGTGACCGGTTCGAAACTTTGCATCGTGCTGTTGTCCAAAAAGGGAAAAGTGTAAAATCTATTGATACACACTGCTCATTCACGCCGGTTCAAGGCCGGATGAGATCGGATATCTCGTGAGTAAGAGTTAATTTAGACACTTCCTAAGTCGGTAGGCCATTGACCATGATATGGCTGAGGACCGCGGTTCGGATTCCGCGTAAACAAGTAGGTCCCGTCCAGTTTAGCCATTGCAGCAGAAAGGAGACGTTAACTTGAACCTCACACACATCTCTCAAACAATATGAACATTATCTTAATTTTAAGAATTAACCTTACACTGTAAAAAATCAGCCTGAGTGAACACATATTTCTCAGGGAGTGAATTTTTTGAGTGAAATAATTGAGTACATTTTCATCTAAAATAGAGTAAATTCATCATTTTACTCAAATATGATCTCTATTTAATCAATAGCGATTGAATAAGCTCATGTTCGAGTTATAGCTCCTATCTTTGAGTAATGGAATAGAAAAATTAACTTAAAAACTCATGTTATAGTTTAACACATTAAAAATTTGAGTGAAATCTCCCAGTTTAGAGTATTTTCGCTCATTACTAATCATATTGTCATACGCGCTTCTTCGATACCGAATAAGCTATTCCCCTGTTCCTCAGTTTGTAATTATCTGTTCGAGTCGTAGCACGTCGTAGGTTGTCTTGTCCCTTCGAAGGTGCCAAGGTCACAAGCCCATAGTGTGTGTGTAAAGTGTGATGTAAAGTGTGACTGTTAATAATATGTTTTATGTTAAGAACATTTTTTTTCACATCGCAGAAATCCGCCCAACATAGCATAGATTCAAATTCGACTGCGCCAATGCCGCAATGCTGATGTTTCCTTGACTAATTAGCGTAGCGAAAATCTAGGTACTTTCTCTCAATCATGAATTGGGAACTGGAACATTTGGCAGAATAACAATTTTTTTTTAATTTTCAGGAGCAAAAGTATCTGGATTTTCCGAGGGATTTTCGTTATTAAAAGTTAGTTTAGAAATTAGAAATATTCGAGAAGGTGGCCGAGCTGACGAATGCTCTTAATAAAGCGGATTTTTGCGATGTGGTGCAACTTTTCTAGACGTCTAGCTTAAAAAAGTTCCTGTATAAAGAGTTGAAAATTTTTAAAATGTTTTGATATTATAATAATAGTGTTATATTTGGTTTTATTTGGTTTTTTCAAATAAAAATGACAAATAAAAAATATTTTGAAGGTTCTACAGTTTTTCATTTGGTTTGTTAAAACGAATATTTAAATGATTTTTTAAAGTTATATGTAAGCTAACTTGTTATTTTATTACAAATGAACAGATGCCTCCCAAAAGTGAATTTTAGGAAATGGACATGTTCGAGACCATGTCCTAAACTGAAACTTACCTTTGAAAGGCACCTGCCCACCTGTTTTAAAATAACAAGTTAGCTTACATATAGCTTTAAAAAAAATCATTTAGAATATATTTCTCAATACTGAGTGAAATTAATACTCAGATATGAGTACTAATCGAGTTAAGTGTAACACAAATTTGAGTAAAAGTCACTCAATAAAGGTGTACTTGAACTCAACACTTAGTGAGTTCACTCATTTTAAAGTGAATAAATTATCAAAACCGAGTCTTTCGTCTAATCTCGATTGAGTGAAAACACTCAGTGCTTTTCACTCTGTGAATTGAAGATTCACTCAGTTCTGTAGAGTAGAAATTTCACTCAATCGGGTGTGGACAGAAATTGAGAAAGTATTGAGTGAAATCTGAGTGAAATTTCACTCAATTTTTTTTACAGTGTATAAGTAAGTTAGAAAATCGAAATATAAATTTAGAAAACGTGTTTAAAGACATAGAAAGAATACTAAAAATACGAAAAAAGAACTTCCGTATCTGTATGTCATTAGCGTTGGATATAGTCCCGTTTTCAATTATATCGTTTATAAAATCGTCGAACATCATACGTAAATAATTATAAAAGTCATCGTTACTTCTAATTAGTAAGAAAGCAGTTCTAGAAGCTGTGCTTTTATATCTGTGGGCTTGCCAAATTGGTAATATCGGAAGAAATTAAAACAACTTAATAATAATATAGTTTTAGCATGTATGTTCTAACTTTGACAATTTAAAAACGCTATAATTTCCGGTGAAAATGATCACCACCTTAGTGATACGAGGGTTGTTTTTTATATTTCGCATATGAGGGAAAAAAGAGTAGACAACTTTTAAGGACAAGGGTAAAGTGGGGTAGATGGCCAGCCGGGAGAGCTGACCAACGGCTAAAACTCAAAAAACGCGTCTTCCGATGGAGCTACCTGACATCAACTACAAAGAACATTATTGTATAAGAACAGTCAGTGTATTATGGCTTATATAAATGTGCTATAAAAACACCCAAAAAATAAAACAATTTCTCTTTCTTATAAAATTATACAATAGATTTGAATTACTTTATACTGTGAACGTATATTAGTGAATTTACTATATTTTTTAACTTATTGGGTGAGTACAATGTTTATTAGATAATCTTAACCGTCAGAAACAGTTAAAAATATGCGGTTAGTTCTGTTTCTCCCGTTGGTCATCTCTTCCTAGCATTTTGGGAGAGATGGCCACGAAATAGCAGGGAGAGATGCCCATATATTGTTTACTTGATGATGAGGAGGATATGGAAGTCCAATACGAGGAAGATAGAAGTGGTACCTTTTCTGAAATGGATGAACCAAATGTGTAGTTTTTGGAAAAAGCTACAACATCCGACAAAGGAAGATTGGTAGGGTTAGGGAAATTGCTCTTCCTATGTAAAGACTTGCCAAAATTGTGGTAAAAATGCTTTTAAAAAGAATCCAAATAGGTATTAAGAATTTTTTTTTCGTTCTCATAAGAAGTTTATCGTTTTCAAGTTTTGCCATTTTACTTTGATTTATATTACATAGCGAACTCCCCCATATTACATTGGCCAACTAACCCCGCCATGCGGGGACAGATGACCACATGCAGCTTATTTTTATATAAACAATAATAAATAAATTATAAGTATTTGGATTGTAATCAGTTTCCTATCAGTTCGGATGATAATTAAGCTATGTTAAACACATAAGTTATAAAGCCCAACTTTCACAAAAAAATTACAAGCACCTCCTATTCAGAACAGTGGCCATATCACCAAAAACTTTACCCTATTGTTTTTCGAAGTATTCTCAACGAAGAGAAATCTATACTAATATATAAAATCCTTAAGTGACTGACATGCTGATTAATCACGATCCTATTCAAACCACTCAACATAAGAAGCTCAATTTTGACATACAGGTTGATTCTAGGGTGTAGAGGTTCGATAAGAAGGGATTTTTCGAAATTCCAGTTCCAAGAGGGTGAAACCATCCCTCCAATATTAGAATATTTTTTATTTAAAGAACGGCCAAGTTTCCGAAAAAACGCTTAACCACGTATATTTTATTTTGTTTTTTTACATATTTTAAGATTTTTTAAAAATGCATACAGGCTGTTTCGAAAAATCTGGTCATTGATTAATCACGATCCTGCTTAAAGCGCTTGACGTAAAAAGCTGATTTTTGGAAAACAGATTGACTTTAGGGTGTAGAGGTTCGATAAGATGGGATTTTTCGAAACTCGAATTCTAAGGAGCTGAAACCACCCCTCAAATATTAGAATATTCTTTATTTAAAAACCGGTGAGTTTTTCGGAAAAAAACTCTTAAACACGAATATTTTATTTTGTTGTTTTACATATTTTAAGATTTTTTATAAATTTATACAGTTTGTTTCATAAAATACGACCATTGAGTAATCACTATTCTGCTTAAACTGCTTGACGTTTAAAGCTGATTTTTGGCAAACGGATTGACTGTGGGGTGTAGAGGTTCGATAAGGAGGGGTTTCTCGAATCTCAAATTCCAAGAGGGTGAAAACGCCCCTCAAATATTACAATATTTGTTATTTAAAAAACGGTTAGTCTTTCGGGAAAACGCTTGGACAAGCATAATTTATTTGGTTTTTTACATATTTTGAAATTTTTAAAAAAATCATACAGGGTATTCCAAAAAGTTGGGTAATTTCTTAACCACGATTCTGCTTAAACTGCTTGACGTAAAAAGCTTATTTTTGGCAAACGAATTTTTCGAAAGTCAAATTCCAACGAGATGGAACTACCCCTCAAATATTACCAAGTTATATAATAATAAACAAAATACGAGTAGCGGAAAAAGGGACCAAAAAACCCTACATATATGCTTATTCTCTGCATTAAGTTCATCAGACCGAAGGGAACAGCCATTCGATATATAATAATATCGCCATATTGTTTTTTTTCATGCTGTCATAAATGTGAGAAAATTTTATCCAGTTTGTATGTTAATGGAAATTCTTGCTTTGCTTTATTATCACCATTACAAATGATTAATTCGACGCGAACGAAGTCGCTGGTATACGCTAGTGCATTTATATATCCGTTGGAACCAATCCTGAAAGCAGGTATTCCACTGGCTTATTGATACTTAATATAATTCATTTATTTGAGTAAATTCGATGTGTTCTTGTTATAAAAACTCAATTGTTTTTAGAGCTGTGAGATGTGTAGAAACTTGCATTGTTTTGGTGCATGGAGGATCATTCGCCATTGAGGGTTGGTTTTTCTAAACTCACCTATTGCTTCCGGCAAACAGATAGATATGTACTCATCAGTTCTTTGATCTTGCAGGAGAATTGTTGCTACTTGACCGGCTTCTGAAATTGACGTTTATTTTCGGGCTCATAAGAGAAAATCCAGGATTGTATAGGTGTATTTTTTTTAGTTTCTTGCGTTAAACCGGTGTAGAGTTTGTGAAACCAATTGTCTAATTGCTTTCTGTTCTTCCGTCAACAAACGCATCTTAAGCCGTGTACATACTTAGCGAACGCATACGGCCGCATGGCTTAGAACGAACGAATTCGGGAAATGTGTACGTAGCAACGAACATATACGTTCACGTGCGGTTGCGTTCGCTGACTTGGCGGTACTTCAAAGGGAATACTACCGCACGCAAACAGATGTATGATGCGTTCACTAAGTGTGTACGTAACAGCGAACAGCGAAAAAGTACTTCAAACAGAATCACCGAATGTGTGCGGATTTGATCGAACGTATGTGTTCTCTAAGTGTGTACGCGGCTTTACATCTGTTTGCGTGCGGTAGTATTCTCTTCTATTCTATTCTAAGTACCGCCAAGTCAGCGAACGCAACCGCACGCGAACGTATGCGTTCGTTGCTACGTACACATTTCCCGAATTCGTTCGTTCTAAGCCATGCGGCCCTATGCGTTCGCTAAGTGTGTACGCGGCTTAACGTGAATGTAGATAATTCTCATTTTCACGATTTTTCTAGATAATTCTTCAAGTAAAATTTTTTGAATTGAGGTCTTTGAAATACCCAATGATGCTTCAATTTCATGATATGTGACAAGTCGATCTTCTTGGATAAGCTTACATACAGCATCGACGTTTTCCTGGGTGACTGCCGTTATACGCTTTCTTGTTGAGACAACTGTCTTCGAGAATTGTCAAAAATTATTGCGCGAAAATTTCCTCGACTTAATTCCATTTTTCGACTGACTCTCAAAAATTCAGTTTAGGTACAGCTTTGGCGTTAAGTAAATTAAAGATGACAGTTAATTTTGACATTTGATGTATGTTGAGAGCGCCTACTATGTTTCTATATGCAAAATATATATAACAACCTTCGTATTTTGTATTTAAGTACATTAATTTCTTGGTATTGTATTTCTGTGATTGAAATTCTGATAAAATCTCTTTAGATCGTTCTCTTTGGTTTTAACCGCTTAATCCGTAACATCTGTTCAAATTAATTTCAGAATTAAACTGTAACGGAATAAGTTTAATTTACTACTTCCTTCCAAACATCTAGGAATCCTATTTCGAAATTCTAATTTCTAACATTGGCGTCTAACGGATAGGTACATACGAACGTCCATCAGATTGTCTTAATTATGTGTAGGGTAGATTTCTATCAGTATTTGTCGTGGTTTAAATTTAAACCACCCTCAGTTAAGTATATGGAGCGTAGAGTCAAGGTTAACAAGGGGAAATTGTTACACTGTTCAAAAAACATGGGAATGAAAGAATATATTACTTTTATATATTATGTCCTCAACTTTTGGCAACTTTACATTTTTAGGAAAAACTGATGCGCATATTGTCAATGCAAGAAAAAAATTACAGGAAGACCTTAAGACGTTAAGTGTTTTTTCTTTAGCAAATTTTTATGTGACTATAGAGGAACTGTGATCTTTTTGTATAATTTAAAGTAAAAAAAATATATTTTAAATCTCTACTATATTTTTCTGTAGCTAATTATCATTTTTTTTCAAACGTCACAAAAATATTAATTTTTGCAACGTGATTGACAATATAAAAGTTATTTTATCGCCTATGCATAAAAGTAAAGCACTTTTACGCCTAAGCACAAAAGTACGAGAATATATTATTAAACTGACATGAAGTGTCAAATTCAACGAGGGTAACCATAGCAGAGACCATAGTTTCTCGATATATAATTACATACTTTAGGTATTACTTTTATATCTTTTTATATTATTTGGAACGTCTAAAATTGTTTAAAAAATTATTTGTGACGTTTGAAAAAAAATAGCCTGTTCTATTCGGAGTAAAAATTACTTTTTGTGGCTCTCCTGTATATCGTAGGTACAGCTTCGCCACAAAAAGTATTATTTTTACTCCTAATAAAACAATATATTATAATTATCCAGAATAGTAGTTTTTTACATGAATATTTTCATCTCAGAGAAAATTTCTATTTTGCTGTTTTTCGGGACAGGAAATTTCGGTACCGCGCCTCTTAAGAACCGATATTTCTCGTTTTTTTTTTCGATACTTTCAATACGTAAACTAATTTTTGTTCAGTGGTGGTGCAGTTCATCAATCACAAAACAAGATATTGGTTTTCCAAAGTAAAATCGATAAAATTTAGGTTTTTAATGAAAATAATGTGAAATTATTAAATAATCAGTCATAAGAAAATTAACATGAACATAAACAAAGAAAAAATATAGGTAACCTAAAATTCACACCAAACAATAGAAACCAATTTAACTAAATTTGAGCAAAAAAACTTAAAATATTGAATTAAAAATGCCAAATATCTTTTAAAACATAACATAAAAATATACAATACTAAACTAAAATATAACTAATACTTACATTGAACAACATTATACTAAATAATAAAGTAACATATTTAAAATTCAATAATTGCTCATAAACATTATAGGAACTTCAAAAGAGAACGAAGCAAGAACAATAAGAAATAGCATTACTACTTATTTAGAAGAGTTTGATTTTGACCGCTAGAGAGTCCCAACGACTACAGTACGACTTTGTCACGTAACAAAAAAATAAAAAACCAGGAATTAATTTCGAGGCTCGGTTCTATGATGGCCAAAAAGATCCCGAAATCCCGGTACTTTCAAAACCGGGATTTCCTGGTTCTGAACCCCAACTGGGAGTATTAATTAGGGTTTCTGGAACCGGAGCTATTTTTCGGGACCGGGAATTTTGATACCATGCTTCTAAGGAACGAGGATTTCCCGGTTTTGTCAGTACTTTCGATACTAGCAGATTTTGTTTAAAAAGTTGTGCCGTTCGTTTTTTTGGTTTTCAAAAGTAAAACCGATAAAAAAGTTATAAGAAAATTAACATGAAAACAAACATAAACACAAGCGAGGAAAAAAAAACAAATGTAAACGTATAAGTAATAAAAAACACATAAGTACTATTAAAATTTACATCAAACAACATACACCAAAATATTCTAATTATTTTACTATGAACTGTTTGGTCTAGCTCTGTCGTTGTGAATTTTTCCACCATTCTAGATTTTTGTTGGCTACACATCACTGTTTAAACTATAGGTACCATAGTAGAGCTTCGATAGTTCTACAACAAAACATATTAAAGTCTATGTTTCCATGAGATTTTTATAAAATTTAACCTATTTTCTTATGGCTTGTATATTTTTTACTGTGTATATTTTCGAGATAAAGGTATAGTATGCACGTATGTGGGCCTAATCCGTGACAGATGTTGTATTTTCTCTTTTATGAAATTTTACAATGTCCCGTCAGATAAAAGGACGAGCGAAGGGTTGCTTAGCCGAGAATTTTATAAGGGGGTGGCACGTTCGGGACGTGAATATCACGCTTGGGCAAACATGAACAGCAAATGGACCACGTGGTCGTTTTATTGTTATGTCGAGGAAAGATGACTTTATATTACTGCTTGTAACGTTTGAATTGTATAAGGATCTTGACAAGGGTTTTATTTTCATGATAAATTTGAACAAAAAAAACTTTTTTAATATTAACACTATATTACTTTATTTAACTCTAGAATTATATTTATCCTACCTAGAATTGTAAATCTATAATCCTTATAAACGATTCAAAACAAATGTTGATATTATACAGGGTGGTCCGAATTGTATTTGGGAAACTTCGGCAACATATTATGCAGATAAAAATAAGTAAAATGTTCGTATAAATGTATGGTCTAAAATGCTTAGTTTCGGAAATACAGGGTGTAGAAGTTTCATTTTTATTTCGAGTTTTTCCAAATAATTTCTGAACTGAGGTCGATATTTGGATGAAAATTGGTGTCTGGGTGTTTTTCACTTGAGAAATTCGATTTTGATGTCAATATGACTCCTATTTGTAGGGAGCCACCTATATGAACATTGAACTGAAAGATTAATAATTTTTTATGCAAGCATTAAAAAAACAGAGAAACAGGTTTACTAATGACAGAGAGGCTAAGCTGCTCTACATATCCCACAACGAAAACTTGGGAAAATCGAAAATGACGTTTGTTTAATTATTATTTCCGACCATTGTCGAAGATTCTGATTAGTCTTTAATTTATTTCAAATATTTCAGAAAATATATTTTCTGAAATTTTGCAAAGCTAAACTTATCAAAAATGTTTTCAAAAAACAAAAAAGTACAAACTTTTTTTGAATATGCATATTTTCTTTTTTTTATTCTTCAATTAAGTTATTGTTATGAAATTAATTAACGTAAAAAGAATTATATTTAAAAAATTGAGATTAATTAAATGAATCATAATATAACAGAACTAGCAGACCCGGCCACGCGTTGCTGGGTAAGGTCAGTGATGGTGAAGGATGCCAACCGTCCTCTATTCCAGAGAACAGTCCTCTTTTTGATCTTAGTGTCCTCTTTTCTCCCACGTATTGAAAAAGTCCTCTTTTTTACATACCAAACTCAAAATCTAAAAAACATCGTCTATCGTCACACTGTTTAAAAAAAAATTAAAGAATTTGTTTTGGCAGTCTATCGTTGGTCATTCTTTGGACGTGCCTGTACCATCACTTTTATATCTTCAACAATAGAATGTTTGACGCCCATAATTTCCCTGATCCTCTCGTTTGTAATTTTTTTCTCCCTTAATTTCCCGGCTGATCGTCTCCAGAAGTCCATTTCTGTTGCTTCCAGCATCTTTTCTGTTTTCTGCTTTAGTTGCCATACTTCATTGCTACAGATTTTAACGCTTTTTACAATACTGTTCTATATATTTTGTTTGTTGTTCTTGGATATGTTTTGATCTCATAGAATGTTATTAAGTAGGCTAAGAGCTCTTCGTCCTTGCGTATTTCTTTCTTGGATTGCTTGCTCTGTTGTACCGTCCTGTGTGATAGTCATACCCACATATTTATATTTGGTACATTGCTTTATTATTTGATGTTGTTCTTCGAGTATTAGATCTTGTTGTGTACCATCAACACACGGAGTACGGTAACTAAAACTGTGACACGAGAATTTTATATATTAGATGTCCCAATTGTGTTTTCGTGTAGGTCTATTCCATTGTATCAAAAAAGGGAGTATTTTTATTATGCTACTTTTACGTAAGCTATCAAATTGTACACGCACTGTGTTTATCGATAAAACATAATTCAGAGTTCCATTAAAATCCTTGTATTTCGTTTTATAGGCGCCACATAAAGCATCTACTAAACTATCAGTATGAATCCAGACATGTTTTATTGAGATATTATTTATGACGTTCTGTTTAATTGGGAAAAGAAAGAATATTACAGAGAACAGAAGTGGTTTTAAAAGCCAATAATTTCTCGAAAACCTCATATATTCAGGCTTCATAAAATTAAGTAAGTTCGGTATATTGGGGGTGAGTTTTATATCCGTTTTACAACAGGATGTATGTCAAATTGTATGTTACTAATGTCGTAAATGCTGAGATTGGTCTGTTTAATAACGGCTTTAAAAGGGAATTTGTTCTCTTAATGGGTCATTTTCATTAGATTTTATGTTGAATGCTTAAAAGCTCATAGTCATTCGAATTCTAAATATAAAGTTAGTTAATTTGGTTAAAAACATCACTTCCAGGTGAGGCATCGTTCTATATTGTAATTTTTTGATTACTGGACGACAAGGTTTTTCTAACATGGATTAAAAAAGCGTTTTTATGTCTATTTTTGTTGCTAATTACAACAAATATTTGCTATACGTACACATCACGTCGCATTTTCGAAGTGAAAAAACTTCTTTATGCGCGCTGGGAGTGAAAATTCGAGGCCGTGACTCACGAGCTAGTCAAACGGCCGTGACACACGAGCTAGTGGTAAAAAAAAGTAGTAACGATCGAACAAGTGGTAAGCCAATGAGGAAGTTGAGATGGGGCTTTGGAGCGTCGTAACTCAGATCCTCTGTGAGCTAGGGGGTTGAAACTCGAAGAGTCCTATCTTTTCATGATATTTTGACGTTTCGTGCACTATGAAACTCCATCATCAATGGCAAAAAATTCGTCTGATTTAAATGAAATTTGGTATGTCGATAGATTGGACCAAAGCCAACTTGACCATGTACGACACGTGTCACTGTGACAGTTAATTTTAACGTAAGAAACGTCACAAGTTGATGTCGTCCCGTCGATCGTCAGTCCTCAGATGGACACACGGTTACAAATTTTGTGAATCAAATTATTTATTGTGATGTGAATTATTTATTGTGAATTGTAAAAGTGAATCAAATTATTTATTAATTTTTAATTGTGTTCACTTTTTTAACATTTCAAACTTCACTTTTTCAAACATGTCCTTCAAATCATTCAATAGCTGTTAGTAAGAAGTTTCACCACATAGCGCACACACAATTTTTTTTATTTGGCTACTTGTATACCTGCAGTACGCCCTTTATCGGTATTCTTAGAAAATAAAGACCACTTTTTTTTCAAACTAAGCAATCCAGGGTAATGAATTTTATAATAATTTGAATAACAGAGACAAAGATACTATGAAAAAGACGCCATTCGTACAGAAAGTTTTCCAGTGAAAAACTGTTTGAGATGGCAAGTTTTGTGTGCTGATCTTGCGAAAATTCCCCAGATAAGTTTCATTATATTTGTGGGCGATTTATTGTTAAATCACAAGCTAGACCACTTTCATAAGAAAGTAGAAAGACTTACTTTTTATATTTTGGTTATAAAGTTAGGAACAGGATAAAAATTGGGCTCCTCATGTGTGCTGTATAAGTTGCAGTTGACTGAAAGGCCAGAGAAAAAAGTATACCATTTGCTGTTCCTATGATATGGAGAGAACAAACAAATAATAAAGGTTATTCAAAGAAACAGAAAGACAAAATTAAGTATCTAAATCTGTCATCTGCACTAAGACCTCAGAGCGCCTTAGACCTCATAGATTTGCCTGTACAACCCTTGAACTGCTCTTTCTGAAGATACGATACAAACCCTCTGGACAAGCCTGGAATATTTAGTAACCCTCCGTATGAACCTGAAACATCAAATGAGCCTCATATTATAAATCAAATACGTGATTTGAATTTATCCAAACAAACAGCTGAACTTCTTGCCTCCAGCCTACAGTAATGGAGTCTGTCGCAGAAGAAAACAAATATAACGATATTTAGAAAAAGGCACTTCAGACTGTCAGGCTTTTATAAAATGGGGTAAAACGGAATAAAAGGTTCATTATGTGTATGTGTTGACATTGAAGTCTTAATGGAAGAACTTGACTTAGAATATGTACCATCTGAATGGCGTATCTTTATTGAGCTTAAACCTCTTATAGCCTGGAGATAACTCCCTATTAGGAGATATACTCCCTATTAGGAGATATGCTCCCTAACCCCCTATTCTAAGCTGCTCATTTATAAAAATAATGTATTTTAATATTAGTTTAATATAGTGACAAAATAGGTGTATAAATATTTTGTACTAAAAGTTTAGAAAGAAAATAAGAATGTAAATATATAGGGGGAAATATATTATTTGTCATTAACGTTCAATTTATTAATATCCAATATTACAGTATTTCCGCCATATTAGACAAATCAATTGTAGGATATTGGTGTGCAATAAATCTCCAATCTTGATATTCTGGATTTCTAGATATTTCGAATACAAGTTGAACCATGAACTTTTATTTTAATAAGTTTCCTCTTTCCTATATAAAAACTTTTTATCGTGATTTTTTGACAAAAAGAGTCAATATTGTAGACTTCGGATGTCAACAATCCCGTTCTTCGAAGACGCCTAAAAGTTTTATCACTTTTTCCTATTTCCTAATCAAATCGGGGGTAACATGTCACATAAGCTCCGTCAAGGGAAAATTAGGGATAAGCCTGTTTTTCCAGCGCAGTCATTTTCTTGTCCCTGTTTTTGAAATGACGACGCACAAGTAGATAAATGAAAAGTTCTTCAAAAACTTTATTGGAAATATTAAATTCATTTTGAAATTATCTAAATCGTTGGTAGAGTTTGCATGCTTGTCGAATTTGGCAGAATTTTTTGTTTCATGAATAAATCAGTTATTCATTAGGTTTATTGAACTTTACATTCTTTTGATTACATTACTCTTTTTTCCAACTTTGAAATTTATCTCTTTATAGGTAAATTATTATAATTAAAATGTAATTAAAGCATTTCTGTTAATAATTTTCTAATTGTACAAAGAGGTAAGTGTTATTAAATGAAGATATACTTAATTTATGAAAAAAATATTATATTCAATATGATCTTTTATGAAAAAATGTAAATTATTTATAATTATATATTTTTCTATAATTAACGGACTTCATACGGCGTGTTTTTAACCGAGACTACAGGTTGAACTTGAGTGATACCGTACATAATGAAAGACTGCACGCTCAGCGCCCTCTATCTCAAAAACGGTTTAAGATACAAAAAAAAATTTGAAACAAAAGTTGTAGAAAATTTTATCCTCTACAGTATTCATAATAAATACAAATAGCGTAAATGTGAAAGGGAACGAGATATTTTCAAAATATGCGCAAAAAATCGATTTTTTGACCTTTGACTTCAGTTATCTACAAGTCGCGCACACGCTAACATATGTAGGTTTTGAGACATGTTTTAGGACGTTAAAATAAAGGTTTATACGAGTTTACAGTCGTTTATCTCGAATTCCGAGGTGAAACCCCTAAGATGACTGGACTAATAGACATTTTTTGAAATTTATATAGTACTTATCTAAAATAGATATTTACATATATAAATAAAACAAAGTCGAGTTAGTTACACTATTTATAACTCAAAAACGGCTGCACCAATTATAATGATCTCTGATTTGTTGGATTCGTCTCCGCCTGGAATAGTCGAATAACTAAATATCAGAAAAAATCTATTGATGTCCTAACTAAAAATAGCTATTGATACTATTGCAAATCAGTGATATACTTAATAGACGTTATAGAATAGAAATTCAACAGAAAATATGTAGAAAGATATTGGCTTATCTAGAAAATAGTTGAATCGAGATGCAATCAAAAATATGAACAACAAATTACAATAACTGTCAAATCGTTGTCTCAATCATTCCAAATTTATGTTCCAAGTCATTCCGCCAATCAATAATTCATACCATACCGTTTTTAAAGGTCTGTGTATGCTGGATACATATGCCAAATTTAAACAATTTTCTACAAGCCGATTTTAACTGATTTAAGAAAAACTGCATCTATTTTTAAATTAAAACTGAACAGGTAACAATGCAAAACCCGGTAAATATCAACATACCTTAAGTTGTCAACCTATGAATTTATCCTTGTCAAATGTTATTTGTTGTGCTGTTTACATTACTAGATTATGGTACCTACGGTTAGTGTCCATGTAAAACTTGTTGGAATTAGGCAAAAGCCTAATGCATAGAAAATACAATTTGACATTCCAAAAAATCATGGGTTGACAACTTAAGGTATGTTGGCATTTGCCTGGTTTTTCATTATTACCTGTTCAATTTCAATTTAAAAATAGATGCAGCTTTCTACAATTAGTTATAATCGATTTGTTCAAATTTGACATGTGTATTTACCATATGCAGACTTTTAAAAAACCATTTACGACTTTGCTGTAAAATCAACAGGGGAGCCAATATTTGGACAGTTAAAAATTTGCCTGCGACTTCCTATGTCTCCAAGGACGATGCACCATACGGTATATTTGTTTATGTTGAAAAATTTAAGACCGTGAAATGTTCAAAATGCATCTTTCGTTTTTAGTGTAAATATTTTTTTAAAATATTAGTTTCATGGTTTATTGTAATAATCACAATGTTCATCGTAGCTAGTAAAAAATAGAATCTAGCCAGCAGATTACCAATAAGGAGGCCTAATCTATCTTATTCTACTACATTGTTATTTTACCACTATTGTTCTTGACTTAGGAGAATCTCCATCTAGAACTAGAAATTTAACATTGAAGTAGTCTCAACGGATATACAGGGTCCGACAATAGTGCGTCGGGCATCTGTAGCTCTTAGAATAAAAAACTTGAGCATTTTGTTTAAGTGCAAACCTAAAGCATGTACCAGGATGTATTTTAGGAAAAAATTTAATTTCTATAGGGTGGCTCAAAAAAGTGTGAGTGGACCTTGATGATTTTTTTTAAATGGAACACCCTGTATATTATTGCATTTTTGGCTTCCTTTCAGATCACTTTACATAACCCTAAGATATGAATAAATATATTTCGATAGTTTCAGAGATATTAAAAAATAAATCAAAAATATATATTTTTCAGCCCATTCTTAAAAAAATTATTAAAAATACAAGAACTGTTCTGAAATCAAAACTATATTAAGTACTTACTTTGGATGGTCTGTACTTACTTTGCTATAAATATGAAAATCGTAAATTATACAGGATGTTCAAAATTCTACGCCAAACTTTCTAAAATATAATATAATTTTTCTTTGTTTTTTTAAATGGAACACCCTGTATATTATTGTTTCAATAGACTGAGAATTAAAAAATGAACATTTTTTGTATTTAGAGTATTTCAAAATTTTTAACGGTTTCACAGATATTTGCGGGTTTATATTTCATATGGCATTTTCCACAGTAAATTTTTATCAAAGCCCCACCCAATGATTTTTCTCTCATATTTTACCATTGAAAGCGCCATATGAAATAATACTGCGCGTATCTGCGAAACCGTTAAAAATTTTGAAATACTCTAAATACAAAAAATGTTCATTTTTTAACTCTCCATCAAATAAAAAAATAATATACAGGGTGTTCCATTTAAAATAACAAAGAAAATTTATTTTATATTTTAGAAAGTTTGGCGTAGAATATTGAACATCCTGTATGATTTACGATTACCATATTTATAGCAAAGTAAGAACAGACTATCTAAAAGTAAATACCTAATATAGTTTTGATTTCAGAACAGTTCTTGTATTTTTAATAATTTTTTAAGAAGGGCTGAAAAATATATATTTTTATTTATTTTTTAATATCTCTGAAACTATCGAAATATATTTATTCATATCTTAGGGTCATGTAAAGTGATCTGAAAGGAATCCAAAAATGCAATAATATACAGGGTGTTCCATTTAAAAAAAATCATCCAGGTCCACTCATACTTTTTTGAGCCACCCTATAGAAGTTAAAATATTTTCCTGAAATACATCCTGATGCATACTTTAGGTTTGCACTTAAACAAAATTCTCAAGTTTTTTATTCTAGGAGCTACAGATACCCGACGCACTATTGCCGGACCCTGTATAGAAGTTTGCTGTTATCAACGCTTATCGAAGCAAACTTCATCGACACGTAAACGCTAAAAAACTACTTCTACAATAAAAAAATGCTTCCTAGCAGCTTATTTTGAATTGCCTATGTATCACATTAAGATAGCTTTTGGCGATAAATTCCTACAAATATATACCATATGTATAATGGTTTTAATACCTGTTTACATAAAAATAACTTAATTTTTATTGATTAAAAATGAATTCCTATGTTTTATATAATCATCATTATCATTCAACCATTTCATTTCAAATTATGGTGTAGCCTCTCTTACATACTCTCTTTGTTGTTGGGCCCATTGTTGTCTGTTGTTGGCTATGCGGGCCCAAGTTATCCCTGCTAATTTCCTAATATCATGGTCCCATTTCAGGTTCGATCTTCCTCTCGGTCTCTTAATTCCTTGTGGGTTGGCCACATTTTGTAGTCCTTCTGTTGTCCGTTCTTCTTGTCAGATGTCCTGCCCATTACCATTTGAGGGACTTAACGTCTGTGAATGACATCTCTATTACCTGGATCTTTATCGATTTTACGGTCTTTTTTGGTTATTCCCAGCATATTTTTTTTCCGTTGTGCGACCTGCCGTTTCTTTATAATATCCGTTTTAAGTATCCAGGTTTCGCATGCATAGGTCATGACTGGTACTGGTATTACACAATGGTCGAATGTTTTCTTCTTTAGATATAGTGAGATTTGAATATGATTGAGTTTCTTCAATAAATAATCCATGCTAATATTTTATATATAAATAGTGGAGTGCTTTAAGCCTTTATGGGATACAAACCTCGGAATTCATTTACTGTTAACGAATTTTTATAAAACTTTTTGCATTGTTTTCTTAATAAGATATATTACAAAGTTTGCCCATTTAAATTCGTTGCTTTCACTTTAGTAGTTAAATAAACACACATATTCCAATGCATACATAGAAAGGTGCGTATTCATTATCCGCACGAACGAACGAACGAACGAATGTTCGCTAGTGGTATGGACGAGGACCGCACGATAGGACCGCACGAGAAGACCGGAGGCATTTGTTGGCGAACGCCTTTGATGTACCGACTCGAAACGGATGGTCGAGCGAACGAACGAACGAACGGCCGCATGCGTTCGGTCCCCGTCTAAATATACCGCACTTTCATTCGTTCGTTCGTTCGTTCGTTCGGATAAAGGTGCGTATTCATTATCCGCACGAACGAACGAACGAATGTTCGCTAGTGGTATGGACGGGGACCGCACGATAGAACCGCACGAGAAGACCGCACGCATTTCTTCATTCGCGTGCCAGTTCAAATCGTCAAGATATTGTTATAAACCTGTTTTTTTTTGTTTATATACCGTCATTGAATTATCGCTAAGCAAGTTACTATGGAGCAGTGCATAAGGAGTCGGGCTAGGAAGCGAGAGACCGGAGTTCGAATCTCGGCCGGAACATCACTTTTTATTTTTTTTAATACTGTTGTATTCTATAGTTTATTTTTGTAGTATAAAAAAATAACTATTTATTCTGTTATTTTTAATCTCCGTTATTAATATAAATTGATTGTTAGTACAATACCTCATTTAATATAAAATAATATTCTACTTTTTGAAATGTATCGGGCCCTAATTGTACCTAAAAGTAATATATTTTTAGTGATATACCATATTGTAAACTATTTAATATTTTAGTCACTTAAAAAGTTAATTTGCATTGAATAATTGCCTACCATTAAAGGAAATTTGAGCTATATAATCCTTGATGGGCATATTCTGGGTATGCAAATACTTCCTTTAAATTTTGGGTGTCGTTCAACCGATTTATTCTCAAAACCAGAAACTTCTACATATAAAAAGAAGCAGAGGTCACTAATTATAATAAACTTCACCCTTGGTATTACTTCCACTAATTATAATAAACTTCACCCTTAGAATTACTTCTATCACAATTACAATACGTTCATCTGCATTGGCATTTTCTACTTTTCGATGGGAAACAATAAACTTCCCAATATTTTTTAAATGATGTAACAATTCCTCTTGTGGTTACTTTTCCATAGATATCCTCAACTCTGTCCTCATGTGAATTCAGAGGCAATGAAAATGAAAATTATTTACCATAAACATCGCAAACTAAAAACCTAATAAACAATTTTATACCGAATATAGAAATAAATTCAGTATTCTTACCTATCGTCCAAATCCATGTTAATAGATAATTATTATTTTTAAATATATTTTTGGAACTGCTGGTTTTAGTAATTATTAAATTAAACGAACTAAAAAGTCTTAAAATAAACAATTCTTAACCATAACCCCAAAAATTGCAGATCTCCTGTCAACTTTCTTTATTTTTTATTTATTCATTATTTTCCTAGTGACGTCACAGGCGGTATGCGCGAACTGAACGAAATTGGAGCCGCTATCGATCATACCTTGTATTCTTTGTACCATGACGTCTAAACGCCTTTGATGTACCGACTCGAAGCGGATGGTCGAGCGCACGAACGAACGAACGGCCGCATGTGTTCGGTCCCCGTCTAAATATACCGCACTTTCATTCGTTCGTTCGTTCGTTCGGATAATGAATACGCACCTTAAATCTGAAAGCGCACGCAGGCGAACGCCTTTGATGTACCGACTCGAAGCGGATGGTCGAGCGCACGACCGAACGAACGGCCGCATGCGTTCGGTCCCCGTCTAAATATACCGCACTTTCATTCGTTCGTTCGTTCGTTCGTTCGTTCGTTCGGATAATGAATACGCACCTTAATGAATACGCACAGATGGCTCCGTATTCCTAAAAAGCTCTGTATCAGGATTACTATTTGAGATTTTCACTCCAAACCTTTTACAAAATAAGTGTTTAATGGTAGTTCACATTTCACAAATAGTTTTATAGATATACAGGGTCAGTCAAATATATTTTTCCACTTAAGTTTTAGTTTTCAAATTAAATGCTTCATATCTGTGCAGTGAATTTGCTATAAAATTCCGGTTCCAAAAATACCTTAATACCAATTATTATAACAAATTTAGAAAAAGATACTAAAAAGTCAGATAATTTGGCTACATACTACTTAAAAAATCATCAAAATCGACCCACTCTAGAACAAAATATATTAAACTTAATAAAATACCTCATAGTTTTAAGGTGCCCATTTTTCGTGCCGGTGAATGTATTTCAAAAACTATACATTTTAGTCATATACCTACTTTTCTAATGAAACTCGCCTTTATTTTTTTACTTGAATCCGAAAAACACAACTATGATGTGTAAATTTTTTTGGGGACACCCTGTAGACCTCTATAAATTTTAGAAAATTTAAATTGACATAAGTCAATGTTGTGGGCTTATATAAATAAGCCCACAACATTTCACTTCAATACAAACTTTTGTTCTTGCTAAAACCGCGTCGTATAGGACGCGCCACCCTGTATAATTCGATTTCAATCAAAATTTCAATGATTAGAATATAATCAGAATAGGTATAGCTTATACATTAGATTCATTTATTTCAATAAATTTACTTAGGAAAAAAAATTAAAAAATCAAGAAATTAAGAAGAAAATGACAATAAATGAATGAATAATAACAATTTACTAAAAATACTAAAATAAAAAATTAAAAGCAACGAAAAAAAATGGTTAAACATTTTAGTATTTTATCTATAAAACACAATACAGAAGGTTTCACATTAATACATTCACAGTAGTTTAATTCCGAGGTAAAAGTCTCTGGGCACTCCACTAAAATATTATATTAATATACAAATTAATTTCTTATAAAAGTAATTTATGACCACGAAGAAAGGTTTGTTCTTAAAACTTTCTAAAAACAAAAGTTTTGGTAAGCCTTGTTCCTCCTTGGCTGTAATTTTCTTATCTCTCATGTTTAGTCGCTTAAGCTTAAAGAAACGGATCTCGCTAAACTTTTCAATCTCTGTCTAGGGATTTAAATTAAATTTTCCTTTAGAATTCTTTTTGGGACACCCCCAGTAAAAGTGAATTACGCCTCGGAAACAGTGCCTATATCATGAGACCATTTTTAATTTTAATTATGGAGATAAATTTTAAAGGCCGTTTTCAGAGCCTGGTCGTTTATTATGGGGTAAAAAGGGTTTTGAATGGAAAACAGGGCACATCCTTTAAAGGGTAATTTATTTTTATATGTTTTTATTAATATAGATTACTTTTATTTCTTTTGAATGCAGATCTAGACTACTATTTCATACTATTTTTCGATATCGAGTTCATTAAAATTGATTCATCTAAAACGAAAATATGAACTGTTAATTGTAAATGTAAAAATGTTTGTGTTTTTCTCCATCGCTTTATTTTTGAATATAGAAAAAAAAATGGTTATAAGCAAGAAAGTGCGGATATACAGTGCGCATGTATACAGGGTGGTCCGAACTATATTCCGGAAATTTCGACAGCATATTCTGCAGATAAAAATATGTAAAAAAGTTCGTATAAATTTTGTCCTAAAATGCTTAGTTTCGGAGATACAGGGGGTAGAAGTTTCTTTTTTATTTTGATTTTTTTTTCAAATAATTTCTGAGTTAACGTCAATATTTTGATGAAAATTGGTGTCTGGGAGTTTTTTTACATGAGAAATTTAATTTTGATGTCAATTTGACTCCTACTTGTAGAGGGCACCACCTACATATTTTTTAACTATTTTGAAGAGTAATAACTTTTCGTCCGTACCTGTATAAAACTACTGAGTGAAATAATATACATTTTCGTGATTTTTTACATAAAAAATATCTCTTGGTAAAAATCGCTACGAACATCCGTTCTGGCGTTCTCAAGATATTTAGAATGGAAATAGTCAATACATGTCATTATTGACAAAAAATAAACATTGTTGAGTAGATAGTTATTTAACTGAAATGATAAATTTGGAAACTTTTTTTTTTTTAAATTAATCGTAAGTTTTTTTCCATAAAATGATGATAAAACAGTTTCTGTTAGACTTTTGGCACAAAAACATTTCAGATTTACGATTTCAGTCTACTAACTATTTAGTCAACATGTTTTATTTATGCCAATTATGACAAGAATTGGTAATTTAGATTCCAAATATCTCGAGAACCATTAGTCGTAGCGATTTTAACAAAGACACCTTTTTTATGTAAAAAATATCGTGAATGTGTATTTTTTACTGATTAGTTTTATAGAGGTACGGGCGAAAAGTTAGTACTCTTCAAACCAGTTAAAAATATGTAAGTGGCGCCCCCTACAAGTAGGAGTCATATTGACATCAAAATCACATTTCTCATGTCAAAAACTCCCAGACACCCATTTTCATCTGAATATTGACGTTACTTCAGAAATTATTTGGAAAAAATCGAAATAAAAATGAAACTTCTACACCCTGTATTTCCGGAACTAAGCATTTTAGGACATACATTTATACGAACTTTTTTACTTATTTTTATCTGCAGAATATTCTGTCAAAGTTTCCGGAATACAGTTCGGACCACCCTGTATAAACGATACCAATTACACTTTTAGTTACGTAATCGAGGGTGCGATTTTTAAATTCATTGTTACCAATCATGGACATATTCGGCGCCGGGCTGACTAACTGGAATTTAAATTTCCCGTTAGGGATTCAGGTGGTAGCTCTGCCGTAAAAAATGTCAATTTGCCACATTTATTTATTTCCTGACATTGTCATTCGTTTTGACAGTTTAGTTTTGTATTACGAGTTTTTTTTTGTGTGTGGTTTAAATAAATTGTGTTGTGTTGTGATACTTTAAGCTTAAAAAATTTACTAGCAGACGTTGCAGTCGAACATTGTTCCTTTATATGTTCTTTTATTCCATCATTTATTCTACAATAAGTAATATTCAAATATACAGGGTGGCCCATCAAAAACGTTCGCAAGGCATAACGGCCAGGGTAATTTTTTTCAGAAAATTCAAAAACACGTCAATTTTGTTTGTGAGGGGGACAACTTTTGCCCCAAAAATTATTGCAAAATCTTCAACCCCAATGGGGGTTCATCCCCCAATTTTTTCAAATAGGGGGTCAAGTAGAACCGAAATGAAAAGGGCTTTCTATTCTCTATACTTTCCTGCTTCGTTTTTGATGATCGGTCGAGTCGTTGAGAAAATATGAAGGATTGAAATTTGAAAAGAGTTTATATAAACATTTATCAGAGTAAATGATAAGAATAAATTCCTTCGACCAATTTGCTGTTTTTCTTATTATTTCTAGATGTTTGCAATCGGGTTGCGCAGATATTCAATGAACGCCATCCTGACAAACATCTTTATGGCAAAATTGTTCGCCAATTAGTAGCAAAATTTCGCGAAACTGGTTCCGGTATGAATAAAAAGAGGCAGAGGGAAAATCCTGTAGTAAATGAAGCTATGGAGGTATTCGTATTGGGCCAAGTTGCCATGGAGAGTATTCTGAGTACAAGAAAATTAGCCAATGAGACCGGCGTGAATCGTACAAGTTTCCAAAGGATATTAAAAAAACACAAGTTCCACCCGTAAAAAATTCAGTTGGTACAAGAACTCAACGAAGACGATTTTGATCGTTGCTTGCAATTTTGTGAAACTATGAGTGAACGAGTGGCGAATGATAATAATTTCCTATTTAATATGTGTTTTTCGGATGAGTGTACTTTCTTTTTGAACGGTGTAATTAATCGGCACAACTGTCGGTACTGGGCTGAGGACAACCCCAGGGTTTTTCACGAGGTGCACACACAAAACCCTTAAAAATTGAACGTGTGGGCTGGTATTTTTGTAAATTCCATTGTAGGTCAGTTTAACGATATTGAGAAGAACTTCAACGCACAAGTCACAGAACACCTATCTAGCAACGAGGGGTGTCTCACTATTGGAATTACCTGTACATTTTCTTGGCAGTCGCTGGCAGTCATTGGCAGTCTTATGACAGTCACCTATAATAATTACATGGCAGTCATAGGCAGTCTTCTTCATAGTCATTGGCAGTCGCTTAGCAGTGGAAGGATATTTTGGCAGTACGTGTACATTTTTTAATCGAGTGAGACACCCCTCGTCTAGCAACTACCGCACCTGATCGTTCAACGTTGTGGCAAGTAAAAAAATGCGTAAACATCTAGAAATAATAAGAAAAAACAGCAAATTGGTCGAAGGAATTTATCCTGAATTATCATTTACTCTGATAAATGTTTAAATAAACTTTTCAAATTTCAAACCTTCATATTTTCTCAATGACTCGACCGATTTTCAAAACCGAAGCGGGGAAATATAGAGAATAGAAAGCTCTTTTCATTGCGGTGTCACTTGACCCCTCTTCCTATTTGAAAAAGTTGGGGGATGACACCTCCGCTTAGAGGGTTGAAGATTTTGCAATAATTTTTGGGGCAAAAGTTGTTCCTCTTCTTCTTCTTCTTCTTTGGGTGGCATGTGCTATGCCGCACGTTGGCGATCATTCGTCTGTTTTATGGCTATAAGATGACTAGGGTGCCCTCTTTGGCTCGTCGAAATATGGTTGCGGCGTCAGGTATGCCACTCCAGTTTCTTATGTTGCGAAGCCAAGAATGCTGTTTTCGACCCGGTCCCCGTCGGCCTTCGATCTTCCCCTGCAGTATCAACCTGGGTATGGAGTATTGACGTCCCCATATATCAGTTGTTCCCCGCACAAACAAAATTGACGTGTTGTTGGATTTTTTGAAAAAGTAAATACCCTAGCCGTTATGCCTTTTCTATAGGCCACCCTGTATTACAAACCTCTTTTAGTGCGAAATGGTGGGAGTGTGGGAGATAGCTTAATAGTCGTTGCAAAAAACTCATCGCAACCTTATTAGAATATATTGAACGGGAAAGCGGTAGTAATGGCCCTTTATCTCCCAACTGTTGCTAAAAAGGTGAGTTTTGTTGATGTTAATAATAACTGTTTATATATTTATAATTAATTTATTTTTGTTTCCTAAAATATTTTGATTAAAAGAAAATATGTAAATATGGGCAACGCTGCGTGTCGGTCCAGCTTAATCACGTGACTAAAAGTTTATTTGGTATCAAATACCGGGTGCGTCTCAAAAGTGGCTCAACCCTATAACTTTTTTATTTCTTCGGATCTTTTACCTGTATATTCTGTCTTATTCACGCTAACCTATTGCGGTCTCTTATTGTTATTCCAAGTATACATCTCTCCATATACCTGTATGTTACTTGGAGTTTCCTTATACCGGGTGCGTCTCAAAAGTGGCTCGCCCCCTATAACTTTTTTATTTTCTCAGATAAAAAAAACGAGATTTGGTATGTTAGTTTATGACATAAATTAGGATTGATTGACGTATTCAATTGTTTTTGGTCAATTCCTGTTTCACCGGAAATGACTACAACTTTTGATTTTTAAACGGCACCCTCGGTATTTTTTTACTTTATTCGATATAATACATTTTAATAAATAAAATATAAATATAAAAAAATAAAATTCATAAACTTTAAACATAAAATTCTAAATATGTCAACTTTTGACATTCTCGCTTAATAAAAAATCGTATTTAAAAAAATTAAATCTAGAGTGCCATGGCTATGTTAAAAACACTAATTCTTAATCAAGGAGCTTTGGAAAAATATATTTGATCGTCTAATGTTTTTAGTGTCGTGTCCTGGTCAGTTAGAAAATGCTCATATCGTATTTTTAATCATATCTCAGTTTTTTCAAATGGAACGAGGGTGGCTCAGTAGCATATTTAGAAAAAGCATTTTTTTACGAATATTTTGGTACCACACACTTTGTATTTCGAGTCAAATTTTCGTTACGAACCGCATGTTATAATAATTTCAAATAAACCATATGCGAAAATGTCAAAAGTTGACATATGATATGTCATTTTATTCCGAACATTATTTTCTATCGAATAAAGTAAAAAATATCCAGGGTGCCATTTAAAAATCAAAAGTTGTAGTCATTTCCGGTGGAACAGGAAGTGGCCGAAAACAATTGAATACGTCAATCAATCCTAATTAATGCCATATACTAACATACCAAATCTCGTTTTTTTTGACTGATAAAAATAAAAAAAGTTATAGGGGTGAGCCACTTTTGAGACGCATCCAGTATACAAGGATTTGTTAGAAAATTTGGATTTTCACATATAGTTACTTAATCGATCTACATTATTTTCAGTGTTACAGTGTTGTCGCGCCTTTTGAAGAGTAGTAGTATCTTTGTTACTTTAAATGAAACACCCAGTATAATATTGCATTTTGGAAATTACTTTAATTTTTGTGAAACTTCTTTACGCGCGACTGAAAATTCAAGGTAGTGACACAGAAGCTATCGAGATTACCGTGACACAAGCTATATAAGAAGATGAAAAGTGGTAAGGTCAGCCTACGGTTTAGAAATACCTAGTGACGCGACGTGTATTTGTGAGAAATCCACTAGTTTATATAAAATATTGATATTTTAATTGGTTATTTTACGCGTATAAAACTATTTGTGACACGTAACATTATTGATAGTCATTCCCAGCCGTCTTTGACGCCTTTTTTTTTCGATCGTGATTCCCGAGCTACAGCCGACGTCCTTTATTGTTTGATCACCCTTTATTTTTTTTCTATCTGAAGCTTCTTTTATTATTTCTTCTCAACCTGAAAATTTATTGTTTGGATGTTTTTTCTCTGCAGTCAGAGTGGCAAAACATAACTATCAACAACGAGATTCCTAGTCTGCCGTTTGGCGCATATCTTTCTCGTATTCCATTTGGTAGATGTTATCTTCGCTCAACAAGTCGAGATAAATTTAATGAGCGGGATTCCGAGACGTTTGCGAATTAAATCTTAATGTAGACGTTGGACGATGAAGGATGGACATTTTGTTATCTCGACATGATCTCGGCGAGTAGTACTTGCTCCGCAAATTGATTTTCTAATAAACTCTAACTATTTATAGCTTACAACATAATTTAAACTGGATTTAATGCTGATCGCTTTCTTGTATACGTACTTTTACCATGCAAAGTACTGTTTGAAAGTTGTAGACAATGTTTTACTTGAAAGAAAACTCTTGTGTAATGTTATACATACACATCGGGACAGGTCAACTCTGTGTATAGGATTTTAACGTGTATAGGATTTTAACGTGATAAATAGCCATTTTTGAAACACTTAACGTACATACCGAAACAGCTAGGCGAAAAGAATGATGCAAAAATAGTTTGGATCTCAGGTGATCTATTTCCTTTCCCCACCCTTTCATCTACATAAAGGTGCGTATTCACTATCCGAACGAACGAATGCTACTATCCAACGAGCGAACGTCCAGTCTTGTTCGCGCGGTTCTATAATTTTCATTCGTTTGCGAACGTCTCTGATATACCGACTGAAAACGGATGATGGGGCGAACCGAATGGCGAACGGCCGCATGCATTCGGTTTGCTGTCCAAATATACCGAATTTCATTCCTTTGTTCTTTCGGATAGTGAATACGAACCTTAACATAAAGCACCGCCCCTCTCAATGCGTTCTCCCACCATGCTTATGCTTTACCTTGCCCACACCCGTAAAAACCGGCAACACTGTATCGGTCGCACCGGCTTCTCGCCGGCCCCTTTTGATGCTGTCTCTCTGTCTGTCAACCGGTCATTTATATTATTCTCTGTCTTACACGTTAAAATCCTATACACAGTAATCAAATGACCAGATCGGTATATTATATAATAAACACACCGGAAAAGTCTAGGGATATTACAAGTTTATCCCGGCATCGTCAGTAATTTTATTTTTTGGATTTCTGATATAATAAAATTAAAATAAACAAATGGTTTAGAGGACGTTTTGGAAATAAAAATGCGAAATTTACGGAAATTTTCAAATTTACCTTGATTTTTATTGAACTCAGAATTTTTTTTATTCTAAACTGTGAATTAAAAAAATATAAAACCATTTTTACTTAATAAAGGGTATGACCTCCTCTATTGTTCATTACAACCCTACATCGTATCTACATGATCCTGATCAGGTTGTTGATCTCTTCTTGAGGTACAGCCTGCCACGCGGCATTTACGGCCCGAATCAGATCCCGACGAGTTTCACGAGGCATACCCATCCTCAAAATTCTTCTTAGGACCGCGTCGTGCTCGATGGGGTTGAGGTCAGGAGATTGTGCCGACCAGGGTAAGATGTTTAATTGATGAGCATTGAAAAACTCACTTACCACTCTGGCTGTATGAGGCCGTGCATTGTCATGCATGAGAATGAAGTTTCTTCCAAAATCATTGGCATGTGGTAACACGACAGGCTCAAGAATTAAATCACAGTATGTGATTTCTGTTAGAAACCTTTCAAGAAAAACGAGATCGATTTTTCGGCCTAACTGGACTCATCCCCAGACCATAATTGTTCCACCTTAATAAGGGTGCATTTCCTAAACATGATCCAACCGAATAAGATTTCCTGGTTCTCTTCATACCCTAAGCCTTCTCGAATCTGGATGACTTCCAAAGCATAACTCATCCGTGAAGAGAACATTGGCCCATTGTTCATTCGACCACTGAACATGGTCTTGAGCCCTCAAATATCGTACCTCTCGATTTCCTCTCGTTAAGGGTTGAGCTCTCCAGGGGCGTCTGCTTCTTAAGTTACCTTATCTCTCTTTATCTATTGCGAATAGTGTCAGGACTAACGGCTACGTTATGTGTTTCCTGGAGAATTAGTCTAAGCTCTGGGTGCTGTAAGACTCAGTCGGAGGCGAGCATTTAATTGTAAAAAATGATCTTGCTGAGGGGTATTAATGCGATGTCGCCCTGTGTGCATTTCAGCAACATCACTACTTTCACGGTAGCGTGTATTTAATCGCGATATTACACTTTGCATTGTATTTAATGCTCTAGCTACGTCGATTTGGCGCATTCCAGCTTCGAGCATACCCACGGCCCTTAGCATTTCGTCTCTGTTAAGATGTCTACGCTCCATAATGTTGTTTAATCTAAACAATGTTATTTGAATGAATTCTGGCCAGTTATCATCAAAACATAGCCAGTACAGGTTAAATTCGAACAATTGATGCTAGGTGCTTTTTATACATTTGACAAAAAAAAACACAAAAACTTCTGCAAATATGCAAAATTTAGAAATAACAAGTGTGACTACTTCGTTTCAATCGAAGTAGAAAGAATCGGCCTAGAAATATATGGTTGTTTATTCAAAACATGTATTTTTAATTTTAATAAAATGATATCCCTAGATTTTTCCGGTGTGTTTATTTATATAGTATATTCTTATTCTTAAAATACTAATTCACCACAATACCAAAATACTTTACTTTTGCACTGGACGCTGTTAGCATCATCGGCAGATGATTAAAACTTGTTAAAGTGAAACTTGTTTAAGCGTGCTGGGATTAAAAATTGGAGGCCGTGATACACGAGCTATAGCGTCACTACCAAACCGAACTACCGAGGTCACTACACACGTCACGAAAAGTGGTAACGATCGAAAATGTCGTAAACCAATGAGGAAGTTGGGATGGGTCTTTGTGAGCGTCATAACTCGAGCTCTATGTGAGCTAGGGGGCTGAAACTTGGAATGTAGATGACCTAGTTCATGACCAACATAGGTTTTGAAAATTCTCCGAATAAACCCATTTTTTAACCTATCTTTTTTTTTAAATGTCATATTTTACAGATATCTGAGAATAACTAGATACATTTTTCATGTTATTTATTTTTATTCCATTTTAATAGAGATGAGCAACAAATCGCAAACTGCGATTCAATCGCAGCGATTTTAAAATCGCACTTTCATCTTGCAATTGGCTCTCATAGCGAATGCGATTTCTTCTATTTGCGAGTTTCAATTTGGGCAACCAATATTACTACAGTTGCGAGTTGAAATTTTGTTGCTATTGTGATTTTGTAAACTATTACCGTGATTTCTGCTAGTTTGAATTTTAAAGAGTTGCGATTTGCGATTTTGTTGCGAATGTAATTTTGTGATCCATTGAAGCATTTAATAAACTGCGGTTGAATTTTTTCTCTAATTTTATTTATTTATAGAGAAGATATTATTTCCTACGGCCAACATCATAATATACCGGGTGTTTCTCAAGAGTGGTTCGCTTCCATAACATTTTTATTTTTTTCTGATAAAAAAATGAGATTTGGTATGTTAGCATATGACATATATTAGAATTGATTGACGTACTGAATTCGTTATGATCACTTTCTGTTTCATCGGAAATGACTACAACTTTTGATTTTTAAATGGCACCCTCGGTATTTTTTTACTTTATTCGATAGAAAATACCACTCTGAATAGAATGCCATATCATATGTCAACTTTTGACATTTAGTCTTAAAAATCGTATTTTAGATTCCAATCTAGAATGCCGTGACTGTGTTAAAAACACTAATTTTTTAACAAGGATCATTGCAAAAAAAATAATTGTCTATTATTTTTCATGTGTTGTCCTGGCCGATTAAAAAATGCCCAAATCGTATTTTTTAATCATATCTCAATTGTTATACTATTTAGAGTGCCATTTTGTATCGAATAAAGTAATAAAGATACTGAGGGTGTCATTAAAAAATCAAAAGATTGAGTTATTTACGGTGAAACAGGATTCAATACAAATCAATTGAATAGGTACGTCTATCAATCCTGATTTATGTCATATGCTAACGTACCAAATCTCGTATCTTTATTTGAAAAAATAAAAAAAGTTTTAGAGGTGAACCATCTTAAAAAAATAGTTCTTTAAGATCTTTTAAGAATTGGATAAAGAATTAGATAACCGAGAACCGTAGAAAGAGTAGGTATTGAATTGGTATGTTTAGTTGCAGCATATTATTAAGGTTTAATAACTATACTATGTGTTGTAGCTTTTATCTGTTAAGCTATAGGTACATACACAATTATATACCTAGTACAATTTTTAAATATTAAAATCGAAATTGCAGGTTACAGTTGCAGCGATTTAAAAATCGCATTCGCCGTCTCTATTACGATTGGATAATCACAGTTTTGCTCATCCCTACAATCTAATGAAAAAACTAAAGCCGAAGTCTAATTTCACCTAAAGCAATAAATAAAAAATACCCATATGATGCCGACTTTATCTGTTGTGTTTCAGGGGTCTCCAAATGTCACGCGTAGACAAAAATCACATAAAATTATATTTGTATTAGAGATGTTTGTCAATATAACAAAAAATAAGTTCGATTTTGTTGACAAGTAATGTAAAATACCATTTAAGTAAATATAACGTATAGCTGTATATTATTCATTTGTGTGTACATGTTAAGAGGTCCGTATAATGCATAACAGAAATGATGAATAAATTTCATGTTTTTGACAATGACTTAAGTCGAGGGGATTTAAATATTCTTGAGGTATAAACATGTAGTGCCATTAATACTCCCAAGACTCTGAATAAGACAGGGATTTAAGTGCTGTATGGTAATATGGCATTATTTGAAGATCGCGTCGAAAACGGATTGAACTCTAACTGTGAATGAGTTCAGGGGATCAACTTATGTTAAACAATCATGTTCAGTTATTTATCAATTCGAAATTTTAAATTCTCTATCGGAATCTATACTAATATATAAAATCCTTAAGTGACTGACATACTGATTAATCACGATCCTGCTCAAACCACTCAACGTAAGAAGCTCAATCTTGGCATACAGGTTGATTTTAGGGTGTAGAGGTTCGATAAGAAGGGATTTTTCGAAATTCCAGTTCCAAGAGGGTGAAACCACCCCTCCAATATTACAATATTTTTTATTTAAAAAACGGTCAAGTTTCCGAAAAAACGTTTAAACACGTATATTTTATTTTGTTGTTTTACATATTTTAAGTTTTTTTATAAATTTATACAGGGTGTTTCATAAAATATGACCATTGAGTAATCACGATTCTGCTTAATCACGATTTTGGCAAACGGATTGACTGTGGAGTGTGGAGGTTCGATAAGGAGGGGTTCCTCGAATCTCAAATTCCAAGAGGGCGAAAACGCCCCTCAAATATTACAATATTTGTTATTTAAAAAACGGTTAGTCCTTGGGGAAAACGCTTGGACAAGCATAATTTATTTGTTTTTTTACATATTTTTAAATTTTTTTAAAAAATCATATAGGGTGTTCCAAAAAGTTGGGTAATTTCTTAACCACGATTCTGCTTAAACTGATTGAGGTAACTTATTTTTGCAAACGGATTTTTCGAAAGTCAAATTCCAACGAGATGAAACTACCCCTCAAATATTACCAAGTTATATAATAATATCGCCATATTGTTTTTTCTCATGCTGACATAAATGTGAGAAAATTTTATCCAGTTTGTATGTTAATGGAAATTCTTGCTTTGCTTACCAATGATTAATTCGACGCGAACGAAGTCGCTAGTTCACGCTAGTTCTATATATTTTTAAGAGAGGAAGAATAAAAATCGTTATTTTTCTTTTTAAATTGAATCCAATAAAAAACAAATAGAATGTAAAAAATGCCCAGTCTTGCAACACAAGTCTTCCACTATAAAAAGTTGTGAGATCTCATGTAAACCAAATCAGTTTGTTTTATTTAGTTTCTCTTTAAGCACCCATTCAACAATTTTGTTATAAATTGTTAGCAATTATAATGGACTTAATAATATAAAAGCCAAAGCAATAAGACTCTAAGTCTCGGTCTCAACATTTAATATGACCAAATTAAATTATTTCACGTGTTTCGCTCATACGAGCATCATCAGACAAATTTACAGATAAGGTCACACCACACACGTTTACATCTTATATATTAAAACAACACTTATAATATGTAAGATGTAAACGTGTGTGGTGTGACCTTATCTGTAAATTTGTCTGATGATGCTCGTATGAACGAAACACGTGTAACAATTTAATTTGGTCATATTAAATGTTAAGACCGAGACTTAGAGTCTTATTGCTTTGGCTTTTATATTATTACAAACCAGGTCTCTTTGAGTTCAATGGACGCCTTTTTTAAATTTTATAATGGACTTGGCAATTGCATGGCATCATTTCGATTACTAAGTAAATCTAAACAGTGGACCTAAGAATAAAGTTTTTTAATTAGTATAAAATATCATATCGTGCAATTACCAAGTCATTATAATTATTGCAGAAATAAAGATGTCTAATATTGATACTAACAATTTATAACAAAATTGTTGAATAGGTGCTTAAAGAGAAACTAAATAAAATAAACTGATTTGGTTTACATGAGATCTCACAACTTTTTATAGTGGAAGGCTTGTGTTGCAAGACTGGGCATTAACATTAAACATTCTATGTTTTTATTGGATCTCATTTCTTTTTGTAGAATATCCTATTTTTTTCTAGGGTAATATAGCATTCAAAATAATATTAATGAAATAATAATTTATAAACTTTGAATTATTATATAAAATCAGATAATATGAAATCAGTTAATTCTAGTTTTCTAACAACTTTTGATTTTGACTTCGTTATAACTCAAATTTCAATTTTTAAAAGGTTCAATTCATGATTTTACCAATGCTTATTCAAAATCATGTTTTTGTCAATTTTACACATATCTTATTTTTTATCTCGAAAACTATATTATGAGATAGGTATAAATTAGTATAATAGAAAAATTATAAGATATGAAAGAAGTTTTCAAAACTGTTATGATAGACTGGGTGTTTTATTTAAAATAACAACGATGCTACCACTTTTCACATAATCCGACAACACCGTAACGCTGATAATATTTTAGATAGATGGCGTAGATGCCTTTATATAAAAATCCAAATTTTCAAAACAATCCTATCACCGGTTCTCATAATACCATCGCCGGAAAGTCAGTTACCGGCAACGGCTAGACATCTAACTTTTAATCCCTAAGGATATTTCGAGGTTTTTGATTTTTTTTCTTCCATTATAAGCTTAGTGCTACCTAAAATTCTAAATTTTAGGTAGCACTAAGTTTATAACACGTCTAGAAATACCTTAGTATTTTGATGACGGTGAGTGAGTCACTGTCGAAGTTAAAGTAGTTTGAGTAGCACTAATTCATAATCCTTGAATTATTGTTGTTACATTCATATACAAATAAAATCAGACGAGATATTGTACTTTTTATTTCTTTATGAAACAGATAACATTTTTTTTTTAATTTTATGCATATGTATATTTAATATATTTCTGAGAAATTTAAACCTTATATAGACCCCTCAAAGGAAGCGCCATAAGAAGTTAAGATTAAACCAAGAAGTAATAAATAACAATGACGTTCATTGAAAACACTAGGAAGCACGATCTAGCAATTACCGACGAAACCTTAAAGTGTTGACTTAATGATTTCTTTGTCACTTCATGTAAGGGTAGGTATTAGAATACTCTTCTTCTTAAAATATCCTATATCCTATTCTAAGAATAGATCAACGTTTATACGGTTTTTGGTACGGTTGTAGACCGTACAACTGTAGATGTAAAAGGTACAACTTTAACGGTACAACTGTAGATGTAAATAGGTGAGAAAATTGCAATTTAACAACTACCTATGAAGGATAGAGGTAAAGTTCGCAGAATTAATAGAATTCTTTAAACTTTGGTTAAAAAAGTGGCGATCAAGGAGGGAACAATTAAGATTTCGCTGCTGTAGCATTTGAAAGAAGCGCCAAAAATGTTTAGAACAGGAAATAATTTAAGAGAGATAGATAAATATGCGCTTTCTGAAGGCGCGTGTTAGCACTCTTTTTCGACTAAATTCACTTTATTTACATCCGCTAAGTTCAGTTCGATCTCGTATTGCTTATTAGCAATATTGGCATCACTGTGGTTATTTAGTGAACGCTCATTTTCCCCTTTTAGGTGACCATATTTTCAAACAAGTTCCATAAGAGATGATTCTCCTTACCTCTACGGCTCTACCCCCCATACAACTACCATCTGAAACTTCTACATTAACTGGAGACAGTATAATTCAAAACTGTCTTCAAATTAAGTACTTAGTACCGTAAGGTTTGTCTTAATAAAGACGAATCCCAATGGTCAAAAGCTGACCTAATATGCGATACAGTACATTTAGAAAAAGTAACATTATTGGTGAACTGGTATAGGTATTACAAAAAACTCCATGAAGATCCAGCGATTGAAACATCGAAACAGTTAAAAATAGATACCCAGAAGTTTGTTGTTGAACAATGATGAACTCAAACTTCACTAACATGTGAACGCTAATGCAATTTAACTTATCAACAATAATTTTATCTACAGAGGACACGAAAGAAAGAAACACTTAGTAATCTAGTTTGTAGGTACAAAGAATATTGTCGAGATTTCTGGCTTAGTGCAAGCCAACAAGGTTTTTAGTGTATTAGAACATTATAAAGAGACATTGGATATTCATTGGATGTTCTTTAAATTAATTATAGTAGTATTAGTTATAATAGTAATAATAATAATAGATTAATATTACTTATTGCCTATTTGACCAGATGCAGATGCAGATGGTAGTATTTTCTAGCTACCCTTTTAAAGGTACCACACACAATCCATTGTTTATTTTTATTAAAATCCACGTTTCCGTCATAAATATCTTATTAAATAATAATGGAATTTGTTCCCGCAGATATCAGTGTGTTATCAAAATCGTTCATTCATTCATTGTCAGACGGTAGGAAGTCGATTCATAATGAACAGAGAGCTTCCCGTGTGGTCCTTATCACTTCCTACTCATAAATATTTAATTTCGAATCCATTGTCCAATTTTATTAGAAATTTTCAAAAGAAACGATTGCTTGAAAACGTGACCGACCTGAAAATAATCTCATTGTCGTTAAAACCCGTTATTAAAATAAAAGGAAGTAGGAATGTTGAAGAAAACTTTAATATAAATTGAAATATGGTGGTTTTGTTTGGGTTTCCTTCGAAACGATTTAAGATGGCGTTTTATAATTTTATTAGAATTCGTTATTGCTACTTATTTTATTTCAATATTTATTGAATGCAGTTGTAGTCTAAACTAGTCCCACTGGCTAGACAATACTATATTTCGACAGATGACACGAACAAACACGATCAATTTCTTGGTATATTTTTTGAGGTAAATTTGATAGCAGCTGTCATTGTCATATTCTCTTGTTGTACAGACTATACATAAATAGACAACAAACTATGGTAGTACAGTACAAATTTGTTCTAGGAGAGGTAATTTATTTTATCATGTAAGTAATTTTTTAGAGCTTAATAATGATAATTCTAAAGTCACTTCGAAAATATTGTTTAATACGTACCCATGTTTAGTAGTTTCCGAGGAATTTTCATTATTACCTCTTACAAGTCTGTATAGCATACTAAAATCTGTCCAACTAGCCAGGAAAGATTTCCACATTTACGAAATAAAAGAAAATTCAATTTGCCTGTGAATTAAAATGACGGATAACAACTGTCACTGTATTCCCTCGTTGAACAAACTTTATGTTATTTCGCCATTAAATAATTTCTATATATTGTTGTCTTCTAGATATATTATAGCGTTTTTTAAACCACTACCGCTGCTAACGGCAGCTTTTCATCGGAGAGCAGTCGTGGATACTGTATTTCACTGGAGAAAAACTAATTAACAATAATAAATCAAAAATATAGATATTGAACAGAGATACATCCATCCATATGAATCACTACCCTTATATAGGATAATGTCCGTACCTTGGACATCCATCCATAGGACATCCGTCCATAGGACCCACGAAATACTTCCGAGGGCTCAATAATTATAATAAACAAGGCAACTGTCCTTTCTTCCATACGTTCGGGAGGACAAAAGCAAAAGAACACAATTGCCAGCAAAATACAAATACGAGTTAAGTTGGGCCAAGCCAAAACTCTACCCTAAAAATACTCAGTAATAATAACGAATCTATAAAAGACAATATCTCATCTTTACCTGTAACTTCGAAATAGCAGCTGATTCAGATTATGCAGCAAGATTTAAATAATTACCATTTCTCTTAGCCGGGTTGCTGATGGCGACAGACCGGCAAAACCAAAAGTGAGGTTATATCGCGGAGAGCGAAATCTTGAAAATAAATGTCCACAGAAGCATCGCAGGGTTGTCGACTTGAAAACATTAGAACTACGCCAAGCGTTTCAAATAAATTATCAGTCCCGAGCGATACGGAATACGGTGACAATACGCGTATTATTATATTACATGTATAAGACATGTAACGAACTAAAAATGTTGCAAGATCTACATATATTTTGTTTAAAAATGTTGTCTTTTTACAAATTTACAACTAGCCTTTCGATGTACGATCACGGAGATGGGAATCTGCATATATATATTATGTTCTCTAACAAGTCGTGTTCTGAGAGTTGTTTGTTCTTGTGCTAGCGATAGATGACCGAGCATCTGGTACTATTTTTACTTTAAAATATTATTAATAAATTGTGATTTTTAATTTTATTTTACATTACATTTTTATATTGTTTTTATAAAAATATTGATTTAATGCCTCAACCAGGGTTATATTTCACTATAGAAAATCAAAGTTTAATTAATTATATTATAGAAATACACCAAAATACATCGTTAAAGTCTGCATATTGTAAAGAGCTCACATTTCATCAGATATGAATTTTATAAATAAAATTATTAAACCCGTATTTATTTGCTGGACTGATTTATTTAAACTAATTAATTTACATGTTGGTGATGTTGGTTAGTTAAAATATTATATCATTATGCTACCGGTTTTCAATGATTTTAAATTGCAGACACATTTTATTTTATAGACAAGCTACTTTATATTTTTAGTAAAACCATATAATGCGTTTTTTAATGAATATTCTCTGTAGTTCAAAAAAAAAGTATTTTAAGTTAACATCTATTTTTTGCTGCCAGGGATCATCTGGACGAGGCTTTGCTTACGCGGAGTCCAAACCGGGGTTCTCAGCCATATAATGGTCAACCGCTTCAGTTCTAAATTAATTCTTATTAGATACCTGTGATCCGGATATCTCATCCGGTATTTAAGCGGCGTGAATGAGCAGTACGTCTCAATAGATTTATTCACTCTTGCCTTGGAACAACAACAGTATGACGCAGTTTTCCAGGTTTGCCCGTCCATACTCTCACATTGCCTAACGTCGCTTTACTTCGGTGATCAAGGAGGTAAGGAGAAACATATCTTATGGGACTTTATTTGAAAAATTGGTCACCATGCAAAATGCATATACTTATACATAAACTCTATATAGATTATCGCCTATCCCTGCAATGTGTTGGAGTTTAAGCCGAGTTAGAGACAACTAGATAACCAGTCCATGTATATTTCACATAAGTTCGTCTTCTAGGCAGACACTGGCGCAATAGCGCAACTACAAAATTCCGTATATCGATTAGCCCTTAATCTGAGGATTAGCCAATTGTCGAACGGGAGCGCAAATGAAAGCCGTACGAAGTTGGACTAAGCCGTATGAGTGAACAGTGCTAGCGTGTACTCTCTTATTGATCTAATTATCCGATCGATAATTCAAAATCCAAGCTTGTGCACTACGCTTGCGCAGTAACTAACTTATGCCAAATTCCTTCAGAAGATTTATATACCCATTTCATCGGCTCGGCATCGCAGAATGCAGTTTGGAGCCAATATGGTTACTTTATAAATATATGCTAAAATGGGAAGAATAAGGTTTTACTAAATGACCACAGTGACGCTGACAAGCAATAATTCAGCAAACTGCACTTAGCGGTTATAAATAAAGTGAAGTTATCAAAAAGAGGGGCAACAGCTTTCAGCACTCTTCAGAAATCGCATATTTGTCTATCTGTTTTTAATTATTTCCTGTTCTTAAACATTTTCAGCGCTTATTTCAAATTTAGGGTTTTTGCTACAACAGCGCCAGCTTAAGTCTTCCCTCTTTTATGACCACTTTCTAATACATGAAAATATTTCTCTTTACCATAGTTTCCACGTATCTTGGCCGTTGCCCTAAGAAAAAAAACTGTGAAATTCCAAACAAAAAAAAATTGAATACTATACAAAAAATATGCTATCATAGAGTTTGGGCACGATGGCATTCAATCCAGGAAATGTAGGGACTGTCAGTCTATTTGTCAATCTCACTCTGCAATACATGCCAATTAAACTTCATTAAAGGAGGAAATTACAATTTGATGATGCTACACTTCGTTTGTAATGTATTTTTTTTAATTTGGGCTGTTGCGCCCAGTTTGTTTCACTTAAATTTTCAAAGCGAAACACACCTTATCTCGACTACAGACAGCTCCAGGAAAAGCAAACCTTCGAAATGGCGTGATAGTGTTAATGAAAAATAATGTCTTCTGATTAAAACTCACTCCAGTCGATATTTTTGCTTAACCGTAATGTTGGATCGGTCGTTAGTGACATTCTTTTATTGCGATTTGGTTTCTTCGAACTACCAAAGACCGATTTATATTGTCTGTCTTTTTTATTATCGTGTTTTTTACAAATATAATGTGGATCAATATGAGCAATTACTTTTAATATGTACAGGATCACTATACTTTGTTTTTTTTTCTTAGGTAAGATTTCCACAGACGATGACGGAAAATAGCAGATGAACAATCTATTTATTTCACTAAAAAAAGTTTCTAATATTTTTTAAGTTAACTATGGATGGATTTATATATAAATCCATCGTACGTCGTCTTTTGTTGCTGCAACCAGTTTTATTAGTTTATTTCATAAATGACAGATCATATTTCAATATTATTGGAGTGACGCAACGATGGACGATGCATAGACGCTGAAGCGTATGAACTCGACTTAAGATTTTTGAGGCTTGTCAAATTGTGGTCAAAGTCTTGCCAAATTATAAGTTATAAATTTGGGTCAAATTACATATGTCACATAACCTGCGTTTTAGAAAATTATAAACATTTGTTTATAATTTTTTTTTATAAAATTATAAGCGAATTGTTTTTGCATTTTGGTTCGTGTTATGTGTGTTTTGTGTCTTTTTAAGTGGATGAAAAATCGAGGGAAAATGAACTGTAGACTGTAGACCCAGACTACAGTTTATAGTTATATATTAGTTAATATTAACTAATATTCGGTGCCCAGACAGAGTTTTATACATCAATAAAGTTACCATCGTAAAGTTTCTATATCATCTCGTTATATGATAGGTAAACATTTAGATGTCAAAAGGTGGTTAAAACAAATTATGATTAGTTAGTTAATCAACTTTTAAGGTATAAAATTCAGTAAGTGTTAATAATTAATAAAATATTTTGTTTTATTTATGTTGTCTTTTATTTATTCCTATGCAATATTATTTTTTTTTATTTGTGCATAAGTTATATTGATAAATATAATAATAAATGCAGGTAGTTTCTTGAAGCTTAAAAGTAAGAAATAGTTATTTTTTATATTTTTTTTGTATGTGGTGTTTTGTTTAAAATACACCCTTGTTTGTTTTTTATTAATAAATACCGTAATTTTTTTAAACAAATAGCTCGATTAGATTTTTTCAGTTTTATACAGTTTATTTTTATATTTTTCGATTAATATATTTAAAATTTGAGTGAAAAGTAACACTCAAATTTTAAATACATATATTAATTTCTTACTATGCCGTTCCATTGTACCAACTTATTTCTTTGTAGAATAAAATAACTACTACTTCGAAATTAAAATGACAGACACACATGTATCACTGTCAAGGATTTTGTCGTTGGACAGACTATATCTGTTCCGACAAAGCTCTATCTGGTTGTCCGTTTAAGTTTTTCGTTTTTCTTAACATCCATTTTTTTAATTTAAAAATGTCTAGAAATTTTTCAATAAATTCGGAAAATAAAGAAAAATTACGACGCGAATTTTTTCAATTACGTAAAAATGTATACAGTGCAAAAGCCTCGGTTGTGAATAATCTGTATTTGCAAACTTCACTCCACGCAAACTTTTTGAACAACATTATTTCTCCCCAAGAAAAAAACCTTTAATTGCCTAGCAAACTCGACCGCGATTTCTTTTTCTAATTTGCGTTTAGAGAGCATTTTTAATTTGTGATATTGCCTCCAGTGGCGGATCTGCATTAAACGCAGCTACATCTTGACTTGCTATACATAGATAACATAGTATTTAAAAATATATTCAGTTTAAGGTTAAAATATTTTGTGATGAAATATTACTAGCAGTAAAATTAGTAACACTATTACACAATTAAATACAATACAGGGTGTCCCAATATTCCGTACACTGAAAACATTTATTTGTGAATTTAATAACAATATTGGAGGTTATTTCTTGCTACAGATTATTGTAGTAAATTTACCATCGTTCTTTAGTTTTACAACGTTTGTAAAATCGCTGTATGGCTAATTTCAAATCAAATCGAATCTTTTTATTAGGCCCCAATATTCAAAATATACAAAAAATACAAAATATTATACTTTCGCTGACTATAATAGCCTAATAAGGAATGCACCGCGATTATATAACCGATTCCCTGATTGTTAAAGGCATCAGCGTGACACACTCCCTGTAAAAAATATCAATATAATAATTTTTGTAAAATTACTTATATTTTTTTCAGTGTGGAATTATAAAAATTAAATTCGAATATGTTTGACAATTATACCAAAAAAAAATAAAACTTTTGAGTTTCTAAGTAATTCACACTCGCCACTGATTGCGCCCCTTTTTTATTTGCTTTACACTTTCGCGGAACGCGAACAAAACCTTATCTCCGCATGAGACAGCTCGAAGAAAGCCAGAAACCCTTCAGCCGGGCGCTATAAACTCAACGAAAAAAGATAACTTTTGAGATTAAACTGAACTGTGGCCTAGGTATGTTTAGACTGGCGCTTTCTAGCGAGTGTATTTTAAGTTTATAATTAAACATTAAATAGAACACAAAGATCTGCAAGAAAAGCAACATATGTCAGTATATGTTCCTTTTGATATACATACAAAGAATGATAAATTATATACTTTACAAGTTGGAATCACTTCAAATTGATTATTCCCAAATCTTTATTCCCCCAATATACGACTTACTATATTCACAGGGCATCTAGTAGAAACACTGGGTTTCTTGTTTCGATGTTTAGTGTCTGGTTTTTGTTCAGACGCTACTTAGAGTAGTTATCGACTTAAAAACAGTTTTATTGTTATATTGTTTGTCTTTCACCTGATCCTTTCTGATATTTTTTATATACCAAAGAGTCTAAAGCACCAACAATACATTGAAGAGGCACATCCTTTATAAAATTATTTAGTTCAGCATTAAAACATGTTTGTTCACTGCTTGTGGTACTTACTCGATGACATAAAGTTTTAAGTGTTCCTATCTTAGTTTAGATTGCAATTGAGAGAAAAACTTCGATTACACGTCTCTGCAAAACACCATCTTCTCCAAAAGCAACCCCCAGAAATGGCATAATAAGGTTAATGAAAACGAATAGCTTCCCAATTAGATTCAAATGTAGGTGATTTCTTAGCTTAATTGACTTTAAATTGGTGTTTAACGATTTTTCTATTGTCCCATTTGATAAGCCAATCAAATTAGAGGGTTCACTTGGAAAAAAGTGTGGGTAAACTAATTATGGTCTTGATTTGTTCAGTTGACATCAAAAGATGTTAAAATTCTTGATTTTTTTCATATTTTCGCCTATAGTTAAGAAATGTTGTAGAATGTAGAATGTAGAATGTTTAGAAGGGGAGTTAATCACCGCGACCTTATAGATCTATTGTGTGTTCCCCTTTCTTGAGTTATAACGAGTTATAACGAGTTATAACTCATCATACAGTCTCAGGGCTTTAAGAAAAGCCAGTATCTGAGACGGCTCCACAGAGGCCAGCTCTCCATCCTCGACATCAGACGTGCCAAGGTTCATGGCACGAATGGTCGTCGTCTCGGCGCACTCAGTGATAAGGTGTTCTGCTGTTTCCCCATTTCCCCACAAAATGTTTCCGAAATGTTGCTTTCTACGCAATATTTCATTATTACAAAAATTAAAGACCATTAAATGCGTATAATGAGTAATTTGTTCAATTCGTACACATATTCGATCAGTGGTATCGCAGAAATCGAAAGATGAAAAATGGTGATATTTACCTATTTGGCTGATAAAGACATTAAAGTGACGTTCAAACGTTCGTCAGACGGAAACAATCATTCTAAATAAGAAGCCATACAAAAGTTACAGAGCATCAAATTAGAATTTTACATCAAGTAATACATGCCGAGAAAATAAATATTTTTGCGTTCCGTCGTCCAACAATTCTGCCTAGAATGAGTATCAATTCGTTCAATTCGGATCAGTAGCATAGCTAAAACTGATGCTTAAAAATAGTTATTTCTATCAGTTTTGGCACTTCAAAAGAGCATTTCTCCATAGAAAGCTGGATGATGAAGTATTTATTGTAAAAGTAGCAGAGGAACGTGCTGATAGATTCACTGTTACGACTGCAATTGACTTATCACTGAGTTATTCACCAGTAATAAATGTTGGAGAGAGCACAGATCTGTTGATCTTACTCACAGCATTAGCACCTACCATTTCAAAGATTGTACTAAAGTTACTTCTTCTTCTTATCACGCCCTCTCCTGCCGAAGGTTGGCAATCCAAATGGCAATTGTGGCTCTGGAAACTGCAGCCCAGAAGATTTGCGCCGACGAGCGTTCAAGCCATCTCCTCAAATCTTTTAGCCATGAGTTCCGGCGTCTTCCTACTGATCTTTTCCCTTGCACTTTGCCCTATATTATGAGGCGCAGTATTTCGTATCTACCACCTCTCATCACATGACCCAGGTATTGCATTTTTCTTTCCTTGATGGTGTTCAGTATCTCTTTTTGTTTCTGCATGCGCTGGAGTACTTCATCGTTGGTGATCCTTTGTACCCATGAGATTCGCAGCATCCGTCTGTATACATACATTTCGAAGGCTTCTATTCTCATTTCGGTCTGTGAATCCAGTGTCCAGCTCTCACATCCATAGAGTAACACAGACAAGACGTAACATCTGGCCATTCGAGTTCTGAGTTCCGCACTGAGGTCTCGTTTTGTAAAAAATTATTTCATTCTCACAAAGATTTTTCTCGCTTACTCAATTCTTGAAAATATTTCTCTTTTCGGGTCGCACTGACTATTGATGTTAGCTCCTAAATACGAGACTAAAGACTAAATACGAAAGACTAATAAGCTCCTAAATACGAAAGACTAAAATTACTAATACTAGCTTAAAATCAAATATTCTGTTCCAGGAACATAGACATTACATTATTCTGACAGGAACATAGACTTACAAGATGCTGCGCTTATCTTCAAAAATAATAATGCTTGTGCTGATGAGATAGATGTCCGGAATAAAATCTTTTGTAGCCATTTATGGTGACCCTCGAAAACATACCTCATTAGACGATATATTCGCCAAAGTAGTACCCAACACAAACATAAAGATAGTCTTACAGGGTGGTCCGAATTGTATTCCGGAAACTTCGGCAGCATATTCCGCATATAAAAACAAATAAAAAAGTTCGTATAAATGTTAAGTCCTAAAATGCTTAGCTTCGGAGATAAGTTTCATTTTCATTACGATTTTTTCTAAATAATTTCTGAAGTAACGTCAATGTTTGGATGAAAATTGGTGTCTGGGAGTTTTTTGATATGAGAAATTTGATTTTGATGTCAATATGACTCCTACTAGTAGAGGGCGCCACCTACATATGTTTTAACTGTTTTGAAGCGTAATCACTTTTTGTCCGTACCTGTATAAAACTACCGAGCAAAAAAATATACATCTCTGTAACTTTTTACGTAAAAAATATCTCTTTGTAAAAATCGCTACGAGCAACCGTTTTTAAGATATTTAGAATGGAAATAGTCAATACATGTCATTATTGACGAAAAATAAACACATTGAGTAGATAGTTATAGTCTGTCCAACGAGAAGATCCTTGACAGTGATAGATGTGTCTGTCATTTTAATTTCAAAGTAGTTTACTTTATTTTACAAAGAAATAAGTTGGTACAACTGGTACGCATAGCAGGAAATTAATATATTTAAACTGACTTTTGATATTTGACTGACAAGTGATTACTTCAATATATTGTGAAAAAAAACTGTATAGAACTGAAAAAATGTAATCGAGTTATTTTATTTAATAAAAAATGGTATGTGTTAATACAAAACAAACAGGAACAAGATATATCCAACCAAAAAAATATAAAAAAAACTATTTCTTACTTTCAAGCTTTAGGATTTCTTACTTCCCGCATTTACGATTATATTATTTATTAATATAACTTATGTACAAATACAAATTTGTAATATTCCACAGGAATAAATAAAACAACATAGATAAAACAAACTATTTTATTAATAATAACACTTACCAAATTTTATACCTTAAAGGTTGATTAATTAACTTCAATCTAAATTTTAAACCAGTACCTTTTGACATTATTTTTCTGCAGTACTAAAATCTATTATTTACCTATCGTGAGATGTCGATATTTTACAGCTACTCCAGTTTTTAGTATGTCTTTAGTATGGTCCTTCTACCATATTCGAGATGCACTTATCTACGACGAGATCGTATACGAACTTTATTGATGGTAACTTTATTGGTGTATAAGACTTTCTGTCTGGGCAGCGAGTATTAACCATAAACTGTGCTCTGGGTGTACAGTTAATTTTCACTCGATTTGTCCTCTACTTGACTTCAAAAGACACAAACGTAATAACACGAATCAAAATGCATCATCTTCCAAAACACAGGGTATTTGACAAAAGTTGACACAAAATTATAACCTATAATTTGGCAAGACTTTGACAAGCGTCAAAAATCTAAAAAATCTGAAGGCGAATTCATACGCATCGGCGTCCGTTTATCGTTCATCGTTCCGTCAAACCAATAAAATTGAAATACGATCTGTCATTTTTGAAATAAACCAATAAAACTGGTTACAAACATCAAGAGACGACGGATTTATATTTAAACCCATCCATAGTTAACTTAAAAATTATTAGAAACTTTTTTTAGTAAAATAAATAGATTGGTATGGGATGTCATCTGCTTTTCTTCTGTCATCGTCTGTCGAAATCTTACCTGAGAAAAAAAACAGAGTATATTTCACTGAAATAATAAATTGAAATTTTTATTTTTTTTTAAATAATCATAAATTTTTCTGCAATAAATGATGATAAAACAGTTTCTGTTGAACTTTTGGCACAAAAATATTTCGAATTTATGATTTCAGTTTAATAACTATTTAGTCATGTTTAATTAATGTCAATGATGACAGGTATTAATAATTTCGATTCCAAATATCTCGAAAACGATTACTTGTAGCGGTTTTTACCAAGAGACATTTTTTACGTTAAAAACGTCGTAAATGTATATTTTTTTACTCAGTAGTTTTATACAGGTACGGACGAAAAGTTATTACTCTTCAAACCTGTTAAAAAATATGTAGGTGGCGCCCTCTACTAGTAGGAGCCATATTGACATCAAAATCAAATTTCTCATGTCAAAAAACTCCCAGACACCAATTTTCATTCAAATATTAACTTTACTTCAGAAATTATTTGGAAAAAATTGAAGTAAAAATGAAACTTCTACACCCTGTATCTCCGAAACTAAGCATTTTTGGACATACATTTATACGAACTTTTTTACTTATTTTTATCTGCAGAATATGCTGCCGAAGTTTCCGGAGTACAGTTCGGACCACCCTGTATATTATTCGTCGTTATTGACTACGTGTATATCGTCTAGTTTCAATCTGACATATTCTTAACTCGATCGTCTTTTTCTGTAGGATTGAACTTATTCAAACGGATGCAAACATAATATCATTTGATATACACTGGATAGGATCGACTTAGAATGACATTTAGAAACTAATCTTCCTACCTTAATTTCTTATAGTTTGTTTTGATTTAAATGTTGATCAAAAATCTAGTTTTATTTTGTTTTTTTCTTATTTAAAATGGAGAACAATCAAAAGTTAATACTCTAATATCAAAAAATGCTAAAAAACTCACTAAAATATCTGTTTCTTCATATATATCTATTATCTTTGTTTTTTTGTACAGTCTATCCTTATCTGATATTTAGAAATTGAAAAAAAACTAAGATGTATTAAGGCGGTCCCAGACACTACGTGCATTTGGCGAATATATATTTGTTAATATTGCTAAACATTAATACTAAATACATATAAATATTAAAAAATATTGTCATTGGTACTAATCTTTAAATCTTTATTATATCTACGAATACAACTATTGATGTAAAACTTTTTATCTGCATTGTTATCGATATGTGTGATAATACTACAATTACAAAACAGCTAAACGAAAAAAAAACTACTAATAAAATGAAACAGAAAATTAGGAGAGAAAAAGGATAATCTATGTGTTTACGAGCACAGAAAAACTAATTAGTGTTTGATCGACTTTTTTTAATCGTGAGAGATTAGAAACACCTCCAGAAAAAGCAAACGAACCCCTCGAAACCGGAGCGATGGACGTAATGAAAAAGAATGGATTTTGGATTAAACTGTCCAGTGGCCGCTTTTTCCAGCTTAATTGTGTTTAGATTGACATCTAGAGATTTTGGTTTAACTCCCTTTTTATTGTCGGGTTGATTTTTTTTTTCGATTCACGCAGATTAGTGCAAACATAGACGAACAAATTTTAGGATTATTTAGCTTATAATGTCATATTCTGATTGAGATTTAAATAAAAACGAAATATATACCTGCGAACTATTTCTTTAATTTTTATTTTAATATATTGATAATAGTTTTAATTCTTAACAAGGTTTTGGAAAAAAAATTAAAAGCATATTATAAATACAGAGTGTTTCAAATAACATGTCTCAAGTGGGAAGGTTCCTCACGTAAAAATAAGGTCCGATTCTGCTTAGTTTCGTGACTACAGGGTGTTAAAGTCTTTTTTTAAAAAGTTTTAAATAAGTACTCATTGATTCCTTACCAAAAAATATGAAAAAAGTTCATCAAAACATGGGTTTGGAAATGCCTAGTTTTAAAATTATCGGATGTTAACATTTTTTAAAATTAGGTCTCTTTTGTAAATTATCTTAAATTACATTATTTTTTTTATTTGAATTTGTTGTAGGTTGGACTAATAGTAATAATATTTAATAATAGATTAGATAAAATAAATAATTTATTAATTTTATTTTTAATTTCATTGTATTAATTCCGATTAATATCGTTTACCAATCTCATCAAGGAGATCTTTTAATTGGCATTAAACAGCCTATCCAATTTTGCTACCAAAAGAAAAAAATCAGTGGCGTACATGTTTTTTTTTTTCAAAAACATTCTAATGATAACTCATATGCACATCCCTGATGAATTTATCGACACTTTTTTAACATTAAAACATGTAAAATAACTTTCTTTAACTACCCTCAAAATTTGGTTCGAATCACTAAAAAAACTACACTTGAAAGAAAATTATATTAAATCGAAAAAAAAATCTTTAACGACTTTAACCCCTTGTAGCTACGAAATAAAGCTGAATCGGACCCATGAAAGATAAATCTTATTTTTACGTAAGAAATGTCGCCACGAGAGATAGCACATGTTTTTTGAAACACCCTGAATAATATAAAATTTACTAATAAAAATTTAGGATATACAATATTGAAGTTCTTTAGAAGAATTAAATATAAAAGTGGAAATGCTGGAAAAGCTGTTAAAAGGTTTACGTTGCGATAACTGACTTGTATCATTGGATTAAGTTAAAATACAGAGACATTCCATTAGCTAAAATACGTTTCTCTTTTATAAACAAAAAAAGTCTTTAAAAATGAGTCTGGGTGAAGGCCTCGGATATATCTTTTCGCTTTTGCGAGGATTTGTGAGGTGAAGGATATAATCCTGCATTAGATCATAAGATGCTTTAGGTTACGGATAATCTATGGAGTCTGCCATAAAAGATCAATCCAGATTGAAGAGATGAAAAGAAAGGCCATTGGCCACATTGTTTGAAACACAGATTCACTGTAGACCATGAAGGAAAGAACAAAAAATAAATAGGTACATTTCCAGTGGTTTATAAAAAAAAACAAACAAGGCACCTGTAGGAATTTTTAATATTCGCCCGATTAAAAACATGCGTGATATCATTTTTTTTTCTGATTGCAAGAAAAAATCTGATTTTGATTAAATTAATTTCTTTAAAGTATTTCTTAAATAATTTTCTTTTTACTAAAAATGCATTCTTCATATGATATTTCTTTTCCAGGTCATGCAGTTTTGGAATTTTCCGTGGAGCCCACCGATACGGTGGTGGAATCTGGCCAATCAGCGGTTTTGGATTGCGTGGTCAAAGCTTCCTACCATCAGCAAAGCGTCCTGATTCAGTGGCTGGATCAAGATGGTTCAAAGCTAACGTTTTTAAGTGATCTATACAGGTGAGTTTACCGGTTTTTACCTGTTCTATAAATATATAGTTCAAATAGATAAATCTGTCTTAGGAACTGGCTCGAAGAGTGCCCCACTATTGGAATTACATGTATATTTTCTTGGCAGTCGTTGGCATTAGTTGACTGTAATTATATGGCAGACATAGGCATAGTCTTCTTCTTCATTGGCCATAAATGTACATTTTTTACCTAAATAGGGCACCCCTCGAACTGTAACAATGTATATGTTGGCAAAATAAAATAACAAAATGAAACACTAATTCACCACCAGTACACGAAAACAATTAAGTTTATAACATGGACGCGCGTTTCGTTTACCATGTTAGCATCATCAGCGGGCTAGACGACCCTCTGAGAGTAGATCTCAGTGGAGCAGTTTTTTTTTTCACAAATTTATGTTGCTTGCTTTTTAAAAAAATTGTTACTCTGCTTAAATTTTTATAAGAATTTATCGATTATACACGGTGTTAAAAAAATATAACAAATATTAAGTTGACAACCAGTGTTGCCATCTTTCTGAAGTAGTATTTCCCACGAAGACGGTCAAAATTTTCCGTTTTTTTTTCTAAAAATTCCCACGAGTTCTCAAATCCAATATAGTGTCGTCTACACAATACAGTATTATGTTTTTTAACTAGATATAATTGGATATTATTTTCCAAATAAATTTCGAAATATACTTTTCAATTTTTTTTTACACAAAAAAACTCATAGCGTGGGCATAGTCGTGGCATCAAAATATACCGTCCCTAGAAATATCATATGTTAAAAAAAATGGCTTTGTAATGACGATCGTTGACATTCCTCATTTGATTTTACCGTTTTTTTTTGATCATGGTATTTACACTTAAGTATCTAAAATTCACCATGTATTCTAGGGGAGGGGATAAAAGAATAATGTCTGACGCCAACCGAGTACGGAGATACCTCTGACTTCTTCACAAAGGTTTTTTGCTCCAGAGGAAGAGGAAGGGAAAGCAAAAATAGTCCTTACCTCGAAAGAGAGTAAAGGAACGAAGAAACAGCCTGGCCACCAAAGGGCAAGAGAAAGAGTGAGAACTTTTCACCTCTGCTCCAGCAAGGAGAGAAAAAAGCCAGGATGGAAAGCCGTCCAACACCGAGAGGCAAGCAGGGCCGTATCACCAGCTTTGCCAGAACTCCAGTGTGAGTACATCGAGTTGGCGAGTCATTAACTCGAGGGAGGAGGGCCATGGTCAGGTCCTCGCAATATGAAAATATGACCTTAAATCTAAGGAGGCAATAGAGAAAGAGAGATATATCCTCTATCATAGATTCGGGACAACACTGGAGAGACCAGGTTAAAGAGGTGGAGAAAATGGAGACAGATCTTTCAGTCTCCACTTCACGGTGGTTCCAGTTCCAATCTCCACCTCTCGACTACCTCAGCCAGAGACCAGCTTCTCAACTATGAAGGACGACTATGAGCCCCAATTGTGGATGGGCGGATACCCTCATAGGATCGAGGTAGATGTCCAGAACATCTGTTGTCAAAGGGGAATGGAAAATACCATGTTCCCCTACAATAGGAAAATCCCCATGTATGATAGACTATATGATAGTTAGTGTACATGCATTTTTCTGTCTTTCTCTTGTGAGTTTTTTAGGATAATTAGGGTATGCACTGACATGTAATTTTTAGTCGGCCGACTTTGGACATGGTTGCAAAAGTGAAAACAATACATTCTTATGGAGCCGATCGGGCCAATATTTGATTACATTGCGTAGCCTTAGGCTATGCGCTGACAGGTAATTTTAATCGGCCGACTATTTAGTTGCATATTTGTAACCAATATATTCTTATGGATATATATGAATATATTCTTATGGTGCACGTGCAATCAAATAGTCGGCCGATCGACTTCATAAGTATGTATTGTTTTCACTTTTGCAACTAAATAGTCGGCCGACTAAAAATTATAGGTCTGCGCGTAGGCTTGTTTTATCGAATTTCCCTCCACAGTCCAAGTCAGGTTATTCAAAATGTCTTGTTTTTCAAATTAATATTTTTTTTAGAAAATATGCGATAATTGTTTTGAGTAGTTTTTTTTTAAATGTAATTTTTCTTTATTGAGATTTAAAACAAAAATTCTAACCAGAAAACGAAAACTATTCTAACTAATGATATTATTTGACAATATGCTATTAGTTATGCAGAGGTTGTTAGAGGAAGTTTATCTGGCAACACTGAGTGCAGTCTCGAATTATCATCGGTATCGGAGTCGATTTGTGCTCCCACCATGCTCATTCTTAATCCCGCCTACACGTTTACGAACCGGCAACACTGTATCCCCCCTTTTATTTTGCGTCTCTCTCTGTCAACCGGTCAATTGTATTATTCTCTGTCGTATCCATTAAAATCCTATACACAGTAATTAAATGACCAGGACTGTATATGTATAGTATGAGTTATAACTCAAGAAAGGGACACAATAGAGCTTTAAGATCGCGACGGTTTATCCCCCTCCCACTTATTCTACATACTACATCATCAGCAGATAATTAAAACTAGTTTTAAACTTAACTTAATTTATAATAAAATTAATTATCTGCTGATGATTAAAACTAAGTTAAGTTTAAACCGATGACGATGCTAACATGGTTACCGAAACGTGTTAAGTAAAGTATTTAGATGTATTGCAGTGAATTAAGTGTTTTATTTTGCTGTTGTTATACCAAAGGTTCCAACAATTCTAGTAATATGGTATATTATGTTCGTTCTTGCTTAATTTATTTTCCTTTGGACACATATTTATAGCTACGTCGTGTAACCAAATCCACAATGAAGCAGTTCAACGTATAAACAGATACACCGCGTCCTAAACGAAAAGGAAAAAGAGAAAACATGGCACGTTGGCATAGTAAAACCTATCGCTTTACATTACGGATGTACGAACGTCCAGCTGTCACTCCGACTGACAGCTGTAAGAAAACTTACTTCTTGTATTTCTCCCAACGCGTCGGTATTGATTAGTCCTTATGCCGTCGTCGCCGGTTGTCTTTAGGAAATGAAATTTCTTCTGTCTACTATTCGACCAACTTTGAAAACTAATATTGGTTTTGTTTCTACGGATTTTATTAAGAAAGGCACAGATATATGTAGTTATTAAATGAATTCGATTTAAGTGTTCTTAGCAAACGATATTAGTAACTAAAATATGAAGATGTTAGACAAATAGGTAAAATAAAAAAAAAGAAAAATAACACAGTTTACTAATCTCTTAGAGTCATCTTATAGTCATCTAGGGTGTTCCAATATTCTGTGGACATGTATTCTATGTATTTTTTAATCAAAGTAAGTTTATGTATTGAACACAATTTACCTCTATACAATTAATAAGGTGCTTAATTTGTGGGCAAGAGGGCATCAATCTTTTAAAAAATAAACACATTTTTGTGTGCGATTTTGAGTGCCTATGTTTTTGGTTTGGTTTGGTTGTAAATATTTGACTTTCACAAAAAAAAAACAGAAATGATCCTTGAAGGGCGAAACTACCTTCATCCCTACATAACGTCTGTTTTTTTAAAGGACCTTGTGTTGTTACATTTTTTGTCTCTATATCGCTTAGTTTTTGAAATTTTTTTCATAAAGCTGACATACAAAAAAAATATTAAAAAATGTCTATACCTATGTGGCGGATTCATCTATCCAAAAAAATCCTTTATGTGTTTTTCGCCACTGCACTGCAAGAAAAATCTACAAAATAAAATAGTTATTTTTGGTAAACACTTCTGTGTTAAACCTAAACGGACGCTGCTTGTCAGAAGTTGTGTTTACAGTTATAAAAATTTGCCTAACAAAGAAAAAAATGCTTAACGTTTCGGAAAGTTTTCTCTTTCCGTCGTCGGAAGCAAAAAAAATATAAAGAATCAAGAAAAAAACTATTTAAACTATTTAAATTGAACTATTCGAGAACACTTTACTTTTTAAAACAGATACGTCTACAAGAAATCGTTCACGTTCTAAGTTTTAAGTTCTAAGTGTTTACCAAAAATAACTATTTTATTTTGTAGATTTTTCTTGCAGTGCAGTGGCGAAAAACCCATAAAGGATTTTTTTGGATAAAAAAAAATATTTTCACATGTTGGCGCACAAAATCCAGTATGCGCTAATAGCCTGGTTGGCAAGAAACTGAACAAATTAGGTACAAAAAACAAAGTCCTCCTACTCTGGGTGCGAGCCCACCAAGGAATAGAAGGCAATGAAAAAGCAAACGATCTAGCTAGAAAAGGAGCGAACACTTCACTAACTGGACCAGAACCGATCTGCTTCCCAAGTGCAAACCAACTTAAAGCAGATCTCAAGAACCTGGAAGACTCCATCTGTAACCTGGAATGGGAATCATTCAACGGTCCAAGACACGCGAAGAAATTTCTTGCGAAAGACTTGCGACCCCGTAAAATCAAAGATTTTTCTTGATTTAAGTAAGAACTAGATTGAATTGTGAATGGTGAATGCAGATTTTGTGGGGAAAATCGCGGAACACCAAAACACGATGAGTGTGCCAGAGTGCACCCACATGACAATCATTCGTGCCATAAACTTTGGCACTACTGATATCAGAGATGGAGTAGTACTGGAGACTCTGTAAAACCGTCTTAGATAGTGGCTTTTGTCAAAGTCCTGAACTGTATGATGATATGTTATAGCTCATTAAATGGGGACACAATAAACCTATAATTTATAAGGTCGCGGTGATTAACTTCTCCCCTTTCATACAATCTACATCTACCGAGTGGACAAAAATGTGGAGTGTCAGTCAGTCATTTTTACGTTAATTGACGCTCGGATTTATTTTTGACTGATATTCTCTAACGTGCCCAAACCAAACAAAGCCCTTCTTTATTTAAAAAAAATAATAATTAACGTAAATTATGTTCAATTAACTTATTATGATTCAAAAACAAAGTAGCATTTGTATATCTGCAGAATATTGGGACACCCTGTGTTTTATTTCTCGAACTGTGTGGATAAACGAATGTCCAGCTGTCACTTGGGCTGACCCTTTAGATTAAGAGTAAAAAAGTCGACCTTTTTATGCTTTTTTTCCTGGATGGTTGCATCATTATTGATTAGTGGTTGCAGTTGACAGCTTGCCAAATTAAATTTCTTGCTGATTGTCGTTTATCCAGCTATTTAGCTAATTTTGATAAACTATTGATTTTTTGTTCATCTGAGACTAGTTACTCCAAAGCTAATATATCTAACATGAAAATGTAGGTAAATGTTAAAAGATAAAGAAAAAACCATTTCCATTCTTCATTCGAATATTTTTCAGGTAAAGTGAACACACAAAGTGTTTCATATTGGGACATTTAAGTCAGAAAACATATTTATTAAGAAATTGGAAGCTTCAAGTTGGCAGTACATATAAAGACATTAAGACAATAAACCAATGATTGTAAATTTTGAAGGAAATACGGTTTGATTTTAATACGGTCTGCTGGGTCTGATCTTTTAACTGCCATGGCAGAGACAGGCAAAAAAGTTCATAGTAGAATATTCGCCAAAATTCACTGCAGACCTGATAAGCAAAGAGAGAAAGATAGTCAGTGTTGTAGTAGGTCAATTAACAGGGTTGAATTGACATCTAAAGCTCATGGGATTGACGGACGAAACGAGGTGCAGGTTCTGTCAATCTGAAGAAGAAACATTTTATATTGGTGCCACAGCCTGGCAAATTTGCGGTTCTTTGTACTGGGCAGTGGCAGGCCATTAACACAGAGCTACATGGATGGTTCAGTCTCCAAATTGCTAGACCTTTTTGAAAAGTATAGTGCTGGAGAATGTAACAAAAGGGATCAGAAGAAGATCATAATAGATCTGAAAAAGTCGCAGTGGTTCACGCCGATAACCACCTCGAAGAATCTAATCTAATCTATAGTATATGGGTGATACATGTAAATTTAAAAAAATATATGGAAGACCTATAAAATCCATAGACTACTTTATCTTCATTTTTAACTTGTAAACGTTTTATTAATAATATAAAAGAATTAGGGGCCATAAATTTGAATATGAAAATACAAGTCGGTATACACTGACCGGCACGAAAAACGAGCACCTTAATATTTTCATGTATTTTAAAGTTTTATATATTGTGTTCTAGTGGACCGATTTTGATAATTTTTAAGCAATTTGGAGTTAAATTATTTGACTTTTTAATATATCTTTCTAAATTAGAAATGTAAGTTGTCATCGGCCATTTATACGAGGGAAAACATTATATTATATTTTGGTGAAAGTTCCAAATACCTTGTGGAGGATGTTAACAAAGCAAGAAATTTAAATATTATTTTGTCATCTAGATGTATCTTTTCTCAATAGTTTATTTTTTTGGTGATATTCGGTTTTGAAGAAGATCTAATATTTTTTCGTATTTTTATATTAAAACCATATTCTTTGCTTTTGGTCCAAGTCAACAGACGTAAAAAATAATATTTATGATTTATGAAACGTCTGTCTTTGAAAAATCGTATTATTATTGTCTGTTGGGCAATAACTCTAGCTTACAAAGAAAGTCCAAAAGTTGATTTCTACCATGATCAATTAAAGCACAGATAGCCTCTACTTCAGAACTTAAAACCATCTCTACTAGAGTAAACTTCAATAGGCAATAATAATATGACTTTTCAATGTCAGTTGCGTTACAAAAACAATAAACACTATTTTATAAGTGTATTGATGAGGACCCAAAAGCAAAGGCATGCTTTCAATGTTAAAATTGTTGTAAATCGTTACTACTTATTACCTCGTCTTATTCAAAAGCGAATATCTAAAATAAAAATAAAGCTATTAAGATGGTTAAAAAACAAACTATCCAGAAAATACGTACCTAGATGATAAAATGGTTTTTAAATTCCTTGCTTTGTTAATATATTCCACGGGGTGTCAAACTTTCACCTAAATATCCCAATAATATAACATTTTGTTTTTCCTCATATAATTGACACACGTGAACTTCATTTTTAATTTAGAAAGAAATACTAAAAAGTCAAATAACTTAGCTACAACTTACTTGGAAAATCATCAAAATCGGCCCACTAGAACAAAATATAGTAAACTTCAAACTACATCAAAATTTTCATCATCATTTTTCGTGCCGGTGAGTGTATAGCGATATGCAGAATAAGAATACTGTTTTGACTCTACCTATATTGATATAATAGATTCAAAATAAGAAGTATTTCTTCGGCTTTATGTCACACAAATTTCAAGATAGAATTAAATGAGCTGACACGGTATTAAAAATATTTTCCACATCGAGCGTTTCCATCGAAATTGCCCAACCAACCGTTTTAGCTGTGCTACCGTCGCTATGCACAGTGGTAGTTAATACTTAATACATTCAAAAATTCCAGGTTAGGGTATTCGGCATTCGGCAATGAAGGGGCCTTTTGAAGTCAGCTTATTTGACAGGCATATTTTATTTCCCATAGTAAAATATTGTAGTATGCAAAGAAAATTTACGATTTTGACAGATGATAATTTTGAAACCATATTTCAACAGCTTTTGATGTAGTAACTTTTGAAAATATTAACTTTATGGTTAAGAGATACTATTGGTAGATATAAATTCATATAATATAGTCATAGGAACTTTTGAAGTGAAACTTCTTTACGTGCGAGGGAATAACAATTCAAGGCCGTGACACGCCATGGCCTTCACACGACACGACCTTGTCGCACGAGCTAGCGAGAAAAAAAGTGGTAGGGATCGCGTAAACTCTAAAAAAACATTTGATTTAAAGCTAAGAAAATAATTAAAATAAACTTGATACCTGTGTACTAATATCCTCTGGTTGTGTGCTAGAAAGTAAATTTTCATGCATATTTTCATCGATAGGTTTGTAGCTTCTGAAAAACGGTCTAGATAAAGCATCTAGCTCATTTTCTAGCTCAGAATTAGAATTAATATAGTTAAGCAATTCGCATTTTCATTGGGAGACATTGTCATATTTATTTCAAATCAACGAGAATATTCGTATAATTTAACAAAGGTTACTGTAAACCACTATAAATACGAATTGTCGGTTAGGTTCAATTTTTTTTCTTTTCTTAATATACAGGGTGGTCCGAACTGTATTCCGGAAACTTCAGCAGCATATTTTACTGATAAAATTAAGTAAGAAAGTTCATATAAATATATATCCTATAAAATGCTTAGTTTCAAAGATACAGGGTGTAGATGTTTCATTTTTGGGGTTCCGTACCCAAAGGGTAAAAACGGGAACCCTATTACTAAGACTTCGCCGTCCGTCCGTCTGTCACAAAGGTCTATCTGATGAACCGTTATAGCTAGGCAGTTGAAATTTTCACAGATAATGTATCTATGTTGCCGCTATAAGAACAAATACTAAAAACAGAATTAAATAAATGTTTATAAATAAAAAAGTACTTTCACGAAACATTATCTTTTAAATAAGAATTTTACATAGAATTTTTCAAGTCCTCGGTGGCCGCGTGGTTAAAGGGTTAGGTCTTTACGCTGCTATGACGTTGGAGCACACAGGTTCGAATCCTAGTAAAGGCAATTCTTTTTTTTTAATTTTTACATATTTTTACATATTTATTTTTACTTTTTACATATTTATTATTGATTAATGCAATTTTTAGTAAAGCGTTTCTTCATTTTTTTTAAATTACTTATACTCGCATTCAAAATTTCAACTAAATCGGAAAAAAGTTTATATGAATAGTACGGAACCCTTCGTGCGCGAGTCCGACTCGCACTTGACCAATTTTTTATTTCAATGTTTTTCAAACAATTTCTGAAGTAACGTCAATATTTGTATGACAATTGTTGTCTGGGAGTTTTTTGATGTGAGAAATTTGATTTTGATATCACTATGACTCTCCTATTTGTAGGGGGCGCCACCTACATGTGTTTTAACTGTTTTGAGAGTAATAACTTTTTGTCCATACCTGTATAAAATTACTGAGTGAAAAAATATACATTTTCGTGATTTTCTGCTTAAAAAATGTCTCTTGGTAAAAATAGCTACGTGCTTTCCTTCTCAAGATATTTAGAATGGAAATAGTCAATACATGTCATTGACTAAAAATAAACATGTTGAGCAGATCTAGTTATTTGACTGAAATGAACTTTTTATGTTTTTAAACTAATCATAAATTTTTCTTCAAAAAAATGATGATAAAACAGTTTCTTTTGAATTTTTAGCACAAAAACATTTCAAATTTATGATTTCAGTCTAATAACTATTTAGTCAACATATTTAATTTATGTCAATGATGACAGATATTGGTAATTTCGATTCCAAATATCTCGAGAACCATTAGTCGTAGCGATTTTTACCAAGAGACCTTTTTTACGTAATAAACGTCGTAAATATATATTTTTTAACTCACTAGTTTTATACAGGTACGAACGAAAAGTTATTACTCTTCAAACCAGTTAAAAAATATGTAGGTGGCGCGCTCTATAAGTAGGAGTCATATTATTAACATCAAAATCAAATTTCTCACGTGAAAAAACTCCCTGACACCAATTTTCATCCAAATATTGACGTTACATCCGAAATTATTTTGAAAAAATCGAAATAAGATTGAAACTTCTACATCCTGTATCTGCGAAAAAAACTGCAGAATATGCTGCTAAAGTTTTAGGAATACGGTTTGGACCACCCTGTATATATGTATAAATTTAAGCGTTAACATTATTAGGTATTTGCATAAAAATGTATATTTTGAGTGATATTCCTCAAAATTTGTAAATAATGCAGGAAACAGAAATGTACAGATTACAGAAATAAATTGAAAATAATATTTATATTAAAACATCATTATATGTCAGTTTTTTAAACACGTTCTTCGAATCCTTCAATTTAATAGCTGTTAGTGAGAAGTTTCACTTCAAATATGCGCACGTAGTGCACATACTGTTTGTTTTACCGAAGGTAGATACACTATTTTTTGACACCCTATATATTCTCACCCTCTATATACTCTAGAATAAAAAGAAGAAAAAAATGCTTAATGTGAATGTTTGTTGGATTGGGTTAGTATCAGTAATAAGATATTATAATTTAATAATTAAAAAAAATGTTATGATGTTGCCTTGGGTAGGCCAACGCCTGTTTGCCTACGTTAATATACACGCCACTCAGATCCAGTGACAAAAAAAACATTATAATGGTTTTAACCATATCCACAACCATTTCCTACGCTATAACTATTTAAATATAGTTTTGATATTTATTTGAAGACGATATTTTTAACATACAGACACTGCACTATAGAAAAGCTAGAATAGTATGTTTTTTTTTCATGTTTTTTACAATTTATCCCTACACAGACTTTTTTAAGAATTTAATTTTGTTTTTATTGAACATCTCGAGAACGGAACAATGCAAACGGCAAAATCACATCATGCATTAAATTTTTGGTTACGTTTTAATTGATAGTTTAAAATTTTTGCCTTTGCTTTCCATTTATATATCGGAAATTATAAATTTTATTTCTCTTTCTCCATTGTTTTTCCGTATTTTCGAGATTCTTTCCATATTTTCTTAGTGCTTGTACCACTGTTCTCCACCTAGCATATACACACGTACTAACTTCGCTCCATGAGTTACTCTAGTTACCGCGCTCAAATAGAATTAAACCTTGAAAACTTGTTCGGTCTGATGGTTATCTTGAGGTGACAAAACCGGAGCTAACAAATTTAATTAAAGTCTGTTAACTGATCTCGCACGGCATCTGAGAAGACGCTTACTGTTAAAATGGATTTGGAAGGGAGAAGGGGAGGACGGGCTAAAAATATTTAATTTACAGGGGTAGGATTAACAAGTAAGATTAAGACTGTTTGCTGACATCCAGAGTATCATCGTGTTCAGTGCTGTGCTATTTGGTTTATTTATGTATTTTAAACGATGTTGATCGATTCGAACTTCAACTGCAACTGTGGATTAAATTAATTGAATTTTTAGTCCTTCTTAGAGACTCGTGCTCTATACAGATAGAACTCACATTTAGTTGTGATGTGTTTCATTAGTTTTCAACACCGAACGACACTATTTCAGAGCATCATTACGATACTGTTGCGGACCCGTGTGGACCCGACCTAACCTAACTATATGTCCCTTCCTCAGATAACCTTAATTAACCTTAAATATTATATGACATTTCATTTTCATTAAAGAATTGCCACCGTAATGATTAATTCGAAGTTTCGAGAAGAATCGAGTTCCACTGGAATGGAGTAGTACATACGAGAACATTCGAAACCTTCTCTACGCACCTAACGATCTATGGACTATTCGAGAAATCTTAAGCTGTGGGTATAAAAGCCGGCGGCTGTAGCCTGAAGAGGACAGATATAAATAAGACGAGTACAGTTAACGCGCAAAATTCAAAATAAATTCTTTCTAGATAAATAGTTGTAAATAGTTCTTTAAGTCTTTTATCGTTATTGTTTTTGTTAATTAGTGTTAAATAAATTGTGTTTAAATAAATTGGGACTTTCTATCCACACGGAACCGACGAAAAACGTAACAATACAGTAATTAATTTGTTTTGACCATTATGAAAAAACTTTAAATAAAAAAGTGTTAGGGGATGTTAGCAATTACATATATTGTAAGCAATTTAAAATTAGTTTGGAGTTTACAGGGTGCTTTGAAAAGATGGATGGAGATAACATTTTTTTTAAATATAAAATACCACTATATTTTTAATTTTATTTTTAGATTATGCGTAAAATTCTATAATTGTTTTATCATCATCATTTTCAGCTTATTCAACCATTTCCAATTATGGTGTAGCCTCCCTCGCATATTTAGAAACTCTCTTTGTAGTTGAGCCCATTGTTGTCTATTGTTGGCTATGCGGGCCCAAGTTCAATAAGTACTTCATGCTAACTTAATTCTTCTGTTGATTTCTGGTTGTAGAGACCCCGAGCTGTGTATTAGATGTCCCAAATATTCTTCTGCTATTTCCAGTGTTGTGTTATTTATTAGAATGTCTTTCCTGTCCTCTAGTTCGTTGTATATTACTTTAGTTTTTGCTAAATTCATTTTGATACCCACTTAATTGCTGGCTGTATTTTATATAAAATGTTATACCTCTAAAACTAATGGTTTTTGTAATTTATTTCGAGAATTATTTAAAAAAATATACTTAGATTTTAATATGGTGTGTGTTCCAACTTCAGAAATATATATTTCTGAAGTTGAAATGAATGGAAGTTCTCAAATTTGGTAGGAGAGTATTATAGAGTTGAAGTAAAAGATATTTGGTATATAAAGTTAGATATTACATGATGTTCAAAATAAATTACATTATTAGCATACAGGGTTTAAATCGTGATTTAAATCAAGTGATTTTTTTAATTTTAATCATGTGATTTAAATAAAAACAAAATAATTTTATTTAAACTTTATAATAAATCATAAATTATTATCATTTATTATAAATAATAAAAAAAATAACTGTAAAAGCTATAAAAACATGTCCTAGAAAACTATAAAAAATATTGCTATAAAAGATATAACAGTTAATAAATCGAAAAATAATTGTAAATGTTATAAAACTAGATAAAAATATCTATTCATCAATTTAAATGTTGTGCCGATTTTTGAAGTAATTTCGTGTGAATCCATTAAGCAGGACGCATATGATCGCGGAACGGAATGGATCGGAACGGAACGGATCGCAATGGAACGGAAATTTTAAAAAGTATATAATTAAGTTAGAGGCCGCACACTACCGCGGACCGGAGCCGCGAGGAATGGATCGGAACGGAAGGGAATCGCTGGGATTGCTTGCCGAGCGAATTTTTTCCGTGGTTCCACAAACCACTCAGGTTTTCAATAGAATGTTTACAAAATACGCACGATGCACAACAATTTTAAACAGGTTAGAGCAAGTTATTTATTATATTATCACGCAGTTCTGTGTTTGTGGATACGATGGATGAAGAACAATTGATTAATTTTATTCGTGGTTATCCACATCTTCATTTATTGAGTGATAAAAATTATCATAATCAACAAATGAGAGAAAATGCATGAGATGAAATTGTAAAGTATCCATCGCAAAAGAACAACACATACTAAAACTTAAACCAAGCCAGTCTAGTCGTAAATTACTCAAATATGTACAAATAATTTTTTCCGAGGAAGTCCGCGCTAATGTGCGGTGATTCAAAATTTCCATTCCGTTCCGATCCGATACGTTCCGATCCATTCCGTTCCGCGATAATGTGCGTCCTGCTTTAGACCGCTAAACGCAGGGATTTATTTTAAAATTTATGCATATAAGTGACAACAAATCACTGTTCAAATACATATCATTCGCAAAGTCTAGTTCAGAACTAGGTTCTTCTAATATAGAGACTATATCTTCATTCCCGAGAATCTATAATCGTCAGAAAATATGTTGTTTTATTTTTTTAAAGGGTTATTGTATGTTTCTGAATTCCTACCGACATTTTGGTCTGCAGTAAGTACTTTACACTTTGACATTAGATAATACATACTAATTTCATTCTCGACTTAAGACTATTTTCGAACAATAGTGTATTGTTTTATTAGGAGTAAAAATTATACCTTTTTTGACGATGCTGTACCTTGTACGTTACAGGGAGGTACAAAAAGAAATTTTTTTCTCCGAATAGAACGTAGTGTTTTTTTAAACATTACAAATAATTTTTTAATCAATTTCAAACATTGCAAATAATATAAACATTAATCGAGCAACAATTTGTACACTCATTGAATTTGAAACTTAATATCAGTTTAATAATATATTTTTGTACTTTTGTGCTTAGACGTTACAGTTCCTTACTTTTATGCCTAGATGTTAAAATGATAATAATTAATACTTTTAAGACGTTTGAAAAAAATCCTTTTTGATCTGAAGGGAGCGACTTTTTTTGCGGAATATATTGGTGACCGATGTGGAAAAAAACACGCGCGTCTTTAATTGGAAATAAGTCCTGGTCATTTGGAAATCCTATTTAAATGTTGTTTTGAATTAAAATCAAAAAAATCTGATTTAAATTAAAAAAAAATCTTATTTAAATAAAAAAAATCTGATTTTTTTTTAAATCATGATTTTTTCCAACCCTGTTAGTATACATATGAGATAAATCAGAATTGATTGACGTATTTAATTGTTTTCGGCCAAATGACTACAACTTTTGATTTTTCGGTATTTTTTTACTTTATTCGATAGAAAATGATATTCTGAATAGAATGACATAATCATATGTCAACTTTTGACATTCTCGTTTAAAAAACGTATTTGAGATTAAAAACATTTCTATTTCTTAATATTTTTTGATTCTTAAAACAAATGTAATAATGAACTTCATTATATCGTTGGCTTTAGGTGGTATCTTTTAACTTGAGTTTTTTTAAGATATTTAATGACTTATTTATTAGTATTTTTTCTAACGAGTTGTTTTTATTTCAGATCTCAGTTAACAAACGGATCCCTTTACATCAATAGTGTCAACGAAGAGCAAAGACTGACCGGGATCTATCAATGTATGGCAACATTGCCAAACGTAGGATCCATCGTTAGTAGAACGGCCAAACTCAGTATAGCTAGTAAGTTTTTAATTATATTTTGTCCCACTATCTTGATTTATATTCAAATCCAAATCATACAGTCTCAGGGCTTTGACAAAAGCCAGTATCTGAGTTCTCCATTTCCGATGTCAATCGTATCAAAGTTTATGGCACGAATGGTTGTTATCTCGGCGCACGCAGTGGTGAGGTTTTCTGCCATTTCCCCATTTTTCCCACAGAATCTGCACTCGCCACTGGGGTACTGTCTCCTCTTCAGGATTTAGAATTAATTAATGAGGTCAAAAATACGAAATATAAATATATGTACTTAGTTTTGGTTGGTTTGAAAGCAGATTTTTTTTAACTGTCAACACATTTTGTTTCTTAATTAAACCATGTATGGGGAAATGAAAGACCGAGACCAAGAGAGTCTTTGTCTTGGTCTTGCATTTGCTCATCACTAGCCCTTGGTCAGTAGCAGAGTTCGGAAAAAAAAACAGATGTGATGTTTAATTACTTTGTTAGTGGAAAATGTTAGTTTTGGCTAAGACGTAACTATTTTTTGAATACAGGTTTAAAATTTATTTGATAAATAGCAATCCGGTGGTGACTTACATACATAATATAACGATTGCGGTTGCATTTTTTTCAAGGATAGTTGTAATTAAAAAATTCGAGTATACCTTTACTAGTTTAGTTAGTAAAGCTTTTAAAATTAAGTAAAATTTGGATGAAACAAGAATAAACAATAAAACCAAAAATAAATCTCTTTTGCGGACTTCTGCGGTTATTTTCCGGTATTCAACAATGTGTTTTCTATAGATATAAGATCGAAAATATTGCTCCCGCAAGGCCGTAAAACTCCTTATTTACGACCTTTCTCTGGTATTTGAACATGTATTTTTATAAAGACAAAACTGCCAAAGCGGGAAATTGAGGAAAATTGCAAATTTATCGTTTTTCTTCGACCATTATTTCCAGTTTGGGTTTTCTCGTTACAGAAAGCAATCTTGCAAAGTCAGGGTCTAGTAACAACAAAGTGATTAAGGTTACCAAATATTTTACATTTAAGTATTCATAAGCTTGATTTATTATACTAAAATTAACTAATTATGTTTATTTTATTATAATGTATAATTTACATATGGTAATGAGATTTCATAGGCATAATGCAAATTCCTTTTATAAAATTTTACAAATATGTAACTAGCAAAATGGTGAACATACAATGCATTTTACGTCATGATTACACCAATTCTGACAAATGCCGAAAAAACGAGAACAGAAGAATCTATTTCACGTTGTGACTGTTTAATTTTAGACATTACAATTTGCAAAAACAGGAGTCGGTCAAGTTTGCCCCCCGTACTAGAGGAAATTCAAAAATAGATATACCATTATTTTGCACACATTTTGCACAATTTTGCACACCATAAATGATATTTTGCACACTTACCTAAAAGAAACCAGAGCAGTTTATTAAACGGGGAGAAAACTTGACCGTTCCCCCCATTTGTTACGAAATTGATTTAAGTATTTCTATGTACATCGATTCGGCTAATTTTGCACAATTTTGCACACCTGTTTTTAAATTTTGCACACCCTCCTGACGAAAGTTATAAATGGTTAAAAATTTGAAATCCACCCCCCCCCCCCATCTGTAGCTAAATTGAATTTTATTTATATCAAACGAATCAGATAATTTTGCACAATTTTGCACACCTGTTTTTGAATTTTGCACACCATCCTGATTAAAGTTATGAGGGTTTGAAAATTTGCAATTTCCCCCCCATCAGCTACGAAGTTGAATTTTGTTTATATCAAACGAATCTGCTAATTTTGCACAATTTTGCACAGCTATTTTCGAATTTTGCACACTCTCCTGACAAAAGTTATAGGGGTTTGAATATTTGAAATTTGTCTCATTGTGTGTGAATTGTCCCATTTAAAAAAAGACATAAGAATGAGTCATATTTGAAAATGAGAGATCTCAGCGCGACGTGGAAAACTGTACGGAACCCAGACTTCACCTTTTAACACCACCAGATAACCGAGATATGAGGGTTGCCGAAAAATGCAAAATTTTCACATTTACCCGGTATTTCAGGAAATAAGAGAGCTAGGACAAATCTGTGTGTAGAATCTTTAGTTTCATAAATGTTCTTCTATGCAAGCTATAAATTATCGAAAAGGTGAAATCTAAGTTCCGTGCAGTTTTTCACGTCGCTGAAATCTATCATTTTCGAAATATGACTCATACTTGTGTTTTTTTAAATGAGACATTTCACACACAATGGAGCAAATTTCAAATATTCGAACTCTTATAACTTTTGTCAGAAGAGTGTGCAATATTCGAAAATAGCTGTGCAAAATTAGCCGATTCGTTTGATATACACAAAATTCAATTTCGTGACAGAGGGGGGGGGGGGGAAATTGCAAATTTTCAAACCTTCATAACTTTAATCAGGATGGTGTGCAAAATTCAAAAACAGGAGTGCAAAATTAATCGATTCGTTTGATATAAAAAAATTCAATTTAGTCACAGATGGGGGGGAACTTTCAAATTTTCAACCGCTTATAACTTTCGTTAGGAGGGTGTGCAAAATTTGAAAATAGGTGTGCAAAATTTTGCAAAATTAGCCGAATTGATGTACATAGAAATAAATCAATTTCGTAACAAATGGGGGGAACAGTCAAGTTTGCCCCCCGTTTAAAAAACGGCTCTGGTTTCTCTTGGGTAAGTGTGCAAAATATAATTTATGGTGTGCAAAGTTGTGCAAAATGTGTGCTAAATAGTGGTATATTTATTTTTGAATTTCCTCTAATACGGGGGGCAAAGTTGACCGACCTCAAAAACAGTGTCGTCAAAACATGAAACTATCGTGAAATTGTCAGCTACTGGTCTGGTTGCAAAATTGCTTGACTGCAGCGAACAATTTTATGTTTATTTAATAGATCCTAAGGTAGATTGAGGATATCTCGATTCTAAGATATTAATTGAAGAAGTGATTGACCCGAAAAATGGTCTCTACAAACGAGGCACATCTAAAGGAATTTTGTTTCTGTGTTCTTTGTTTTCTAGAAATGATATTCGAGAATCCTCGGTAGGTTTTGAATGTGAAGTTTCTAATCTGATTACTGTCAGAGGGGTATTAATAAAAAAAGGATTTGTTTTCATTTTTAATAGTAGTTTTATATTAATAACAGGTAGGTACATTCTTATCTAAATGTTCAGTTATAGAGATGTTTTATTATTTTCAAGGGATTAATAATTTTATTATTTATTTGGTAGTTTTATGTTTATGATAGGCCATGGACTATTAACTGTCTGTTTTCTTAATAGGAAATTTTATTACGTTTTCTGTAAATGTATTATTAAGGTGGGAACGCATTAAGTGGTTGCAGTCCTGTCGCATCGCGAACTGGTAGCTTATTCTATATTTTTTTTTACATTTGGTCTTAGCTACTGAATATGTAGGTTCGATAATTGTAGAATAGATCTATTACTACTTACAGATCTATACTTACAAGTTGCTAGATTTTATGAAAATTATAGGACTGGAGAATGTAACCTAAGGATCAGAAGGGAACCACAATAGATCTGAAAGGTCGCAGTGGAACAGGCCGATAGCTACCTCGAAGAACCTAATTTATCTGCTTCTGATCTTTCTGCAACTTCTCCAAGTTCTGATAGGGTACCAGTGTTAAAATAGTCTTCGTTATCAAGAGTTTCTCAAAACATTTTAACTTTGTTACTTCAATTCGAAAGAAATATATTTGTACCTACTTTTTAATTAACGATGTTTTTGTATTAATATTATAAGTCAGCTTATCCAATAAATAATAAATTGACATATATATGTCAGAAAACATTCGACCAATGTGTACTACCAGTCATGATATATGTATGCGAAACCTGGACACTTAAAACGGACATCATAAGGAAACTGCAGGTCACACAACTCTCAATGGAACGAAATATGCTCAGAATAACCAAGAGAGACCGTAAAAAGAATAGAGTGAATACGACAAAAGACCCAGGTAATAGATCCACAGAGTCAAATCACAGTGTCATCCACAGAGTCAAATCCCTCAAATGGCAATGGGCAGGACACCTGGGAAGAAGATCGGACAACAAATGGGCTACAAAAATTACTGCATGGTATCCACGAGGAATTAAGAGACCTAGAGAAAGACCAAACCTGAGATGGGGCCATGATATTAGGAAATTATCAGGGATAATTTATGCCCGCATAGCCAACAATGGCCCAACTACAAAGAGAGCATTTAAATATGTAAGGGAGGCTACACCATAATTGCAAATGGTTGAATAAGCTGAGAATGATGATGATGATATGTCAGAGTTGATGGCGATATTTATGTATTATATCAAAGAGAAAGTAGTTCAGTATTTATTGATACATGGACGTGTCAATTTCCAAGAAAAAACAAGGACTATATGAAATGAATTATGTTCTTCATTCATAAAATTAAAGTTAATTTCTTATACACTGGTATGTTCTTAATATCTCCCAAGCTAAAGTTATATAATATCTCTACAACAATAATTATTCTGGACTTAACAAATGTTATACTACAGTTCGTTATACCCATGACAGAATGTCATATTTTTAAGAATGTTATGTTCAGTTAGTGTTTTGCATGTCACGCTGAGTTATATTAAAACAAATGTACGAATGTTTGTCTTGGATTAATACCGTAAATTTGTTCAACGTGTAAGTTTAACGTTACTTCTAGTCGTCGTGGCATATGTGACAGGGAATTTCTCTTAACGTCTATATTTAGGTTTTATGTATTCAGATTTGCTCTTTGTTTATGGATTTAACTGAATGCACGCTTGGCATAAAATCTATTTATATATAGACATGTATTAATTGGTTATAATTTATTGATATGAATTTAATTATTTAGCTAATTATAAATTAGACAGAAACACAAAAAAAAAAGTTGTAGTGGGTCTACTAACAGGGCATTGAACAGGCATCAAATCTATGCACGAAAAAAATTGTGAATAATGCTACAAATATAAAATCCTTTGTTGCAAAGTGTAGTGATATATAGAAGTACTTAGGATCATAAACTGCATATCAAGTAATAATTCCTCAGTGATTGTAGTAAAATGTAATCTGTATGTCGGCAATATTTCCGTTTCATTGTAGTAAAAATGACATCTTCGATCTTAACCAAAACTACAAATTATAGTGAAATCTAAATTTCTTATCGGCAATTCTTAAATACTTTTGTAGTAATAATTACTACAATTCGCTCTTAACCAATACCACATATTGCAGAAAAAAATTTCGCATTTAGAAATCAATGCGTCGCGGACGACTCCAAATGATGAGTCTCCTAACCTCAGTTTTGTTACACTGTTTACAGTTCCACTTATGAGTTTTATTTTTCCGAAATTCGGCAACAATTTTGCCATACTCCACTTTTCCGAGACCGGACATCCCCTGTGGACCCAAGTACAACGTGTAGCGCACTCAATTGATGTTTGATTTGCCTTTATAGCACGATCACAAATTCCACACTTACACGTCCGTCATATTTTCTGTCTTCCCTAATGCTGACTTTATAAAATTGCCACAACCTGCCATAAGCAAATTTTAATACAACTTTTTGTAGTACTACTTACTACAATGTTTCCATTCATTTTTGCAAAACATTCCTGTATCGATATTGTCTTTTACAAAACCAGTATTCCGGTACCGGAAGACCGGTTTTGGTACCGGTACCGGAAGACCAGTTTTGGTACCGATATCGGAAAACCGTTATCGAAAGACCGGTTTCAATCGATACCAGAGGACCGGTTTCAATCGGTACAGAAAAATAGGTTCATGATAATATGAAAATCAAACAAACAGTATAAAACAATTTCGGTACAGATTTTTGTGCAAAGCAGCTTATGTTTCTGGCTCGGAACGCAGAATATGTTGCGGTCGCAAGTAGTTAAGTTTTTTTATAATATAGGTAATATAACAAACATTTATCTTATTAGAGTATATTTAATGATGGGGAAAACCGATTAATTTCAATAGCCGAGTACTCAAGTTTCAAGCGATTTCAATAGTCGAGTACTCGATTATTGAATCGAGCGAAATATCGCTCGTATTTAAAAATACGGTTTTTCGCCTGTCGCTTGTTGTTTGTTGTACTCGTAACGCCAAGCAGTAAGTTGCGTGCGCAGAGCACATATTCTTTCGGTGATGAATGGAAAGTAGCAAGCGACGAGCGATTCGCTTGATCGTTTGCTTGATGCTTGATTTAGTTTATTTCAAGGCATTGTCGATGTAGGTTGTAAAATTTTTTCACTCAGATACGCAACGGATAAAGTCGTATAAATTTGCTATCTGCAATGTATGTATAGAAAATTCGCTTGGCTTTTAATGGAGTATGTCAAGGTGCGTATTCATTATCCGCACGAACGAACGAACGAATGTTCGCTAGTGGTATGGACGGGGACCGCACGATAGGACCGCACGAGAAGACCGGAGGCATTTGTTGGCGAACGCCTTTGATGTACCGACTCGAAACGGATGGTCGAGCGAACGAACGAACGAACGGCCGCATGCGTTCGGTCCCCGTCTAAATATACCGCACTTTCGTTCGTTCGTTCGTTCGGCTAATGAATACGCACCTTCACATTAAAATCGGATTTCAATTGATTTCATTCTAGGATCGCTTGCGTTCGTCGCTCGTAATTCGTCACTTGCATCGCCCGTTCATAGTCGAGCGACGTCAGTTATTTCAATAATCGAGTACTCGAGCGAATTTTCGCTCGAATTATCCCATCACTAATTATATTATCCTCAATATAGCTTAATTATTTCCTTCTCATAACAAAACTCACATACAAATAAAAGAATCTGCAGTATTAAAGAAAAATGCATTTCAGGTTCAAGTGTGTTATTAAAAAATTAATGTTATTTTCCAACAAAATAAAAAGAAAAAACTCTCTTCTGGACTAACTGGTCCAACTGGTCTTCCGGTCCAACCGGTGTTCCGGTCCAATGGAGGGTCCAACCGATCTTCCGGTATACCGGTTGTAGAACCGGATACCTGTCCTGAAGTCTTAGTATCGAACATCCCTAATCTACCATCAGTTATGATGGATTAATGATGGATTATCGGATGAAGCTATGTGCAGATTTTATCAATCTGAAGAAGAAACGACAGAACACATTTTATGTCAGTGTGACAGCCTGAAAATGTGCGGCTCGTTGTATTAGGCAATGATAGGTCATGGAGCTATATGGTGGATTCAGTCTCTAATTTATTAAACTTTTTGAAAAGGATAGGACTGGAAAATGTAAATTAGATATCAGAAGACCACAATAATAGACCCGAAAGCGTCGCAGTAAAACAGGCCGATAGCCACCTCAAAATATCTAATATTTATTATTATATTAACACAATTATAATTATAAATTACTGATATTTAGAACTAATACTAAGTATATTTTCCAGATACATAGCTAGTGGTGAATTGTTTTTAAGACAAATTTTATTGATCTTAAGACCCGCCGCAGTTTATTTTATCTTCTATTTGATTTGTAAATGTTTCTCTCAATGAATCACAAAAATATAAATATTAATCTTAGGTATATAGAACTACATAACACCTTTTTATAGTGATTGCGTAATGACGATTGCGTAAATTACCACTTTTGATATTGATAGTTATGTATCCGGCAAATCAAGGTCATGCCAAGAATAGCTGCAGAAGATCGTCTTCTCCCGAATCAGCATTATTTACATATAAAAGCAAATGTTCTCACACTATTGTCATTCCTGTTTATTCTCTTAATGTTGTCACTGTAACTTTTGAAAATAAAAATTTTTAAAAACGCAGCTCCGAACTTACTTACGCAAAACTTACTTAATTGGCGCGGTCGGTAGGATTATGCAGTAGTATTTTTCTAAATTTCGGGAGTGTCTCGACCGATTATCGAACATTTTCGCCAAATTGGGAGAAAGCTACGTAAGTTTTCAAGCTCTTCAGTGCAATTCTACGAACCAGCAACCAGCAGCAGCGGCAGTAGCAGCATTTCGACATCCGGGAATCGGGAAGAGTTGGAGACTACAGTACAAGGTAGGTGCCAATTCCTTTCGCTCCTTCTGACCCTCTGATTAAGGACTCAGTCGGAATATTTAATTATCAGTGTATTAAACACAAAATTTAGTTTAGTTTAGTCTATTGCAGACAATTAGTTTAGAAAAAAAATCAATTAATAAGTAAAATAAATAAGACAAAATAAATCGAAAAGAAAGTAATAAATAAAATAAATTCAATTTAATAATAAATAAAAAGTTATTTTTATACATTTTTAATTATTTAATGAGCGAATTAGAAGACCTTATTAATAGATTAAGGACTCTTAGTTTTGATAAAACAGAAATAAAAATGCCTAACACAAGTAATGACGATACATTAGCCGTTGATTGGAATTTATTTAAATCACGTTTAAATAATAATAAACCTTTCGATGGTGATTGTAACACTTTGAATAAATTTATTTTGAAATGTGACAAATTAATTCAAACTTATTCTATTCACAATAACAGTGAATTGAATTCTCATATCTTTGATTGTGTGCAAGAGAAATTGATTGGTAGGGCGGAAGTTATGGTAGGTAAAAGATCCGAACTAACAAACTGGGAATCTTTAAAAGCAGCTTTGCAACAGTGTTTTTCAGACCGCAGATACACAGATTGTTTGGTTCAGGAACTAACACGTACCAGGCCATACAAAGGCGAACATCTAATTAATTTCGGCACTAGATTACAGTTGTTGAGAAGTAACGTGGCACAACGCATTAGTAACGATTTAAATTTAACACAAGAACAAAAATTATGTCATATTAAATATTACGAGAAAACTGCATTGAATACTTTCATTGCTTGATGCACGGGAACACTCAAAAATAACATGCATCTTAAACAACTAAATTCACTCGAAGATGCTATGGCATATGTTGTAGAATTTGAGAATTTTGAGAAATTGTATGGAAACTTAAACAATCAAAATAATTTTAGTTTGCAAAATAAACAAAATATTTTTTCCAATGCACAAAATTTCTCAGGATTTCCAAATCAAAAATCAATGAATCAATCGAATTTTAATTTCGGAAATAATTTTAATACTAATCCTAATCAACAAAATATTTTCGGCAGACCAAATTTTAATAATTTCCAAAATAATAATACTCCAAATTTTAATACACCTAACAATCCAAATTTTAATAATTCGGGAAGCCATACTGGTTTTCACTCGCCTTCTCAGCCTATAAATATGCCTCAACCCCGACAACTACCCCCGCAAAGATATTTTACGAACAGAGAAGTTTTTGGTCCACCACAAAACGTGTTTGCACCAAAACCAATTCCACCAAGCCAACGAACAAAACCAATACCCATGTCTATTAGCGTAAAGAATACGAACGGATTTAATAAACAACAATCCGTGCAAAATCGGTTCAATAACCAACAACAGAGAGGTTGGAATCCTCCACAATTTATTTTCGAAGAACTACACGCTAATGAATATGAAGGAAACGAAGAAAATGCCCAACAGTACTATGATCAATACTGTAGAAATATCGAAAATGAGACATATTTTACTACAAACATGGAAAACACGAACTATCAACAAATCCAAAATTTCGAGGAATAAAAACCTAATGAAGAAAATCATGGATGCGGAAATTTTCACAATCCAGCCTATCCAGAAAATCCAACATAGTAGAAATAAATATATCAGCCAGCGGTATTTTGCCGTACATCGAATTAAAACACTCTAATATTAAACTTTTAATAGATACCCACAGCTCACGTTCAATTTTAAAACCAACAATTGCAGAAAAATTTTACCCACACTGTATATATCGTGAACCTAATACAATTAAAACAGCGATAGGTAGCGAAACAACACAATTTCAGGCAAAAATACCAGCATTTTTAGAATTTTCAGAAGACTACACAATCGATTTTATTCTATTTGATTTTCATAACTTTTTCGACGGTGTTATAGGTCTAAAAGATATAATAAATCTACAATTAAACATTGACTTAGTAAATAAAAAACTCGTAGGTTTTAACTTTGAGATTCCTTTTAAATATAGAACATCTTACGAAGCAAATTTCTGTATAACGTTAAATCCGAACGAAAAAGCTTTGAAACAAATACCAGTAAGTATATACGAGGGCGATATAATTATTAATAGAACTAATTTAGAAAATCTTATAATTCCTTCTACACTTTCTAACTCTGAAAATGGTTTTGCGACAGTTAAAATTCAAAAACCAACTAATAAAACTGTCTCAGTTATTTTGAATAAACCATTAGAAGTAAAATCTTTGAAAAGAAATTCTCATGAAATAAATAATTTAGAAAAGTTTTATTATTTCAATAGGGAAAATAAATGAATAAATCCATCAAATTTTAATCAGTCCGAAAATATAAACAAAAATAAATTTAGGGACGCAACTAAAGATAAAAAGGACAAGAACACACAAGCCGAAAATAATATTTCTAGGAATAAAGCGGAGACAAACAAGATGAACACCAATACTGTCTACAACCTAGGCGATACTGATAGTTCTGTAGGAGACTTTTTTCTCCTAGTAGATCAGAAGCCTAACAAAAGAAAGAAACGAAATAAAAGAACAAAACGAAAACGTAGAGAAATATTATCAAATATCGAAATAAAACAACCACCAGAGAACATTCAAACAAGAACTGGAATTACATCCAGAGTTAAAGATCCTCTACTTCAAGTAATTTATAAAAAAACATCTAAGGAACTACTATGTCAAGAAAGTAGTCAGAAGAATAACTTAACACACAGAACAATAAGTAAACCATATGTAATAATAAAGAACTACGAAACGAATACCGAAACAAATTTAGCACAAGATTCGATGAACTTTGACATGCCAACAAATGAAGAAATACGTAAGATCTTTAAAAATCAAACAGTCACCAGAAGAAATGGTAATGACAACGCCTATGGTCAAGCCTATCCACCTGAAAATTATAACTAATGACGAACTGCAGGAACAAGAACTGAAAGAACTTTAAAATGACGAACTGCAAGAACAGGCACATCTTTAAAATCATTATAATTAAATATAATAATTTTTAGCAAATAAGTACTAATAGAAATTCCCCCGTAATAGAAATCCATTCGACGAAGTTTATGCCATTTGAAATTGTACCCGAGAACAATAAACCCACTTGAACTTAATCAGCTGTAGGACAGAAAGAAAAATTATTTTACAGGGTGAAGCTAGCAGCATGGACGGTACTACACCTGGGCCCGAATTCTGTACTTAGAAAACGCTAAGTGCTTTTAGACGCTCAGCGTATATGACGTTAATTTTTGCTGAGCGCGCACTTAACTAACGATTTGGGTATTCTCGTCTGACGCGCTTAGCCTGTTAGCCTCTCTACTGATTGCGCTAAGCGCTTTAAAAACGGTTGCCTTAAAGGATCGTTTTGCTTGTCGAACTGTCAGTGAAAATCGAAAAAATTGTGATTTCGTGCGTTATCTTGCTCTTTAGTGAAAACTACTACTTGTTCTAAAAATTCCTAAATAAGTAATCGACAAATTACAAGTTGGTAGCTATAAATATTGTTCAAAACATCGAAAATGCTGTGAAGCGTTTTCAACATTTCCCTCGTATAATAAGAATAATGACATATCCATAGAAAAATAGGTTGACATAACTCAACAATAGGTTGTAAAATTCACGTAACATTAACATTTTTCATTGTTTTAGTCACATTTGACTATTAGATACCTGCGAAATTACGATGCTGTCAATATGCGCTCAACGCGTATCCAGAAAACGATTGGCACAGCAACGAGAATACCAAAATCGACTGCTTGACGTTCCGCTTATCGCATACTTTCGCTCACCGCTTTGAAAGCGTAACGTTTTTATGTCATAGTTACAGAATTTGGGCCCTGGTCCTTGGGTTAAATGATATTTTTCTATACTAAAAAATAATTTAAATAATTTAAACGCATTTAATACATGCCGTGATATGATAGGCTTAGCAGAAAACTTACTTTTAAGAACTGAATATTTAATTCAGGAGACATCTAATAGACTCGAAAATTTACACCCACATATTCGAGAAAAAAGAGGTTTAATAAACGTAGTAGGTCACATTAATAAATGGCTATTTGGTCATTAGAGTTGAGGGTTGGAACCTTTGGTGTTACACAGCAAAATAAAAACACTAAATCACCACAATACACCAAAACACTTTTACTTTTACACTGGACGCGCGTTTCGCTAACCATGTTAGCATCATCAGCAGATGATTGTAAACTTGTCAGTTTATAATCATCTGCTGATGATGCTAACATGGTTAGCGAAACGCGCGTCCAGTGTAAAAGTAAAAGTGTATTTGGTCAGTTAGATTCAAAAGATGGTAAACGTTATGACGAGGCTATTTCTACACTAGAAAATAATCAGAAAAATACAATCAAAGAAATGAAAATGCAAATTTTTCTTTCTAAAGGCTTAATAGATAGTTATAATAAAACTATAACAACTTTAAGTAATAATCAAAATATATTAGAGTTCAGCTTAAAAACATTCCAATCATCGGTACAACAAACTATAAGTAACCTAAACGACTATCTTAGTTTCCAAGGAGTTATAACACAGCTAAATTTAGATTGCCAAAATTTAATCTTATTTTTGGACAACTTGGAAGATGCTATCATGTTTTCAAAAGTCAATGCTTTGCATAATAGTGTTTTATCGAGTAATAACTTAAAGGAAATTTTGAATTATTTAGTCAAACTTTATGATCCATCAGAAGTACCAAAATTCAAAAATATTCTATTCTATCTTCTATCATATTATCAAATTTTGGGAACCCAAGTAAGTTAATTTTTGCGATACATGTTCCAATACTGAGACCAGATACCCTTTCCTTTTTTCATATATTTCCAATTATCCGAGATCAAGCCATTTTTATACCACGATACCCTTATTTGGCACATACCCAAGCAAGAAGACAATTCGCCGCCGAAATTTGTCCATCCATAGAAGAAACATACTTCTGCGTCGAAGAATTTCACCCCCACGACCAATGTGTTGAAGACTTGCTAGACAACCGAAGCATGGACAATTGTACAGCCCTTAAGGTCAACATCGAAGAACCAATCGTGAAACAAATAACGAGAGATATGGTTTTAATTCTCCCCATGAAGACAGAAAGAATATTGGCAAAATGTGACACCGATCAATACATCCAAATCAATCAAGCAGTACTTGTCAAAATTCCGGAGGCCTGCGAAATCCAAATACACGATAAGAAATTTTTCAACGACGAGAAAGTCAAAAAAAGAAAAACCCTGATTCTTCCAGAAATTAAAATATCCAACATCAATATATCCAAAATTCTAATGACACCCAATATTGCCAAAATAAATTTGGAAGAGATATACTGATTGAAGGACATGGCAAACCAATTGACTTTACCAGACGACCCTGTATATACCAGTCTATATAGTGGGACTCTATATATTGGAATGGAACTCTTAATATTATTTGCCATATTACTAATATTATTTAGAAGAAAACTGATCAATTGGTATCGATTTGTTGCCCAAAATTTCAGGAAGACGAAAAAAGAAGAAAGAAAAGATGTCGAGCTGAAGCCAAATTCATCAAAAATCAACTCCGTCGTTTTTGATTCTTAAGGAGGAAGGAGTTATGTATCCGGCAAATCAAGGCCATGCCAAGAATAGCTGCAGAAGATCGTCTTCTCCCGAATCAGCATTATTTACATATAACAGCAAAATGTTCTCACACTATTGTCATTCCTGTTTATTCTCTTAATGTTGTCACTGTAACTTTTGAAAATAAAAGTTTTTAAAAACGCAGCTCCGAGTTTCGGTTACTTAATTTGGTTAAGAAACTTATTCATAAATATTTACCAAGAATAAAAAACGCACAAAAGGGAAAGTAGTAGGTACCCATTAAAAATGGATATACAGTAGACTCTCGATTATATGTTATATGGGCTGTATCCTGGTATCCTCTTTGGCTGTACCCTAGCTCGGATATTTGACGGCTCGGATAATTCTGATTGATTTTTAAAATCTGTTTTTTATGTACCTACGTTGTGTTGCTTCGCTACTTTGTGTTGCTGCGGCAATTTCGGGATTCTCCGTAATTCCCCGTATTTACCTGATATATTAGGTCTGACGTTCGAGTAATACGGCGTCGCTCGGTTAATACGGATTTGTGTTATATGTGAGTACTGTGTACTATATAATGAAAAAACGCAGCAAATTCGCGGCAAATCATCAAGCGGGAGCCGGTGTCAAAAAATCCTCAAAAACGCCTCTCGTAATTTATAGACACCTCCTAATAAGTTTCGTGCTATAAACTTTTGCTCTATCCTGTGATTAACACTGTTTTATTTGTATTTTCAGAGTTATCTGGGTTTTACGAAGAACCACGCGACATAACCGTATACCTTGGCCAAAGAGCTCATTTCACCTGTTACGTAGACGCCGTACCATCGCCGAGGATACGATGGTTGAAAGACGAACGACCCTTACAAATTGACGACTTACGAATGACCGTACTGCCCTCCGGAGCTCTGGAGATCGACGAAGTTATGGAAAGCGATCAGGGATCATACAGGTAACTCGTTTTTTCCTACAGTTTAATGCTGGAGGCCATAATGGACATGTATAAAAGATAGACTAACCATATACATTGATTTTTATTTATTTTCTATGACACTGGTTCTTTTGATTCGATATACCGGGTGCATCCCAAAAGTGGCTCATCTCTATAACTTTTTTTATTTTTCAGATAAAAAAGCGATATTTGGTATGGTAGTATATGATATAAATCAGGGTTGATTGACGTATTCAATCGTTTTCTGTCACTTCCTGTTTCACCAGAAGCAACAACATCTTTTGATTTTTAAATTACACCCTCGGTATAATCTCCCGTTATTCGATAGCTATATCTCTCAAATTCGATAGAAAATGGCACTCTGAATAGAATGACATTGACACATTGACACACAATTTTTGACATTTTTGGATAGTTTAATTGAAATTGTAACATCCAGTTCATAACGACAATTTCACTCGAAATATTTACTGGGTGGTACCAAATTATTCGTAAAAAAATGCTTTTTCCAAATATGCTAATGAGCCACCTTTATTCCATTTCAGAGATATGATTAAAAAAGCAATTTGGGCATCTTTTAACCGACTAGCCCAAGACACGGAAAACATTAGATGATGAAATCTATTTTTCCAAGGCTTCTTGATTAAAAATTAGTGTTTGACACAATCATTATTATTGTTTAACACAACCATGGCACTCTAAATTGAAATTTAAAATACGATTTTTTTAAAGCGAAAATCTCAAAAATAAATATATGATATGTCCTTTTCTATCGAATAAAGTAAAAATATACCGGGGGTCGTTTTCGGTAAAACAAGAAGTGACCGAAAACAATTGAATACGTCAATCAATCCTAATTTATGTCTTATATTAACATACTAAATCTCGTTTTTTTTTATCTGTAGAAATAAAATAAGTAATTAGGTTGAGACACTTCTGAGACGCACCCGGTATACAAGCAAAATATATACAATCAGTTTGATTATTTCCAGTTTGATTTGACCCCAGACTAATACAGAATGTTTAGAAAAACATATGCTATCTCTCATGGGGAGATACCTCGCTTGAAAATAAGATTAACTTGTTATATTGACATAGGTCCTAACATTCTGCTTTGTGTTGTAGATACAGGGAATTAAATTTTTCATCCTTTTTCAATTTATAATTTTCTTCGGATTACTTTTAGCGATTCCAATGAAATCTTCGTTTTGTACAGAAAGGTTTGTCTATGTATATTGTTTGTCTGAGCTAGTGGCTCTAAATATCTTCTGTACAAAATGCTAAATTTGTTTATAGCGGTTTAAGCAAAATTGTAAATCTATTAAAATTAAGTAGGATTCATACACTTTACTAATATGTTTCTGTATTTTTAGATGTAACGCATCAGGATTAAATTCTTATAAATTAAGTAACAAAGCGCATATGTATATTAATGGAGATATGGAACAGGCTGCGCATAGTGCCGCTCCGATGTTTATAGCGCAGCCCCGGACATCCACTGTTATTGAAGGTCAGAATATATCCCTTGACTGCGCCGCCAACGGCAATCCCAATCCATCCATTTCATGGTTAATAGATGGATATCCAATTGATATGAAGTAAGTAATTTAGTAAACTTCATAACTAAATTAAAATACAATGTATTCTAATTGAATAATGTTAACAACATGTTCGAAAAGTAGGAGATATTAGCCGATTGGGCTCCTCCACATGCGCAGTTCGCTTGACCTTGACATATGTGGCTTTCAAACCTCCTTGAGTGATTCCAGAAAGAACCTTGTTGTGAGACCTTAAACGACCTTTAAGGTTGACTTTCAGATGTATTTGAAATGCGTTTGTGTACCCTTCACAAGGACCTTGATGTATGATCTTGAAAGACCAGATGTCTTTGGAATGAATCGTGCGTATCGATGCTCTTAGGAGAATATGGGTGGGGGGGGAGGTCTTATTTAAACTCTGACATGCCTCTACAGAATCTTATTGTAACGTATATATTTTTGGTGTGTGCAGCATTGTATAGGTTGTTCAGTAATTACTTATAAAGTTTACATTAACAAAATGTTATATATATGTGAAGCTTGTGGTAAATCGTTTACGCGAAGTTATAATATGCGGCGCCATAAAGCCGAATCGTGTAAAAAAGCAACCGACCCTGGACCTTCAACACCTAAACGTCAAGCTCTACACCCATCAATATCAAATGTTCAGCACACCTGTACGTCATGTAATATCACAATTCCCAGCAATCAGATATCCCGTCATGAGAGAACATTGCAGCATAGGAATAATGCAGCAATTCCATTATCAGAAAACGTCCAAATTATTCAAACTGCATTTAAATGTAGGATCGTTAGTTATCGAGTATGTGCAGTTAATGTCTACATAGATTACCAAATGTTCTTTAATGAAATAAAATCCACAGTGTTAGACCTATTGAAAAACATAATTTTTGCTCATAACAGCATCAAAGTAAACATGGAAGTATTTGGTTCTTATATTTTACCATCCACTGAAAATTATAGTAGCGAGAAATCATTTAATACTGCTAATCAAATTATCGATGGGTCTTCAGACTTAGATGAGAAATATTTATGGTTTGTCGATAAATTGATGACACAAGCATCTGAATTTCTTGAAAAAGACTCAGGTATGTTATAGATACTAAAGTTAAATAAGATGTATAGAGAATAATATTTCAGTTTATTTTAGGTTGGGCCTTACAAAAAATTATGTACTTAGAAATTAACGTTAACAAGTTTAACCCTATCGGTGGATCTTCATTCGTTGAGTTGCCAACTCCCATTCGGAGAAAAGAAGCCGTTGTCAATGTCAGAAACATGGATCAGTATTGTTTTGCGTGGGCCATAACGTCAGCCTTGTGTCCAGCTAAGTCTAAAATTGCAGAACTATCTTCATATCCACATTTTGCAACATTGTTAAATATAGCAGGTTTGGATTTTCCAATGAATTTGCGCGATATAAAAACTTTTGAACAATTGAATAATATATCAGTTAACGTTTATGGTCTCGAAAGCAAAATTGAAAATAATAAAATAGTTTGGGAAGTTGTAGGTCCATTGCGGTACACAGAAAGGAAATTGGTGGTACATGTGAATTTACTATTACTAATTGAAGATTGTAAAGTTAATAGTGATGGACATATATGCAATATAAATTGTGTTAAAACACATTATTGCTGGATAAAAAACTTGTCTCGTCTTGTTTCCAGCCAAATAAACTCTCATCAACATAAGCTTTACTTTTGCGATGGTTGTTTATTACATTTCAGTTCAGCACATGCTTTGGTATTGCATCAGAATCATGACTGTAATCACGTGTACACATCAATACCGTCTGTGACCCATAAGCTTGATAAATACGGTAAATGCGTTCCCGAAAACATTCTAAAATTCGAAAACATCGAAAAACAATTAAGGGTACCGTTTGTAGTATATGCCGATTTTGAATCAATTCTTAAACCGATTGCTACTGTTGCGCCAAGTTCAACAAAATCATATACATTAAAAAGCGTCAAACACGAACCTTATTCGTTCGCTTATTTGATAAAATGTTCTTTCGATGATAGTTTTTCTAAATTTGAGACGTATCGCGGTAAGGACGCCGCTAAAGAGTTTGTTTCTCACATAGAAAATGATTTAAGAAGTATTTACAACATATATCTAAAAGATTTTAAGAAGATGATCCCATTGAGCAATAAAGAAAAACTTGAGTTTATTAACGCAAAAACATGTTTTATATGTGAAAGATTATTTGATATCCAAGAGCAAAAAGTTAGGGACCACTGCCATCTCACCGGAAAATACAGAGGTGCAGCTCACGGAACCTGTAATATAAATTTTAAATTACCCAACTTTGTACCCATTGTCTTTCACAATTTAAGCGGCTACGATTCTCATATGTTCATTAAGGAATTATGTCGTCATGGAGACAAAATTGATATTATTGCCCAGAGTAAAGAAAAGTATGTCTCGTTTACAAAAAGCATTTACGTTGACGATTATGTAGGTAGTAAGGGTGAGGTAAAAAAGAAATATTTAAAATTGAGGTTTATAGACAGTTTTAAATTTTTATCTACATCTCTTTCAAATTTGGGAAATGGTTTATCAATTGAAAACTTTAAGGAAACAAAAAAGCATTTTCCGGAGAAAGAAAAATTTGACCTAATGCGTCAAAAAGGTGTATTTCCGTATACATTTATGGATAGTTTGAAGAAAATGAATAACCGTTCACTTCCTACTAAACATGAATTTTACGATGATTTAAATAACGAACATATTAGCGATGTGGACTATCAAAGAGCAAAGGATGTCTGGCGCTTATTCAATTGCAAAACTCTAGGGGATTATTCGGATTTATACTTAAAATCGGATACTCTTCTTCTGTGCGATGTTTTCGAAAATTTTCGCGATACAAGTTTAAAAATACATAAATTGGATCCACTTCAATACTATAGTTTACCCAGCTTGTCATTTGACTCAATGCTGCGCATGACCAAGGTAGAGTTAGAATTGCTAACGGATATTGATATGATTCACTTTTTTAAAAACGGTATTCGTGGTGGTGTAAGTCAGTGTTCGGAAAGAAAACATATAGCAAATAATAAGTTTCTTCCAAATTATAATCCTTCAGAACCTTCATCATTTATTATGTATTTAGACGCAACAAATTTATATGGATATAGTATGTCTCAACCATTACCATTAAGAGATTTCCGTTGGTTAACAGAACGTGAAATAATAGATTTAGACATAATGAATGTTGAAGACGATAGTAAATACGGTTACGTTTTGGAAGTTGATATACATTATCCTAAGCACTTGCACGATAAACATTCAGATCTTCCGTTCTTAGTTGAAAATATAGTGCCACCTACGGAAACATCAAAATTAACAAAACTAATTCCGAATTTAAACGATAAAAGAAAATATATTGTTCATTATCAAACACTCAAACAAGCCATAAAAAATGATCTGATAGTAACAGAAATTCATAGGGTATTAAAATTCCAGCAGTCACGATGGTTAAAAAAATATATCGATTTTAATACAGAACTAAGGAATAAATCTAAAACTAAATTTAAAAAAGACTTATTTAAACTATATAATAATGCCGTTTTTGGAAAAACCATGGAAAATGTTGAAAATCGTAAAGATATTAAATTAGTCACTCATTGGGAAAATAAAGGTAAACGATTAGGAGCCCAGGCTTTGATTGCTCGTCCAAATTTTAAAACCAGCTCAATTTTTACTGAAGATTTAGTCGCAATTCATATGGGTAGACTGAAAATACTATATGATAAACCTATATATACGGGATTTTCAATATTGGATATGTCTAAAGTTGTAATTTATGATTTTTTCTATAATTTTATTAAAAAAAAGTTTGGCGCTGACGCTTCTCTATTGTACACTGACACGGATTCATTGATATTAAAAATATATACGGAAAATTTTTACCAGATTATGGTTGAAAACCCAACAAAATTTGATACATCAAATTATGCATTTAATAACAACTACAACATTAAGAAAAGCGAATCGATATTGGGTAGAATGAAAGATGAATTTCCATCTGATCCAATAAAATGCTTCTATGGCACAGGTGCCAAAGCTTATTATGTGGCCTCAGTCAACACTGAAATAAAAAAGGCAAAAGGTGTAAAAAAACCAATAATCGCAAAAGATTTAACTGTAGACGATTATAAGAAAGTAGTAGAACGTGGTGGTCTTATATTTCGTAAAATGAAATCTTTCAAAAGTGACTTGCACGACGTTTACACGATGATAACCAACCGAGTGGCTCTTAATTCTAGAGATGACAAAAGATATCTAATTCCTACGACAACAAAAACTCTACCTTGGGGGCATACAGATATTGAGTTTTATAAAACAGATCCCGATACTAATTTAAATATATTTTTATATATCGCCGAACAGATGCTTCGAGATGAAATAGATGAAAGCGTATAAGTTGAAAAGTCCTATCTGTAGATATTAGTTTTAATTGAAAATAGAATATGTAAATGTATATAACTGTGTCCATTACGCATTTGTGCTTTGTAAATGTTTAAATTTTTATGTATTTTTTTTTTGTTAACATGTTTTAGAAAAGCTTATTTAACTGTGATTTATTTTATATTACTTAAATAAAATCATATTTGTTCCCCAAAAAAAATCTATGTTGTTTTTTTATTGTTCATATTCACATCTGAATTTAATACTTAATTAAGATAATTCCTACTAAAAGTTAAAGAGATTGTGTTATTATTCCATAGATATACATTTAAACTAAACTTACTTAACAAAGCTACCAAACATGAACTGAGATCACTGCATTTTATAGTGTAGGATAAAAAATTAGAACAAAGAAGAAAAATAGTTTGGCAGTCTGTACAGCTGCAGACAAATATATCTTATTCTTAAGTCAGCAATAATTTCAAATACAATTTAAAGAAAAATGCACATTTCTCTTAGAAGCTATTCATTTTCAAGTCAGAAACTCTGAACATATATTAGTGTGTTTAGGTCTATTAACAAAAAAAAAAAAACATTGATTAAAAAAAGATGGCATTGTGACCCAACAACTCATTTTAGCTACTCCTTTTAACTACTCATTTTAAAAGAAGAAAAAAAAATGCAGATTTTCAAAGTTAATGATAACACTACCTATATATGATTTTCTTTCAACTCTGAGCATATATTGGTGTATTAGGGCTGTTAAAAAAAATAAAAAATGTATTAATAATATTTATTTATTTAAAAAACTATAAATTATAATTATTAAAATAAACTATAAATTATATAGATAGCACTGCGAAATTATTAAAGAGAGCGTGTCTTTTACGTTCACGCTCTCCTAAATATTTCTCTGTTTTTATTGAGTCCTTGCAGTTGTAGGTAGTATTATAGGATTCACCCTATAATACTCCTCTGGGGCAGTATCCCTGCCCTGGTTCGTCCCCACGATAAATCGGATGGTGGGACCGTCTCATCCAGCTGATCCCAGGGATATATCGTATGGTATTGGTGGAGGCGTCGTATCGACTGGTTTGGCGAAACCGTCTCCCATGGTTCGTCCCAGGATATGTCGGCTGGTATTGGTGGAGGCGTCATCTCGGCTGGTTTTGGTGGAACTATCTCCCATGGTTCGTCCCAGGATACATCAGCTGGTGGTATTGACGGAGGCGACATATCCGGTTGGTTTTATTGAAACCGTCTCCCATGGTTCGTCCCATGATACATCAGCTGGTATTGATGGAGGCATCATATCGGCTGGTTTTGGTTGGAACCGTCTCCCATGGTTCATCCCAGGATATGTCAGCTGGCGGTGGTGTTGGAGTTTTTTACTGGTTTCCACAAATCCATAGTTAACTTGTAAGAAATGGACACTGGTTTGATTTTAGTAATGTACTGTATCACTAAGTGACAGTATATGATAGAATACAACACAGATTTGAGCTTTAAGTAGAAGTAAAACCCCACCATGATTTTAACTCCTCCTACTATCTTTAACTCCGCCCACTATTTTGTGAATAGCTTCCCTACTGCAACCAGTTTCAATATTCCAATGTCGAGAACATTTAAAATGGCAACAATGTTACATCTTAATATCGAGAGTTTGTGTGCGTTCAGGGACACAGCGGCTGACCGGTCGCGCTGAAACTTTTGCTAAGCGGCTGACTGTTTTTTGTGTGTAAAAGAGACCACTTACGCAACCGCTAACCGTCCCTGAACGCGCCCTTTAGATCTTGATGTTAAGGACTTTTTGGGTTGTTAAAGTATATAACCGAACATTTAAGATACACTCTGTTTAATGTAACTTTACCCTTGAAACATATTGAAGAATAATATTCAAACCGCATGCATCAGGTATAGGGAGAGTTTGTAGTGGGGTGTTCGTGTATAAAAGTAGCTCAACAGTATAAATTTCATTAGTTTTCCTAGCGAGAGATGTCCGAACATAACCTATTTAATACGCAGACTATAATGGCAAATATAATTTGTGATGATATCGATTTCCAACTTGAGAGTGAAGAGTTTGATCGCATATTTGCGAAAGTGGTGGAAGAGGAGAAGAAAAACCAAAAGTGAATATTATATCAAATATTCAGGTGGTTCAGCCTAAACCATCTCCAGTAGGGGGTAAAAAACAAACAATCCGGATCAAAGTTGAAGAACATACTGAAGGGGGAGACACCTTATAAGAGAAAAAGTGGTGGTGAAAAACGTAATACTAAGTGTAATAAGGAAAACAAGAACAGCAACCTCACCACGAGCTGCTCCAACAATTGCAGCTTAAGAGTCGCAACCGGTTCAACACCCACAGCAGCAGCAGCAGCAACAGCAAGAAGAGCAGACTTTCGACGACTACTTGAGTGAGGGAAGAGCGAAACCTGTTCGCCCAAGTGGTGCGAATAAAAAAGAACAGTTCTTGGACGAATTCAGAAGCAAATTGAATTGAGTGTAGTGGAAGCGCGAGAAACACTTGCACTACAACAACTGGAACTTCAGATTAGGGAGGAGCGTCTAAAAAGTGTGAACATAGAATGAGGACTATATTAAGTCTCTAAAATAATTAGTGTATTGGTTAAGACAGGAAGTTGTAATTATAGTATTTTTTTTCAAATGGTTTAAAATAAAAGGCTATTTTACAATAATTATTGTGATTATTTTTTTTTTTTATTAGAACAAAGTAAATACAAATAATACACTTATAGATCACTAGTGGGTTCAGGTAAGAACTAGACTAAGGAAGAATGCTGATGTTGCCATAGGCTTGAAAAATTCCCTGAATTATTCTATAATACTGCATAGTATGCGCAGAGGGTGTAACAATTGGGGGAGATCGGCTATAAGATAGAGTTCCTCATACGTTATTGCATTAGTCTTCAGATATTGCCCCGAAGAGATAAAAAAACATGTCTTCTGTAAATGGTGAGGAAATATTAAATTCCCTTCCGGACTGCGAAGATCCGAACTACAGTGATCTTAGATTTTGAAGATCTTGTTCAAAAACGAGTGGAGACAATAGAAATATCAAGAAAATGAAGAACAATCAAGAATATCGCAGAAACAGCATTCGCCCGGCTCAGCTTCAAGTACCAAATTTAAAGCGAATGTTGACGATGGATGAGAAAACTAATACTGAGAGAGAGGAAAGAAAAGAAAACAGTATCTTCATCATCAACAATTGCCACATTGTCAGGGGTCTTTATCACATCGTGTCGCACCATGATTGTCCATCAAGCTCCTTGTGAAGGGTACACAAACGCATTTCAAATACATCTGAAAGTCAACCTTAAAGGTCGTTTAAGGTCTCACAACAAGGTTCTTTCTGGAATCACTCAAGGAGGTTTGAAAGCCACATATGTCAAGGTCAAGCGAACTGCGCATGTGGAGGAGCCCAATCGGCTAATATCTCCTACTTCGAAACACAAAAAAAATACGATTCAATGTGTAAAATTGAACGTATATGGGAGAAATGTTTAAGTTTTTAAATCTTTTTTAATATTTTTTCTTGTTTCTACCAGTAAAAAATCTTATTTTTAGCGATTTGGATAGTAGATTTAGTTTGGTCGGATCGACTAGTTCCCTTAGGATTACGAAAATCCAAGAACAAGATGGCGGTACTTATCAGTGTCGAGCACAAAACCGAGAAGATAGTTTAGACGCTTTTGCCCTTATTGAAATTCAAGTAAGTCCACACATTTTCAAATATTTTAGGGTACCCTATAAGGCCGTGGCCTAACATAGCTGCACGCGTAGAGCCGAGTGGAACGGACAGTAGTAGCTTCGCGGTCCTCCCCGCTCTAAGCTTCGTTAGGGTAGGATTTCCTAACTGCATCGAAACGTATGCGTTCGACGCATGCGATAAACACGAGGTACTGGTTCAGTGCAATTATGTACAACTGATTTCCTTTGTGAGCGTCTGACGCTTCAGTGTCCGGCAATCGCATGACTGCCCTCGAGAGGAGTCTAGACGCACATGCTTTGCGTTTTCATAGTGAAAAGTATAAGGAATGTGTATGCGTTCTTTTTTTATTAATATTTTATAATAAAAACAAACATGTCTACAGTGGAAAAATCAACTAACTGTAATGAAACATAAAATGTTACAATTTTCGCCTGAAGAGGATGAGCAACTAATAGAATTCATAGCTGAACACCCTGCTATTTATGACAGCGGACAAAAAGATCATTAAGATCAACAAATACGGGAGAACATATGGAAACATATTTCTGAAAAACTAAAGAGAACAGGTTTGTATCAACAAAATATATAAACATGTTTTTTACAGGGTTTGGTCTTACTATTATTTATTTTAATCGCGATAAGATATACAAAAAAACCGAGACTAGATTATTTAAAAAAAGTTTTGAATCTACACAATTTTAAGAACGTAATCTTGATACCATTGCTTCTTGCCATGCAACACTTCCTAGAAGACTGTTAAGATAGGTTTTGAGTGGTCCCTTATTTCAAAACCTTCTAAGCTTAAAAATCTATTTTAAAATATTTTTTTCCAGAACATTATTTTAATATGAAACGCTGATAGAAAAACACAACCTGGTGCGTTTGCCGCAGCGCGTTCAACGCATCTAACGTACACGTCAGACGCATGCGTCTCGACGCAGTTAGGAAATCCTACCGTTAGGTTGTACGCCTCATGTAGAAACGTATACTTATTTATATTTTTCTAACTCAAATTCTTATTTATTTATGCTAATTAACTAGCTTAGTTTAATAACTAGTTTACCTAGTTATTGTATAGCATGTCAGATATCCACAGTTCATACCAAATAAACTTTTAGTCACGTAATTAAACTTGACCGGCACAGCGATGTCCACTTTTACATATTTTCTTTTAATCAAAATATTTTAGGAAAAAAAAATAAATTAATTACAAATGTATAAACAGTTATTATTTACATTAACAAAACTCGCCTTTTTAACAGCACTTAAGGGACATAAAGGGCCGTTACTACCGCTTTCCCGTTCAAAATATTCTAATAAAGTTGCGATGAGTTTTTTAAATCTTGTACACTTCGCACTAAAAAAGGTTCTACAGAGAACAATGTTAAAGCATCACAACACTATTTATTTAAACCAAAAACTCGTGTAAAACTACTACTAAAGTGTAAAAAACGAATGACAATGACAGGAAATAAATAAATAAATGTGGCAACTAGACATTTTTACAGCAGAGCTACCACCTGAATCCCCAGCGCGTAATTTAAATTCCAGTACGGCATATATTATAATATACAATACAGTATATATTTGCCATGGTTGGCAATAGTGATGCGCAAAACTGTTATTTTTAGATAACAGTTGAAACTGTTATAGTTATTTATAAAAAACAGCTTAAAATAACAGCTTAAAAATAACAGGTTTCTTTATTTTACTGCTAAATATCTGAAAGAGTATGAGACGGTCACCGCCAGGCGTATTAACGCAGTTGCAAGTTGCAACAATGACGTGCTCGGTGGTAGTATTTCCAGGGTGTCAAAACATTTCTAAATTCGATTGTTATCTAAAATACCTCTCTAAAAACGTTCGTTGTTTACAAATAAGCGCTGTTTACAAATTGCGATATAAAAAAAGCCAAAATTCCGCCACTCGTCTATACCTACACATTGCGGTCTACCTACGCCCTGCCCCTCGATCCACGTAGATCCTGAATTGCGTAGCAGTGTACAGGGTGCATATCACTCGACGGGCGAGAAGCTCTTAGTTATGATTTTACCATTTGCGGTAAAAAAATAGCAATATAAGAAAATATGTAGTATATTCTTCATAAGTAAACCAACTACACACTAGAGTTCGAATTAATTTTACACTTAAACTAGCGTGTACCCGCGACTTTGTTCGCATCGAATTAATAATTTCAAATGGTGATGATAAAGCAAAACAAGAATTTCCATTAACATACAAACTGGATAAAATTTTCTCGCATTTGCCAAAAATAAGCTTTCTAACGTCGAGCAGTTTAAGCAGAACCGTGGTTAATCAATTACTCAACTTTTTGGAACACCCTGTATGATTTTTTAAAAAATTCAAAATATGTAAAAAAAACAAAATAAATTATGCGTGTCCAGGCGTTTTCCCGAAAGACTAACCGTTTTTTAAATAACAAATATTGTAATATTTAAGGGGCGTTTTCACCCTGTTGGAATTTGAGATTCGAGAAACCCCTCCTTATCGAACCTCAACCCCACAGTCAATCCGTTTGCAAAAAATCAGCTTTAAACGCCCAGCAGTTTAAGCAGAATATTACTCAATGGTCATTTTTTATGAAACACCCTGTATATATTTTTAAAAAATCTTAAAATATGTAAAACAACATAATAAAATATACGTGTTTTAAGAGTTTTTCCGAAAAACTCACCGGTTTTTAAATAAAAAATATTCTAATATTTGAGAGTAGTTTCACCCCCTTAGAATTCGAGTTTCGAAAAATCCCTTCTTATCGAACCTCTACACACTAAAGTCAATCCGTTTTCCAAAAATCAGCTTTTTACGTCAAGGGCTTTAAGCAGGATCGTGATTAATCAATGACCAGATTTTTCAAAACACCCTGTATACATTTTTAAAAAATCTTATAATATTCTGAAAATTTTTCAGAATAAATAAATACCTAAATATTGAAACTTAATAAGTAAGTACTGAAACATACAGCGCCATAATATCTCGACCTCCGTCCGTTATGCTCGTAACAGGGTGAAACAGAATGTATCTAAAACAACTGATGCGTTATTCCCCAACCTGTTTCGAACCTCCATCGACAATCGACCGATGCAGCAGCGTTCCTTTCCCACACCGATTATCTCGACCACCGCCCTGTTATGCTCGTAACAGGTTGAAAAACAACCTATCTAAAATGACTGCTTCTCCAACCCGTTGCGAGCCTCCATCGACAATCGACCGATGCAGCAGCGTTCCTTTCCCACACCTGTTATCTCCACCGCCAGGCGTTATGCCCGCAACTGTTTCAAAAAACCTGCTTCTTTTATATCCTATTATTTTTAAGCTGTTGTAAATCATCGACGGTATCGACCGAAGCAGCTACGTTCGCCGTAGCGCTTTCCCCACTCCGTTATCCGTTGTCTCGCCGCCTGTATCGATGGTTGACGAAATAACAGGTCTGTTCGTTTTCCTGTTATTATCGATTCTGAATCGTCCTAGAACTCTCCAGCGCATGCGCAAATGAAATAATGTCTTCATATTTCTTTCTGCGCATACGCATCACAATTCTAAGACGGTTCAGAATCGGTAATAACAGGAAAACGAAAAAAGCTAACATGTTTTCCATCCATACTAGTTGTTTTTTGGAATTGCTTCGAGCAGCATAGAATTTCGTGGTGATGCAGAGCGCCGACTTCGTTTTTCGTTTCACGAGCGGCCGATCTCTACGTGTCGTTATTTTATATCTGTTATTTTTTAGAAGTAGTAACGGTTGCGTTATGTTATTTATAAATAATTGTTATAAAATAACAGATAGTTAAATAACAACCCATCACTAGTTGGCAACAATGAATTTAAAAATCGCGCCCTCGATTACGCAACTAAAAGTTTATAATAATTAAGTTGATATCAAATACATATAATACGTTTCTATGTTTTATCCTAAATCATTCAATTTTTATTAATAATATATACTTACGTCTATAATTATTCAATATTCTTTAATAGGAATATGGTGGTAGGTTTACGCCATGCACTAAATTAATTTCTTTTTAGGTGCCTCCTAGATTTTTAAAGAAACCCGAAGATAGGACAGAATATTCTACAAAAGATATAGAATTAGAATGTAGCGTATATGGTATACCCGAACCGAAAATTCAATGGTTCAAAGACGGTGAACTAGTCAAGTATTCTGAATACTATAAACTTGTAAATGGGTATGTTGATATTTTTATAAGTATGCCTACATATATGTGTTTTAATTTTTGAATTTTATATTTTAGAAATAATTTGAAAATAATGGGACTCCTTGTTTCTGATTCTGGAATTTTTCAATGTTTTGCAACTAATCCGGCTGGCAATATCCAGGCTGCAGCTAGCCTGAAAATCTTAACTAACCCCGGTATGTATTTACATAAATTTTCTATAATTCATTCTATTTAATAATATTTATATAAAATATATTATGACTGTTATGATTTTATTTTATTTTATTTGTATATATTTTTTATTTATCTTCACTATGTACCACCCATACACATTAATAACTGCAAAATTGCGTATTTATTTAATTATTTTTTAGTAAACGAGTTTTTATATTTATAATACTATTTTATACGTGAAAAATTATATTAAAAACAAAACTGGAATATAAAAGATATGAAATTCTCTATGTATGATATGCCGAAATTGCTAATTGGATAATTTTATAAATATAATCTAACTAATAAATTATGACATACAATCATGCATTTACAGTTTTTACGTATTAATCTAAAAGTTTTGTATATGTATAAAACATCTATGATAAGATACAATAACAATTATGACCTTTGTGTCATTAATGTTAAATTAATTACTGAAAATGCTTAAATTTCAGAAAATTAATTTCTATTACAGATTGCTGATTTCGTTTGTTTAATTGAATTGAAATTATAGTTATTATAGGGAAAACTAACAGATAAATAAATATATTTTTAATTTGAATGAATTTAAGTGATATATGTTCCAAAATTAATTGGTTCTTGAAGTATAGGGTGATTAACTTTACATTTAACTACTTTTGTAGACTATCAGAAAATAAAATTAATAATAATATTAAATCTAAAACGAAATTCTTGTTGCACTCAAGAACCTATTAGATGCAAGAAACAAAAAATGCAATAGGCAAAAAACAGTGACTTGGAGATTTAATCAAAATAATTGATTTTTGTTATACAGGCTGGTCCAAATTGTATTCGGGAAACCTGGGCAGTGTACTCTGCAGATAAAAATAAGTATATAAAAAAGTTCGTATACATGTGTCGTTATGCTTCGTTTCGGAAATACAGGGTGTAGAATTTTCATTTTTATTTCGATTTTTTCAAAACAATTTCTGTGGTAAAAAAATACCCAGGCACCAATTTTCATCCAAATATTGACGTTAGTTCAGAGATTATTTGAAAAAAAAAACGAAATAAAAATGAAACTTCTACACCCTGTATTTCCGAAACGAAACATTTTAGAACAAACATTTATTCAAACTTTTTTACTTATTTTTATTAGCAAAATATGCTGATGTTGTTTCCCGAATACATTTTAGACCACCCTGAATAATATAGTAGTAGAACATTACTACATTCTACATTCTATGTATTTTTTTTAATTGATCGCGTTGCGTTATTTCTAAAACAGAAAACTTTAGGATAAAATATATTTATATGGACGATATTTCTATAAAAGCTATGAAATTCGCCTAAATGAACCCGCGATTCAATATTTAACTTGGTGACTGTCACTGGCAAATGATTAAACATATAGAATTAATATCAGCTTTTGATACCTGCATAGCTTTAGCATGGCATAACATGATTCTAAAGCATCATTTAATTTTACTAAGAGGCTGCATTACAAAAAAAAATGTAAACAGCAGAAAATTACAAGTTTTTTTATAGTACATCAACAAAAAAAATAGTCCAAAACCAATGTGGGGTAGATGGTTATGGTGATGTGTAATTTTCTTTGCAAAAGGAGTAGATATTTTTCTTAGTAGTCATCTTTCTTTCAAAAGGAGTAGATACTTATATTATTTCTACAAGTTAAGATGTATATTTGTAATTTGTAATATTTGTAGTAAACAGTTTTTGGGAAAAAAAAATTGGGGAATTTCTTTCCAAAGCAGATCTACAAGATATACAAGGAGTAATTCCGTGGACATAGAACAACTATTTTTTTTAACCAAAATAAGTTAATTCGCCACAATTTACCTCTACAAAAGTGCTTCGTTTATCCGTTAGAGTGCACCAATGAAAAACAAACCCGAATATTAATTTATTTAAAATGTATGAAGCTTATGAAATATCATTTGTGATACTAACGTAACGTAATATTCGATATTTTTGCCAATTAGATTACTAGCACATAATAGATTTTATGCTCCTACATTTAACTTGATGTGACAGATATTTTTTAGAATTCATATTTGGAAAAATATTTTTTTTTTCAAAAAGTATGCACAATGGCGTTTTTTACAAGAGACAATAAATGTAGTACATTCTAGGACCATTTTACGAAAAAAAAATCGGTCGTCGATGAAGTTGGCAAATATTTATACTTAAATTTATGTAGGGGTGTGGGTAGTTTTTATCCTTCCCGTACTTTTTCTTGATTTTTGTGTAAGCCAAATGTTAAAGCGCTTAAAAAAACATAGGCATCTCAAATCTCATTCAAATACGAATATCGGTTCTTGAAATATGTATCTTAAAAAATGTGTTTATTATTTTAAAGTTTGATGCCCTAACGGACAAATGAAGCACTCTTGTGTAGAGGTAAATTGTGTCTAATGAACTTATTTTGGTTAAAAAAAATACTCAGTAGTTCCATGTCCACGGAATATTGGGACACCCTGTATATTCGTTAATCGAAAAAGGTCTTTAAAATTAACTGGTTTGATTAAAATGGTTGCACTGTATAATACACATCACACATCATCCATTAAGTGGTACAAGTTATTATTTCTTAGTTTTAATATTATTTTTTGTTTTCTATTTATTAATTTGTTTTTTTATTATTTTCTCCTCTCCCTCACCCGACTCCCTATCTCTTACGTTCTCATTTTGCATGCCTTGGTCACATCGTACACCGTCACACTCACGCCTTTAGTCGACAAGAAAAAGCCCCCGAAACCCCGATCGAAAAAAGTCCAACCCAGACCGCTGGACTCCTCGTACAAAAAACACTCCATGTCCCTGTTCACTTCGCTGCAATCCGAGGACGGTGGCAAGTTGGGAGACGTGGACTTTGGACATCTGTCCAAATCGGGCGGCAGCGGTCAGGGTGGCGACTACGATCCGCACCGGGCTTTCAGTTCGCTAAAGAGCAGCGAGTCGAACGACGAAGTTAACCTGGGCGATATCCAATCTGCATTCTCCTTTCCGAACACCGTTTCAGCTGGCAATTCGGAGCGGAAAGTGTCCGAAGGCCTACCCAGCGCGCCGCTGGATCTCAAGTCGGTCATTACCAAGGCCAGGTTCGTGATCCTGAGCTGGAAGCCGCCCCTGGAGAACGCCAACAACGTGGAAGCGTATTCGATTTATTACCGGCAAGAGGGAAGCGACAGGTGGGTTTATTTTTCTAGCGTTTCGAAATTATTTTAGTTTATTCGTATTTAACGTCTGTTTAATAAGAGAGGAGACGTTTTCAATAGACGAAATCGCGGAAAAGATCGAAAATGCAAACTGCTAATGTGTTCTTTAATAAAAATAAATGATAGATAGTGGATGCACATCCACCATGTTTACTAAATAAAAAACACTAAAGAAGGAGCATACAAAAAAATAGCATGCACTGATTTTAACCACTAATGAATGCCACTAACATTGATTAATGAAACAAGTTTAGATTGGAAAGCTATACTACAATACAAATACCGTATCACCGAAAATAATCGGCGTCCAGATGGCTTGGTAATGACGATTACACACACACAATGACATTCCCTATACAGAGTTGCTGATATGTGTGGAAACGGTCAATTATTATTAGAGAAAATATACAAGGTACTGCAAAAACTTAAATATGAAAGTTATAGGGTTTTTAAATGTCTATTGACGAGTAATAAATTTAAGTATACAGGGTCGGTCATAAAGCCGTGACACATTAAAGTTTCATTTTTCCCTTGTTTTTGTCATTTTTTCCTTGTATATTATGGTATATTTCAATTCTTCCTTCAATTCTAAGCAAAAATCGAAATACACACAATGTACCTCAAACCAACCGTTTTCGAGTTATTGACTGAAAATATCACTTATACCCTGTCAGCATTAAAATTTCGATGCGTTTAGTTTCATTCAACGATGCCATTCTGAAGAAAACTACGATACTTAATGATATTTGACATTAGTTGTCAAATTACCATTTATATATGTAAAAAATAAGATTAAATCAAGTCTGGAAATTACATAATTTTCGTTTAACATTTCAAAATCAAAACTTCATAACTCGGAAATGGTAGAATTTAGGTACACTATGTGTATTACGATTATTGCTTAGAATTGAAGGAATAATTGAAATATGCAATGTTATACAGGGGGTTGCATTTAAAAAAAAATTGATGTGTCATAACTTTATGACCGACCCTGTATACTTAGAGTTACTACTAGCTAATAGACATTTAAAAACCCTATAACTCTTGTATTTACCTTTTTGCAGTACCTTGTATATTTTACCCAATAATCGGTCTTTTCCATACATTTCAGCGACACTGTACAATTTTACATAAGAAATGACAGCGATCTTCATAGCTATCGCTGACGCCGTTTTTATCCAATCATATTGTACAACTTGGCGCTGTTCTTGCAGCGCCAAAATGACGCATTCGGACTTGACGAATTAAGTGGTTCTCTTCCAGATAAAAACTAACCAATCATATCACTTTGGCACGCATGCGCAACCAAAGAGCGCGAAACTGTGTTATTCAACTTTCACCTTATTTTGTGATAGAATACGCGTTGTATATAATAAAATCCAGACACTAGGCCAATTATTCAGTGAACACCAGTAAAAAATACAACTAAAGTGAAAAAACTTAAATATTATCAACTGGGGATCTTTACCATTGTAAAAAAGACTAAGGAATGTAATCTTGTAATACTATTTTTATATACATGAATTAGGGACGCCAGAAAAACACTCCTTTGTCAGTTTTGTTTGACATTTCACTTGACATAGATTATTTAACTATAAAAATGAGTGTGACCACTTTATGAGTGTGGGTGAGGGTCACTCACACTCACTTACACTCATTTATACAGACTGGTGCTAGCAAGACGACTTCAAGTTTTTAGAATAAAGTGCCTGAAAAAGCCCACTATATTGGAGCGAAACGTTGCATAAAAAAAGTTTTCCATCTTGCAATTATATAACCTCATACCCAAGAAAGGAAAACAAACTATATGGATAACATGGATAACAATATTAATGCAACATTGGAAAATTATGTGGATCACTGATTGGAAGCCGATGTTTTACCCCACGTTGGCTTTTGCAATCCATCACACAGTACTTAAGTTTTTTACTACCACTTTTCCACAATTATCTCGGGTTTGCGGTAATACGATTTAAATTTAACCTAACAACGAACAAGATCGCAGTAATAACTTTGAGAAACAACGCTTTAAACAGTTTTCGGTATTTTTTCTAAAAAGGTGGTTTTATTTTTTGAAGATTTTTTAATCTTTGATTGTCTTTGAGGATTTTACTGACCTTAACATGCGAAAATGCCCTCTGTCCTTGTTTCCCCTACAGCGGATGCGATCCAAAACAACTATACGTTTTAGCGGGAATTTGAATAATCTAATAAGTGAAATGTCAAACAAAACTGACAAGGGAGTGTTTTTCTGGCGTTGCTGCCGTCCCTAATGCATGTATATAAAAATAGTATTACAAGACTACATTCCAGTTCTTTTATACAATGGTAAAGATCCCCACAGTTAATAATATTTAAGTTTTTTCACTTTCTTTGTATATTTTTACTGGTGTTCACTGAAATTGGCCTAGTGCCTTGATTTTATTATATATAACGCGTGTTTTGTCACAAAATAACGTGAAAGTTGAATAACACAGTTTCGCGCTTTTTGGTTACTCATGCGTGCCAAAGTGATATGATTGGTTAGCTTTTATCTGGAAGAGAACCACTTAATTTGCCAAGTCCGAATACGTCATTGTTATCCCGGTAATATTTATTTTTAAAAATGCTGAACATTATAATTCATTTTTTCATAGATATACAGCATTTTTTGTCTATTCTTTTTTGTTGAAGAAATTAGAGTTGATTGCTATTAAATTTGTTGTTTAGTGCTATTTAATTAATTTTTGTTTGAACTTGCTTAGGGTTTTTATCCCGTTTATAATCTTAGCAAAAAAATTATTTAAAAAAATATATAGTTTTTATTTAAATGTTGTAATTAGAGTATAATGTTTAAATTCATTGCAGGGAAAGATTTCAAAACACATCAAGGTCTAAATTAGAAGAAATAAATATTGGCGGCCTATCACCTGGTAAAGTATACCATTTTCGAGTGGTACCGATAAGTGCCAATGGTCCAGGACATTCCTCAACTACCCTCACAATTACGACATTATCCGAGGAGCATGTTCCTAGTGCTCCTCAGAACTTTGAAGCCTACAGCACTACGCCAAGGAATATACACGTCAGTTGGAAGCCCCCAGAAGTATCAAATGGAAAAATTTTGCGATATACAATCTACTACATGGAGGTACGGATTGTGTATAAATTATTTAAGTGATCTAATAACTTAACAATATATCCATAACTGTGAAATTCTATTAACATTCAGCAACATTCTGTTAACCATTTTTTTTTATTATTTTTCATAGTTACAAGAAGTAGATAAATGAGTTTATTTTGAATTACTTCATCACCAATTAAAGATGTTTTGCATACCTAAATAATATTATTGTTTCAGACTACTTCATCAGTTGAGCACAATCTAGATACAACTGAACTTTCAACTGATATAAGTGGCTTAAACCCTTATACTGAATACAGTATATGGGTTGTTGCCGTGAATCCCAATGGTGCAGGTGCAGCTACAGAAGAAAAGTTAGTGCGCACCTTTAGTGCTCCGCCATCCGAAGCACCCAGCAATGTGACCGTTGAACCTGCTAGCACTGTAAGTTTCTCAATATTAAAGATTAATTAAATGTCGTATACAGGCCTGGTCGTCCTAAAGTTATGTTCTGGATGATGGGTTAGGAGATAATGATGAAAATTACTCAAAAGTAGGCTAATACATGACCAAGTACATATTTTGAATAGTATTGCAGCTAGAGTTTATAAAATTAATGATGACGTATTGCAAGCACCTCAGGAATAGTGATGGGATAACTCGAGCGAAAATTCGCTCGAATACTCGATTATTGAAATAACCGACATCGCTCGATTATGAGCAAGCTATGCAAGTGACGAGTACCAAGAGACGAACGCAAGCGATCCTAGAATGAACTCGATATACATTTCCGGTGAAACCGGAAGTGACCGAAAACAATTGAATAGGTACCGCATTGTATTTTATACGGTTACAAAGTGAATTGGTAAACATTTTAAATTCAAAGTGAACAGAACACAACCTGTACTTGTGGGCCTTATTTATATCTTCAATCAAGTCTTCTCCATTAGCTGCAGTTGCCCATGTTCTTGCCCTAAAAATGTATTGTTAACTTATTTTCGATATACTCATTTTATTTATTTTTATAATTATATTTAAATGAATAATATAATGATTTTTAAATTTAATTTTTAATATCTAGATTCTAGATACAAGATTAAATTTTATTTTACTAAATATTTAACATTAAATCTTACTAATATTAAAGTTTGTTAAGATTTTTAATTAGATCTTCCTATTTAGCTGAATGTCCTAATATGTATACTACTGTTTTTTTTCACAACTAAAATATGTTAAAATAATTAATCACATATATACATACCTAATAGGATCTCTAGGAAACAGAAAGAAACTTTTATTGAACAACAAAAATAAAACTACTAAAACAAATTATATTACATAATAATAATAATAGCTCCCGTATATAGCGTTTGACGCCTTGGGAGTAGCAAGGTACAGCTTGCCATACTAGAGCCGTTCGGTATACAAAGGAAGGTAATGTGGCTAGCACTACGCTTCAACCGCCTATTATTACCTCAGGATTGTGAATCCCAAGTACTCATTTAAGGCTGAGTCGACCTAGGTACCCAAACCATTTTTATTTTAATAAAAATTGTCGGCTGATGAAATGCCGGGTGTGGGATTCGAACCCACTACCTTGAGATTGGTAGACGAGAGCCTGTACCTCTACGCCACCGGGCACCTATTGGCAACTATATTACATAAGAAACGAAAATAAAACTAGAAAAACCAAATATATCACTCAAGAAAAAAATCAAAATAAATTAAGCCGCACGCTACTGACTCGAATCTGCCGTAACTGTGTGTTGTCGCTGAAAAAACTACGACACTGGTTACTTTCTGTTGATGGAAACCCAAATGGCGGCGTGCGCGAGGATATGCGCGTAGCGTTCCCGCCAAAGCGAGTTAGCCTGCCGTGTGATTTATATGCCGTGGTATAAGCATGACCTACAGTAATTTGTAAATAAACACACCTATTCGCAGACTTCAAGGACAGAAAACGGACACAGGAACATGAAAACGGGAGCCTTATACAAAAACCTGAAAACAGAAAAACAATTTTTTTTATACTAAAATTAACAATGTAAAAATATCAATAGGTATAAAATATAAATATACTGTTTAAAAAAAGCGTCCATTATTCCCAAAGAGACCTGGCTTATAAATCAAAAAGAAGCAAAAAGAGACTTTTAGTCGGATAGCATAATCAGATTATCAGTCCGATTTATTGCATTATTGACAATAAATCGCACATACTGGAGATAACTAACGTTGGTTATAGTTAAAAATGATCTTACCTTGCTGTAAATTGTTTCCATTTTCAAAAAAATCGCCGATCAAAGAGATTACAACACCATTTTCTTGCATCTAAAAAATGTAAAAACAGTGTTTATTTATTACCTATTTTTCATATACATGGGACATACCTACTACTGCAGAAACGTCATTTTCTCCAGGATTCTTCATGTAATATATATTTTATATACTTTATTATTATAAATTTTTATATTTATAAATTTTAGTCGAAATATTAAATTGAACTTCCAAAACGAAACTTAACGGAATTAATTAAAATGGCGTCGAATATTTTCTAATTTGTTCTAGAACAAATCAGAAGTTGTCTCTGAAACTGAAATCTGTCAATTCTAAACTGTGAAGTTAGACAAAAACAATGCTGTCCTTGTCTAGGCGGCCATACTTGTCGTGAGGAGAATGACAGGAATGACACTAATAACTGTTTCCAATTTTCCTATTTCAGTGTCACCCCCCTGCTTACTACTTGCCGTTCATTACCGAAAGAATATGTGCCCTGCGCACGCAACTTACTGCTTGGCGCTTTGCGTTAACGAGTACTAAACTTACAACATGCGACGGGTGAAAACCGTATTTTTAAATACGAGTGATATATCGCTCGAGTGATCACTCGGTTATTGCAATCGCTTGATACTCGAGTACTCGATTATTGAAATTAATCGGTTTTTCCCATTACTACTCAGGAATCAATACGTCATTATTACTCTTGTAAAATAAAGAAAGATCATAAATTAATTTTCCTCTGTCCAAAGTCTAAATTTCGTAGATGTAAGTTAACAACATTTATTAAACAATTAGTAAAAAAAGAGAAAACAACAACAATAATATTTTGGTACATCTTCAATTAGGGTTGCCACCCGTCCCGATTCTGTCGGGACAGTCCCGATTTTGATCCAAAAGTTTCGCGTTTTATATCTCGTTTTGTATTTGTTTAATATACACGTTTTTATTAAACAATAAAATTGTAAAATTTATTTAAAATACATGTTTATTAAAGTATTTTTAAAACTAGTCTTTTTATACTTTCTGCTAATAATGCTAAACAGGTTAACGAACGCGCGCGTCCAGTGTTAAAAATATTGTTTAATGGAAATTAGCGCACTTGTAGGCGTTAAGGCCTTTTTATGCTTGCGTATACTAAGTATGTTATATTTTAAAGTGTTTTGGTGTATTGTGGTGAATTAGTGTTTATTTTGTCAAAAAATGTTCATTTAAAAATAATTAAATAAACTAATAAAGCCAATTATACGGATTATACAGCTGAAACTTTTGATTTTGTTCTAGGTGTTTTAGATTTAATTGATTGTTTACTAATTTTGTTTCCAACTTTTCATTTTTTATTTTTATATAATTATTTGTAAATTTTGAATAGTTTTTTAAGTTAACGCAATAAAGCTTGATTTTCATGCATCCGTTATCCGGCGATACGTTGATACGATATTAATTTTATTGGTTGAATTTAAAGACTTTGATTGGTTAGAAACGGTTAAAGCTTAAAGCTTGATTTTCATGCATACGTTGTCCAACAATACGATGATACGATATTAATTTTACTGGTTGAATTTAAAGACTTCGGTTGGTTAGAAACGGTTAACCAATCGAAGCCTTTAAATACAACCAATGAAATTAATATCGTATCAACGTATCATCGGACAACGGATGCATGAAAATCAAGCCTAAGGCATAAAATATTGTTTCAAAATCCGATGGGCACATAAAATTTTACATTTAAGAAAATAGGCGGCACTAGTGCTGTCCCGATTTTTTAAATACAAAAGGTGGCAACCCTGTATCACTTGAAGTATCAAAATATTTTCTCTTTTGCTTTTTCCTATAGAAAGAAACTCAAAAAGTAGTCAAATCGCAACACACATATTGCAATATTTTATTACGTTACGTATTTTAGAGCATTCTCGTAAGATGGGAACCACCACCGATAGAGTCCCAAAATGGCGTCATAGTGGGTTACAAAATCAAATATCGCAAAACTGGCAAAGGAAAGGGAACCACATATACTACCCCAGCAAACGACCGGGATTACGTAATCAAAGATTTAGAAAAGGGCGTTTCCTATCAAATCAGAGTCTGGGCAATGAACGTCAATGGAACAGGACCGGCTTCGGACTGGGTCGAAGTAGAAACATTTCAAAACGATTTGGACGAAAGTACAGTGCCAGGGCAGCCATCTGGATTGAAATGTAAGTCAATTTATAATTGAACATATAGTTTTCTATAATATTATCATCATAAATTGCAGTTAAAACTACTTTTGATAAATTATATGTCATCTGGTCACCACCGACAAATCAAAACGTTCGAGTGCGTAGCTATATACTTGGATGGGGAAAAGGAGTACCAGATATTTATTCACATGAATTAGATGAAAGAAATAGGACCTATGTGATAGAAGGATTAGGTAAAAGATCTTAATACAGATCAATATACAATTCTACATTTTTTGTTTTGCCCGTAGAACCAAACTCGGAATACGTTTTAAGTATAAGAGCGAGTAACAGTATGGGTCCAGGTCCTCCCATATACGCCACTGCCAAAACTCAAGATGAGCCCCCTCCTGAACCAGCGGCTGCACTGATGCCGCCTTTAGGCTTGAAAGCGCATGTCTTAAGCACTACTTCTGTAGTTTTGTACTGGACAGATCCAACACTGAAACAACAGGTATTTAGTTTTTATTTATTTTAAATAGTTCTGATAGGCAATATGAAAAATTGCCATTCATTGGTGGCAAATCTGTTGTTTTCGTGTAATATTTGGAACTGATATTTTTATTTAGAAATAATATTTTAACTATTATTACCCTAAAAGTCCCTCAAACTTCTGTATTTACACTGAAATCATTATGTCTGCAACCCACAACTGTTACAATTCTACATCAAAAGTAGCCAACTGTTACACATTTTCGAATGCAAAGAATAATAGGAACATGAATTTTGTGGTGCGGCGAGCTCACTGCTATTATATCTGTTATTTTTTGAAATCGTCAGTTATTGTGATTCTATTAAAGGTTCGTTGCATAGCAATCCAGACTTACCATCACAAACTATTGATCACTGTTATTTTACTATACTGCACTGTTATTTTCGTATGCTATTCTTTGGAAGTAAGAAATATTGTGAACTGTTATTTTCAAATAACAGATCATTACATAACAACCGGCAACAACTTTTTAAATAACAATTTATTGTGACCCGGTCGTGGCTCCAGCAATAGTCTATCGGTCTACCACTGCTACTGGATTTGATCCCCGGCTAGTACGGACGCTTTATTTAAATAAAAAAAAATTATTTATATATAAATAGAGCAACTAGCAAGCCGCCACCTCAAGGAAGGCAATGACAAACCATCTTAAGTATATTTACTTAGTACAACCTCTCAAATAGTGCCGTTCGAATTGGGCGATAAACTGTCCCGTGTACTTGTGAAAAACTGATGACGTCACAAGTATATGCTAGAGGTTGCCTACGCTCTGTATAGATCATGGCACTGTAAGAAGACGAAATAACAACCTGTTTTTATTGCCACATAAATAGTCTCTCAGGGACAAAACTATGATTTCACAATTTAAAACGGTTTTGTAAAAATAGTTATTTTACTCTAAAAAAGCACTTTGTCCACTGTATAAAACTTGATGTCATTAATTATAGATCGTACGAGACAACCGATATTATACTGTTAAATACACTTCCGAAACATCAACAAAACCGAAGATGATCAACGTAACAGATCTAAATACGATGATTAACGATTTAAAACCGAATACGCTCTACGAGTTTGCAGTAAAACTAGTAAAAGGTAAGTTCTTATTTAGATTATCCTATAAATACTTGAATAAGAATGTTCCTATAAATACTTGAATAATCATGTCAGGTCGCAGAGAAAGTTCATGGAGTATGGTTGTTCAAAACAGAACGTGGGAATTACCACCTAACGTAGCACCAAGAGATGTCGATGTTCATCTTAAAGATGAGGATTCACAATTGGTCGAATTGACTTGGTTACCTCCGAAGATTACTAATGGTCGAATAACAGGTGAGAGATATTAAATTGATAAAATATTGAAATTGCAACAAAAATTAATGCTATTTTTTTACTGCCAACTAGAAACTTCAAAAAGAAGAAAAAAAAATATAACAAGTTGATTTAATGCGAATCCCAATTTCTTTTCTTTTTATATCCAGGATTGTTTTACCATCACGACATAATAAACGACCAGCATTAAATCTTCAGCCTCTTAATACTGAAAACCTTTTTTTGTCGTGACATTCGTTTAAACAATGAATTTAATGAACCATTTTTTATACTTACGCCCTACGCGTTTATGTGATCTTTTATTACGTGTAATATTTTCCAGGATATGTCATCCTTTATACGGACAATAAGACGAAAACGGAGGCCGAATGGCAAGTGCTGGTTATTAAGGGCGACAATCATTCAACCATTATATACGACCTGAAACCTTTCACGGTCTACTACTTTAAAGTTCAGGCCAGGAATAGCAGGGGCTACGGGCCCTATTCCAATATAGTCTCGTTCAGAACCGGGCAAAGTAAGTAATAAATTTAGTGATTTATGGCCTTATTAGGATGAAAATATTTTTAATTTTTTTTATCTCAAAGATTTATTATTATTTTGTGATTATTTTCTTGTTTTATTGCAAATTATGTTTTAATATTTTTGTTTTATTTGTTTTTGTTTATTAGATGTTGCACGGCATGCTCCAGTTCAAGGATCAGCAGGTAGTTTAGTTTTTATTATTTTAGATTAATTTATACATTTTTTAGTCATTCATTTTTACTATTATTTTATTTTTTATTAAAATTTGAATTTTGTATTATGTAATCTACGAGATTATTTTCATTTAAGAAAAAGTTAATTTTTGCGCAGGCAGTAATCAGTTGACAAAATAAGACAAGCTCTTATAGCGTTAATATGCAAATATTTGAACGTTTCTGAATATACTTTTTTTATATACAGGGTCCGGCAATAGTGCGTCGGGCATCTGTAGCTCCTAGAATAAAAAAGTTGAGAGTTTTGTTTAAGTGCAAACCTAAAGTATGTACCAGAATGTATTTCAAGAGAATATTTTAACTTCTATAGGGTGGCTCAAAAAAGTATCTGGATGATTTTTTAGCATTCATTTTTAGCAAGACTTCCTTTCAGATCACTTTACATAATCCTAAGATATGAGTAAAAATATATTTCGATAGTTTCAAAGATATTAAAAAATACATCAAAAATATATATTTTCCAGCCCTTTTTAAAATGGTTATTATTAATTTTCATGAACGTCATATTTTTTACTGTTGTTGTTAACCTGATATTTTTCACATTTTTCGAAAACTATTATCACCCTTTCTGTAGAAATGAACTAAATAAATTTTGTACTTCTTTAACGTTTTAAAACAGCAATAAATATGATGTTAATTAATATTCTATTAATAACAATCTGTCAAATAATGAAATCTATATGATATTACCATACGCCTTTTGATTTCTAGGACCCAAACTAAATAATTCAACTGTTTTCGTGTTTTTTTTTTAATTTTCTCTAAAACGGTAGGGAAATTTGGAAAAGTATAAGCAGGATTAACCATTTTTGAACAAGCAAAATTTTTTTATGAAGAATGCATTTTTCCCAAAATGTCAATAATAAAAAAGTTTTTTCTTTTGTCAAGACAATCCGGGGACATGCTGTATATTGATAATTAAAAATTAAGTTACGAATTTGATTCTAAAATCAGTTAAAAACCGTTCTAACGATATGACAGGCGCCTTTTTTTAATGATTAAAATAAAATTAGAGTCAAATAAGAAATACAGGTATTGTAAAATTGGATGAAGATTGATTTATTCATTGAAATAAAAATGTAATAAACCAAATCCATATCTATATTTTTGAGTTGGGCATTTTAAACAACTATACTGAAAAATGCAGTATATCCAGAACATTGCCAATATAATAAAACAGTATTTTATTATATTGTATATATTTTATTTTAAAAATACTAATTAATTTTCTAGAAGGTGGTGGTGTTTTTTCAAGAAAAGTATTACTGTACACTACCATAGGTGGGTGTTCTCTTGCAATAGTAACCGGCGCTGTTGTGGTTAGCTACCTTTGCTGTAGAAGAAGAGAGACTAACTTAGCCTCTCCAAGTCGAGACAAGAAAGGTTATCAAAAAGGTAAGTGTAACTAATGTGTGTATATAAAATGTTAGATTAATTGTTGATTTAATGTTTCTCGTTTTTTGTAGGTAATCAAGGAGTAAAACCTCCAGATCTCTGGATTCATCACGATCAGATGGAGCTAAAAGCTATGGAAAAGCGGCACTCGAACCACGATGGCGCTAGTAGCAGTGGTGCGCTAACACTGCCACGTAGTGTCGCAGGGAATGACTACGAAACGCACGATAGTATTCATAGCAATTCATTAGACAAACGAAGTTATGTTCCTAGTTATGGTAAGTTTTTTTAATGTTCATATGATATATTCAATTGATTTACTTTTTGAAAAAACAATGTATTTTTTAAATGTATATAAAATAACTTTTCTTACATGGGAATAAAGATGTGAGCTTAATAATAGTTAATGTCATTCAAATAATACATGTATTTGTTCTAGTTTGTGAATTATAACATCTATAATTTAAAGTAAAGGTTCACATAATAATCAATGACTTTATGCTTATACTTATGGTAAGTTTTTTTAATGTTCATATGATATATTCAATTGATTTACTTTTTGAAAAAACAATGTATTTTTTAAATGTATATAAAATAACTTTTCTTACATGGGAATAAAGATGTGAGCTTAATAATAGTTAATGTCATTCAAATAATACATGTATTTGTTCTAGTTTGTGAATTATAACATCTATAATTTAAAGTAAAGGTTCACATAATAATCAATGACTTTATGCTTATACTTACTTACTTTTTTAATGATCATATGATATATTCAATTGATTTACTTTTTGAAAAAACAATATATTTTTTAAATGTATATAAAATAACTTTTCTTACATGGGAATAAAGATGCGAGCTTAATAATAGTTAATGTCATTCAAATAATACATGTATTTGTTCTAGTTTGTGAATTATAACATCTATAATTTAAAGTAAAGGTTCACATAATAATCAATGACTTTATGCTTATACTTACTTATATCCATTATTTCTTTAGATGCATTTTAATATTCTTTACAAGTTCATTCAATAATTTCATGTTAGGAATTATCTTTTAAAGAAAGTATTTTTTTAATGTTTTACCATAATCTAGTTCAAGAACTAATAAAATGTGTCATGTGAACTCTTGCTCTATAATTACTGCATGTATCTGTAAATACGTTAAACCTTTCACACCACACATATTTTATTTTATGCACATATTGCTTGCATTTGCACTATTATAGGTGAAGATAAATTCAAAAAACCAGTCAGAACAAAGATCACACTTCCAGTGGATTCTAAACCGCCCAGAGAGCGTAAGTATCTTGTGCTTCTCTGTGCTAGTTTGCAATCCATTTCGTTAACATTCAGTAGTTTAATATTACCAAACAGTTAAAAAATATATACTTAAATCAGAAAAGTACTTTGTAATCTTTATGATCAATTTCTTGGTATTCGCGTTTTTAAAATCAACACTGTAGATTCTAGACCACAGCTTATTCAATAAGCCTTATCAATTTTAAACATATGTACATAGTTCTAAAAATTATATATACTTCAATTTAACTGTCTGCCCAAGAAGAGAAGACAGACGAGAGTCCAAAAAATTGCAGAAAAACCAATTTACTGTTAAATTAAAGAGACAATGGTATACTGTCATTCTTTTTCTCGATGCGATAGGGAGACTAAATGTCCTCTTGTAGTCCAAGAAAATAGACCTTTAAATACGAGGTTTTGGTAGAAACCTCAATTTTTGATATAAGTAACTTTGAAAGAACCAAAAACGTATTTTGAAAGATTTTTTTAAATTCGATTTATTTGAAATAAATAAATAAAATTAATTTTTCGAAATTTTGGAGAAACGGTAAGAACTAGAAAAAAAAGTTGTGGAGCGTCAAATTTTACAAAGAAATGATCTCTATACTTTTTTTGCTCAGGTCAAAATTAACCAAGAGAGGGTGGCTAGATGCTAGGGGATGATAGTCTGTCCAACGACAAGATCCTTGACAGTGATAGATGTGTGTGTCATTTTAATTTCAAAGTAGTTTATTTTATTTTACAAAGAAATAAGTTGGTACAACTGGAACGCATAGCAGGAAATCATAGGAAATATATTTAAAATTTGACTGATAAGTGATTACTTCAAAATATTGTGAAAAAAAGCTGTATAAAATTGAATAAATGTAATCGAGTTATTTCATTTAAAAAAAAACAGTATGTTTTAATACAAAACACCACTTACCCAAAAAAATATAAAAAAAGAACTATTTCTTACTTTCAAGCTTCAAGAAACTTCCCGCATTTATTATTATATTTATCAATATAATTTATAACAAATACAAATTTGTAATATTCCAAAGGAATAAATAAAACAACATAAATAAAACAAACTATTTTATTAATAATAACACTTACCAAATTTTATACCTTAAAGGTTGAGTAATTAACTTTAATTTTAATTTTTTTAAACCAGTACCTTTTGACATTTTTCTGCAGTATTAAAATCCATTATTTACCTATCTTGTGATGTCGATATTTTCCAGCTACTCCAGTAGTATATGTTTAGTACGATCCTTGTAGCATATACGAGATGCACTTATCTACGACAAGATGGTATACAAACTTTATTGATGGTAACTTTATTGGTGTATAAGACTTTCTACCTGTTAGAAGCGAATATTAACTATAAACTGTGCTCTGGGTCTACAGTTAATTTCCCCTCGATTTTTTCTCCACTTGACTTCAAAAGACACAAAACACACGTAATAACACGAATCAAAATGCATCATCTTCCAAAACGCAGATTCGCAGATATTTGACATAAGTTGACACAAAATTATAACCAATATCACTTTGACAAGTCTCAAAAATCTAAAGGCGAGTTCATACGTATCGACGTACGTTTGTCGTTCATCGTTCCGTCAAACCAATAATATTGAAATATGATCTGTTATTTTTGAAATAAACCAATAAAACTTGTTAAAAACAACAAGAGACGACGCATGACGGATTTATATTTAAACCCATCCATAGTTAACTTAAATAATATTAGAAACTTTTTTTAGTAAAATTAGATTGGTATGGGACGTCATCTGCATTTCTTCTGTCATCGTCTGTCGAAATCTTATCTGAGAAAAAAAAACAGAGTATAGTAGAAATTTAAAAAAAAATATAAGTTGCTGAAAAATTGATATATTTAACATTTTTATTCCATTTGCTTGGAAGATTATAAATTTCAATTAAGATTTTTTTAAATTCATCCCAAGAAGAGGTGAAAAATATAAATAAATTGTTTTTTTTTTCAAATTTCAGAGTAACGGTAAGGACTTTGAGAGAAATGTTTCAATTAAAGCTGTCCCCTAGCTTCTTGTCCCCCGATCACGGGTTAATTTTGATTTGAGCTAAAAAAGTATAGCGACCATTTTTATGTAAAAAACTCTATTACTTTTATTTGAGCTTTTTTTCGAAATTTCGTAAAAACATGTTTTTACCTAAACTTAGTATTTGATGGCATATTTTCTTAGACTATTATTATTTTAGAGTGTCTGAAATATTGCTTGTCACTTTCTTAACTAATTTTACTTAAATATTAGAGCAGGTTTATTAACATTCAGTTTAGTTAATCCTTTATAAATAATAATGAAATATGTATTTACAAAATATTACATTATTTTTAAAAAATTGTTTCAGCGATAGCAACCCCTATAAATACAACGACTTTAAGTCAGTCAAGTTCCGATTCAACACCGTCCACTAGACCAAACTACCCCAGAACAAATTATCAGGTTCCACGAACAACGCACATGTCAGTGGAAACCACCCCAAATAACACTGCAGTCGAAAACGTGTATTCTGCTCATCCAGGCAGTACAAACTTTGAGAGTAGCAACTCTAATCCGTCTACTTACTTAAGGTAAATTGATTAGATTTTTTTTCATAAAGGCCTCTAGGTTTATTTGCTATAGTCTATTTCTTAAAGCTTGAGAGCACGAAACATTAATTATAAATGCAAAAAGCATTTATTGTGTACAGTATGACATGCAAAAAGATGGAACCAATTTCATTTTTGGAGATATAATATATTCTAATAAAATTCAGACAGCTTTAACACGTTCGTAGATGGACATATCTGGTACATTTGCTGAGAACAATAGCAACCCGTCGTATAACAATAGGGCAATAAGGATATTTTCGGGTAGTGACCGCACCAGTGTCGGGTATTAGGGTTTTAAGATTTATTTTTTAAATTTTGTCAAAATTTCTTTTGTTACACAAGATAAAATAATATGATAATGGTAACACAAATGTTTATTTACCCGTTATTGGCATTTTTAGTAACATTGAAATATGCGAGTACACACAATTATCATACATATTAGTCCAGAAATCTAAAGTTTTTATTGTTAAACGAATGAAAACAATGTTCTTTTGAGACAATCAACCTACAATGTCCCCTTATTTCTTCCAAGAATGATAGAGTCTTCTGGAAGTTATGTTATCTTTTCGGAAATGTAATCTTTAAAAACATCAGCCATCATTTCTTCATGATAATCCTAGGTTGGTTTAGACTCAAATGCAGGTAGTCCATTCTGTATTATTCCATTCATCATCCTACGTCCTTTCCCGGAAGGGAGTTTCAAAGCAGTCGATAATCCTAATTCTTCTAAAAACGCTTCACAAGAACTTCCACTGCTATTGTCTTGTCAGATTTTCTTTACAGAATGTTCGTCATTCAGCCATGTTTTGTCTAAGTAGAATATATTCCTTCCTTGCGATATTTATGAATGTCCCTTAGATATTGCCTTCTCCAAATAATTATGCCTTTTCTTTCAAAGAGTATTCCTCCCCGTAGATGTTTTGGGCTCACACACTATAGATCACTATAAATCGTAGCTTCACCAACTCCTGTAACATTTGAACAACAATTTCGTAACTAGACTTCTCACAGTAGCTGATGGGGGATCTTAATGCACAAAGAAATCATGAACATTTAAAAGTATAGTTTTCGGTCTTAAATCAAAAATACCTTTTATCTAGCTTGGAATAAATATCTCTAGGTTTGCAAATCAACACCGCACGGTAGACACAAAGATACTGAATGCACGTAATTTTTGACAGTAAATATTTAGTATAAATTTATTTTTACATGTATAAATTAGCGGGGTTCATAACCATAATGTGACCAGGTAGCTATTGTGTCGCAGAATAACTACTGAACGATCAGCCAACGTAATAAAAAATGAACAATTTTTTGCTGCAATCTATTGTGGGCTCATTCAAGGGCAAAACAATTTATTTTATAAATAAAAAAGGAGGCAACGGCCCAGCTACGTCGAAACACCGGTTCCCATTAGAATACCGAAGTTAAGCGACGTCGTATCGTAAGGCGATACTAGTGGATGAACGGGTGACCGGTTCGAAACTCTTATCGTGCTCTTGTCCAATAAAGGCAAAAGTGTAAAATCTATTGACACACACTGCTCATTCACGCCGCGCCGGTTCGAGGCCGGATGAGGTCGGATATCTGGTGAGTAAGAGTTAATTTAGACACTTGCCAAGTCGGTAGGCCATTGACCATGATATGGCCGAGGACCGCGGTTCTGATTCCGCGTAAACAAAGTAGGCCCCGTCCAGATTAGCTCTGGCAGTAAAAAGGAGACGTTAACTGAAATCTTTACTTTTAAATAAAAAAAGTCGGCTGATGGAATTTGTAAAAGTTGTAGCGCCTATGGTTTATGATGTTTAATGGCCCCAGCCCTTCTTGCTGTGCTATCAAGCATTTTGAAATGGACTGTAGAACGGACGCCATTATATGGTTATTTATTTCTTTTTTATCTTGGGGGTTGTGATTAATAGAGTAATTGTAAATTAAATAGTACATAAACCTCATGGGGAGTCTTTATTGCTGTCTCAAGATTGAATTATTCGAAAAGCTTTGTGTCTCAATTAATATAAATCTTACTACAGTAATGGAACACTTCCCTACTCGGTGTGTTTTACAATTATTATAATTTTAGCTGTTGCCATATGGTTTCCACTCACTGTATAGTCAGATGGTGTATTATATGCTTCTTAAAGATAATATGATGAGTTAGGGAAAAAACAGACGATCTCACAAAACTGACTTTTACAAAGAAAACTGAGTTAATGTTTCCAAATATTATGTGAAAGATACAAATAAATATTAGTATATGTGCATAATTATTTGATTAGGTTTGGCTCATTTTAAGAAGGAGCCAGGAGCGTCATCAGTGCGATCGCCCCTTGCTTGCGACTCGACGGTTCAGTGATCCATGAGCGCGAGCTTAGATATTTTTATTTTAACGCTATAAAATAACATTTCAAATTATTTCGCGCGGCACTGTCTAACGCCGAGGAGGCGTTACCGGCAAAGTATTGATGACGCTCCTACTTTTTTTTAAATGCGCCCACTCTACAAATTTAACATGGGCAAGGGCTTGGTATTCTCAACAGATTAAGTTGATTACTTAAAAATTCCTATAAAATAGACATTGTGGTTTTTTTCCTTATCCTTCATATAATATATATAATCTACTTATTAGAGTTTTTTTTTGTTAAATCTAGCCAAGCTCCTCCTGGTAGTACTTACGCTCCTGGAATGAACGTTCTGGCCGAGTCGCAAGCAGGAAAAAGGATACAAGCTCAAGGGCATCCGCTTAAAAGTTTTACTGTGCCTGCACCACCGCCAGTATCGGCTCCTGGCACACCTCAACCGAAACATATTGGTATATAGTTTTCATTTTTATTCTTTGTAAACTAGATATTATCTGTGCCACTTTTTTGTAAAGAATGAATTTTGACTTTATTAGAAAACTAACTGGGATTGAAAATATGCTAATGACTACACTCAAGTCTTTAATATAATCGAACTTTTTATGGCAATAATAGGATAACTTGAAAGTTGAACCTCCCTGACATACAAGTCTGTAAAACAACGTCAGTCAACGTTAGATATATGCAGGGTGAGTCTTAAATAAGTGCAAATATTTTTAGGAATAGTACATTTCAATCCCAGAAACATCATTATAAGTTTTTTTCGCGAAAAAAAATTGAAAATTTGGAATTTGTTGGTAAAAATTTTGGATTTATTTTTAATTTTTAGTTAAAAACATAATTCCTTGATAATATGGCAATATATGTAGTTTAATCAAATTTACAAAAAAGAGAACCCAGAAGAGAAGATCCAGTGATTCTCAAAATTTAAGCAAAAAATAATTTTTTTTGGAAGTTTTCAAAATAAAATAACTCGGATATTTTGGACTTATTTGAAAAACGGTAAAGGGAAAAGGTGTTTCTTTTATCGAGATCTACCAGCCCTGAAAATATTTGCACTTATTTAAGACTCACCCTGTATTGTACTTTTTTTTTCTTGTGTGAACGGAATGAACTAGATTGTAGACGTGGATACGACCATTTCATAAATCACTGTGTTTCTGGTATATAACTATCATTGCATTTTTGTGGTTGACTGTTGACGGATATCGATTAGTGTCAAAATTAAAAATTTAGTCGCTGACCAATAAAATTTAAATTTGTTTGATACTAAAATACTAATTAATATTTATACTAAAATATGAATTTTTACTAAAGTATTGTTGTTATAATATTAATTAAAAATTATTATGTGCGCCTAAAATTAAAAATTGAAAGACAACCAAAAAGAATTAGGGTCTAATAAAGGTTCTTACAATTAAATAAAATCGTACTGCGCTCAATTATTTGTTTCGAAACGTGCTTGAAATATTTCAAACAATATAACCTGTTTTTGGACACACCTTAAAACAAATATCAGATAAATAATGATGATGTAACGTTGATCGATTGTTGTGCAGACTATACATAGCGTATCTTCAATCATAAAGAGACCTAAGGTCAATATAATAATAACTTGTGCTGTGCCACTTCATCCTGATTGAAGGTGCGATATATTTCGGATCTATTGTGATCTCGAAAACTATTGGAGACACGAGGATGGTTAAATTAAGGCACAGTTGTGTATTCATGTGCCTAATAATATGCCATTTAGAAACATTCAAAATTCTGAGTAGTTCCGGAGATATTTTAGTTTTTTTCTGACGTTATTTGACAAGGCACTAAAAACATGTTTTATTATCATTTTTTTCAGCTACACAACAGTACTTTCAGATTTGTTATCCGACGTTTTTTCTCTCGGATACAATGTGCAACTTTGCAAAACCAAACCCTAACCAAACCAAACCTAACCGTCCTCGTATCTCTTATACTTTTCGAGATCCCAATATGGTAGGGATCGAATTTGGATTATTCTGTTTAAACGAAATGAAAACTAAAATATTACAAATGACAGTTACAGTTCGGCCTACTTCATCCCCCTACAAAAAGCCTAACACCAGCAGCTCAAGCACTCTAACAAGTACACCTCCATCCAGAATAAGCGCTTCTAATCCTCCTCCGCATACGGCCGAAGAGATACAACGACTGCAACCGTCTCATTCCACTGAGGAACTGAATCAAGAGATGGCCAACTTAGAGGGGCTCATGCTAACGCTTAACGCCATCACAGCTAACGAATTTGAGTGCTAATTTAGGTGTGTATGGCGTTTTTATAACTTTCGACACTCAAAAATTTAGTACAAAAGGCTATATGTTTACCGAAAATGTAAATTCGGTTTCTTTTGCTCATTCAGAGCACACTGATATTCAGATTATTCTGAACTATCTGGATATTTAAAGCCAGCCTTAGACTGCTCTATTTATATACATATTTTTTATTTAGTGAGATTGTACGTACTCCGAGAACGTTTTATGTTGTGTACCCATATTAACGAGGATGTTTAATAATTTATAACTGATTGTTAGTTTTTATCAGTTATGCCGTTAAAATTTGATACGTCATCAAGAGCAGACAGACTATCATTGTCAAATTTCATTTAGTTTTTAAACAATTTTTCGTTATTTTGGAAAAGGTAAGGTTTAGTGATGGGAATACCGGTTCCACATGAGTCGCGTTACAATAGCGACCGTTCCAGAAAAATACCGCGACAAAAAACCGCGATTTTGTAATCGAGGTTCCAACTTCCTAAGTGTCGCGGTCCTCGTTTATGTAGTATTTCTGGCATTGGTACCTACTTTTATTTTATACTACCTACCTAGTCCCACAAACCACTGTCAAAGAAAATTCTTTATTGGTGACCGGTTTCGGCAATTCCAGCCATCATCAGACCTTAAACATAGATATAAACAGTAAAACTTATATAAATGTATAAAAACAAATAAAATTTTCATTTTATTTTATTTGCTTTTACGTTTCATCTTTGAAATAACGCTATTTTATACCATGCTTAATACATACCAAATATCGTTGTTTCAAAAGTAACGTAGCGACGGGAGCACCAACGCCAATAGTAACTGACCCAATCGCTACAGGCGAAAACGAAACCCTAGAAGCGCTCCAGCGACTGCTGGAACGAAGTAAGCCGCCTCCGAGGTCGAGCGTCGATAACCAGTTACAGTACGTCTGTCCGTTTTGTAGCTACGGGGTATCCGTGAGAGGGGAAACGATATTCTCTCGATGTTTTTCGTAAAAAATTAGACGACGCGTCCCATCAATAAAAATTCGACAAATTTGCAAGTAGCCAATAAAATGAGTGGGCGGAGCGATTTGCGGTGACGTTCTCGTCAAGTGGACGTATAAAATATATTGCTGTTTATTTAAATGTTTTTTGTCCGCATTCTTTTCATAGACACAGATCCAGCAGACGTACTGTACTTCTGTTCGCGACAGGGAACTAAACTCTAGGAGCGCGACGGCTGGAGCGAAGTAGGCCGCCGCGCCGCCGAGGTCGAGCGTCGATGCCCAGTTACAGCAGTTACGCGACAGGGAACTACAACTCTAGGAGCGCGACGGCTGGAGCGAACACGTCGCCGTCCCCATCGAGATCGCCCGACGCTACGTACAGTTCCAGTAACTATTGTAGGCGACCGACGAAATCGCGACGGCTGGAGCTAAACACGTCGCTATGCGGTTACTACGGTTCAAGCTACCTTCAAGAGCGATTATAAATAATTTATTTGCAAATTACAAATAATTTATAATTTTGTCGTCATTATGATCGTCGTTCTTCAGTAACAGGTTCCCCATTTGTTGTGGAGCGCGACACGGCGTTACAAAAAAATACCGCTCCAAAATCGCGTTACTCAAATACCAACACATCACTAGTAAGGTTACAATTGATAATAATTTTAGTGCAACGAAAATTTTTAATCAGTGGATATCTGTAAAGAGTTTCCCAGGTCGCCTTCTGTCGATGACGTCACGTCTAAGCGCTCAGGCTTTTTTTTTACGGTAGCGGTTTATTTCGTTTTTATGGGTATATCACTACTGAAACAATTATTTGAAATTTAAATGTCTGAACAAGAGACGCTGTATGTACTTGGAAAGAATGATTGTGTATGAATAATTATGTATTACAGAGGTAAACACTACATACAGGGTCGTTTTTATGTATGGAAACGGTCGATTATTAGGTCAAATATAGGAGGTACCGCAAAAAGTTAAATACAAAAGTTATAGGATTTTTAAATATCTATTAGCGAGTAATAAATTTAAGTATACAGGGTCGTTCATAAAGTCGTGGCACATCAAAGTTTCATTTTTTTAAATAGAACCCCCTGTATATTATTACCTATTTCAATTCTTCCTTCAATTTTAAGCAAAAATCGAAATAACACAATGTACCTCATACCAACCGTTTCCGAGTTATTGACTTTTGAAAATATCACTTAAACAATTTGATTTAATTAATTTCGATATGCTCAGTTTCATTTAACGATGTCATTCTGCCGAAACTGTGATACTTAATAATATTTGACATTAGTTCTCTAGGTAGCATTTATAGATGTATAAAATGAGAGTATAGCAAGTCTGGAAATTACAAAATTTTCGTTTAACATTTCAATTCTTCAATTTATGTACATTGTGCATTACGATTATTGCTTAAAATTGAAGGAAGAATTGAAATATGCAATAATATACAGGGGGTTTTATTTAAAAAAATAAAGTTTTATGTGACACAACTTTATGACCGACCCTGTATACTTAAATTTACTAGTAGCTAATAGGAATTTAAAAACCCATTACAACAGTATCACAGTTTCGGCAGAATGGCATCATTAAATCAAACCAAACACATCGAAATTAATTAAATCGAATCGTTTAAGTGATATTTTTAAAAGTCAATAACTCGGAATCAGTTGCTTTAAGATACATTCAGGCTGAGAGCGTCGGGCGTCGCGTCGCGTCGCGTTTGCGTTGCGTCCGCGTGTCGAAATGGAATCAATTCACTTAACTTAAATTAGACCGTTCAGGCAGACAGCGTCGCGTTTGGAGTTCGAGTTCAATGGGGCGGGCGCGACGCTCGACGCTCTCAGCCTAAATGTACCTTTAAGGTACATTGTGTGTATTTCAATTTTTGCTTAGAATTGAAGGAAGAATTGAAATATGTAATAATATACAGGGGGTTCTATTTAAAAAAATGAAACTTTGATGTGCCACGACTTTATGAACGACCCTGTATACTTAAATTTATTACTCGCTAATAGATGTTTAAAAATTCTCTAACTTTTATATTTAACTTTTTGCGGTACCTCCTATATTTTACCTAATAATCGACCGTTTACATACATAAAAGCGACCCTGTATATCTGGTATTGTGCGTGTTTTGAAAATATTTTTCCTCAAATAAAATTCTTTGATTGGCCACATAAGATAAATTTAAAGTTTTAAAAAAATACAACTTTGACCAAAAGCTTGGATTAAATTTACTCTTAAGCACGAACTTTAATAGAAAATACAAAATCTTACCTCTGTACTACTGAATTGCACAAATGCACTTCTGGTATGTATCTATAATTAGATAGGTATATAATAATATCAATATTTTTTATTTGAGTGACTGCTAAATGACAAATTTATATTCGTAAGTTAACAAATTTACAAAAAATAGTAGTTTAAAAAGTTTTCTTTAACACACCCTAATGTACTCAAAAGACTGATTTTTAAAGAAATACCTTTTTTAAATAGGCTCTATTTAATTATTGATTGCTTTAGAAGAAACTTACCTACTGTTTTCAACATGTATGGAACAGTTTGTTTTACTATTATGCCACAATTTATTTAATTATTCTCCGATCTCAGAAATTGCTACAAATACATTTTTAGTAAATCTGATTAAGAAGTAGAAAATGAAAACACAGTTTTTCATGAACTTGCCTAAAAAAGAGAATAAAACTATGAAACTTAAAAAAAAACTTGAAAGTGAATTCAACTTGCAGTCCCGGGAAAGAAATTGATTGAATAAACCATATTTATTTAACTTTTTAGATATTTCAATATTATTGGTAGATCATACATTAACTAAAAAATATAATTACATTTATTATTGACTGTACCTATTCCAAGTCCGGTTCTGTTTTTAAGTTATACCAGTTTATTTTTATACAGGGTGTCCCAGAAATAAGTGCAAGTATTTTAAGGGGTGGTAGATCTCGATAAAAGAAACATATTTTCTCTTTATCGTTTTTAAAATAAGTCCAAAATAACGAAGTTGTTTTTCATTGAAAATTTCCAAAAAAAATGATTTTCTGCTAATATTTTGAGAACCACTGGATCTTTTCTGGATTTTCTTTCTTGTAAATTTAATTTAATACCTATGTTGTCATCAAAATATAATGCTCTTAACTAAAAACTAAAAAACAAAAAATTTCGAATTTTAAAATATTTTTTTTCACGAAAAAAACCTCATAGGCGTGTTTCTGGGGTTGAACTGTACTACCAGTTAAAATACTTGCACTTATTTCTGGGAGACTCTGTATATTAAAAAAATGACAAGTTTTATTGCTTCAATCGCCTCTATATCTACATACTATTATAGGAAATCTCAAAAAATAAACTTTAGAACAGGTGGATGCAGACATCTGATTTCTAAAATGCCTTGAAAGTTACGTTTTAGTTAATTTTCTTTTATTATCAACTAATTTTAAGAAAGATATTTATATTTTTTTTCTGATTGAGCATAACAATTTTAGTTAAAATCTTAATTGCAATAAAAATACGTTTAAATCTGTATAAGTTAAATGAATAATAGAAAGATTTGACAATCATTCTAAAAAATTATCAACCCAAATTTATGTATTTGATTTAAGAAATCTCTAGATGTCGCCCCACGAACTATATGGAAATATTAATTATTTAAAACCTTGGGAATTGAATTCTTATTATTAGATATAATTTTATAACTAATAAGTAAGGCAAAATACAGAGAATTGCCAAAATATTGACATTATATAAAACAGTATTTTTGTCTCTGAACTTATAGCACATAGAATGATATACATTTCTTATATGTTTTTAATTATACATTATCTAAAATTGTTTATCTTTAAAGTCACGTGTATTTGGCCTAAATTATTTATGTCATGTGTCAATACTACATAAAAATGGAATATTTATTTATATATCGGGCTACAATTTCTTCTTGCCGGATTTAATAACAAAAATATGTTTGTGAATATATTTAATTAGACTGGACATTAATTTTAAAAGGTCATAAAATTATTTTTTATTTAACAATATTTATTTTTATTTTTATCTGTTGTTCATGTCAAATAAAAAAACTCCTTTACAAGAACTAATAAAATATAGTTACATTTAACTTAGGATGTTAATATTTATTTCACGAGAAATATAGATGGACGGTAGGCAACAAAATTAATTGAGCAGGTCCTATTACATAGTCTATTTAATTATATTTATAAACATATCATATTTTAACTGATTATTCTTTCAAATTAAAAGTTTCTAAATTAAGTCAAATGTTCCTTTAATGTAAATAATGTTTTAAAATATTTCTCCTATTTTACATGGGAATGCAGCTATTAAATCTTTATTTATTTGCACAATATCAAAACCTGTATATTTTAAGTTTATTTATATGAGTTAGAACTGTTGTACATATTTTATTGTAAAAAAATATTTTTAGGTAGGATAAAATATTTTGTATTATTGTAAAAACACATTTGTTGTTTTTGCACTCACTATATTTTTTATACAGTAGTACAAAATATCGTTATTTTTAAACTGTTAACCAGTGCTTTAAAATGTAATGTAATTCTTTTTGCCTTTGTATATTGTATTTGTGTTAGTATGCCATTTATAATTAGTTATGAGTAATTCTTTAGCAAAATTAAATCATCAACATTAAGAAATAATGTAAAAGCTATGTCTAAAACAATTGTTTTTTAAAAACTAAATCTTTCAGTATATTGTAAAACAATTAAATGATATTTTGCTAAAGAAACATTGTTTTTAATATGTGATGTGTAAAAGTTTTTATATTAATATATTATGGAAATTATGAATTGATAGTGGCAGAAATTCTTTTTTTTACTTCAGAGGATGCTGTGCTTTTTAATGCATCTGACATACTGCCTTTATGTAAGGTACCAAAATATTTTATAAAGTACATTTTTTACTATAAGGAATATGATAACAGTAAATAAAAACAATTATTGGTTTAAGTGGACTTTTATTGAATGCTCTTCAACTACAAACGAAAATAATATTGATATAAAACTAAATAGGTAATAAATATAATACTGGTTTTTAATCAGAATCGTTTACTTCACTTCCTAATTCTTTATATATATTATTAGCTGAAGTTGAAAGTACACGACATTGCTTTACTTTGCAGTTAAAGGTGTTACCTAGTACATGTTTTCTGATTTCTAATTCAGATATTTCTCTTTTAAGAATATCAATTTTAGATTGAAGTTTTCTTCTGGGCAACTCTTTAGCAATGGTTTGACATATTAGATTGTACGTAATATACATACGATTAGTAATTTTGGCATTCTCCAACAAACCGTCCTGCTTTACAATATCTTTCCTAATTAATTCTATTCTCTCTTTATATATGTTGTACAAATTCTTCATGAGTTGTCTTTGTTTATTCGTACTGGCACTGGACAGTAATGATTTTTTTCTATTAAAAATAAGTGAATGCAGTTGGGCCATCAACGCGTCATATGTGATATCTGATTTAGTGTTTGTATCAGATTCTAATAACCACGATATGAGTAACTTTAACAAATTGTTTATTTTTTTATCGTCACCTGTACCTTCACCGTCAAACAAAAGTCTTCGTTTTATAATAAATTCTAAAACAGAATATTTGAAAATATTCATTATGTTTTAACAACCTATATTACCTTCAGACATAGTATTATATTTATTATAAACAGTTATAAAGTAAAAGTGCTTATATTAAGCGTATTATCCGTTTCTCGCCCGTTTCAATATTACTAGATATTTTGTTTTAAACATTTAAAATATATGTTTAAAATTGGTCTATAAAACAGTGTTGCCACTACCAAAATTTTATTTTTGGTGGTAAAAATTATGTAGATTGGATCAGTGCCCTCTATTAAAAGATCAGCCTGCGGGCGGACTTTTGTTTACTTCATCAGCTGTACATACTTAGATATTGGGTTAGATTCCGTTTCATATTTTGTCGGTTGATTTTTGGTTTTAACTCTTTGATTTTTTGTATTATTTATTATTGTAGTGCAAAAAACTAATTATTTTGGTGTTGAAGTGACATAAACTACTACCAGATATATGGTCACTCTCGGTTTCGCATAAAAAATAGAAATTTTAAAAATTACACGTTGTGTAAGTGATTTAACCTAAAAGTGCCCATACATTTTTTACTTATCGTGATTTTTGTGTGTGTTTTTTAAGACTCTAACAATTCATCAATAAAGCTTAAGTGGAGTGTTTTTTGGTGCTATGCCTCATCTTTGTTGTGTTCCTGGTGGAAAGGATAGTTATACTAGGCAGCCTAAAGTGTCCGGAAGAGCAAGAAAAGTGGGTACGAGTTATAAATCAAGAGAATTATATTGAAAATATCTTTAATAAATTTAAAAATAATATTCTCCCATGATGGTATTAATGAAAACTGGACAATTATGTTTATTTTATTTGTATTGTGGCATCTCCACTCCAAGTGTTGTTGGTTCAGCTTCAATAGATTCAAACACGTAAGTAGGTATTATGATCTAGGGAAAAATAAAGAATATGTGTATTAAAGATCATGAAAAAGATTATTATTTTGAGTTCAAATTTTAAAAAAGATTTTTGTAAAGACAAGACTGATACAGTTTAAAAGAAGAATGTGTTTTTGTTTGATAATATATAATGTATGTTAAGCATAACATATATTTGTTCAGTAATTTTTAATGAATAGTATTGATTATTTATAATACCAAATTAATATCAAATATTTAAGTGATGGCTGAATACAATATGAATAAAATAACAATAAAATTGGTATATTGGCATAATACAAAATTAAGTTTTAAGAATAAAGGTGTTACTAAAAATACTAAGAAATTCATATTTCTTTGTTTTAATTGGTCTAATGTTATTTACATTTTACGTAAGAATTATACCGTATCATCGAAAAAATCGGCGTCTAGTTGGCTTGGAAATGAACATCGATGACATTCCCTAAATAACTGTACACATAAAATAATTAACTAGAATTTTACAATCTTGGAAAATTTGATATTCTTGAACCTTGATTCTAAATATTCTAAATTTTTTGATTTTCTTGGAATTTAGGTTCAGGGAAAAACGCTGATTGATTTTTCATTTGGTTTTTCATTATTTTTATTTGGTTTAAAAAACGGTTCGGCTAACATTATAGCCTCCATCAGTGTTGTGTCATATGAAAAAAATAGTGTCGAATATAATCCAAAAATTGCATATAAAATATTCACACCACGCACATAATGTTTACTGCGTACTCCATAGTCAATGTAGATAATTTTAGTGTTAAGAATAATAATTTTAAAAAATATGTGGTCATCTTTTGATAAGTTTATATTAGTTTATTAATTGCAGTAAACATTATGAGGCGTGAATTATATTGTATATGTAATTTTTTGGATTATATTCGACACTATTTTTCTCATATGACACAACACTGTGAAGGCTATAGTTAGCCGAAACGTTTTTTTTTATACCAAATAAAAATAATGAAAACCCAAATGAAAACTTAATCAGCGTTTTTCCCGAACCTAAAAATCCCAAGAAAATCAAAAATTTTAGAATAATTTAACATATAAAATGCCAGCGATCTTCATTTCATAGCCTTTTTTTAGATAATATTGTATTATTTGTAAATATAATTTTTCGAACATTGATACTTGCAAAATATACATATAAATTTTGTGAATGCAAATAATAATACATCACTATTAGTAGATATTAAATGTTTTTTGTTAAACTAGATCGATTTTCAAACCCCAAAATTTAAAATATATTTACATTTTACCCATTATCTTATGTACCTATACATTATTTGTACATTGTAAAACATTTGCTGCATTTGTATGGTTCATAGTTTATTTGCCAAAGTATTTATTACTATAAATAGGTATATATGTTGTAGTTATTAACTGTATATTATGTATATTTCATTTAAACTATATCATTTTTAAAATACAAACCAAAAATCCGAGGAATAATTATGTTTTCCATGTATTCTACAACATATTTATTAATCCGTTATATCTAACTAGCGTGACGTCATAAATCTCGCTCCTAGGCTGATCTTTTAATAGAAGGCACTGATTGGATAAATATTAACACATAATCAAAACATAATATAAATATTTTTATTAAGACGTGCTAAAAAAACGTTTTGGGGATATAAAAAGATACTTGAATAATACAAACAACACAAAATTGTATAATAAACATGAATACACAGGACGAAACCTTTAAATAAAACAATGCATATCGGCTTAGTCCCAAAAAATGAAAATTATTTCTATCAGCGCTCTCTTAAGCCCCTCCCAAGAAAATATATCTCATTAAAAATTTTGGACAAATTGTACTAACAAATTCTTCTATCTATTGACACTAAAATATTCCGAAGAGTGAAAATATGTAAAAATATCTAAGGAAAATAAAAATATCCTTAATCTAAAGAAAATTATGGTGGTTTTGGTAGATCGGCACAGTGCCTTCTATTAAAAGATCAGCCTGCGGGCGAGATTTATGACGTCAGGCTAGTTAGATATAACGGATTAATAAATATGTTGTAGAATACATGGAAAACATAATTATTCCTCAGATTTTTGGTTTGTATTTTAAAAATGATATAGTTTAAATGAAATATACATAATATACAGTTAATAACTACAACATATATACCTATTTATAGTAATAAATACTTTGGCAAATAAACTATGAACCATACAAATGCAGCAAATGTTTTACAATGTACAAATAATGTATAGGTACATAAGATAATGGGTAAAATGTAAATATATTTTAAATTTTGGGGTTTGAAAATCGATCTAATTTAACAAAAAACATTCAATATCTACTAATAGTAATGTATTATTATTTGCATTCATAAAATTTATATGTATATTTTGCAAGTATCAATGTTAGAAATATTATATTTACAAATAATACAATATTATCTAAAAAAAGGCGTCAGCGATGGCTATGAAATGAAGATCGCTGGCATTTTATATGTTAAATTATTCTAAAATTTTTGATTTTCTTGGGATTTTTAGGTTCGGGAAAAACGCTGATTAAGTTTTCATTTGGGTTTTCATTATTTTTATTTGGTATAAAAAAAAACGTTTCGGCTAACTATAGCCTTCACAGTGTTGTGTCATATGAGAAAAATAGTGTCGAATATAATCCAAAAAATTACATATACAATATAATTCACACCTCATAATGTTTACTGCAATTAATAAACTAATATAAACTTATCAAAAGATGACCACATATTTTTTTAAATTATTATTCTTAACACTAAAATTATCTACATTGACTATGGAGTACGCAGTAAACATTATGTGCGTGGTGTGAATATTTTATATGCAATTTTTTGGATTATATTCGACACTATTTTTTTCATATGACACAACACTGATGGAGGCTATAATGTTAGCCGAAACCGTTTTTTTTTAAACCAAATAAAAATAATGAAAAACCAAATGAAAATCAATCAGCGTTTTTCCCGAACCTAAATTCCAAGAAAATCAAAAATTTAGAATATTTAGAATCAAGGTTCAAGAATATCAAATTTTCCAAGATTGTAAAATTCTAGTTAATTATTTTATGTGTACAGTTATTTAGGGAATGTCATCGATATTCATTTCCAAGCCAACTAGACGCCGATTTTTTTCGATGATACGGTATAATTCTTACGTAAAATGTAAATAACATTAGACCAATTAAAACAAAGAAATATGAATTTCTTAGTATTTTTAGTAATACCTTTATTCTTAAAACTTAACTTTGTATTATGCAAATATACCAATTTTATTGTTATTTTATTCATATTGTATTCAGTCATCACTTAAATATTTGATATTAATTTGGTATTATAAATAATCAATACTATTCATTAAAAATTACTGAACAAATATATGTTATGCTTAACATACATTATATATTATCAAACAAAAACACATTCTTCTTTTAAACTGTATCAGTCTTGTCTTTACAAAAATCTTTTTAAAATTTGAACTCAAAATAATAATCTTTTCATGATCTCTAATACACATATTCTTTATTTTTCCCTAGTTCATAATACCTACTTACGTGTTTGAATCTATCGAAGCTGAACCAGCAACACTTGGAGTGGAGATTCCACAATATGAATAAAATAAACATAATTGTCCAGTTTTCATTAATACCATCATGGGAGAATATTATTTTTAAATTTATTAAAGATATTTTCAATAAAATTCTCTTGATTTATAACTCGTACCCACTTTTCTTGCTCTTCCGGACACTTTAGGCTGCCTAGTACATATACACTGTTGTGTTCCTGGTGGAAACTATCCTTTCCACCAGGAACACAACAAAGATGAGGCATAGCACCAATAACACACTCCACTTAAGCTTTATTGATGAATTGTTAGAGTCTTAAAAAACACACACAAAAATCACGATAAATAAAAAATTTATGGGCACTTTTAGGTTAAATCACTTGCACAACGTGTAATTTTTAAAATTTCTATTTTTTTATGCGAAACCGAGAGTGACCATATATCTGGTAGTAGTTTATGTCACTTCAACACCAAAATAATTAGTTTTTTGCACTACAATAATAAATAATACCAAAAATCAAAGAGTTAAAACCAAAAATCGACCGACAAAATATGAAACGGAATCTAACCCAATATCTAAGTATGTACAGCTGATGAAGTAAACAAAAGTCCGCCCGTAGGCTGATCTTTTAATAGAAGGCACTGATCGGCAAGACCTGCCAAAATGGGTAGATCTATCGAAAAATCGGTAGAAGTGGCATCGCCGCATTAAAATTTCGTAAGATGTGACATCTAGCCATTACTAGCTAAACTAATATTTTCTGAAATCTCTAGTATTAATTTAACCGAAATACTGAAATTCAATAAATCAATTAAAAAGATATGTTTTATATGTTCTTGAATTCGGTTTTTTAAAATAAGAAAGAACAGAAGGTGGTTGGTCTTGGACAAAATACAAAGATAAAATAAGTGATCCAACATTTTTTTGCGCCAAAAAGATTCATAATGAAGGGCTGGGTTCCAGTCAAGCAACTCTGTAAAAAAGACACCAATTATAAGACAGAATATGACAGAAAGAGATCGCGATATCTGCATATGTCTTTAATTATGTCAAATGTGCATGGATGATTTACGTCACCAACTGTCAATTGTCAATTATAAATTATAATAAATTTATTTTAATATTTTAGTTGGCGACGTATGTAAGAATATCAAACAGATTAAAAGAAAACGTGTTATTTAATCCGATTTAAGTTAGTTATTTACAAGTTAGTAGCTGTGCTTTATTTTATCACGTATACTGTTGATTTATAGACAAAATCAATGAACCTGGATATTTTATTAACACTCACCTATTATTTACACAGGTAAGGCAGTTCTTTAATTTGGTATTCAAATTAATTACGAAGTTTTACAATGTTTTTATATGTATATTTCGTAAAACTAAGCAATGTGTCTTACAGAAAGTCCATATATAAATATAATCATAATGAATTGAAAAAGTTAGCAGGCGATTTATCTAGGTTATGAAATACCTATCTAAACTTCAATGTTTATTTCAAACTATCAATTGATAAATATATAATAACATATTTTAACTTATTTAGCTATCAAATGACAACTCGGATTTTATCTTATTCTACATAATATAATTGTGAATTATTTTATTATTGTATAGTAGAATTTTGGTCCGTTTGGTATACAATTTAGAGATGATCTCCTATGAAGTATAAGTTGCTAACATTAATGACTTGTTTTATACTAAGTTTACGTCTAAGTATACGGTAATCTTTTCAAAAATATAATACTGTTCCATTACAGTAGGTGTTGAAGACAGGATCAAGAAAATCAGAAAACCCTTACGTCAGTACATTAAGATGCTAGTTATTAGTGTAAAAGTGATAAGTAATTTAACCTTTCGCAATTCTTAATATGCTGTGTAATTCATATGAAAACTGAAGATTTTTTCAAATATGCGAAGCTCCAAAAGAATCAAATTAGATAAACCTGAACACAGTCAGAAATGTTTAATTCCAATCATTTCAGATGACCTTATTCAAGATACACCTTTAATTGATGTTTATGTGGATACTATAAATGATCCCAAACATATTTCAAAAGTAATTATAGATTTGAATTCTTCATTACCTATTTTAGACTTGACTCATCTAAAGAGAGTTAAAGGTAAAGATATACTGTTATGCCCAGTAGACAGCATTGGGATAGACCAGGTTCATGGTTTATTAAAAATTAAGAACTTTGATACATCTTATCTTCAGAATAATATAAGAGTTGTATCTGTAGCAAAGATTCCTCCAAAAACTAGAACTCAGTATAACAAGGTTAATAAGTATTGGCCTTGCAACTTCCATAGTGATAAATACATAGAAAAGTTAGTAACAAACACATTATTTTCATCAGAAGAGTTGTGTGAGCATGAGAAATTTATGAAAATGGCAGTTTTATTGGCCAATTACAGAAAGATAACTTATAAAGACAGAAAGTGTGTAGGATCAGTTGTTGTTGATCCAAAAATCAAGTCCATTGTTGCTGTTGGTTACTCTAATGCATTATCTAACCCTTGTGAACATGCTACTATGGTTTCAATTAATAATGTTGCACAAACTCAACTGAGTAATATTAATGATGTGCCAAATAAATCCAAATTAAATTTATCAGGAATACCAGAAGATATACACACTGTACTGCAAGATAAGTTTGAGGGCAGTTGTTTTGGCTCAACTTGGTTCAAAGACAAATCAGAAATAGGCCAGCCTTCTGATGGTCCTTATTTATGTACAGGATACTATATTTATTTAACACATGAGCCCTGTATAATGTGTTCCATGGCTTTAGTGCATAGTAGAATTAAAAAAGTGTTTTATGGAATCAATTCATCCAATGGCGCTTTAGGAACTTTATGTAAAGTACATCTATTGAAGGATCTAAATCATCATTATGAAGTATTTGCAGGACTTTGTAAAAGTGAGTGTGAGGGACTGAATATACTATAAAAATATTTATAAAAGGCCTAAGGAATATAATACACACATTTAGAGAGTACCAAAATAAATAAGTTTTATTTAAACTTAAAAATACTCCAGTTTGTGACGCAACTTTTGACTAAACTTTTTGTAAAATTAGATATTTAACGCATGTACACTATGAAGCGTCATCTATGACGAAAGCTGTTTATTTTTGTGTGCTTAAGTGAATTACAGTATTGATACTATATATAAATTTTTTAGATGCCTTAACTCATTTAAATTTATTCCTTCATGTGAATTATTTAGTGTCAATGTATAATGTTAAGGTTTAAAATATTATTGTAACTTATTTTGTTAACTTACTTTGGTAACTTATTCATTAGGTAGACATTAACTTTTAAAAACTAATATTTTAAATATTAATATTTCTTTATTAAAAAAAAATAAGTGTAAAAATATTGTTTTAAATATTCAAGTATGTTATTCGGATATTAATTATAATAAATTATTTAAATATACCATTATATTTGTCATAAATAATGTTCACTTGTTAATACATAATGTTTTATTTAAATGAAAATGCACAACCTTGTAACTACTTAAATGTTGTCTTAGAGAAAACGTTTATGTTTACATTAGTATTACACCAACAATGTTCCCCTTATTTATGTAAATTAATATTGTTATTTTAATTTATAAGCTTTTGGTAACATTTGAATTTAATTTTATAAACTTTTTGTGGGAATTGCAATTTCCAAAAAAATATTTTTGAAAGGTAAATTTCGCTGGCGTTTTTTTTTATTATATGTTAATATTATGTATGTATATGGTTTTATTTTTTAATATTGGATTTATTTTGTATGTTATTGATAATTTGTAGAGGAAAAAAATAAATAAGTATATCTATTTTAATCGCATTTTAATCATAGGGAATTCAAAGAGACCAGCTGATTTGACTACCGAGTTTAAATTTATTTGTCAAAGGAAGTATAAAGCCGCGTATAAATATGCCGAGGCAAGTACGAGACAAACCCGAAACGAGTATGAAACGAGGCTATAGCAAATTCTTTCCAAAAGGCGTACTAATATGCCGAGACGAGGACGAGACGAGTCAACCTCCAGCGAAATTCGTCATATTATATTTTATAGCCTCGAGCCGAGCGATTTAGCCTCGAACAGAGTCCCTGCCCAGTCGAACGGCGTTGTCTCGCGGCTATCCATTTTCAGTGGAGCTTTTAGCGAACCAGCAAAGAAATTTAGTCCGGCAGCAGAACCCGGATTTTTCCCTGAAGTGCCAATTGTGGGATTAAGTTTTTTTTATGACGGATTATTATAGATCTATATGACTATTTTCCATATCCGGCTGATGACAAGCTGTCACCCTTGGGAAAATCCAGATATACAGGGTGTCCCAAAATATAAAACATAAAAATGTATTCGATAGGTTTTTAAGCTTTAGGCCTTAATTTTTGTGTGGCTTGGTCAATTTATTGTATTTATACTAAATATAGGCTTACTTTTATAGCATAAAAATAATAATCATTATTATTTGCAATATACAGGGTGATTTAAAAAAACTTATACCTACATTTTTCCGATTAATATTTTTCTTGTTTTTAGAACTTCGTATCTTAAATTCAATTCAACAATCATTATTGGTATTAATAATTTTACCAAAAAAATTACCGATGATTTTGTGTTTCCATTTCAAAATAAAGTATACAAAATGCAAAAATGTAATTTTTCGATTTACCTTCAATTAACGTGAAAATATATTATGTTTTTTTTAATTACCCTGTATATAAGATGTTTTGTTAGCACTTATACCTATGAAAAAACCTACATTATTAAATAAATCAATGTAAAACACACGTTAAAAACACACAAAATAACTCGATAACTCGAATAACACTCGATTTCACATAATTGATAATATAATAATCACCCTGTATCTTAATTTCCCCAAAGATGCCACTTTGTCATCACTCGGATATCAAAAGTAGGACACCTATAGATGATAAATCCGTTTTCAAAAAAACTTCATCCCAAAATTTTGGGTTTACGCCAGCGGCTGCCGGACTAATTAGCACATGTAGTGGGAGGGGCTTACGGTAATCTCCGTCGAGTCACTCTGTCTGCGGTGAGATTTTGATATGTGAAAAATATGTCTGACGACGAAGAACAAGTAGTACTGAGTGTAGTGAATAAAAAACGAAAAAATCGACGATGGTGGCGCACTGCTTTATTTAAAAAACGATCTGGATCAGAACTTTTAGCAGATTTAAAGTTTCAGCATGTCAGCGGGCAGTACAAAAATTTTACAAGAATGTCCCCTACAGATTTTGAATATTTATTAAACAAAATCGGACCAACTATCTCAAAAAGTGAAACTCATTTTCAGCAGCCTATTTCAATTCAAGATAGGTAATTAAGAATTTATAGGGTGGTCCGAATTGTATTCGGGAAACGTCGGCGGCATATTCTGCAGAAAATAAGTGGAAAGATGTAGAAACAAATGTTTATATGCAATGTGCATATATGTGTTCCACGAATCATTTTTTTTGTCTTTTTTATGATAATTTCTGTCTTTGGGGTCCCATAAATTTTTAAATGATCTATATGTCTCTATTAAGTTGAGCATTGCTTCTTCCGACCACTCCATAGTGCAAACTACCACAAAACTACCAAGCACGTCGCACGGTAAAATCTCGTTAAACACTGAGTGCGACACACTGTCAGTGTTGCATCAGGTAGGGCAAAAGGACAAAAATAGGTACCTATTGTTCTGAAGAACAAATAAACAAAAAATGATTTCTTTATCTTAAACTCATTTATAAATACCCCCATAAATATTTAATTTTTTAACTCTACGTCTTGGTATTTGTGTTAATACAGGGTATTGAATTAATCCTAGTAAAAATATATTCTAATGGGCCCTGGTAGAAAAACATGAAATTAAATATAATATTTAAAATACAGTTGTCCCTTAGTACAGGACTACAACTAAAAAAATATTTAATAAAAAATAACAGGTGGTTAAAAACGAAAAGGTACAGGGTGATTTTTTATAATGCCATTTTACATTGCTATAATTGTTAAGCTTCAAAAAACTAAATGGTAATTAAAGTAGGGTAATTAGTATAGTTTTCACACATTGTAGAGGAAGAAAAGAAAATATTATACATGGTAGATCAAAAAGAAACCTTAAATATTATGTTCTTTTTTATTTTGTACCATCAAAACTCGAAGATATAATAACGGATAGTTTATCTGAAGTCAGTTAGGAATAAATTGGGACCCATTGGGAATAATTTCAGCACTGTCTTTGTCGGTGCCTTTATCGGTATCGTCGGAGCAAAGAAATTAAGTCTCAGTACGTCCAACTAACCTAAACAAAGTTTTCAATACGTAAGAGAAAAATCAAATCAAAAAGAGGACTGTCCTCTGAAATAGAGGACGGTTGGCAACCCTACTTAAACCCCCTGTAGCTACGAATCAAAGCATAATCGGATTGGTTGATATAAAAAATAAATTTTATTTTTACGTGAGGAACTTCTCCACGAGAGATGGTTTTTTGAAACACCCTGTATATGTTTGTTTAATTTCAAAATAAGATAGATAAATTAAAAAAATTCATGATAAATTTAAATTATATTTACTTTGCCGTCAGAAATAATTCGGATTGTTTACATTAAAAAAAAATGGAGAAAGCCGACTGAACACTTGCCAGTGCCGTGTTTTTTTTTTGAATCTTTAATTATTTTATTAAATAATATATTTTATATGTTATTTGTATATCTATAAAAATTTTAAATAGAGTAAGATAAGAACTAATTTGACTTTATTTATTCAAAAAATTATAAATTTAAGTAATTAAGATATAAATTATTAATTTAAAAATTTACATTTAAATGCCAATAACTAACCTGGAACATATATTGTAAATACATTGGCATAACTACAGGGGTGCCCGGTGGTATCAGCCCCCCCCCCACCAGGTACTGCTGGACACCCCCCAGAGAAATTTTGAATTATGACTCTTGGCTACGTGTTATTTTTTATTTGCTTGTGATGTAGTAAAAATGACGTTTTCTAGTTTTGTTTAGTTAATATTATTTTGTTGTATTCAAAAAATGTGTTAATTTTTATTTTTTTTTAGAAAATTTGTGGGTATTTAAATAATATACGGGAACACGGTTTGATAACCAAGTCTATGAAATTTATTGACGGACAAATTCATGTAAAAGATTTACTCAAAGATGTGTTTTTTAAATTATTCTTCATTTTTTAAATCGCCGAAAAGTTTATTTCGTTTATTAATTTTTCATAAAATTTTCATGTTTTTATAAAAGAAATCACTAATAAATCTTTGTATATGAGATTTATTGGCTAACTTACCTATACTATTTTAGAGAAGATAAAATTGCATCTTTCTTGTTAGGATGCATAATTAACATTATAAAAAATAAAGGAACGAATATTTATTTTTATATAAAAATGGGATGTGGAATCCGAGCCACTTGTTCCACGGAGCCGCGGTGTATACGCCACTGGTTAAATAGACGCCCCAATCCTTTTGATGGTTCGCCAAAGGCTCCGGAAAAAACAGAGACAACGTCGTCCGGCTGGGCATAGGCTCGGCTCGAAGCTCAGACCCCGTCCCAATATGACGAGTCAGCCTCAAATCCGCTTGAGGTTGACTCGTCTCGGGTGTCTCTCGCACTCGTCTCGACATATTTATACGCAGCTTTATAGCACAAATAATATGTTGGTTAAAAATAGGCAAGGAACAAATTTATGATATTATTTTATTCTACATTTTCTGTCGTGGTGTTGTTACTCATGGTCATTAATTTCTGAACGAATTATTTTTTTTTAAATTTTTCATCAATTTTAACTTTGTCCTTATTCTGAACAGTACTAGGAAAACTGGAAGCAAGCTATTATTTTAACTGAGTTTTTGAATAGTGTAGAGCTGAAAGTGGCGCATCTAGAGACCGAGTTTGGGGGGGTGGTGGCAATATTTAAGTAAAATACTAGATTTAAATTAAATTTGCGGTGAAAGGTACTGTGTCTGTAGAAAAAATATACTTGGGTTGGTCTGGATTTTCTATTATGATTGGTATTATTAATTTCATTTGTGAAAAATTCATTTTACATACCACGTTTTAGCATATTTATAAATTTCTTGCTGGGGGTAATCACCCGCCCTTTAACCCTTAGGCCAGTCAATCTGGAGGTTGGGGTGGAAAAAATTAGTAACCAACCGATCTCAACGGGAATGAGTAGATAATGATCTCCTATTTAACCCCTCAAAAGTCCCATTCGGTCCCAGTGGGGGAAGATTGAAACAAATCGCCGCCATCTTGGATTTTTTCTTTTTTTTTAAATATATCCGTTTGCATAACTTTTTTCGAAAAAACTAAAGATATGTTTTTTGTAGAGAATTCAATTTAGAATATTCTACCTTCAATCATTTTTTTTCTAAAATAAATAGTAATAGAGATAGAGCAATTTTTTACTATCTTTTATAAATTTTCCAGTTTTTTAAACCAATCAGCTATAATTTTTGCGTTAATAGTATAGTGTTAATATAGATAAACCACAAGTATAAATTTAAGCATTAAAGCAATTAAAAATAACGTTAAAATACTATTTATTAAATAAAATTATTGTTAAAACAATTATTATTAAATTAAAGTTATTAAATAAAATCTGCTATGGCGTCATCCTGAGCGTCATTTTCCGCTTCAACTAAAATACAAAAGTTTGTGCAACTGATTCCGTTGCACTGACCACACTTTGCAGAACATTTAAGACCCAGTTTTCTACAAGAGCAATTTTTAGAGCACTGATCCTCTTTGCAATTGTAAAAAAAATATTTTAGTAGGTCAAGAGGCACCACATCTGTTGATTGAATAGGTGTCAGATTGCCTTTTGATCTTTCTTCCATCCATATTCTAAAAGATCTTGTTACCAATCTCTTCTTGAATCTAAAAAATACAACTGAAAACATTTCCTATAATAGCGATGTATCTTTACAGTTACCTGATAGCATGCCCTGAGTAAATTGAGTTTTGCAGAGTTCTCAGTTGGAGGCAAATTAGCTAAATTAAAGGTAGTCTTATGTTCTGATGTAACCCTACTGTATAGAGTATATCTCAGATAATTAATATGTTTAATATAGCTTGGGCAGTGATATAGCTTTAAAAGATAATTTAATCCTGACTGAAACAAGTCATCTTTTTTCAGTATCGACAGGCACATTTTTGACTTGTTCTAGTCAGAATTAAATTATTTTTTAAAGCTATATCACTGCCCAAGCTATATCAAAGATATTAACCATCTGAGATATACTCTATACAATAGTATTACATCAAGACAAGCCCTTACGACTACCTTTAATTTAGCTAATTTGCCTCCAACTGAAAACTCTGCAAAACTCCATTTACTCAGGACATACTATCAGGTAAATGTAACGATATATCTATTACAGGAAATGTTATAAGTTGTATTTTTTAGATTCAAGAATGAATTGGTAACAAGTAAGATCCTTTACAATATGGATGGAAGAAAGATCAAAAGGCAATTAATACCTATTCAAATAAAAGATGTGGCGCCTCCTGACCTACTAAAATAATTTTTTTGTAATTATTGCAAAGAGAGTCAATGCTCTAAAAATTGCTCTTGTAGAAAACTGGGTCTTAAATGTTCTTCAAAGTGTGGTCAGTGCTACGGAATCAGTTGCTCAAACTTTTGTATTTTAGTTGAGGATGAGAATGACGCTCAGGATGTCGTCATAGCAGATTTTATTTTATTATTCAATATTAGTGTAAAAGACAAGGAAACGTTGTGCCAGAATGCACAAATACGAATAAAAATTCATCAGAAAAACTATTTATTTTTTTACCGTCCGACATAAAGTTAAGACGAGCATGGCAGCATGCAGTGCGAAGACATGATTTTGTCTCTGACAGAGGCACCAGATTTTGTTGTGAAGATCACTTTAATGTAAGTTAATACTACAAGTAGTGTTTCCTATTTTTTTAATATAGGTTGAATAAGACAGAAAATAACATATATGTACTAAGTAATTAAAATCAGGTGTTATTCCTCACATTTTTGAGTGCCAAAAAAACGATCTTCTGCTTCAAATACTGTAAAGCCTCGAGGATTGGCGAAAAAAGAGAACAAGCAGCCATTATTAAGGAAATATTGAAAGACGACGCGAGGCAGGCGGCAAATGAAAATTTTCATTTCGGGGCCAATACAGTAGACAAGGATCTTAAAATGCATGATCAAGAGGAGCGCATTTCAAACCATCAAATTTATGCAGCCACATAAGAAATGCTACCGCGTGCTTGCACGTTCGGATGCGGCACAGTCATTACACTTTGCTTCTATTACACTTTTTTCACTAGTATTTATAATAATGCATTGTACATTATAATTTTTTGCATTAATTTTGTGCTCCGGTGTAATTTTTGCTACTACTTGTCATAGTGATTGCTGTTGTTTTAACTGCACATATATTATCCAATGGCATTATTACCATAATTTTGTCTGCCGGATCTGTAAGAAAAAAGTACATAGCTTACGTATCAGTTTTTACCTTAAAGTATAAATATTTTTCTATATATTTATTGTATTACGTCTTTTCGCGGATCAACCTCGAACCTAGTCAATCACATATCTTAAAATCATTAATTCAGTATTTGTTAGCTGTATATGAAACCACTGATTTTTTCTGGTTCGTGAATTTTTCGCGAGAATATTTATTAATAATTGATTAAAATTATTTTTTTTTTAAATTAAAATTTTTAAAATTTAAAAAATATCAAAAATAATTAAAAATAGTTTTCTACAAGCTTGTTAAAATGTTTTTCGCCACACTCCGATATATAATAATATTACTTTAAGGTACTATGTGCTTTAAAATTTACTTTAGTCATTAAAGGAAACAAAAGAATATATATTTGAGGAAAGTCTCTTATTTACTTGCACAATTATTATGTATTTATTCAATATTAATTATATTCATATTCTAACTTAATTATATTATTAATATAAACAATAAACAATTCCAGTGGCGGATACAGAGGGAGGGGCCCATGGGGCCCGGGCCTCCCCTAAAATCTATAAATTGGGTTAAATATTAAGCTTTTGGGTTAAAAATGGCGCCATAAAAAGCATATTCTACATTAGTTTTTATTTCGGCCCCCCCTTAAATAAATTCCTGTATCCGCCTCTGGTTAATTCAATAATTAGCCGAAAAGCCTCAAAATGCTAATTAATTGTATTAATGTTACAAATAGAAGAAGATTGCATAGGTTAGTTAAGAAAATGCATAGGTTGCCTTCTTTCATATAGGGTAAATAACCCTTTGTTTTTTTTTACCCTAGCGAGCCGCCACTGCTTTCCGATACAGATAGGTATTTAAGTTAAGCAATAGAAAATATCTTAGAAGCAAAATATAATAGAAATTAAAAGGTTTACTTAGGTACCTTTGTAACTTTATTTCCTTCATTTCTGAACTAATAAACTCCTTATTTTTATTAAAATAATCCATTATCATAAAAATGTCCACTTCTGGGAGATTGCCCGAATCAGCTTTATTGAACCCTTCTCCTGCCGATGCATCCTGTGAAAATAAACCAACGAAATAGTCTAAATAACGATAAAATGTAATAACGATAAAATAGCCGTTACAAAATTTAAGCTCTCATATCTCGAAAACGGCGAAAGATTTCGTTTTGAAATTTTAATGGTGCATTTATTATAATAAGTAGTATCCAAAAACGTTTAAAAAACATACAAATAGGATATGATGGAACAAGCCTATTATCAAGCTTATTAATCAAGTTAATGTTTTAAACGTTCCGAATTTGGTATACATCTAATAATTGTAATGAAAATTCTCTCAGCAAAAAGAGCCTCTCGTATGCAAACAGCTCTTTAACTACAATAGTTGCCCAATTACAATTTAACACATATAAAAGGATTGAGTCATTGGACTAAGTATGCCCGCTATACCGTCTTTTACAAGATTTTTCCAGTTCATAGGTTATTCAACACTTAAGATTTAGTTTAAGATTATTTACTTCTTTTGTTAGAAGAGATTCGTGCTGTTTTTGAATACTCCATTTCTTGATTTTCTTATTTCATTATCTTTTCATTCGTCAAGTAGCAGTGGCGTAGTTACACTCCCGCTGACACTCGCAGTCGCGGGGCCCTCTATTAAGAAGGGCTCCGTTCTGGACCCTGGCCGACCGGTTAAAAATTGATGTATTGGGACCAGGGGCCCAATGCCAAAAGTTGCGGGTAAGTCCAGAATTTCTAGTTACGCCACTGTAAAGTATATAGACACTATAACTAAATATCCTAAGTTACAGGTTATACACAAGTTCTAGTTATTTAACCAAACAATTCATTCATTTTAGACAAGGTTTTGAAGCTGTTGGTTGGGAAATACCATTTTTTTGAACCAAAAAAATTGAGTGCACTATGTGCGCCTATTTGAACTGAAACGTCTTACTACTTTTTTTTACTACTAACAGCTATTAAATTGAAGGATTTGAAGGATATATATTTTTTATGAATGCAATTTTTATGAATTATATACATAAAAAAAATTAGAGTTAATATAAAACCGTATATTATTCTAGCTTTATAATTTTGTAATGTGTTTTTAATTTTTAGTAAAAAATGATAATTCTATTATCCGACCGGATAGCTGTGACCATTAAACCAAAATACTACTACATCTATATCTCTGACTACTACTAACTGCTACTAACCAACAATTTGTTTTGTTTGGTCTGTTGTCTGTTTTTGTTTAAATTTTTGGTTCATTATTCATGTTGTGGATTTATTTTTAAATTAATGCCTTTGAATAAGAAGACTAAGGAAGGAGCATAATGCTATCCATGTATTCATGCATGGTGGGCGGAAAGAGCACTCTAGGGTGGGGATCCTTGACAGTTCTGTTTGACGATTCATTTGACACATTTGAATTTGATTTGAAATTTTGTGGATTTGTCAGTCTTTACGGAGCTTATTTTATGTTATTTATTATTTATTCTACTACTGATAGTTGTATAAAGGTAGTAAATCTAGATGGAAATTGTGGCAGAACTTAAATTAACAGTGACACTATCGCGATTTATCGAAAAAGACTCTAAAATAGTTGGTTGTGTAGCGTACGGTAGATCTCGGCAAAAATTGAGGGAAATAATGGAACAACTTTTCGCTAGTAAGTGACTATATAATATACATACGTGTAGTAAACCGATCATTTATGAAATTCACTTAAATTAACTAAATTATATATTTTTCTTGCATTTTAGCTTTTATTTACTTGTCAAAAATCAGATGTCAAAGAATTTTGATACGTTAATTTGACGGTTAAAATTAGAACGGCATTGATAAACCGAAATTTAAGTCGGCCATATTTGAGGCCCATCGCGGTGTACCTAAGATTTTTGATATGCTCCTTCCTTAGTCTTTTTATTCAAAGATTAATGCCAATCGTTAGGCAACCAGTAAACTCATAGAATATGTATTTCTTTTGCATAATCAAAATTGTCACTCTAAATTTTACATAACCAAATTGTCACTCTAAATCGCTGTCTTTTTTAGACAGATGTCACTTGTCTTGTGATTATTCAATTCATTATTCGAATTCTCAGAATGTTGTTAACAAAAGTTTCATCTTAAAAAAAATTTAATCAATTACAATTGTTTATCTCCATCGTTTAACGGATTAATAATACAGAAATTACAGCTCAATTATAAACAATTCTTTATTTATCGAGAAATTCACTATCTCCATTACTGTTTAGTGTAGTATTAGAAAAAGTTATAGAAGATGCGGGAATCAACAGAGAGGGCCTTCTGTATGCAAAAAGACACCAATGCTTAGCCTTTGCAGATGATTTAGTTATCTTAGCAAGAGATCGGAAAGAGCTGATATCTGTGACCAAAAGACTAGAAAATCAAGTGCAAGAAGTAGTTTAGTGTTTAATGAGAAGAAAACGAAATTTATGGAGTGGTCAGATAGGGATTTTGATAAGGGAGATGTCTGCAAATGGATTCTGAGAGAGGGAAACGAAACAAGTTTGAGGAAGTACGAGTAGATACATTCACATATCTAGGAGCCGTATTTTTGAGGGAACCAATTAGAATTTTAGAATTAGAATGAGTGGGAGGGGGGTTAATCACTTCGACCTTACAGATCCATTGTGTCCCCCTTTCTTGAATCATAACTCATCATACAGTCCCAGGGCTTTGACAAAAGCCAGTATCTGGGACGGTTTTATAGAGGGTAGTTCTCCATCTCCAATATCAGTCGTACCAAAATTCATGGCACGAATGGTTGTCGTCTCGGCGCACTCAGTGATGAGGTGTACTGGTGTTTCACCATCTTCCCCACAGAATCTGCATTCGCCGTTTCTTCTTAGTTTCAATCTAGAGGTGTTCATTGAGGAGACAGTGTCCTGTTAAAAAACCCGACAATCCGAAGATTGTTCTTACTCAGACCCAGGAAGATCTGTGATTTTTCTTGATCATAAGCCCTCAGAAACTTCTTCGAGTGTCTTAGACCATTGCAAGATTTCCATTCCAGGTTGCGGATGGAGTCTTCCAAGTTCTTGAGTTCCGCCTTGAGTTGGTTACCACTTGGAAAGCAGAACGGTTCTGGTCCAGTTAGTGGAGTGTTCGCTCCTTTCCTAGCTAGATTATTTGCTTTTTCATTGCCTTCTATCCCTTGGTGAGAGGCACCCAGTGTAGGGAGGACTTTGTTTTCTTTGCCTAATTTATTCAGCTTCTCTATGCATTCTTTGACCAATTTCGAATTGATTGATACTGAGTTGATTTCGAATTGATTGATACTGAGTTGATCGCCTTTAACGCTGCTTGACTATCAGATAAGATGGCTATTTCTTGTTTCCGATAGTTCGTATCTAAGATAAGTTGTACGCATCTCTCGATAGCGTAGATTTCTGCCTGTAGGATACTAGGGTAAGTGCCCATTGGTTCGGAGTAATTAGCTCTCTGCCCAAACACTCCGATCGCTGTTCCCGTATTGGTTTTGGAAGCATCAGTATACCAAGTTATGGTATGGTCTTTTAACTGCTGGGCAAGCGTTTCGCTCTTCCAATCCTTATTGCTCAATACTACATTGACATGTTTGTCAAAGTTGTACGTTCTTGGCATATCGTCCACTGGGAGTTGCAGGAGTGGTATTTCCTTTTTGAGGGTGTTCCAAGCCCCTGATCTGACAATTCTCCCAGTACTAATTCCGTTAGTGACCATTCTAATCATTGTCGCATTGGCATATCTACCAATGACAATGTGCAGTGGTGTTAGATCTAGAATGACCTCCATTGCTGCTGTTGGACAGGTTCTCATGGCTCCTGTGATGCAAACACATGCTAGTCTCTGGACTTTGCATAGGTTTAGCCTTGCCGTCCGTTGCTCAGTTTTGTGTACCAGGCAACTGCTCCATAAGTAATCATGGGTCTTACTATCATGGTATACATCCAGCGCAAAATGTTAGGGGAGCAGCCCCATCTATTTCCGGCCAGTCTTCTGCATATCATGAGAGCCTTTATGGCTTTGCTGGTAGTGTTCTTAATATGCCTGTTCCACAGGAGTTTACTGTCCAGGGTTATTCCCAGGTATTTAACTTCCTGTGTTGGCAGTATTTCCTTTCCATCTAGTTGGATTCTTTTCAAGTTTTTCAGACTTCGCCTTCTGGTGAATGGCACTATCGCGGTTTTGTCTGAGTTGATACTCAGCCCGACAGTCCTACACCATCTCTCAGTGATACGGAGTCCTCTTTGGATAATATCACACAAGGTGCCTTCATGTTTCCCCCGAGCGATCATGACTATGTCATCTGCATACCCAATGCAGTGTATTCCCGCTAGAGTTAATTCATCTAGTAGTTCATCCACCACCAAGCTCCACAGCAAAGGGGAGGTTACTCCACCTTGTGGAGTTCCTTGCGTTGTTTTAACAGCTACAGTTTTGGTGCCCATCTGAGCCTCTGCTGTTCGTGTTGACAGCATTTCCCAAAACCAGCGAATAATAGTTCTGTTCACCCCTCTTGTTTCTAGAGATCGCCTGACCACCTTATGTGGTATATTGTCAAACGCCCCCGCAATATCCAAGAAGGCACAAATTGCTGTTTCTTTGCTATCCAGACTTGTCTGTATTAGCTCCGTTAATTGGTACAGAGCAGTTTCTGTGGATCTGCCCGTTCTATATGCATGCTGACTATCATGCAGTGGTTTAACCTTTAGATGATTTTCTCCAATATGGTTGTCAACTACTTTCTCCAGCGTTTTTAGTATGAACGATGTGAGACAAATAGGCCTAAATGACTTGGGATTTGTCCAGTCAGTTTTGCCTATTTTGGGTATGAAGATTACTTTTGCTCTTCTCCATGTGGTTGGTATATATCCCATCGCTAGACTGCTTCTTGTAATGCTTAGTAGATGGTGAGTAGCTATTTGCTGACCCTCCTTTAGAAGGGCAGGAAAGATCCCATCCACTCCTGCTGCTTTATAGGGCTGAAAGGTGTCGATCGCCCATTTCAGCTTTTGTTCTGTTATTACTAGCTTGGCCACTTCCCAATCTTCCCTGCAAGGATTGTGGGGGTTCAGTGGGAGCTACATAAGTATCAATAGGTATGCTACCTGGAAAGTGTGTAAAAAGTAGGAGATTTGCTCTCTTCTTCCTCTCCCTCGTGTAGCTTCCGTCAGATTTCTTAAGTGCCATGTTGGGGATAGATCCACTCTTGGCCATAGCTTTGTGTAATCTAGCTGCATCAGGAGTAGAAGTGATGTTTTCGCAAAAGGATCTAAAGTCAGACCGCTTTGCCCTTCTTATCTCCTTCTTATACTCAGTTAATTTCTCGCTGTAGAGCTGCCATTCGCCACTGGATTTAGCTCTATTAAAGAGTCGTCGGACCTCCGATCTAAGTTTGGCCAACTTCTTGTTCCACCAGGGCTTGTTGTTACTTTTTTGTATGCCTTTACTTGCGGGGCAACTAGATTCATATGCATCGCTGACTTCCCTTGCGTACCATTCTAGATGCAGATGGTTTCTGGCCCTACTTGCATCTATACGGTTTAGGTTGTCTACGAGATTGGTGTTATATATGTCCCAGTCTGTTTTTCTTGGATTCCTTCGAGTTTCTGTTTGGGGTGTGATTCCTCCCAATTTGAACTCGATGATTCTGTGATCTGATAGGGAGGGTTCCGTTGAGACCCTCCATTGTTTCACGTAACTGATTACACCAGCACTCCCGATTGTTAAATCTAACACTTCTGCCCACGTTTTTGTCACAAACGTTGGGCTGTTCCCTACATTGAGAACTTCAAGATTGCATGCTAAGAGGAATTCAAGTAAACACTCACCTCTAGTGTTAGTGTTAGTGCTTCCCCATACCTCATTGTGTGTATTGGAGTCGCATCCCAATAGCAGAGGTAGTCGCCGTTGGCTGCAGAATCGCACTAGCTCCCGTACCTCCGGAGGCGGTGCCTCCCCGTCACCCCGAAAGTAAGCAGAGGCAATCACGATGTTTTTACTGCAATCCTCGATATTAAGCTGAACCATGATAGGAACAAGATCTCGGGTTGTAAATTCTGAAACACATGTGTAGTTAATGTCCTTTCTTATAAGAATACAGGCTCGGGGAAATTCCTGCCTGTTATCATATATTACCTTTGAATTTTTCCAGACAAACCTCTAATTTGTCCCTGATACACCCAGGGTTCCTGGGCTAGTACCATTGCATAATGATTTTTCTCAAAGAGTCTTGCTATTGTAGCGGAAGACCCTTTTGCATGGTGCAGGTTTATTTGGGATATCCCATGCATGGGGGGGGGGAGGAAGAAAGGATAAGTTCGGGGTGGGAAGAGGGGCTGGAGTAGGACTTTGGACCTGGTTTAGGTTACTGGGGTGTGTGAGGATTCTCCCGTTGTAGAGGGGATAGGGTATTCCTCATCTTCCTCTGACAACGGAAGTTCCTCCTCCGAGAAGTGGCCATCAACCTTCTTCGAGGATATACACCCTTCCACGGTTGGGGTTTGGCCCTCCGTGCCCTTCACAGTCGAGGAGCTAGTCTTCGGCTGAGGTACCTGTGAGGTAGAGGCTGGAGGACCGAAGGTAACTCAAGAAATTATGGCAAGAATAATGGTAGGAAATAGATGTGTTAGCGCACTACAGAAAATTATTAATAGTAAGAACATCTCTAGAAGTTTAAAAATCAGAATGTACCAAACAATGATACGACCAATATCAATAGTGAATGCATGTGAAACGTGGACGTTCAATGCAACGGAAAGTTTGAAGCTGGAGATTTGGGAAAGGAAAATACTGAGGAAGATTTTTGGAGGAAAGAAGATAGACAACATATGGACCAGAAGAACAAATGAAGAACTAAAGCAACTATATCGAGCACCTAGTATAACGGGACTAGCAAGAGCACAACGACTGAGATGGCTGGGACACATGAGATGGCTGGGACACAAGAAAGAATGGCTGAAGCAAGAATTCCTAGTATGATAATGAAACGGGAAATAGGTAGAAAGAGGAGGAGGGATAGACCGAGAACCAGATGGAAAAAGGATGTAGAAGAGGACTTGAGAAGGATGGGTGGAGAATAAAGGCGAAAGACAGAAACAAATGGAGAAAGATAACCATTCAAGCCATGAGCCTTTTAGAGCTATTATATAATTCAAAATTCGAGAAAAAATATTTTTTGGTAATAGATTTGTGTGTCTGGAAACGTTCTATTATTTTTAATATTTCTATATTTAGTGTTAATTTTTGACAAGTTTTATGTAAATTTTTAGAAAATGACGTCTAGAGATTGACCGACACACTCCGCAGCCGTCCTTGCCGCCGATTTTTTCGATCATGCGGTATTTAACGTAATATTATAGTAAAAATGTAGTTTTAGTTAAATAAAAATAAATTATTTTTTAATTGTATGTGATTGTTCGCACAGTAACTTTAATTGAGATTATTTAAAGTTTTATGTGTTAGTAATAGGAAAGTTGTGGTACTTCTAGTTCCCAACAGTAATAATTCATATGCGTATAAAAAACTTATTTCTTTTTTTCTTTATAGTGATATCGGGTATTTACAGGGATCGGATTTATCATTATTTAATGGTTTAATTATCTGATGACAGGGAAAATAGAGTGAATAAATATTAACACTGAGCAAAGAAAACTATAGTTTCATAGTAGAATTATCTTTGCTCTGAGGTTGAATCCATTAACATAGATTTAGTGAAAACTTCACGAAAGAAACATATCCAGTCAACAACCCATTCCATCAACAGAATCCAGTACTCCAGTTTTTTAAGTGTAAACAATATACAAGGTCGCTGATATGTATGGGAACGGTCGATTATTAGGTAAAATATAAGAGGTACCGCAAAAAGTTAAATATAAAAGTTATAGGGTTTTTCAATATCAATTAGCGGGTAATAAATTTAAGTATACAGTGTCAGTCATAAACTCGTGGCATATCAAAGTTTTATTTTTTTAAATTGAAACCCCTGTATATTATTGCATATTTCGGTTCTTCCTTCAATTTTAAGCGAGAAAAAATCGAGATATACAAACTGTACCTCAAACCAACCGTTTCCGAGTTATTGACTTCTGAGAATATCATTTAAACAATTCGATTTAATTAATCTCGATGTGTTCTGTTTCATTTAACGATGCCATTCTGCAGAAACTGTGATACTTAATAATATTTTTGTCATTAGCTTTCAAGTTAGCATTTATAGATGTATAAAATGAGATTATATCACGTCTGGAAATTACAAAATTTTCGTTTAATATTTCAAAATCAAAACTTCATAATTCGGAAATTGTTGAATTTAGGTACCTGTATTAAGTGTAAATAATACTGATTTATAATGAAATTATTTTTTTTTGAGCAGATACCGTATTCGGAAGAAACTAAAGATTATATTGACATACATGATAGTGTTGTGTCCTCGATGGTGTCTAAAGGTCCAATACATGTCGTCTGTCAACACCAAACTTACAATAATTTACCCGTGATTTATTTAGAGTGATAAAACAACAACTATCACAATCACAATTATATTCTTCAACCATTATTTGTATGTTTCCGATTTAATGTAGATGTTATAGATTGTGGGAATGAAAATTACTGCAAAAAATAACAATATGAAACTTACATTTTCATACTGACTTTTTCTGTCTACTATATTTCTATCGAGATAACTATATTCATAATATTTTATGTAATTATGAAATTTTACCTGCTCCTCTGCATCCATATCTATGTGTTAGTGCAGAGGAGAAATCAGGATAATGCTAAAATTATTATAGAAGAACTAATTCTTTGTTCTGAGATATTTTTAGCTATAATGGCCAATTTTTGGCATCTCTATAGGTATATTGTCATGTCGTCATGTGGTATTATGTGGCCCCCTATCATTTCTCTAAATATAAAATCAGACTTGCTTCAATAGTAAAATTAAATATTATTGACATGTCACTTAGTTGGAAATATATATGACTGCACAATTTTATTCAAATACACTAAAACATGTTCTTTTGAACTGTGACAATTGATTAATAATATATCATCAATTTTATTAGTGGAATTGGTACTTTAATTTGTTAGTTAAAAAGTTAAAATAAAGAGTTAAATTATATTGTATAGAGAGTGTAGTTTTACAGATTAATAGGGACAACCTAATTCTATTATACATACATTTAAACGTATAGTAATGTTAATTGTTTTGTTCCAGATACTGAATGTATTCAATTTTCGACCAAGAGGATTTAGTCTCAACGATCGATCCGTTTAAACTGGTGAGGACATCGTCCTTCTTCATTCCCAAACGGGAGAAAAAGAGAGGCTTTATTTAAACTTCGTCGTTGCTTTCATCGTCTCTCATCACCGACTCCATCTTATTCATTTCAGTACCTTGGCCGCCTCCTCCTCGTCAATTGGACTTAATTTAAGTAAATTTGCCCGCTCTACGGACGTCATTTCGACTGCTCCACACTCTCAGTCGCCTCTGGCATTTTTCACCAGCCAGATATCATTTATCCGGTCCCCATTGGCCAGCCAGAGTGCGTGCACCAGTGTCGTCGATAGAAGGGAGTCGTTTCGGTGATTTCAACGTTGTCATTCTTCAAGTCGACAGTCCATTCCAGACGTTGCTTCAGATTGGTATTCGCCAAGACGGCTCAGCCTTCCAGCTCTCGTCAACTATTTGGGTTTGCGCTCGTCCGCACTCACCCTTAAGCGCAAGGGTCGGCATCCGGTTACCCTCGTGATAAATGGATATTGAGTCACGTTTCCTGCAAATTAAGATGCTAAACATCGACAACAGCTTCCTGCAAAATCGGCGCCAGCGAGAAACGACGGGAATCAAGAAATTGTATAATTCCTTCTTCGTCATGTTTTAAGAAGAAATCCGCGACGCAGCTCGTTTTTTTTTCGTTTTTCGTTGTTTCGTTACTCGCGCTGAACTGCATCGCAAAGGGGGCGTTATCGCGTTTATCATCCCCTTCGTAAAAAGGTAGAAAAGAAGTCGTTTTAGAGATCATTTCATCATCGGGCCTTCTTCAGCTTTCATTTTCATCGATAGTCGTGTTATCATCTAGCCCATCTAGCTATCGTTTCTCCTCTTCGTCGTCTTATTATGGAGTACAAATTGTATGAGAGTTCTGACATCTTGTTGAACGAAACCACCTCCTCCAGTTCCAAAGAGTCTTGGAATTTACCGAATTGTGTCATGGACAAGGGTGAAGAGTATTTCGCTTGGGGTCAGCTGAAAATCGACGAAGACGAGTTTCAAGGCGACGGCAAGATCGGCGCGCAACGTAAGAGGAAGGCCTCGGCGGATTTGAAGGAGGACCAGAATGCCAAACAGGCCAGCTACAAAATTATCAAAGATCCGCTCAGTTTGGAGGACAAGGCTGGAGAGGCGAAGAAGATAGCGCACGTCGTTAAAGGTTCGTATCTAAAAATTATACTGTCTTATTCTTTACCTCGTCATTATTTAAGCATTATTGTTGGGATATCAAATACATACAGAGCGTAGGCTACCTCCCTCATATGTGTCATCAATTTTTGTACTAGGGAAATATATTCTAGGTTGATTGCCATTGTGTTTGGTGGCGTTTTTTAGAAGGAATAAAAAATGTAGTAAATACTAGAAGGACCATTTTACAAAAAAAAATCAATTGTCGTTGTCGTTGGCAAATATTTTTACTAGAATTTATTTAGGGGTGGGGGTAGTTGCCACCCACCCCGCATTTTTTTTGTGACAAATGACAAATGCTAAAGCGTTTAGCAAAATATAGGCACCCCAAATCTAATTCAAATTGAAATATCTGTTCTTAAAATATCTTAAAAAATGCATTTATTTTTTTCTAGTGACTTTAAAGTTTTTAAAAATTTGATGCCCTCTAACGGACAAACGATGAGACAAAACTTCAAATACAAAAGTACAAAGTTAGGTCGTTTATTGTCTTCTGTATATTTTTTGTGGCAATTTTTGTACTCTGCCATTTACAACAGTTGCAGTCACTTATTCTATGTAGTTACTGATAATGAAATCAGTTACTAATGCGAGAATTAGTACTATTTAACATTTGAATTGAATGATTTGGGAGCTAATGGGAGAATAGAAAGAGTATAAGACATCGGACAACGTCGTCGTACCGATTGAATATAATATATATTGAAACATTGTTATTAGCTGTTTAAGTCAGCTAATAGAAGTCGATTACTTCTGCAGTTGATTGATGAAATGTTTCTTTTGAATATTTTTCTGATTTTGTTTAATTGGATGTTTTGTATATAGAGATCAAAAATTAGTCGATTACGCTTCATTATTTCATTTGTTCATGTTAATAATGAAAATCTGTAGAAAATGTAAATAATTTTCACATAAAAAGAAACCATAGAAACACCATATCAAAATGATTCTAGTTTTTTAGGTTGGAAATATAATAAAATATGAAACCCTAAAACTAAATCAAATAACAGTAAATAATTTTCTTATAATTACTTGACCCCTCGAATCATTAGGTTAGTTATCTGTTTTTGATAAACAGGAAAAAGTCCACGCTTTCGTACACATTGTTTAATAAATTGAACAGCAATATACTCAGACTTATTTGCAGTGTTAATACCGAAATAGCGACATTTTCCTCGATAATTTTTCAATAATAAGTATTAAATAAATACACAGGATATTTATTGAAAGAACCGTTTGAATCACAATACTGTGACTTGGTGTCACTAGACGATCAATGGAATAGAGTATTCAGAAAATATCTGGGTAGGCCAAAGTGACGTGAGGTCGCCAGATTAAATAGACCAACTTTAATTATGCAGTGTGGATATATCTAACTCATGTTGGTTATGAACCGATGACCGATGATTTTTTGAATTATATATTTTGTGGCATTTTTTAAAAAAAAATTGAAAGGTAATTGTTTAAGATGATCTTTTCAAAAAATACTTCATTAGCATCTTCTGTTACCATCTCTTTATTAAAGAATATTTTGACATTTTAAAGTTCTTGGTTATTACAATATTCTTGGTTATTATTAAACTTCCTCGTTATTCTTCCTGAATAATGTCCGTAATTAACTACTCATTTAATAATATGGCGTTATTTTCGAATAAACCATTTGTGTTGCTTACTTATCTTTTAAACATTATTTATAAATTAAGATAATTGGATGATAGGGTCTAGGGATTATTAGAATAGAATGATATCTAAATAAATAAATATAGAACTATATTTAGGTATCTCTAAAGCGACAAATACAGGATTTACACAATACACTCAATATTTTGTTCTTGGATGTGAAATCGAGAGATGTTAATGTGTATTTTTAAAATAAATTATATTCATGATTTTGGTGTACAGGGTGTCCCATTTTGGTTGAAATCATACGTTATTAGTAAAGATAGAAGGATGCGGTTTGCACAAACCTACCCCACTTTTTTGTCAAACGGAAGATGCTGTCAACAAAATTTTCATAGCCCTCTTCGTTTCTGAGCTACAGGGTCTTTTCGAAAATTTTGCAATTTGGGACAGTATACCGCGTATCTCCGTTATTATGGATGATATGGAGAGGATGAAAACTGATTCTTGTAAAACTTTTTACGTAGAATAGAGTGACGTAGTCTGTTTTTCTACGAAAAAAATATTTTTGAAGATATGAACTAAAGTTTAAATGGAACACCCTGTATATTTATAAATCATATGATCCGTCTTGCTATGAGCTTCTCAAAAATATATATGACTCTATATTTATTTTCACTATTTACTGCAATATTTAAAATATATCATGTTCTTATTAGTAGGCCGTGATAAATAACAAAAAATCCCCAAAATGGTATTTACTAAAATAGTCCTACAAATATTAAAATTTTATTTGGAATTGATATATTTTACTTTTAAACTGTTACCCCTGAATCTCTGAATATAGTGTTCTTTTTTTATAACGGAATTTATTATAACGGGATGGGTTTTGCAAATATCTAAAAACTTGCATTATTAAAGCATTTTCCAGGGGTTCGACATTGTGTTAGTTGCCACGATATATTTCATATTTCAAAAATCCTAAAAGTCAGAAATCGAGAACGGATAAATCCGGGAATAAGGGGGGCCATCACATGGGTGCATTGGTTTCAATTCATTGATTTGAGAAATAATAATTTAACAAAATTGTAATATTTACGTTGTAAGTTAAGTTGTGAGGGGGAGCCCGGGAGCCCCATCTTAGATGAAAGTATATTTCACGTAAATTAGCTAAAGGAGCATTTAAAAGTCCCGATACGATAGCTTCCAAGATTTACGAACAGCGGTAGAGAATTAAGTTTCCCTAATATATAAAGAATTTAATAGTGGCTCTCAAAATAAAACAAGAGACAGAGAGAAAAGTATAGTTTTAATAATTCTTTAGTTTCTTCTATTATCCATCAAGGCCTACTAATAAATTTGATCTTTTAATATGTTTTTTTAAATATTGCACTAAATAGTGAAAATAAATATAGAGTGATATCTATTTTTGAGAAGCTCATGGCAAGTCAGATCATATAATTTATAAATATACAGGGTGTTCCATTTAAAAAAAACATAACTTTAGTTCATGTCTTTAAAAATATTTTTTTCGTACAATAACAGACTACGCCACTGTATTCTACGTAAAAAGTTCTACAATAAACAGTTTTCACCTTTTCGATACCTTTAATAATGACAGAGATACAGGGGGTGTCCCAAATTGCAAAATTTTCAAAAAGACCCTGAAGCTCAGAGACAAAGAGGGCTATGAAAATTTTGTTTACGGCATCTCTCGTTTGACAAAAAGTGGCACAGGTTTGTGCAAACCGCACCCTTCTATCTTCATGAATAACGAAGATACCGTATGATTTCAACCAAAATGGGACACTCTGTACATTGATATAAATATAAATTCAATGCAATGGTTGTCAGTTGAGTACTTAACTCCTGTTAATGGAAATTAGTTACTTGGCGCAAAATATCAGACACATCGAGACACAGGGTGTCCAAATATTTCGTGGACGTTGATCTATCTACTACGTATTTTTGGAATGAAAAAAGTTGATTGGACATAATTTACCTTTATACAAAGGTGCTTCAATTTTCCAATAGACGGCATTTTAAAAAATAAAAATAATTTTAAGTAGGGTGGGAGATTACAGTGGATGGTTGGAAACTTTGGTGTTAAACAGCAAAATAAAAGTTTAAACCAGTTTTAATCATCTGCTGACATGGATCTGGTAACATGGTTAGCGAAACGCGGGTCCAGTGCAAAAGTAAAGTGTTTTGATGTATTGGGGTAGGAAACAAGGGGAAGACTAGCCCCACCCCTGCATAAATTTAAGTAGAAATGTGTTACAACCTAACTGATTTTTTTCGTAATTAGGCCCTTCTCGTATTTTTTACCTACATTTTTTATCTTTTGTAAAAAACGACACATTGCATAGTTTTTGGGAAACAAAATGTTTTTCCGAAGCTGACCTACGAAATTTTGCATATCATATCAAGCGTTAAAATCTAGTATATAGGCGATAAGAATCTAATTCGCGAAAATGTGGAATGTTGTTAAGTTAGTATCACAAATGACAGTAAGCTACATAAATTTTAAATTAATTAACGGTAGGTGTTATCTTTGATTTCCTGCCTTCTGACGGAACAACCAAGCATTTTTGTATAGAGGGAAATTGTGTTCAATTAACTTATTTTGATTCCATAAATACTTCCACGGAATATTCGGACACCTTGTATATTAAAGACATATAATTAAGGGACAAGAATTTTGATTCAAGAAAATATTTTATCGGTGTAATTAATTCTAGCAGAAATGATAATTTTTGGTGTGCTGGAGAGATGTATTTATAATTATTGTAAATACATAAATTATTATTTTAATCTATACTAATATATAAAATCCTTAAGTGACTGACATACTAATTAATCACGATCCTGCTTAAACCACTCAACGTAAGAAGCTCAATTTTGGCATACAGGTTGATTCTAGGGTGTAGAGGTTCGATAAGAAGGGATTTTTCGAAATTCCAGTTCCAAGAGGGTGAAACCACCCCTCAAATATTACAATATTTTTTATTTAAAAAACGGTCAAGTTTCCGAAAAAACGCTTAAACACGTATATTTTATTTTGTTCTTTTACATATTTTAAGATTTTTTAAAAATGTATACAGGGTGTTTCGAAAAATCTGGTCATTGATTAATCACGATCCGAATAAAACGCTTGACGTAAAAAGCTGATTTTTGGAAAAAAGATTGAGTTTAGGGTGTAGAGGTTCGATAAGAAGGAATTTTTCGAAAGTCGAATTCTAAGGGGGTGAAACTATCCCTCAAATATTAAAATATTTTTTATTTAAAAACCGGTGAGTTTTTCGGAAAAACTCTTAAACACGTATATTTTATTTTGTTGTTTTACATATTTTAAGATTTTTTATAAATTTATACAGGGTGTTTCATAAAATATGACCATTGAGTAATCACGATTCTGCTTAAACTGCTTGACGTTTAAAGCTGATTTTTGGCAAACGTATTGACTGTGGGGTGTAGAGGTTCGATAAGGAGGGGTTTCTCCTGATTGCTTATGCGGATGATCTGGCTGTCCTGATCACCGCTCCGACCATCACTATCTTCGAAGAAAAGATACAACAGCTGACCTAACTATAACCAATAAGTTGGATAGAATGGACATACATCTGACACCAGAAAAATCAGAACTGGTCATTCTGGTAAGACATCGCAAGACTACGAAGTTAAATATCCAATTGGGAAATTGCTACATCAGACCTCAAAAGGCAATAAAATATATGGGCGTTTGGCTTGATTCGGGGATGCGCATGACTACACATGTCCTTAAAATCAGGGACAGGACGGTTGATTCCATCAAACAGCTGACCAGAATCACTCCCAATATTAGAGGCCCCAGTGACGGAAAGAGGAGAATGCTTGCCTCGGTTGTGCATTCGATGATCCTGTACGCCTCGCCCATTTGGAGCAGGGCAACAGACTATAAATACTATGAAAAAGTCCTCGAGAAAATTAACAGAATGCTAGCCCTACGCGTAGTGTCGGCGTATCGTACAGTTTCCACAGAAGCTGTTCTCGCTCTAGCAAAAATCCCCCCAATTATCCTACAAATCGAGGAAAGAACTTTAATATACAGGCACGGCTCAGGGTATCGATCAGAGGCCAGAAAGATAATACTGGACAAATGGCAGAACAGATGGGAGGCATACCAGGGTCGAATTAAGATATTTATCCCGGACGTGAAGGTTTGGATAAACAACACGTGGACGAAAACGGACTACTATATCACCCAGGCGATGACAGGGCACGGTGCTTTTGGAAAGTACCTGTTTAGAATAACTAAGGCGGAATCCACAAAATGCTGGTATTGTGAAGCATCAGACACGGCCAATCACACATTATTCGAGTGTAGTAGGCATTTGGAGACTAAAGCATCGGCGGAACAAATATGCAAGGTTAAAATAACAAGGGAAAATGTCGGCGAGCTTATGATGGAAAATAGAGAGAACTGTGAAGCAATCACCAGGATGATGAGAGCAATCATGCTTAAAACAGGAAGATGAAAAGATAAAAATTTGGCTGACACAGACATAAATGGCGAAACAATCTCCAGTCTTGAAGTAATGCCGCAAGGCGGTTCCGAGATTGGAGAGGTAACTCTACAGATGGGTTTTTAGTGGGTATGACTCGGGTGAGAGGTGACCCCCACACTCTGGCTGTAAATGGCGTTTCCCATCTCAAATTCCAAGGGGTTTCTCGAATCTCAAATTCCAAGAGGGTGAATAGAAATAGAGAGAACTGTGAAGCAATCACCAGGATGATGAGAGCAATCATGCTTAAAAAACAGGAAGATGAAAAGATAAAAATTTGGCTGACACAGACATAAATGGCGAAACAATCTCCAGTCTTGAAGTAATGCCGCAAGGCGGTTCCGAGATTGGAGAGGTAACTCTACAGATGGGTTTTTAGTGGGTATGACTCGGGTGAGAGGTGACCCCCACACTCTGGCTGTAAATGGCGTTTCCCATCTCAAATTCCAAGGGGTTTACGCCCCTCAAATGTTACAATATTTGTTATTTAAAAAACGGTTAGTCTTTCGGGAAAACGCTTGGACAAGCATAATTTATTTGTTTTTTTACATATTTTGAATTTTTTTATAAAATCATACAGGGTGTTCCAAAAAGTTGGGTAATTTCTTAACCACGATTCTGCTTAAACTGCTTGACGTAAAAAGCTTATTTTTGGCAAACGGATTTTTCGAAAGTCATATTCCAACGAGGTGAAACTACCCCTCAAATATTACCAAGTTATATAATAATAACGCCATATTGTTTTTTCTCATGCTGACATAAATGTGAGAAAATTTTATTCAGTTTGTATGTTAATGGAAATTCTTTCTTTGCTTTATCATCACCATTACAAATGATTAATTCGACGCGAAGGAAGTCGCTGGTACACGCTAGTATATCTATAATCTTTTTACAAAACATTACAATTTAGACTTATTATTTTGCATTTCTTCATTTATTTGTACTTATTCTTCATATTTTTCAACTCATAGGTGACATAATGTAAAATATTGTACAGTCTATGCGAACTACTTGATAAAATATGCTTAACGACACTTTAATACCACTAACAACAGTTTCAAGGTTTTTTAATATCTATATATTCCAAATACCGTTCTTAATAATATATTTAATTCTCTTAGAGAGAATAATATAGATATAATTAATATACAGATAAAATGGTCTGTGTGGAGTATGCTGTATGTCCTTATCACAGAATAAGAATAATCTTAGAAAACAATATAAAATGAGGTCTTTATAATCTAAGACACTATAATAAACACACTGTATTAAAATAACTTTTCTATAACACTCTTCCTAAAATATATCAGATAAAAGGTTTTCTTTTTCGGTAATATGATCGGGTACCTCAATTAGTATATTAGAGAGTTTTAAATTGCTTTCTTTTTGATGATAAAAGTGATGTGAATATTTGAAATGATGTCATTGACAATTTTTTGAAGGACAACCCTGATTTTTTGTGACTATGTATTCTTGAAGAGTTCCTATATCAAGTTACTATAGTACTATAAGTACTATATCAAGTACAAACAGTATTCTAGCATTTTTAGGGTTCCGTACCCAAAGGGTAAAAACGGGAACCCTATTACCAAGACTTCGCTGTCCGTCCGTCTGTCACAAAGGTCTATCTTATGAACCATTATAGCTAGACAGTTAAAATTTTCACAGATAATGTATCTATGTTGCCGCTATAAGAACAAATACTAAAAACAGAATTAAATAAATGTTTATAAATAAAAAAGTACTTTCACTAAACATTATCTTTCAAGTAAGAATTTTACATAAAATCTTTCAAGTCCTCGATGGCCGCGTGGTTAAAGCGTTATGACTTTACGCTGCTATGACGTTGGAGCCGTAGTAAGGCAGGTTCGAATTCTAGTCAAGGCGACTTTTTTTTTAATCGTTTTTTTTTAATTTTTACAAATTTATTTTTACTTTTTACATATTTATTATTGATTAATACAATTTTTAGTAATGTGTTTCTTCATTTTTTTTAAATTACTTATACGCGCATTCAAAATTTCAGCTAAATCGGAAAAAAAGTTTATAATAATATAGTGTCTAATGTTGTATAGATAATGAATGGTACGGAACCCTTCGTGCGCGAGTCCGACTCGCACTTGACCAATTTTTATTTCTTGCCATTTAAAAGTTATTTAGCCAAACATTTTTATCGATTTCGAAGAATAAAAAAAATATTTATTTACTATTGTGTTTACTAGCTGACAATTTTCCTTACCTTAAATGGAACTGAAACTCGTTTGGAATATTTCTAATTAGGGCAACTGCCTAGCTATGTCGAAACACCGGTTTCCGATAGATCACCGAAGTTAAGCGACGTTAGACGATGCTAGTGGATTTACGGGTGACCTTCTGGAAACTCTGTTCCATGGCAAGAGTGTAAAATCTATTGATACACACCGGTCATTCACGGCAGTTCGAGGCCGGATAAGACCGGATCGTGAGTAGATTTAGAGTCGATTTAGACATTCGTCAAGTCGGTAGGCCATTGTCGAAAGATAATGATATGGCTGAGGACGGCGGTTCGGATTCCGCGTTACCAAAGGAGGTCCCGTCCAGATTAGCCTTAACACAAAAAGGAGAGGTTAACTTAAAATACTTTACTTCACTTTTTCTAATTACTTTGGCAGAAATTAGCCCACACTCCTTTATTATTCGTTCTTTCAACTGCCTAAATATTTGCGCCAATTTAAAAAAATAATAATCGAGGCTCTCTATTAATACAAATTAATAAAATTAAATATATGGTTGTGAGTAAAGTAGGTGTCGATCCTTTATACGAAATCAGATGTCGCATAGAACAAAAAAAATGCATTTAGGAAGTTTAAGTCGCTGCTCTCAAATAGTTTACTAAACATCAAAATACGACATAAGCATGAGATAAGTTTACAAAGTGTTATGTGTGGTCGATTCTTTTGTATGGATGTGAAACTTGGACGCTTAATAAAGAAACGATAAATAAAATCGAAGCATTTGAAATGGGGACATACAGAAGAATGCCTAAAATATCTTGGCCCACCAGAACCAGTAAGGAAAAAGTTCTTCGAAGAATGGAGCACGACAGACTACTTCTGAAAATTATCAAGCGACGAAAACTTGAATGCCATATGATGCCATATAACCAGAGGATATCGATATGATTTGTTCTGACTTCTGATTGACCAGTAACGGAAAAATCGAAGAAAAGAAGTGGATTGAGCGCAAGTAGCTTTCGTGGTTGAGAAACTTGCGGCAATGGACAGGCTTAAACGCGGATGAATTACTCTATGTAGCGCGAGAATGAGAGCGATACACAGATATTGTTAACATGGCAGTCATCAACGTTCATTAGGCACATGACATTTGAAGAGAAGGGAAAAAAATACATCATACCTTAAATTTGGACACTGTGTAAATTTCTCTTGCATTTTTTTCATTAAGAATAGTACAACTTAAAATAGATATTAATCAACACCAGAAAACATATTTCGAAAAACAATATCTTTGATTTACTGAACTTGTTGTAAGTTAGAACTACACCCTGTATATTTTTATTCACTATAAATCGTTATCGGTCATTTTAGAGTTATTGTATCACTTATTTCTCGCAAGACATATTCGGAGACATAAATTTCTTGATATAAAATTAATGCCAAATTTAACATAAATATTTATATTTGACATGACGTCTGTCTGTCTTATCTAAGAGTACTTATTCCGTTATCTCGCTCGATTCATGTTACATCAAAACACTAAATGAGAATTTAGTTTTGTTAATGTCGGACGTTTAGTGTATTGTTTGTTTATTAATTCGCATACAATGTTGGGTCCGACAGGATATTACAAAAGTATGTTTTTTTTTCGTAAATTAAAATTGACGTTTGCATATTTTATTAGCTGCGGTATATTAAATAGCAGCAATGTATCATTTAGTGGCCAATGGGAATAATGCGGTGAATTGTTTAACGACTTTAAAGATAACTATAAATGTCAACATATCCGTAACATGAATATATTATGCAGTGTAACATCTAACATCGCATTGTTGATGTGTGAATTATTTTTGTATATAAATTTATATTGAAAAATAAACGAGCAAATTAATCAAAAAGCGTTAGAGCGAATTAACATTATTATTTTATTTTTTAAAAATAAAATTTGGACTTATTTTTTATTCAGTAATTTTGCCTTGTATAGAAGTTCAATATTACTATAGTAAATAGTAGAAATCAAGAAACTTTTTGTCACATGCTTTAGTTCAGACCAATAAATACCTATTCAGTGGATGCAAATATGATCTTGTAGTAGGCAGATTATTTAGAATTGGACTATTTTTTATTGGACTATCTTGAAAATTTTAATTTTTAAGATAGTCCAATAATACAGGGTAGCGCACTCCATTCGCCTCGGTAAATTATACAAAAACGGAAAGATGTAGAAACAAAATATTTTATGGGTATAGTGAGAACTTAATGAGCATAATTTAAAATTATTTTGAAATGTACAGGGTTTTAGAAATAAGAGGATCCATACCAAAGTTATATTTTTCTTAAGGAACACCCGGTCTTTTATTGTATTTTTGGATCCTTGGACATAAAATAAGACATTTATTATAATGGTTTAATATGTTTAAAAGCTTTGGTTTTTGAGATATATAAATATGCATGCTATGATAAAAAAGTTTGTCTTCACCTTGTATTTTTTGAAATAACGAATAGTCCAGCAATTTTTCGTACCCCCGTATACATTTAAGAAGACAATCAAATTTTTCAGTAAAGTTTATTTCTCTACCTATAAACTCAGCTCAAGAATTAATTCTGAAAAGTTATGTACAGGGTGTTGGTAATATTTTCTATTATAGCATGCATATTTAAATATCTTGAAATACCTATCTTAAAAACCTAAGTTAACCCTTATAATGAATGGCTTTTTAGGTCCAAAAATCCAAAAATGAAATAAATCTATAAGAATCCAAAAATGTCTATCCAAAAAAGGTCAATCCAAAAATGATATAAAATACCGGGTGTTTTATGAGAAAAAAAAAGGATTTATTATAAAAATACAGGATGTTACATTTTTGATTAAAGAAATATGTTTTTGTAATTATGTATCTTAATGTAGTCGAATTTCTTGCAATTTGTAGAGACGAAGAGTACACGAAAAAAAAGTTGTATTTTTGTTGCTAATTCTAAAATATTAAAAAGTCAGTGGCGTAGATTTTAATCACAATTATTTTCGATAAATATACCTAAATTAGGCCCTTATTATATTCTAGAAATATTACTGGTAAATTATTAAATTAAATAAAATCGGCTGCCGGCCATTTAAGATAGTTACGTCGATAATTACAAAAAATATATTTTTTAAAGTTTAACATTCCATATATTTAAAACTATGATGCATCACCTCCTGAAATTAGGTCGTGCATTTTTCGAATACCCCGTTTAATATAATTAATATTTTTATTCCATATTCACAAAATTTCGGTATAACGAATTTCGAAACAAAATTTTTTGAATTTTATTAAAGCAGCAGTAAGTAATAAAACTGTTTTGCACCAATCGGTACAACAGTTTTTTTTTGTCACAATACTTTAAACCGACGATTTTTTATACACAATTCGCTTTGGTTAAGTAGTGTCAATTGGGGTTAAGTAAAACTTATTTCAGGCGTTCCTATACACTCAAACTTATTAATTTATAAGGATTCTGTATCTATACTTCTCATCACGAGGACGTAACATGTAGCGAACGAAGATAAGAAACGATGTAATTTATTAACATGTTTTTATTTCTCTATAATATGTAGGTAAATAAATAAAAATATTAAAATAGCATGTAATCGCTCCCGGTAATCCGAATTTGTAATTAAGAACCTTGATGTCTAATGAATCAATTTTTGTGGTTTTATTGCATGTCTAGTAACATGATGATGTGTAAAGTGACTTGAGACTGTATTATTGTTTACATCAAGTAACAATTCCGTATTGTTGTTATAAAAAAAACAGTAAGCAAGGAATTAGTTAAGTTAGAGACGCCTGTTATGCAGAAAAATAAATGTGCATCCTTTATCCTCGTATTAGTCAAGACTAATTTATTTTTAAAAACCACCACCAAAAAAATATGTAGAAACAAAGACCGTCTAGGGAACTGAAGGGATCACTCAGTTTTACAACAAAATTGTTGTTTTGCCTACATTGAAATAAATTTACAAAAAATAATATGGATATTTACAGCATCTTTAATAAGTGGCTTTTAAAAATCTAATACGTAGGTTGCTTTTTAAAGCTTCATTCAGAACCTCGCAATTGGTGGAATAAATTAGTGGTTTCAATTACACTTTATACTTTTTAGTTTACGATCATTCACAATGTTTAAAAAACACAATTAAAATTAATAGAATATCCTAGCAACAGCTTGCATTAGTCAGTTGTGTCCATAGAGAAAACCTAATATTTAGCTTATAAAACAAGAAGCTTTTGATTTCTAACCACATTTTTCTCTTGACAGATGACAATTAAAGGCCAAAATGACATTCCTCACAAATTTTGAAGTATAATTAGTGGGAAAGTTGAAAGTTTGTTAACTTTTTCCACTAATTAAAAATTGAAACATTCCTACCACTAATTTTAACGTTCTGAATGCTTATTCAAATTAGAGGAACAAACTTCTACGCTAATGGAAACCACTAATTTATTCCACTCCAGTTTTTATTACAAAAAAGTGAAACAGAAACGAAGATATACAGGGTATTCCAGGCTGAGCGTGCATTAGAAGTTAGAGAACTATAATATCTAGATCGGAGATTTTTTGCACATCATTGTTTCACAATGAGATCTATCGATTAAAAATATTTTCAATATGGCGGCATTTCCGGAAATACCGGAAGTTGATAGCAACTGTCTTATTTTAAATGAGTATACCCCCATTTTTTATTGCATACTTAAATTTTCTGTAAAATTTTGTGAATTTTGGTATCAAACACTCTATACCTAATGTTAACCGTTTTTGAGAAAAAAAACATATTTAAAATTTTTGGAGGAAATAAACTGCTTGTGTCAAAAAAATGGTATACTCTAAACGTCAAATTTAGTGATTACAGCCACATTTTTAAGAATAACATTAAAGTTTCATTCATAACCTCGAAATTAGTGTAATTAATTGATGGTTTCAATTAGCGCAGAAGTTTGTTCCTCTAATCAATGTAAGCATTCAGAACGTCATAATTAGTGGTAGTAACTAGCTCTGTCACGTTGGAACCCGCTTTATAGTAAACTTTTCGATTTTTGGCTTATTATCAACTACAAACGATGCAATTGATTGTAGTAAATTCATTTTTTTTTTAGTACTAATAATTAGCCAGAAAAAGAAAACAATTGTGCGCAATGTAATAAAGAATAAAAATATTGTTTTAACAAATGTCTGAAAATCTTCAAAATCGTTTGTAGTTTTATGTAGTAGCAAAAAAACTCAACGAAAGTTTCTTGAAATTAGAGAATTATAGTAAAATATGAAAATTAACATAGTTTGACATAATGTCTTTAGTTGTACCCAAACTGCAAACGATGCAATTGATTGTAGTAAATTCAATTTTTTTGTAGTACTAATAATTAGCCAGAAAAAGTAAACAATTGTGCGCAATGTAATAAAGAATAAAAATATTGTTTTAACAAATGTCTAAAAATCTTCAAAATCGTTTGTAGTTTTATGTAGTAGCAAAAAAACTCAACGAAAGTTTCTTGAAATTAGAGAATTATAGTAAAATTTGGAAATTAACATAGTTTGACATAATGTCTTTAGTTGTATACAAACTACAAACGATGCAATTGATTGTAGTAAATTCGATTTTTTTGTAGTACTGATAATTAGCCAGAAAAAGTAAACAGTTGTGCGCAATGTAATAAAGAATAAAAATATTGTTTTAACAAATGTCTAAAAATCTTCAAAATCGTTTGTAGTTTTATGTAGTAGCAAAAAAACTCAACGAAAGTTTCTTGGAATTAGAGAATTATAGTAAAATTTGGAAATTAACATAGTTTGACATTTGTCTTTAGTTGTATACAAACTACAAACGATGCAATTGATTGTAGTAAATTCAATTTTTTTGTAGTACTAATAATTAGCCAGAAAAAGTAAGCAATTGTGCGCAATGTAATAAAGAATAAAAATATTGTTTTAACAAATGTCTAAAAATCTTCAAAATCGTTTGTAGTTTTATGTAGTAGCAAAAAAACTCAACGAAAGTTTCTTGAAATTAGAGAATTATAGTAAAATTTGTAAATTAACATAGTTTGACATAATGTCTTTAGTTGTATACAAACTACAAACGATGCAATTGATTGTAGTAAATTCGATTTTTTTGTAGTACTAATAATTAGCCAGAAAAAGTAAACAATTGTGAGCAATGTAATAAAGAGAAAAAATAGTGTTTTAACAAAGGTCTAAAAACCTTCAAAATCGTTTGTAGTTTTATGTAGTAGCAAAAAAATTCAATAAAAGATCCTTGGAATTAGTAAATTATAGTAAAATATGAAAATTAACATAGTTTGACATAATGTCTTTAGTTGTACCCAAACTACAAACGATGCAATTGATTGTAGTAAATTCAATTTTTTTGTAGTACTAATAATTAGCCAGAAAAAGTAAACAATTGTGCGCAATGTAATAGAGAGAAAAAATATTGTTTTAACAAAGGTCTAAAAACCTTCAAATCGTTTGTAGTTTGGGTACAACTAAAGACATTATGTCAAACTATGTTAATTTTCAAATTTTACTATAATTCACTAATTCCAAGAATCTTTTATTGAATTTTTTTGCTACTACATAAAACTACAAACGATTTTGAAGGTTTTTAGACCTTTGTTAAAACAAAATTTTTTCTCTTTATTACATTGCGCACAATTGTTTACTTTTTCTGGCTAATTATTAGTACTACAAAAAAATTGAATTTACTACAATCAATTGCATCGTTTGTAGTTAATAATAAGCCAAAAATCGAAAACTTTACTTAAAGCGGGTTCCAACGTGACTGAGCTGTAGTAACTGTCGATTAGTAGAAAAATATAACAAACTTTTAACTTTTGCCACTATTTATACTTCAAAATTTGCAAGTAATGTCATTTTAGCTTTTTATTTTCATCTATTAGAAATTGTGGTTATGAATCAAAAGTTTATTGTTTTATAAGCTAATTGGGCTTAGTCTATGGATACAACTGATTACCGCAAGCTGTTGCCAGGATATTCTATTAATTTTAATTCTATTTTTTTAAACAGTGGTCATGAATTTTTAAGTTTAAAGTGTAATTGAAACCACTAATTTATTCCACTAATTTGGAGACTGTGAATGAGTCTTAAAAATGGCAAACTAAAGAGTCTTTTCGTTCTGATATTCTAGAATATCGGTATAGTTTATTTTTATATAAGCGATTCTTTTTTAATATTCTTATGGCCTATTTCATATTAAAAGGTGACAAAAATAATTGACAGCGCAAACATAGTTCTATATTTTTTATACCGTGTATCGATACACGTGTTTACATAATAAACACGTTCATTTTCCATATCAAGAGAGTTCACTAGCGCTAGAGTTCTTTTCAAGGACGGATATATCTTGTTAAATATTAATCTGGTGCTAAAATATTTACCTTATTCACTATATTGCCAGGGTTGGGTAAATATCGTATTTTGATTTTACGACATTATGTATTACATCATAAGTGATTAGATTAGAACCTCTATCAGTACCGTTTCACATGGAGTGAACAGTCCGCGCAAAAAAGTTGAACAAGTACCATGAGCATATGAATATTTTCACATGGGCGCGGATGATTTCATCCAACGGCCATCCACGATGGCCCGCGCGGACGTTCCGCTTCCTATGAAACAGTATTTAATCAGACAAACGGATCTGAAACATCAAAAGGAATGCGGACAAGAATAATCAGCATTGTCAAATTTAACAATAAAAAAGCAATATTGCTCGATATTATCTATGTAATTAATATACAGAAAGGTCCACTGACTTCGAGACATAGGAAAAATCAAGTCCATTTAGCGTGTGTCGCAATTGTCACACCTTAAAAAATTTGTTTTTTATAGCTGTAGCAACTGCAGCGACTATGAAAAAAGCTGTGGGATTTTCATAGAAAATAAGGGCACCTGTAATTCATTTGAGAATGTTATAAATCGCTAAAAGAGGTTTCAAATCTCTTGGATTTCTATTAATATTAAATAAATTTTATTAAAAATTGAACTAAAATTGTTAGTATCATTAAAAACAATTCAAATTCAAAAATTGTATCAGTCAAATTCCCTCATTTAAAGTGAATATTAAAGTAAATAGAAATACAGCTCATTCTAAGCTCTACTTATCTTTAAGAAAAATTTAAATCATTGGTGCAATTGGGCCCAGGGGCGGATACAGGAATTTATTTTAGGGGGGGGGCCCAAAATAAAAAGTAATGTAGAATCTTAGATTAAGAATTGTAGAATATGCTTTTTAGGGCGCCATTTTTAACCCAAAAGCCTAACATTTAACCCAATTTACAGATTTTAGGGGGGGCCTGGCCCCCATGGGCCTCTCCTCTGTATCCGCCACTGATTGAGCTTTAATGTCATTTCGAATGAATAATAGTATTAATATTATTAATATTATCTCAATGTACATTATAATAATAATAAATTGGTATTATATTAACAACTTTTGTTTTTTTAATCCACAAAAAAAGTAACAAATTTCTCAATCAAAATATTTGTGGTTCTAAAAAGGACCTTTGTTTTCCCATGTTCGTCAAGGTAGGTAATGGGTAAACGGTAAAAAAAACAGGATAATGAAATTTAAAAAATTACAAAAATTGTTCAAAAATGCCTCCCTCTTGCATTAAACAATAACCCAAACGATCATAAAATTCCTTCTCCTCACATTGGATAACATATCAGGGGTGACAGTATCAAAGGCATTAAATATTTTCTGTCTTAACTGCTCCAAGTTTTGAATTTCTTCATGGCCGTAAATTTTAGATTTTATGTAAAAAGAAATCATTCACCGAGAAGTTAGGTGAAATTAAACGTCAGTCTAAACAAAACTGTAATTTTTGAAAACTTGTCAAAATTTGGACACACGCTAAACGGGCTTGATTTTCCTATGTCTCGAAGTCTCTGGACTTTTCTGTATATTTAGTTCATTGTATGTACAGCATACATAATTATACCGGGTGCGTCTTAAAAGTGGCTCACCCCTATAACTTTTTTATTTTTTCAGATAAAAAAATGAGATTTGGTATGTTAGCATATGACATAAATTATGATTGATTGGCGCATTCAATTATTTTTGGTCACTTCCTGTTTCACCGGGAATGACTACAACTTTTGATTTTTAAATGGCACCCTCCGTATTTTTTTACTTTATTCGATAGAAAATGACATTTTGAATAGAATGACATATCATATGTCAACTTTTGACATTCTCATTAAAAATTCAATCTAGAGTGCCATGGCCATGTTAAAAACACTAACTCTTCATCAAGGAGCCTTGGAAAAATAGATTTGATTGTCTAATGTTTTTAGTGTCTTGTCCTGGCCAGTTAGAAAATGCTCAAATCGTATTTTTAATCATATCGCAATTTTTTCAAATGGAACGAGGGTGGCTCATTAGCATATTTGGAAAAAAGCATTTTTTACGAATAATTTGATACCTCACACTTGGTATTTCAAGTCTAATTTTCGTTACGAACCGCAAGTTATAATTTCAAATAAACCATATGCGATGTCTAAAGTTGACGTATGATATGTCATTCTATTCAGAGTGACATTTTCTATCGAATAAAGAAAAAAAATACCGGAGGTGCCATTTAAAAATCAAAAGTTGTAGTCATTTCCGGTGAAACCGGAAGTGACCGAAAACAATTGAATACGCCAAACATTCCTAATTTATGTCATATACTAGCATACCAAATCTCATTTTTTTAATTAAAAAAATAAAAAAGTTATAGGGGTGAGCCACTTTTGAGACTCACCGGGTATACAGGGTGAGTTTCCTACGATGTTCTCTATGGGTATATCGAAAACTACCGGAGATAGAGAGTCGGTTAAATGGGGAAAGAATTGCAGTTTTGTGGGGTCATAAATATGCGCCTTTCAGATTTTTGAAAAAGTTCATGGCTTTTGAAAAATTTTGGCTATTTTAAAAATTATCCCTAACTCCATTATAAGCTATTTTAGACTAAAAGTTTTCAGATAAAAGTTGTAGATAATCACATCCTTTATGAGACTGTGCCCTCCGTTTTCTTCTAAAAACCTGTCATTTCTGACATATGATACAAACATATGTTTTTTTAAATGGAAATCATAGTTGGCCATGACTTCATAAAAAGCGCCATTTTTTAAGCTTTTCAGCGATACAAGCTATAATAAAGTGTGACCAACGGATCTGTAGCTACGGGGTATCGGCAGGGGAACGCAGTTGTAAACAAAACACGCCCAATTTCATTCATAAAATAGGCATGGGCGTACGCTGTTATATGAAAATAATGTGTATCATAAATATAATATTCAGATTAATAATTTTATACAGAGAAATTAATAATTATTTAATATTTAAAAACTTTATGCTGTTTGAATCGTTACTGTTGAGTTAGCGGATAAACACTAAAAGCTTTTATTAAAGCTCCCTTAAATATTTTAAATCATTTTATTATTGTGTTGTTAATATAATAGAAGAAATAATTACAGCTGGGGGTTGGAACCTTTGGTGTTACACAGCAAAATAAAACACGAAATCAGTACAATACACCAAAACACTTTTAATTTTACACTGGACACACGTTTCGCTAACCATGTCTGCCATCAGCAGATGATCAAGACTGAGTCTTGAGGTATATTTATTTATATATCTGTACTAACTATATTTTTTTCTATAATACATAATTTTAGATATAACTATTTCCAGCAAAAAAATTTTTGCAACCAAACTTTGGAAGCGCAAACAAAACATAATTTTACTCACCAGTAGATCCAATATTGCCTATTACACCAGATATGGTATCGCTCCGCCAGCACTTTTTAAAGGTTAGGTCATTGTCTACCCATATGTTTCATCCAAATAGATAATACTTGGCTATATCTTCGAACTTCGCGTATATATTTATATCTCTCTCTGCAATATAATGGGCCGCTCCACTAATATTTATCTGTTATTTTGACATTTACGCCAAAAAAAATAATTTGATTTTAATACCCCCCTAAGCGTTTCCCTGCCAAAGGAAAATTCGATTCTTCCTGCAAGTTTTGCAAAAACTTTCTAATTGTGGGGACGAGTTTGAATTCGAGATAAAATCTATTTATCAAATTCCTGACCACTTGGAAAAAGTCGTCGAGCTTTTCAACAGCAGTCTCACGTGGTCGTTTCTTTTCAGCGCTGGATATCATTTTATCGGGGTTAGTTTACAGCCTTTTTTTTATCTTCTGTGTGAATTTTTTTATAGCCGATACGCTAACTCTGGTATAAAGAGATATCCGCTCAAGTTTACGTTTAAGCGGCAACTTAAGCGAACTCTCTGTAGCTTCTTCGTCGCAAACCCTATTATGAACACAAGGAAATAAACCAAATGAGATTTCATCCACGTTTATTTATATTTATTTTAGTTTAGCTAAAATATTTAGGTAAAATGTGTGCTTTTCATTTTAGCCAATATTTAATTTTAATATTCTAATAATTATATTATTATTATTCTACTTACTTATATAAATTAGCTATTATTTCTCTTGTCTGGCTATGTAGCGTCTTACCCTTAACAAATTTATTCATTTTAAAACACAAATATACTATAATAATATAATTAAAAACTACGAACGAAAAACATTATAACAAGATAACAAAACAATAAAACACAACTTAACTATCAAATATAGGAATAAAGTTTAGGATAACCGGTATAAAATAATGAAATAGAGTAATAATGATCAAAAGAATGACACCGCCACTGGATATTTCAATAGTATTCAATATTCCTACTCTTTTCAGAAGAGACCGTGAAGTTGGGGATAAAGCAAGCGAATAGGAAAGGCGTAAAAGCCATGGCAACCGCGTGGTAACAAATCATGTGACGTACTCTCGCCAATCATGTTCGATGAATAGGCGGCCATGCGCGGCGATGCCAGTTTGCCAATGATATCCATGAAAAATCTTCAACTTTCATAATAAGCAGGTTATACGGAATGAAAGAAATAAGTTATTAAATAAAACATATCGAACAATGTGAACTACGTTAAAATTCCTTAGTAATATACGTCAGAATATATGCTAAACACATTATATATAATAAAAATATATTAAATTTATAGTTCATGTCTGGCAATTTTGCAATTTTATAGATAAACGTGGCAATTTTATAGATAAACGTCGAGTTTTTTTTCTCGCATTCCTTCCGTAGCTTCAGATCCGCTGGTCAAACAGTATGCTTTCTTCGAAAAAATACAGAGTTATAGTTAATTCTTATCATTTTTAAACAATTTCACTTAGTTAGCCATGGAAACAAGTTTAATCGTCTTTGCTCTCAGAAATGTGAAGCTATCACATCCGAATTTTGTAAATTAAAATAAACAAAAATTGTAAATATGAGTTTTTCAAATGAAGAAAAGCGTGTAGATACTCCCGCATCAATAGAGTGGTTCCAACATGACTTTTATTACGACCCCCCCCCCCCGCCACCTCATAATGAAAGAAATGTTAAAAATTATTTACATCAAAATTATGCAAACTCAGGAATAGAAAGAGATGGACCAATTGCATGGGCCTCCTCGATTACCTGACCTATCCATTTTAGAATTTTTTTATGCGGTATGGTTAGAAATAAGGTTTACAAAAGAATTTGTGAATTAAGGGAGGCACTGGAAGTGGCGGTACGAGAGAAGTTTAATTAAGTCCACCGGTCCTTCTATGAGAATAGGTAGTAATTCAGTTTTAAAAAGATGCAACGCAAAACAATGGCGGATTTTCTAAAATAACTTAAAGTGTATGCAGTGATATTATTTTTTAAGTTTTAGTTTGTGTAGTGTACATTGTAAAGAACCGTTTAGTAATATATTCTAACTTCTTATAAGTTTTATAAATCATAATAGAATAAGAATACCATGCAATCCAATTGAAATTAATCAAGAAAGATCAGAATTGGCTATAACTAAATGTAACTTTTCTAACATGTCTTGAAACACGTTCTCTAAAAAACGTAACATTCACCGGTTAACGTATCCTCGAAAATATATGGTCAAGAAAAGTTGAACCAATAATCATACACGCTTTTTTGCATTTGAAAAATTAATTTTTACAATTTTTACTTATTTTAATTTACAAAGTTTGGATGTGACAGCTTCACATTTCCGAGAGCAAAGACTCTTGTTGTTGAGAACTTGTTTCCATGGCTAACTAAGTGAAATTGTGTAAAAATTATAAGAATTGGCTATAACTCAGTAATTTCTCGAAGAAAACATATTTTAGCTTATATCGCTAAAAAGCTTAAAAAATGGCGCTTTTTATGAAGTCATGGCCAACTATGGTTTCCATTTAAAAAAACATATGTTTGTGTCATATGTCAAAAATGACAGGCTTTAGAAGAAAACGGAGGGCACAGTCTCATTAAGGATGTGATTATCTACAACTTTTATCTGAAAACTTTTTCTCTAAAACATCTTATAATGGAGTTAGGGACAATTTTTAAAATAGCCGAAATTTGTTTTTTTCGAAATATCTAGTAAGCCATGAACTTTTTCAAAAATCTGAAAGGCGCATATTTATGACCCCACAAAACTGCAATTCTTTCCCCATTTAACCGACTCTCTATCTCCAGTAGTTTCCGAGATACCCAAAGAGAACATCGTAGGAAACTCACCCTGTATATGCTATTCATGGCGTTTTTGCGCATACCGTTTCCTTATTGACTTATTGATTGTAACATTTTAACCGCGGTCAATTAAATGCCGTTTTCAAAAAATTTCTGAGCCTTCTAGATTTCGCACAACAGTCGAGTTTTTATTTTCTTATGGCCGCCATTTTGAATTTTTATACTATTAGATAGAGCAAAAAATAATCTATACGTTGGTATCTAACTTTTATTCATTTTCATGTAAATTCACTAAAAAATATGTTTTTCAAAAATTTGCTCAAAAGATCCAGTCTGCCTTGGAAATCCAATTGACACTTTATAACAGCAAGTTAATTTTTGTTTACTCTATTAAATGTCAAATCTGGACTCAAACATTTATAGTAGATAGTGTAAAGTGTATAAAGATAGTAAACTTAAAAAGTAAAGTAAAGTAAAGTAAAGACTTAAAAAGTAATAGAAATTCCGATATAGCATCTTGGCGCAAGTTATCGAACATTGTATCCTGAAAGGACACAGCCTCATCGTACTATTTTCGCAAAGATTTCAAGAAATTTAGCAGTTGCTGGTAGCTTTAAAAAACAATAGGGCAATATTTTAAAAGGCTTAATGATATTAATGTGCCAGCTCAGATTGAAATAAATCCGGAAACTTCTAGCCGTGAAATAAGTCGCGAGTATAAGTGATTCTTATGGAAGGAAAATTATCAAAAAACATAAATATCACAACTTTAAATTTAAATGTGTACCAAATTTACATTTTTTTAAATACTGGTGATCACGAGAGAAGTTTACAATTTTGCAAATTGTTTCGGGAAAGTGTTCAAGAGAGTCCTTTTTTTTCCAGAAAAATATTATGGAGGCATAAATCTTTATTTACAAATTCTGGTACATTTAACAGAAAAAAATTACATTATTATGCAAAAAAATATCCTTATTTAATTAGAGAAACCAGACCACAAATAAGATATTTTTTGAACGTCTGGGCTGGCATTCTTGACAATAAAATTTTAGGTTCTGTATTGACCTGTATTGACCTGTATTGAACTCTACTATACAATTTTTGTGCGTCCAGATTTCACACTTAATAGAATAACCAAAAAATAACTAGCTGACATATAAAGTGTCAAATGGATTTCCAAGGCATACTTGATCTTAGGCGAATTTTTAAAAAATTAAGTCTGCCTTGGCCTTCGTCTTGTAGTTAATAAATAGTCTTAGTCTTGGTCTAGGAGGGTCCAGTTTTGGTCTTGCTGCAAAACTCCTGCAAGTCTTGCATTTTTTTAGTAAATTTTTACTAGACACTTTGTACAGAGTGGTCGAAATTGGTCTGTTTTAACAGAGAAAAAGATAGTGTGATTTAAAATAAACGTACTATTTTCATTTTTTTGACATAAATCCGAAACTAATCAAGATATCGGGGTTTTCTTCATAGGTATTTGTCAAACTTCTAATTACGTAACTTTTATCCCATTTAACCGAATTCGTATCTCTCGTAGATTCTGAGATGCCAATGTTGAGCATCGAAATTGTCACCACCCTGTTTACATTTAGAGGAAAACAATTAGTCATGAGCAAATGTAAGACCAAGTCTGCCTTGGCCTTCGTCTTGTAGTTAATAAATAGTCTTAGTCTTGGTCTAGGAGGGTCCAGTTTTGGTCTTGCTGCAAAACTCCTGCAAGTCTTGCATTTTTTTAGTAAATTTTTACTAGACACTTTGTACAGACTGGTCGAAATTGGTCTGTTTTAACAGAGAAAACCTATTTCCTGACTAGTTAGAGCAAAACCGACATAGATGTCATGGGCTCAATTTCCGAGACACGTTTAATGGCGTAAACCGCCTGTTGATATTTTCACTGCCAACTGAGATACGGGGTCTTTTTGAATTTTTTCCCATTTGGAAAATTGCCCGTAGCTTTTGTATTTCGCGGAATAATACAATTCTGTAAAAACGTTCTTAAGGCATTTTTTTAAGCACAATCCAGTGGCGTAGTCAGTTTTTTTCTATGTTTGCTCTTTTTGTCAGAAATAATAAAAAATATAATTTTTTAAATGGAAGTCATAGTTGGCTATAAACTTAAAAAAATACTGACGTTTAATCCTTTCCAACGATATAAAGTTATGTGTATTTATTTCTAAGAATGAGAGATATATTTCGAATATTCGGTTTTTTATCTTTGTATCGAAGCGGGCCTTGGTTTGGTTTTGACCTAGTTGCTTAATTATTTTTTAAACAATTTAATATTTTATATTATTATTTATCTGCATAATTAAAGACTTTTGAAAAGGTAAATCAACATTCTATATTAGTATTGCCAATTACAATTAAAAGCCAGGGTTACAACTGAACTATTAAATGGTGAATTTAGAGAGAATTAGATAGGAACAAGTGGTCCCATATCTTAGCCTGCTATATCCTGTGATTTAACCCCTTTCGACTTTTTTATGGCGGAAATTAAAATATCTTATATATAAGGGAAGAACCATTGGGACAAGAGAAGAATTGCAGAAGGCTACTAGGCAAACTTTGGACTTATTACACCAGTTCGGCCTAATAAATCGTTGTAACTCTGTGCGCAATAGATATTTATTGTGTGTTCAACAAGGAGGTGCTCAGTTTGAACATCTTTGATGATTTTTTTAGAAAACTATATTCGTTACTCAAAAATACGTTTTTTTAGTTTTGTTCTTTGTTTATTGTATTGATTTCAATTGTAATTACTAATACTAATATAGAATGTTAATATTGTCTTTAATTATGCAGATAAATAATAATATAGAATATTAAATTGTGATAAAAAATATTTAGGCAAATAGGTCAACACAAAATCAAGGCCCGCTTCGATATGAAGATAAAAAACCTAATATTTCTTTCATTCTTAGAACTAGATACCCATAACTTTATATCGTTGGAAAGGGTTAAACGCCAGCATTTTTTTAAGTTCATAGCCAACTATGATTTCCATTTAAAAAATTATATTTTTTATTATTTCTGACAAAAAGAGCAAGCGTAGAAAAAAACTAACTACGCCACTGGATTGTGCTTAAAAAAGTTCTTTAAGAACATTTTTACAGAATTTTATTATTCCGCGAAATAAAAAAGTTATGGGCAATTTTCAAAATGGTAAAAAATTCAAAAAGACCCCGTATCTCAGTTGCCAGTGAAAATATCAACAGGCAGTGAGGAGACAGATTTTCTCTGTTAAAATAGACCAATTTCGACCACCCTGTACATACAAAATCGTTAAGTAAATAGTATTTTTAGTAATTTAATGCAAATAAGACTTAAAAATAAGGAAATTCTGAGAATATTTATAACGAAAATTTATATTTTTCAATATATTTTTACGGATTCCGTGGGTCCTTAATTCAAAACGCACGATAAACCACTTAACTAATTTGTCTTACAACTACAAACAGCAATAACTAATTAAATACAACACACTAATAACTCTTTGTCTGATTGTGATCATTGTCTAAACTCCTTCACCAATTAGTCGACATTTCGCTTATTTCAAAACTATTCAAAATTGACTGACTTGTTTTTATTTTGGAATAATGATGAATATACTGATAATAAATATTTCATACTAAATTTGGGATTACTACTTAAATACTACACACCCAACCCTGACCGTAACATAAAATGCGATTCAATTTTAGCGGCCAGAGTAACATGAACTTGATATACCGGACGGCAAAAGAAATAATTTTGGGGAGAGGTGTAACTTACGTATCTAACTACCATTCTAACAGTCGCATGTTTCGCCTTAAAATATGAAGTCAAACTGGTTTATGGTTCGTAATCACCATAACAAAGGTGGAAATAGATTTATTTCAGTTGATTTCCAATATGATGTACCGTAAATTAAATTATTGCAACGGCATTGGTAAGATTTATGTTATATATTTTCTAATGTATTCAACTCTGTTGCGTTGTAATTTTATTTTGTTTTATTTTAAAAGTATTGGTACTCAGTATATCCCAATAACTTAAATAAATAATACTAGCTTTTCTAGTTTAATAAGAGCTGACTGTATGTAACGATACCGTAGATATTTACTTAATTTAGTTTTTGTACTTGTATTGACACTATATTATCCGTAAATTAATTTCTTGACAACTGCAGTGCATATTATTTTGAAGTTAATTTTATTCCCTTTGAGATAAGATATATTTTGTTCGGTAAATCTTCTCCATGCTGTTTACTGGCGCACGTTATCTATAAATATTGCCTTAGAATAAAAACATAGTCTATAGGAAGCAAAAGTTATTTATATTTCGAAAATTTGGCAAAGTTCGACAATGACCTTCGCAGCTAGACGCTTATTACGTTAAAAGAAAGTGGGATATGGATTTCTGGATGGCGCTGGCGTTTGGAAAACGGAAATTTGTAGTGCCAGACATCATTACATTATTAAAAAATGCGATATTGCTTTTGGGTAGAATTTAGAAAATATACAAGTTTTTATTATTATACAGTGATATTCACGCTCACCTTCACGGTATTCGTCACAGAGTGTTGTAAAGATAAATGAATAGATTTTTAATTTTTACTAATGAATCATTTTTTTATAATTATTGCGAGTGTTGAAAGACTACTAGAACTACAATTTACAATTTCTTACAATAAGGACAGAGTGTTCCATATAAGTTAAAAATATTAGTTTTATTTTTTAAACGGGACGTCATGTATATTGAAATTAAATAATTTCGGTCTTCCATTATTTTTATACAGTATGTGCCCGGATTGTCTTTACAAGTGTAAACACTTTCTTATTATTGGCATTTTGAGAAATTTTGAGTCCTAAAAATTAAAAGGCGTTTTTATGGTAATATAATTTCGTTTTCCTTTGATAGATTGTTATTTATAGAATTTTATATTTTTCGTATTTCTTGTTGCTTTAAAATATTAAAAATTTATATAGTTCAAAGCTACGGAAAGTTAATGGAAAATGTAATGTAACAACAGCAAAAAATATGACGTTAAATTAGATTAATAATAACCAAGTATAAAGATGAAGAATGAAATCGAAATTATATTACCACAGAAACACCCTCTCATTTTTAGGACTTCAACCATATTTTCATGTTTTCTTTAATTTTTCCTTAAATGGTAATTAAAAAAATTAATTAATTTTGAAAAGTATAAAAGGGATTAACCATATTAAAACAAGCAAACCTTTTTATAAATAATTCAATTTTCTCAAAATGTCAATATTAAAAAAATATTTTCTCTTGTAAAGACAATCCGGGGACATACTATATACCGGGTGCATCTTGAAAGTGGTTCACCCCTAACTTTTTTTATTTTTTCAAATAAAAAAACGAGATTTGGTATATTAGTATAATAAATTAGGATTGATTGACCTATTCAATAATTGTTTTTGGCCACTTCTTGTTTCACCGGAAATGACTATAACTTTTGATTTTTAAATGGCACCCTCGGTATTTTTTTTATTTGATTCGATAGAAAATGACACTCTGAATAGAATGACATATCATATGTCAGCATTTGACATTTTTCTTATATGGTTTATTTGAAATTGTAACGTGCGGTTCATAACGACAATTTGATTCGAAATACCAAGTGTGGGTACCAAATTATTCGCGTAAAAAATGCTATTTCCAAATATGCTAAGGACCCACCCTTGTTCCATTTGAAAAAATTGTCATCTTTTCACCGGCCAGGACAAGACACGAAAAACATTAGACGATCAAATCTATTTTTCCAAGATTACTTGTTTAAAAATTAGTGTTTTTAACACAGCCATGGCTCTCTAGATTGAAATTTAAAATACGATTTTTTTTAAGCGAAAAGGTCAAAAGTTGATATATGATATGTCATTCTATTCAGAATGTTATTTTCTATCGAATAAAGTAAAAATATACCGAGGATGCCATTTAAAAATCAAAAGTTGTAGTCATTTCCGGTGAAACAAGAAGTGACCAAAAACAATTGAATGCGTCAATCAATCCTAATTTATGTCCTATACTAACATACCAAATCTCTTTTCATAGGTTAATGAAATGACGTCAAAATACGACAGACGACGTATGACGGATGCATGTAAACCCACACTGGATGTTTTTATGCCATTTTATTGGTTTGATTCAAAAATTACACTTCATACTAAAATTTGATTGGAGTGATGGAACGAGGCATGACATATGGTTGTATATCCTCACTTAAGTAAATCGTACTTTATAATGTTGACAGGCGCTGTCAACAGTTAATATAATTTGCTTTAACTAATGTTGGCCATTTCGTAAAATATTTTCGTTTATTGTGCTCTTTTCATTGGCGGCATTTTTAAATTGTACGCAATTCTTACTAATCTGTTTGTTAAGACCGTTTTTCAACTTTTGACCCTACTAATAAAGCCATTATTGTTACGACCTTTTCAATTTAAAGCTACTTAACTACAGTCGTGCACTGCCATACATTCCATGTGAATGCTAAATATTTTTGACATTGTATTTCATCCAGACAATGTTAAAAACATTTTCTTTTTGCAATAGAATTTTGAAATTAAACCTCATAATAATTATGCTTAATTTTAATGAAAATTCTGTTTAAACTGTGTCTCATCATAAATAGAAAATATCTATTTTTATGGCAAGAAATAGGATGAATAAACATCTAAAATATTCTGATTACAAAAATTTATAGGAGAGTGTTTCTTAATAGTGCGTTAATAAACAAATTAAATAATCTAGAGATTATGTCGTTAATATAATTTTGTAATGCTATTAATTAATCCTGACTAGTGCTGATCACAGGGGTAATACCTATACAGGATTATTCACCGCATTTGACACGGAGTATTTTAGCCAAACGATTAGATTTTTAGAAATTTTCAGTGATGGAATCGTTGGAGGACTACTAGTGTGTGTGGTACAATTTAAAATTATTTTCAAAAGGTACCAATGTTGGTAGTGTCCCAAATAAATAAAAACTATCAAAGTTGTATTTTTTAAATGGAATACTCTGTATATTATTACATTTTTAATTTCTACGATTAAAATAAAGGTAAATTTGATTGTTTACCGCACTTTAATCTTACCGTTTTTGAAACATTTACGATTTTGTGAAAATACACTAATAATTTCAATGCTTCAGTTCTCTAGGCGTATTTAAGTTTTTAAAACCAAATATTGTACTGAAGTTTTTCTATTTATTAAATTTTGTGTTGCAATAATGTAAATAATAGTACCTTTGGAAAAATACAACTTTAATATTTTTTATTTATTTGGGATACTCTGTACCTTTTGAAAATAATTTTAAATTGTAGCTAAACTCACAATTTCTAAAAATCTAATTTGTGGCGTGTGGCTATAATGAGGTAAAAAACCTTGTATAAAATATATCAGATAACTGATCTAAAATAAGCTATTGCTAACCAACATTCACAGTAGTGGCTCTAAAATGTAGCTAACAACTAATTTTAAGGCCTATTTTTACCTGTTTCATATTTAGGATAGTTTTCTAGATGTGAATATGAGCAAGTGAGATAAAGATTTCTTTTGAAAAAAATAATCACGTACTCCGACTTTTTCTGAAAAGCGAACATCGTTACATTAAATTTCTTATTTCAAGAGACTTATTTGAAATTTACTTCCAAGCCCGTAAAAGGGTAGTTCTAGGTGTGAATATGTGTGAGAGATGAATACATTTGAAAAATCTAGTCAGGTAGTCTGATCTTTTTTAAGAAATGTACTCTTTTAAATAAAATTGTTAAAACTTACGTAAACATATATCAAATTTAGTTCCAAACCCATAGGAGAGATGGGGTTAATTTAGAAGTTAATAGTATTTAAGAAGGTAAAACAGCGAATTTGAAATTGTTTAATTTTAATACAATCGTAAAATTATAAATGAATTTTAATAATTACATCTTTCTAACGGAGCTGTAGTTTTTCCTTAAATTACAATATACTATCTGAAATAATAAACTTTTATTGGGGATATATAAAATATTATCATAACAATCATCATGTTGGAATAGTAAAATGTATCAAGGCTTTTGTCCTCTATTTGAATTACGTTTATAGTTGTTAAAATTTAATACTATCATTGTTTTTGTTCTAGGTGCTGCTACAAGACTTTCACAGTGGGATGTAGAAGATTATGAAGACATTCAGCAAGATATTGACAGTTCTATTCATTTGGGAACCGAGTTGACACCCAATACCTATGTTAGGTAATTTTTTGATCAATTTCATATACATTTGTTTTGGATTTATATTTAAAATCACTAAACTGATTTAAATGTCGATTTCAAAGAAAATTGAACATAACATAAATAATTAATTTAATTAAGCATGTTCTACAGGGTCCGGCAATAGTGCGTCGGGCATATGTAGGTACTAGAATAAAAAACTTAAGAAATTTATTTAAGTGCAAACCTAAAGTATGTACAGCTGGTTCCAATAAAATTGAATACGATTTAAAACATATTTTTATTATTTCGGGCAGTATATTCTATGATACCAGTCCCCCATTTCTCTACTCATGTCATGCTGATGTTCTGAAAAATTTATTTGCCACTTTGTCAAAAGCAAAGTTGTTTTATACAATGTCACAATAACCTTAACATGTCAAAACACTTGACACATACACTGCCCAAATATTCGAAAAAAATGTGTAAAGAGTCGTATTCATTTTCTTTGATAATCATTTGTAATGAGAAATTCGGGTTAGAAATGAAAAGTTTATTATTTTATTAGTTAATTATTTAGCTTTATCTAGGGATACAACTGACTACCGCAAGCTGTTACTAGGATATTTTATTAATTTTAATTGATTTTTAGACATTGTGAATGATGGTAAATTTTTAAGTATAAAGTATAATTGAAACCACTTATTTATTCCGCCAATTTCAAGGTTCTAAATGAGGATTTACTCTTAATTTCTATGAGTTGCCTGAAATTTATGTTATTAGAGAAGGTGCTTTCTGAATTAAGCCGTGGGGAAGAAGCCGGTTACCCTTGTTTGTATGTCACTTAGTATCTGTCATTTAGTATTATTTGTGTAGCAGAAAAACAACTTGAACTCTGACGATTATAGCAATTAATTTACAAGGTTTTTTTTAAATAATAAAATAAAAATCCTAAAACAAAATTATTGTACAAAATATTTGACATTTGTGCCTACTATTTTGTCAAACCGTTTCGTATTTAACCAATGTCCTTACCGTTGTTCACCAAACTTGTTGTTCGGGATACAGCCTTATAGTACGATTGAGTAAAATTTGATTGAAAGATTGGCATGCATTTGTTTTTCAGTAGATATAAAAATATGCCCAACTTATTGATTACTTTTAACTATTATATGCTGTGATATAGTAGAAAGCCAGACATATTATTGACATTAAACTTATTGTTGAGATAATAAATTTTAACATCGTTGTGACCTTTCTTTGTATAAAGAAATTTCACTGATATCAACAATTATTTATTAATTTATTAAGTATTGATTATTGATAGGAAAAGAATTAAAATAAATAGTATATTAAATATGGGATTTTAGCCTCAATTTTAGCTTATACTAATATAATAAAAAAATGATACCATCAAATACATTAGTATTCATAATATATTTTGGGATATAAGAGATATAAAAATGCAATTAATATATGTATGTAAGTAAATGATTTTTTGTTTCAGTGAATCTTTATTAACAATTAATGGAATGCCATCAGTATTTAAGCAAGAAACCCCGTCACCCACCATGAACGACGTGGTTCAACTGCAAATCGCTAGGCAGCAACACCATAGCCCGAATTCCACCCAGCAAGCCACCATTATGAACCCAGTAAATAGTACCGTAGAAGAAAATAGTCAGAACGCGTTCAGTAACACGCTTAATCAGTTATTCAGTCAGACATCATTAACGAACATCCATAACGTCATTGATAGTAAGTATCTTTTTATTATAAGTTATGCTATTCAAATAAATAATTTATGATACGTTGTTTATTGGCTTGGGAGAATCCTACACAGCCTTATTTTTTAATATTACTGGATTTTGAAAAATTTCTACAACCAATAGTTATTATGGAAAGAATGTTAAGTTCTAAGCATAAAAATGTGATTTTTTGACTCAACATGTGCAAGCAAAATGTAAGCAAACCATTTGTTTATTATTTTTATTATACCGCAGACTTAATATTAGTGATGGGATAACTCGAGCGAAAATTGACTCGACTACTTGATTGTTGAAATAATCGACATTGCTGGATTATGAACGAGCGATGCAAGTGACGAGTTACGGGCGACGAACGCAAAACGATCCTAAAGTGAAATAAATTGAAATCCGATTTTAATGTGACATTCTCGATACAAAGCCGAGCGAATTTTCCACATAAATTGCAAGTAGCAAATTTATACGACATTATCCGTTGCGTATCTGAGTGACAAAATTTTACGACCTACTTCGACAATGCTTTAAACTAAACTAAATCAAGCGAATTACTCGTCGCTCGTCGCTTGCTACTTGCCACTTACCTTTCATCACCGAAAGAATATGTGCTCTGGGCACGCAACTTGGCTTGCGTTACGAGTTGCCAGTACAACAAGCGACGGGCGAAAAACCGAAATTTTTAAATATGAGCTAAATTTCGCTCGAGCGATCGCTCGATTATTGAAATCGCTGAAACTCGAGTACTCGATTATTGAAATTAATCCATTTTTAGATATTTCAATCACTACTTAATATAATCCGTTTGTATCTGTATATAAAAGTATTAAGTCCAAGCCCCTCCTGTGAGTGCAGCAAAAATCAAACCGTCAAACATATCGTGGAGGAATGCCCTGAAACAGCTTATAATGGCAGAGCAGAAGATTTCCTATTGGCAACTCCAGAATCATATAAATTTGTTAAATGTTCGTTTGTATTTTTTTTTCTTATTGTCATATACGTACTTTGTGTCTTAATATGCTATACGCTAAATAAATAAATAATCCGTTTTTCAAGATCTTTGAATGATGCTATTCACGTAGTTTCAGAATTTTGATAAAAACAGTAAAATAGCGTTAAAAAATATTGTGTTTATCCTAAAAACATTTAGTAATTACATAAATAGGAGTTAAATCCTAAAAACTAACGTGAAAAGTTATGCTTTAATTTTTGTTGGACATTTTTCCATATCTTGCACTTCATGTTCCATTAGACAGAGCTTTTGCCATACTTTTATATACAGATACTCACAACCTCCAAGCCGAGTTTTTTTACAAAAAAAATCACGTATGACACTTAATAAATGTGGAAAAAACTTCGCTGGTGTTATCAAATTGAATTTTGATAGGTTTTCAATTTTGACTTGTAATACATGTTTGACATGTAATATATGTTTCACATTTTATAGTAGGTACATGTTCTTGGTAATACTTAGACTAAATGGTAATATTCCAAAAATTGTAATTCAAGTTGTTATCCTAGGTAGTCTTTATAGATAAATCACCAGCTGTACACAGTACAAACATCTAATATCTAATTTCGAAATTGAAGTTATGTACAGCACGCCTTGAATGCGGAGAGCGTTCACGTTTCGTGGACGCGAATCCTTTGAAGCGGGAACGGTTGTAGAATGTAGAATGTTTAGGAGGGGAGTTAATCACCGCGACCTTATAGATCTATTGTGTGTTCCCCTTTCTTGAGTTATAACGAGTTATAACTCATCATACAGTCTCAGGGCTTTAAGAAAAGCCAGTATCTGAGACGGCTCCACAGAGGCCAGCTCTCCATCCTCGACATCAGACGTACCAAGGTTCATGGCACGAATGGTCGTCGTCTCGGCGCACTCAGTGGATAAGGTGTTCTGGTGTTTCCCCATTTTCCCCACAAAATCTGCATTCGCCGTTGTTTCTCAGTTTCAGCCTACTGAGGTGTTCGTTGAGGAGACAGTGTCCTGTTAGAAACCCCGTGACAATCCGAAGATTGTTTTTACTTAAATCAAGGAAAACCTTTGATTTTTCTCGGTCATAAGTTCTAAGCAATTTTTTCGAGTGTCTTAGACCGTTGGAGGACATCCATTCCAAGTTACGGATGGAGTCTTCCAGATTCTTCAGTTCCGCTTTCAGTTGGTTCCCGTTTGGAAAACAGAACGGTTCTGGTCCAGTTAGTGGAGTGTTCACTCCTTTTCTAGCTAGATCATTTGCTTTTTCATTGCCTTCTATCCCTTGGTGAGCAGGCACCCAGAGTAGGAGGACATTATTTTCTTTGCCTAATTTGTTGAGCTTCTCTAGGCATTCTTTGGCCAGCTTGGAATTGATGGTTACTGAGTTGATCGCGTTAAGTGCTGCTTGACTATCGGATAGGATGGCAATTTCCTGTTTTCGATAGTTCCTATCTAAGATAAATTGTACACATCTTTCGATAGCGCAAATTTCTGCCTGAAGTATACTGGAGTAGGTGCCCATTGGTTCGGAGTATTCAGTTTTCGGCCCAAATACTCCTATCCCTGCTTTGGTTTTGGAACCATCAGTATACCACGTGATGGTATGGTCTTTTATATGCTGAATAAGCGTTTCTTTCTTCCAATCCTTTTTATTACTCAATACTACAGTGAGATGTTTCTCAAAGTTGTAAATGCTTGGTATGTCATCCACTGGGAGTTGGAGAAGTGGAATTTTCTTTTTAGATGGATTCTTTTCAAGTTTTTCAAACTTCGCTTTCTGGTGAATGGCACTACTGCGATTTTATCTGAGTTAATACTCAGCCCGACAGTCCTGCACCATCTGTCTCTCAGCGATGCGGAGTCCTCTTTGTATAATATCACACAGGGTGCCTTCATGTTTCCCCCGTGCAATGATGACTATGTCATCTGCGTACCCTATGCAGTGTATTCCCGCTAGAGTTAATTCTTCCAGTAGTTCATCCACTACCAAGCTCCACAGTAGGGGGGAGGTCACTCCCCCCTACTGTGTTGTAGTTGTTGTAGTTCCTTGCGTTGTTTTAACAACTACAGTTTTGGTACCTATCTCAGCCTCTGCTGTTCGTGTTGAGAGCATTTCCCAAAACCAGCGAATTATCGTACTGTTCACCCCTCTTGTTTCAAGAGATCGCTTGACCACCTTGTGAGGTATATTGTCAAACGCCCCTGCAATGTCCAAGAAGGCACAAAGTGCTGTTTCTTTGCTATCCAGGCTTGCCTGTATTAGCTCAGTTAACTGGTACAGAGCAGATTCTGTGGATCTGCCCGCTCTATATGCATGCTGACTATCGTGCAGTGGTTTAACCTGTAGATGATTTACTCTAATAAGGTTGTCCACTACTTTCTCCATCGTTTTTAATATGAACGATATGAGACTAATAGGCCTAAATGATTTGGGGTTAGCCCAGTCAGTTTTGCCTATTTTGGGTATGAAGATGACTTTCGCTCTTCTTCAGATGGTTGGTATATATCCCATCGCTAAGCTGCTTCTTGTAATGTTTAATAGATGGAGTGTAGCTATTTCCTGACCCTTCTTTAGAAGGGCAGGAAAAATCCCATCTATTCCTGCTGTTTTATAAGCGGGAACGGTTAAACGGGAAACTAGTTGCGAACATCCGCGAACCCTCTGAAAAAGCGTGACAGTCGCATTCTCTTCTGTTCACAGATGTTCGCGGCGCGGCGCGAGTCTGGAGCCATTATTAACGATGCGATTTTTATATTACTTTGCTACTTTTTTTTATCAAACTAAATATGCTACGCATAGGTTTGTCCTAGCCTCCTTTTAGTTGCTGAAATACAAGGCGAATTTGCGATGCGCAGTAGTGAACAGATGTTGAATACAGATATGATGCGCAGTAGTGAACGCATAGAATAGCAAAATATATATTAAAGAACCAGCTTTCTTAAAATTCTCTCTTGAAAACAGCGAAATCGTTATGCAAATGAAAATATGAAGTGACACTAATCACAAGCAAATCGTATATCCAATGATCAACGGAGGCATGAAAATGCAATAAATTTAGAAACTGAACAATCAAGCTTTAATCTGGTTATTATATTTTATATTACTTGTTAGAGATTATTTGTGGTTATTATCGAAAATAATATTAAGTTAAATATTTTTTCTTAAATAAATTGGATATATGTATTTCTAAAGCAAGAAATAAACATAAAGGATCTCTTTTAGATAACAATCTATCTACCTCACCACATTTTCAAGACAACTATGGCGTTTCATCGACTAACTACGGTGTCAACGAAGACACTAGGTTTCAGTATGTATTGGCAGCTGCGACAAGCATTGCAACTAAACAAAACGAGGATACGTTGACGTATTTGAACCAGGGACAAAGTTACGAGATCAAGTTGAAGAAATTAGGCGATCTGTCCATGTACAGAGGAAAATTGCTAAGGGTATGTATATATGTTTAAATTTTTCTCTTATTGAAATGTGCCTTTATCATTCAGTTAAAAATTGTCAAAGTTCAATTAACGTAGATTTAGTTACACCTAACTTTTTTATCAGTTTATATGTACTTTTAATTGTGTCGTGTTTAACACATATTAAATTTAATTTTTATTTACCAACACTTTCTATTTAAATGTGTGCCATCCAGCGAAAGGGTGGATATTAAATTCCCTTACAACCTAATTTGCTTTCTAAATAATTTTTGAATATTACATAATTTGAAAATTTAAGACTATTTTCTATTGAGGGAATTATATATTTTTGAAGCTCCCCGTATATCTAAACAACATAGTTAAATATTGACACAGTTTACTATGATGCATCAATATTTTCCAATAACAAAAACTTCTGCGAAACCTATTAATTTTAATTAAGCTTAATTTTTATTTAGCATTTTCTGCAGCAACAATATTTTGGATGTTAGTTTTTATTTATAGAATGCAATTTAATCAATTTTCCAACAAATAAATATATTTTTAATTCAAAATGTCCAGATTTTTTTTTATATAATTCTAATTTTTAAATAATGCAAACATTATTAAATGATGTTTAAATATTTTTAAACGAGTAAAGAATTTAAGATATTTATATTGATCTTTAAAAAAAAATGTGTGTGCACTATGTGCGAATATTTGAAGTCAAACTTCTTCTTACTTCCATCTGTCCGTCTGAGAACTACATTCGAGTACCTCTACCCACGTGTTGAGTTTGGTTCCAATCGATCCATAATTAAGAAAAATCCTGATGATTTCGTCCATTTAGAGGTATCGGTTCGAAACGTCGAGGGCGTCATCTTGTAGCCCATCCAAAATTATGCCGAAATCGGTCCACATTTTTCTTCAATATCAAACCCTTAATCCCACCCTGATGAAGATGTAAACGAAACGTTGTATCCAACTGCACGGTAGGACCCTGTGCACCGTCTCTCACATAGCCTAGCACCAAATTTGGTCGCGATTGGACGACATCAACTTGTTGCGTTTCTTACATCAAAACTAACTGTCACAGCCACACGTGTCGTACACGTTAAAGCTGGCCTCGGTCGAATCTATCAACATACCAAATTTCATTTAAATCGGACGATTTTTTGATCTGACTCATTGATGATGGGGTTTCGTAGAGCACGAAACCAAAATATCATGAAATCGTCAAAATATCATGAAAAAATGGAGCTTGAAGAACCACATCTACATTCTGAGTTTCAGCCCCCTAGCTCACTTAGGGCCCGAGTTACGGTTACGACACTACGCTCCAAGATCAAAAAGTCAACGTTACCGCTTTTCCTTCCTCGTCTAGTATGTCACGGCCTTCAATTTTTACTCCCATCGCGCGTAAAGAAGTTTTATTTCAAAAAGTAATATTTGTAAAATAATTGATCCCTGAGGTCAAGTTATACATATCACAATAGCTGGTTTATTATTAGCTTTGGAGTATGTTAAATGTTATAGATTTTACAAATCATAAAATAGCTTTCAAAGAGGTAAGAAATACTTTGCAGGTACCTGGTTTCCAAAACCTAACCTCTACACCTCTACAATTGATATAGCATCGATTTATAATCAGGGAATTATATTACATCAGCTGTTTTTTGCTACCAAGTTGGTTCTGCTTTAAATAAATATTTGTGATATACATTCTTAAGGCATTTAAAGTGAAGCGTAGTTCTGAAAGAATGTATTATACTAAGTATTACCTATTTGTATATTTGAATTCAACATTTTTTTTATTTTTTTCTTTGAAATATTATATTCTCCCACTGTACAAACCAGACCTATCTAGTGTTTTTTGAGTAAGAAGAGAAAATCTTTAAAGACAGTGCTATTACAGATTTTCTACGGAAAATGCATGCGATCTAAAAAACATCTGCCAACTTAATTACCAGTGCAATGGGTGACTTTCTTATATCAAAAAGAGCACAATTAAAAAACAAAAAGGTTCATGTCCGAGCATACTTCTGAAAAAAGACATAAATATCTTTGATTTGTTGAATTTATTCGAATTAAGAAAATCACCTCCCAAAAAGTTATACAGATTTATTCCCAAAATGCGTAAACGTTGTGCAAAGGAGAATGTTATGATAAATTTTTAATTATATTAACAATTCGTTATTTGTTTCAGTCAATAATACGCATTTGCTTCCACGAAAGACGCCTCCAGTTTATGGAAAAAGAACAGATGGAATCATGGCAGAAAGCTAGACCCGGAGATCGTATTTTAGAAGTAGACATTCCGCTATCGTACGGAGCTTTTGACATCGTACAGCCCGGAACAGCTTTCAACGTTATTACCTTTGTCTGGGATCCAACCAAGGAAGTTGGGGTTTACATAAAGGTGATTTATCATTACTATATGCTAATCCCATATCATGACAACAATAAAACAACTAAATCAACACAATACACCAAAACACTTTTACTTTTGCACTGGACAGTGCATTTGCGCATTGTTTTGGTATATGTGGCGAATTAGTGTTTTATTTTGCTGTTGTAACACCAAAGGTTCCAACACCCAACTGTAACCATGTCATGACACTACATATATTTTGAATTAACTCCGTTACTTGGTGGAACTTCGTAAGCAAACGGAACATTAAACAACTGTTTATTAAATTCCACTATATTCGACTTGACGCTGGAGTTGTAATCTTCCGTTTACATACATTTTTATCGATCTTTACATTATTAATATAGTTTTGATCAGTTCACCAGTCTAAAGGCCACCTTACAGTCAGCAAAAGTTCTGCAATAGTCTCACTGCAATTTTAGCATGAGATTGCACCTTTATTGCAAATTTGCTTTACAGTCGCTAAGACATTTCTGCAATGATGTTTTGACATTTTAAAATTGAACTTTTTTTGTAATTTATCTTGTCAGTTTTGCGATTAGTAATGTTAGTATATTATTATACATATATTAATCTTAGTATATTATATTTATATAAAAACGTGTATATTATATATAGTAAACGCCACGAATGTTTGGGAGTGATTCATCGGTCGCTACCATGTGAACTAATTTGTTCAAGATTACATAAAACTTAATTCCAGTGCCGTGGTGTTTCAATATATAATCTGTTGTAATTTGTTGTTTTAACTGTCAAAGTCTTGTCCAAACATATATTTGGTTATAAATATAAAATGGAATGCTCCATTGGTCGTCGCACTGCAAGCACACCAATGGACTGACGCACAAAAACGAATTAATCAAAGAAACGCGATATAGTATCGTCTTTGTCAATCACGCTAACATTTTAGAATAAGTAGGAGGAGCGCAGGCAGATGATTAGACCGGGCCTTTAAAAACTTACATCTGCGGTAAAAATTTACGTTTTTAATGTAAAAATGATAGTGCGCGTGTCGATTCTAACTTCATCAAGTGATCAATCCATAGATTTAGGAAGAACAGATATCACATTATGCATTTTAACCCGATCAAACATACGGAGGTTGACTACGTACTGTAAAAAGCAATTGAGATAGAGAAGGCGACATTGCCACATATCAAATTTGCGCCTATCTACTTAGTTTGATTTGCAGAAAAGGTGACTTTAAAACCTTCACCGTATATCAATAAATCTCAATTTCTTAATTAAATTAATAGTTTATTTTTAAAGAAGCATGCGTAATAATATGTTATTAACCAGAGGATATATGGCGTTACTATTAAAGGACATGTTTACTGTTTAATGTGCTGAAACGTCTAGAACTATTGACAACGTCGCTGCTAGTCTTCCAGAATGAAATGAGCCGTCCGTCCCACCACCCCTCGCGACGGCTCATGGTCCGTTAGAGCGTACTACGTTCAGCTTACGGTGTGTTTGAAGTCGGAATCAAGTCCAAAGTGAACTTTTCAGTGTTTTTCAGTAGTTTTTGTTTTTGTTTAATGTACTTTTGAATCTGCAAATTTTTAATATGGTACGACAGTGTCAAATGTGTGGGCAAATAAGCTCAAATTACCCGAATTTGTCTTTCCACAGGTAGGTATTGTTTCCGCCGCGCCGTAATCGTACATAGGCGTCCCACAAGGGAGCCTCTCACAATTAAAATAATTTCTAATTATATTTGTTGAATTTTGATCTATTAAAACAAGAACGTAGTAGCCGGTAATTGAATTATAATTCATCTCAATTACTACCTAACTGTTGTAGATCATAACAAATTTGAATATAAACGTTACATTTGAAACTTTATTATAAGCCAGAAAGTGACATTTTTTTCTTAAAATTGCGTCCTATTTTGGTCATTATATACGATATTCTAAAGGAATTTTGCTCAATAAATAAACAAAGGTATTTACCCGTCCTTTTTTACATTTTATTGCTTTATTATATCTGCCCCTTCGGCCTTGTTTAGACAATTTTTTACCACCGTACAAATACGTCTTCCTAGTTGTACGGTGTGTTTAACTTTTTTTAGAATGGGACGAACTGTAAATAATTCTTGGGCTACTAGTTTTATACATACCTATATTATAGAGAGTGACCCAGGCCTCCAAAAAAGCTTTTTACCTATTACGTTTTTGGTTTGTGATTTTTATTTCAATTTTTTACATAAGATGGGGGCCATTGTAACGCATATTTTCCAAATATTTTTGTCAACATACAGGGTGATTCAAACCGCAATACATATGCTTAATACAGTTCATGAAGATTAGGACATTTAACTAAAATTTGATTATCTGATGAAGTAATATGTAAGATGATTAAAAGTAATGGATTTGTAAATAAACGTAACAGGTATTCATTATTATGCGACAGAAATCCCATACTGTAGCACACAGATTTTATACTTTTAATGATAAATGCCTTCTATTGCGAGACTAAAAGGCAATTGCCTCGTATCAGAGCCATCATAATACAAGAAGAAGACCGAAAGAGTCAAATCTTGTCTTATATTTTCAAAAAAAAACACAATTTTCTCATTAAATATTGATTTTAGGTATAGGAAGTTATTAATAAAATACAAGATTAAACAACTATTACACGGTACTTCACAGGAAGCTATCGATTGCAAACTAACTAAATCGTTACTAATTAGGTACTAATTTTGAAAAGTTCTTTTTAAGATAAAAAAAGGTAAAACTAAAACCTAAACTATCATTTGAGATTAAACGGGAAGTTCTAATTAATGTTGCTTATTCTAAACAAGAAAAATTTATTTATAAGTTAAGTTTTATAACATTCCTAATTAAATTTGGGCGAAAAGAATATTTTTGTTTGCTGTAGGTAATTTTCTCAGGGAAAATAAGTAAATAAAAATGACTTTTTAAGTCAAAAAAAGTCAAAAGGACAAGTTATTCCAAAAAAGGACAAGTGGCATCCCTAGGTATTTCTGGAATGGAAATTTAATGGCAAATCTACAACTTTGGTTTGAAAATATTTTCCGGCCACCTATGTTTACAAAAATGTCTAAAATGTGCCTAAATGCCTCCATATTCTGAAAAAAAATTGAAAGAAAAGTCACCAACCACAAACCTAATATAGAACTGTTTCGGAAGCCTGAGTCACCCTGTAAATATTCAAAAGTAACTGAAAGTTTATATAGAAGTAACTGAAAGTTTAAATTGAAAATCGACGTTGGAGTGATTTTCGAAAACTACTAACGTTTCAACATAAGTATATATGGGATATTAACTGTATTATTATATTAGACCTTATAACAAAACTCATCTGACGAAAAAGTGTTAATGTAGTATATTAATATGGAGTAAAAATTTTACTAATTACTTTACTTTTACTTTACTAATTAAATTCGTTCCAAAAAACGATACGCCACTGGCCATTAGAACAATTCAAATGCGCCTAGTTGCCAGGGTCGGAAATTTTAGACTTCTCTGTCTCTTCTGTCCTTGTTTGACACATTGGAATGTTTGATACACTACCAACGAGTATTTATGAATGAGATGTTCGGTCTATCTTTATAATGTCTTTGGATCAATCACTCCCAAACATTCGTGGCGTTTACTCTACACACGTTTATTGTTTTTTTGTCAGTATTGCGATTAGTAATGTTAGTATATTAATTAAATGCTACAAGATAATGAAACGTGATAAAACAATAATATTTATAAATACTTACCAAGTTATCACGTTGGTAAATAAACAATTGCTACAAAACTTGCAATCATAATCGAGCGAGACTAATTTCCTGTAAGTTGTTACTGTTGCAAGAAAATTGCCTAAGATGATCAGTTATTTTTGAATTGCGCATGGCCTTCCATCAAGAACATTGCACATTGCAGAAACTACCGTGTCTGGTTTGCTTCAAGAAATGGTATATGCAGCCTTGCAGCACGAATTTGAATTACAGGTCGGCATATTGTGGGATACATTACAGATATTCAAAAAACAATAATTACTTTAAGGAATACTTGGGAAATGTAATAACTGTTAACAGAAAAAGTTGCTCTATCCTCCAATGTTTATATTCAAATGAACCATAAATAGTGTTTTAAAATAATAATAATAAAATTTAGTAATAAACCATTTAAAATCAGACGCGTCTTTGTTGTCGACCTTTTCAGGGAATTTGCATATATTTTATGTACAGGGTGGACCATTTTAGTTGTTTCTATAGGGTATCTAGGAAACCGTAAGAAATATTCAAATTTTGATACTGCAGTCTCGGGTTCTTTTTTTGAAAAAATCACAATGCCGCAAACGGATCGTGGCTATCTTGATGGGTTTCGAAGCTACAGGGGGATTCTCAAATTTCGTACTTTTTAAAGATGTTCGACAGTTTGTTTATTTCAGCAACTACGCAAAAATGAATTATACATTCTAAAAGCACTTTTCTGTGTTGAATGCAGTGGCGTAGTCAGACTTTTTTCGAAAAAAATATTTTTTTAGATATTAACTATACTTCTTTTTTTTTTTAATTAAAACCCTCTGTATATTTTTAAATTTCCTGATTCAGCTTGGCATGGGCTTCTCGAAAATATATAACACTATATTTATTGTCACTATTAACATCAACATTTCAAATTTTTCTTAAAATATCCAGTTAGTATAATAGGCCGCGCCGAGTAACAAAGTAAACGGTTGTCATGGTGATCGGCACATACCTTTGGTAGATGCGTGACATTTCATTTCAACAGATTGAAGTGTGTGTATTTTAAATAATAAAAAATGAGTAAATTTGAAAATTTTGAGAAATGTAATGTTAGAATGTTATAGAGTCTAACAAACATAAGCAAATAGCAGCTGATTTATATTTTGAGCGGTATTTTGAGCGCGAGCAACCAAACCCAGCCATATTTAAAAGGTCAGAAAATAGTTTAATCCTAGCCACCTAGATCACCTGATATCACTCTCTTACACTTCTTTCTCTGGGGCTTTCTGAAAAACGAAATTTATTGAAATGCAAACTTATTAGAAGAGTTACAAAATAGTTTTGTTGTGGCTTTGCAAAGTATAACCAACATACACATTCGAAATGCTGTAAGAGGCGGCGTGCAGTTTGAACATTTAATGTAGTCTTTGTGTTTTATTTTTTATATTAACTGAGAAGCCCGATTGAAGTAACCTGTTGAGTTGTATTGTATTTAAAAAAACATAAGTATAGTTAATATCTAAAAAAATATTTTTTTCGAAAAAAGTCTGACTACGCCACTGTATTTATTCTAAACAGAAAAGTGCCTCTGGAATGTTTAATTTATTTTTGTCTAGTTGTTGAAATAAAAAAACTATCGAACATCTTCAAAAAGTACAAAATTTGAGAATCCCCCTGTAGCTTCGAAACCGATCAAGATAGCCACGATCCGTTTGCGGCATTGTGATTTTTTCAAAAAAAGCACCCGAGACTGCAGTATCAAAATTTGAATATTTCTCACGGTTTCCTAGATATATTTGGTTAGATATAGGTTCCTAGATACCCTATAGAAACAACCAAAATGGTCCACCCTGTACAACTAGCTTTCAACGTTATGCCATATATTGTACTCTCTGATTCATATGATAACGATTAAAATGGATTGTCGACGGAATTTCGTAGTTACTACACATTATTTCAAAGTTCAGATCCCCTTAATACTATAACGTTTATTACTAAAACTGGCATATATGTGCTTAAAAAGTTGAAATATAATCACAATTCCAACAATAAAATCTTTAACAGTGATAGATGTGTCTGTCATTTTATATATAATTTCAAAGTAGTTTATTTTATTTCACACATACATAAATTGATACAATTTTAGAATGCAGAGTGAAAAGTTAATATATTTAAAATTTTTCAATTTTACACCTTAAGAGTTGGTAACTTTAATTTTAAGTTTTTTAAACCAGTATCTTTTGACCTTACCTCTCTAAAGTATTAAAAGCAATTATTTACCTAGCGTGTGATGTCTTTATTTTATAGCTTTTCCAGTTTTTAGTATCATATAGAAGATGGTATACAAACTTTATTTGTGGCTAATATAACTATCTAGGTCTACATTTACTTTTCCCTCGATTTTTCCTCCCCTTAACTTAAAAAATCACAAATAATAACACAAACCAAAGTGTTAAGCAATATCGCAAATATTTATCATTTTCCAACGCTGGTTATTTGACATAATCTTACGCAAATAATAACCTTTAAATCTGACAAAAGTTTGACAAGTTTCAATAATCTTAAATCAAATTCATACGCATCTTAATCATATTATAAAATAGAAAACAAATTTCTTGCAGTATAGGTATATAATAAAATTATATAAGGATTCTTGCCACTTAACTGCTGATATAGAAATTTAATTCTACGCTGTGTTTGTCATAATGTGGATCAACCTGCTCTCACTACCGGTTTCGGAGCCCTACTCCATCATCAGGTGAGCCTGGGCAGATCCACAAAATGACAACCACAACACTGAAATCAGATTAATTCCGACTTGTCGAAAGTGTCAGTTAGATATTAAGTCCCGAACGGGAGATGGCGGCCTGCGTGCAATGGTAGTACTTTCGTACCACCGAGGCGCAACTATCGATAGTAAAAAGATGGTAAAAGGCTTTTTTTTCAGGCAAGCCAAATTATAAAATAGAAAACAAATTTCTTGCAGTATAGGTATATAATAAAATTATATAAGGATTCTTGCCACTTAACTGCTGATATAGAAATTTAATTGCACGCAGGCCGCTATCTCCCGTTCGGGACTTAATATCTCTATATCAGCAGTTAAGTGGCAAGAATCCTTATATAATTTTATTATATACCTATACTGCAAGAAATTTGTTTTCTATTTTATAATTTGGCTTGCCTGAAAAAAAAGCCTTTTACCATCTTTTTACTATCGATAGTTGCGCCTCGGTGGTACGAAAGTACTACCATTGCACGCAGGCCGCTATCTCCCGTTCGGGACTTAATATCTAACCGACACTTTTCGACAAGTCGGAATTAACTATCTCTGCGCTGTGGTTGTCATTTTGTGAATTTGCCCAGGCTCACCTGATGATGGAGTAGGGCTCCGAAACCGGTAGTGAGAGCAGGTTGATCCACATTATTTTTTTATTTTTATTTTATTTTAAACTACTCCTTACAAACACCAAAAAAATAGTTGTTACAGGTAAGGGACTTAAATCTAAATAAATTAACTTAACAAAACTAAAACTACTGTACATACAATGAATGCAATAAATAAAAAAAAATAGTTGAATTGAAACTAAAATATACGAAGTAAAAAAAAAACAAAAATGTGCAGGTATAATATCACTTCACTGTGGTGAAGGAGGTATGATTTAGGATCTTATTTATTTCTTTTACATTTGTATGGAAAATATCTATATTAAACGGACTTAAACTGCATTACATTCGTCCAGGATGTGGCACATATAAGAACTGACCGTATATATATTAAATGTTTTATTTGAATTTGTTGTGCGACGTAGGCTGATTTTTGGGACATGAAATTTGATATTATTTATTAGATCTGAATTATTGAGTTTATAATTATTTATTATGTTATATAATATTATTAAACATTGTACGATTCTTCGGGCGTGTAGATCCTGGAAGTTGAATGAGCTTAACATGTTTTTATATGATACCAGCAGAGGGAAAACTGGATAAACACCATTTTGTTTAAAATATAGATATCTTAGAAATTTTTTTTGGATTTTCTCAATCAGATCGCGATTGCATTCCGCTGTAGGAGTCCATATAATTGATGCATATTCTAAGTGAGGCCTGACTAAGCAATTGTACAGTTTAGACAACGTACTAATTTGTTTGAAATGCTTAGAGTTTCTAATGAGAAAACCCAGCATTTGATATGCTTTATTAACCATGTTTCGATAGTGTAGATTAAACCTTAAGTTAGATTCAAACGTTATACCCAGATCTTTGATAGCCCTACTTTCAGTCAGAGTTTCACTATGTATACGATATTCAAAATTTATCCTGGTTGATTTACGTGTAAAGCTCACAAATGAACATTTTTCGATGTTAAGAAACATTTTATTGTTTGTAAACCAAGTCATAACATTTGTCAAATCACTCTGAAGATCAATACAGTCACTCTCGGAGGCAACATTTTTGTAAATCTTGAAATCGTCCGCAAACAAAAGACACTCGGAGTGCATTATGCATTCCGGAAGATCATTCACAAAAAGAATAAACAGCAATGGCGAAATGTTGCTCCCTTGTGGAACTCCTGAAGTGACAGTAAATGCGTCAGATGTTTTGTTGCCTATTCTAACAGTACAGGTTCGATCTGTCAGATAGCTTTTGAGCAGCTCGAAAGCTTTTTTGAAAGACCAAAATGTATAAGTTTGTTAAGTAGTAGTTTGTGGCTTACTTTGTCGAATGCTTTTTCAGCATCGGTATAGATGACATCTAATTGCTGCTTATTATCAATCGCAAGGGATGCTGAATTTGTGAAAACGCTTAAATTAGAAATAGTTGATCTATCTTTAAGGAATCCATGCTGTTCTTTCACAATGTGTTCATTGATTAAAAGTTGCAAATTCTCATGCAGTATGATTTCAAAAACTTTAGCAAGTGGACTAAGTAGATTAATAGGTCTGTAATTTTGAATTTTATCAATTCCGCCTTTTTTGTAAATTGGAACCACTATTGATTTTTTTAATGTATCGGGAAATACTCCCGTATTAAGAGCGCAATTGAATAAATGAGTCAAAGGCTTTGCTAGTATTTCGGCACATCCTTTAAAAATATAAGAAGGGATATTGTCAGTGCTAACGGACTTTTTCGATTTTAATTTCTTTATAGCTGCTAGAGTCATGTCATTTGTTATTTCAACGAAGTCAAAATTGCCCCAGAAATCACCGAAATCCGAATAGACATCGATTTCAGACGGTTCATAAACTCCTTTAAAGTAGTTTGCAAAAGCGTTAGCAATATCCAGACTTCCCTCGTAGGATGTATCGTTGTGAATAATATGTTCAGGTACCCCGTTGCCCTGCGATTTAGACTTTATAAACTTCCAAAACCCACTCGGATCGAGTGACGCATTGTGTTCAATGTTTTTATGATATTCCCGAAATTCAACCTTTGTTTGAGCTTTAATACTGGTCCTGAGATCTCGGAATTCAATAGAAAATTTATTTCTTCTGTGCATTTTGTTTTTAATATTTATCTTTTTTATAAGATCTTTAGAAAACCAATGCGGAAATTTTCGTTTGTGGAAGCTTTTAGAGGATATTTTCTTTGGAATTGTTTTATCGAGAACATTATAAAGTTTACAATATAATTCAGACATACAATCATTAGGATTAGATATGTTTAAGAGGGAGTCCCAATTAACATCCCTCATCATACTATGCAATAGCAAGTAGTTGCCTTTACTATAGTCATATGTATAGACAGAATTTATCTTTTTAACATCAGTTGTTTTGACACTAAAATCAATGCGTAATGATGGATGATAATTGTCTTCCACAATCAATGAAGATACACATTTTTGTACGGCTAAATTATTTATATTACTTATCACTAGATCTAACCTACGACCGAGAAAGTTATAAACACTATTCTTTAGACGAACTTATGTTACACATAACATCACCAGGATCACCATCTTTCAATATGGAATCCAGATAATCAAAAATAGAAGTGTAAGTTGCGATATCGGAATTTGGCGGGGCATATAGACAGCACACGTAAAATACATAGTTATTGAACTTACGTAGTATTAAAAGAAAACCACTGGCACCAAAACTTTGTGAACTAATCAGTTGAGTGCGGATATTTTTATTGGTAGCAATTAAAATCCCTCCGCCTCTTCTATCTGAATTGCCGTTCTCTCGATCTCTGCGCTTTACTATATACCGGTCATCAAAGAGTTCTGAGTCAGGAAAACCATCAGTCAACCACGTTTCAATCAACAGGACAACATCATAATCATCGGCGATTATACTAGTGTAGAGTACATCGGTTTTAGTTCGTAAGCCACGTACATTTTGGTAGTAAATGTGTAGGTTCAGGTTACTTAATTGGTTTGTTGTTCTATTCTGGGGTAGCGTTTCCGAAAATTTTGTTGTATGTCGGTTGGTAGTGGGCTATCTAAATGAACTGCAGGCAGAGTTGGTCCCCTTAAGGCATCAGACGCCAGCGGAAATGTCTCCGGAAAAGTTGTAATTTTAGGACGCCAATTATCCTGTTTACCTCCCAGAAGCTTCTTCAGTCGTTCTTCGAAGGATAATTTGGCCTGTGGCATTTCCTCAGTATGCTCTAGATATTCTTTATATATAAAATTTGCCAAATTCTTTTTAATCATGTAGTCTGCTTCTGCGTCCGTAAAGAAAACATGTCATCTGGTGTAAACTGATCAAGCGATACAAAAATTCCACCACGTTCCACAGCATGTATGCTCTTTTTAATAAGGAGGTTATACTCATAGACAGCCTGTTTTTGTTTATATGATGTCATACTTTGACATGCCCCTATAATAATTAGATTCGTATGTTTGTACAGGTCCATCATCCCTTTTACAGCTGAACTGGTCAGAGTCGTTCTTTCTTTAGCACTGCGTGGGTCTACGAACAACATGACATGGTCCTCCTACCAAAAGCTTCACTAAGATTAGTACCCATTTTGGCCATGGTCCCAATGGTAAGGGGTTCTGCGGAGAACTGACAGTTGATATCACTTCCCGCGTTCCTTTTAAGTTTAAGAAGCTTCGAAATATTCTTCACGCTATAATAACTTCCCATCACCAGCAAGCGCCGGAACTGACAGGTTTTCTTTGGTAAAATTGGTACTGGATTCTTTGGTGAAACTGGTACCTGCATTGTCGTAATAGAGCAATCAGGAGTGAATCTAATAGAACTCTCCACAGCTGCTTCCAGAGCCAGTGGAGGAGTAGAGTCTTCCATTGTCTTCCATTTTATCAATTCAAGATTCAGTTCTTCTACTTTAGCCTTTAAATTGGAGATCTGGTCTTCATATTTCTTTACCCGGTTTTCCAGTTCATCCTCTATGACAGAGAAGTCTTCCTGGCAAGCTTGGGAGTTTCCTTTTAATCTACTTGTATAGGCGTTTTTTTGTTGCAGCTTGTTACTTGCTTGTTTTTAATTCCTGTACTAGACTTTGCAGTGTTTTAGTTGTATCATTTTCTTCATCCTTCAAAGCTTCCCGACAGTCAGATGAACAACAAGTAAAATTTTCGGAGATTATCTCGTAATTTTTTGTACGTTTACAGCAGCTTGGATGGAAAATGTTGTTACATACAGTACATATCCAGTTGTTATTTATTTTGTTTTTACAGCATTTGAATACTTTAGCCATTATAGTCTAATTATTTTTGTTCACCAAAAAAAAAGATTCAAGATAATGTTCAGAGCAAAAACGCAGAGCGACGCCCGTACGGTCTGAGAACTCGTAGTGTACTGTTATTATGACAAACACAGCGTAGAATTAAATTTCTATATCAGCAGTTAAGTGGCAAGAATCCTTATATAATTTTATTATATACCTATACTGCAAGAAATTTGTTTTCTATTTTATAATTTGGCTTGCCTGAAAAAAAGCCTTTTACCATCTTTTTACTATCGATAGTTGCGCCTCGGTGGTACGAAAGTACTACCATTGCACGCAGGCCGCTATCTCCCGCTCGGGACTTAATATATAACCGACACTTTTCGACAAGTCGGAATTAACTATCTCTGCGCTGTGGTTGTCATTTTGTGAATCTGCCCAGGCTCACCTGATGATGGAGTAGGGCTCCGAAACCGGTAGTGAGAGCAGGTTGATCCACATTATGACAAACACAGCGTAGAATTAAATTTCTATATCAGCAGTTAAGTGGCAAGAATCCTTATATAATTTTATTATATACCTATACTGCAAGAAATTTGTTTTCTATTTTATAACTTGGCTTGCCTGAAAAAAAGCCTTTTACCATCTTTTTACTATCGATAGTTGCGCCTCGGTGGTACGAAAGTACTACCATTGCACGCAGGCCGCTATCTCCCGCTCGGGACTTAATATCTAACCGACACTTTTCGACAAGTCGGAATTAACTATCTCTGCGCTGTGGTTGTCATTTTGTGGATCTGCCCAGGCTCACCTGATGATGGAGTAGGGCTCCAAAACCGGTAGTGAGAGCAGGTTGATCCACATTATGACAAACACAGCGTAGAATTAAATTTCTATAGCAGCGGTTAAGTGGCAAGAATCCTTATATAATTTTATCTTAATCATATTGACATATTATCCTCTGTGATTTTTGTAATAAACTAATAAGACTGGTTAATAACAAGACACGACGCATGACGGATTAATACCACGCTGGCAAATCTTGCTATTGGGTCGGTATTTACATGTGTGGAAGAGAATCGCGTAGGGATTATATTAAGTTGGAATGAGAAAAATGCGACGGTGTGTCGTTGCAGCGTTGTCACATCTGTCGGAAATACAGGTGCGCGTTTCCCTGGTCAAAATGACGCTTATTTCTATAAGTTTTTTTCTTCGGAGAGATAACTAGATAATATCATTAGATATGTTGATGGGCATCTGAAATCGAGTTATAAGAATATCGTTATGATGCCCATTTTTTATAATAGCAAAACGTCAATAATCGCGGTAATTGAAAACTCAGCTTTTTATCACATAACACGCGATAACTCAAGAACCCACTTTAGATATTGAAACTTTTATATTTCGAAGTTCGGATCTTCGACAAGATATTTAAATGAGAAAAAATTGATATGCTTGTTTTTTTCTATTCTAAAAAATTTAAAAAAACGCGTCCATCAACTTTTCAACAATTTTCAGCAATAGCAGTATAACTTTTTTGTTTATAAAGATTTTCTCTTACTCTCTGCGAAGAAAATATAGCATTACATTATGATCACCAAACGTAGTAAACTCATTGTTTAATTTCTAACCTTGCATTTCATAATTTACAAGCTATAAAGAAAATTACAACAACTCGTTAATAATTAAACAATTACAGTATAGAAATTTTAGAACATTTTCCGATGCACGTCATCAACTTTGAGTGAAAAGCGATGGCGACAGCGCTACCAGATTGTGATGGATTTATGAGATGAATCTTAATTTAAAAGTGACAAACAATATAAATATATTTAGTATATAATTTTTATATATTTTTTTAAGGCAGCAGCTACCCGCTACAAATTGAAATAAGTAGAAATAACTTGAAGTGGTATAATATATATAGAAAGTGGTATAGTATATAAGTGCTTACCAATCAATCTTACTTCTCTGACTGCATTCAAGGGTAATAAAGGACTTTACTAAAACATAACTATATATCTAAAATTAATATATAACCTAAAACAAATCATCTCTGTAATGTGTATAATAAATTCTTATAATAATATTGTAGTCACCATAATATGTCCTTCCTACTGATTTTTTAATTGTAATACTATAAAATTTGATGTAATACTATCCAAACAATAAAGTAAGGTTAAGTTCTAATATTTGACAGACTATCAAATAAATTATGGAAACTTTTCAGGCACAAAACGGGTACGAAATCTGTAAATGTGAGCCACATCTGTTTCTTAAAAGTTTCGAAAAATTTGTGACACTAAGGCCTTTATTGTTATAGCTTATGTAGCTAAACCATATTTTGGTAAAATGTTTCGAAACAAAGCGATTTATGTTACGAATCATATGTATCAAAAATGGGACGAAATTGTTTCGCAATGTTTCTCAGCAGAGATTTTGTTTCGATTTTGTGTCTAAAAATGCTACTTGGGTGCTTACTTGAAATTACTAAAATCGGAACGCCTAATTACTAATTTCAGACCGTCCTTGATATTTACTAGACAATATGAACTGTGTGCTAAATCGTGTTTGAGATACACCACAAAACATGTTAGATAAATAATGATGGACGTAACTTGAAACTAAACGATGATTGTACAGACTTTCCCATTTGTTTTAATCTAATTTCCTAATTTTAATTCTTTTTAGGTCAATTGCATTAGTACGGAGTTCACACCGAAGAAACACGGCGGTGAGAAGGGTGTACCATTTCGCATCCAAGTGGAGACCTATCAGAACGAGGACAACTTGGTGGCCTCGAAGCGCCTCCACGCGGCTGCCTGTCAAATTAAAGTGTTTAAATTGAAGGGAGCGGATCGAAAACACAAACAGGACAGAGAGAAGATCATGAAACGTCCGCCCGCCGAACAAGGGAAGTACCAGGCCAGTTGCGAGTGCACCGTTTTAAGTGATGTAGGTAGAATTAATTCATTTGTCGAAAGGGTTGGGTGTTAAGACTAACGCTAAAACTTTGCTCCTGCGACAAATGTCGGCATTGTATTTTTTCCAGCTTATATTTAACTTGCAATGGTCGGATGTAGATTGTCTATTTCAAAATTAACTAACTACTTTTTAATTGTTACAACAATTCTGATTTTTATGAATTACTTTGCAGACACATTAAGCGATTTTTCGCGACATACCTTTCTTAGTTGGGTATGCAGTGTATGCCATAAATCTCTGTTTCCGTGAAAATAAGCATGTGAGGAGAATATTCGTGAAGTTCGTAACGTTTTTGTCAATTAAATGTCAAGAATTAAATGTCAAATGACATACCCGGATATAACTATCTCGACAGTAGAGTATGTTTATATATATGCTAAACGTAATGATGGATAATCTGGATTTGGTAAACATTATAATAAACTAAGTTCAGTACAACATAATGCGGAAGCAAATCATAACTATAACATTTTTATTGGAAACACAAATCGAACAATTCAATAATTTGAATTAATCATACACCATACGCAATTAATTTTTGCGATTACACAAGTTGTCAAGTGGTGAGGAGCTTGAGTAGCAGAAAATTCACACACTTTGACATAACACATACCCTGTAACATATTTATGTATGTCGCGAAAAATAACTTTTTTCACTCCTATTAAAGGTCATTTTCTGACATTTGTTTATTGGGTGGGCAATATTTTTTTTAACTCCACCACTTTTAGTAATTTACTACTTGACTTCAAAATACTACTTTTGCTTCATTGAATAAGTATCAGCCAAGCTATACCGGATGCGTCTCAAAAGTGGTTTACTCCTATAACTTTTTTATTTTTTCAGATAAAAAAAACAAGATTTGATATATAGTTAGCATATAAAATAAATAGGATTGATTGACGTATTCAGTTGTTTTTGGTCACTTCCTGGTCCACCGGAAATAACTACAACTTTTGATTTTTAAATGACACCCTGGTATGTTTTTACATTATTTGATAGAAAATGAGACTCTGAATAGAATGATATATCATATGTCAATTTTTGACATTTTCGCATATGGTTTATTTGAAATTGTAAAATGCTGTTCATAATGACAATTTGACTCGAAATACCAAGTGTGTGGTATCAGATTATTCGTAAAAAAATGTTTTATTTTCAAATATGCTAATGAGGCCACCCTTGTTCCATTTAAAAAAATTGAGATATGAATATAAATACGATTTGGGCATCTTATAACGGGCCCGGACAAGACACAAAAACCATTAGACGCTTAAACCTATTTTCCCAAGGCTCCTTGATTAAAAATTAGTGTTTTTAACACATTCATAGCACTCTAGATTGCAATTTAGAATACGATTTTTTTAAGGTAAAATGTCAAAAGTTGACATATGATATGTCATTCTATTTAGAGTGTCATTTTCTATTGAATAAAGTAATAATATGCCAGGGGTGCCATTTAAAAATTAAAAGTTGTAGTCATTTCCGGTGAAACAGGAAGTAACCAAAAACAATTGAATACGTCAATCAATTCTAATTTATGGCATATACTAACATACCAAATCTCATTTTTTATCTAAGAAAATAAAAAAGCTATAGGGGTGAATCACTTTTGAGACACACCCGGTATACGCCAGAACATTGGGCCTGCGGATTTAGACTGCGGACTTATATACTTTTAAAAACTTTGTGTTTATGTGACGAACCAATTCTGTGGCAGGCTAAGCCTGTAGCGGACCAAGCCTGCCACAGGATAAATCCGCAGATTTGATTTGTCAGATTATATTAGTCTGAAAAACGAAAAAAGTCGGTGGATTTGTAACTTTCTTCTTTTCTAAGTGGCAGTTTTTATTCCGATATACATTTATCTACATAAAAACTGCTATAAAACCGTCAATTGCTCTCCCAAACGAGAGTATTTAATCGGGTAAAGATCTAATGGGCAGACTAAGTCGGAAGGTTAGATTGGGCCTTCCAAAATACGAGACTCTTGGTACGTGACAGGCCAAGTCCGCGTACTAAATCCGCAGACAAAATCAGGAGGCCAAATCTTCTAGTGTATGGGGTACTATTACCATATTGTACATGTTTTTTTTTTCACTGGTCAAACCGATTGTAAAAACATACCGATTCGGAATATAAATAAAACTGCGTTTCACATTATTTATTGTTGGTCACTTTATGAAAAATAAAATAATCAAAAAGGAAGCCAAAAAGTAATAATATAGTATAGGCTGTTATATCTTTTAAAATATCACCCTCACTCTCACTCACACATTTTTGAGACACCCTGTACAAGTAATCATATCGTTTGTTTTTTATTATTAAGAATATTACATTACATGACATTAATTTATAGAAAAATTCATCGGTATTGGTAAAGTTCACAGGAAACAATTATATTTTGTGCGACGTTTCGTGACTTTATTGTCACTTCCTCAGACCCTAAACATTTACTCTATTGCAAATGCATACAAAAATTATCCATGGCGACTCTAACCACTAGAAAATGAGCGAGACTATTCTTGTGGTCTTGGTCTTGACCGATCAGTGTAAGACTTTGGCAATACCAAAACCGAGACCAAGCGTGCGGTCTTACATTTTTTATGATATAATAAATTTCTTATTTATATAAATATAAGAAATTTCGGATTTGTTCCAAATGATTTCTTTAATTTATTACAAATATTGTATTCCTGACTGCTCCATAATAGTTTAAAGAAAGAAATGCTGATATATAATATATTGAAAAATAAGAAATAAAAATAATAAACCAAATATTTCTTCAGACAAATATTATGCTAATAACTTCTTTCTGTAATTTTTTTACATTAAATTATTCAAAAAATACTATATATTTAAATATTTTCTATGTAGAAAGTGCCTCTAGTAAGAATTTATTTAAAAAATGTAAGACTTGCCAGTCTTGCCGCAAGACCAAGACTAAGGCTGGACCCTGCAGACCAAGATCAAGACTAACAATGAACTGCGAGACGAATACCAAGGGAGTCTTGATCATGTATTTGTTCATCCCTAACCGTTCACAGATGAAAAACATACGCGATTTGAAGAAATAAACATGGAGAAAATTTTTGAACGATGTACAATATATCGTCATCAGTTTGATGTGGTACTTTTAAATATGAAGTCCAGGGGAAAACATGATAAGCACCATTTTACTAATTTTACAGGAGAGCCCTGGTCCAGCTGGTGATTATCAGGTTCTTTCCCTGTATGTATAATTTTACTAGGCATAATATCATAGGATTTAACAGCTTATTGCCCTGCAGAGTTTATACATTTTGTAGGAACCAGTAAAATGTTGCCTAGATGTTTTTTGACTTGAGAAATCAGATTTTGGTGTCAATATGATCCCTACTTGTAAGGAGCGCCATCTACAAATTTTTAACTGATTTGAAGAATAATAACTTTTCGTCCGTACCTGTATAAAACTACTGAGTGAAAAAATATACATTAACGCTATTTTTTACAGAGAAACGTATCTTGATAAAAAGTAAAGATTTCAGTTAACGTCTCCTTTTTGCTGCCAGGGCTAATCTGGACGGGGCCTACTTTGTTTACGCGGAATCCGAACCGCGGTCCTCGGCCATATCATGGTCAGTGGCCTACCGACTTAGGAAGTGTCTAAATTAACTCTTACTCATCCGATCTCATCCGGCCTCGAACCGGCGTGAATGAGCAGTGTGTATCAATAGATTTTACACTTCTCCCGTGGACAACAGCACGATACAGAGTTTCGAACCTGTCACCCGTCCATCCACCAGTATCGCCTTACGTCGCTTAACTTCAGTGTTCTAATGGGAACCGGTGTTTCAACGTAGCTAGGCCGTTGCGGTATCCAGATAAAAATCGCTACGACTAACCGTTCTCAAGATATTTGAATGTAAATTATCAATAACATGTCATTAATAAACATATAAACTAGATAGTTATTTGACAGAAATTATAAATTTGGGAAGTTTCCCGAATACAATTTGAACCACCCTATATATTAGAACTTCAATATAAATATAATTACAGAGAGAAGGACAACTATTTTTTTTCAATTATTTATAAGATAATAATTAGTGATGACCAGCTTATGGAAAGTATGAATACTAAGACGATAAAATATGTAAATTAATGTCATGTTATTTAACGTTACCTATTCTATTTTATTTTTTTATTGAATAATATTTAATAATGCCGTTTAAGTATTGCTGCTAATAAAAATAATTTGTTTTTAAGGCATGTAGTGGAAGTAAGTGAAAATATGTATTAGTTAAATGCATAATAAGGGCTCAAACAGTGTAATTTAGCCACAAAAGAAACGTATTTTTTATTTTAATTGAGGAAGTAGTATATTAAGTAATAAATTCTTGTAATTTTAAATTACTGTTTGCTTACTATAGTAAATTTTTCATGCTGAATTACTTTTTATGCCTCCAGTTTTTATGTTACAATGCAAATCAGTTTTGTACAATTTTATCACTGGAATAAACAAAATAAATTTTATTAACTAGACATCAAAATAGTGAAATAAATTATGTCCTGTTTTAAATGTAAATCATTATTTACCGCTTGAAGTACAGTAGGTCTGTATACACGTATGTAGATGGATCTGTGTCTATGAAAAGAATGCGGACAAAAAACATTTAAATAAACAGCAATATATTTTGTACGTCGACTTGACGAGTACGTCACCGCAAATCGCTCCGCCCACTCATTTTATTGGCTACATGCAAATTTGTCGAATTTTTATTGATGGGACGCGTCGTCTAATTTTTTACGAAAAACATCGAGAGAATATCGTTTTCTCTCTCACGAATACCCCGTAGCTACAGAACGGACAGACGTACTGTATATACGGTATCAACAGTTTCCAAAATATTTAATAATAATAAGCAAGATATGTTTAATAATGAGAACAATAATTTTATTGATGATAATATCATCGTAAGTATGGCAATAAGAAAAGACATTCTAGTAAATAACACAACACTGGAAATGGTAGTAGCCTAAGAGCTGACGACATATTTAGAGAACATATTTTAGGCAAGCTAGAATAACTAAAAATGTATTGTTTATTAACTGGTGAACCCAGAATCCTAAGTCTGGTTGGGGGGTTGGGGGTATTTCGCTACTGCGCAACCCATAACATTTGCAAAAAAATAAATCCAAAAAATATTCTTTAGGCAACTTGAAATTTGTTTATTCTTAAATTTTAGCATCTATTTAACCTAGAAATAAGTATGCCAGACTTTTTTTTCGGGTTTAAAGTGTAAACCGACCGTTCCAAATATGTTTAATTATTATACCTGGAAAACACACTTTAGGCATTCTAAAATTTTTACAGCGTGTTTATTAGATGATATTAAAAAATATGTGTTAATTGCCAGACGAATTCAATGGGATTTAATACTTGCCAGACGCGAATAAAGATTTTAAATGGGCGCGATAAGAAAGTCTTACGAGTATCTATAAGCGCGAGAAAGATAGTTTATTGAGACCCGTCGCGAGTCGGCAGCCGATGCGGCTGACGTAACAGCATTTTGGAGTCGTAAAAATTAAAAAAAAAAACTAACTAATATTGAATAAATAAATCGAAACATTTTTTAATAAAAATGTTTGACTGAAATCCTTTGAATAAGAAAACTTTTTAATTTAAGTATTTTGTATCTGAAAGAATAAAAAGACGAATAATTATTTAAAAATTAGCATAATATAAAATATATTTTTTTCAAACGTCACAAAAGTATAATTATTATTATACTTTTGTGACATATTATATTATTATTATTTTTTGCGACCTGACTGACAATATAAAAAAGTCATTTTAACGCCTAAGCATAAAAGTAAAGCACTTTTACTTACTTTTGAATCTATTTAGAAAGATTAACAATGGTACTTTAATAAAATTCCAGAATACTTATATTTTTAGCACTGTACAGGGTGGTCGAAATTGGTCTGTTTTAACAGAGAAAACCTGCTTCCTGACTAGATAGAGCAAAACCGACGTAGATGTCATAGGCTCTATTTCTGAGATATGTTTAATGTCATAAACTGCCTGTTGATATTTTCACTGCCAACTCAGATACAGGGTCTTTTTGAATTTTTTACCATTTTGAAAATTGCCCATAACTTTTTTATTTCGCGGTATAATAAAATTCTGTAAAAACGTTCTTAAGGCGCTTTTTTAAGCACAATTCAGTGGCGTAGTCAGTTTTTTTCTATATTTACTCTTTTTGTCAGAAATGGTAAAAAATATAATTTTTTAAATGGAAATCATAGTTGGCTATGAACTTAAAAAAGTGGTGGCATTTAACCCTTTCCAACGATATAAAGTTATGGACATTTATTTCTAAGAATGAGAGAAATATTAGGGTTTTGATCTTTATATCGAAGCGGGCCTTGATTTTGTGTTGACCTATTTGCCTAATTATTTTTTATCACAATTTAATATTCTATATTATTATTTATCTGCATAATTAAAGACTTTTGAAAAGGTAAATTAACATTCTATATTAGTAATTACAATTGAAATCGGTACAATAAACAAAGAACAAAACTAAAAAACGTATTTTTGAGTGACGAATGTAGTTTTCTAAAAAAACCTCAAAGATGTTCAAACAGCACCGCCTTCTTGAATACACAATAAACATCTTTTGCGCACAGAGTTACAGCAATTTATTAGGCGAACTGCTCTAATAAGTCCAAAAGCTTGTCTAGTAGCCTTCTGCAATTCTTCTCTCGTCCCAACGGTTCTTCCCTCATATAAGATATATTATATAAGATCTTTTAATTTCTCCCATAAAAAAAGTCGAAGGAGGGATATGGGATATCCAAGATATGGGGCCCCTTTTTCCAATCCAATTTTCTCCAAATTCTCCATTTAATACTTGAGTTGTAACCCTGGCGTTTTAATTATAATTGGTAATACTAATATAGAATGTTGATTTACCCTTTTAAAAGTCTTTAATTATGCAGATAAATAATAATATAGAATATTAAATTGTGATAAAAAATAATTAGGCAACTAGGTCAACATAACAGCAAGGCCCGCTTCGATACAAAGATAAAAAACCTAGCATTTCTCTCATTTTTAGAAATAAATACACATAACTTTATGCCGTTGGAAAGGGTTAAACGTCAGCATTTTTTTTAAGTTCATAGCCAACTATGATTTCCATTTAAAAAATTATATTTTCTATTATTTCTGACAAAAAGAGCAAATATAGAAAAAAACTGACTACGCCACTGGATTGTGCATGAAAAAGTGCCTTAAGACATTTTTACAGAATTTTATTATTCCGCGAAATACAAAAGTTATGGGCAATTTTCCAAATGGTAAAAAATTCAAAAAGACCCCGTATCTCAGTTGGCAGTGAAAATATCAACAGGCGATTTACGCCATTAAAAGTGTCTCAGGAATCGAGCCCATGACATCTATGTCGGTTTTGCTCTATCTAGTCGGGAAATAGGTTTTCACTGTTAAAACAGACTAATTTCGACCACCCTGTACATGGTACTCTTTTGTCGGGACTACGTTTTCTGGTAAAACCACTTCTTTAAATTTTAAACCATGTTGTTGGCGCACTTATGAAAATTCTTTGCATTTTTGTAGTCTGCCTTCATCAAAAACAATAACTTTGTCACTAGTAACTTTTTTACAAACTACACAACTTAAATGTTTTTTTATCCATTGTGATTTAGTAGGTAGTAGCGAAATTAATAGTTACTAAAATATTTATTTGCAGTAATTATTCTAAACTAATTACACTATGCACGTCAATATTTAATTTATAAATACATATTTGTACATGGTTACTTAATTCCAACAAAATAATCTTTGATTAAAAGCCTGCAAATAATTGAAATGAAAGCGAAAAAAAATTGTTTTTATGAAAATTTGAAGTACTCCAAAATACTGTTACGTCAGCCGCATCGGCTCATCATCGGCTGCCGACTGGTCTCAATAAACTATCTTTCTCGCGCTTATAGATACTCATAAGACTTTTTTGTCGCGCTCATTTAAAATCTTTATTCGCGTCTGACAAGTATTAAATCCCATTGAATTCGTCTGGCAATTAACACATACTTTTTAATATCATCTAATAAACACGCTGTAAAAATTTTAGAATGCCTAAAGTATGTTTTCCAGGTATAATAATTAAACATATTTGGAATGGTCGGGTTAAGCTTGATTTTCATGCATCCGTTGTCCGACGATACGTTGATACGATATTAATTTTATTGGTAGAATTTAAAGATTTTGATTGGTTAGAAAATAACGCAGTTTTTAAATTTATTGCATTTTCATGCCTCCGTTTATCGGATATACTTGGTTGTTATTTTATATTTTCATTTCCATAACGATTTTGCTATTTTACTTATATTTTTATTATTGTTAGATTAAATTTGTCAAAAAAGTGTCAAAACGTCCGTTATCGTATGAACGGGTCCGTTGACGGACTGAAGTAAAATATTTACGGATGAAAAATGGCGCGAAAACGCTATGGCCAATCAGAGCACCGTCGGACCAACGTACCAACGTATAACGGATGCATGAAAATCAAGCTTTACACTTTAAACCCGAAAAAAAAGTCTGGCATACTTATTTCTAGGTTAAATAGATGCTAAAATTTAAGAATAAACAAATTTCAAGTTGCCTAAAGAATGTTTTTTGGATTTATTTTTTTGCAAATGTTATGGGTTGCGCAGTAGCGAAATACCCCCAACCCCCCAGCCAGACTTAGGATTCTGGGTTCACAAGTTATTAAAGTTTATTTTTTTTGTTATTCTAACTTGCCTAAAATATGTTCTCTAAATATTTCGCCAGCTCTCTGGCTATAGGAGAATATATGCAGGGTGGTCCGAACTGTATTCCGGAAACTTCGGCAACATATTCTGCAGATAAAAATAAGTAAAAAAGTTCTTATAAATGTATGTCCTAAAATGCTTAGTTTCGGAGATACAGGGTGTAGAAGTTTGATTTTTATTTCGATTTTTTCCAAATAATTTCCGAAGTAACGTCAATATTTGGATGAAAATTGGTGTCTGGGAGTTTTTTGACATGAGAAATTTGATTTCGATGTATGATAATATGGCTCCTACTTGTAGAGGGCGCCATCTATGTATTTTTTAACTGGTTTGAAGTGTAATAACTTTTCGTCCGTACCTGTATAAAACTAGCTAGTTAAAAAATATACATTTACGATGTTTTTTACGTAAAAAAGGTCTCTTGGTAAAAATCGCTACGAGTAATGGTTCTCGACATATTTGGAATCAAAATTACCAATAATTGTCATTATTGACATAAATTAAACATGTTGACTAATTAGTTATTAGACTAAACTCATAAATTTGCAATGTTTTTGTGTCAAAAGTTCAACAGAAACTGTTTTATCATCATTTTTTTGAAGAAAAATTAATGATTAGTTTAAAAAATAAAAAGTTCCCAAATTTCTCATTTCAGTCAAATAACTATCTACTCAACATGTTTATTTTTAGTCAATAATGACAGGTATTGACTATTTCCATTGTAAATATCTTGAGAACGGTTGCTCGTAGCGATTTTTACCAAGAGACATTTTTTACGTAGAAAATCACGAAAATGTATATTTTTTCACTTAGTAGTTTTATACAGGTACGGACAAAAAGTTATTACTCTTCAAAACAGTTAAAACAGATGTAGGTGGCGCCCCCTACAAATAGGAGTCATTTTGACATGAAAATCAAATTTCTCATGTCAAAAAACTCCCAGACACCAATTTTCATCCAAATATTGACGTTACTTCAGAAATTATTTGGATAAAATCGAAATAAAAATGAAACTTCTACACCCTGTATCTCCAAAACTAAGCATTTTAGGACATACATTTATATGAACTTGTTTACTTATTTTTATCAGTAAAATATGCTCCCGAAGTTTCCGGAATACAGTTCGGACCACCCTGTATATTTCGGGCAACTAATACACAGCTCGGGGAGTACTTATGGAAGAAACTTAATCATATTTAAATCTAGAATGCCACTTTATCTAAAGAATGGAACATTCGACCAATGTGTACTACCAGTCATGGCCTATACATGTGAAACCTGTAAATTTAAAACGGATATTGTAAGGAAACTGCAGGTCACGCAATGGAAAGAAATAATAATATGGTGGGAATAACCAAGAGAGGCCGTAAAAGAACAGAGTGGATACGACAAAAGACCCAGGTAATAGATGTCATCCACAGAATCAAATCCCTCAAGTGGCAATGGGCAGGACACCTACTAGCAAGAAGGACATACAACAGATGGACCTCAAAAATTACAACATGGTACCCACCCCCATTTAATATATATGTTACGGTTAAGGTCCGATGTTCGGTTAATGTCGACATTACCCGGTTAATCTCGAGAATAGCACACAACAAAACAACCAAAAACATGACCTAACCCAAACATTAACACGTTAATGTCGACATTAACCGGACATCGGACTTTAACCGTAACATATACATTATTTAAATAAAAATTAAAATCGACATTAAGTAAAACCACCACTAGTAAAACAAATGTGAAGGACAGTAGTTACAGGGTGGAACATTTTGATTGTTTCTAACCAATCAACCGTTAGAAATATTCAAATGTTCATGTGCAGTCTCGGATTCTTTTTTTGTGAAATTCATAATGGCGCAAACAGATCATGGGTATCTTTATCAGTTTTGAAGCTACGGGGGGATTCTCAAATTTTAAATGTTTTTAAGATGTTTGATAGTTCGTTTATTTCAGCAACAAGGCAAAAATGAGTTCAACATTCTAAGGGCACTTTTCTGTGTAAAATGCAGTGGCGTACTAAGACTTTTTTCGAAAAAAAACATTTTTTTTAGATATTAACTATATTTAATTTATTAATAATGTGGATCTTGATCGTTATAAATCTTAATCTTTATACTGTAGCAAAACAGTACATCATTATAAATAATTATTATCAGAAATATGGACTAACTTAAGGAAGCCTTGGAGGACAGTAAATTTGATTTACATATCTGCTTTAGAAGAATATCATGCTCTGATCAACCTCATCCAGAATAAAGGCCAATATCAACATTTTTTGTTTATTCTAAAATTGTTTTGTAGTATTTGTCATTATTTTTACTTAATATTTAATATTATTTTTGTAAGGTATTTTAACATAAGTGTTTGGAATGTATATTTTACAAAATCTGTTTATGTTAAGTATTTATATAATAAAATACTTGCTATAAGTACTATAATTATTTGATATTGTTTATTACCTTATTAACCTGTAAAACCTTTAGATATTTTAATATACAATTTATTAAATTAAACTAACACTTTATTTTCATAAAACACAAGAACCATTCATATGAATAAATATCTCTGGATAAATTCTTCAAATATCTACTTTGAAATTTTTATTTAATTTAAATTAACCTTTTATGCAAAATTAAGCAATAAGGCTAATTCTCGCGCAAGACATCATTAGTAAGGCAAATTCATGAATGAGTTAAATTCTTCAATGTTTGTCTCGTTAAATGAGTAAGAATAGTATCCGAAAAATTGACCGAAAGCAAATCACCAAACGAAAATTTACCTGATGGAAAATTGCCCGAAAAGATAATTTCTCCATGAACATTTTGTTGAACCAGAAGGTTGCCCGAAAAAAGAAATAATTGTCAGGCCATTACCAGAAGCCTTCGTTATTCTCATCCCTGTTAATTTCTGTAAAATTCTATTTATTTAGGCAAGAACTGTAATTTTCCTACATACCAGGGGCGCTATTCTCTACAATCGTCGGTATCGGTAAGTTACCGACAGCTATCGGTACGTACGGCCAATCAGCGTCGTGTTTATTGTTGTTGTCATAGTTACCGATCCGCCCTATGGCAGATATCCGTAAATTTGTACCGACGACTCTCGGTATCTCTACCGTGAGGTTAACAAAGGCACGGTAGAGATACCGATTTTCGTCGGTACAAATTTGCGATATCTGCCATAGGACCGATCGGTAACTATGACAACAACAATTAACACGAAGTTATGAAGTTTACTATATACAAATACGTATCGAAAGCTGTCGTAACTTACCGATACCGACGATTTTACAGAATAGCGCCCCAGTCCTCGAACTAAAATGTGTTTTTTAGAACACGTTTGTGTTTTACAACGTCTTGTTTAAAAAAAAGTCTTTTTAAAATTCTCGGAAAAAACATACTGAAAACATTGTTTTGTACCGGTTGTCCCAAGTTCGAACCTCCTAATTGGACTACGGAAACTAGAAGTAGTACGTGGTCGGTTAAATTGAGGCAAAGTTGCGTAACTTGATGCTAGTTCAAATGCCACATTTAAAGTTTAAAAATTACTAATACTTCCAAAGATTTATGAACAAAAACGAATTATCGCTATTTATTTATTTTTTGAGTCTTTTTGAATAGATATAACAAAATAAGTTTCCCATTCTCATTGCTAGTCTTTTTTCGAGGGGTGTCTCACTTGGGTAAAAAATGTACACGTACTGCCAAAATATCCTTCCACTTCTAAGCGACTGCCAGTGACTAAGAGAAGACTGCCTATGACTGCCATGTAATTATTATAGACGACTGCTATAAGACTGCCAATGACTGCCATAAGACTGCCAATGACTGCCAGCGACTGCCAAGAAAATGTACATGTAATTCCAATAGTGAGACACCCCTCGTCTTTTTTGTTCTACAGTATGGTGTTATCAGATTTTCAAATCGACGATGCACCTTTCAGCTGCCCTAATCAACTTTCTATTTTTTTAAATACGGCCCTGGATTTTTTATTACGGATGTTAAGAGCTTCTAGGGTCCCACAACCAATGATATATCGCACTTGTTTGAAAAAAAATAATATTAATGTCAATTCTTTAAAATAAAATATAAATGACATTTTCCGTCAGAACTAATGTGTTAAAGAGAAGTAGAGAACAGATTCTTAGTAAGATCTTACCTGGGGCGCTATTCTGTACAATCGTCGGTATCGGCAAGTTACCGACAGCTATCGGTACGTACGGCCAATGAGCGTCGTGTTGATTGTTGTTGTCATAGTTACCGATCGGCCCTATGACAGATATCTCAAATTCGTACCGACGACTCTCGGTATCTCTACCGTGAGGTTGACAGGGGCACGGTAGAGATACCGATTTTCGTCGGTACAAATTTGCGATATCTGCCATAGGACCGATCGGTAACTATGGCAACAACAATTAACACATTTTTACTATATACAAATACGTATCGAGAGCTGTCGTAACTTACCGATACCGACGATGTTACAGAATAGCGCCCCTGGAAATCGTTAATATGTATTTTTCGAATTAGTGCGATACATCGTTGGCTTTAGGACAGAAAGAGTAATAAAAAATGAATTGAAATCGCGAATATTCGTTTTATTCCAAAAATCTTAAAAAACTGAATACAAGAAATGTTTAAACTTGTCATGTGGCATTTGAACCAGCATCAAATTAGGCAACTTTGCCTAAATTTAACCGACCTCGTACTACCTCTAGTTTTCGAGCTCCCAATAATGAGGCTCGAATATGGGACACCGTGTACATACATATATCATAAAGGTAAAAGTTTTTTTCTAGAATATGATAAAAAACTGCAGTTAAAGGAGTTTGAGAAACTATATAAATAATTAAAGAATACTTTTCTGATTTGAGATGACTTCAATATGCATGGTATATAATTAAAGTATTAATAATTTAGTCATTCTATTCAATGTTAATTTATTTTGAAATTATCATTCGTTAATGTACATGTTAAATGTGTAAGCTACATATTATAACTATACTATTTTTATAATTAGCATTAGATTTTAATTCTAATAAATTCTTATATTAAAAATAAGACAAATGAAGCCTATAAACATATCTAAAAGTCTACAACATACAGGGTGTACCAATATTCCGTGGATATACAATCTACTAAGTATTTTTGAAATTAAAAATTTGCCTCTATTGTTTCGTTTGTTCGTTAGAGGTCAGCACACATTTTTTAAAATATTTTAAGAACCGTTGTTCGGGTTCTTCCTATTTGAATGAGATTTAGGGTGCCTATATTTTGCTAAGCGCTTTAACATTAGACTTTCACAAAAATCAAGACAAAGGACAGGAAGGGTGAAATCTACCCCCACCTCAACATACATTTTAGTAGAAATATTTTCCGACTCCACCTTTTTGTTGTAAAATGCTCTTAGTATTTACTACATTTTTATCTCATTTAAGAAAACGCCACCGCTCATACTGTTTGAGATTTTTTTTTTCGAAGCTGGTTTGCAAAATATATTTCTTGTCATCAAGTTATGTAGGCGCATAAGATCTAGTATACGTTAATAAACTAGTTGGCGAAAATATGGAATGTTATGTTATTATCATAAATTATATTTGACACTAAGCTTCGTAAATTTTAATTTAATGTTCGGGTTTATTTGTTATTAACGCCCTAACGGGCATACGAAATACTTTTTATAGAGATAAATTGTGTGCAAATAACATATTTTGATTTAAAAAATACGTATCTGTTCTATGTTCACGGAATATTGGAACTCCTTGTATATTTTGTAGGTCTGGCTTTGGAAAAATAAAAAAATGTGTCCTCAAAAACTATGCGATGTGTTGTTTTCAAGAGCCCAAAATGTACTAAATACTAGGAGGGCAATTTTACGGGAAAAAAATTGGCGCCGGGAGGCACGTGTAGCCGCCCATACTAAAATATGTTAATATCTCGAAAACTGCGACTTTGACTGATTTTGATGTTATTACAAATTTTGTTGTAAATATTATTCCTAATCTTAATTTGAAAACCGCGTTTCGCTAGCTACTGTAATTTTGGAGTTACGATTTTTTAAATTTTTAACCCCCTCCCATACCTCCTTACCAACACCCCACCCCCACCAAAAACTAATGGCCAGATTCTCGGGTGCCACAGTATTTTTGTGCCGAATTTGGTTAAAATCGGTTCAGCGGTTTTTGAGTTATCGGGTTACAGACGGACAGACAGACAGACAGACACCATGAAAATATTTTGTATTTAGGTCGTTTATGACCCAAATAACTCATTTTGAGTGAAATTAAAAAAACTTTTTTTTACCGATCTTAATAGCCTACCATACCTATTGGTATGGTCGGCTAAAAATTCAGTCGTCGGTGGTGTTGGAAAATATTTATATTATAATTTATGTAGAGATTTAGATAGTTTTTACTCTTCCCGTATTTTTCTTGTTTTTTTTGTTGAGTCGAATTTTCAAGCGCATCAACGGGTTTTGTGTATAATAAGCTTATTTTGATTCTAAAAATATAGGTCAGTCAAGTTTGCCCCCCGTATTAGAGGAAATTCAAAAATAAATATACCACTATTTTGCACACATTTTGCACAATTTTGCACACCATAAATGATATTTTGCACACTTACCTAGGGGAAACCAGGGCCGTTTTTTAAACGGGGGGCAAACTTGACCGTTCCCCCCCATTTGTTAAGAAATTGATTTATTTCTATGTACATCGATTCAGCTAATTTTGCACACCTGTTTGAATTTTATTTTGCACACCCTTCTGACGAAAGTTATAAGTGGTTGAAAATTTAAATTCCCCCAAATCTGTGACTAAATTGAATTTTGTTTATATCAAACGAATCGGCTAATTTTGCACAATTTAGCACACCTGTTTTTGAATTTTGCACACCATCCTGATTAAAGTTATGAAGGTTTGAAAATTTGCAATTTCCCCCCCATCTGTCACGAAATTGAATTTTGTGTATATCAGACGAATCGGCTAATTTTGCACAATTTTGCACACCTGTTTTTGAATTTTGCACACCATCCTGATTAAAGTTATGAAGGTTTGAAAATTTGCAATTTCCCCTCCATCTGTCACGAAATTGAATTTTGTGTATATCAAACGAATCGGCTAATTTTGCACAGCTATTTTCAAATTTTGCACACTCTCCTGACAAAAGTTATAAGAGTTTGAATATTTGAAATTTGTCCCATTGTGTGTGAAATGTCCCACTTAAAACTACAAAGTATTAGTCATATTTCGAAAATGATAGATCTCAGCGACGTGAAAAGCTACACGTAACTTAGATTTCACCTTTTCGATAATTTATAGCTTGCATAGAAGAACATTTATGAAACTAAAGATTCTACACACAGATTTGTCCTAGCCCTCTTACTTCCTGAAATACCTGGCAAATTTGAAAATTTTGCATTTTTCGACAACCCTCGTATCTCGGTTATCCTATAACTTATCGAAAAGGTGAAGTCTGGGTTCCGTACAGTTTTCCACGTCGCGTCGCTGAGATCTGTCATTTTCAAATATGACTCATACTTATGTTTTTTAAATGAGACAATTCACACACAATGGGACAAATTTCAAATATTCAAACCCTTATAAGTTTTTTCAGGAGAGTGTGCAAAATTCGAAAGTAGCTGTGCAAAATTGTGCAAAATTAGCCGATTCGTTTGATATAAACAAAAGTCAATTTCTTAGCAGATGGGGGGATTGCAAATTTTCAAACCCTCATAACTTTCGTCAGGAAGGTGTGCAAAATTCTAAAATAGGTGTGCAAAATTGTGCAAAATTAGCCGATTCGTTTGATATAAATGAAATTCAATTTCGTAGCAGATGGGGGGGAAATTGCAAATTTTCAAACCCGCATAACTTTAGTCAGGAGAATGTGCAAAATTCAAAAACAGGTGTGCAAAATTGTGCAAAATTAGCCCATTCGTTTGATATAAACAAAATTCAATTTAGTCACAGATGGGGGGGAAATTTCAAATTTTCAACCCCTTATAACTTTCGTCAGGAGGGTGTGCAAAATTTAAAAATAGGTGTGCAAAATTGTGCAAAATTAGCCGAATTGATGTACATAGAAATAAATCAATTTCGTAACAAATGGGGGGGAACGGTCAAGTTTGCCCCCCGTTTAAAAAACGGCTCTGGTTTCTCTTAAGTAAGTGTGCAAAATATCATTTATGGTGTGCAAAATGTGTGCAAAATAGTGGTATATCTCTTTTTGAATTTCCTCTAGTACGGGGGGCAAACTTGACCGACCTCAAAAATATGTATTGTATAAAAATACGTTTTTAAAAAACTATATTATACAAAATTTTTATACGACTTTCTTTTCGCATTTCTTTATCTACTCGAATAATTTAAAAGCTCCTGTAATATTATTTTATTCTTGGGCAACGGCCCAGCTACGTCGAAACACCGGTTCCCATTAGAACACCGAAGTTAAGCGACGTAAGGCGATGCTAGTGGATGGACGGGTGACCGGTTCGAAACTTTGCATCGTGCTGTTGTCCAAAAAGGGAAAAGTGTAAAATCTATTGATACACACTGCTCATTCACGCCGGTTCAAGGCCGGATGAGATCGGATATCTCGTGAGTAAGAGTTAATTTAGACACTTCCTAAGTCGGTAGGCCATTGACCATGATATGGCCGAGGACCGCGGTTCGGATTCCGCGTAAACAAGTAGGTCCCGTCCAGTTTAGCCATTGCAGCAGAAAGGAGACGTTAACTTGAACCTCACACATTATTTTATTCTATGAAAAAATATTTAATATAATTACTTTTATAAAATGTTATCTTGTATAGGGAGAAATTGAAATTGAATATCAACATTTTTTATATGAAATTATTAATAATACTATAATTGCCATAATATTGGGTCCAAGGAAATGACAACTTTGATATTTTTGCTTAAAAAAATCGTATTTTAAATTTCAATCTCGAGTGGCTCTGTTAAAAACACTAGTTTTTAATCAAGGAGCCTTGGAAAAATATATTTGATCGTCTAATGTTCTTCGCGTCTTGTCCTGGTCGGTTTAAAGATGCCCAAATCGTATTTTTAATCATATCAATTTTTTCTAACGGAACAAGTCAAGTGGCTCATTAGCATATTTGGAAAAAGTATTTTTTTACGAATAATTTGGTACCACACACTTGGTATTTCGAGTCAAATTGTTGTTATGAACCGTATGTTACAATTTCAAATAAACCATATGCGAAAATGTCAAAAGTTGTCATTCTATTCAGAGTGTAATTTTCTATCGGATAAAGTAAAAAAAAAATACCGAGGGTCCCATTTAAAAATCATAAGTTGTACTAATTTGCGATGAAATAGTAAGTGCCCAAAACAATTTTGAATACGTCAATCGATCCTAATTTATGTCATATACTAACATACCAAATCTCGTTTTCATTTCTGAAAAAATAAAAAAGTTATAAGGGTGAGCCACTTGTGAGATGCACCCGGTATATCAGAAGAAATTGCTTTGCTTTTTGGCAAACGAAAAATTTTGTGAAAATAATAAGAAAATAGGAAATAACAAAAATATACATTTTCTTTACCTAAGCATCATTTGAAGGTCTATAGTTGGGCCTTGAATTGTTCTACTAATAGTTTATTATAACTCCATTCCAAACCATCTTAATATACCTAGTTTATGTTTATTTTCAGATTCCCTCTGATGCTGTCCTGCAAAGCTCTCCTCTACCATCAATTACAGCATACCATCCTGTCAAAAGGTATTTTTTCAATTCTCTAAATTACTCTATTAACTCATTATTTATCACCGCCTTTATAATGTAATATACACTGATTAAGCGACCCACCTAGTGAAGCAAATTAGAACTTTGTGTTCCCGTACTGAATACATTAGGAACTAGTTCATACCTCTCTAACCAGAATCAACCAGTGAGGTTTGGGAAGGCAAAACCCAAATATCTGTTTTGAAACGAACAGGAAAAATTTAATCTCCTATTCACTATTTTTAAAAATCGACGTTTCAGTGTTATAATACACCGAATAATACCTAAAAGATATGAAAAAGAGTCGATGGAATTCGCTAACAAAATCTCGTTTTATTCTGTTATATCTAGATTCGAAGATATAAATCTGAATATACCAGTAATAACTTATGGTTGATTAATCGATTCAAATAATGTAAGAAAATGTTATTACGATTAACGGTTAGTATTTGCGAATAGTGAGTTTATTTTATATCGCTATTTTATACTCATAATCAAATCTAGCGAGTAAAATATATATACAGTATGTCCCCGGATTGTCTTTACAAGTGGAAAAAAAATGATTATTGACATTTCGAGTCTATTTATTCTAAAATGGGTAATTCAGTTTTTACTTTTTCAAATTTCCATACCGTTTTAGAGAAAATTAAGAAAAAATATGACAATATAGTTGAATTTTTTGAAAGTCCTGAAAATCAAAACGCGTTTCTATGGTAATATAATTTCGTTTTCATTCTTTGATAGTTTGTTATTGATAGAATTTTAATTAGCGTCATATTTTTGCTGTTTTAAAATGTTAAAGAAACACAACATTTATTTAGTTCAATGCTACGGAAAGGGTGATAGCTATCGGAATATGTCATACTATAACAACAGCAAAAATATGACGTTATTCAAAATTAATAATAACCATCTATCAAAGAATGAAATCGAAATTATATTACCATAGAAACGCCTTCTGATTTTTAGGACTTGACCCTACCAAACGAAATTTTCATTTTTTTTAATTTTCTCTAAAGCGGTATGGAAATTTGAAAAAGTATAAACGGAATTACCCATTTTAGAACAAGCAAACATTTTTATGAAAAATGAATTTTTCTCAAAATCTCAATAATAAAAAAGTTTTTCCTTTTGTAAAGACAATCCGGGGATATACTGTAGACTGCCATGACTGTGTAAAAACCACTAATTTTAAAATATATTTGATTATCTAATCTATTTCGTGTCCTCTATTGACCGATTAAAAGATGCCCAAATCGTATTTTTAATAACTCATTTTTTTTCAAATGGAACAAGAATGGCTCATTATCATATTTGGAAAAAGCATTTATTTAGGAATAACTTGGGACATACCGTATATTTAAAAAAAATGTGTTTTTAATATAAATATTATTTTTTGACTAATTTTTATTTCAGTTTTTTAAAGTTTTTAATTAATGCAATTTAGGGTTCGGTCCACAATAGCACAGAAATTAAGATCGATTATCACTTCAAACGTTATTCCTGTATGATCGAAAAAAATAGCGTCCATTTGGCTTGGAAATGGACATCAATAACATTCCCCATATAATTTTACATACAGTATGTCCACGGATTGTCTTTACAAGAGTAAAAACTTTGTTATTAATGACATTTTTCAGAAAATGCATTCTTCATAAAAAATTTTGCTTGTTCTAAAATAGTTAATCTGGTTCATAGCCGTCTGTATTTAGAGTCGGCCGTGTCTGGTTTATACTTTTATAAATTAGAGAAAATTAATTAAAAATTAAATAAAAACTGAAAATATAGTTGAATTTAAGTCTTAAAATACATTCTTCATTGCTTGTTCTTAAATGCTCAATCCAATAATGGAGAAAAATTACAAAAAAAAACATGAAAACATGGTGAAGTCCTAAAAATCAAAAGGCATTTCTTGGTAATATCATTCCGCTTTCATTCTTTGATAGATTGTTATTGATAGAATTTTAATTAACGTCATATTTTTGCTGTTTTAAAAGGGATCACAAAATTGAATTCAATGCTACAGAAAGGGTTAATAACAGTTATCGGAAAATGTGACTTTATTTTGGTACAACAAAACAACAGCAAAAAATTTGACGTTAATCAAAAATAATAAGAATCTGCCAAAGTCGTAGCCTATCTGGCAAAGAATAAAATCGAAATGATATTACCATAGAAACATAGATCGATAAGGTCGCGGTGATTAGGTCCATAGAAACGCCTTTTGATTTTTAGGACTTAAAGGAAAATTCAACCATATTTTCATGTTTTTTTTTTGTTATTTTTCTCTAAAACGGTATGGAGATTTGGAAAAGTATAAACAGGATTAACCATTTTAGAACGAGCAAAAGTTTTTATGTAGAATGCATTTTCCTCCAAATCTCAATAATAAAAAAGTTTTTCCTGTTGTAAAGACAATCCGGGTGCATACTATATAAATTGACAGCGATCTTCAATTCATAGCCGTCGCTGACGCCGTTTTTTTTCGATCATATTGAATTACGCGGTGTTTAGTATACAGCACATTTCAACTAAAGTTTATCCAATGAGAGAAGGTGAATATTTATATACACGGTAGCACAATAAAGCACTAAATCACTACAATACACTAAAACACTTTTACTTTTACACTGGACGTGCGTTTCGCTGACCATGTTAGCATCATCAGCAGATGATTAAAACCCAATCAGATCATTAAAACTTTAAGTAAAACATTGAGTTTTAATCATCTGCTCATGATGCTAACATGGTTGTGAAATTACTGCGAATTTACTACCGAATTTCGAGCTAAAGATCGTTGGTTATGGTTGACAGATAAACAATGTTTTAAACGTCAGTTGTCAACCAATCAACTGATAAACAACTGACGTTTAAAGCATGATTTATCTGTCAACTAACCAACGGTTGTTAACATCATCAGCAGATGATTAAAACCAAATCAGATGATTAAAACTTTAAGTAAAACATTGAGTTTTAATCATCTGCTGATGATGCTAACATGGTTAACGAAACACGCGTCCAGTGTAAACTTAGAAGTGTTTTGGTGTATTGTAGTAATTTAGTGTTCCATTTTGCTGTATAACACCAAAGGTTCCAACCCCCAACTACAATATATACATGATATCGACAATAAACGACAGACAATTGTCACTGTCAGTCAATCTATCGTTGAGCAGGGCCCGAATTCTGTAACTTTGACATAAAAACGTTACGCTTTCAAAGCGGTGAGCGAAAGTATGCGATAAGCGTAACGTCAAGCAGTCGATTTTGGTATTCTCGTTGCTGTGCGAATCGTTTTCTGGATACGCGTTGAGCACATATTGACAGCATCGTAATTTCGCAGGTATCTAATAGTCAAATGTGACTGAAACAATGAAAAATGTCAATGTTACGTGAATTTTATAACCTATTGTTGAGTTATGTCAACCTATTTTTCTATGGATATGTCATTATTCTTATTATACGAGGGAAATGTTGAAGACGCTTCTCAGAATTTTCGATGTTTTGAACAATATTTATAGCTACCAACTTGTAATTTGTCGATTACTTATTTAGGAATTTATAGAACAAGTAGTAGTTTTCACTAAAGAGCAAGATAACGCACGAAATCACAATTTTTTCGATTTTCACTGACAGTTCGACAAGCAAAACGATCCTTTAAGGCAACCGTTTTTAAAGCGCTTAGCGCAATCAGTAAAGACGCTAAGCGCGTCAGACGAGAATACCCAAATCGTTAGTGAAGTGCGCGCTCAGCAAAAATTAACGTCATATACGCTGAGCGTCTAAAAGCGCTTAGCGTTTTCTACGTTACAGAATTCGGGCCCAGACTACATAATCTCCTCAAATTACAGTTGGGGCTTGGAACCTTTGCTGTTACAACAGCAAAATAAAACACTTATTCACCACAATACATTAAAACATTTTTATTTTTGCACTGTAAAGTTCTGCAGAGTGCTTTTTACTGGGTTTTTAAACTTTCAGTGCAAAAGTAAAAATATTTTAGTGTATTGTGATGAATTAGTGTTTTATTTTGCTACACAATCTCCGAAATAAAGAAATTTATTTGAAAAAATTTTGGTGCATAAACTCCAAGTTTGACAATAAAATCTTTATACCATATGATCGAAAAAAAAATGGCGTCAAAGACGGCTGGGGAATGACAATCGATTATAATTTTGGCGAGGTCAAGCCCTAGATGTTATTTTTATATTGAGTAAAATTATTTTAAACAGTGTAGTTTTAAATTAGAGAAAATATTTTATTTTTGGAAATACATTTGCGTGTATGAAAAATCTCTCTATAATTAGTGTTAATTTCCGACAAGTTTGGCATAAATTTTTAGTAAATGATGTCTAGAGATTGACCTTGCCACAATTACCATCGATTGTCATTCCCCAGCCGTCTTTGACGCTGTTGTTTTTTTCGATTATACGGTATTTTATATTAATTTTTGTACCGTCTCATTAGATCCTAGACAGTAGCTGATAAAAATTGTAATACAATATTTTGATTGGCTTGTATATCATCAGCTGCATAGCCAAGATAATGTTTTATATAATCAAACAAGCGTATAAACGTGTAGAGTGTAGACTTCATTCAGTTCATGAACTGCAGCGCGTCTCAGGTTTCCGTTTCGAACTTTATTATGTTTATAAACGAGTTTCCCGTCGTGTTGGTGGGCCTACTATAAAAACTCTCGGCCGTATTAGGTTTTTTAAACTTTATTAATATAAATAAACAAATTTTATATTAATAAATCATACAATCGAACAAAACGGCATCCGAAAAATGACATCCGACATCCGAAAAATGACAAAAAATACGATTTGCTTATGAATTAAATTGGCAGGTACAAATGTCACTGACGACGATCCTCCCGTTGTACAGACTCTGTCAACATTTAAAATTAAAACTGTTTGACCTTCCCCTACTGCTATATCATTGAAAATAGATCAGTTGTTACTTTGCAGTAGATCAACACTATATCACCTGTACTATAAAATATGTTTTTTTTCAAACGTCACAAAAGTATTAAATTTTGCGACGCGACGTGATTGACAATATAAACAAGTAATTTTAACGCCTAAGCACAAAAGTACAAATAGTTATTTTTTATACAAGACGATAAAATGGTATTTTATCGTCGACCGAAAAGATGAAATCGCGAGTGAATTAATTTCGGGAGGCGATAATGCAATTTTATCGTCGTGTATAAAACAATATTTTTTTCCATAGCGAGTTACGTTTAAAAACATATTCAGAAATTATTATTTCAAGGAATTTATTACGAGTAGAAAAAATATTGTGCTGGGTTGGCGTTGGTTTCTATGTCATTTGACGAATAAATAAAGCTGTCTCTTTAGTTGTCAGTTTTGAGTCAATATTTTTTAATTCTCTTTCGTGTCGATTGCTGATTGAATTGGAGCCAGAAATGGCTCAAAACGAAATAAGTAAATTACCAACAGATACTTAGGCTGAGGCTACAAATGCCATATCCAAACTACTTCCATTCCCGAATAACTTATGAAAAGGAATACAAGAATTTTCAAAACTGGAAGCACTTAAAAACGTGCGAGAAGAAATAAAATTTTTAACCTATCCTCGCTGTTAAAGTATCATTTAATCTACCCCCTATCTACCCAGATCTACCCTTGCGGTTAAAGTACTATTTTATTTACTATTTTTGATAGATATAAGGCAATTTTAACAGTTGCTATGGGAAAGAAATATATTATTAAACTGACATTAAGTATCAAATTCAGTGAGTGTAACCCAGGTGTAACCCATAGGTGTAACCATAGTTTCTCAATACATAATTACTTACCACGTATTACTTTTAATTTATTCTATATTATTTGCAACACTTGAAGTTGTTTAAAAAAATATTTTTGACGTTTGAAAAAAATGTGTTGTTCTATTCGGAGTAAAAATGACTTTTTGTGACTCGCCTGTAGTCACCAAAAGCGTGTAGCGTTTAGTACTTCTTATAAAAAGGCGCATTAAACGCTTTGCACGCTAAACGCTTTACTTTCTTTCTATGCGGCCGTGGGTTAATACCGTATGATCGACAAAAAACGGCGTTCAATTGGTTTGGAAATGAACATCAATGACATTCCGCATATATTTTTTCCGATAAAATGACAGCTATCGTCATTTCATAGCAATCGCTGACGCCGTTTTTTTTTCGATCATATTGTACTAAAGACATCAGTAATATTTTAAAAATTCACCTTTTGTTCCTTTTTTTGCACAAGTATAGTATAAGATACTTGTATGTAGAAAACGAATGCAATGGGTGGATTATTAGTGGATTATAAGCCACCACAAAAAAAAATACAGAAAATTTATTAAAGACAATTTTATTAAATTGAATTAATTTGATGGTGAAATATTTCTAATTAAAACATCTTTTGACATGAAATCAGCCCATGCTTTTCCAATAATAATTTAACTATTTACGTCTTTAAAAAAACAGGTTACGTGGGTTATTTTTAGATCCATCGCCTACATTATCTTATTTAACTTGCAAATACATTCGTTAAATGAAGGTCTAAATAACAATTTAACCAATTACCCAGAATACCCAGTGTCGATGTTAAATGCCAAACGTAACGCGCAGAAGGTATCATACAAACATTTTTTATTATTAATTACTTTATATCTTGGAATATCGATTTTTTTGTTGTGTTAACGTCGGTTTTGTGTCAGTGATTTACTGTAATATTTGAAGGACTTGGTCGATTCCTGTGTGCAATACGGCCTGCTACTGCGATAAGAGGCGACGCTCGGTGCCGAATAAAACCGCTCTTTCCCGGCTTAACTGGTTTCAGCCGGTTGCATTTTCAATACAACCGAACTTACTTACCGCGTTTAGTCGCTCGTTTCCAGACCTTTCTTGATGCATACTGGCTTATTGTTGCTTTTAATTGAGTGTCGAGATCGTCTTTGTCCAGTGTTGATAAAATAAAATACCTGATCGGTTCGGAAGACGGTCATTACCAGTCGAGATCGAGCTTTAACAGATAGAGAAGGAAATACTTGCAATATTTCGCTCGCGTTGGTGTTTTCTCCACTTGTTTCCGTTCTTCTATAATGATTTATCGTTGATCGAGTTAAATGGAATTCAATATACTGTGCTAAAATAAATCGTGTTTGTTTACATTTTTCCGGATTTACAGTTGACTTATGATCGGCGTATACCCGCTTTGCGCGAATTTCAACGGTGCACCATATTCATTTCCAAAGGAATGGTTGTTGGCGAAATCGTCGTCTTTCCTCAAAAAGAATCAGTTTTCCGTGTCCTGGATGGAGCAATGTACGAGAAAGAGGCCGGCCCAAAGTTCCATCTCCTTCTCGAGCAACTATACATTAGATGACATCAATTTTCGATTGAGATCGTCGAAAAGGAGAGACAATAGCGACGTGTACTTTTGCCACAGTCGTAGCTCAGTCGCCCTGATCTGAAATGGCTCAAGAAAACAGGCTCTACCTTCTGATACACACCATGACGATTGCCGATTGTGATTTCGTCATCCAGGCTCAATTTTTTCACACGTTCTTAGATGATCTGTCGCGAGTTGGCGACGCCAGGCTGATCGGTAGAAGGTTTAGCTTAAGAATCCACCCCAGCTTGAGAAGGAACAGGCACAAGCTAGCCGTGCAAAGACTGCAGATGCCGAACTTGAGGACGTTGATGAAGAGAAACTCTGCCGTGATAAAGCACAATGTTAGAACTGTCCACATGTACGTGATTATAGCAATTTTATTTTTCCTTAAATCACAAATCGTAGTTTTATTAAACTGATTTCGATATGACGAATTAATATTGGCAATTTTGGTGCGTTTGTTATTATAAACAAACTCCTATTCAAAAACGTAGCTAGGTTGCAGATTAAACTGGTTCAAACCAACAGTAACACATTACCTATCTACATGTTTTCTCTGATTATGGTTTGGCTAATTCAAATATACAATACCTATGATAGTGATCTTTGATTAATAATATAGGTACAAAATGAAAACTTAATTTAATAAATCATGTAACTTTTTTAGAGCTGATCTAATATTTTTTATCGATAAAATATGAAAAATTAAATTATCCATTTTTATCGAGAACTAAAAACACTTCGGCTTTTATTTTATTTTTCGTATGTCCAGCTAATAATTGCATGGTAATTTTTTTGACCCAAGTGTAGGTTTTTATATTGGTAACGATTTAGAACAGTCGAGGAAGGTCCTATAAATATGCACATACTTATATATTTTTGGTGTTTCTAATTGAATTTAAACTAAATTGATTTGATTTTATTGTTTCAACTCGGTTCAACTATTGTTGTTAGGTGCAGCATCATTAAGTTTATTTTGGAAAGCTATAAGATATAAGATACAATAAACATTTACAACAGTACAGCAAATAATAATCAAAATATGTATCAGTTTTTTTATATGTATAGGCATAAGCTAGAAAATATCAGTGGGTCTTTTATGATTGCGCGTAAATATTTTTATTTAAAAAGAATATGCAGTCTGCGGACTACGGAATCAGTTTTTAAACGTCTTACGACTCACAAAAAAAATTGACAAATTTTTTGCCCAATTTTATTTCACAGTATGGAGCTAGGGTATGTAATGTTGTGTACATATGTCATACTTGTCATGTTGTGTGAGTGGTTTACTCGTGCAATTATTTGTCACTCATTGCCCCGCGTGAGCGCCGAACTTGTTGTTTACAAATAAAAAAAAAATTGTTTACAAAGATGGTATACTTGCCAAGTACACGAGTTGTCAGAGTCCGGCTTAATATGCCTCAATTGTGGTCTTCCGCAAAATTGACATACGTATACGTACACATAATATTATCATTAGATAAACTACATGCAGTTAATGTAATGGCAATTTAAATGAACTTAAATGTCAACAAAGCACTTATATAGGCGTATCTATTTAAATTGCTTTAAAGAGTTCTGGAAATAGTTAATTTTTTAATTAATTTGTTTTTTTTCTGTAACTCGTAAAGAAGTGATATTTTTGGAAATAAAATAAATAAATTTTCTTACACCAATATATTTTCTGTAAGACACTCTGTTAAACTCGTTTTCTTTTGTTTATAAAATATCATATATTCTTATTAAATGTGGTATTAATAGTTATACAGGGGGTTTCAAAACGAGTGCGAAAAACTTTAAGAGGTAATTTCTTGTTAAAAATAAAGGGTAGTTCGTTATATAAATGTTGAGTCCTTGGTTGAGTCAAAAGTCAGCCATTAGGAAGATCATATAAAATCACATAAATATATATGAAGATATTATGATACAAAGAAAAATAATATTTTTATGTTTTCTCTTAAAATTAAAAAGCAATAAAATAATGGGGTATTACTACTACGAAAGCACCCTATCTGCTTATGTTATAACTTTTTAAAATAAGTGAAAGGGATCGAAATAGACTGGCCCTATTATTCTTGTTAGCTAAATTTAAAGAAAAAAATAATACGAGGGCATGAAAAAAATATATTTAGCCTGGTTTGTTTGGAAATTATTTTACCTACTGTATTCTTTATTTCGTATTTTTTCATTACCAACCTTACCGATACACAATTAAAACTAAATATAAAAAATTAGAACAAGAATCTAGTTAGTTGGCTGCTTACAATTTAATTTAAAAAATATTTCTTCTGTTTCAAACAAAACCACGAGTTGAGTGTATTTGAATATCGACGATTTATCGTAATTATTTTTAATACTTCGTATGATTATAAATAAATATAATTTAATGAGCCATAAAATTGTATTGAACTTTTTTTTTCTATTATGTTGCTTGTTGTGTAGCAGTAGGTGTTCTATTATGTGAAACCTTAACGAAATAGAGCTCTGTCGAACGGTAAATGTTGCTTTTTTACTTATTATGTTGGGTTTTACAACTGATTTGCGAATTAAGTGACATTAGATGAGATGAGCGATTAGACGGTTGACTGCGTTTATTTTTATTAAAAAATGTTTAATTTATATTATCAGAGTAATAACCAATCAACAGAATATTTCAAATAAATCCTGGAAACATGAAATGCAATAAAAATGCCTGATTTTAGATTAATTTATATTCATACTAATATTATAAACGCGAAAGTTTGTTTAGATGTATGGAGGAAAGTATAGTTCTTTGTTACTCTTTCACGTTAAAACTAATGAATGGATTTTAATGAAATTTTTCAATAATATAGCTTATACATCAGAATAATACATAGGCTATAATTTATATTATAATTAAGATTGTAAAAAAATAAAATCATAAAAACCAGGAGAGCAATAAAGTAACATACGGTTAGGTTGGTTAAACTCTGTCAAACGACTATCTTTATTCATAGACTATCAATTACAACTAGACACTTTGATGTAATTCATAGACTATCAATTACATTAATAGGCACTTTCAAATATTGCCACTATATGCTATAATAAATATTACACTTTACATTAATAAAATTCAAATTTTATGCCGACGAAATCGCGAGAAAAATCTTTTTTAACGAAAAATTTGATTCCTAATTTGGAATTATTCGAAGGAATAATTCAATTAACATCATTTTGTCACGAAGAAAATTCGGATTTTTTTTGTGGGTCAGTAAAAACGCGTTATGAAACTTCCATTAAATAATCATTTATTATGCCGTATATTAAAGACAATGGAATGATTGCGTTTATTACATAATTAATAAAGATTCGCAACAATTTGTCGAGCAATAATAACTGGCATTTTTTAATCAATTTCGTAAAAATCAAAACTTTAATTGGAACAAATTGATTGTAGCCGGTCGTGTTACACTCACACTAAATTGGAAGACAAATTATAACCTATTATTTTCAATTGGAAGTTTTAGATTAAAACTGACAGCTAATTTTGTATTGTTTTGTTCTATTGCAGCGGACCGGAAATTCAAAAGTCACCGATTGGCGGTCAGAACGAACCCGTCCTTGCCCAGCAAAACGTCAACCTTCAGAAAATATCTCTATGCGTCACACCGCCCAGTCCTCAGGAAAGTAAGGACGATAGTTCTAGCGCCGATGGACCAAACGAAGTAAGCAACAATACAATAGATCCTATCCATAGACGAATATAAAACAAACCAACTATACAGGGTGCTACAAATTCGAGGTACGAACATTGGTATCTCGGTTACCGTAATAGATATGAAGATGGTTAAATTGGGGCAAAGTTGCGCTTTGGGATCTTCACCAAGATGCCATCAAAAATGTTTTAAAGATTTCAAAGATTGCTGAGTTTTTTGGAAAAAACTGATTTTTTTGAAAATCAATTTTATTTTTTCCTGTCTTTACTTTTTAGAAACTCAAAAAACTAATTGCACTTTCTCATAGTCACTTTATTAGGGCTATCTGATAGTGTCTTTAGATTTTCAAATTAGCTGATAATTTGTGAGATACAGAGGCCAACTTAATTTTTTTAAATACGGACCTGCATTTTTTATTTCCGGTTTTGAAAGAACTCGGTCTCCTGATTACAATGATATGTCACACTTTATACTTTTTTTGTTTTGGATACCTTAACAGCAACAAAACTATTTAATTATTATTTAAAATAATTTCAAGTCCGACTCTTGTTTCTTAAATTATTTCTTATATTTAATCTGATTATATTCATCGCAACAATATTGATCAGCGTTAATTAACATTGAATAATATAAGGAAAATTGAGCCAATTGGAAGATTCTAATAAATAATATCCAGGTGAGAAATTTAAAGATATTATTTTTAATTTTTTTATTGTGAATTTGAAATATGAGTATGCAATCTAATAATATGCATAATATTAATCGTAGTTATTATAAATAAATCGACTTCTACAAACTAATTTCTAATGTTCTACATGTTCGACAGGGTACCATCCTCCCTATTGCACAAATTTATTTTTCGCCCAACTTTATTTATTGCTCTTTATAAGAAGAAAGTTTTCTTATACTTCCGGATGCATTTTGCACTCTTTACTGTAAATGTTCAGATGAATTGATTTCAAGTAATGTAGCCCCTTGGCGATAGGTCCAGGAACCTCGCTGGACATTATACTGCTCTACCATTTCCAATCCATCTTCCGGGAAAATTATTTGATTGTTTATATTATATTGTCAAGAAAAATGGCCTATCCGCCAGAAATTAAAAATGTATTACTGGTTGCCTGCACAACCCCAACGTATCCGCCAGAAATTAAAAGACTTTTTCAGGCGCCATCTTTTAGTCAAGTCGAGAAGTAAGGGAATCAGACAATAGAATTGTCTGGTATGAAGAAGTACGCTTTCCGAGAATTGGGGAAATTTCGAGAAGCAGTCAATAGAGTATATAAGCCGGAGCCATCGACAACTGAGACAGTTTTTGAAATTTGAATATACCGCGTGGAAATTGAAAATCGGACAATTTGGTGAAGGAATCTTATAAATAGTTAGTTTGTTGTGTGTTATAAGTTAGTAATTGTGTATAAAGTGAGAAAATAAATTCGTTAGGTATTTTATCGTGAGTTTAAATTAGTGGACCCACGGAATCCGTAACAATTGGTGTCGGAAGTGCGATTCAAGAGGATTTTAAGAAGAAATTAAGTGGATTGGACGATTTTTACACCGAATTTGGGAATTTTTATGGTTGGTACGAGACAGCAAGCGAAGAAAATGGAGGAAGTAAGCAAACTATTAGGCGATTTTATGGAGAATATGAGAAGAGAAAAGGCAGAAGAACAAGAGAAGCTGCGAAAAGAGAAAGCAGAAGAACAAGACCGCCTACTGAAAATTCTGGAAAATCAAGACAAAATTTTCGAAGATTTGAAAATTCAACGACAACAAGACAAAGAAGAAGAACAGGACCGGCTTGAGAAAATTTTAGAAGATATGAAAATTCAACGACAACAAGACAAAGAAGAAGAACAGGACCGGCTTGAGAACATTTTCGAAGATTTGAAAATTCAACGACAACAAGACAAACAAGAAGAACAGGACCGGCTTGAGAGAATTTTTGAAGATTTAAAAATTCAACGACAACAAGATAAACAAGAAGAACAGGACCGACTTGAGAAAATATTAGGTAATTTAGAAATTCGTTTGGAGGAGCGACGTCATAGAGAAAGACAAGAAGATCAAAACAGTCTTAAAAAGAACTTCGAAGATCTGGAAAAAAGACAAGAAATACACCTTCAAGAAGCCGTAGAAGATCTGGAGGAGCGCCTTCAACAGAAAATGGAAAAATTAGAGAAGGACCTACAGAAGATCAAGGCACAAGCAAGGACACCTGGCGTTCCTGGAACTGCAAACCTCAAGGCCCCGACCTACGATGGACAAACCACCTGGACGATGTACCACCGCCAGTTTGAAGCAGCCGCCGCTGCCAACGGATGGTCCGACCAGGACAAAGCAGCGGCACTTGTCATCGCGCTGCGTGGCCCTGCCTTGGAACTGCTGCAAACTATTCCTGCAGCCCAACAGCAGGAATACGAAACATTGGTTGCTGCACTGGACAGAAGATATGGCGACCAACATCGACGTCAACTTTACCAGGCCCAAATCAAGACACGCCTGCAGAGGTCCGAGAGAGTCTGCAGGAATTCGAAGCAGACTTACGTCGGCTGGTACACCTGGCATATCCAGAAGCACCGGAAGGATTTAGGGAGGAACTCGCTGCCCAGTGTTTTATCAGCGGACTGAGGGACAACGAGTTACAGAGGGCGCTGCAAATATCCCGATTTTCTACCAGCAGCGAAGCACTGGTCAGGGCGCTGGAAATTGAAGCTGCTTTTAGCACCATCCCTAGACCGAAGATAAGATCGGTAACGGTCGAGGAACAGCCCGGAAGTTCTCACATACGTTTGGAGGAGATGTTTAGTAAACTATGTGAGTTACTAGTGAACAAGAGTAGCAACAACACCCAGACAGAGAACCATAGAAGATCCCAGGACATAAGGTGCTATAGATGTGGCAGGAGTGGCCACATCAAACGGGATTGCCGCGTTCAAATGCGATCCCGTTCACCATCCAGAGAACGTAGGCACCAGGAAAACTAAAATCAGTCAATACTAAGGGGCGAGTATTGACTGGGGAGAACAGAGCCCCCAGGATTTTTTCCATTAGAAGTCTAGGAAGAACCGCTGACAGTTTGGTGATCGACGGGAAAGTCAATGGAAAGGGAATCCGAATGACAGTGGACACTGGCGCTATGGTATCGTTGGTGCGGGCTAACTCAGTGCAAGGATTGAAGCTGATGCCTCTGAGAAGAAGAGTGTGTTTACGTACAGTTACGGGGGAAATGGCCGTTGTACGGGGAGAGGCTATCGTCGAACTGAAGTTAGGAAATTTGAAGTTCCAGCATAGCGTTTTAGTGGCAGATATTGAAGATGACTTCATCTTGGGCATGGATGTGATTCGTCAACATGGATTTTCGTTCGATCACCAGAGAAATATCCTGAATATCGGAAATGAAGAGTTTATGTTATCTCCAGAAGAGGGACCAGGAAGAATGGATGTAAGATCAGCGGAAACTGTGGTGATACCTGGTAATACCGAGAAGATCATATTCGGTAAAGTGGAGAAAATCGCTGGGTGCTGTGTTGGACTGGTACAAAGTAGCGACGACAAACAAGATAGGTACTTAGTAGGAAAGTCATTGGTGAACACCGACAAGAATATACCGATCAGAATTGCGAATATTTTCCCGAATTGTGTCAAGATCCAAAAAGGTGACAAGATAGCCATCTGCGAACCTGTAAGAAGTGTCACCCGATGTGATGAAGTGTCATCAGCTGTTACACAAATGGCATCCAAAGAAACATTAAAACATCTAGAGCAGCCATGGGATCACCTAACATCTGATGAGAAACAGAAGGCTAAGGAGTTCCTGTTAAAGCATGGCAGTATTTTTGAAAAGAACAACAGTGGAAGAACGGATCTTGTGATGCACCGGATTAATACTGGTCATGCTCAGCCGATTCGACAACGTTCTAGAAGGGTACCCCTTTCCAAACAACAAGAAATGGAGACAATGGTAGATAAGATGCTAGAAGATGGAGTTATCGAAGAATCATCGAGTCCATGGTCATCTCCTGTTGTTTTGGTGACGAAGAAAGATGGTAGTACACGATTCTGCGTGGACTATCGGAAGCTCAATGACGTCACTAAGAAGGACAGCTACCCACTGCCACGTATAGACGACACGTTAACCACACTGGCAGGTTCGTGCTGGTTCTCCACTCTCGACTTAAAGAGTGGATACTGGCAAGTTGGTCTGGACGAGGAAGACAAAGAAAAGACGGCTTTTTCTACAGGAAACGGACTATACCAATTCAAGGTCATGCCGTTTGGATTATGCAATGCTCCAGCCACTTTCGAACGTCTCATGGAGGTGGTGTTAAGAGGATTAACTTGGAAAACGTGCTTGGTTTACCTCGACGATGTATTGGTTATGGGAAGAACTTTTGAGGAGCATTTGCGAATTTAGAAGAAGTCTTTGGCCGCATACGGAATGCTCACCTGTACTTGAACCCGAAGAAGTGTAGCTTATTCCAGCGACAAGTGGAATTCTTGGGTCATGTAGTCTCGGCAGACGGAATTTACACCGACCAGAAGAAAATCGCTGCGATCAAGGATTGGCCTAAACCTCGCGACAAACATGAACTTAGAAGTTTTCTGGGTTTATGCACCTATTACAGAAGATTTGTCAAGGGATTTGCCAATATAGCTGCACCCTTACATAGACTTACAGGTGATGAAGTCGGCTACGAATGGAACACCGATTGTGATGTAGCCTTTGGAAGACTTAAGGCGGCTTTATGTTCAAGTCCTATTTAGCCTACCCGCAACAACAAGGGAGGTATATCCTGGATACCGACGCCAGCAATATCGGCATAGGTGCAGTGCTATCACAAGTGCAAGATGGCGAAGAACGAGTGATAGAATATTACAGTCGAGTTCTATCCAAACCAGAAAGGAATTACTGCGTTACCCGGAAGGAGCTGCTAGCAATTGTGAAGGCAGTTGATCATTTTCATAAATATCTGTACGGCCAAGAATTTTTAATTAGGACAGATCATGCGGCTCTCAAGTGGCTTATGGAGATGAAACAACCTGAAGGTCAAATAGCACGATGGCTCGAGAAGCTCCAACAGTATCACTTTACCATCCAACATCGTGCTGGAAAAATGCATGGTAACGCAGACGGTTTATCCAGAAGACCCTGTCAAACCGATTGTAAGCACTGCTGTAAAAGGGAACAACGTGAAGACACTGTCATGATAAGGAGTTTTAAACTTGGAACCGATGAACAGTGGACGACGGCACAATTGAGGAAAGATCAAATGGAAGATCCAGACATCGGAGCAATACTACGGCTCAAGGAAGGTAACGGCGAGAGACCACCGTGGCAGGATATTGCGGACAGAGGGCTGGTTTTCAAAGCTCTCTGGGCTCAGTGGAATTCACGGGTGATTGAGAATGGATTGTTAAAGCGCACGTGGGAAAGTGCAGATGGCAGGACAGTAACAACTCAGTTACTGGTACCAAGGAAGAAAGTTACCCAGGTATTGGAAGAAATTCACGGTGGTAAAACTGGAGCCCATCTTGGAGTAAACAAGACCTTGAGCAAGCTGAGAGATCGTTTTTACTGGGTGGATTATTGCGAAGATGTCAAGAAATGGTGTCGACATGTAAAACTTGTGCAGCCAGCCAAGGACCAAGCACTCGCTCTAGGGGAAAAATGAAACAATATAACGTTGGACTGCCATTCGAAAGAATCGCTGTTGACATTGCAGGCCCATTCCCTGAAACGCACAAGGGCAACAAGTACGTTTTAGTAGCGATGGATTATTTCAGTAAATGGCCAGAAGTTTTTGCCATTCCAAACCAAGAAGCATCGACTGTAGCTGAAGTATTGGTCAATAATGTCTTCAGTAGATTTGGAATTCCCTTAGAGCTTCACACTGACCAAGGAAGGAACTTCGAGTCAAGACTGTTCCAGAAGATGTGTGATCTGCTTGGTATTCACAAGACTAGGACAACAGCTTTACATCCGCAGTCTGATGGGATGGTCGAAAGATTCAATAAGACCATTGAAGAACACCTCTCGAAAATGGTGGCCGAACATCAAAGAGATTGGGATCAACACATACCGCTGTTCCTAATGGCGTATAGAAGTGCAGTTCACAACACCACCGGACTTTCACCATCGAAGATTTTATTTGGTCGAGAATTACGGTTGCCTTGTGACTTGGTGTTCGGATCACCAGACGACGGCACCACAAATGTAGAGGACTACGCGGATGAACTGAAGGAAAGGTTAATGGAAATTCATAAGGCCGTAAGAAGTAAGATTACGCTAGCCAGTGACCGGATGAAAGCTCGTTACGACCTCAGAGCCAATTCTACGGGATTTCAACAGGACGATATGGTATGGTTATATAACCCACAGCGCAAGAAAGGGAGGTCCCCAAAGTTAACTCCAGCATGGGAAGGTCCTTATACAGTCATCAAGAGGATAAATGATGTTGTGTACCGGATTCAACGCAGCCCTAGAAGTAAGATGAAAGTAGTTCATCTGGATCGATTGAAGAGATTCAGACAGGAAACCTTGATCGGGACGATCAAATTTGAGAAGGGGGCAATGTCAAGAAAAAATGGCCTATCCGCCAGAAATTAAAAATGTATTACTGGTTGCCTGCACAACCGCAACGTATCCGCCAGAAATTAAAAGACTTTTTCAGGCGCCATCTTTTAGTCAAGTCGAGAAGTAAAGGGAATCAGACAATAGAATTGTCTGGTATGAAGAAGTACGCTTTCCGAGAATGGGGAAATTTCGAGAAGCAGTCAATAGAGTATATAAGCCGGAGCCATCGACAACTGAGACAGTTTTTGAAATTTGAATATACCGCGTGGAAATTGAAAATCGGACAATTTGGTGAAGGAATCTTATAAATAGTTAGTTTGTTGTGTGTTATAAGTTAGTAATTGTGTATAAAGTGAGAAAATAAATTCGTTAAGTATTTTATCGTGAGTTTAAATTAGTGGACCCACGGAATCCGTAACAATATTATATTTATATTAACTATTTTATATTATTTTATTGCATTTGATTTTTCGTACTTATTCAATGTTTTACCCCACATCATTGTTAAGTTTGAAATCTTATCAATATTGTAACGATGAATAGATTAAATATTTTAATAAACAGAGCTGGACTTGAAATTATATAGTTTAAATTAATTATGTTCAAATGTCAAAACAAAAAAAATATATTAAGTGTGGCATATCATTGTAATCAGGAGACCGAGTTCTTTCAAAATCTGAAATAAAAAATGCAGGTCCGTATTTAAAAAAATTAAGTTGGCCTCTGTATCTCACAAATTATCAGCTAATTTGAAAATCTAAAAATTCTATCAGATAGCCCTAATAAAGTGGTTATGAGAATGTGCAATTAGTTTTTTGATTTTCTAAAAAGTAACGACAGGAAAAAATAAAATTTATTTGGAAAAAAAATCAGTTTTTTTCAAAAAACTCAGCAATCTTTAACATTTTGAAAATTTTTTTGATGGCATTTGGTGAACATCCCAAACCACAACTTTGCCCCATTTTAACAATGTTCGTATCTATTACGGTTACCGAGATACCAATGCTCGTACCTTGAATTTGTAGCACCCTGTATACATTAATTTATTTTGATCCAGCATATAAAAGTAGAAATGTAAAAAGACTGGTTGGTTTGGTTGGTTATTTTTAATTTGGTTTGATCTATGGAGGGTAGAGGTAAAAAAAGGAGAATCATCTCTTATGGGACTTTGTTTTTTAAAAGTTGTCACCTAAAAGGGGTAAGTAAGGGTTCACTAAATGACCACAGTGGCGCTAATAAGCAATAAGGGATCGAACTGATCTTAGCGGTTATAAATAAAGTGAAGTTAATCATAAAAGTGTGACAATACGCACCTGCAAAAATCGCATTATCTCTCTAATTATTTCTTGTTCTAAAAATTTTTAGCGCTTTTTTTTAATGTAGAGCTTTTGCTACGGCAGCGCTATCTTAACTATCCCCTTTTTGATGACCACTTTTCAATAGGTGCACTACTTTTCAATAACAACACTCTAGTAATCATCTACTTACTCTACCATCTAGTAATCATGTAGATGTAAAGTTTTTGGCGTAGTTTCAGGATCTTCATATTAAACAGAAAAATAACAAACAAATAAATATCTATATTTACGTCTATAATACATTTAGCAATTGCATAAACAGAAATTAACCAGGATTGTACGCATGAAAAAATGCATCATAAAGAATTTTATGAGCTTCAATTTTTTATTTATAGTATTTTATGTATTGAGCATGTTTTCCGAGATATATGCAAAGAAAGTGTAAAAAATTGATTTCTTACCCCTTCCTCCTCTTCAAGCTGCCCATCAATCTTTGGACTTGGCACTTTTGACGCATAATATGCATCATATTATGAATCCAAGTCTGGAGATAGGGTTGTTTCGTACAGTATGTTTCGTAAATAAACGCTTTTATAGTCAAATATACATATATTTTATACATCAAATAAACTGTCACGTGATTAAGCTTGCCACAGCGTTGCCCACTTTTACATATTTTCTTTTAATAAAATTATTTTTGGGGAACAAAAATAAATTATAACTATATAAACAGTTATTATTTATATCAATAAAACTCACCTTCTTAACAGCATTTAAAGGACATAAAAGGCCATTACTACCACTTTCCCGTTCAAAATATTCTAATAAAGTTGCGATGAGTTTTTTACGGCTGATAAGCTATCTTGTACACATCGTACTAAAAGAGATTCTAAAAAGAACAATGTTCGACTGCAAAGTCTGCTAGTAAATATTTTTTAGCTTAAAGTTTCACATAGCTATTTATTTAACCAAAAACTCGTAATACAAAACTAAAGTATCAAAACGAATGACAATGTCAGGAAATAAATGTGGCAACTTGACATTTTTTACAGCAGAGCTACCATCTGAATCCCCAGCGGGATATTTAAATTGCAGTCAGCCCGGCGCCGAATATGTCCATGGTTGGCAACAATGAATTTAAAAATCGCGCCCTCGATTACGTAACTAAGAGTTTAATTGGTATGAAATATAGTATTATATATCTGATTATGATATATAAACAAGAAAGAAATAGTGAGAGAAATGTACAAAAGAGAAGAAAAATATTAAACGGCTCAGTCCTGAACTACTCGCAACCGTATACACCAGTGTACACCCAGTGCAGACACGCACACTCACAAACTCACACAAACACACCTACACTAGTGTACACTGATGTTACTGCCTTCAGGCCTCATCAGTACGGTAAGGAATCAGGAAGTGATGAAACCGATCCCAAAACACAAAAAAACCAGGAAGCAAACGATGCAACGAGGCCACGAGTTCAGGCAACGAGGCCTGAAGGCAGTAACATCAGTGTACACTAGTGTAGGTGTGTTCGTGAGTGTGCGTGTCTGCACTGGGTGTATACGGTTTGCGAGTTGTTGAAGGCTGAGCCGTTTACTATTTTTCTTCTTATCTGATTATATACATCCGGTTTCCATATCTTAGGTTTATTCTATATTTTGTACAGTAAGGGTTAATTTATTTATATGAATTGTCTGATGTAGTAAATTGCATTTTTTTTTTGTAGCTGTCATTTGATCAGTTAAACCAGCATGGTACACCCGAAGAGACCGTGCGCTGGTTGACGGCGAATCGATTTGAAAAATACTTGGAAACGTTCTCAAGATTTTCTGGATCAGATATGCTTCGATTGTCGCGTGACGATCTCATTGACATTTGCGGACAAGCCGATGGAATTAGATTGCACAACGCTTTGCACCAAAAGTAAGAACATATAGTTTATAATTTAATTATTATTGATCAGTTGTTCGGTGGTCTATATTATTTTTAACTTACCTTATTGTCGATGGATTGATTCGTTCTTTTCTTTTGTAAAGATCTTTTTTTTATTTTAACAGCAGTTAATATTTTTTTCTATTTAAAATTTTCCTCATTCTATGTTTTGTTTTCAGAGCTATAGCTCCCAAACTGAAAATATACATCTGTCAGGAAAACTCTACAGTTTTCAATGCCGTTTTTCTGTCGTCCCACAATCATATGGAACTTCTTCAAAAGCTTTGCTCCATGGTAACCATTACCTGCGATCAAGTCAAAGCCATTTATGTGGAAGGTCCCCATTCTATACATATCCAATTAAGTGACGATGTTCTTCAACACGTTGAAGAAGAGACCATGTTTTCCTTAAGTATCATGCAGGAAAAAGGAAATTACATATTTTTACTAAAGCGGAAAATCAAAAAGTGATGGCTGTTGTAAATATGCTTTACTATTGATGTAGTATGCAAGAATGAGATATTTCCATTTTTTTTTATTAGCAATACTGAGTATTGTGACTTTCTTGCAAATTATACCAATACCTGAAGAAGTATTTTAAAATAATAGCAAGATGAATGACACGAAGAAACGTTTACTTGGTCACAGTAAGATGAAATAATTTTAATTTTATGTTATTTTGGTATATATACCATAAGATCGATACGAGAAAGTTATCATAGAAAATCGCTGTCATTTCAAATAGAATAAAATTTCAGATGTCAACGATCGTCACTTTCAAGGCAACTTAACTTTTTTCGATCGTACGGTATATATATATATATATATATATACCTGTGTTATGATTTATTATAGAATCCATTATCCCATTTTATTATTCAATGATATATATTTTAATAAATAATATTATTCATCGCTGTTAGTATTATCTACTCTACATTGCTAATTTTTTTGTCTACATGTAGTATAAACTTATGATAAAAAGAAAAACATTTTTTTCTTTTCGACGTACGTGCCTTACAAATGCCTCATAAATGAATTAATATATTTTAATACAGAATATTTTACTGAATTGTACGTCGTTACAAAAAAAGCGTAGTATTTACAGATTTTACTCATGTTAAACATAAAATTATAAATAGTTTAGATATAGCTGCATGGTTTAGTTCTTTTGAAGTAAAAAATATCACTAATTTTCGTATAAAATACGAAGATATAAGATATATTATTATTAAGGATATATAATTATTACTAAGGGCCGGTTCTTCAAAGCAAGTATATACCAGGTATATCCAATTCTTGGAATATCTATTAAAATTCCCATTCAAAAAGTATAAAATGTTTGGAGAATAATTATCCCGAATTTATACTTGCTTTGTAGAATCGGCCCTAAGGAACAAAACAAGCTGTATATGTACAGGGTGGGTCAAATTGGACGCTTTTAAAGGGAAACACCCTTTTCTATAGGAGATAGACGAAAACTAATATCGGTATCTGGAGCTCAATTTTTATCAAAAACATGATGGTGAAAACCGCATATGGATATCTGTTACCGTTTCGGAGTTACGGGGTGTTTTTAAAAAATGTGCATTTTTAACAAATCGCTGTAACTTTTTTGCTATGGAAAATTTTGTATTTTTATGAAAACATTTCCAAAGCATCTTTGTACGTAGAATTTAATAGTTTAAGTATATATTTTTTTAAATTAATAATTTAAGCGTTATCAACAGAAAAATTATTTTTTTTATTTAGGACACCCTGTATATTTTTAATTAAATAAAACGAACTTAAAATTACCTTTCCAAAAATATAGCACACTTGATATTTTGTTATATTCTGCATGGAAATACAGAATTTTTTAAAGTTCGCCACTTAACTAGTAGGCTTTGGACCCCTTATTGATGATTTGCCCCTAATGGAACTCGAAAATATATTTTTCCAGCAAGATGAGGCATCGCATCAGAACGCTGAAGTTATTAGCAAATTTTTGCAGCCAATTTCGAGAATAATTGAATAGCTAACCAAGATTCCAGCCGTTGACCATTGAGGCCGCCGCCGAGCTTAGTGTCAATAGATTTTTACCTTTGCGAAAGAATAAAGGTTTTTATTTTAAAATTGCCCGTGTAACCTAGACAAGAATTAGAAGTACTTAGGGGTTATGTGAGGGTAACTTTCATCCACTGACGTAATGAATTCCGCGAGAAATGTTCCAAAACGGTTCCGTCTGTCCATAACAAAAGACGGTCGACATGTCGAACAACTGTAGCAAAATCTCATCTCTTGGTTTGCTATTAATTTTTATTGTGATTATATACAGCTTAAATGTGTTGATGTTGTTAAATATAATTTAAATTGTTATAAAATTTTGCATCTCTCATTGTAAATATTATTCTTGTTTTAACTGCTACTACAAGGAAGATTTTTTTTTGCATTACAGCCGGCGCAGTTCAAAGCCTACTTATTCAAAGTGGGCGAATTTTTAAAAACTCTATATCTCGAAGGGGAATCAAGCAAAATATCAAGTATGCTATATTTTTGGAAAGGTAATTTTAAATTATTTTCAAGAATTAAAAATATACAGGGTGTCCCATATAAAAAATCAATTTTTTTGTTGATAATTCTTAAATCATTAATTTAAAAAAAAGTATACTTAAACCATTAAATTCTAGTTAAAAAGGTGCTTTAGAAATGTTTTCATAAATTTACAAAATTTTCCACAGCAAAAAAGTTACAGCGATTTGTTAAAAATGCACATTTTTGAAAAACCAATGTAACTCCGAAACGGTAATAGATATCGATATGCGGTTTTCAGCATCATGTTTTTGATAAAGATTGGGCTCCAGACACCCATATTAGTTTTCGTCTATCTCCTAGAGAAAAGGGTGTTTCCCTTTAAAAGCGTCCAATTTGACCCACCCTGTACAGCAATTGATTCTGACGTGCCTAAAAATTGAATTGTTTAAAGAAGTAGGTGATGATGCTGTTATATCTGTAGTATCAACTGTTTAAATTATATTCTTCATCATCCAGTCTACGTAATATGCAATCAATGTAATGGAATATAGGTAGATTTCTAAATAAGATAAAACTCCATTACTGTTGATCAAATAATTTTAGTTTTTAATAAAGATGTTAGAGATTGGTCAAGGTAATTTTGGCCTCCAGAAAATATTAAGGAATTTTTAATCTTGATGTCTCTAAAAGATATCAACTACCATTGATTGACACTGCATACGTCTGTTATGTTTATGCGTGTTAAGGAAATCAATAATGAATAATCTGTATACTAGTACAAATTTTCAAACACAAAAGTATGAAACTCTGTGTTTGAGCTTTTTTTTCAGTTAAGTACAAAAACTTATTTTTAGTAAAGTTATTCCATTATAAGTGTATTAAAAATAATACATAATCGCTTTTTATATAGAAAAAACATTGTGCCTTGTGCCTACTAACACTAAGCTTAAGTACTGTCATATCTCAGTGATGTATTCATGGTAGTTTACTCTTCTTTAAATATCATTAAAATGAATACCTACTTCAAGACAGATTAGTTAAATGTGGAAATAAAAAGAAAGCTATCAAGTTACCTTATCAATGACGTTCGCTGACATTCACCATATAGTTTTACATTTAAAATATAGAATGTCATTTGTAAAGTAACTTGATGCCGTTTTTTTTTTCAAGATTTGTCTAGCGTGTTTTAATTCAATTTGACATTGTATTAAACTGAGTACATTATACCGTATGATCGAAAAAAAAACGGCGTGCAGTTGACTTGGAAATGACGATCGATAACATTCCTCATATAATTTTACATACAAAATGACAGAAATCATTTCCAAGCCATCTGTGACGCTATAATTTTTCAATTGTATGGTATTTCTTTTAGTGACCATATTTCCAGAAGAGTATGTACTTCAGTTATTGTGGTTCGTATGGATACATATTGTGCAATATTTTTATATATTATGTTTCAATTGTATCTACCAATATATATGTTACTTCATATTTTGTCCCAAACAAATTATATTTCTAGAAAATGATATCAATATCTTGATTTTTGATCATATTTTACATAATATAGATGTGCCTAGATCTCATATTTTAACCACCTCAGTTTTATATCTAAAATTAAAAGAATATATTATGTTACTTTATATAATCAATTATATATCTTTGTACTATACTTTTATTAACATTTAGATAGGCACTTATATATTTAGGTCTTTGCTAATAGAAACAGTATGATTAACTCTACAATAACTAATATTTTACTAACAATATATTTTAGATTACTGGTCTACGACCAATAGTTATTGTTATTTTTTAAGTAAAATTTAATATTTTAGTACCAACCAACTTTATTTTACAATATAATTTTAAAAAATTTACGTGGTATTAGCTATTGCTATGTTAAGTTTCATTATTTTTACATTGAAAATTTACTGTTATGATTTTTATTAATTGATATATTGGGTTTTTTGGATTGTTATTTTAATACCAATAAAATATTGAATTATGTATATTTTTTTTATTTATATCCACAAAAGAACGTTTTTATTGTGCTTTAAATAGGTATAGAAAGAAATAAAGAGATTAAAAATGTTAAATTAACATGAATCATATTAAAATAAATACTGAAATATATGTACTGAGAGTACTTAACTATCTTTGAATATAAAGACTTGCATTATGCTTTTAATTTTCACTAATATTGGACTGAAATACGATACGCCACTGTCAGACCGGAAACGTGGTCGGCCATTTTGAAATACTATTCCGGACTTTCAAGCGATGCTTATCCTCCTTCCTTAGTAGCTTAGTAGTGATTTACTCCACTACTAAGGAAGGAGGATAAGCGTTCAAGCAAGTAAAATCACTGAGAAAAGTCGCTTCCTTCTCGAAAATTTTTTTTTGAAGGTATAACCACATAAAATCGTTATGAAATGATCGGTTAGGGCTTTGTGCATGTGAAATGACTAATTACGACCTTTTTTGGGGGGGGTCAGAAATTTTTTATCCCGGAAAATGTCAAAAATATATAAACATGTTTTTTTACCTTTCCTACGCGATAACTCCTAAACTAATCAACTTATTCACAAACTCTTTTTTTAATCGATTGAGAACACATAGGCGGTGATAGCTAAGGTAATTAAAGTTCCATAGTGAGTGTATTTCTTTTTGGAAAATGGATTAAACTTCAAACATTAACTTTATTGTATCATGATTTTCGGTAAACGAGAAACTTTTTTATTTGAAGGAATTTTTACATAGTGTCTGCGTACGAAATAAAGAAAGAATATTAAAAAGGTTTTTAAAAGTTGTTACAACCTTGTATTACTAATATTTTTATAGTTATTCTGATTTAAAGTTATCATTATCCCGTGCGCGCCCTATAGTTAGACGCCGCGCAATACCGCCCGGCCTACATCACGTTGTACGGCGTGCTAGATGTGGTATTAATTTATGTTTTAGAGTAAATGTAGAAAATTCTTTTTAAATAATTATTTAATATGTGAGTAGAGCACATATATGTAGGTGTTGATTTAATATGAAATATTTTTGTAATATTTTTTTATGAAAACATGATTACATTATTTTTATTACATAATAAGGACATATCTTGAAGTTTGCATCGGATTGAAATTCTTTTATTAAACTACGAATTTCTTCTTTTAATATAGATGTTATTGTTTCTGTTTTCTGATTTTGATCTTCATACCACTTACATAAAGATTTAAACAAAAGTCTAAAAAGAGCATCGGCAACTAAAGTTAGTCCTCGGATAGCCCTGGAATATTATTTTTCATCTTACATCATTTTACAAGTATTGTCGACGTAATTAAATTAAGTTAAAGTGGTTTTCTTAAAAATGGCAAAAAGGCCTCCATCTCCAAAAATATACCCAATACTGACAAAAAAAGCCAGATAAAGGATTCCGCCTACCATTCCTGCCAAATGTTAATTTCCCATGTAATAATTTAGGATTATTCCGTAATATTTCGCGAGCTTTTAAATAAATGACGTAGTGTGCTATTATATAAATATGGTTTTGTTTTAAAGTTTTGAGCTAAATCTACTAATCTTACCATCGAAGTATATATGATATCACATTCGGTAGGTGAATTATTTATAAATGGCAAGTATAATATTTTGAAAACAAAAATTTCGTGTTGTTAATATCAATCCAGTTTAAAAAGGTTTCTTCGTACTTAACACTGCGAATAATTTGACATGCTAGATTCTTTTTTAGATTTTTCTCTACTTCGAATCTTCGTTTTAGATTATTTTCTATCCAACGTTATATATTTTAAGGAAGGATGTTAGGCTAGATAATATTTATTTGATCTCTAACTATAACAAAGTATTGTTACAAAGCCTAATAAGTATCAAACATTGTTAAAATTGAATTAACTTAAGCTTATACTTACATTATATAACTACAGTTAAATAAAAAGATAATACATATGCATGTATGCATATTACATTTTATTAAATAAGTATTACTACTTATAATAATATTAAATAAATATTTACTAAAAATAAATATACTTTCAATTAAAACGCATAAAAATTAAATTAATTTTAACATAGAATTAGAAATTAATGTAGTACTTGTGATATATGCTGTAAATGGCTATCTATAACACAAAAACTATAATTATTTAAAAAGCACCCAATACAACAGCACAACATTTCACAAACAATAAAAGCGGGAAGAGATATAAAAAATGATTATCTCAGTCAGTGAAAAATTCATCCAGTGTATATAGTATGCTTTCTTAATTAAAAATGTCGTTAATTTAGTTTTAATTTGTTTGAGATAAACAGTTGTGGCATTTAGGATTCTGAATTCTGACGACTCGTGTAAATTGTACTCGTTTTTTTTTGTATTGTATATATATATATATATATATATATATATATATATATATATATATATATATATATATATATATATATATATATATATATATATATATATATATATATATATATATATATATATATATATATATATATATATATATATTATATATTGGCAAGTACGCCAATATTTGCGTACTTGGCAAGTGTACTATCTGTGTAAACAACATATTTTGCAACAAGCTTGCTCACGCTACGCGGCGAGTGACAATTATTTGCGCAAGGAAACCACTCACACCACATGGCAAGTATATAAAATATGGCGGGTAAATAAAAAATGTTTGTACAAGTACACGGATCGTCAGAGTCCACCGTAATAAAAATAAACTTTAATAAATAATAATAGAAATGTTCGATTTTTGATGGTCATAAACGGTTATAAACTTTAATGAATACATATCTATTTTTTTATTAAATAATTCAATCATTTTTTCATCTCCATTTTTTTGTGTCTCACGCATTAAAAGATTTACGGTAAATAAGAATAATTAATATTATTCTGGTTTATATGATAAATTATTCAGCCCTATTGGCAAAAGAAATACTGACTATGGAATTTCAGCAAATTAATTAAAAAATCTTATTAAAATAGTTTACAATATAAGATCTGTTTGTCTAGATGTTAATTTGTGATGTTTGCCCTTTTTTTCCTATTTTATCACATATCAAAAATATTATTATAATATCAAAACCGTTCTATTTAACAATTTTTCTTTTTGTTAATATATTATATATTAAGCATACATCATATTGTCTTTTTCCGCAGCATTTATGATAGTTTTTAGGTACAGTAGGATTTAAAAAAAACTTATCACTTTTGTTTATAGTTTTTCTGCAAATTAAAGAGTCGATAACTAAATAATTTATAACGTACAGAATTTACTAAATTTCAAACTGCAGATAATCAGAAATAGGCCTACGGAACATCGCGTCCGCAGTGCCGCCAAATAAAATCAAAGAGTCTCGGGCGGCGAGGCCCGAGCGGTCTCGCGCGCGGCCTATTCGTAAATTTAATTTAGGATAACTAGAAAAGTATTAGCATTAGAAGATTGTACCAAGATTTAAAAACTTTTTCAATATTTTTACTTTATTTCATACGCAGATACTATGTAAAAATTCCTCCAAATAAAAAAGTTTCTCGCTTACCGAAAATCATGATACAATAAAGTTAATGTTTGAAGTTTAATCCATTTTCCAAAAAAAAAATACACTCACTATGGAACTTTAATTACCTCAGCTATCACCGCCTATGTGTTCTCAATCGATTAAAAAAAGAGTTTGTGAATAAGTTGATTAGTTTAGGAGTTATCGCGTAGGAAAGGTAAAAAAACATGGTTATACATTTTTGACAGATTTTTGTCATTTTCCGGGATAAAAAATTTCTGACCCCCCCAAACAGGTCGTAATTAGTCATTTCACATGCACAAATCCCTAACTGATAATCCTGTATAGGTATCATGTAGTTATACCTCCAAAAAAAATTTTGACACATTTTGATATAGTTTTTACTCCACTATAGTCTTTATATTCAAAGTTGACGCTAAACAATTTGACAGCATATTTTACAGGGTCGACATTAAGAAGTCGAATATCACGTTGTTGTCGAAGATATGAAAAAACGAATGGTAGTGTCGCATGGTTTATAATGGTGCATATCCTAAAAATATTTTGTTCTTTACAGGGTGTCACAAAAAAAGTTATGATAAAGTTTTTTAAATTGCACTTCTATTTTTCTGTAGATAATTGGATTTGTCATAAAATTCTGCATATGGTACACTACTTTTATTTGAAGCACTATGCGCTGTTGCCATTGCCATTCTATTTCTTATTTACAAAAACTTTGGTTAATAACAGTATAAGAATATCCGAAAAGTGGTTAAAAACTGGGGGTGAATATAACTTTGCTTGTATACTTACTAAAAATTTCCATTTTCCTAAACAGGGTATTTTTTATGGCGTCACAAAAATCGGAATATTAAAAATGCTATATCTCTATTTTTTTTAATGCAACTCCTGTATATTATTTTTCGTTTAGATGCAGACTTATAAATAATAAAACAATTTTTGTATTTAAAGTGTTCCTAAATTTTTAGCGGTTTTGCAGATATTCAACGGTAAAATACCCGACAAAGATCATAATATTAGGTAGCTTTGAAAAAAATTTACTGTTGAAAGAGCCATAGGTATGTAATATAATATCGCGAATATCTGCGAAAGACTTAAAAATGTGCTTAAAATTTAACAGTTAAAAGAGTTAAAATGTAACACTTTAAAAACAAAAAAATGCTCACTTTTTAATTCTGCATCTAAAAGAAAAATCATACAGTGTGTTGCATTTAAAAAACTGAGATATAGCATTTTTAATAATTATTGCGATAATATAAATTTTCCTTTGCGGGTTTATAATATACAGTTTGTGGGAAAATATAGCTAAGTATTAATAAAGTTAAATTCACTCGTTTTTAACAACTTACAAAGTACTAATATTTACAATACAACAGAAAAGGGGGGGGGGGCTGCAGTGGCGGACTAAGCCTCTCGGGGGCCCGGGGCGGCGAAGCTAAATGTGGCCCCCGCCCCGGTCTGTTTGATAATGATATACTTCTAATGCACATTTTGTAAAAATTGAATGACGTATGTATAATGGATGACAAAATTCAAGTATTTATACAGAGTGTCCCAGGCTGAGCCTGCGTTAGAAGTTTCTAGAGAACTACAATATCTAGATACGAGATTTTGTGCATATCATTGTTTCATAATGAGATATATCGATTAAAAATATTTTCAATATAGCGGCACTTTCGGAATTACCGGAAGTTGACAGCAACTTTCTTATTTTAAATGGGTGACCCCATTTCTTATTACATACCTAAATTCTCTGTAAAATTTTATGAATTTTGATATTAAACACTCTATACCTAACGTTAAACGTTTTTGAGAAAAAAAAATATATATAATTTTTGGAGGAAAAAAACTGCCTGTCAAAAATATGTATATAGCCTAAACGTCAAATTTGATTGCCACAGCCACTGTACCATAAAGAGAAGACATGTGGCTATCTATGTCAAAAATTAAATTGACCGAATGTCATATAATAATGGTCGCAGCTGTCGTGGAATTGGGCGATTAAAAAATTATCATAAATCATTTTTTTCAAATGGAAATCCACTTTTTTATTTCACTCGTGAAAAGGCTTTTGTTTTTAAAATTTGTTACTTTTTGACTATACATGTTCCTGTACCTAAAATAAATCGTTTTTAAGTTATTTAAAAAGCTTTAAAGCGTGTTTTTCTTGATTTTAACCAGTAGCCTATGACAGTATATTATCGATCATCATTTCCAAGCGAAGTTTACGCTGTTTTTTTTTCGATCGTACGATATATTATTAAAATATCAACTATTAGATATCACTAAAGAACGAAAATACGAGATATATTTATATAAATACACGTTTTAAACTTTTAAGCAGTAGTAGTTATAATACAGGAAATTCAAATAATTCATTTTCTGACACACGGGAATAAATTGTCTGACTGTTTGACACTTAATGTCAAAGGAAGCTAGATAAAATCAAGAAAAATATACGTTTTCAAACTAAATCTTAAATAACTTAAAAACTATTTATTTTAGGTATAGAAATATGACTAGTTAAAACCATTCTTAATCTAAGGTTAAAACGTAACGAATTGTAAACCTTTTCACTAGTAAAATAAAAAAAGTTGGTTTCCATTTGAAAAAAAAATTATTTATGATAATTTTTTAATCGCTCAATTCCATGACAGCTATCGCCATTATTATATGACATTTGAACAATTTAATTCTTGAAATAGATAGCCACATGTCTTTTCTTTATGTCACAGGGGCTGTGATAATCACTAAATTTGACTTTTAGGCTGTACAAATTTGTTTGACAGGTAGTTTTTTTCGTCCAAAAATTTTAAATATTTTTTTCTTAAAAATGCTTCCAGGGAAATACCGTGACAAAATATCGCAATTTTGTAAGTCCTCCAAGTTCCAGGCCCGTGGCTCCCGTTATACTAAAGACTTCACTGCTCATCATCAGTAATGAAGCTAGAATACAAGTTATGTGTGCATTGGTTGTAATTTAAAATGTTTATTGAGTAAAAATAAATAATGAAACCATTGAAAAATAACTTAAAATCTAAAATAAATAAATTCAGTCTCAAAATATATAAAAAATAATAATTATTCGATATTTTAAACAAGGAAATTTACCCCTTGATTTAATTTTCTAAATAAAAAATGCCACTGACAATTATATTGTTTATAGTTAGCGTATACGTATGGTTTGCATACTCCACCTACAAACTGCTTATAAGTACTGAACATATTGGCCTTGTTTGCCAGTTGAATAAAAAATTACTTATTAAGATTCGGAGGCCCCCTAAAAGACGAGGCCCGGGGCGGACCGCCCCCTAGTCCGCCACTGGGGGGCTGCAATTAAAAAAAAAACTTAAAACTTTATCCTAACTTTTTTTTGTGATAACCTGGTATACAACAAAATATTTTTAGGATATGCCCCTTTATAAACCATACAACATCTATATAAAATATGTTTTCATATCTTCTTCGAAAATGACTGCGATATTGGACTTGCTCGCACTAATGGGCCACCCTGTGTGTGAATACTAATTTATAAGGATGCTGGAAAGAAAAAAAAAACAAATGTTTCTATTTATAACTTTTTTAATTATACATGCATTAAGTTTCTTAATTTACGTACATTTTTTTTGGTCTTATTATATTTAAAATCTCTATTTCTAAATTTTAAAGTATAAAATATTTTACACCTAATAAATAATTTTAAAAGAAATGATTTTGGAAAGTCTTTACAGGGGTGATCAAATTCAATATTTTTGAATATATATTTAAAAGCGAATTTGAAATTTGATCACCTGTCATTTTTTTTTTCAAATTCGCTATCAAAAATCAAATCTAAGTTATAAACAAAATTTACGAATCTTTCTGGCGGTGAAGACAATCCACCAAAAATGTCCTTTAGAGGATCGCATGCCTTAAAATGTGTTAATAATGTGTGTACATCTAGTGATTGACACTCTCTGCTAAATGTTTCGCATATTTCGCATGAGTGAACCTGTAGACATCTTTACATTAAATACCCACAAACATAATAAAAGGCATTTTGTTTCGGTATATTTTCAGTTCTGTAACTATGATCCGTTACAGATACAGCCAAAACTTCCAAGTTTGTTTCTGCTTCTGCCGTCTCCAATTCCTTGAAATCGGATTTAAGATTCACTAGTAAGTGGTCGAGGTCTGGTTTGCAGTTCATGTTTTTTGAATGAAAATAATTTTGGATAAATTGCTTCTTAAATGCTCTTTGAAACTGGATGGGGGTCGGATTTACGCAATTACCGCTTTGCTGCCTTACACTCCCAAAATAGTTTTCCAGGCAGTCTGTATTCAGCCTTCTAGTCATGAGGTATTTATACCCTACTCCCTTTAGGTTGTCCCATAATCTGTGCCCATAATTTTAAAAGACTTTTGATAGTAAATGTCCAACTTTTAATAAACCTTAATTTGTTTGTTAGGTCCTTCCCATTTACGTTTATTATTTTTAAATTTTTGAAAAATTCTATCATTTCTGTCAAAAATTGATTCTGAAATTCCGAACCGTCATAAGCATTTTGAAATTTAAATGGGTTTTGCGGTGAAATTGAATTCAGAACGTCAAAAAGACGATTAAATTTTTCAATTACTTCAATTGTGCCAAATGCCTCATGAGGTAGTGTACCCAAACTCATATATGTGTTCATACCACATGCCACTGAATGGCTTAAAACTTGCGCCGCATAGCTTACTTTCATTCTTTCAAATGATGTGGGATATAAATGAGCATAACTTAGTTTAGGTGCACACCTATAAAACTGAGATTTATCTGAATTGTAAAATGTTTCAATATATGCCCATGATGTCTTTTTATTTTCAAAGCTAAAAATAAATTATTTCTTGTGGCCTTTATTAAATGGCATGGATCGAAAAAATAAAATAACTTTTTGCCTCCCAATTCAAATTCTGGGTTGTCGCAGGTAACCCCTAAAATATTTGAGAGTTGGACAAAATTTGACCCCATATCGCTAGCAATTCCTTCTACATTCAATGGAATTTCTTTTAATTTTAGTATGCATTTTTCCAAAATGGAAAGAAGCTTAATGGCTTGCAACTGAGCACCTGCAAAAAAGTATACTATTGGTTGCTTCCATGATGAGAATAAACCTCTTGTCATAATCACAAGAAAATCTTTGCAGGGCTTTGGTTGTCGTTCCCCATTACCTAAATCTTCAAAACCTATAATTTTGTCGCTCTTTATATCAAAAAACAAATTTGTCGTAATGGACATTTCGTCAATACACAGAATACAGTGTTTGTCCTCCTCTAGCATAGACTTAGTTTTGAATTCTAGGGCGTCATAAATAGCCTGATCCAGGTGTTGACATGAAAGTTTTGCTGTCAACCTCTCAAGAGTTCGCTTATCTGGCAATGTTAACATTTTTGCCAGAAAGCGATAAGCTCTGGGGCTCAAAAAATACAGTGCCAAAGCAAATTGTTTTAGTTCTGACGAGTATCGTCGTCCTAATGGTTTTTTTGATTTCATCTTTATATGAGTTTTAATTAGCTCAGTCAAAGGAGCATTTAAAAATTTGTCACACATGACATTAAAAACTTCTACGGAAAAGTCTTCCCCCTCCTGTATTTTTGGTATTTGCTTTCTTTTTCGTAGATTTCTAACCTGCGCCCTTAGTTTCAGTTTCCTCGGAGTATGTGAAGATAGGCTTGATGGAGTCTGAGTGGTTGCGGTTGGGGAAATCAAAGGCACTTCCACTTCTTCTGAAGTACTTGATCCTAAAAAAAAAATTTTGCTTTAAGCAAGGTTCTTTAAGTCAATTTAATATCTTACCTTGAAAATAATTGGGCGAGCAAAATAGGCTTAATGGAGTTTGAGGCTCAACTTGCACTTGTTCTGAAGTACTTGGACCTGAAAAATATTAAATTTTTACTTTAAGCAAGTTTTTTTAAGGCAATTTAATATCTTACCTTAAAAATAATCGGACAGACAAAATAGGCTTAATGGAGTTTGAGGCTCAACTTGCACTTCTTTCGGAGTACTTGGACCTGAAAAATATTAAATTTTTGCTTTAAGCAAGGTTTTTTAAGGCAATTTAATATCTTACCTTGAAAATATACCTATACCTATACCGCGATATCTCTAATGGTTTACTAATGCAGTGTTTTTTATCGCTGGCAATAAGTTTTACATTAAAAATATTACTCCATAAAATATGTTGGGACATTTGTACTAAACCAATATTACAGCATCTTAAACAAATTAGCCTTTACTTTTAACTTTAACAAACTCACTTATTAAAGTTTTAAGCAGTAGTTTTATTAACTGCCGAATGATATGTTACCGTATATCGATATAGCATTAAATATGCCCCTGACGGGAAAAACGGAAAGGAAGTAGGAGGAGCCTAACGACTCGCTTCGAGGACGACGACGCATAGGATTTCGGGCCAGTCGAGGTAATAAATTAGATGAAATAAATAGTTTTTATTGAAACTGTTGTGTCTCTCAATAAAATTAAAACCCACGAAAAGCATTTTTCGTATACATGGCGCCTAACAGCGTGGTTAGGCGAAAAGAAAGAAGCTGGAGAATTGCTGCTAACAAAATGGAATCGTTCAAGGTTGTTGACGAGACGCCCAAGCTTCCCAAGAACAAGAATGGCGGTGATTTTCTGGACTTTTCTGTTTTCGAAAAGCAGAGTTCCCACTCCCAAAACCCTTTCAAAGAATCAACGGACAGCAGTGACCAGTTGAGTCAATCAGACGATGGATTTGACCAATTAGAAAATATAATAAGACTCAACAACAGAACAAATCTTACTAAACGTAACCAATTCTTTCACTGAAGCATTAAAACTGTTCCAGCAATCAACATGTAACACTCCCTAGGAATAAGAATTTACCCTGTTTTACTGGTCTTGGCCACGAGAACCCCATATACTTTGTCGATGCTTTAGAAGGTATTTTAAGAAGAAACCCTGCCTTCGATGAAGAGAAAAGTATCTTTACTGTGTCTAGGCTAAATGGTGAAGCAAAAAAGTGGTACGAGCCTTACATCTGCCTTAATTTAACATGGAAAAACTTTGTAGATCGCTTTTATGAGAGATTTAATAATATATTGTTAACTGCACAACTTACCTCTCAGTTGTATGGCGAAGGTCAAGCACAACATGAACCAGTAGGCATCTTTATATCCAGGAAGATCGCTTTATTTTCCAGACTAGAGCCAACCCGACCTGACAACCTTAAGGCAGCAATCATCATGGAACTGTTAAAACCTACAATCAGATCCAGGCTAAGAACATATCCGACTTCAATGAACTGTGAACAGTTAATTGGGGCTGCCACAGCAGAAAGGAAGATTTGATTTGTACTTATTTTCATTTTTAAGTTTTCCAAATTTATTTATGTTTTAAGAATTATTTTGAATTTTGTACTCTGTACTATCATTATTTTAAAAGCATTTTTCGTATACAGATATTAATTCTATACTTTTCAATTTTAACAAAAAAATAAATACGACTCTGTATACATTCAACGGAAATTTATTAAATACGTCTCTGTGTTCTACCGCTATTAAATGGTGGCCAGAGAAATAGAAGGGATAGAGAATGAGCTTCAACATGCGCGGAAGGTCTAATCAAGTTGGGCGCCATATTCCAGGTCTCCGTGTCATTTTGTATATAGGTGGTAATCTATAAGTAATCAAATTCATAATCAGTAATCAATTTGCTGTTTTCAAGCATACAATTTAAATTTAGTGAAATTCTATCATTTATTGTAGTTAGTTAACATTAGTATGATTTATTTAATTATATCAGTGTCAAAACTGCGGCAATATTGGTATATAATGCACTAAATGTGCACTAAATGTCTGAATATTCTGACAAAGACGCTACGGACAGATGACCTTTTCGTCGTTAAACACTCGAAATGCCATTAAATGAAAGTATTTAAATTATTTCATATTTACTTGTACAGAATTATGCGTTTCAATTTAAAATTTTACCAAATTTGAGTAAAATTGTTCTAAACAACTTTTTGTTCAAGTTGTATATTCATAAAAACATTTGGTGCATAATTAATTTTGATGATTACTTACACCTTGTATTTTTTATATTAGCCTAGAGAAAAATATGTTTTTGTTTTATTTTTTTTATTGATCTCATCAAATTGTGTTACAAAAACTGTTACATAACATGTCTTCTAACAAATATTTTTCCTTAATCCATAAACATCATTGATTTTATTATGGGTATTGTGTGGTATTTATCCTGGTTTTTGTTGACAAAAAAACTCAGTCTTGTAATAGAACATCAATTTTATATTTGATAAAATTATTTTGATACAAAATTCAATTTGTCAAAATTCAAGCCATTAATATATTGATAAACAACCCAAATTATTCCTAAATATTTTATTATAAAAAACTATTTACGGTGGGTTTGTAAAACACATTATCGTTTGTCTTAATACTACAAAATGAATTTATTTTTGCACAAAGCTTGTCGATCCTTATTTGTCCATACCATAATTCTGTATGTACAACATACATATACCTAATTTATTATTAAGAGAATTAGATTATATGATCTCTCGGAGATTTTAAAGAAATTTTTTAAAGATAAAATGGATAAGAAATTTAGATTTTTAATATAAATTATTATTTACTGTATTTTATCTATTTGAAACATGGGATTGACAATCCCTAGTTAAGTTTCATTTGCATCAAATACTACTTTGCTATAAATCCTGGCTCACAATTTAGGGCCATTGCAAAATGCTTTTTAACTTCATCATAGATTTTACAAGAATACAAAGTGTAATATTGAAACAAAGTAACATTGTAAGCTTCGTGACTAATAATCTCATTTTAACACTCTTTAAGTATCATTTCGTTAACAATTATAAGATATTATATGATTTTCTCAGTGATTTGTGACACAGATACAAATTAATATATGCTATAACAGTTTTAAATATGAAACTTCTGCCTACAGATTTAATTTTCTTATTGGCATAATACCCTTTCTTCCTATATATAAATCTTGCCATTTTTTAAGTCCAATGTTCCTTGTTTTTACAGTTGTAGGAATACTAAAAATGTGGACTATAGAACTCGATACTATGTTTGAAAAAGCCTTCATACCTGTAACTGTGCATAAATCTAATTAACTGAATTCTCCTCCTCTTGTCACTCTGAACACGGCTGCTGCTAATGTTAGAAATATTTAGCACAAAACTACCTACAACAAACTTTACAATGAGTGTTAAAATTTTTTTTCGCTGTTAGAGTTAAAACACCCTATCTTATGTTTTCTTTTCCTCCAAATAATCTTCTTGTCAAGTTAGGACCAATCTTATTTGATATATTTCCTGGTCCACTTGAACTTGTGCTTTCATGGACACTATAAGAGTTCACTGTTTTACAGAAGCACGAACATTGATTTCAAGTATCTTCTTCCTCCTGCATTAGTAATAAAAACACATCCTCTTTAAGTAGCCCGCATCATACACTTGGTACGACCATTCCAATTACAATCCACGATTTTTCAAATCCTTATTTTGGAGAAAACTAAAGATGAAACAGTTTGAATCATCTGTAAACACAGTTATGTTGTATAAAACTTACATGAAAACTAATCATTATTCCCGGCGTATTAGCTTTCTTAGAATGACTATGAATATACAACAAGCCTTTTTGAATTAGTGTTTGGAATAATTGAGATAATAATAAATTTTAACTAGATAACAACTAGGCAAGAAAACAAAAGACAAAACAAACGGATAATGTCAATTAAAGGGGGGAAGTGACAGCGAGACCTGGAAGATGTCTGCCATCTTGCCGTCGACAAAAATTTGGATGCGCACTCGTCGAAGCTCATTCTCCCACTTCCATATCTCTGATGGTGGCCCAATTCGTGAAACGTCACGGATTTCAGCTCCAGTTAGGTTTCTGGACTACCGTATGATCGAAAAAAAAACGGCGTCCACTTGGCTGGGAAATGACAATCGATGACAATTCCCATATAAATTTACCTATAACATGACAGCGATGTTCATTTCATAGCAGAGATATGGAAGTGGGAGAATGAGCTTCGACGAGTGCGCATCCAAATTTTTGTCGACGGCAAGATGGCAGACATCTTCCAGGTCTCGCTGTCACTGCCCCTCTTTAATTGACATCTGTTTGTTTTGTTTTTCATTCGATATTGATATCTGGATAAAATTATGCTCAATCCAAATGATGATGGAGCAACACCAATTTCAATTGGTTGTACTAGCACACTTCGTACAGTACACTTAATTGTATCGTACAGTGCATGTCGTACAATTGTACGACGAGATTCACGAGATCAAGGGCGGACGTCAACGGAGTAGAATGAGTATGAGTCACCCCGCACCCGTAACAGAAGTGTACGAGTACAGTTGTATACAGGTGGATGACACTTCTTATGGGAGAACTGGAAATGGTTGAAAACTTGACTACAAGCGATTTTCTAGGAATCTTCCTTACCGATAAATTTATTGTGACAGGTGACAGAAACAACCGAGCGATTTCTTTCAGTATAACTGTTCAGCTCTTTTTCTTTCTAAAAGGTGTGCGTTGAAAGGAGACAAAAACAATTTTTACAACCCATAAATTGTTATTCGAACACCACTTTCTCCTTGTCGGGTCGTTGACGTTGACTTGTCTCCATTTTATTTCTTTGTTTACAGGTTGCAGTTTGCTGTAAATTAGATACATGATTATTTAAGGCAAATGGGTTTTTGATAAAACTCCACGGACTAACGTGTAGGTAGGTAAGTGTTGATAAATAGAAGTTTTTTCATCTTAACATGCTCATTGTCATTCTCCTGATTTAGGTGACAGAAAAGGATCATCAAATGAAATTGAATTTTTATATTTTTTCATCCCAGGACCGATAATAAAATATATATTTTATGGATACCTTCCTAAATATCAACGAGATGAGCCATCGGAAGAAAGGGACCATGGTACAAAACAGAAAGGTGATCTTTTTCTTTCCACTTAGGATATTGAAATTATTATATACTGTAGTCATGTTTGGCATTATATATTTAGAAATATGGGTAAAATGAAAGAACAGATATAAAGAGCATTGGGGAAAGGAGAGGCAATACCTGTACTTTCTCTCTCTGATATTTGTGAAAGTTACGGCAAAGGTATTTTTGTAAATGTCATCTTTTGATCGACCTGAAAACTTCGAGCCTTCTTCGAGCAAAAAGATGAGACTTTTAACAATACCCTGACAGATTTTAGAGACGATACAGGTTTTCCTCTCTTTTCCCTGGAATACTTTAATTTATTATTCTTTGTTTATCTAGATTTCTCAGAGCACTATGATCGAACTCAGCTTGTATGTTCCAGATATAATCGTCCAGTTGGCTTCAAAATGATAGAATTATTGACATTTCCTATATAATTTTACTTTCAAAGTTATGATGTATCGTCATTTCTAAATACATCTATGAGCGCCATTTTCAGGTTTGTTATAATTAATTTTGTCTCTTTGTCTACTTGTAACATTATTTTTTTAATTTTATTAATTTATTGTGGGTGAGAATTAATTTCTATTTATATATTTGATATTGATATTAAACTATATTTTTAAAAATGGTGTATTTTTTGTGTTTTTATCTATGTCATAATTAAAAATAAATGAAGAATTAAAATTTTTATTTTTAAACTTCCCACCATGCGTGACAATCTAGTCCGTAGTTCCTACAAGCGATATTGGGGGCGCTAGTAGCAGTAGACTTGTCAACAGTGTCAAATTTAAACGTCAATTTCACTTTCCAATATTTAGCAAGGCGCTCGCACTTCTCCTTGTGTATGTGTTTTGTGGTTGTATAGGAAGAGACTTGGGGATAGCACCGGTCGCGTGTTATTTTATATTTCTCACGTCTCTAGCTATACTTGTTATGTTGTACAATACGTACATATTTAGTATGCTACTATACTGTATACTTTACTAATGTACCTAGTAATAAAATCTACAAAATAGCAATACCTTCAGAATTGTTTAACTATAATTATTATATTTTTTATATAGATAAATCAAGTTCTAGGAGAAATACCTACAGTATATATTTTGAATTTAAAATTAGAAAATCCTAAAAAAAATTATCTATTAATTGGGATGTAGAAACTAGACATATTAGGCATTACGTGAAAGTACCATATAAAGCTACAAAAATAAATCGCTACTATTTTCAAGTTAAACGACAGTACTAATAAGATAGCACACACTATAATATACATAGTACATCAATTCACTACGTACGTGGGTATTACTGCGTATGTAGTGTACGTATTTTGGTTTAAAGCTAATTTAACCAAGCATCAGTTCCCGTAGTATGTTGTGTGGTCGGTCCCCGGTCCCGGGTCCAGTGCTTGCAAAGATGCAAAGTACAATGATAATGGTGGATTGTACGTTTCGTACAATAAAATTGTACGACACGTACACCGTACATTGAAATGTATCGTACATTTGTACGACACGCACAGGTACTTCCCATCTCTAAATCAGAGTCTCAATTATTTTAAACACTAATTCAAAAAGGCTTATTGTATATTGTCATGAAGATCATTTAGCAGAAGCTAGCACTTGGGAAAATGATAAGTTTTCATGTGTAAGTTTATACAACATAATCGTGTTTGCAGATGATCCAAAACTGTTTTATTTTAGTTTTCTAAAGGGCGGTTGTAAAATCGTGATTGTAATTGGGATTGGTCAAAAATAAGTGTATGATGAGGCCATTTAAAGAGGATGTTTTATTACGTGTGGAGGAAGATGATACTTGGAATCAATGTTCATGCTTCTGTAACAGTGCACTCTTATAGTGTCCATGAAAGCACAAGTTCAAATGTACCAGAAATATGTCAAATAAGATTGGTCCTTGCTTGACAAGAAGATTATTTGGAGGAGAAGAAAACATAAGATAGGGGTATTTTAATCCAGACCTTGAAAATTTAACATTTTATTGTAAAGAGTTTGTTGTGAGTGCTTGGTTGTAATTTTGTGCAAATATTTCTAACAGGAATAGAGTTACATTAAAGAAATACTAACTTCATATTTAAAAAATGGAAACAGACGCCACCTGGTGTCGCCTGGCATTACTAGCTAAATTGAGGGGGATTGGAGGCAGGGCTTAAAGGGAGAAATTTAAAAAAAATATTTTATAAGTCTCACTGGCTTACTGTTTTAAAGAGTTAATAAACATATTTTTTATTACTTTAATATAATTTAATGTATTAAAATATGTCTATTAACTTTACAGAGCAAATCAATGATATTAAATAACAATAAAAAAAAAATTATTATTTTCAAGAAAATTTTTTTTTTTTTTAATAAATTACACATTAGTAAAACAATATCATTTATTTTTTAGAGCTGCGATTTATATTACAATAATATTGAAATATATATATTTTTTAACAATGAAAAATATCCGGACCACAGAAAGAAAGATGATCAATTAATGACTTAAATTAGTTCAAAATACATTTTACAAATTTTTTTTTTTTTTTTGATAAGTAAAAAAATAGACATAAAAGAGACATTTTTAATTACTATATTTTTTTTTTTTTTTTTTTTTTTTTTTTAATTATTGTAAAATAAGTATGTAATAACATGCATAAGGCACTGTGATACAACTACCTAGTATCCTTGATAACTTACCTAAATCCACAAAATATATGCTAATTTAAATTCCTTTAATGATCTAATGAAATTATATTTTTTTTTTTTTTTTTTTTTTTTTTTAAAAAATTATTATACAAATAGATATAATAGCTGGATATAAAATGAGCCAACGTGCATAAACAACCAAAATATGCATCAAAAGTACTTTTTATCAGATCATACCCTTGGATATATTATGTATTTTATATATGGCACATCCAGTTCAAAAGTTTACTAACTCAAAGTAGAGAATATAGAGAACATTGTCAGGTAAAGAAAATTTAAGTTAAGGCAATGTGCTCCTTTTTGCATATTAACAGCCAAATAATATAATGTTGATTTAATAAAATTTTACTGGCATCCTTCAGAGGTATAAATCAGATTAAAGGACATTTGTTTTTTTAATAAATGTTTGTTTTGTAAACATTGTTTTTAGAGACAATACAGTTTTGAACGGGCTGTGTGATATAAACAAGGATCTTATTATTATTTGAGGTTAGAAGTATTTAAATAATATAAAACATGATCAAAATCATTTTTCATCATAAATTATAGGAGGTGCCACGTGTTTGATATTATTATCAGAAATATGTACGTTTGGTTAAACAGGTACACTTTATAATGGGGGTTCAGGAAGTAGTTAATTAAGACGTAATTTACCTGATTAACTTCGTGTAGTTTTCTTCATAAACTACGTCTTTCCCGTTCATTAACTACATGAAACTACGTTAATAAACTATGTATTGATAGTATGAATGAATTTTCCTTTGTGTAAGGGGTGTAGTAGAGATGTGTAGTGTAATGTGTATTTAAAGCCATTATTTCTCCTGTTTTCTTAAATACATTATATGTTTTTAAAGAGAAACAACAGTATAACTTCACCTCAAACCTTTGACATTTGAAAGTCACATACATAGGTTACATAAACTACACTCTCTACATAAACTACATTAACTACATGTAATGTAGTTTATGTAGTTTCTAAAATGTATGTAGTTTTTCCAGACCACAAACATGAGCAAGTTCTATCAGCGGGTCTTTACAAAGTTGAAATCTAAAAATCACAAAATACCCGTTTATATCTTAGTTGTATTTACGGATAAAGTATTTGTGTGTAATTTCTGACTTACTAGTTAACTGAATAATCGCATTAAATACATTCAAATGGTAATTTAATATTGTAAAAACAAAATTATTTTTAAATCACTTGCCAAGACAGCCGGCCAGCTTCTTTGTTGGCAAAATGGCCAGTATCATGTTTTAAGCAATGTGAGTGACAAAGAAAGCTAATGCCTAGCAGATGTTGCTTTCTTTGTCGTTGATCCTAGCACGTTTAGAATTTGACTGTTGCCTGTTTTCCCATACAAGTGACACCCCCATGATTTCCCCAACATTGCTTGGCAGCAGTTTTCAGAGTGTCAAGAGGAGGAGAATTCAGTTAATTAGATTTATGCACAGTTACAGGTATGAAGGCTTTTTCAAACATAGTATCTAGTTCTATAGTCAACATTTTAGTATTCCTACAACTGTAAAAACAAGGAACATTGGACTAAAAAAATGGCAAGATTTACCTGGGAAGAAAGGTTATTATGCCAATAAGAAAATTAAATCTGTAGGCAGAAGTTTCTTATTTAAAAGTTTTTTTTTTTTTTTATTTATATTAATTTGTATCTATGCCACAAATCACTAGAGAGAAAAAATCATATAATATTCATAATTGTTAACGAGATGATATTTAAAATTATTAAAAAGTAGAGACTATTAGCACAGAATATCTAGCTACGCAACAGAAGAATACTCAGAATGAAGGAGCTAAAATTGCACAAATAGAGTACTAGATGGCGCGACAATATCGTGATCAGAATATAATTAGACATTTTGAACTTTCGGTTTTGGATCGACGGCTCATCGACAGCCTTATAGCTCGGCTAAATATCCACAGTTGCCAGATTCAAAAAGAAGACTTGAATTGGCATCCCATTCATTTATTGTGTATAATGCAGTATGGGTTTCTTTCTATTCTTCTTTCTTGTCAGATACACTTATAATTATTCCTTTGGCTTTAATACAAAAATGGTTTTAAGTTTATTATTACAAAACATACATTTTCCTTATACACTATACCTTATAATGTTAACTAAGAAAATAAGACATAGTACCTTTAAAATTAATAATATACAGAATGATTGATAGGTGATATTTATAAATGCTGGAACGTTAGTAATGAAATATGGAAATAATTTTATTAAAATGCAGTACAAAAATGTTAGCTTGAAGCTAAAAAATACTATAATAACAAATTTCTTTCGTTTGCCACGTTATTTATATATTATAAGACCTAGGTAGATTTTAAAAAGTGAGACAGGTACAATTAATAATATATTAGTTCGACATAAAAGTTGCTGTCACGACATCGGACAATAAATTAAAATTCATAAAATAATTAAAATTATTAATTAAAACAAATCTTTATAGAAACGCAAATTATACCAAATTTGGACCCAATCGAACTCAGAATGATATCATAATGGTGTACTATATTATGGTAACACTCGATATACTTTAAGGTACCATATTGCAGTATCTTGAAGTCCATTAGTATACCAAATTTAAGAACAATCGAACGCTATGAAATGGTATCGTAATATGGTACTATATTAAAGTACCACTTTATATACATCATAGTTCAATCATATTACAATGTAACCAAAGATACATAGTATATAGGTTTGAATGATCAGACACGGGAAATGAGTATCGGTATGCATCATGGTACCATCATATTACAATGTCACCGAAAATTCGTAGTATCCCAAGTTTAAACCCAATCGAACACCATGTACGTAATATGGTACTATATTATGGTACCAGTTGATATACTTCATGGTACCATAATAATGCAATGTCATCAAAATACACGCAAATTATGTATCAAATATGAGCTCAATCAAACGTCAGGAAGTGGTATTAAAATATGGTACTATATTAAGGTACCACTTTATATACATTATAGTACCATCATACTACAATGTCACCAGAGATACGTAGTATTCCAAATTTAAGAACAATCAAACGCCATGGGTATCGTAATATGGTACTATATTATGGGACCTCTTATTATCTCCATGGGTACCATAATATTACAATGTTACTGAAGATACGTAGTATCCCAAATATGAGCTCAATCGAACTTTAGGAAGTGGTATTGTAATATGGTATTATATTAAGGTTCCACTTTATATACATCATAGTACCATCATATTACAATGTCACCGAAAATACGTAGTATACTAAGTTTAAGTCCCATATAAATTTAAATATAAAATGACAGTGATATTCATTTCATAGCTATCGCTAACGCCGTTTTTTCCCGATTATACAATATGAACTTGGTATGAACACAATCGAACGTCATGAAATGGTATCGTAATACATACATATAGAGTAGAACAATACTTATTATGTGTCGCCAATTACAATGAAAATTCAGGTTTCAATTATACAATCAAACGTCAGAAAGTAATTGTAATTTAGCTCATAAGATTTAATTCCAACTAACATGGCAAACTAAGAAAAACAAGCTCTAGTCTTTTTAATATGTGTAAATGATGTAGCAAATTTGAATGTAGGCTTTATCAGGAAATATTACGATATGAATTACACCATGGCAACACTGCAAAAGTTTTACATTTTGTTTGTAGAAACTGTTTCTGCTTTTTAAATTTGTGCCCTCTATTATGGTGAAACTATACATCAAAATATCTGATTTGGAGACAGACTTTTAAAACCTGTCTCCTTTTCTAATTTTATACATGCTAACATTAGGAAGCTTCTATTTGCTGTAGCTAGATATTCCTGTGCTGTAGTCGTGAAGCTTACAATGTTACTTTGTTTCAATATTACACTTTATTCTTGTAAAATCTATGATGAAGTTCAAAAGCATTTTGCAGTGGCCTTAAATTGTGAGCCAGGATTTATAGCAAGGTATTTGATGCAATGAAACTTAATCGGTACCTTCTAGTATGTATTTTAGTAAGTGGATTGTCAATCCCATGTTTTTTAAATAGATAAAATACAGACCAAGTTGACAATAATACAGTTGGGGAAGAAGCTATTTTATCTTAAAAAATTTCTTAAAATTCTGGGATCATATAATCTAATTTTCTTAATAATAAATTAGGGTATATGTATGTTGTACATACAAATTTTTTGTTATGAATAAATAAGGATCGACAAACTTCTTTTGTGCAAAAAAAAAAAAAAAAAAAAAAAAAAAAAAAAAAAAAAAAAAAAAAATAAGTGTTTTACAAACTTACCAGTAACAGTTTTTTTTTATTATAATAAAATGTTATTTAGGAATAATTTGGGTTGTTTAATATTATAATAATAGCTTAGTTTGACAAATTGAATTTGTATCAAATAATATTACGAAATATAAAATTGATGTTTCTATTACAAAGTTGAGTTTTTATTGTCGACAAAAACCAGGATAAAATACTAATAATAATACCCAGAGATATGGAAGTGGGAGAATGAGCTTCGACTAGTGCGCATCCAAATTTTTGTCGACAGCAAGATGGCACACATCTTCCAGGTCTCGCTGTAACTTCCCCTCTTTAATTGACATCTGTTTGTTTTGTTTTTTTCGTTTATGTTTATTTATCTAGTTAAAATTTATTATTATCTAGATTATTACTAAACACTTACTAATTCACAAAGGCTTGTTGTATATTGTCATGGTCATTTCTAAGAGAGCTAATACGCCGGGAAAATGATTAGTTTTCATGTAGTTTATACAACATAATCGTGTTTACAGATGATCCAAAACTGTTTATTTTTAGTTTTCCTAAAGGCGATTTGCAAAAATCGTGATTGTAATTAGGAATGATCAAAAATAAGTGTATGATGAGATGCTAAGCCATTTAAAGGGATGTTTTTATTACGTGTGGAGGAGAAGATACTTGGAATCAATGTTCGTGCTTCTATAAAACAGTGCACTCTTAGTGTCCATGAAAGCACAAGTTCAAGTGTACAAGAAATATGTCAAATAAGATTGGTCCTTGCTTGACAAGGAGATTATTTGGAGGAAAAGAAACCATAAGATAGAATTATTTAATCAGACAGCGAAAAGGAAATTTAACATTTTGTGTAAAGTTTATTTGTAGGTAGTTGTAGTTTTATGCTAAATATTTCTAACATTAGCAGCAGCATTGTTCAGAGTGTCAAGAGGAGGAGAATTCAGTTAATTAGAGTTATGCACAGTTACAGGTATGAAGGCTTTTTCAAACTTAGTATCAAGTTCTATAGTCAACATTTTAGTATTCCTACAACAGTAAAAACAAGGAACATTGGACAGAAAAAATGGCAAGATTTATATAGGAGGAAAGGGTATTATGCCAATAGGAAAATTAAATCTGTAAGCAGAAGTTTCTTATTTAAGAACTGTTATGGGGCATATATTAATTTGTATCTGTGCCACAAATCACTTTAGGAAAAATCATAATATTCATAATTGTTAACAAGATGATATTTGAGAGTGTTAAAAATGAGACTATTATGAAAATATTTGGCTGGGACATGTTATGTAACGGTTTTGAAACATAATTTGAAGGGACAGATAAAAAAATAAAACAAAACATATTTTTTCTAGGTTTATAATAAAAATACAAGGTGAGTAATCATCAAAAATAATTATGAACCAAATGTTTTTTATGAATATAACTTGAACAAAAAGTTGTTTAGAACAATTTTTACAATTTGCAAAAATTTTAAATTAGAAACGCAATTCAGTACAAGTAAACATGAAATATTGTAAATACTTATTTAATATCATTTGGAGTGTTTAACGACGAAAAAGTCATCTGTCCGTAGCGTCTTTTGTCAGAATATTTTTTTTTTTTTTTTTTTTTAGTTTATTAAAATATAGTCTAGTTTTGAAAGTGATAATTAAATAAATCATATTAATGTTAACTAACCATAATAAATGGTAGAATTTCACTAAATTTAAATTGCCCCCGTATGGTTGAAAACAACAAATTGATATTTGATTATATAGATTTACCACTATATACAAAATGACAGGAATCACAGGAAGACCTGGAATATGGCTCCCAACTTGATTAGACCTTCTGCGCATGTTGACGTTCATTCTCTATCCCTTCTATTTCTCTGTAATACCCTTAATAGAATCAATGATGTTTATGTATTATGAAAATGTTTGTCAGAGGACATATGTAACAGTTTTGAAACACAATTTGAAGGGACGAATAAAAAAAATAAAACAAAACATTTTTCTAGGTTTATATTAAAATACAAGGTAGGTAATCATAAAAAATGAGTATGAACCAAATGTTTTTATGAATATACAACTTGAACAAAGAGTTGTTTAGAACAATTTTACCAAATTTGCAAAAGAATTTTAAATTAAGAAACGCGTAATTCATTACAAGTAAACATGAAATATTGTAAATACTTATTTAATATCATTTCCGAGGTGTTTAACGACGAAAGGTCATCTGTCCATGTGATCTGTTGTCAGATATTACATTATATTTAGGTGTATTATATACCAATATTTTTTTTTTTTTTTTTTAAATATATTAAATAAATCATAGTAATGTTAACCTAACCATAATAAATGATAGAATTTCACTAAATTTAAATTACTTTATTATGGTTGAAAACAACAGCAAGTTGATATTTGATTACTTATAGATTACTACCCACAAAACACATACACAAGGAGTGCAGGCATATACTTCTAAATATTGGAGAATTAGAATTGACGTTTAAAATTTTGACACTGTTGACAAGTCTATTGCTACTAGCGCCCCCAATATCGCTTGTTGGAACTACGGACTAGATTGTAACGCATGGCGGGAAGTTTAAAAAATAAAAATTTTAATTCTTCATTTATTTTTAATTATGACGCTGCCAAAAACACAAAAAATACACCATTTTTTTTAAATATTTTTGCATGTTTAATATCATTTATCAAATATACAACAGAAATTAATTTCAACAAAATAAATTAATAAAATTAAAGAATAATAAAAAAAAAAAAAAAAAAAAAAAAAAAAAAAAAAAAACAAAACTGAAAAAATGGCGTCATAGATGAAACTAGAGTGAAGCCATCTATGAGTTATATAGAATGTCATCAGTCATCATTTTAAAGCCAGCTGGACGATTATTTCAAACCTACAAGCTGGGTTCACGTTCATAGTGCTCTTAGAAATCTAGATAAACAGAGAATAATAGAATTAAAAGTATTCCAGAGGAAAAGAGAGGAAGAACCTGTATCGTCTCTGATTCTGTCAGGGTATTGTTGAGAGTGTCATCTTTTTGCTCGAAGTTTTCGGGTCGATTAAAGATTGGTATTTACAATAATACTTTACCATAACTTCCTGGAAATATCAGAGGTGAGTATTATCTCTTTTCTTCTGGGATGCTTTATATCTATTGTTCTTTGTTTTATCTATATTCAGAGCATAATGCTGAACACGACTACAGTATATAATAATTCCAATATCCTAGGGTGGAAAGAAAAAAGATCACCCTTCTGTTTTTGTACTGTGGTCCCTTTCTTCCGATGGCACATCTCGTTGATATTTAGGAAGGTATCCATAAAATATATATTATTTTATTATCGGTCCTGGGATGAAAATATAAAATTCAATTTGATTTGATGATCCTTTTCTGTAACCTAAATCAGGAGAATGACAATGAGCATGTTAAGATGAAAAACATTTATCAACACTTACCTACACGATAGTCCAAGGAGTTTTATCAAAACCTATATTTGCCTAAATAATTTATGTATTCAATTTACAAACCAAACTGCAGCGTATAAAACTTTGAAATAAAATGGCGACAAAGTCCAACGTCAACGAACCGACAAGGAGAAAAGTGTTGTTCGAATAACAAATTATGGGTTACAAAATTGACTTGTCTCCTTTCAGCATACACTTTAGAAGAAAAGAGATGAACAGTTATACTGAAAGAATTTCAAGGTTTTATCTGTCACTCTTGTCAATGATTTATCAGTGAGGAAGATTCCTAGAAAATCGATTGTAGTCAAGTTTTCAATCATTTCCAGTTCTCCCATAAAATGTCATCCCACCTATTACCATATAGGTCTAAAGGGAGGCCAAGATCAGACATAAAAATTATGGGCCCAGTTTTTAAAGGATCTATTAGAGTTCAGAAAATCGCCGTTAGGGGCGCTTGTGATGATTGGGATACTAGAAATACACAGCTTCTTATGGCAAGAATAACTATTTTGTTATAAATTATAGAGCCAAGTTAATATTTGGGCATATTTTACCAGAGTTAGCTTTTAGAAACGTGGTTTTCTAATTGAGCAATGTGCGTGGCTAAAATTGTAGATACAAAATATAGAATTTGAGTTTGAAAAGTTAGTTAGGTTATATTAGATACCGGTTCCAATATTCTTTTTCTAAGTTGATATTATAAAAATGTTTTTATTATATATGGTTCTTTTTAGATACATACACATTGAAGTAACATATAAGCTGCTAAAATAAATCTTCCCTAGAACTGTTGTACAAAAAGATAGAAGTTCCAGCAACAAATTTATCACTAGTTCAACCTTTGATTTGATGTAATCAGTAATTGTTTCTTGATGAGAAATACGAATGAAATAGTTTATGGTGTGATTGTGTTGGTGTTTTATTAATAGTTTTGTTGAATTACGGTTTAAGGTTCATAGTTTTCATTAAAACATTTAAGAAATTGACATGTTTACATGCAGTTTAGTGTGATATCATTTTAATAAGCATTAAAATCTTTTCCAGACTAGTAGTGGGTTTATGGCGATTGACAGATTGAATAACAGAAAATTAGAGTATTTATCAGGAATAGCAATCATAAATGGAAACTGAAGTCGAACGTTACCATTGCACCATTTGATCGGTGTTATCTATCCCATAACTTTTTATAGCTGAAACTAGAGTGTAGGTATATTGAGCTGAAACGTTTCCTGTGTTCAATAGCGTTTTTTCTAGCGTTGAATTGTAAGTTTTATGTCATTAGCAAAGTTTTGCAAATTGTCACTGTTTAGTAGACAATTAAATTCAAGATATATTATATTCAATGTCACCTAATAATTGTAAAGGTTTTTCTATTGATATTCACTTTATTAATATATAAGGTAGGTTTGTAAATAAAATATTAATAGGAATAAATAATGTACTCAGTTTATTTCAAAGCACAAAATACAGAGTTGTGAATATGTATATAATATGTAAAAAAAAAAAAAAAAAAAATATTTAACAATATTAATACATTACAACTTTAGTTTCTATTAACTAATTCCACTAAATTTTTGAATTAGAAACTTTTTCAGTTGCTTCACTCCTTACACATGGTGGTTTCCTCTTTCTTTTATTACTAGAGAAATATGAAGGCAGGTTAGGAAAAATTCTTGGAATTGAACCCTCCTTTAATAATGGTCTACACCGCTCAATTCTACTGAAATGGTGTGATCAGAAAATTGTGATATAATAATGGGGTCAAAATATCTTCATCTAGAATATGTAGTTCACAAACAGCATCTTTGCTGCTAAAATTATGTAATCTGATCTAGGTATCATAACACACCACTGCTGTAGCAAGCTGGGATCCTAATAAGAGATTATATAATTGTTAAAATAAAATAAAAAAACATTTTTCACTATTAAAGCTGTTATTTTGAGAATCTGATCCTTGAAATTATAAATATTTAATATTCACTTTCAATAGCACTGTTCAAACTTTGGTTAATATAGGTACATGTCAACAGAATTTTAGCACCTATTAAGAGGTATTAAATTATTTTGAATTTTATATAAAGGCCCTCTAGGTTTATGTTATACATGTTGATTACAGGCTATATTTCCACAATGGTGGTTTATAATTTAATCTGTACACTGACAATTATATAATTTTAATTAAAAAAAAAAAAAAAAAAAAAATTTTTATAAATAAATGAGTCCATACTACTTACATTAGGAGCTTTGAAAGGGCTTGGGTTTCTTTCACACCCCGTTCTTTTACCTTGTTTTATTGGATTCCACTTGTGCAATGGGTACAAAGCAATTTCTACCACGACTCATTTTTGTACTGCTAAAAAATTCAGTAAATTAACTATAAATTTATTAAAACACAATTCGTCATTATACTATAGTAGAAATCTTGGTATCCCAGTCGATCTCAGTGCCTCTGCTGTCAAACCAAGGAAGCTGCTTAAAAGGAGTGGGGACAGAATTTCAAATTTTGCCCGTGCCGATAAATCTCCTTTTTTAAGCCCTCCATAGTTACCACCTATATACAAAATGACAGGAAGACCTGGAATATGGCGCCCAACTTGATTAGACCTTCTGCGCATGTTGACGCTCATTCTCTATCCCTTCTATTTCTCTGTTTCATAGCCATCGCTGACGCTGTTTTTTTTCGATCAAACCGTATTTTTAGTGAGTAATTAAATCTATGAATTAAATGTACTTACCGTTCATACTCTGATGGAAAAGTAAAAAGGGATTTACCATCACCAGATTTTGTTGAACAAGGCCGATATACACAAGAAAAACTTGGCATTATAATACAGTTTTTAAATAATTATTACCAAACCACGAAATACTAAAATGAACACTTTTTAAAAACACAAACGCACAAGCATTGCACTGGACTATGGAGTGTAGAGGTAAGGAGAAATAACAGAAGTGTCTAGTCCTAGCAGTCAACTATTAAGCTTGACCATAGACTTAAAATAAAATATAGACTACACTATTTACAACTCAACGCGGTCAAACAATCTTTTTTGTACACATGTTTACTTCTGGGTACAGTCGACCGAGCTTTCCTCATCCAGCCTATGTTGTCACGTCTTTAATATTATCAATATTTTTTTTTTCTTGTTTTACACATATATTGAGATATTAATACTACATTTTAATAAAGTAGGTTTTAATATTCCATAGATGTATTAAAAAATAGTCCTTATACTACTAAATTATAAGTCGGATACTGTTTTAAAAGGTCAGTTCTTTACAATATGACAACTCCGATTAGAGGCGAGGGATCCTATTCATTCATTTATTACAACCTTGGTACTCGTCCCTTGCGTGTACGAGTGAAGCTTTTTTGCCGCTATGTCCCCGGCTGTGTTAACGCATTTTCTTAAGCATGGTCCTTAAGTGTTTTATTTTATTGATTTTTTTTCTGTTCAGAACTATAAAATATGGTTCATGATTCTATAATTTAAAAGAATTTGACTTAAATAATCCATTTAAGTCTTGAAACGACTTTCGACCAGTAGGCAACTCTCAATTTACCCATTGGGAGTCTGTGGCGTTGTTGTAGAAAAGCGCTTATTTAGATAATATTTTAGTAAAATGTAAAATCTGATTTTTTTTTTTTTTTTTTTTTTTTTTTTTACTTTTTTACATTGTAACAAAATCATAATTATAACCTGTTAATAATTAATAATGTTTTAATACAAATATATTCAGTTATTCTAAATTATCTTCAGAGTCTAAAATAACATACAAGATTTTTAAAATGATATTATGAAACAATATTTTTTTTTTTTAATATACCAAGGTCAGTTTTCAAGCTATAACTTTTTATTTCTTTTATTGACATCTGTTTGTTTTGTTTTGTTTTTCGTTTGTGTGTTATGCTAGTTAAATTTTATTATTATCTCCAATATTAAACACTAATTCAAAAAGGCTTGTTGTATATTCATAGTCATTCTAAGAAAGTTAATACGCCGGGAATAATGATTAGTTTTCATGTGTAAGTTTAAACAACATAATCGTGTTTACAGATGATCCAAAACTGTTTATTTTTAGTTTTCCTAAAGGCGATTTGTAAAAATCGTGATTGTAATTGTGAATGGTCAAAAATAAGTGTATGATGTGGCCATTTAAAGAAGATGTTTTTATTACGTGTGTAGGAAGAATACTGAATCAATGTTCGTGCTTTTGTGAAACAGTGCACTCTTATATTGTCCATGAAAGCACAAGATCAAGTGTACCAGAAATATTCAAAACAGATTGGTCCTTCCTTGACAAGAAGATTATTTGGGGGAAAAGAAAACATAAGATAGAGTATTTTAATCGAACAGCAAAATTTACACTTTTATTGTAAGTTTTGTTTGTAGGTAGTTGAAGTTTTGTGCTAAATATTCTACATTAGCAGAGGCCGTGTTCAGAGTTTCAAGAGGAGGAGAATTCAGATAATTAGATTTATGCACAGTTACAGGTATGAAGGCTTTTCAAACATAGTATCGAGTTCTATAGTAAACATTTTTAGTATTCCTACAACTGTAAAAACAAGGAACATGGACTGAAAAAATGGCAAAGATTTATATAGGAAGAAGGGGTATTATGCCAATAAGAAAATCAAATCTGTAGGCAGAAGTTTCTTATTAAAACGGTTATGGGGCATTATTTAATTTGTATCTGTGCCACAAATCACTGGGAAAAAAATCAGTTATATTTATAATTGTTAACGAGATGATATTTAAAGTGTTAAAAAATGAGATTTTAGTCAATTGAAGCTTACAGTGTTAATTTGTTTCAATATTACACTTTTTTCTGTAAAATCCTATGATGAAGCTCAAAAGCATTTTGCAATGGCCTTAAATTGTGAGCCAGGATTTATAGCAAAGATATTTGATGCAATGAAACTTAATCAGGGGATTGTCAATCCCATTGTTTTTAAATAGATAAAAAAAAAAAAAAAAAAAAAAAAAAAATATTACAGTTGAGAAGAAACCTATTTTATCACTTAAAAAATTTCTTAAAATTCTGAATTCATAAATCTAATTTTCTTAATAATAAATTAGGTATATGTATGTTGTACATACAGAATTTTGGTATGGACAAATAAGGATCGACAAGCTTTTTTTGCACCAAAATTAAATTATTTTTGTAGTATTAAGACAACGATAATGCTTGTTTTTACAACTTCCCGGTACAGTTTTTTTTTATATAATATTAGGAATTATTTTTGGGTTGTTTATCAATATATTAATGGCTTGAATTTTGACCATTGGATCTTGTATCAAAATAATTTTACGGAAATATAAAATTTGATGTTCTATTACAAGACTGAGTTTTTTTTGTCGACAAAACCAGGATAAATACTAATATAATATTTTTATTTAAAAAACCGTTAAAAATGAGGACCAATTATCGAAAATAATTTGTTAGAGACCATGTTATGTAACAGCAATTTTTTGTAACCAATTTTGAGGACGAATAAAAAAAATTAAACAAAAACATATTTTTTCTAGGTTTATATTAAAAATACGAGGTAAGTAATCATCAAAAAATAATATGAACAAATGTTTTTTATGAATATACAACTTGAACAAAAAGTTGTTTAGAACCATTTTTTACCCAAATTTGCCAAAATTTTAAATTGAAACACGCGTATTCTGTACAAGTAACATGAAATAATTGTAAATACTTATTTAATGGCATTTCGAGTGTTTAACGACGAAAAGGTCATCTGTCCGTAGCGTCTTTTTTCAGAATATTCGTATATTTAGTGCACATTTAGTGTATTATATACCAATTATTGTACGCAGTTTTGACACATGATAAATTAAATAAATTATTATGTTAACTAACCTAAATAAATGATAGAATTTCCACTAAATTTAAAATTGCCCCCCGTATGGTTGAAAACAGCATATTGATATTTGATTACTTATAGATTACCCCCTATATACAAAATGACACGGAGACCTGGAATATGGCGCCCAACTTGATTAAACCTTCTGCGCATGTTGAAGCTCATTCTCTATCCATTCTATTTCTCTGCGTTAGACACAAGTGAAAAAAATAACTCTTTGGTGCAGCACACTATCCTAAAAACGGTGTATCGGCGTAACGGCCTAATGACCTTGAATAGATTTCCGGTAATTCTATTGGCTGAACATTCATCTGTCAGAATTTTATCTGTCAAAATTCATCTGTCAAAAAATTTCAGCCAATAGAATTACTGGGAATCGATTCAAGGTCGTTACGCCGCTACGCCGATACGCCGTTTATAGGATAGTGTGGATGCACCACCCTCACGGGACTTTTTATTGAAAAAAGTGGTCACAAAAAATGGGGAAGAATAAGGGTTCATCAAATAACCACAGTGGCGTTAAAAACGCATGATTCTAAAAATGAAAAGTAACCTAGATAAGAGAATAAAATAAATATAACCAACATTACCCAAAAAATTTTTTTTTTTATTTTCAGGACAGTTTTTTTGAATATAAAATAATTATTTGTTTATTCAATATTTTGTGCTTTTATTTTTATTTAAACAATGGTTAAAGTGTGTGTGGTGCGAAGTTGACTGAATAGCTGATGGAAAAATAAGGAGCAAAGGCAAAGCCTACGGTATGTAAAATACATAATAATTCAGTATTGTATATTATGTAAAAATTAGACGTCAATCAAAGCTGTAGAAACATTTTCGTAGATTATTGAAACATATATGTTTACAAAGTATATTTTTTACAATCTTTTTATAAGTTACAACCTAAATAATTTTATTTTTAATGATTTTAAAATTTGACAGACATGCACAATTGCACAAATTGTTGGCATTTTTTTTAACAAGTAAAAGTTACGGGAAATACATTAAAATTGTTAGTTACTTTCAAAAGAAATTAGTTTAATTAAAAAAAAAAAAAATTTTAATAATCTATCAAAATCAAAATCATCAGGATAATATTAGGTATTGATTTTCAGACAAGAATTAGATTACAGTGATGGTCAAAAGCATTTAGATATTGCTTTGAAATCTACAGATAAGGTATGGCAGTTTCATTTTAAAGAACAAGATGTTAAAGTGCTGACGATTCACTTTAGGGCTGTCGCGAGGATTGCATTTAAAATAAAAATTTTGCTACCAAAACAAAGTAAAAGACATTTGTGAAAGAACTAGGTGAGGAATATTCGATTTCTTAAAACAGTTTTTGTAAAATAAATAATACAAATGGGTACTATTTTTGACGCGGAGGCGGCGGAGTAATGTCGGGTGTTCGATATTTACGTTCCGATTGACGGATGGCGTCTTGTTGCTCTAACGCGCATGCTCATACCGGGAACATGGACGCTTTTAAATTTACGCTACCCTTGTACATTTTTTATAACGCGATTTTTATTTAAGCGATCAAAATACGCAAAATACGCCGTAGGCGTATTTTGATCGCGTTGGTTAGTCTCTGGTGTTTTTTGGTATTTTATATATATTTTATATATTCATTGATTTTCTTAAAAACTATTGCACGAAAAAGCATGAAAATATATTTTTAAAAAAAAAAAAATTTTTCTCGCTTATTTTACAAAAAATCGATTTTTTTTTTTTTTTTTTTTTTTTTTTTTTTTTTTTGTATTTTTAGTGTATTTATAGAAAATTTTGTTAATTTTGACAGCCTTAAAGTGATGAAAACGGACCCGTTAAAGTTTGTGATAAAATTATCATCAGAAATACTGTCCACTTCAGTATTTACATAGGAAAATGTTGGAGGATGAAGCTCTACCTACTGCCTCAGGTTAATTTTAAATTCTGAATTGAACAACAGCAACAGCAAGAAGGCACCATTAAATGAATATTATACCCATAAGTACCGTATGATCGAATAAACACGGCGTCCAGTTGGCTTGTAATGACGATCGATGGCATTTCCTATATTAAATTTACATATAAAATGACAGCGATCTTCATTTCATAGCCATCGCTGACGCCGTTTTTAATTCGATCATACGGTATTTTTACCACAGAAAGGTAATCGTTATACCACAAAATATTTAACATTTTGTTTAGAGCAAACAACACAATTAAAAAACCAAATATGAACGCAGCAAACTTAAAACAGGAAACCATTAAAATGAATATTATACCACGTAAGTACAATTTGATCGAATAAAAAACGCGTCAGCGATGACTATAAAAAGAAAAAAAAAAAAAACATTTTATATGTAAAATGAATATGGAGAATGTCATCGAGATGTTCATATCCAAAGCCAATTGGACGCTTTTTTTTTTTTCGATTCATACGTATTTATTATACACATAAATAATAATATTATACACTAAAACATCCCTTGATAAAGATTAACATTTTGTAGAGCAATAACACCATCAAATAATGGAAATATGAAAAAAGAAACAAAAAAAAAAAAAAAAATTTCAGCATTACCAGTTTATTGGTTATATCAATAAAAGAAATTATTGAGTTTATGAGTCTAGATCCTACAAGCAAGCAGATCTATCACATAATTTAAAATGAAGAAAATTTTCTATATATAGTATGTATAAACACTTCGCATCTTTTATTCAATGTTTTGTAACGAATTAACAATTGCAGGTAATTTATTCTAAATAACGAAAAAGAAACTTCGGATCAAAAAATATTTTCTTCTGATGAGGTTTATGAATATTAAAGTCTGTTGAAGTTTGGCCATTATGTGTTGGTTTACAATTTATTTATGATGTTACAGTAGTTAAAACATCCGAGTACGAAACATGTTTAAAATCCACTATTCTTAATGAATGGCAACTACCAACTTGAGAGGATGCTAAGAGAAAGGTTCTATTGTGTGGACTACAAGGAAAAGGAATATACATGAGGATCTGGAAGGGCTATAACATTACGTCTCAAGCCATGGAACAATAGGAAACGAAATTCAAAGGAAAATATTCAATAAGTGGGATTGCAAATATATTAGTGCAAAGGAATTGAGAAAAGAATTATTAAAAAGTGTTTTATAGTTTACGATAGTTAAACCATCCGACTATCCAAATATATTTAAACTCCACTATTCTGAATGAATAGCAACTACCAACTTGGGAGAAAGCTGCGAGAACGATTCTATTGGGTGAACTACAAGGAAGACATGAGCATCTGGAAGGGCTATAAAATTATATTATTATTTCACGTCCCAAGCCATGTTGGAATAGCTGGGAGCGAAAAAGAAGATAATACTCGAGATACTAAGAGATTTACGAGAGATACTAAGAGATTTACGAAATAACTTATGAGAAACAATAAAAAGAGGCTCTGATATCTGAATAATCGATAATAAAACCACATATTGACTTACTTTTATACTAAATCAATGTAGGTATGAAGTTATTTTAAAGCTGCATTATATTTATTTTAAACCCATCACCAATTATTACTTTAATAAATTTGTTCTATAATTACCATAATTTTAAGCTAAAACGATAAGCATATTTTTTCGTCGTCTTGAATGACATTTGCGAAATAACTTATAAGAAACAATAAAAAAGGGCCTAGTCTATTGCTGCTGAATAAAAATCGTAATTTATTTCATGCAACATGAAAATAAAATTGTATTTTTTTTAAACCCGCGGCTTGGCGTTTGCTTCACGTCAAATATTTATGTCTTGAATCATCTGTTCTAAAATGTTCGGCGCATGTCTTAAATTTTAGAATCTTGCTACCATAAAATAATTAACTAGAAAGAAGTGTCAACTCTGTGTTAAATCGTGGAAACACGATACGCCACCGAAAGCCTTCGTTGTCGTCTGGAGAACTAATTTTCCAATTGACAGGTTGACATGATAAGAACATGATGGCTTAATTTTTTTTCCGTTTCCGGTTATTCAATGGCGGGTCCTCTTTCAGTTCAAATTGTATTTTGTATTTTTTTCTTTTCATAAATAAAACCAAAAAATAATTTATTCACATATATTATTGAATATGGAACAACGTGACTAAATAAATATAAAAAATATAGAGGATTGTTTTGTTCAATCCAATTAGTTAATTAATATGTACTTTTTAACGTAAACTTAGTTTAAGGTATAAGCATGACTTACAGAAATTTGTAAATAAACACACGGGTAACACACGTATTCGCAGATTTCAAGGACAGAAAACGGACTCAGGAACATGAAAACGGAAGCCTTTACAAAACCTGAAAACAGAAAAACATTTTTTTTTCTTTTTTTTATTACTAAAATTAACAATGTTTAAAAATATCAAATAGGTATAAAAATATAAATATTATGTTTAAAAAAGCGTCCATTTTTCCCAAAGAGGCCTGGCTTATAATCAAAAAGAAGCAAAAGAGACTTTTAGTCGGTTAACATAATCAGATTATCAGTACGATTTATTGCATTATTGACAATAAATCGCACATACTGGAGTAACTACTTTAATGTTGACTTATAGTTAAAAATGATCTTACCTTGCTGTAAATTGCTTCCATTTTCAGAAAAATCGCCGATCAAAGATATTATAACACCATTTTCTTGCTAAAAAATGTAAAAAACAGTGTTTATTTACTACCTATTTTTCATATAAACATGGGTATACTTATACTACTGCAGAAACGTCGTTTTCTCCAGGATTCTTCATGTAATATATAATTTTATATACTTTATTAACAATTATATTTATAAAATTTTCAGCCGAAATATTAAATTGAACTTCCAAAACGAAAACGGAATGAATTAAAATGGCCCCTCGCTCGAATATTTTGGAAAGAATTGTTCTAGAACAAATCTGAAGTTGTCTCTAAAACTGAAATCTGTCAATTCTAAACTGTTTAGTTAGACAATAGTTAGACAAAAACAATGCTGTCCTTGTCTAGGCGGCCATACTTGTCGTGAGGAGAATGACAGGAATGACACTAATGACTGTTTCCAATTTTCCTATTTCACTGTCACCCCCCTGCTTGCTACAGCAGCGCCATCCTAATTCTTCCCTTTTTTTGACCATTTTTTAATGCACGGAGTTATTTCTCCTTACCTCTACACTCCATAATTGCTGCTGAATAAAAATCTGGGTAATGGTATTAATGTGCCGTGCTTATATGGTGAAACCACGTGTGAAACTTTGATAAAATAATTTAGTACACACTAAAAACACGGTATGTCGCTAGTGGTAGGAAAAATAATTTTTAGAGGTTACTAGTTGATTTGGTTTAAGGGTTTTGGCAGAAGTGTCTAGTCCTAGCAGTCAACTCAGGTGGATGACACTTCTTATGGGAGAACTGGAAATGGTTGAAAACTTGACTACAAGCGATTTTCTAGGAATCTTCCTTACCGATAAATTATTGACAAGAGTGACAGATAAAACCTTGACATTCTTTCAGTATAACTGTTCATCTCTTTTTCTTTCTTAAGTGTGCGGTTGAATGAAAGGAAACAAAACAATTTTTTGCCAACCCATAAATTGTTATTCGAACACCACTTTTCTCCTTGTCGGGGCGTTGACGTTGACTTGTCGCCATTTTATATCTTTTGTTTACGCGCTGCAGATTGCTTTGTAAATTGAATACATGAATTATTTAGGCAAATATAGGTTTTTGATTAAACTCCTCGGACTAACGTGAAGGTAAGTGTTGATAAATAAGTTTTTTTTCATCTTAAATGTCATTGTTATTCTCCTGTTTTAGGTGACAGAAAAGGATCATCAAATGAAATTGGAATTTAAATAAAAATAAAAAAAAAAAAAAAAAATATATATTTTATGGATACCTTCCTAAATATCAACGAAATGAGCCATCGGAAGAAAGGGACCATAGTACAAAATAGAAAGGTGATCTTTTTTCTTTCCACTTAGGACATTGAAATTATTATATACTGTAGTCGTGTATGGCATTATGCTCTTAGAAATATAGGTTAACAAAGAAGAACAGATATAAAGAATCCCAGAGGAAAAGAGAGGCAATACCTGTACTCTCTCTCTGATATTTGTGAAAGTTACGGAAAAGTATTGTTGTAAATGTCATCTTTTTAATCGACCTGAAAACTTCGAGCAAAAAGATTACACTTTCAACAATACCCTGGCAGATATCAGAGACGATACAGGTTTTCCTCTCTTTTTCCCTAGAATACTTTTAATTTATTATTCTTTGTTTATCTAGATTTCTCAGAGCACTATGAACGAACTCAGCTTAGTATGTTTTGAAATAATCTGTCAGTTGGCTTCAAAATGATGATCGATGACATTTCTTATATATTTACCTTTTCAAAATTATGATATATATCGTCATTCTTAGCCATCTATGACGCCATTTTTTTCAGTTTTGTATAAATTAATTTGTCTTCTTGATTACTTGTAACATTTTTTTATTTTATTAATTTATTGTGGTGAAATAAATTTCTTGATTATTTGATATTAAAACATTATTTTTAAAAAAATTGTGTATTTTATGTGTTTTTATCTATGTCATAATTAAAAATAAATTGAAGAATTAAAATTTTTTATTTTTTAAACTTCCCGCCATTCGTGACAATCTAGTCCGTAGTTCCTACAAGCGATATTGGGGGCGCTAGTAGCAGTAGACTTGTCAACAGTGTCAAATTTAAACGTCAATTTCACTTTCCAATATTTAGCAAGGCGCTCGCACTTCTCCTTGTGTATGTGTTTTGTGAGTCAACTATTAAGCTTGACCAATCAGGTTGGTTAGCGTGGTTATTTGGAGTCACAGAACAGATTAAAATTTGGAGTGTTGCAGGGCCATGTAAGTGAAATATTAAAAATGGTTCCAGCAAAAGTTTCCCAATTATGACGATGATTGGCGCTGCATCCGTCAATGTTTGTACAGGGATTTTCCTTACCGACAATACGACGTTGAGCTACGACCGGACCAGGACCATCAGAACGATCAGTCTTTCTTGGACATTTGCCGCGGACGTGTGTGTTAATTTCTGTGGTGATAAGTTGTGGTTGTGTATGTATGCCCAGTTTTGTACCATGTTTTCGCGCTCTTTATATACTCTCAAGATTAATTTTGAAGTATTGTATCACCTGTTTTTATGTAATAGTACTTTTGTTAATGTTTGTTTAAACATGTTTACCAAAGAGGTTATACTTAATATACATATCAATTTGCATAGCCTAACTTTTTTATTCAATAAACTTTGTAAATTTTCAGATTATTTAATTCCTTTTGTATCCGTTCTATAATTTTATTTTTAAACATATTATGTGACTGTTTCACATAATATGTTTTAAAAAAAAAATTGCAAATAGCAATAAAAATAATTAAATTAAAAAAGTGTATTTTACAATTCCCCCCGGCCCCGCACCCCTTTGGCTAACCTATAATGTCAGCTATGTCGAGAGATGGCGTTACGAAAATGGAACCGATTTATTACAAGGAACTTGGGCTTCTTTTTCGTTAGTATATTCTGTGGAGTGTTGTGTTTGTCAAAAACTCTAACGTGATTGGTCGGGCTTAACAGTTGCCTGCTAGGGCTAGACACAAGTGTTTTGGCTGGTTTTGGTGTAGCAGAGCCATCATAAAAAAAGAAGAAGAAGAAGAACCCGGTCAGAGACTCGGTATGGTTTTCTCTAATTTAAAGTTATAAAGAAAATTTTGATTTATCGGGGTAATATATCTAAAACTTTTTATATTAAGTAGATTGGTTGTTGTGCGATAGGTGTGTAATAGAAAACTGTATATAATTCTATAAAAATGCCACTAACAACATCACAAGTTGAAGATGTATTTTCCTTTCGAGAACAAAATGTAAAAGTTCTGTTATCAAACATTTTAAACTTAAATTTACAATATGAAGCCAATGAGAAAGTGATTGTTAACACAATAAATACCCTTTTATCGAACGCGAAATCTCGGAGGGAAGGATTGGAGTATTTAAATTTGTTAATAAACAATTGCAGTCCTTCAGTTCTTGCAGAGAATGCTCTAAACTGGACAAATCATTGCATTGTGAAATATCCTGATGATATGTTGAGGGAGCTTCGATTGAGAGTCTTAGGTAATTTGTTTCTACCATATGATCGAAAAAAACGGCGTCCAGTTGGTTGAGAAATGATTATCGATGACATTTCTCATATAAATTTACATAAAAAATGACAGCGATCTTCATTCCATAGCCATTGCTGATTTTTCGATCGTACGGTATAAAGTGTTTATTTAACATCTATGTATTAATTTTCAATTCATTATTAGTTATTAAACATAGGTATTCCTTAATAAATAAGGTACCTATTTTTCATATATAGAAGTATTACTCTATCACAACTAAAACACTATGTTATTTTTAGGAGTTATTGTTGAACTAGCCCATACTGATTCTGAATTTAATAAAAAATTTGTATCAGAACATATGTCTAAAATTTTTGAAACTTGTATTACAACCTCTTTTGTAAACATTTATGAATGTAAAACAGCCTTAGAAACTTTAACAATTTGTATGAAATATTATCCTAGTTGGTTTGGTTCTCACCAAGACAAAATAGAAAAGTATCTAGTGACCCTTTTGGATAATGATAATGAAGATTTGATATTAAATGCAGCTAAAGCATTTCATTATCTGCAACAAGTAAATTATTTATTATTTTATATGGTTAGTTAGTAATGTGTTATTTCAGACTGGTGGTGCAGGCACAAGTGGTGTAAATCACAAAGCAAATTTTACCAAAAGTTTTCATAAATTATGCAGAACAACTCACAAATTATTTGATGAGTGGTTCAAAAACGAAAAAGAGTTATTTTCAAGTGATGAATTGTCAGAGGATACATTTGATTTTTATGACGATCCAACCCATACAACACAGACACAGATGAACATTAATTTTAGAAGAATATCCAATATTTTAAAATATGCCGAGGCAATGATTAAGTAAGAATATAACTTTTCTTATTGTTATTAATTAGTTAACAGTTAATGTTGGTTTAAGAAACAAGTTTCCAGCAGTAAAAGAGACGGATCCAAAAGAACTATTAGATATCATTATTAGAGGACTGTCATTTCATAAATGTATAACAAGCAAGGAGTCGGAATCATTAACAACACATCACTTTTCTATTTTATTAAGCCAGATTCAGTGCATTCTTTTAAGGCTACTCAGACTGTACATTATATGGTACAATTATTCTATAATCTTTTATCACCTGTTATATGACTTTTTTTAGGTATCAAACATCTATTCTTCCTTTTTCTTATGCTATTTCAAAATTAATTATTGAAAGCATTGAATTGTCTCAGAAATGTGATTGTTTTAAAATTGACAGGTAAATTTATAAAAAACATCTTATTCTCATCCTATAGAAAATAATATTCTTTTAGTTTATATCAGGAGTGTGCTTATAAAGCTCTGAGTGAATGGTTGTCCATATCAAAAAGTTATCTTCATTCACAATTTCAGTCACAATTGTTAGTTTGTATATTGAAAGATATAACTCCAGTAAAATATCAAGTAACATTAACAATTTCTGAACCAAATATTGGAAAGAAATCTCAAAAGGCAAAAAGGAAGGCAATGGCTGATAGAATTATTTCAAGTGGAAATAGAAACAATAGCTCTAGGTAAGTATTAACAGTAATTTTTGTAATTATGGTTATAATAACATAATTTGGTAAGCTTTTTTTAATTAATCTAAATAAAACTCAATAGTACATAAGAACTTTCTATTATTACCAATCTGCTGTGGTACCAATCTCTTAAAGCCTGTTTTTTGACTAAACAAATGTACTGATTTGTTTCTCATATAGGGTCCGGCAATAGTGCGTCGGGCATCTGTAGCTCCTATAATAAAAGTTTTTAATTTTGGAATTTTGATTAAGTACAGATTAAGGGCTCAAGCGCACTGACGATGACGGCCAGGTCGCAGCGACCAGCATTTGATTCAATGTTATAACTGTAAAAATATTTTAACTTCTACAGGGTGGCTTAAAAAAGTGTGAGTGGATTGGGATGATTTTTTTAAAACTAAACACCCTGTATATTATTGCATTTTTGACTTCCTTTTTGATCACTTTACATAATCCTAAGATATTATTAAATATGTTTGATAGTTTCAGCAATGTGAATAAATTATTAAAAAAAATATTTTTTAGCCTTTAAAAAAATTATTAAAAATATAAGAAATGTCTTAAAATCAAAACTATACTAGGTATTTACTGTTGGTCTGTACTTACTTTCCTATAAATATCGTACTCTTAAACCAATCGGTGTTTAAATTCAATACCAAACTTACTAAAATATAAAATAATTTTTCTTTGTTTTTTTTTTTAAATGGAACACCCTGTATATTATATCTTTGTTAGACTGGGGAAGTTAGATGGAAAATTAAAAAATTAACATATTTTTGTATTTAAAGTATCTTAAACTTTTAAGCGGTTTCGCAAATATCTGCGTTTTTATATTTACAAATGGCTCTTTCAATGGTAAAATACCAGAAAAAAATCATTAGAAGGTTTTGATAAAAAATCACTGTTTAAAACCCATGTGTAATAATATAATATTACGAATATCCGCAAAACCGTTAAAAATCTCTCCCTAATAAAGATATAATATACAGGGTGTTCCATTTAAAAAATTATTTTATATTTTAGTGTGTTGAGCATAGAATTTTGAACATCCTGTATGGTTTAAGATTACGTAGGAAAGTAACTACAGACCAACTATAGTAAATATCTAGGTTTTGGTTTAAAAATACATTTCTTATATTTTTAATATATTTTTTACAAAATTCTGAAAAAATATTCACTGCCACTTTTTTGGAGTACCTTGTAGAAGTTAAAATATTTTCTTGTAATACATTCCAACACATACTTTAGGGCTCAAACGTACTGACGACCAGGTCGCAGCGACCAGCATTTGATTCAATGTTAAATCTTCTTCTTCTTTATGTACCGTCTCCATATCGGAGGTTGGCTATCATCATTGCTATTTTGACCTTGGAAGCTGCGGCCCTAAATAGGTCAGATGACGTGACATTAAACCATTTTCGCAGGTTTCTGAGCCAGGATATTCTTCTTCTTCCAACAGATATTTTTCCTACAATTTTTTCGATTATGAGTTGCAAAATCTCATACCTTGGACCTCTCATGATATGGCCGAGATATTGCAATTTTCTTTTTTTCGCTTCCTTGAGGATCTATGCGCCCTTCCTCATTCTTCTCAGAACCGCCACGTTGGTTACATGTTCTGTCCATGGTATTCTCAACATCCTACGGTATGTCCACATCTCGAAGGCCTCCAGTTTCCGCTCGCAAAGCTCGTTGAGGGTCCAAGCTTCCATACCATACAAAAGGACTGGGAATACATAACATTTGAGCATACGAGTTCTCAGATCTAGGCTCAAATCGCGGCTACAGAGCAGCTTCTTAATCTTCACAAAGGATGCACGGGCCTTCTCAATGCGAATCTTTATTTCTGAACAATAATCCGCGGTGCAGTCGACACTTGTACCCAGGTAGTCATACCTCTCTACTCTTTCGAGCTCCTCGCCTTCCGCGTACAGATGTTCATTAGGCACTCCAGTTTTAGTGACAATCATGTATTTGGTCTTCTTATTATTGAGTGTCAGACCATATTCTCGACTAGTTGTGATGACGTTATTTAATATATTCTGAAGGTCTTGCATGTTTTCAGCGAGAAGGACTGTATCGTCCGCGTAGCGCAAATTGTTCAGTGGTATGCCGTTAACTAGTATTCCACCAGCATCATTTTCGAGGGCTTTGTTAAAGATTTCCTCTGAGTAGACGTTAAAAAGGAGTGGTGAAAGAACACATCCCTGTCTAACTCCTCGTTTGATATCCACTGCTCTCGTCAGTTCAGATTGGACGCGAATAGACGCACTTTGATTAAGGAACAGTTTTACTATTATTTGTATATCTCTTGTATCGAGATTTTTTCGTTCTAACGCTTCTATTAGTTGATTGTGTCTTACTTTATCGAATGCTTTACTATAGTCAATAAAGCAGGCATATACGTTTTGATTGACATCAAGGCATCGCTGCATTAAGACATTGTAGGCAAACAAAGCCTCCCTAGCACCGAAACCATTTCTAAAGCCAAACTGAGTATCTGCTATATCTTCTTCTAATTTTCTGTAAATCCTGGGGTGGATGACTTTGAGAAAGATCTTAAGTGTGTGACTCATAAGGCTGATCGTGCGGTGTTCTTCACATTTTTTGGCATTATGCTTCTTTGGAATTGAGACAAACGTCGACTGGAGCCATTCCTTTGGTATCATCCCTGTTTCGTAGATCTTATTAAATAGAGAAGTGATAGCACCTAAGTGTTGTTCTTCAATCAACTTGTGCGCATCTGCAGGTAGATCGTCAGGGCCAGGCGCTTTCCCATCTTTGGCTGCTTTTATTGCCGCTTGCACTTCTTCCTTTAAAATAGAGGCCCCATTTCATTGTTAATGCTGGTAGTGATTTCTTCTCTTTGGTCGTTGAAAAGGGTTTCGATGTATTGTTCCCACAGAGTCAATTGATCTTTAATATCCAACACAATTTCTCCATCATCATTTGTATGAATGTACGATTTTTGCTTCCGAACAGTTCCAGTAAACTCTTTTATTTTTTTATGCATACTGTGTGAGCCGTGAAGTCTTTGCAGATTTTCTATTTCAGTGCATTCCTCTTAGTCCTCTTATTCCTCTTATCCACTCCTCCCTAGCTTGACGACATTTATATTTGATGACTTTCTGTATTCTTTTATATTCCTGTCTGTCTGTATTTTTCAGGTTCCTTCTTTCTCCCATAAGCATCAAAATTTCATGAGTCATCCAATCATTTCGCATTGTTCTTTTCTCAGGTTTCAGATATTTCTTGCAGGGTTCTATAATAGCCGATTTTAAACTTTGCCACATGTCTTCAGGTTGGCTCTGTGTTGCCGAACAGCAATTTATCAATTTATTTAGGTTTTCATTTATACCTTGGTACACCTTCACTTTCGCGTTATTACTTCTTAGTAGGCTGATATCAATAGATCTTTGGTTCGACAAAACTTTCAGCTTCTTGAGCTTCACCATAATCTCCGTCACCAGAAGGTTGTGGTCCGAGCCTACATCTGCTCCTGGGTATGTTTTGACACTTTTCACTGCATTCCTGTATCTCTGATTGAGGATAATATAATCAAATTGGTTTCGGACTATGCGGTTCTCACTGTCGCGTGGCGATTTCCATGTGTATAGGCGACGTTTTGGTAGTTTGAAGAACGTATTAGTTATTATCATGGAGTTTTCTTGTCAATATTGTAGAAGGTTATCTCCTCGCTGATTACGTACGCCCAGTCCATACCGCCTAATCCATTTTCCACAGGAACCTTGTCCAATCTTTGCATTCATGTCGCCCAGGAGCAAAGTGACGTCTTTGTTTTTAGTTAATTTCATGACGTCTACAATCTCTTTGTAGAACGATTCCACCTCCTCGTCGTCACTATCCGCTGTTGGAGCGTAGACCTGAATCAGATTGAGTGTACCACAGTATGACTCAAGTTGTAAAAGCAAAACGCGAGGAGAAAAAGGCACGAAGTTCCTCACCGATCTTTGAAGACTCTCATCAAGAATGACCGCAACTCCGTGACGATGTTGACTGTCACTGCCTCCTGAGTAATAAATAATTTTGTCTTGAAGTCTACTCTGCCCGCAGTTTATGAAGTCTACTCTGCCCGCGAGCTTCACTGATTCCCATTATTTTGATGTTCAATCTATTCATTTCCAGAATTACATTGTGTGTTTTCCCTCGAGTGAACATGCTCTGAACATTCCATGTTCCTATCTTTATTGGTTTTCGTAGTAGGGTATTTTTCGTATCGGTTGCATTACTCATATCAGTCACAACTGTCCTCCCCGGAGATCCGACCGGAGGACTTACTCCGGAATTATATTTAGTCCTGACTTCAGCCATGATGATAATGCAGGGAATATCGCTATGTGATCTTTAATGCAGTGGTTTTCCAATTTGCCTTCTGCATCCTTATGCCATGCCGTTCGCTACTTGCTGCAGTTCATCCGCCTTTTGAGTTGATTTCTCAGCCCAAGGATAAAAGAGTGCCCTTGCACTTTCTGGCTCTTCCACCCGAAGCTGTTGGCCAAAAAGTGGGGGCTGCTTATTCCGGCAGCCGTTCGGTCGTCAGAGCCTCGTTGGTTATCTAGCAGGGTGCACCGGATAACCGAGATTATCACGCGAGTAGGTGAGGTTGACATTTGGGCTGACCTTTTCCTCGGCCTCGCCCCTTACACCCCTTACACAATGTTAAATAAGTAAATATTTATTTACGGACTTGCCAATTTTTACAAAAAAATAGAAAAAAAAGAAAATACAGCAAACATAAAAAATAATGGAAAACTCAACAATCAATAAAATCAACAACTGTTATTGAAACGCAGCTGCGACCAGTTATAACATTGAATCAAATGCTGGTCGCTGCGACCTGGTCGTCATCGTCAGTGCGCTTGAGCCCTTAAATCTGTACTTAAACAAAATTCCAAAATTAAAAACTTTTATTATAGGGGCTACCGATGCCCGACGCACTATTGCCGTACCATATATAACTTGATTGTAGTTGATAATATTTGTTTTTAAATGTTGAATATTTAAATGTATAATTTTACCTATAAACATTTTCAATCATAGCTGGTATATTTAATTCTAGCTTAACCCATTTTGAAAAAAATAGTCAAGAAAATACATGTCGGTTTGCATTAAAAACATTACAAAAGTTATTAGAGTGTACTGAATTGAATGTAAAATCAACTTTACTACAGGTAATATTTATAGATGTGAATTAATAATATAATAGTTGAAGATGTTTTTAAATAATTTTAGGATTTATACAAATCTATATTTGAGTCTTTAACAGCACTCCAAACATCGAAGCCTATCCATCCTTATACTAATATTTTATGCCAAGTTCATTTATATGAAGTATTGATAGCTCTCTATCGCCAAGACACTTTAACCTTGTTACCACCACTTCAAACTAGCCTTGATATTCTTGTTAGTGGTAGTAGTAGTAACAACAAACTGGTAGCAGGTGTATGTGAAAAAGGCCTTGGGATTCTGGAAGTTTTATGTCAACCTATTTGTCCTTCTTTATATTTGGGTGCAAATAAGGAGGATGAAATAAATAAAGGGGGGGAAACTTTGCCTACTAGAGATTCTATTGAAATTCATGAGATGGTTATAGAGGAAAGTAGTGCTATTGACCAGTCAAGTGAAAATCAAGGTAAGTGGAAATTTGATTGTTGTTTTAGGGGTCTTACTTACTGATTTAGATGTTTCAGAAGATGAACAGCCACACACTAGTAATGCTGGAAACGAAAAAGTTTATTATGATGTGAAACTGACAGAGACTGATCACTCTACTATAGATGATGGAATAAGTGAGAAAGATGCAAATCTAAGTGACGTACAATTTGAAGAGATCTCTTCAGATTTAAAGAACGATTCTGTAGAAAATGAAGGAACTTCTGACGAAAGAACAGTTCTGAGGCCAAAAGTTACAGCTCCTAGTGAAGATGGAAACGAAACCATAGAAATTGGGGATGAAATATGTGAAGATATAAATAAAGATCAGACCAGTGTTGGCCTTGATGAGAGTACTGAGAAGGTTGTAATAATTTATAATATAATACTTTTGCGGTTTTATATGCAAAATATATTTTAGGAAAGGTTGGATAGTTCTTCTCAAGAACCTGTGATAGAGGAAAACACCAACAATGCTGAGGATAAAATTGAATCTCCGCTTCCAGAGGAGAATTGCTCTCCTGATTTATTCTCAGAGCCCAGGACTGCACAAATTAATGAAGAAAAATCATCAGAACCAATCAATACAGAAGTAATTTCTGAAATACTGCACACTGCACAAATTAATGAAGAAAAATCATCAGAACCAATCAATACAGAAGCTATTTCTGAAATATTGCACAAAGGAGATCAGGAAAATGCAGATGAAGGTAAACCAAAGAATGGAAAAAATACTGCTGAAACTCATGGAGAAGATGAACCGCCTGCTAAAAAAGCTAAAATAGATGAAGACGAGGGTATGGGAGATGTGTTTATTGAGGAATCAAAAGATAAAAGTGAAGATCTTGATTCAAGTTTTCTTCAAGAGGACTCATTTGTTGATGAGGTAAAGGAATACTAAATTTTGTATTTGAATAATAAACGAAAATGTTAAATTGTGTTTTATTAATGAATATATTCATGTTGATATATAATTCTGTCCTAACACTTCAATATTTATACATTTTAATATGTATAACTGATATATAAAGCATTAATGATTAAAGGTCCATGCAATTTTGGATTTATTTAGGTTTATGATGTATATAGTCGTCAAATACTTGAGACTTCAGACAACATATCTATTCATTTATAAAGAATGGCCGGTAATTGTGACAGTTTTGTATAAAGGGATTATAATTTTATTATTTTTAAATAGTTCTTTCAGAATTTACATGCAACATAAAATGCTTATTTACCAAGATCTATTATTCCTATTACATATAAGGTTTAAAAGACAGTAGTGCTATTTTATATAAACTATACATATGAATAAATATAATTGAGGTATCTATTTGTGGATTTAAACTCCAACTCTTGTTTTAACAATATACAAATTTACTTTGTCATTGTTTTGTCTAATGTATTCTAATCATAGTCCTCATATGGTTTAGCCTCTGTTATATTTACATCATATCTGAAGAAAATTAGAAATCATACTGTATTAATTCTTATTGTTTTTTTACATCTCTGCTACTACCATCATGTTTATATGAATTAAAAAAAATGGTTAACTTTGTGGATTACTTATTCTTATGGTGAAACGAATTTGGTTGCTTTTTAATTTTAATTGTAATGAAATTCTAAACCACTGGGAAATTACCAGTATTTTTATAGTTTCAAAAATAAATATACCGGGTGTGTCTCAAAAGTCGCTCACCCCTATAACTTTTTTATTTTTCAGATAAAAAATTGAGATTTGGTATGTCAATATTTGACATAAATTAGGATTGATTCACGTATTCAATTGTTTTCTGTTACTTCCTGTTTCGCCGGAAATGACTACAACCCTTGATTTTTAAATGGTACCCTCGGTTTTTTGTTGCTTTTTTCGATAGAAAATGATACTCTGAATAGAATGACATATCATATGTCAACTTTGACATTTTCGAATATGGTTTATTAGAAATTGCAACATGCGATTCATGACGACAATTTGAATCTAAATACCAAGTGTGTGGTATCAAATTATTCGTAAAAAAATGCTTTTTCCACATATGCTAATGAGCAACCCTCGTTCCATTTGAAAAAATTGAGATATGATTAAAAATACGATTTGGGCATCTTTTAACCAGCCAGGACAAGACACGAATAACATTAGACGATCAAATATATTTTTCCAAGGCTCCTTGATTAATAAATAGTGCTTATAACACAGCCATGGCACTCTAGATTGAAATTTACAATTCAATTTTGTTTTAAGCAAAAATGTTAAAAGTTGACATATGATATGTCATTCTATTCAGAATGTCATTTTCTATCGAATGAAGTAAAAAAATACCGAGGGTGCCATTTAAAAATCAAAAGTTGTAGTAATTTCCGGTGAAACAGGAAGTGCCAGAAAACAATTGAATACGTCAATCAATCCTAATTTATGTCATATACTAACATACCAAATCTCGTTTTTTTATCTGAAAAAATTAAAAAGTTATAGGGGTGAGCCACTTTTGAGACGCACCCGGTATAGGTTGCTGAATATCTACAGTATGTCCGGGATCGTCTTTGCAAGAAGAATAACTTTTTTGTTATTGAAATTTTGAGAAAAATGCATTCTTCATCAAAAAATGCTTGTTCTAAAGTGGTTAAACCCGTTTACATTACACTTTTAGAAACTTCCATACTGTTTTAGAGAAAATTAAAAAAAAACATGAAAATATAGGTGAATTTTTTCTAAAGCTTCATTAAGAACCTCGAAATTAGTGGAATAAATTAGTAGTTTCAATTAGCGTAGAAGTTTGTTTGGCTAATTCCAATGTCGGCATTCAGAACGTCAAAATTAGTGGTAGTAATTGTCAATTAGTAGAAAAAGTTAAACAAAAAAATCCAAAGAAACCAAACAAGTATACAGAAAAAGATCTTAAACTAGCTGCAAAGTTAGTCAGCAGCGGAGATGTAACGCACCTAAAGTTTTTTTTTTGACCAAAACTATAGTTACTTAAATAATGTTTTAAAGAAAGCCATTGTTTTAAAATTACTACCATCAAATTTGCAAGGCCGGACTTTTAGGACTGCTGAGATGTTTACTCTTTCAATAGATTTTTAGAAATATTTAGTTCTTTAATCGGTATATATCTGTATTTTTTTGGTCTACTCTTTAAGTGACTATTAATAATGTAATTTTTCTTCATTTTTAATTTAATATTATTGTTGTAAACTTTCAGTTTATAAATGTTTTGCGACGATGTAATTTTGACTTGAATTATAGTAGGTCGGTGTTCTTTACTAGTTTGGATTTTTTTATTTGAGTTCTGACCATAGCAGGGCCTTTAAAGTGCGTTTTTAGTCTGTTTCATAATTTAACTCAGCATGTCTCATTTTTAGATTTTTTATGGGTTAAATTTTTGGGGTACTTTTGGTATATTTTTACTTTTACAATAGTTTGGTTATCAACAAATGCCTTTTAGTCTCTCATTTTTTATTTTAGAACAACTCTTCTCTCAAAATGCCAATTATAAAAAGTTTTTCCTCTTGTAAAGACAATCCGGGGACATATATTATTCAGACTAATCTAATAAATTATAATTTTTTATACAAATATTTATCTTTGATAACTATCTTCGAGGTAATATATTTTATAGCACTAACACAGGTAAAAATGTGTTTATAAAAATCCACTAAAACGGTTCTGCCTGATTTTTTCTAATATTAGTTAAATTAGTGCGCGTAACAAATCCTCTTCTGAAAACCGGCATCCTGGTCAAATTATCCATATCTGAATCGTCATTAACTTCTTGCTCAGCTAATGACTTCTGCATTTTAGACTTTCGGTCTTGCATGCCGTCCACCACTTCCAAGTTTACCTTTGTTCTGCTAACCAATTTATTTCTTCTTTTAGGTCTTTCAGTCGTTGTGCTTGCGTTTTTTTCATCGTAATTTGGCAGTGGTATTTTCACAAAAAGAACGTCGTCTGATTTATTAGAGTCGTTAGCTATGTGATACTGGACATTTTTGAAATCGTTATTTTTTATCACGTCTATTAGGTTTTTTATTGCGGCCAATTTTGTATTCTCTTTTTTTCTGGATGGTATAGTGTTAGAACTGCTTTCAACGTCTGTTTCGGTATCGTTCGTAGGGTTTTCTTTGTGAAGATACGATACAGGCCATCTACGAGGTTCACCAAAGCCACCTGAAACGTTATATTTCTTTTTACATTTATAAACATAAGTCTTCGAGTCGGTTATCTTGGATTCAAACTTGAATATTTAAATAATTTCTATATCTTTGGAACGGATTGGGGTATTTGAAAATGTAAAACTGGTTGTCATTAGATTTAACTATTTAACTTATTAAATTAGTATTTTTTATGATAAAAACATAGTGCAGTAGCAGTTTACCTCGCTGCGCTATTCGCCGTTCACATCACCGTGTGACGATACTTATATGGTGATCGCAAAACAATTTCCGATACACGTGATCAACTTTGAGTGACAAGCGATGGCGACAGCGCTGCTAGATTGTGATGGATTTATGAGATGAATCTTAATTTAAAAGTGATAAATAAATATATTTATTATATCATTTTTTAAAGATTTTATTTTTACGTAATAAAGGACCTTTATTGTCACGTTCTCGTTCAAAATAGTTTATCAGGGAAACTACAAACTCTTTGCTTCGACTGTTTAAATGCTTAGGCATATTTTCAACACACTATTTCAAGAAATGCAATACAAAAACTCGAAAATTTAGTTCTTCAAAGAACTATTTGTGCTTAAAAGTACATTTTTTAAAAAAAAAACTATGAAAATAGGCAAAAAACGAGAATTACTCACAAAGATTTAACAACAACACGATATTATACAAAATAATGACTGACATTAGGATAATTGTCAAATAATAAACGACAACCTTGCTGAAAACGGCGCAATGTGACCAACATATCGATAATAAAATTTGGTTTAAGCTAATTTTTGCAGCTTTAATCTAAATAAAATATCTGTTACAATCATTTGCTCTATAAAGTCAAATGAAAAGGTGCTCGGTATCTTAAATTATACAACAAATTTAAATATTTTTGCCAAAATTTTATTTAGTCAGGTTTATAGACTTTAGTGTCAATGTCGATATGATTGATGACGTGCATCGGAAACTGTTTTGCGATTACAATATAATGTTTTAGGTGCGCGACGAGTTGATTGGCTCCATTTTGTTTTGATGCATAAATTTGTCCTAGAATTTATCCATATATTTATTGAACTGAAACTTCTGTACGAGCGTTGAGAGTAAAATCCAAAGCCGTGACACACGAGCTATCGTCACAAAAAGTGGTAATGATCGAAAAAGTGATAAGCCAATGAGGAAGTTGAGATGGGTCTTTGGAGCGTCATACCTCGGTCCCTATGCGAGCTAGGCAGCTAAAACTCGTAATGTAGATGGGGCTTGAAGAGTGGACTTTTTCATGATATTTTGATGACGTTTCGTGCACTATGAAACCCCATCATCAATGGCAAAATAATCTTCCGATTTAAATGAGATTTGGTACGGCGATAGATTGGACTAAGACTTGTAACAGTTAATTTTGACGTAAGCAATGTCAAAAGTTGATGTTGTCTGGTCACGACCAAATTTGGTGGGTAGGCTACGTGAGCGGAGGTGCACACGGTCCCACCCCACAATGTTGGATACGATGTTTCGTTTACATCTTCATCAGGGTGGGAGGGTAGTATTAAGCATTTGATATTAAACGGAAACATTTCCGGAAATATTTCCTGAAACATTGGAAATATATGGAAATATTGGAAATATATGAAATATTTCAAAAATAAGAAAAACTGAAATATTTATTTATAAAAATCATAACAAAACATCGCAAAACACAAAATGCTTATACATAAACACAAATAAAGAATTATTCTTCAAATTAAAAAATAAATTAAGGTTAAATTTGAACAAAAAAAAATTTTTGACACACTAGTCGAGCAAGAGGCAACACTAGTCGCTGTCATCAGCATCACACTCAATAACATTTTCTTGCCAGTCTACTTCCTCAAAATCTTCAATATAGAATCGGAAATAAAAATTGATCTATCGCCGTTTCCTATTTTCTTCAGCAAGTTTTCATTGTGGGATACATAGAGTAGCTTAGCGGCTCTATCATTAGTAAGCCTGTTTCTCTTTTTTGAATGAATATGACTATAAACGCTAAAGCTGCGTTCCGTGGCAGCCGAAGACGCTGGCATCATCAACATTCGTGAAGCTACTTGTGATAATGAAGATGAACAACACAATCCTTTCCACCAGGAGACTGGGTTATCAAAACTACTTTTCCATATGAAGTTATTTTCAAATAATTTGCCACTTCTACAACGGTAATCTGCTATTTCATCTATTATTTCTTGCTACTTTATATTGAGTTTATTTTTTAATATATTAAGTATATGCATTCTATGGCAGAAAGAATTTGGGTTTCATCAAGTTCAGAACCTTGTGATTTTGGATTTAGTAATTCTGCAGCATAATGAATGGGTTTAATAGCAAATTTTTCTCTTTTGTCAACAAACTCCAACAATTCGGATTTTTCTTTGTCGTCAAGTGAGGACAATGCAAGATTATTCTGAATTACCCTTCTAATATCACAAAATGCTTTTACTGCAAAATGAATATTGCTATTATCTCCTACAATTTTTAACCATTGGGTTATGTTATATGGGTATTAACCATTGGGGAAATTTGGGTCCAAAATACTTCGTCATCTAATATCCACTGCTTAACATTTTTATCAATCAGTTATGTTGCTTCTTGACTAACTGCAACTCCTTGTAAACTGAGCCTAGTATTGTATACACTTTTTAAATTGGTCAAAATTGAAGACCAGCGAGTTTTTACTACGCTACGACTTACGAGCTCGGGACTTCCCCGTAGAAATGCGAGGTTGCAAATAAGTTGGTGAATCCTCAAACTCGATATATTCACCTTATTATATGTTTGTAAAACTGTTCTATAGTAAGTTTAATGTTTATAGGGTTACAAAATATGAAAGATATATTAATAAACATCGGGTTTGAATCGTTAATGACAAGATTTAAGTATTTTTAAAAAAATTTCCAATATTTCCAATATTCCCAACATTTCTAATATTTCCGAGACACGTTTGGAAATTTCCAATATTTCCATTTCCATGGAAATATTTCCATTTACAAAACTACTAACAAGTTTGTTTGAATTTGAATTCTTGTAACTCTACAAATAAAACTATTCTTTATATTGTTGCCCTATTGGTAGATATGGTAAGAGACGGTACGATTCTGTGTAGATAATAAAATATTAATAACAATGGACAATAATATTAGCATTACCTAATATTGATGTAATTACACTGGGGTTTTAATGTTTTTCTATTGATACTTTAATTAAGTACATCGATATATATATATTTATACTTCTATACTATTATTACCTGGTTTTGGCGGTTTCAAAAATTGATTGTCAAATTGTTCCTCGTATTGATCTAAGCTTGGTTTTGGTTTTTCTGGTTTATCTGGTGCATTAGGTCGATCTGGTCTATAACCAGGAGAATGCGAAGGAGGTGGTGCATGTTGGTCAAAGCGGTCATTTACGTTGTGAATGTAAGGATAATAATAATCACTACACTTGCGCCATTGGGTCCGAGTTGGTCCAACGTAGCACCTAGAAATAATAATGTTATATTATTCGCCACAGGTTAGTTATTGCCATTTTATACCACACCCTGAGTCGAGATATTTTAGGAACACGACAAAAAAAATAGTGTAAATTTACCAGCTATATGGATATCCTTTGGACAAACCGCATTGATGGTCAGGGCTACAGCAGTAATCCCACGGGTCATGGTTGCCACCTTCTATCTCACAGTACCAGAACCCAGCTTCTTTATTTTCTTTACATAAAGTTCCTCTCTTGCATGGCCATCCGTTTACGCTATAAGCTCGCCAAACATCCAGAGCATTAGGATAGTCTTAAAATATGAAATATTTAAATTTTATTGATTTGATTATTAATTTTTTTTACCTAATCCATATTTATGCGTGAACCCATTTGGTTTTTGTACACTGTGTACGTTTTTGTAGGCGAAGTCAACACAATCGGGGTTGTAGTGATCCCATGTAAACAACCACGAATCAGGATCATGAATGTAATCAACATTGGGTAGCAAATCTCTCTGCATGATATCAGACAAGAAACAATTCTGGCCTGCAATTAGCCTACCAGTACTGAAAATATAGATGTTGAAGTTTATATTTTATTGAAATAATGGTTACTTTTAAGCTCTTACCTAAAGCTAAATGACATACACCTAAAGAATGTTCCTTCTCTTCCCTTGGAACATTCTATTTTGCAATCTAACTCTGTTGGTACGTGGGTAGATTTTATCGTTGCCTGAGGTAGTAATCTAGCTGCAGATCCAAATCCAATGTAACATACTAAAACATATTTAATATAATAATGAGTCTACTTTAGATTGCATCTCTTACTTTGATCTATTTTCGCGCCATCATTTATAATATGAGGTCTTCCTCTGATACCGAAATGATCGACTTCGCATCCGTGCCCGAAACTTCCTCTTTCGTATATTTCGAAGCCAGGTTCATATACAAAGTGTACTTTGGGATCTAATTCGAAAAGTGGACAGTCAGTGAGTTGACAATTATCTATAATTCCTCCAATGATTGGCGATCCGTACCTAAACAAGTTAAAATAATATATAATATAGTGTTGTTTAAAAATACCTTTTTTTGGCGAAAAACCCAGAAGTCTTTTTAAGAAGTTTAACAAAATCCGATAGGATTAAATTTTTTTTATGACCAAGTGTGCTTTGTATGGTGACAGATATACACTAACAATTAGAAAAAATTGCCCCTTTTTTTTTTAATTGGCAACATCAATGAATTTTTGATCATACAATAATTATGTTTTTCCAACGGGTTTTCTTTGGGTGAGGCCAGTTAGGCTTATTTATCTATTATCTTTTGTATTTACCCAAGCAGTGCTTCACTGATATGGATGTCTGTATAATGAAGTGTTAATATAAATACACTGACCTGCACGAAAAATGGATGTCTTAATTTTTTTATGTAGGCATTCATAAAAGTTCAATTTATTTTGTTGTAGTGGGCCGATTTTAATGATTTTTAAGCGATTTGTAGCTAAATTAGTTAACATTTTAGCCTCTTTAAATTTAAATTTATAGTTTTTATTTGTCTATTATACCAAGTAAAATAAAATGTAGATATTTTGGTGAATGTTTGAAACATCTTATGGAATGATTTACCAAAGTAAGGAGTTTAAGAGGTAATTTAGTTTCAAGCTGCATTTTTTCTCTATAGTTTAAATTTTGTTTCAATCAATTCAGTGGCGGATACAGAGGGGGGCCCAAGTGGCCGGGCTTCCCATAAATCTATAAATTGGGTTAAATATTTAGGCTTTTGGTTTAAAAATGGGGCCTAAAAAAGTATATTTTACATTACTTTTTATTTGGGCCCTCCTAAAATAAATTCCTGTATCCGCCCCTAACTCAATTGTTTTTGTTGGAGATCTAACGGGTAATATCAATTTTAGCATTAAATGTATGCCTTTGATTTTGGTCCTCATCAACATACATATGAAATAGTATTTATAGTTTTTGTCACTTTCATTGAAAAGTCATTTTATTATCGTTAATTTGCAATTACTCTAGATATGGTTTTAAGTACACAAGTTTTATCGGTTACCTATTGTTGCTTTAATTAAACATGGTAGATAGTAGAGATTAACTTCTGAACTTAAAACCATCTCTGCCACAGTAATTGTCAAAATTCAATAATAAGACTTTTAAATAACAATGCTATTACAGAAACAATAAACACTATTTTTTAAATGGTTACTAATCATTATTGTCTTCTTCAAAGACAAATATATGTGCATCAAAAAAAGCTATAGAGATGAACTAAAAATCACATTATCGAGACGAGATGCATCTTGTGGCTGGTGTTTTTAAATTACTTACTTTGGTCTAACCATTCCACAGGGTGTTTCAAACTTTCACCAAAATATCACTATTTTATTTTTCCTCGTATAATGAGGTGATTTTAATTAAAAGTCAAATGTTTTAGTTACAAACTGCTTAAAAATTTAAAATCGGTACATTAAGACAAAACCGTTGATTGAACAAATAAGAAGACGCGCAACCTTATGGGCGATTTCGTGGCACAAAATATTGGTGGGTTCATACAGCCAAATAAAATAAAATAAGAATAAAATAAAATAAAATAAGAAAGTTGGTTATATGGGATACCGTACATGCGTTCATACAGCCAAATAAAATAACAAATAAAATAAGAAGTCTTTATCTTTTAACTTCTTGTTTTATTTTATGTGAAAACGGCTTTGCGCACGCTTAATTCTAACCTACAAATATTTTCAGTTTGGATTTAATTTATTTTATAATTTCACATAAGTAAAATGTATAATATAGTAGGCAACGGATAAATAAATATACTATAAATAGTAAAATTACTATAAACAATCGTAAAAGTTAACTTTTATCCAGCCTCATCGTACTGCGCATGAGCAAATATATATTTCTTATTTTATTTTATTTGACTGTATGAACGCACACAAATAAGAATTCCTTATTTCTTATTTTATTTTATTCTTATTTTATTTTATTTGGCTGTATGAACCCACCATATGTTCGAGATGTAGCTGGCGTTACCGTACATTTCCGAGATTTAATTTAGCCCTGCGCCGCGCCGATGCGCTCTGATGAGTGGTTTACAGCGCAGCGGATAAAGAATACTGTACCGTAGTTCTGCTTTCAGTGGACAGAGTGGGTGGTTGCCGGAGGCAGTGTGGCCAGAACTACGGATTCATTCGTAGATTTACGGATTTTTCGGTACAGTACGTTAATAATACAGATTTTCTATTAGTAAACAATTTAATATAATCTACATATATATAAAATGCTAATGTTTATCTATTCTCTACTGAAGTATCGACTTGCTTTAGAAAGTTGCTTTTTTTACTAAAAGATAGCTAATTGGCTCTTCTAAAAACTGTCGTCGCCGGATTTTTTGTTTTTCATTTAATTAAAAAAAAATAAAAAGTATTTTTTTCCTGATGTCGTGGCGGATGCGCCAGGCTTGAACTAGTAATATATGATTAAACAAAGAACGGCGTCAGAGTTGGCTTGGAAATGAAGATCACTGATATTTCATATGTAAATTATTATGCTAAATGTCAATAGTCGTCATTTCCAAGCCAACTAAACGACTTTTTTCGATCATACGAAATATTCAGTACCTATAAAAGAATTTTTATTTTTGTTGTTTATTCTATATTCGGAATAAAATTTACGCATAAATTTTCAATACATAAATGCGGATTTTTCATCCGAAGGTATTTTCGTCAAAAGTATTGCAGATATAACACATTTTAATATGGCAACACTGTCGCGTTTAGTTCCACGCCGTCTTCGATATGTCTTCGTTATGAGTGTTCTATGCGTTGGCCGCAGAACGAGTAGAGGCTCCACCGGAGAGCACTTGAGACGTAAGGTGAAATCAAATCAATCTTGTCACGAATTCGCGCATTAGGTTGCGTATCTTCCCAATTCTTTCAATCGACTACAAACATTTTAATCTATCCGTTTTACTACAGGTCATGGTAGTTTATACTAACCTGAAACTGTAAGATCTACATGTAAATCCTCTTGATTTCAGACATTCCAACTGACAATCCACTATTGAATTAACTGTTAATGAATCTCTTACTACTGAATCTGACAACCTATGACTACTTCTAACTCTCCAGAAACATTCTACAATGAAAAGTGTGCTAATTGTAATAGTTACATTACAATTTCTCTTACCGCTATGTTTCTTCTCTAAAATAACTAAAGGTTCGGAACATGTCTGTTTATTATTCATTGTATATATGTCGAAGTCTCTATCAGGCTCTAAATCCGAGTAATAATCTAGTTCTTTATAGTTTCTATTGCTTAAATAACAGTTATCAGTTGGAAAACTTAGACTTATAGAATATCTGAAAACAATACATTGTAGCAAGTATTAATTATTCTGGTTATATTTTACCTGAATGCATAGGATGCACAAGGAAAATCTTTTTCTTTGACGCATAATAGTTCACATTCATAAATATTAGGAACGGCAAAGAATTTCTTTACGATTTTTTTATGCAGCCGAAAGCCAGTGGCAGTTCGAAGGGAGCATTCTAAATATGAAAATAATAATATTACTATTTGATTATAAACATTTATAATAGGTATACCTTCATTTAAGGTATGCGGTGGAGGTCTTCTTGGTTTGTAAGGTAATATACTGTTATCAAAATCCCGTATGTGTGGTTGGGATGGTAGATAATGACCAGGTTTTGGCAAGGGCAAGTAACTATTTTCAGGAGGAGGTAAATAATTTCCAATTTGCTTTCTAGGAGGCAGCAAACCATAATCTTGATCGTGATATTTATTAAATCCCCAGTAATTATAACCTTGATTATTTCCGTAACCTTTGTATTCTAAATTAATACCTCCAGTTCCATAAGATCCTCCGTACATACCCCAATCGCTTGGAGGCTCCGGTTTGGAATAGAAGTATTGTCGTCTGTTGTCAACTTCATTTCTAGAAAAAAAATGTAGAATTGTATAATAAATACATTAGAGAATGGAACCGAAAAAATATTTCGTTGTGTTACAAAATAATTCTGTATACCTACCTAGATTATAAATATATGTATTTTGGTGGGAAAGTAATATTTACACATTAATTAAAGATATTCTCGGAGCAAGTCGAATTTGGTAGTTTTAAGTATAATAGCAAAAAGAGTAAACCATGAAAAAACTAGTATTTTAATTTTAGTAGTAGAAACTCTTGAATGAATCTTAGTATTATATTTTTTAAGCAGATATTTCGATTATTTTTCAATAGGCTTCAGTGAACTATCCGGACAATAATTTCTTTTAGAAAATGTAGTCTATTTTACGTTAAAATATTATATATTTTTTAGTTCATATGAATAAAATATCTAGTGCTAACACGTTTCCTATAAAAATATTCTAAAAATATTGTATTAAAAAAATGTCTGTACCTCTGTGGCGGATTAATCTCTTCGTAAAAAGTCCTATGGATATTTCGCCACTTACACTCTAAGAAAATCTACAAAATAAAGTAGTTATTTTTTTGTAAACACTGCTGGCGTTAATCAAACGGAGACCAGCTTGTCACCAGTGATTTACTAATAAAGAAATTTGCCTAACGGACAAAAAAAGACAACAGGAAGAGATCTACTTCCCGAAACGTTATAAGCATTTTTTTGTCCGTTAGGCAAATTTGTTTATTAGCAAATCACTGATCACAAGTTGATCTCCGTTAGATTACAGCGCTTTCAGATGAAGCGGACCGTCCGCAGTACCATGAGTCGTGTTGCACAAGACAAGAATTCTTGTCTTGAAAATCTCAATTTCTTGTCTTGTCATGTCATTCAAGACACGACATTTTCAAAGTGTTGTCTTGCAGATTTATTGAATGGCAAAGTCTTGTCTTGTCTTGCAAGACTCTTGAAATTTCTTGTCTTGAAAAATTTTACATTCTAACAAAGACGTAATAATATTTCTATATTTTATTTCATAGAAAGCGTCGCGTCGTTTATCGTTGTAAATTATGTTCTACTTTGTTTACCCGTTTGTTACTTTTATTTTTTATGGTATTTATTTTATTTTTTTATTATGAAAGATTGGTTGGAAAAGTTTGGATACAGGGTGTACGGAAAGGTCATGCTAAAGTGTACTATTTGCGCTATTTGATACTACTTTTTGTTTGCGGAAAAAATTTGTGCATGAAAAGTAGTACCAAATAGCGCAAATAGCGTGCTCCACGAACCCACCATTAGTTTCAACTACCGTTAGTTTTTTTATAATACCATTATTCCAATATAATTTTGTGTATAATACCAATTACCAATATACGGATTGTTGCCTCGACTTTATTTTATTTCATTCTCAACTCTAAAACACTGGCTATGATAGAAAAAAAAATGAACACTGGTCAATATTAATGCCGGGTTTATACAACATTTGCATAAATCGTAATCATAATCACAGTCTTAATCATCGTTATAATCACAACGCAATTTTAGTATGCGTTTATAGAACATTTTCATAACCATAATTTATATATCAGTGAAGTTGGGTAACATAATTAAAGGCTAAGTTCATGGTAGATGTCAACAGGTTTATAAGAAGTGGATAGTTTAACTTTTATGACTATGATTGTGATTACGACTATGTAAATATTGTATAAACCCGGCATAACTTGCGCAAAGACCAAATTATCACTTAAAAAAATGTGTCATTTCTAACTCTCAAGAAATCTTGTAAGCCTCTTGAAATTTCTTGCATATTAAAGTCTTGTCTTGTCTTGAAATTCAAGACAAGAAATTTTGAAAGTCTTGTCTTGAATTTCTTGCAAGACTCTTGGTCTTGCAAGACTTTTTCAAGACTCTTGTGCAACACTAACCATGAGTTTATATAAACAATTTTACATGGGTCGCGTATGCCCCGTCCGGATGATTTCGTCTGACGGCTATCTTGAAAACACGCGGACGAACAGCGCGGACGGGCCTACTCCATCTGAAAGCTCCGCTCCATCTGAAAGCGCTGTTAATGCAGCAGTGTTTACAAAAAAATAACTATTTTATTTTGTAGATTTTCTTATAGTGTCTTAAATACCATGGGACTTTTTTGAACCTATATCTGTATTATCGATAATGCCGCAGGTTTGTATACTGAAGCGTCTAGCCGCTGCCGAGTTACCTCACAAGAAACCTTATGTTTCGAAGCTAAGAGTTCTATCGGACTGTTTTATAAACGCTGATTCAATGAAAGCCATCATTGTTGTATGTGATCAACTTTTGTTTTGTTACGATATTCCTTTCTTCTGTTTGAGCCACATTAGGCCCTTGAGTCCACAGTAGAAGGTTTTCAGTATAAAACCATTCAACAAAAACCAAATAATATGAATGCATAAATTTATGTGAACATTTTTGTGCAAGAAATCATGTAAGCGTTTGAAGCATTTTTAATAATAATATTTTATTGGTGTTTTTTTATTCTTTCGAGTGGAATATATAAATATGTAGTCCTACCTATGTACACTAAGACGATGGCCATTAGTTCCACGGTGAGGGTGATAAGATTCTGGATTACCGTAATGCCCTCCATAGGACCCCCAACCGTAATTATTTAATCCCCAATGATCTCTACTTGGTAATCTATCTGGAGGAGTTCTATCGGGAATGAATTTACTCTCTGAGAATGAATGGTTTGGGGGTCTAAAGGAACTATCAGGCTCGTAATGAGGTGGAGAGTGTCTATGACTGGGCCTCCACCCGTTCGAGGCCGGTAGGTAATGAATTCCGTTATAAGGCCTATAACCATCATTGTGCGAATCAAAACTATCTAAATTGTGTTCTTTGTAATGGTTACTGAATCTATTACTTTGTGATTCGTGTAAGTGATGATCGTATGAGTAGTCTGAAAAGAAATAAAACAACGTTATTTCTTACTAAGTAATTGCTTTAATGTTTTAAATAACATATTGCAAATATAGGGTCTAAATTAAATTATTGAACTTAATATATCATATACTGAACCTTTAAATATTTTGTTTGTTACTTATGTTAGTTGGCCGTTGAAAGAAACATATATTGTACTTTTGTTTGGTATGTATGAAAATTTTAACATGATAGAAGAAATTAGTCTTAGTTTGTGAAGATAAATTTATTTTTGAGAATACAGTCGAAATATCGGGTGTTTTTCAAAAGTGGCTCACCCCTATAACTATTTTATTAATAACATTTGGTATGTTAGTAATATGACATAAGTCATATATAAATTGGGTTTCATCAGGATTGATTAACGTATTCAGTTAGTTTCGGTCTGACATTCTTAATAGAATGGTATATCACCATGGTACCAAGAAAACAAGGTATGATCGATAGCGGCTCCAATTTCGTTAAGTTTGCGCATACCACCAGTGCAGTGACGTCATACGCCATACAAAAAAATATCCAGATTGTTCAATTGCCACTAATAAAAAAAGACCTAAAATAGGGAAGAATTAGGACATAACCCAAAAAGTTATGTCAAATCATCGAGCTTGACATTTGAAAAATTATTTTCACATTTTTACACAATCAAATTTCACAGATGCCACAATCTGTTTGACAATTTGAAATTGGCGCGCAGAGCTTGCCGACCAATGGTGCCGTTTATCACCTGTGACGTACTGACCACCCTGCGCAATATCATACCTTGTATTCTTCGTATCATAGTATATCATATTATCTGATATTGTCAACTTTTGACATTTTCAATTAAAAAAAAATTCTCAATTTCAAATTTCTTCAATTTCAGTCTACAGTATGTCCCCGGATTGTCTTTACAAGAGAAACAACTTTTTTATTATTGGAATTTTGAAAAAAATGCATTTTTCATAAAAATTTTTGCTTGTGTACTAAATCATGATACCTTAAGTAATTTTTGCTCAGAAGAAAATGAATAATAGTCTTAAGCTTAAATGTCATTTTTAGATGTATTGGCATTATTAGCCAACATCAAAAATGATTTATCTAATAGTACTCGTAGGTTTAAATTTTAAAGGTCCGTTTATGTTTTATTTTCTAAAGGCAGTGTCTAACAGTTTGTATATAGATAATATCCTCAATGCAAGTGCTCTTCATTTTCAGTGCAATCGTGCGGAATTGTCAGAGGCATAGAACGTCCCATATAAATGTCTGGGGCAGATATTTACCTCCTCTGCGATTTCCATATTCGTAGTTTCTTTCCCCATCGGGCAGCGGTCTTTGATCAATGGGTGGTAATGGTCTTGGTCGTGTTGGTTGAGTTCCATAGTCCCATCGTTCTCCCGGAGGGCGGAGAGGTCGAGCTATATCTGTTGGTCTCCTGTCTGTAAAAAGAACAACCCTTTAATTATTATAAATGCCACCTAGAGGCAAATATGAAAGCAATTGAATCTCCAAGGCAAATGTTTTAAAGTCTCTAAGAAAATATGTTGGAAAACCTGTGTGATAATATTGACTGTGATATCTGGGAAGATGGATATAAGATAGTTATGCGTAAAACTATTAGGGGTTTTCCTCCTAAACCTCAACTTATAATGGACTTTATGGAAAAAATTGTAAAACATCTGTTCCCAACTCACCCACTTGTGATATATGACTGTGATAATTACAATTATTTAGATAATAATTAAGTTTTTAAGATATTTTTTTATTTTATTTAGATAATAATAAGTTTTAAATTTTACAATTAACGATTTGTGTGAACAACAACAATTAACGATTTGTGTCCAACAAACTAAAAAATAATAAAGCTCCTGGTCCCAGTAATCAGAAGTACTAAAGGCTACTGCTCGTAACTAACCTGGAGACGTTTTATCGTTGTATAATGGCATTAGCTGGGAAAAGCCAATTCCCATCGGAATGGAAAATAGGCAAACTAGTAGGGAAACCAATTTATTGAATGAACCAGCATCTTTCAGACTACTCAGTCTCGAGATGTAGAAAAAAAGCTGTATGAATATCTCATACGAATAAAGCTGGAAGAAGAAAGTGCTCGCAAAGGGGGATTCTCAGACACACAATATGGTTTTCGTGAAAGAATACAAACTGTGGATGCTATCCTTAAAGTAATGCAGATAGCGGAAGAAGCTGGTGCATACAAGAGTAAGCATCGTAGACTCTGCGCAATGGTTACAATTGATGTCAAAAATGCATTTAACGCTTCCTGGCAAGTGATATTGAACAATCTCCAAAAGAGGAAAATAGATCAATGACTAATTGATATAGCATCCTACCTTTCAGAAATAATAATCATAATAGAGGCCGAAGGGTGATGATAACTGTGATGGTAAATAGCGGTGTCTTGGGACTTATGCTCTGGAACGTACTCTATGATGAACTATTGAGGATTGAAATGCCAGATGAAACAATTGAATCGGTTGTTACTTAAACACTCTAAGTCACTTTCTGGTCAAAATGAGTTTACCATGAAAATCAATTAAATTTGATATTTTCTATCAACTGACGCTAAAACACCCTAAGTCCGTTTGTTCTATATACTTTAAAACATTTGCAATCTTAACCGATGTAGCACTTAAACTACCTAAGTCATAGGACGTCTTAGGGTGTTTAAGCGAAAAATTAGTTTCCTTTTATTTCATTATATTACCGTAGAGCAAAAGCAATGGATGCTTATCATTGTCCTTTGCATAGAGGTATAAATAAACAAACATATTTATTGCAAGACATGCGTTTTGTCGAAATGTGCATGTAGCTAATGCGCATTATTGTACTCGTCTAAACTTGGTAAATATTAATCATTTTGTGACCAGATTATTGATTGTACGTGTTCTTAAATATGGAAGAAAACGAAGTTTTGAACAGTAAAAAACAGCGTAAAGGTGTTAGACACGATGCTGATTATAAACGAAATAGTATTCGAGATTCTCGGGTAAAAGGAAATGCACATAAAAATTACCGCGATAAAAATGTCGCTGCTAAAATTTTAAAACCAATGAATTGCCGGTAAATTATATTATAATTTCGTAGTGTTTTCAAGTGCTCCAACTCCCTAAATTTCCTGCGTACAAAGGCCCTCTTCCAATTTTAGAAACTAAATCAAAGCACTTTAAAATTTTATTACAACGAACATAAGCTTTTTTATGAAGAAATTATTAACTCAGAAAATAAAAAACCACGGAAACAAGGAGCTCCCAAAGAGCACTAAGCCAATAATAATTTAAAACATTTTTATTTTGGTTGGTTTTTGTAAACTTTTGTTTTATTTACAGTTGTTTTGCTAAAACACCTTAAGTCATTTTTTTTGTATTTGTTATATCACAATGTGTGTTTTTTTCAATAAATAATTTTGTAGAGAACAAATGGCTTTATATCTTATCTTTCCCCAAATAAATAAATTTTACTAATAAAGTTATATTTATTAATACAAAACGTTTTTTTTATTTCCCAAAAGTTGTAAAAACCGACTTAGTGTTTTTAAGCAACAATCGATTCAATTGTAGTTGCCTTTGTAGACGACCTTGCCATTGTATCATACGCAAAAGATGAAGCTATACTGAGGAGCACCGTCAGCTTGGCAATCCAACGAGTTGCAATTTGGATAGAGAATAATCTACTCACCGTAGCTTCACATAAAACAGTATTACTGACCAGAAAAAGCAAAATGTCCCCGGAGCAGTTTTATTTATAAAGGCAGTTCCTTTATAATAATATAGTAATTTACCTAAGAAATTCTTTGAAATACTGAGTGTGTGAGAAGTTAAGAAAACCACCACCAAGGCCGAGAAAACTGTCAACGCTTTAGCCTTACTCATGCCAAATGTAGGAAATGCTAGAGCATTTAAAAGAAGAGTACTTGCTAGTGTGGTACACTCACTGCTGTTGTATGCTGCACCGGCATGGCATAAAGTATGGCATAAGGTATGCAGCACATCAAAAACGGCATCTGGAGAGGCTATAGGAGTTATAGCTGAAATAACGCCTATTGAACTGCTCATACAAGAACGATATGATAGATACCATGAAATACAACAGTGGTAAGAGAAATGGAATAACGGAATATATGGCAGAGGGACATACAGGTTAATACCCGACATACAACTACGGTTGAAGACAGACAATATGGAGAAGTCGATTACTTCATGAGTCAAGCATTGTCTGACCATGAATGTTATAGAAAAAATTTGTTTGGTCGTCGTAGGGTTGAGAGTGCATTATGCATTTACTGTGGTCAACTCAAATGCATACAACTCAATCATGCATTTCTGTGGTCAGAGACTTTGACTTACCCGCATTTATGATGTCCTTAGTTGAAGGGGAAGAATCATGGAAGGTAATATATCGGATAGTCTAAATTATAATAAGTTGAAAAGAGAGGGAAGAGAGACAACGAGCACCATGACGTAAATCTAGACATCCTTTGCATTGAAGCAATACGAGAGCGGATTCCAGTTGGGGGAGGTTTTTTCAGCCGGTAGAAATCTGGCACTACCAACTGTGGGTATCCTATGCAAGATTTTTCCCTCATCGAAAATAAAAGGAATCTCAAGGCGGAAGTAAACGTCCAAAAACAAAAGCATCATTCAAGATCGTCAAGATATTTAAGGGATATAATTTGGCGAAATAAAAATATGAGCATCAGAAGCAAAGTAAGAATTTTAGGTAAGGCTTAGGTATAAAGATTTTTATATGACTTTATAAGGCGCGAGACCGGTTATGACGTACACGATAGAAACTGGAGCGGAGAAAACAATAACAAAATGGCTCCTAGGAACAACAGAAATGCGAACACTTACCTAGATTTATTACAGTATATACCTTAATGGCCGGAGAAGTGAAGACACAAGAGAAATATGTAAAATTATGTGAAAATATGTGAAACAGGACGTAGTAAAATGGACAAGAAACAGGAGAAGAGAGTGGAGAGACCATGTGCACAAAATGCCAATTGACCGGTTAGCGAAAAATGCTACGGAGAAATAGCCAAACACACATCGACCGCCTGGATGAACGAAGAAGATGAGAATTATTATATTGATACATTTAATATAATAATTCTTATCTTAGGAAATATACAGGGTGTCCGGAAAGTCAATGATAATACTGAAAGGGGTGATGGACCAACTCATAAGCATCCAGAAAAACATAAAAAACATTGTTTTTTTTGTCAATATATGGCGGGCGACGTAGAGGTGTGCGGCGTCTGCTCCGACAATTTTATTGTTTCAGCCAAGTGCATAAAGTGCGATTTTTGTAAAAAGTGTTATCATCCAAGCTGTGTAAATATACGAGACTCATGGTATAAATTTTTAACTGAAAATTCATCTTTGTTCTGGTTTTGTGATCACTGTAAAACTCTTTGGCGATCAAACAAAATTATAGACGAAAATCTAGTTCCAAATGAGTGTGAAACATTACGTAAGGAAGTTGAATGTCTTAACCGTGAGAAGGAACTGTTAAATAATTTAATATCAGAGTTGAAATATTCAAATGAAACGCAAAAGGCGCTGATTTCAACCTACCAAAATCGTGTTGTCGATAAGTCGAGTGGACTATCATCGCCGAATCAGCCTAGGAATTCATACAGTGAAGTGGCTAAAACGCAAAAAAGTGTAAAATCAATTCTCGTCATAAAAAACCAAAACCAAACTGTGCCAATTGATGCTGTGTACGAGGAGGTGACGAAAACTTTAAATCCAGCGAGCGTCGAGGCCCGTATTAATGGAACCAAGAAGATACGAGGGGGCGTCGTTATTGACTGTGACAGTGAAGACTCGTTGAAGAAAATTAAAGATGGTCTGAATGAAAAGTTAGGTAATAAATACGACATTAATGTGCCAAAAATGTTTAAACCTAGATTAATTGTTAAAGATGTTAGAGTTTGCGACTATACGAATAATGAAGAGGTTATTAAGAATATTGTGGCATTGAATGGTATTGGGGAATCCGCGATGTCTGAAATAAAAATAATCACACACTTAAAGTATTTTAATAAAATTAATTTAATTATTGAGGTAAGCCCAATGATACGAAAAATGATGTTAGAAAAGCAATTTATATTCATAGGATGGAAAAAATCATATGTATCGGATTACTTGAGAATCATTCAATGTTACAAATGCTACGGTTATGGTCACGTTGAAAAAGAGTGTAGGGGAACATTAACATGTTCTAAGTGTACCGAGGGTCATAAGTTTAATGCATGTAAATCTATTAATGATGTTTGTATTAATTGTGTAAACATAATAAAAAACTCAGAAAGACTGTACCTGTGGATCACTCCGCTAAAAGTAAAGATTGTTCCATATATTTAAATTATTTATCAGTATTAAAGCAAAGAATTGATTATGGTGAAAATTTGTAATCATTTAAAAATTGCCCACATTAACGTTAGATCAATTCTACCTAAAATACATGTTATAAGAAATTACATTATTTCGAGTATGTTTGATATTATAGCCATGTCAGAAACTTGGCTTACAAAACTTGTACCTGATAATATAATAGACATTGATGGATTTGGAGTAGTAAGGCGTGACAGAGAGGAAGGTAGAGGGGGTGGTATTTTATTTTATGTACGTAACTCTATTAATTTTGCTATTATTGGTGATATGATAACTGTTTATTCGGAACAATTGTGGATTAATTGCAAAATAAATAATCTCAATAATACTTTTGGCATAGTTTACAGACCACCAGGGTTTCTTAATTTTGACCACTTTTGGAAGAATTCGAGCACAATGTTTCTAATAACTTATTAATATGTAATAATCTATTGTGCCTTGGTGACTTTAATGTAGATATTTTAAAAATTGAATCAATATATACACAGCGGTTTATGTCACTTCTTCAATCCTTCAATTTGACTCAGACTATCAACGAGCCTACTAGACTTGGCAATACCGGGGCTACGCTTTTAGATTTGATAGTGTGCTCTGATTCTAGTCGTGTTTTAAACAGTTATGTTGATCCCAGCCTCGATGTTTCCGACCATTTTCTTATTAAATGTGAACTGAAGGTATTTATATCTAAACCTAAGCCCTATATTGTCTCATACCGTGACTTTAAGAACTTTAATCGCGAAGACTTTTTTAGAGAACTTTTAAATGCTCCTTTTCAGGATATTTTGTATATTCAGGACATTAATATAAGGTGAGTGTGTTCAGTGCCCTTATAGTGAGTTTATTTGACTCTTATGCACCAGTCAGGACAGCTCGCATAACGAAAAAAAAGGCACCTTGGATCACACAAAATATAAGATATTTGATGGAGACTCGAAACAGAGCATTAAGCAAATATAAAAAAAGAGAAAGACACTTCAGAATTGGGAGTATTATAGGCAGCTTCGAAATTTTACAAGTGCTACTATTCAAAGAGAAAAAAGGCTTTTCTTGAGTATAATTTACGTAACCGCAGTGCAAAAGATAATTGGAAGCTTCTGAGAAACTTGGGTGTTTATTCCAATGATTCCAAACACATTCCTGATTCTGTGGGTAGTGCTGAGGATCTTGGCGAATTCTTTATCAGTTCCGTTAGGCCTACCACTCCCGATCCTCATACCTTGAATTTCTACTTACATAACAGGAAGAAAACAAATGCGTCATTTGAGTTCAGGATCGCTACGGTTGACGAGGTACGCTCAGCTTTTTTATCGATCGAATCCGAAGCAGTGGGTACCGATGGTATTGGATTGGCCATGCTCCTTTATTGCTATCCAGTTATTCTTCCGTACATTGCGCAATTGCCTAAAGTATCCAGTATCACCAGTATGAGTGATCTAAGACCAATAAGTATCCTTCCAACCCTCTCTAAGATATTTGAGAGGGTTCTTGAATCCCAGCTGAGAGAATACATAAATAAACATAGTCTCTTGCCTCCGATTCAGTCGGGATTTCGGAAAAACCACAGTTGTACAACAGCATTACTCAGGGTAACGGATGATATTTTGGAGGCTGCTGATCGGGGTGACCTCACTGGTTTGGTTCTCTTGGATTACTCGAGGGCTTTTGATAAGTTGAATCATCAACTCTTATTAGCAATATTAAAGTTTCTTGGGCTTGAGTGTCGCGCATTGAAACTTGTCGAGAGTTATCTCTCAGATAGGACACAATCTGTAAGATTAAATGGCACGCTGTCAAGTGTTCGACATATTAATTGTGGTGTCCCACAAGGATCAATTCTGGGTCCATTATTCTTTATCCTCTACACATCACAGCTCGATTCGGGTTTGAGAGATTCAACGTCGCTTCGCTTATATGCAGACGACACGCAAGTGTATATGTCTTTCCAACCAGGAAAAATATTGGAAGCCAATGCCATCCTCCCTAGTGGACTTAGTATACTTCTAAAGACATCATCTAATCATTGTTTAGACATTAATCCCAATAAATGTTACGGTCTTTTATTTGGTAGAATACAGGCTAGAGACCAATATGAAAAATTGTTTTCTGTGTCTTTGGACGGAAAGAGGTTGAATAGCTGTAAATCTGCAAGGAACCTTGGTGTGATTACGGATACTCACTTAAGGTTTACTGAACATATTAACAAATGTATAAAAAAGGCCTTCATAAATTTAAAACTGATCTACAATCAACGTTACATCCTAAATCCTAATCTCAAAAAGAAATTATGTGACACCTTAGTTCTTTCACAATTTACCTATTGTGACTCACTATATGGACCGTGTATTTTAGATCATGATGCTAAACGCATTCAACGACTACAGAACTGTTGTATCTGTTTGATAGGCAGTATAAAAAAATATGATACAGGTATCACAAATAAAATGGCGGAAATTGGTTGGCTCAACATGGCTGGGAGAAGAAAATTTCATTCATACTTACTAATTTATAAGATAATCAATAATAAAAGTCCATGTTATTTGTTTGATAAAATTAAATTTAGGTATGATGAACATTCACTGGACTTGCGTCACAAGTTTAATATCGCTCCCCCTATACATCGCACAACTCTGTATGAGAGATCATTCAGTTATCAGGCATGTATTCTTTATAATAGAATTTCTGTAAATCTTAAAATTAACTCTTATTTGAAATTTAAAAGTTCTATACGACAGTTAATATTTAATTCTTCAATAATTTAAATGTTCAGATCTTATAATCTCCCGTCATGCCTCCATTTTAGTTTGTTTTGATTTATTTATTTATCTACTTAATGTACTTACTTGTTAATTACTTTCTGTATAATTATCTATAATACGGGATTAATTATTGGTTGCCTTTTTTTTACTCTTAGAATTATTCTCTTTGTGTATCTATCATATATAAATACTTATCAATTATTTCATGTTTCATGTATAAATATTTAATTAATTGATTTTCGGTATATTCTAACTATGTTATTCTACCCTTTAGTTTTCTATTATAATTATTATTGATTTATTATAATATTTTTATATAATATATATTAATTATGTCTACTAATTAGGGTTAAGTTAGGAAGCTAAGCTTCAACTTCGCCTTTTGTGATTTTTTTAAATTTCGCAATAAAGTCTTTATTATTATTATTATTATTATTATTATTATTATTATTATTATTATTATTATAATATGACCTTAGTAAAAAATCGATGGTTTTCGAGATAATGCCACTTTAATAAAATTTGTTAAAATTGTCCACTTGGAACAGATTTTCGGGTGTCACTCCTAAAGGAAATTATTATTCTTAGATTCATTGATAAATGCACGATAACCAGAATGGATATCGTGCCAAATTTGGATATCTGTCCCGATAAAGGTTAGCTGTGTGTGTCTAGACCATTTCCTCTGCATTCTCCATAAATGAGATACATGTTTGCATACTCCTGGGCGGTATACGGCAGCGGAATATTAAACAGTTCAATCACCAACACAAATAGTTCAATCAACACAAAGTCCATAGGAAAGTCAGGTTACTTCAGTTGATCTCCAATACAATCAAATCCAAATCAAAAGGTAACACACAAGTCCAGATACTTACAAGCAAAAGTAATTAACAGTATTGGCACAAAATAACAATAAATGTGTTTTTGCTTGATGCTATGGCGATAACACTTGTTTCATGGCCTCCTAGTCTAGGCTGTTGATTTTTTTTTTAAATTTCTCGTAAGTGAAATAAAACTTTTTATGACCATTCACAGTTGCAAAACCTAAATCAGAATTTAAGAATTATTAATTTTTTTAGGAGTGAGCCGAAAATTTGTTTCAAGTGGACGATTTTAACAAATTTATTAAAGTGGCAATATCTCGAAAACCGTCGGTTTTTTACTAAGGTCATAATAACATAAGTTCTTCTGGATGCTTATGATCTGGTCCATCACCTCTTTCAGTATTATCGTTAACTTTCCGGACACCCTGTATAGATCGTAGCTAGGAAAATTCTTTATATTGAGGAAAAATTCATTCCTTCATGAAAATGTTAAACCTTAAGAACAGTGTCGCAGTCAGTTTACGCTTACGTAAGGATTGATGAGCAGAGAACAATATAGACTAGAAAAATCTAGATATGCGAATCTAAGAGCTGAACTGATTTGAAGTAATTGTTGCGTTAGTGGGTTAGATGATATCCGACGTTATTATTTTGAAATTTTATAGTATGTTAATAGCGTAACAATTTAAAATACCGTATGCCCCTGATCCATCACCTCTTCTGTTCCCATAGTATCCATGTCTTCTATCTCCATAAACTGAAAAAAGTGAGTTGCTGGGCCTTTGTCCACAGTTCACTTGAGCAGCATTTCTATCTCTGGTGTAGTAGTCATAATCCGGATCAGTTACGATTTCCCTAACAACATCGATTTGTGGCAGTGACAAGGCTAGCAATTCGCATTCTCCCTTTCCTCGACCGGATGGATCCAATCTAAAGAAGGAAAATTGTATTATAACAATGTAGTTTTGTACCATTTTTTATACTATATTCATATTTTGTTTGTGGAAGCCGTGGAAGCCAATGGCTCAGCGCCAAGTGTGTTTGACTGCTACCTTTAACTATATAACCGTTATATAGTTAAAGACTGCTACCTAACCCTCGATGAGGGCTCGAGTCCTAGTCAATACGGTTGTTTTATTGATTTAAGTAGAAATATTTGTTTATCTAAATTGAGCATCCATCGAGTCATCGCCTCGAGGAAGGCAATAGTAAACCACTTTGAGGATATATGCTTTGTACAGCTTCGCAAATAGTGCCATTCTGGTTCGGCGGTAAACTACCATGCTTTTGTGATAAACCTATGACACCCATCACAAGTCCATACCAGAATTACAAATACAAAACAAGCGTAGTATCTGGAACGTTTGAAATCGTTGAAAAACTTATTTGTAGCGTTTGAAAAAAAATAGCCTGTTCTATTCGGAATAAAAATGACTTTTTGCGCTTCGGCTGTATGTCGAACGTACAGCCTCGCCACAAAAACCGTCATTTTTACTCCTAATAAGCAAATATACTATTTTTTCACAACTATGTCCTAATAAGATATTTCGATTAGAAATATTTTTAGTACCTATAGCCGTACCCCGTACTTCCGGAAACAGCGGAAGTTGGCAAAACAATTTTAATATATTAAACGAATACCTCCATTTTTTCTTGTAGATTTTAATTCTCTGTAAAATTTTATGAACTTTCATATAAGTCATTCTAAAATAGAAATTAATCGTTTCTCAGAAAAAAAAATCCATTAATATTTTTAAAGGAAAAAAGGATCAAAAGTCGAAAGCAATAACAAATATTGTCATAGAATTAGAAAAAAAACAATTAGCAAAGAAAAAGCTAAAAAAAACTAAAATATTTTTCTATTAATACTATTGTTTTGCAAATATCATACAATGACCTATTTTTTTATTTTTGTAATATGACATAGTCTAGAATTTTGCAATGAACAATAGTGTTATGCCTGTATTACCATTTTCCGTTTTTTAAGAAATATATATAAGTATTTTATAGCATGAGGGGAACTGGTTTTTAGGTTTTCTCATGACTAATATGTTTCCAGTCAAACTAAAATGCAATTAAATTAAAATAAACATAATAAAATAATGGTAGTAATTTGAACAAAACCTTTTTATAAATTCATGACTAAATGGATGAGAAAAATGCATTTATAGACCTTGGCTTCTTTTTAACGCAGCCATTTGGCATATCATTTGATTATACATGGTGTACCTAATAAACTAGACCATTAAATCGTATATTTTTTACACAAATTACATTTTCTGAGGTGGCTATTGGTCTGTTCCTTGCTTATTCATGCCACTTTTTCAGGTATATCGTTATTCTCATTTCTCTAGATTACATTGTTTAGTCGTGTCCTTTTTAGAGTCTAATAGCTTGGAGATTGAACCTTCCGGATATTTCTTTATCAATAATGGCTTATTATTATCTAGTCGCACAAAAAGTCGCACATTTGATTCATAATGATTCATAGTTACAATATCGATTAGTAAATTTTAACAATAACATATATATTATAACTGTAATAAAAAATATACTCTACATTTATTGCGAATGGTTCACTGCATTTCCGCTTGTTTCAAGATCTGACCTCTGATTGTGCGTGAGGATGACTCTGCATTCTCAAACTTACTATCGTATTGCATTTCATTTAAATTTAGATATTTTAGATGATGAATAAAATGTTTCATTTAAATACTTTTTTATGTCTTTTAGTATAGTGACAAAATATCACTTGATATACTTGGGATACTGACTAAACTATATCGAATGTACCCTTCATAATCTGAATACATCTTCTCCAATAACTCCTATCCAGAAGTCAATTATGCATTTAGCACAAGACGCAGAGAAATTCTAGTTCATGATCGCCACCCTCCAATGAGGAGAAGGCACTAGATGAAGAAGAAGATCCAGAAGACTTCATTTTTATTATTATTATTATAATTTGAAGTAGGTATTCTAATATACTCATTAATAGTTCAATTCTATTTTTCCTTTTGTCTTCACACAAATTCTGTTTTCATTTTGGAGTTTTCCGTATAGAGGGGAGAATAGAACAGGTGACCAAAATTTCACCTTTTTTTTCTAATGTTGAGAGATGAAAAGGATATTTAGGCAATCCATGACTGAATTTAGTGTTGTAAGAAAAGCGAAAATATTTAGTTTTATTCTCCGTCTCTGTCACTATATTAATATCAGATTTAATTTTTAAGAAAGTAAGAAAAAGTTTAAAAGTTAAAGGTTTAATTTCGGTCAAGTCTAATGTGTTTACAAAAAATGTACTTAAGATATTTTGGAAACTTAAATTTGTATAGACATATTAATAGACATAGACACAACAATAGAAGTTATTAATACAAAGCAAAATAGGAAATTTAAACCAATCCAAGTATATTCTTTCCACAGTCGCAATACCTTTCACCGAAAATTTCATTTATATTTAGTATCTACTTTATATAAATATTGTCACTTTCTCTCCCAGACTCAATCTCTAGATACGCCACTGTTTTTCAGTGATATCTATTTAACCGGCTACTTTCTGATAATGTAGAATCAGTAAGCGGCCCACAAACGGTCAATATTATTGCGCAATATTTCATATTGTGCAATAATATTGACCGTTTAGGGTTTACATTGAAAGGTTGCACAATATATTGTGTCAATCAAAAACAGTTTGATTTTTATTGTACAATAGTGATTAGTTTGTATCGTGTGTGGATAATATTGCACAATAGTTCAGTATATTTTTGTTTTCTCTGCGTGTTTGTCACGCTACTCCGCTCTATTTAGAATATTTAGATCAGTGGTTTTTCAGCAAATATGGGATCAAAAGCAAAAGAGGAAGAAAGACAATTTATTTTAGAAGTCATCGAAATGTGCCATTCTTTGCCAGCTTTATTGAATACAAAAAGCACAGAATATAGCAACAGAAATAAAAAAAAAATAACAATATGATGAACTACTAGGGATATATAAGGAAAAATACCCTGACGCTGATAGAAAACAATTGATAAGCAATAGCAGCTTGTTTTTTCTTATCCATGTTAACCAAAGTGCAAAACGAAACTAGTTATTGAACAAATTTATTGTACTGTTTGGAGATAACTAACAATATTATTGGGCAATATTATTGCGCAAACATATTGACCGTCTGTGGGCCGCCCCTTAAGAGAGGGTTAATCACCGCGGCCTTAAATATCTATTGCGTCCTCCTTTGTTGAGTTACATATCATCAGTCTATAACTCGTCATACATGGGGATCTTCCTGTTGTAGAAGGACAGGGTATTTTCCATCCTACAGTGACAACAGATTTTCATCCTCCGAGGAGTGAGTATCTACCATCTACGAGGGTATACACCCTTCCACGGTTGGGGTTTAGCACACCGTGAGTTTCACATTCTCCGGCTTAGGTACCCGTGAGGTGGAGACTCGAGGATCTGTCTCCATTTTGTCTCCATATAATAGAGGATTAATTTTTTCCTATTGCCTCCTTGGATTTGAGGTCAATTACACCGCAAGGGTTAGTCGGTCCACTTCTACAGAGCCCCGCATGTTGAAATAAGGGACACAATGGGTTGTTGCAATGTGGGAATACAATTGGTTGCCCACTGGTGCCCCAAGGCTGGTTGAGACCATTTGAGGCTAGTCTTCTATCAAGCCACGCATCCTTTCGACCTGGTTCCGCCTTCATATGAATTAGGTTTTTGGAGAGGTTGTCTTCTAACTAACTAACTAACTTCTAACTGTCCAGGCGATTAAGCTAACCCCACAGACAGTATGCCTGGTATGACGGACAGAGTAGTCCCATCCGGCATCGTTATACGTCTTGGTGCAATTTCACGTGTTTCGTGTTTTTTACACAGCCAGGGTCAATTCAATGAGATGCTCCTTAGACCAAGCCAAATTACCAGAGATGATTCCCCCTGGCACCTGACTAGGAGCTTCTCCACCAACGACAATGTCTCTCATCTCCTCGAGGAAGTACTTTCTGATAAACTACTCCTATATTATTAGTATATTATATACTCGGTCTACTAATACGAGTTAGGTACGTCGATTTGACATCGAGTTACGTTCGAGTTGTCGATTCTCTGCTGGTCTGTTTTGCTGCTGTAATAGATCATAATAATTAAAACGTAAATTTCTCCATCTTGAAAATAAATACTGGCAATTGCTTCTTAGAAATACAAAATCCTTGTTTATATGCTAGAAATTACACAAAATCTGTTATACCAAAAAAAGCCGGAAATTAGAAAAAATCTCTCTCTTCATCTTAACATGATGCAGATCGGGTGTACTCCAAACGCTCGTAGAGTTGCAAAAAACTCTGCTCCGCAGTGTTCTGCCCGATTAAGAAACGCATAAGTGTACTCTATTTACTATGATCGTCTACTGGATCGCACCTACAGAGAACAATATCTCCTTTTCACACCTACGTCACTATTTAACATGTAACTTCCTTGTCTACTACTTGTATTTTTGTACTTTGCCAGGAGAACTGTCAAAACTGTAGTAGGTAGTAGGTCTATTTATAGGGCGTTGCAAGCTTAATAGACATTATGAACAGAAATGGTATGTACTAGGCGATGACAATTGGAAAAAAAAGTTTCCAAGTCATTAAACTTTTTGAAAAGGATGCGACTGGACAGATAAGAGAGCTACAATAGATCCGAAAAGGTGTTGTGTAATTGGCCAATATAGCTACTTTATAAAATATAATTTAATACATAACTCCAATTATCGACTCGAGAAATAGTTATAGCTTAATCAGTATGTAGCTTACCTGTAGTTGAATCCTTCACAAGTAAATCTTCTTTCGTCACCGCATTCCCATTGGCATTGTTCTACAGTATCACAGAAGAGCAGTTTTCTTACTAAACTCCTTACGACTCTTTTACCAGCAAGTGTCCTTCGGAAGCATGCTGGAAAATTATCAATAAATATTAAAAACTAATTAAAACAAGGGAAACACACTATTTCTAAGACCTGTCTAAAGGCTTTTAAATAGTTCCAGAGACATAATAAATAAACTCTTAATATTATTGACACGGTATCTTTATTATTGGATATTTGTCAATGTAGTAGTTTTTGAGGAATAACATTTCAAAAATTTAGCAATATTGACAGGAAAAATTTTAAACATATTTAAAAATATGAATATAAATAGTTTTATAGTTGGCTTTATTTTAATATTATAAGATATGTAATTGAAGGTAAATAGTAGCAACTAAGCAAGTGCAAATTTCCCCGCCGATATTCGTTTACGTATATGCAAATATCATACCACGACCTCATTTGAAGACCAACTTCAATCAAAATTACGAAAAGATTTAAAACAAAAGCTAATTATTCCAAGGATTTTACCACAATGACCATTAGTGTTTCCAAAATTTGATGGATGTGATCTTTTTATCGGCTTTAGATTTCATTTGTGTTTTTTATACAGGGTGTATATGGATAAATGAACAAATTCAGAAAAAAAATATTTTTTTTCGACTTTTTACTAAAAAGTTATTTGCTTATACCGGGTTGGTCTCAAAAGTGACTCACCCCTATAACTCTTTTATTTTATTAAATAAAAAAAGAGATTTGGTATCATTCATTTCATGAATGCTACCAGTGAAGATGATTTGAAACTTTTGTTAAATAAAGGGATTTTGTATTAATTAAAAAATAAATAAATTCAATAAAATACAATATTCGAAATTTATATCGAAAATATATCTAATCTATATTAATAATTAAAAGTTAGGTTTTGAATTTCATTCTAAAATCAGTTCAAAACCCGTTTCAATCCGTATTTTATACCGGGTGCGTTTCAACAGTGGCTCACCCCTATAACATTTTTATTTTTTCAGATAAAAACACAAGATTTGGTATGTTTGTATATGACATAAATTAGGATTGATTGACGTATTCAATTATTTTCGGTCATTTTATTAAGATCTTCAGATATCACCTTATGACATATTTGCTCAAAAACAAATTGTATTTTAAATTTCAATCTAGAGTGCCATGGCTGTGTTAAAAACACTAATTGTTAATCAAAGAGCCTTGGAAAAATAGATTTGATCGTCTAATGATTTTAGTGTCTTGTCCTGGTCGGTTAAAAGATACCCAAATCGTAGTTTTAATCTTATCTCATTTTTTTCAAATGGAACGAGGGTGGCTAATTAGCATATTTGGAAAAAGCATTTTTTACAAATAATTTGATACCACACACTTGGTATTAATTAGCTGCATATCTAAATGAAAATAAACTAAAATTCTGATATATAACAGTAAATTTAGAACTTTTTTTTCTCTACATTTTTTTTATAAAGAGCACCAACCAAACCAAACCTTAGCAGAAATAAATAAAATTCCAATTCCAATAAATGGAATTAGTAATATCTTGTATATACAGGGTGTCCAAGATATAAGTGCAAATATTTTAACTGGTAGTATAGTTCAACCCCAGAAAAACGCCTATAAGGTTTTTTTCGCGAAAAAAATTTTTTGATAATTCGGAAATTTTTGAAAATTTTTTTGGAATTTTTTTAGTTTTTATTTAAAAAACATAATTTCTTGATAATATGGTAACATAGGTAGTAGATTAAATTTATAAAAAAGAAAATTCAGAAAAGATCCAGTGGTTCTCAAAATTTAATCAAAAAATATTTTTTTTGGAAATTTTCAAAGTAAAGTAACTCCGTTTTTTTGGCTTATTTGAAAAACAATAAAGAGAAAATATGTTTCTTTTATCCAGATCTACCACCACTTAAAACACTTATTTCTGGGACACCTTGTATAAACAAGGGTAATATCTTACATCAAATTTCGAAAAAAAAATAGCAGGCGTCTTTCAACATTTTTAGCTACAATTATTGATCTAGTAACTTGACATATGACATAAAACTTTTTGCTTTGGAACATAGGTATTTATATAATTTGAGATTATCATTTACATTATTATTTAAAAAAAAATATCTTGATTTTTAAAAAGCAATCCCCGTCCGATGTTTTTTAAATTATTTATTTACACACTATAGTCCCTATAGTATGCTTGAAAATCTTAACATTTCATCTTAACACAGATTTTGCTGATTATAATAATTAATGAGAGGATATTATTGTTAATACGTGAGTTTTTTCTTAAGGTTATTAAAGCTGATAATAATCTTTTTCTCACTATTTTTGTAAAATCTGAATAGGTGTTTCGTGTTTTAATGATTAAAATGTTTAATTCATTATATGGGTAAAAACATAAAGCGTTGTCATTAGCCTTCTATTAGCCATGTTTGTGACATTAAACATATACAGGGTGTCTCAGAAATAAGTGCAAGTATTTTAACTGGTAGTATAGTTTAATCCCAGAAACACGCTTATGAGGTTTTTTTCGCGAAAAAAAAATCAAAATTTTTTGGAATTTTTTTTAGTTTTTATTTAAAAAACATAATTTCTTGATAATATGTCAACATAGATAGTAGATTAAATTTACAAGAAAAAAAAATCCAGAAAAGATCCAGTGGTTCTCAAAATTTTAGCAAAAAATCATTTTTTTGGAAATTTTCAAAGTAAAATAACTCCTTTATTTTGGACTTATTTAAAAAACGATAAAGAGAAAAAGAGTTTCTTTTATCGAGATCTACCACCCCTTAAAATACTTGCACTTATTTCTGGGACACCCTGTATGTGATGGGGATGATGATGCTCTATTATTATTATCCTGCAATGTAATTTAACTTTTTTTTTTGGCAAATAAATTATTTATTTGAAATGAAAATTACAAAAATTGGTTCATTGGTTTATTTATTTTATTTATGTAGTAATTTACACAAAATTTTTATCGCTTTTACTAAATTTTGGTATTTGATTTTTACAGGGTGTTACAAATTCGAGCCACGAGGATTGTTATCTCGTAACCGTAATAGATACGAACATCATAAGTTGCGCCTTGGAATGTTTGCCAACATGTTATCAAAAAAGTTGAAAAAAATGATTTTTTGGAAAATAATTTTATTTTTTCCTGTCATTACTTTTGAGAATCTAATTGCACATTCTAATGGCCACTTTGTCAAGGCTACCACCAATATTTTTTTTAAACTACCAAGTGTTTGTAGATTTTCAAATTTTGACGAAAGGAGACCGAATTCTTTCAAAGCATAAAATAAAAAATGCACGTCTGTATTTAAAAAAATTAAGTTGGCCTATGTACATATCTCGCAAATTATCAGCTAATTTAAAAATCTAAAAATACTACCAGGTGGCCTTGACAAAGTGGTCATTAGAATGTGCAATTAGATTTTTGATTTTCTTAAAAGGAATGACAAGAAAAAATAAAATTGATTTTTCAAAAAAACAGTTTTTTTTTCAAAAAACTCAGCAATCCTTGAAAATGTTCAAACTTTTTTGATAGCGTTTTGCCGAACATCCCCAGGGCAACTTTGCCCCAGTTTAAACATGTTCGTATTTATTAGGTTTTACGAGAATTTTCTTTTTTGAATTTTTATATAGCGGGTGCGTCCCAAAAGTGGCTCACCCCTATAACATTTTTATTTTTTCAGATAAAAAAACCAGATTTCGTATGTTAGTATATGACATAAATTGGGACTGATTGACGCATCCAATTGTTTTTGACCACTTCCTGTTTCACCGGAAATGACTACAACTTTTGATTTTTAAATTGCACACTTAAACATTACCGTTTTTGAAATATTTTCAATTTTATGAAATTGCAGTAAAAATTTTAAAGCTTTATTTCTCCCAGAGTATCAAAGTTTTTAATATTAAATATTTACTGAAGATTATTTATTGATAAGATATTGTGTTGCAATAATAAAAATTTTACTACCTTATACAGAGTGTCCAAAAATTTATATTAAATAATTACTAGCTTTAAACGGCAATAACTTGTTTAATTTAAATGGAACACCCTATATATTTTACGTGAATCAGATGCACAATGTAATTGTCTATCAAATTGTATTATACCATTATTTACCCATCTCTTCAAGTTTTCGTAGAAAATGCATTTTCTTATAATTTAGACCTCATTTATCACTATACCCATGGAATATTGACATTTCAGATTTTTTATAGCACCATAATATGTACAAAATGTACAGGTGGTAAATATTGCAAGCCCATTGGCATAAAAAAAACTATTTAAATCTTTGTAAAAGAGTATACCAATTAAATATACCACCATTATTTCCTACCAAAAACACCAAAACTTAAATTGTTTTAATTAATAATATATTCTAAATAAATGTGGATTTGGCTCAGAAATCAATATAATAATAAGTTATGAAAATGAATGTGTCTGTTTTTATAAATAAGCATTCGTCAATAAATGAAATAAAATTTATAAGGTGTTACTTTTTACCACACTGTCTAATACACACACACAAAATTCAGTTTTTTAGTATTTGGAGCAATTATTACTACAACGTAAACAGTCAATTAATGTAGTTTAAATACTGTGATCATATTAATTGGTCCTCTGTAACAAAAAATATTTAAACAGTTTTTTATTTTTTTTTTAATTAAATAAGCGAACTATATCGACAATATTAGTATCTGTACCCTTTGAAAATTTGTTACATCTTTAAAAATAAGCTAAAATGTCAATATTCCATTGGTATAGTGATAAATGAAAATGCATTTTCTATGAAAACTTGAGGAGATGGGTAAAAAATGGAACAATACAATTTGATAGACAATTACATTGTGCATCTGATTTACGTAAAATATATAGGGTGTTCCATATAAATTAAACAAGTTGTTGCCGGTTAAAGCTAGTAATTATTTAATATAAATTTTTGGACACTCTGTATAAGGTAGTAAAATTTTTATTATTGCAACACAATATCTGATCAATAAATAATCTTCAATAAATATTTAGTATTAAAAACTTTGATACCCTTGGAGAAATGAAGCCTTAACATTTTTACTGCAATTTTATAAAATTGAAAATATTTCAAAAACGGTAAAGTTTAAGTGTGATAAACCTTAACCAAATTTACCTTTATTTTAATCGTAGAATCTAAAAATAGAATAATATACAGGGAGTTCCATTTAAAAAAATACAACTATAATATTTTTTACACATTTGGGACACTCTGTATCTTGTAAAAATATTTTTAAATTGTAGCTCTAATGTCCTTCAACGAACCCAAAACGTACAATTTGTAAAAATCTAATCGTTTAGTTACAATACTCCGTGTCGTATGTGGTGAACAACCCTGTATTTGGAAAAAGCATTTTTTTACGAATAATTTAATACCACACACTTATTGGTATTTCGAGTCAAATTTTTGTTACGAACCGCAAGTTATAATTTTAAAGAAAACATGCGAAAATGTCAAAAGTTGACATATGACATGTCATTTTATTCAGAGTGTTATTTTCTATCGAATAAAGTAATAAAATACTGAGGGTGTCATTTAAAAATCAAAAGTTGTAGTCATTTCCGGTGAAACCGGAAGTGACCGAAAACAATTGAATACGTCAATCAATCCTAATTTATGTCATATACTAACACACCAAATCTCGTTTTTTTAACTGAAAAAATAAAAAAGTTATACGGGTGAGCCACTTTTGAGACGCACCCGGTATACTTGATTTTTAGTAGGCAGTTACCAGTGCTCGTACCCCGAAATTGTAGCATCCTGTATACTTTTGTAGACTAAGTAACAGCATATTTCAATAGAGCATTACTATTTGTCATATAGAAGTTTTATTAAAATAAAATAAATACTGAAAGAGAAACAACTTCCTGAGAAAGTCAAATACAAATTAAAGCAATATTTATTTACTTGAACACCATTTTTACTTAAATTACTTGATTTTTAATAGACAGATATTCTTGTAATCATTATTAGAGAATTTTACCTTTAGCATCTTCTATGATTATTATTGATCCATCAACGCTACAGAATCCACTTATAATTATTAATAAAAGAACACTAATTATCACAGCACAACGGTTTCCGATTATCATTTTTAAACTATTATAATTTAGTAAATTATCACATTTCTGCGGAGAAACATAAACAAACATTTGTTGTTTTGCGTTTCCATATTATGAAAATGTTTAAACTTAATTTGAACGCGCAGAATAGAATGAAAAAGACAAGGATTCACAAGATGCTATTTAGCATACAATAGTGCGGAGATTTTGCGTAATTTGCCTTAAAAACAATTAGTTTTTTTTGTTGATTCGATTTGGTAACAGGTAGGTAACTAAATTAACCGTTATTTTTTTTTCATTTATAAACAACGCTTTTCAAAAAAACTAGTAGTAATTTCAAAAACTCATAACCTTGTTTAAAAAATGTAATTTACGCGCAAACGGTATCAATAGCACTATTTTTTTAAGATAGTACCACTGAGATTGGTACCGGTACTACTGGAAGTAAGTAAACGTATTGGGTAGGTTATATGTGCGATAGCCAAGGATAGAGTATCTATTTGCGATGGATATTTTTTTTTAAATTGGAATCATTATTTTTCTGCATTGTGGGTGCGTTTTAACGTTGATAGATCTATTCAATTGCACACAGTTAATTTGTGACGTTTAAATTATTTAAATTTGTCATTATTCTGTTTTTTGTTTGTTATGTGTACCGAGCGTTTCAAAATCCGTGGACTAATCTTTACGAGTGTATCTTTATACAGTAATAAAAAATCAAGAGCAATGAGATTTTTTATATTTTTTTTTGTATCGAAAAAACTTTTACGTGATAAATTTAACGTGAATTTAAAGTGAAAAAATCATTTTTACATATATGTCATGTGTGTGTCATGTTTACAACTGTCATGCCGGCAGTTTACAAAATACTCATTATACAGGGTTAGTCTTAAATAAGTGCAAGTATTTTTTGGGTGCTATACTGGGTGCGTCTCAAAAGTGGCTTACCCTTATAACTTTTTTATTTTTTCAAATAAAAAAACGAGATTTGGTATGCTAGTATGGTTAAAAATTTAAAAAAATTGTAATTCCAAAATTACAGTAGCTAGCGAAACGCGGTTTTCAATTTAAGATTAGGAATAATATTTGCAACAAAATTTGTAATAACATCAAAATCAAAGTCGCAGTTTTTGAGGTAAAAAAATGAAATATTTTTAAAAAAATTATAACTCAGAAACAGCTAAGAAAACGCGGTTTTCACTTTTATGTACCAAACTTATACTTTAGTATGGGTGGCTATTAGTGCCTCCCGGCGCCGACGCCATTTTTTCAAATGGAACGAGGGTGGCTCATTAGCATATTTGGAAAAAGCATTTTTAGTATTGAAAATACTTCTAGCCGCGTTTATATGGGACCCATCTTTGAAAAAACGACATACTAGAAGCAACATGGGTTCAATAACCTGCCTGTCAACACGTACTTAAGTTGATAGAGCCGGCGTTGATGAGCGAATAGGGCAAGATCGAGTCTGGACCGGCGCGGCGGATAAAGAAAGGGATATTATTTTAAAAGAAAATATGTCAAGGCATGGGTTGTTAGGTACAGTTTGGCTATTTTAATCTAACTATTTCCGTATGAGAAACAAGGAGCAAATTATACGAGAAAGAGCAGAATCACATATCACACATATATGATTATTATTTTTTAGTATTGAAAATACTTCTGGCCGCGTTTATATGGGACCCATCTTTGAAAAAACGACATGCTAGAGGCGACATGGAGTTCAATAACCTGCCTAATCAACTTGTCAACACGAAAGTCGATAGCTGAATAGAACAAGGCCGTCCGAGGGCCGAAATGAGGTCTTATTAGTGTGGGCCAACTATTTTATGGATATGGATGTTTAGTCTCTGAAAGCCGATATTATTATTGTTGGGACTGTAATTTCTACTTAATCACACACCTTTTTTCTATTTAATATCTTTACTGATTATAACTACAGAAAATTAATTCGACAAAAACCTTTTCGTTCTTCTTCGATCGGCTTCATTGACAGTTCTTCTTGTCTCTCTCTCTCTCTCTCTCTCTCGATACTTCCGCTACGGTTTCGCGCGCAAAATTTAAAATTTAAAAATTAAGATTTGGCCACAACATGCCGCCCGCTTTGAAATATATAACTATTTCAAAAATACAAACAAAATTATTTAAAACTGCTTACAAATTATGAATATCAAATATTAACATTAACATAATTTAAATTTCAAACTTAATCTATAAATCATTAGAGTCTGTAGGCAATAAGCACACTCTTGTGACGGCGCGTTTAAAACTATTATTATTGACCTTTACTGTTACGACACGCACTACACCATCTGGACCTGGATGAAGTTCCTCGATTCTTCCCGATGGCCATTTTAATGGGGGAGTGTTGTCTTCCTGGAGAAGGACGATGCTACCAACCTTGAGCAGTGCTACAGCATGTGATCTCCACTTTGTTCTTGTTTGTAATTCACAGAGGTACTCTGTATGCCACCTCTTCGTTCATATCGCTTTAAACGATTCTCCTTGATGTCGAGGTACGACTTGTCCGGCAAGGCTGTCAAACTTCTTCCTAGCAGGAAGTGAGCGGGTGTAAGAGGGATTGAATCAGGTGAGGATAATAAGGGACAGATAGGCCTGGAATTTAATATTGATTCGATTTGAATTAAAATTGTTATAAAATCATCATAGTTTAGATTTGCGTTTTCCAACTACCCTCTTGAAATGAAACTTAAAACTCTTCACGCCTGCTTCCCACAAACCTCCGAAGTTCGGGGCCTTTGCTGGGATGAAATGCCAATTTATATTCTGGTCTGTAAAATAGAAATTAACTTCATTTGTCCTGAATTGTTCTCTTACAAAATTGAAAAGGTTCTTTTGTTCAGAGTTGCCTCCTATGAAGTTTGTTCCATTGTCTGAAAAAACACTTGCAGGTTTTCCTCGGCGTCCTATAAATCGCCTATAACAGGCTAAGAAACTGTTAGTTGTCAAATCTAAAACAGCCTCCAAATGAATAGCCTTTGTTGCCAAGCATATAAATATACACACATATCCTTTTACTAATTTTGCTCCTCTAGTCATACGATCCTTTAAAAAGAATGGACCAGCAAAATCGCAACCAACATTGTAAAAAGGTAAGTACTGGTTTACTCTTTCTTTAGGTAAATTTCCCATGATGTAGGTTGTGTGTTTTGGATTTACCTTATAGCAAATGATACATTCGCGTACTAATTTTTTAGCCAAGTTTTTTCCATCAATAGGCCAATATCTTTCTCGAAGTGATGATAATAAAAGCGTAGGCCCACAGTGTGATTCAGCCTCTTGTGTTCGTTTCTAAAGATTAATTTTGTCAACTTATGATCTTTCGGCAAAATAATTGGATGTTTCTTGTCAAAATCTTGTCATGAATTCTGCAATCGACCACCTACACGTATAATTTCGTCTTGCAAAATTGGATTTAAACATAGTAAACTGCTTCTTTTTGACAAAGGTAGGTTTTTGCATAAACTATCATATTCTTCTGGATAGGATTGTTTTTGAGCTAAATGCGTTAATTTCTTCAACGAATTGTCCACTTCTTCAGCTGTCAAAAATTCCAAATTGCTCACCTTTCTCTTCCTTGTACTAGCGATAAATCGTAAACAGTAAGCAAATACTCTAGTAAGACGCGGTAACGACGAGAATCTTTCAAATAACTCAAAATTATCTAAGGTAAGTATATTTGCTATTGATTTCTCTTCTGGTAGAATATCTAATCTTATGCTTTCAGTGCTTAAATTATCCGTATCTAGAGTTTTCAGCCATTCGGGGCCTGTCCACCACAAACTAGATTTCTGTAGCACTTCTGCGGAACACCCTCTGGAAATCAAGTCTGCCGGATTGTCAGCTGACGCTATATGAAGCCAATTGTCTATTCCACTTGTTCGGTTCGCGACGAAAGTCTTCCATCTGCTTGAGCATCCCTTTATCCATGCTAAAGTTATCTGTGAATCTGACCAATAACATATTTTCTGGAATTTTACTTGCATGTAGTCCACTACCTTATTTGCTAATCTAGCAAGTAGAAGTGCTGCACACAGTTCCAATCTTGGTAATGTCACCCTTTTCAAAGGTGCAACCCTTGACTTTGAACACAGTAGCTTGGATTCATATTCACCTGATGTGCCTTTCGATCTTAAATATAGACAACAGCCATATGCCTTCTCACTTGCATCACTGAATCCATGTAATTCTATTCTACTAGCATTTGATGTTATAACTCTTCTTGGTATGGTAAAATCGTTCAATTCTGATAACTCCTTCTTAAAACTTGTCCACATTGATATTAATGTGCTTGGAAGTTCTTTATCCCAACCAACTTTTTCTTGCCATAACTTCTGCATTATTAATTTTGCTATCACGATCACTGGACCTATTAACCCTAAGGGATCAAATATTTGTGAAATTATTGCTAATATAGTCCGCTTTGTTGGCTTATTGTTTATCATCTTCGATACTAATATTTGTATTGTATCCTTTCTTGAATTCCAAAGAATACCTAATGTCTTATTTAACTCGTTTTCTCCTATTGATAGAATGCTTGCTTCTAATCCTTTGACACATTGAAATTTCTCACTAAGATTCTCTTTATTGCAAAGCCACTTACGCAACTGGAATCCAGCTTCAGATAAGATCTTCGTTACATCTGCTTGCAACCTTAATAGTTCTTGTTCTGAACTGGCGCCTTCTAAATAGTCATCCATGTAAAATGAATTCAGTATTGATCTGCTAGCGTCTGGATAGGCTTCAACATTGTCCAATGCCACTTGAACTAAACATCTGACAGCCAAAAAAGATGCTGATGCTGTTCCATATGTGACTGTATTTAATTCGTAGCATTTGATCTCTTGTTTGGGATCGCTGCGCCAAAATATCCTTTGAAATCGTCGCTGTTCGGGTTTTACATAAATCATGCGGTACATCTTTGAGATGTCTGCTGTCATGACATATTCATGTTTTCTAAATCGCAAGATAATACCTAGTAACTCATCTTGTCTAGAAGGTCCTACGTATTGCACGTCGTTCAGTGATAGACCAGTATCTGACTTCATCGAAGCGTCAAATACCACTCTAAGCCTTGTCGTCCTGCTGTCCTCTCGTACTACTGCATGATGAGGCAAGTAATACGCTTTATCGCCTTCTTCAATGGCACATACTTCTGTCATGTGACCCATTTTCTCGTATTCAGCCATAAACTCGATGTATGCTGATCTCATTGAATCATTTTTCAAAAGTCTATCTTCTTGTTTCATAAATCGCTGTAAAGCCATTTCTCTTGTTTCTCCTAAATCTGCAATATTAGGTTTAAATGGAATGCTTACTTCAAAATGATCATTTTCTGTCCTTTGTAGATTTTCCTTAAAATGTTTTTCGCAGAAGAGTTCGTCCTGGGACACAGGCTTCATCTTCGTCAGCTCTTCCATTTCCCAAAACCGAGTCAAATATTGCTCTATGTCTTGCAAACGATGTTCTGTACTAAGACAATTTATTGATTGATCTATTGAGTCTCCGGCATGTAATCCTCCAGCTATCACCCATCCTAAATAAGTTTCTCTCATTGATAACATAGAATCCTTAATCTTTAAGTTGCCTTCACACAGAAGCCCCCAAAATACTGAAGAACCAGACAGTATATCTATTGAACTGCTCTTGTTAAATTGAGGATCTGCGAGAGTAACTCCTTCTGGAATGTTCAACCGTTGCTTTGAGAATGATTTTACTGGTAAATTGTCTGTTATACTTGGAATCACTAAGCAGTCTAGTGTAGTCGTATACTTTCCATCGCATGAAGTTATCTCAGTGTTTATTTGATATTGTATCTTTGAAGAAGATATTCCTATACCAACAACACACTTATTTATTTTATTGCATTTCAAGTTTAATCGATTGCATAACTTCTCGGTTATGAAATTGCTTTGTGCACCACTGTCTAGCAAAGCTCTACATTGTAATAAATTGCCCCTTGAATCCTTGACCTTTACCATAGCCGTTGACGATAATATTAGACCTTTTTCAACTTCATATTCATTGTCCTTTTCCATTGTGTGCATAGCCGTTGTACTAGTACTCCCTTGAGGTACTGGTTGAGCATTGCTTCTTTCCTCTTTGTTTTTTGGCCTCTCCTCATTGTCCTTGTCGCTGTGCAACAAAGTGTTATGCTTTTTTCCACAATTTTTGCAGCCTGAATGTGAACATTCACTAACTCTATGCGAGGGTCTTAAGCAATTGTAACATAAACTCAACTTTCGTACTTGCATCGATCTCTGATCACCTGTCAAATTCTTGAATTTATCACATTGATATATTGCATGTCCATCTTTGCAATAATAACAACACATTCCTCCTTTATCGATAGCTGTGAATGCATTTAACTTTCCCTTTGCTCTATTGTCTCTTTTCTCATAACTTCTGGAAGTGCTTTTATTTGTTATTTCTAGCTTTTCTAAAAGATCACATCTTTGTTTCAGAAACTTGTTCATGTCACTCATTGTGGGTAGATCTTCCTTAGAATCATATAATTCCCATTCTCTTCTAGTGGTCTTATCCATTTTCTGGGATAATAAGTATATTAAGATTCTGTCCCAAGATGCTGTGGGTTCCCCTAGAATTTTTAATGCTCTAATATTTTTCGTAATTGCGTCATAGAATGCTCTTAAACTTCCATGATTTTTAGTATCGATTGTTGGATAGTCAAACAATGCCCTAATATGATTATGAATTAATAGAGCCTTGTTTTCATATCTGTCGTATAGTAGCTGCCAGGCGGTATCGTAATTTGCCTCAGTGACTTGTATTGTTTCAATTAAATTTAGTGCCTCGTCTCTTAAACATGATTTTAAATAATAGAATTTTTGTACCTTAGTTAGTGTGATGTTGTCATGTACAAGAGCATTGAAACCATCCTTAAATTCTAACCACCCATCGTAGTGTCCATTAAACTGTGGTAATTTCAGAGCAGGCCATTGTACAGCTCTTTGTGGCTCTATAGCAGTACCATTTTGTCTCATATCTGTACGATCTGGTGACTTTACTTGTAATTCCGCACTACTGATAAAATTTGCAATGCAATATTTCATGTCACCTATAAGACTATAATATAACGACTCAAAACTCACCTGTTCTTGCTCTTGCTCTTCTAAGTTAATTTCTGGATATTTCTCTACTTCGTTTTGTTTTTCATTGAATTCTGTTAACAGAGGCTCTAATTTTAACACTCGAAAATCTAATTCTTGTATAATTCTCATGTCGATGGATTCTGGGAGGAGATTGTCAAAGTACTTCTTGTTTCGCCATAACATTTGTATTATTTGCCGGCGTTCTGTTACTAGTTTATCCAGTTCACTCATTATTGCTATTGTCTTTTTATAATAGAATCAATATCAGTCAATATTAAAGGAAAAAAGGTAGGTGAACGATAAAAAATGGAAATTGAAAGAAATAGGAAACTCACCCCTGCCGATGCTGGAACCTTGTAATCGAAAATGGCGTCGATTCGATCGATTGTCTTCTATCGCTTGCAATTGTTGTATTTTCCACTTCAACGTCGTGGAATCCGGCTAGTTTGGACCAATGTTGGGACTGTAATTTCTACTTAATCACACACATTTTTTCTATTTAATATCTTTACTGATTATAACTACAGAAAATTAATTCGACAAAAACCTTTTCGTTCTTCTTCGATCGGCTTCATTGACAGTTCTTCTTGTCTCTCTCTATCGATACTTCCGCTACGGTTTTGCGCGCAAAATTTAAAAATTAAGATTTGGCCACAACAATTATAAAAAAGAATATGCGTCAAGGCATGAGTTGTTAAGTACAGTTGGGCTATTTTAATCTAACTCTTTCCGTATGAGAAGCAGGGGGCAAATTATACGTGAAAGAGCGGAATAACATAAATAATAAATTTAGACTAATGCAATATTTTTTCTTGGCGCGTAGGATAAAATGCACAATCGATGCATTAAAGGGAATAATTAATTAAATCATTAAGTTCCAAAACATATAATAATTCGGGTCTCATCGGATTTGCTGATATATTTTGATAAAATTTAGGTTATTAGGACCTATATTTTTTTATATGATAATTATTTTTTTAATTAACAACTTAGGACAAAGAAAAAGCTTGCATGGTTTCCACCGCCAACGTAAAACAAATGAATTCAAGGCGGTGCCAAATACTTATTGGGATAAGTTTTTGTCGTTTAAATATTGTTGTAAATAATAATTATCATTTAATTAGTGCTAACTTATTAAATTTCACAACACGGCAAAATTTGAACAAAATCGGCTAACGGATCTTTGAGATATTAATAAAAAAGGTCTATTAGAAAACACCTTGACACCCCTGTATCTTTAAAATTATACATTTCCGGACACATGTTTATATGAACTTTTTACCTTAAAAACACTCAAAGAATCACCTCCTAAAGTTTGGCCACATACTTAATTAACATCCTGTATTTAAAAATGGCTATCTAGTGATTTAGTAAGCTATGTTTATTTTAATAGGAAAAAAATCATTTCATAAAAAATAAACAAACCCATAATACAAATACTATACACCAATTAATTAATTTTAATTGTATCTAAAGGTACTCTAATAATTGAAAAATGGACAGGAGCACTTAAAAATAACTTCATAGAGTATACCAAATATGCTAAAAATAATAATTCCAATAAAAAAACACAAATGGCACATTAAAATCTGCATTATCTGAAATCAAACTATAGCTAAACGGCTAATAAAATAATAGAGACAAGACGCCGACATATAACAACCGACTATAACAAGATGAGCAGTTTTTAATAATTATTCCGAGTTATTATTTCATACTTGTTTTACAATTATTGTAATACAGTAGCATTCCTTCAAATAAATTTTGATTTAAGTATTGTTAATATAGTCATATTAATGATTATAGACCGTATGATTTCTAAAATAAATAACCAAGCGTGTTTTTATCAGAATTATTAAATGATTAAGTAGAAATAGTTAATATTTAGTAACTTCGTAAGTGTTATATTTTAATATAATTATGTATTTAATAATATTAAATAATTATCTTACGTTTAAATTGTGGTAAACTTGTATGAGTTTTAATCATTTATATTTAAAATCTTAGGGAAGGCAATATAGATTTTAGGGAGGAGAACTCAAGAGAACGACTGTGTAATTAGTAATTAAGACTTTACAATTTTTTTTACTTGCCATTTTCTTGTCGTTCACGTTGCACGTTGACTCTTCGTTGTGTCACACGTAATCTGAATTTCGGATATAATACAGAACTGATAAATTGGACCAAATATATTAATTGCTGGTAATCAAAGACATATTTTTGTTAACTTTGCAAACATTTAAGGCATGCAATAATTTTAAAAAATTTTGACGTTAGATTACTTTATAATTCTTGGAAGTCTTGGATGATAAAGATTTGAATTATTATGGGTCTGTTTTGTTTAAGAAGCTAACAAATAATTTCAAAAACTCAACTATCAAAATATAATGGTAGCAAATTTTTAAAATCATACATAGCTATAATGTTCTATATTAATTGGACATACTGAATGTAAACTAGGTATAGTTGCTGCAATCGATAATATATTTTGTTGCTTTTTTATATCACACAACATTTTCATCATAACAAAAAACCGTCAATACCGCTACTCATATTATGGGCACCTATGACTTAAATCTCATAATGATGTTTAAAAATACATAGGTATACATACTACACTGTAAAAAAAATTGAGTGAAATTTCACTCAGATTTCACTCAATACTTTCTCAATTTCTGTCCACACCCGATTGAGTGAAATTTCTACTCTACAGAACTGACTGAATCTTCAATTCACACAGTGAAAAGCACTGAGTGTTTTCACTCAATCGAGATTAGACGAAAGACTCGATTTTGATAATTTATTCACTTTAAAATGAGTGAACTCACTAAGTGTTGAGTTCAAGTACACCTTTTATTGAGTGACTTTTACTCAACTTTGTATTACACTTAACTCGATTAGTACTCATATCTGAGTATTAATTTCACTCAGTATTGAGAAATATATTCTAAATGATTTTTTTAAAGCTATATGTAAGCTAACTTGTTATTTTAAAACAGGTGGGCAGGTGCCTTTCAACGGTAAGTTTCAGTTTAGGACATGGTCTCGAACATGTCCATTTCCTAAAATTCACTTTTGGGAGGCATCTGTTCACTTGTAATAAAATAAGAAGTTAGCTTACATATAGCTTTTAAAAAAATCATTTAGAATATTTCGTTTTTTTTAACAAACCAAATGAAAAACTGTAGAACCTTCAAAAATATTTTTATTTGTCATTTTTATTTGAAAAAAACAAATAAAACCAAATATAACACTATTATTATAATATCAAAATGTTTTTTTAACTCTTTATACAGGAACTTTTTTAAGTTAGATGTCTAGAAAAGTTGCATCACATCGCAAAAATCCGCTTTATTAAGAGCATTCGTCAGTTCGGCCACCTTCTCGAATATTTCTAATTTCTAAACTAACTTTTAATAACGAAAATCCCTCGGAAAACCCAGATACTTTTGCTCCTGAAAATTAAAAAAAAATTGTTATTCTGCCAAATGTTCCAGTTCCCAATTCATGATTGAGAGAAAGTACCTAGATTTTCGCTACGCTAATTAGTCAAGGAAACATCAGCATTGCGGCATTGGCGCAATCGAATTTGAATCTATGCTATGTTGGGCGGATTTCTGCGATGTGAAAAAAAAATGTTCTTAACATAAAACATATTATTAACAGTCACACTTTACATCACACTTTACACACACACTATGGGCTTGTGACCTTGGCACCTTCGAAGGGACAAGACAACCTAGACGTGCTACGACTCGAACAGATAATTACAAACTGAGGAACAGGGAATAGCTTATTCGGTATCGAAGAAGCGCGTATGACGTATGATTAGTAATGAGCGAAAATACTCTAAACTGGGAGATTTCACTCAAATTTTTAATGTGTTAAACTATAACATGAGTTTTTAAGTTAATTTTTCTATTCCATTACTCAAAGATAGGAGCTATAACTCGAACATGAGCTTATTCAATCGCTATTCATTAAATAGAGATCATATTTGAGTAAAATGATGAATTTACTCTATTTTAGATGAAAATGTACTCAATTATTTCACTCAAAAAATTCACTCCCTGAGAAATATGTGTTCACTCAGGCTGATTTTTTACAGTGTATGAGTAGTGGTTGTGACGGGTTTTTACTAGGTATGACGAAAAGAAGCTGCAAACTAAGTTATCCTGGAACTATATTTTAATTTATTTTGATCTACAGTAACTATTACTTATTTTTTGTACGGCGAATTTAAATTTATGGACCGTCCATAAATTTACACCGTAAGTTCGAATATTGGTTAAACTTAGAAATACCCAGGTAATAGCCCGAAATATGCAAAAGAGGGAGTGAGTTTAGGTTAGATTAGAATTAGGTTTTAGTTGGTTTTGCATTAATAAAAATATAGGCCTAATCTAAACTTAATCTAAAGTGACCTTTTTTGCATATTTCGGGCTCCTACGTGGGTAACCCTACGATTAACCAATATTCGGGCTTTTACAGTAACATAATACTCATTCTGATTGATTTAATCTGGCTCCATAATGAAACTGTGGGTTCGAGGTGCTATTGCAAATTAATGCCATTAATTCCATATAATAGAAGGCAAGAAACTCTTATATAATTTTATTATATACCTAAAAGCTGCAAGAAATTTATTTTCCATTATATATATATATATATATATATATATATATATATATATATATATATATATATATATATATATATATATATAATGAACCGTGATCGTGACCATTCATGAATCTGTACACGTTCATCTCCATCATTAATATTTTTCTTACTAAATTCTTCACTTTTATAAAAAGCCATCACGATAAAAATCAAATATCAAAATACTAATACAATATCACTATACGTATCTGGAATATATTTGCGAATGGCAATTAGCGATACGTTAGACTGCCGGAGTGCTGACGTCACGAATGTCAAATTGCTTTCCAAACAAGCTTTAGTTCTTTTATATTTCTATTGAGCTCTTCCCAATGACGTCACCAGTTAATATAAAATGTAAAAAACAGGTAATTGCTGACCACCGCCGACTTTTGCGTCTGGTATTTTCAATACGTTTATGATGGTTGCGCATGTTGCAAAATCTGTGAATTTTTAATTATCAACTTAGGACAAAGAAAAAGCTTGCATGGTTTCCACCGCCAACAGGCGTTAAAACAAATGAATCCAAGGCGTTGTCAAATATTTATTGGGATAAGTTGATAAGTTTTTACCGTTTGAATATTGTTGTAAATAATAATTATTATCATTTAATTAGTGCTAACTTATCAAAATTCACAACACGGCGAAATTTCAACAAAATCGGCCAACGGATCTTTGAAATATTAATAAAAAAATGTCTATTAGGACTTGACACCCTGTATCTTTAAAATTATGCATTTCCGGACACATGTTTATATTAACTTTTTACCTTAAAAACACAAAGAATCACCTTCTGAAGTTGGCCAGATACTTAATTAACAGCCTGTATTTAAGAAAATGGCTAGCTAGCAATTTTGTAAGTAAAACTATGTTTATTTTAATAGAAAAAAAAAATACATTTCATAAAAAATAAACAAACCCATAATTCAATTACTATACACTAATTAATTAATTTTAAATGTATCTAAATAGGTACTTTAATAATTGAAAAATGGACATGAGCACTTCATAGAGTATACCAAATATGTAAAAAAATTCCAATAACAAAACCGCAAATGGCACATTAAAATCTGCGTTATCTGAAATCAAACTATAGGTACCTAAACGGCCAATCAGCCAGACAACAGTCACAAGACGCCGACATCGATAACGCTATGAGCAGTTTTTAATAATTGTTCCGAGTTAATACTTCAAGTAGCATTCCTTCAAATAAATTTTAATTTAAGTATTGTTAATACATATAGTCATATTAATGATTATAGCCTGTATGATTTCTAAAATAAAAAATCCAGCGTGTTTTTATCAGAATACTTAACTATTAAATGATTAACTAGAAATAGTTAATATTTATTAACTTCGTAAGTGTTATTTTTTAATATAATTATGAATTTAATAATTAAATAATTATCTTAAGTTTAAATTGTGGTAAACTTGTTATGAATTTCAATCATTTATATTTAAAATCTTAGGGAAGGCAATATAAATTTTAGGCAGAAGAACTCAAGGGAAGGACTGTGTAATTAGTAATTAAAATTGTACATTTTTTTACTTGCTATTTTTCTTCACACACAATCTGAATTTCGGATATGATGCAGAACTGATAAATTAGACCAAATATATTAATTGCAAGGTATGCAAAGAAATATTTTTGTTAACTTTGCAAATGCTTAAGGCATGCAATAATTTTAAAAAAAATTGACGTGAGATTACTTCATAATTCTTGAAAGTGTTGGGTGATAAAGATTTGAATTATTATGGGTCTGTTTTGTTTAAGAAGCTAACAAATAATTTCAAAAACTCAACTATCAAAATATAATGGTAGAAAATGTTTAAAAGCATGTATAGGTATAATATTCTATATTAATTGGACATACTGAATGTAAACTAGGAATACATAGTTGCTGCAGTCGATAATATATTTTGCTGCTTATTTTCCTCATAACAAAAAACCGTCAATACCGCTACTCACATTATGGGCACCGTTTTATATTTAAATCTCTTAATGATGTTTAAAAATACATATGTAGGTACATACTATAAGTAGTGGTTGTCACGGTTTTTTTTATTATAGTCTAAGCTGGCTACATAAAAAACCTTATCATCGTTACATGGCTAATTTTTTGTGTGAAGTATCCTTTTGTGTAGCCATTATGAAATAGTAATGTTTGCCAGCGCGATCCCGGGGCTTAAAGCGGGGGCGGCCAATCGAAAGGGTGAAATTTTGACACTAAAAATATTATAAGATACATGAGTTATAATTGCGAAAATAGCTTTTATTTATTATTAAGAAACGTGGAAAATTGTTGGCAGACATTTTTCTAGTTGCTAAAATGCCGACAGACGACGCCAAAGAGGCATGAAATTTTAAAAATTATTAAAAAATGAAATTTGAAGAATGAAAGAAATTATGGCATATTTGCATGTCGATTGGTGAAATGAATATTTATTTATTTTAGAAGCCGTATGCAAAAGGGCAGACAAAAAGATCGTGGCTCAATCAGCTGCAGACAGTTAGCAAAAGCGCGATATTACTCTAGCGCAGTGATTCCCAAAGTGGTCCAGGTGGACCCCCAGGGGTCCACGGGAGACTTGCTGGGGGTCTACGTAGGCGTGAACAAAAAATGGGGGTCCATAAGATGTTAATGGGGGTCCACGAAAATTTATCTGCTTTTGATAGTAAAGAGCAAAAATGTAAGCATAGTTTTTATAAGGGCCTACCTACATTGTTTTAAGTACCTATCTAAGCAGATAATATTTTAATAAGGCAAGCGACTGTTACTTGTCCAAACTTGCGTATTCGATATTACGTACAATTTCGTGTACAGACTTGCAAAGCGCTATCCGCCCGACAATGCTTAATGCTTGTTCAGACATGAACTTGATCACCACTATAAATACTTGATGCCAAAGGCAAACGCATTCATTTGTTTCCGGAATTTCGAAAAAAGGCGGAATTTGGAAAAAAGTTGTGAGAAAATTTATATCTGTGTTTGCTAGTGCCGGAGAAAAGTAAGTAACCTACCTTTTTTTTGTTATAGTACTTAAGTATTTTGTTTACGTGTACTAGTCGGTTGATCACAACGGCCTGTATAGATAGGTAACTTAGTAACTTACAGATATTTTAATTGTCCTCTTTCGATTTGAAGACAAACACAGCACGTTTTATTCAATTGTTTTTTCACGAGAGAAACACTGCCTCTCTAAAAAGGCCGAATAAGCAATATTGCAGAGCAATTAATTTTGTAATTTTTCTTGCAAATAACTACTAATTTTATAAAACAGTAATTTCATAATCATTTTAAATTGGTTTTGAAGTAACTATTTTATCAAAACTATTCCTTTTCGGAAAGAGCGAGCGGTGCGCGGGCGACGGGAAAAGGGCGGGGCTTGACTTCGATGCCAGTTTGTCACGTTTTAACAATGAAGCCGCAGACAAAAATACGCAAATACACGGAGCGCGTGAACTCATTGATTTAATAAAATGTTAGTTATCGTTTTTATGGACAATTTTGGGATTTCGACTTTTATTTTTCCTACACAAATATGATCAGTATTCGATACTGAGTACACCAATTTTTATTTATACTATTAAAAATTAGTGGTAAATTATGTACTTTAAAATTGATACCGTTTTGTGAAAACGTCTGTATTTGTCTCAGCGGTTTATTAGTTGGTCCCTTTACAAGCCGTAATTCTATTTCCGCGTGCTGACAAAGGCTGCGGTGTGATACCTATATTCAGAAAAAACTTGGTTACTAAAACATTTTTTTTACAGGTAAGGTAACTGACACGAAACATGGCTACAGCAAAGAAAAAATGTCGACAATATAGTATCGATTATTTGAAATATGGTTTTGTTCCATCAGAGGCAGACAAACAATTGCCCATGTGCCTATTATGCAACAAAGTTTTGAGCAATGACTCTATGAAACCATCAAAGCTCGAAGATCATCTAAAAAGGTGTCATACTGATAAAATAGGTAAAGATTTAAAATATTTTCAAACATTGAAAGAAAAATATGGAAAGAGACCCACCATGCACAGTATGTTCGCTTCAACATCTCAAAGTAACGATGATGGCTTGCGGGCATCTTACAATATCTCATTACTTATAGCAAAATCTGGAAAACCGCACACTATCGGAGAACAATTAATTTTACCCGCTGTTGAAGAGGTTTTAAAAACTGTTTTGCACAAATCTCCATTTGACGTACTAAAAAGAATTCCATTAAGTAACAATACTGTACAAAGACGCATTGATGAAATGAGCTCTGATATCGAAAGCTTTTTGTGCAATCATCTGCAAAAAACTCATTTTTCTATACAACTGGACGAGTCAACGTTACCCAGTAATGAAGCATTACTATTGGCATATGTCCGATTTATTGTTGAGGAAGAAATTCACGAAGAATTGCTATTTGCCAGAACTTTGGAGACTGACACTAAAGGCGAATCAATATTTAATGTCCTGAGTAATTTTTTTACGGAAAAATCGATCCCATTTACAAACATTATTTCAGTGGCAACAGACGGAGCTCCTGCAATGGTCGGGCGATATCGTGGGTTTATAAGTCATCTCAAAAGAATTATACCAGGACTTACAGCTATTCATTGCGTAATCCACCGACAACATCTTGTGGCAAAACATTTAAGTGACAGGTTGAACCAATCTCTTCATTTTGTAATAAAAGCTGTCAACAAAATCAGAAGCAATGCATTGAATACGCGTTTATTTGCTCAATTGTGCGACGAAAATGATGAAGACTTCCAACGACTGCTCTTACATACTGAAGTACGCTGGTTGTCGAAAGGTGCATGCTTAACGAGATTTTACTCTGTTTTCGATTCCATATTAGAGTTCTTAGAAAGTAGAGATCCAGATTTAAAAGAAAACTTGATCAAATTCAAAGCAGACATTGCGTATTTGACAGATTTGTTTAAAAAATTTAATGATATTAACTTGCAGTTACAAGGGGACAGCCTGAATTTAATAAAAACAAAGGGGATAATTTCGGCTTTTCTTGGGAAATTGAAATTTATGAAGCAAAACATTAGTCGGCGCGAATTCTCTCAATTTCCAAACTTGTCGCAGGTAGAATGTATTGATGAGGATATCCATACCTACAGTCAACATTTAAGTGCTCTGCATGATGACTTCAAAACCAGGTTTGAAGATATACTGACGATGGATATACCACCATGGATCATAAATCCATTTGATGAAACGGAAGTGGCCAATGTTGTATTACAAGAGGAGCTGCTCGAGCTAAGCACTAATGAGGAGCTGAAGGTGAAATTTAGAAAAGGCTACCCAACATTTTGGCTGCAAGCAGAAATACCCGAAAAATATCCTGGACTGTGGGAAATCGCAAGGAAATTTTTAATAGCTTTTCCCTCGTCATACCTTGTCGAAAGGAGTTTTAGTGCCGTTACAAACCTCTTAACAAAAAAAAAAAGGAGCAAATTAAACATCACAGAGCGGGGGGATTTGCGGTTATTGCTCACAAAAATAAAGCCAAACATTGATCGTTTGCTGACACTCCATCAGATACATCCTTCCCATTAATTAAAATTATGACCTGAACCTATATTACCTTAATATTTTTTCTTGTAATTCTATTCTTTTAATAAATAAAGTGATATAAAATGTACCATTTTTCGTTTTTATTTTACATATCGGAATATAGGGACAGAACTCAGAAGTGACACAATTTTTATTTTTTGGCGACTTTAAGAATGTGGTAGAAATGTAGCAGCAGGGGGTCCACCGAAACCAGTAAAATTTTGAAAGTGGCCCACGAGAAAAATAAGTTTGGGAACTACTGCTCTAGCGCTTTATTCAGGGGCCGCCTCATCCATTTAAGTATAGATAAATCGTAGGTATAATATACGATTATATTATAAATATATTTTTTTATTATTTCAATGACGATTTTTTTGTCTGCCCTTTTGCATACGGCTTTTTAAATTAATTAACAATAAACATGAGATTCCACCAACCGACATGCAAAATTCTATGCCTCTTTCGCGTTGTCTGCCGGCATTTCAGCCACGAGAAAATTGTCTGTCAACAATTTTACACGTTTCCTAATAATAAATAAAAGCTATTTGGCAATTATAACTCGTGTACCATATAATATTTTTAGTATCAAAATTTCACCCTTTCGATTGACCGCCCTCGCTTTAAGCCCCAAGCCCCCCCTCTTCACACAAAAAATTAGCCATGTACCGATGATAAGGTTTTTTATGTAGCCAGCTCTCGATCTATTAGGTATGATGAAAAGAAGCTGCAAACTAAATTATCGGTGGGGCCAACTATATTTTAATTTAGTTTTATCTGAGATTTATTTCTATTTTTATTTGAGATTTCTGAATGTCTGGAGTGCGGTAGACAGATAACATCACGTATCGGGCTTTTCAGTCACAGAAAAGCTCATGAAAGAAAACGCCTTGCGTGAGCATCTTCTGATGCGTGTCAAATACTCGTCAGCGAGTAATGGCGGTATGTATGTATGTTATATCCGCAACACTTTTTTGAATTACCCTCTATACTCTATAGTAATGTTAAAATGTGCTTCTTAACCTTACCAATAACTTTTTTATTTAACATTTTGTTCTAAAAACGTTAAAAAACGTATTATGTAAAAAACGTCGTGTAAGGGATAAAGGGGAAAACAGCCAAACGGGGGAAAACCGACGATGAATACCATGTTAAAGATCGAATATCATATTAAAGATACACAAATTTATTACTGTATGCGTTATTATTTGGCCATCGTTTGTTATATTCAATTGCAATTTAATATATGTTTGGCTTTCTTTCACTATGAACCCACTCGGCTTGTCTCGTGGCAGGTTGGCGTAAAAAATGGATAGAAAATGTCTCGCTCTCGTCTCGCTCTTGTCTTGCTCTCGTCTCGCGCTCGGCTCGTCAGGTCTGGATGCATCTTAGACTGCCGGAGTGGTGACGTCACGAACGTCAAATTGCTTTCCAAACAAGGTTTAGTTCTTTATATTTCTATTGAGCTCTTCCAAATGACGTCACAAATTTATATAAAGCCGCGTATAAATATGCCGAGGCAAGTACGAGACAAACCCGAAACGAGTATGAAACGAGGCTATAGCAAATTCTTTCCAAAAGGCGTACTAATATGCCGAGACGAGGACGAGACGAGTCAACCTCAAGCGAAATTCGTCATATTATAGCCTCGAGCCGAGCGATTTAGCCTCGAGCAGAGTCCCTGCCCAGTCGAACGGCGTTGTCTCGCGGCTATCCATTTTCAGTGGAGCCTTTGGCGAACCCACAAGATTCTTCATAGGACTATGCGATACTGAGGCAGTATCGATATTTTGGTATCGGTTGTATTGAATATAAAGTATCGATACTTTAAAATATTGATAAATATTTTAAAGTATTATTCGATACCATTCAATATTTTAAAAAATTAATTAATAAATTTAAGTATACTGTGGTTTTTAATTGGATTAGGATCGAAAAAAATCAACAGAAGTCCTTTGTTTTAAATTTGTTGACGTTTCGCAAAATTTATTTGCATCTTCAGGACACTACAAAGTTAAGAGAGCAAAATACAATCAAAAAAATTGAAAAATTTAACAAACAACTTAAAACACATATCAGTGGAATTCCACACATATACAATTGGTAAAACTACCCTAATGTTAACAATTAAATAAAATATATGTATATGTTATAAATTTAAGATCGCTTGTAAATAAAAATAATAAGGGATAAGGCCAGAATATAATCAGGATATTTTCTTATTCGCATTTAACGAAAAAAATCGACGATGGTGGCACTGTTTTATACAAAAAACTACCAGGATCAGAACTAAATCAGTCATCAAACGATCTCAAATTACTAAAAGCACTTGGAAGAAAATGATAAAACACTTAACCTAGGGTTGCCAACTTTGAAAATAAAAAATAGGGACGAGAGGATAAAAAGAGGCACAGGCGAAACATTTTTGAAACGTCGCGTCGCTTGAATGTCGAGAATTTACCAAAAAGTTATATAAACGGTATGCGATAAATATTTAAAACAAACAAAAATATTTATACTCGAAACTTATTAAAATAAAGCAAACCATTGTCAACAAAACTTTTTTTCAAGACATAAACTAACAGTAAGTAAACATAAAATTACATAAAAGACACAGATTAACAATTCTTTAAAGCATTGTGGCGATAAACGAATATTTTTTAGATTTTGAAGTTGGTATGCAACAAAGTTTTCAATACGTGAGAGAAAAGAGGACAATCAGATCAAAAAGAGGACTGTTTCTGGAATAGAGGACGGTTGGGAACCCTATTTTAACCCCCTGTAGCTACGAATCAAAGCAGAATTGGATTAGTTGATATAAAAAATAAATCTTATTTTTACGTGAGGAACTTCCCACGAGAGATGGAACATGTTTTTTGAAACACCCTGTGTATGATTGTTTAATTTCAAAATAGGTAAAAAAACAAGCTAGATAAATTAAAGGAATTCATGATAAATTTAAATTATATTCGGACTGTTTACATAAAAAAAACTGGAGAACGCCGACTACCAGATACCTGGAGATAACGGCACGGCAGCGGCGGCGGCGGAGCCTTCTGACAGTGCCGTTTTTTTTTGAGTCTTTAATTATTTTATTCAATAATATATTTTGTATGTGGTTTGTATATCTATAAAATTTTTAAATAGAGCAACAGCGCTTTCAGATGGAGCGGACCATACGCGCAGAGCGTCCGCACGGATGTTTTTTCAAGATAGCTCATCCGGACGGAGCATACGCGACCCAGGTGAAATTGTTCATATAAGCTCATGGTACTTGCTCGAAGTCGCGGACGGTCCGTCGCGGACGCTCCGTTCCATTTGAAAGCACTGTAAGATAAGACCTAATTCGACTTTATTTATTTAAAAAATTAGAAATTTAAGTAATTAAGATTTAAATTATTAATTTAAATCTACATTTAAATGCCAATAACTAACCTGGAACATATATTGTAAATAATATATCTGCATTTCTTCATTTCTAAAGTTGTATATTTTTTCAAGGTATTCAATTCGCCACATTATTATTCTATATGGCTTTCCATCATTGCAGCACGCTTATTAATAATTTTTAAAATATTATTATGTATATAATTTTAAATCTAATTCCCAGTTTTTTAAACCTTCGCCGTAATCTGCTTTCTGAACAGGTTTTTTAAAGCTCGGAGAGTTTTTTTAATTATTTCTATGGCGGGAACTTTATTATTTTCATATTTGCCATAAATTAAGTTTCTTAGTAGTCTGGATAGTTCAAATTTCTGGATTTTTCTATATCGAATCGTTCCATTCTTTGTCGATTCTCTTTATTTATGAGAGTACCGTAAGGAACTTCTGAGAGCATGGCCACCTTTTTCAACACACTCAATTTGCCTCTCTTATCTTCTATGTATCCTATACGTTCAGCAGAAATAGCGCATAATTTACGTTTGAGCCGTTAATAACTCGACGAAAAGGTCATTACGTTTATTCATTTTTCATAAAATTTTCATGTTTTTATAAAAGAAATCACTAATAAATCTTTGTATATGAGATTGACCTACTTTGGCTAACTTACTTATACTATTTTAGAGAAGACAAAATTGCATCTTTCTAGTTAGGATGCATTATTAACATTATTACAAATAAAGGAAAGAATATTTATTTTTATATAAAAATGGGATGTGGAATCCGAGCCCCAGACTCGAGGCAATTGTTCCGCTGAGCCGCGGTGTATACGCCACTGGTTAAATAGACGCCCCAATCCTTTTGATGGTTCGCCAAAGGCTCCGGAAAAAACGGAGACAACGCCGTCCGGCTGGGCATAGGCTCGGCTCGAAGCTCAGACCCCGTCCCAATATGACGAGTCAACCTCAAATCCGCTTGAGGTTGACTCGTCTCGGGTGTCTCTCGCACTCGTCTCGACATATTTATACGCAGCTTAAAATGTAAAAAAACAGGTGATTGCCGACAACCGCCGACTTGTATCTGGTGTTTTCAATACGCCTATGATGGTTGCGCATGTTGCAAAATCTGTGAATTTTTATGAATAATTTGATACCACACACTTGGTATTTCGAGTCAAATTTTCGTTACGAACCGCAAGTTATAATTTCAAATAAACCATATCCGAAAATGCCAAAAATTGTCATATGATAAGTCATTCTATTCAGAATGTTATTTTCTATCGAATAAAGTAGAAATATACCGAGGGTGCTATTTAAGAAACACGTCTCAGAAACACGTCTATGAGGTTTTTTGGAAACTTTTTTAATTTTTAGTTAAAAAACATAATATAATGTAATATGGCAGCATAGATAGTAGATTATATTTAGGAATAAGAACACGGAAAAAATCATAATTTAAGCAAAACGATATTTTTAATTTTCGAAGCAAAATAAAACTGGGCTATTTTGGATTTATTTGAAAAACGGTTAAAGAGACATGTTTGTTTTAATGGGATCTACAATATACAGGGTTGTACACCGCATACGACACGGAGTATTGTAGCTAAATGATTAGATTTTTACAAATTGTAAGTTTTGGGTTCGTTAAAGGATTATTAGAGCTGCAATTTAAAATTATTTTTACAAGATACAGAGTGTCCCAAATAAATAAAAAATATCAAAGTTGTATTTTAGTTTCTACGGTTAAAATAAAGGTAAATTTGATTAAGGTTTATCACATTTAAACCTTACCGTTTTAGAAATATTTTCAATTTTGTGAAATTTCAGTAAAAATTTTAAGGCTTCATTTCTCCAAGGGTGTCAGAGTTTTCAATACTAAATATTTACTGAAGTTTGTTTATTAATCAGTTATTGTGTTGCAATAATAAAAATAATACTACTTCATACAGAGTGTCTAAAAATTTATTTTAAATAATTTCTAGCTTTAAATGGCAATAACTTGTTTAATTTAAATGGAACACCTTGTATATTTTAGTAGAATCAGATGTATTGTAATTTAATTGTCTATCAATATGTATTATACCATTTTTTACCTATCCCTTCAAGTTTTCGTAGAAAATGCATTTTTTTATAAATTTAGACTTAATTTATCAGTATACCCATGGAATATTGACATTTTAGATTACTTTTAGAGCAACAAATATACAAAATGTACGTAAGTAAGTAAATGTTTAGTAAGTGCTAAAAACAATAATATTACTAGCCCATTCGTATACAAAAAGAAAACTGTTTAAATCTTTATAAAAGAGTATACTATTAATTAAATATACCACCATTATTTCCGACCAAATATTAATTAATTATATACTTAATTGTGTTAGTTAAAAAATTATTCTAAATAAATGTGGATTTGAATCAGAAATTAATATAATAATAATTTTTGAAAATGAACGTCTCTGTTGTTATAAATAAGCATTCGTCAAAAAAAATTAAGGTCTTTTACCACAGTGTCTAATATTCGTTTTTTTTGCTATTTTGAGCAATGATTATTAATCAACGCAAATAGTCAATTAATGTAGTTTAGTAATACTGGAATCATATTAATTTTTTCTCTTTAACAAATAACATTTTTTTTATTTTTTAATGAAATAAACGAACTATATCGACAATATTAGTATCTGTACTCTTTAAAATTTTGTTACAATTTTAAAAATAATCTAAAATTCCATGCGGGTATATGATGGATAAATGAGTCTAAATTATAAGAAAATGCATTTTCTAACAAAACTTGAAAAGATAGGTAAAAACTGGTATAATACAATGTGATAGACAATTAATTTGTGCATCTGATTCTCCTGAAATATACATGGTATTCCATTTAAATTAAACAAGTTATTGCCGTTTGAAGCTAGTAATTACTTAAAATAAATTTTTAGACACTTTGTATAAGAAAGTATAATTTTGATTATTGCAACACCAAATTTAGTAAATAGAAATACTTCAGTACAATATTTGGTTTAGAAAACTTAAATACGCCTAGAGAAATAAAGCATTAAAATTATTACTATATTTTGACAAAAACCTAAATATTTCAGAAACGGTAAGATTAAAATGCGGTAAACCTTGATCACATTTACCATTATTTTAATCGTAGAAACTAAAAATTTAATAATATACATGGTGATTCATTTAAGAAATACAACTTTGATATTTTTTATTTATATGGGACACCATGTATCTTGTAAAAATATTTTTAAATTGTAACTCTAATAGTCCTTCAACGAACCCAAAACTTAAATTTGCAAAAATATAATCGTTTAGCTACAATACTCCGTGTCGTATGTGGTGAACAACCCTGTAGATAATAATATATTTGATCTAACATAATAAATTTGATATTATACAGGGAGTCCAAAATAACCGACTTATTTTACTTTGAAAATATAAAAAAAATGATTTTTTGCTTTAATTTTGAAAACCACTGGATTTTTTTTGTTTTTTTTTCTTGTAAATTTAATCTACTACCTATGTTGGCATATTATCAAGAAATTATGTTTTTAAACTAAAAACTATAAAAAATATTTCAAAAATTTTCAAAATAATTTTTTCGCCAAAAAATCCTCATATAATCATGTTTTTGGGATCAAAATATACTACCCCTAAAAATATTTGAACTTATTTAAGACTCACCCTGTATAGATACTTATGATCATCAGGGGGGAATGCACTTGTTCCCCTGTTAAAATAAAAAATGTTAAGAAAATTATGTAATTAATTCCTAAGCGTAGTAGCGCCGCTCCGGCTGTTATATTGTTTCTGAACCATATAGCGAATATTATGATCTAAAATACATACGGTGATATACCGATCGCGTCTTTTCCGGTGAAACAGGAAATGACCGAAAACAATTGAATACGTCAATCAATCCTAATTTATGTCATATACTAACATATCAATAAATCTCGTTTTTTTAACTGAAAAAAAAACAAAAAAGTTATAGGGTTGAGCCACTTTTGAGACGCATCCGGTATATTATTAGAATGTTCAGTTTATTTTTTTCTGTAGATATACCGCATGATCGAAAAGAAAAATGGCGTCAGCGATGGCTATGAAATGAAGATCGCTGTAATTTTATATGTAAATTTATATAGGAAATGTCATCGATCGTCATTTCCCAGTCAACAACAGTTTTTTTCGATCATACGGTATTACAGTAGAGATATTTATTTAACCCTTTTTTCTGTTTTATAACGATTTTGAAACTAACGCCAATGGCGCTGTCAAATCCTAAAAATAGGATTTTACTATTTTTAAGTCTGAAGTTAAAACTACCTATAAACAAACAAATGGTTTGGTTCGTTTGATATATTTTTTTACTAATTTTATTTACAACGTTTTTTTAATATTTTTCAATATTTTCATATGCTATGGTCAATAATACCATTCCGATTATATTCTGTAACAATTTTATTACTCGGCCTTGAAAACTCTCGCTAAATAACGGGACACACTGTATAACAGGAATTTTTTAAGTTGCCTAAATTCTTCTTAAACGTTGGTTTTGATGTTGTGCAAGATTTTTTAATAAGTCAAAACATTCCAGACACACGAAATATTTTTTTATCTATATATGTATCTGTATCAATATTTCGACATTTCTTTGTGTCAAGCGACAAAAATTAATTATACATGGTAATTCATAATTTACACACGCGAATTATAATCAGTTCGAAAATTATGTAACACATAATAACACACATGTTTATTATTATTTTTTCCGGTACTAATGTTTTCGGGAACCTCCTAATTGGCGTCCAAAGACAATAGAGAAAATGTAATTTGGATTTCGTTCCCGTGCCACTGTAGGCATCTAAATTGGCGAAAAAGACGGATTTAAGTTTACGTACAGTAAATTTGCACGCGATTATACCAGGCACGATCTAATAGTTATGATATAATCATAAATAATAATATAATTATAGCAATGAAATGAGGGAAAACAAAACTTATCCTTTTATGACTTAAATCCTTTTATAAAATTCCATTCATGTTTTTCTAGAAACCATAATAAAAGCACAACTTTTTCAGTACCAGCTGGTCATCTTACCTTTTTTTTATTGAACGCCTGTACCAGCCCTGAACCATATAGCCCTGAACCAGCATTGAACGCCTGTACCAGCCATTGAAACCATAGCGCCTGTTTTATACAGGATGAATCTTAAACAACCTCTACACTCTTTTGGAAATGTTTTACGAAATATTTCGTGAAACATTTCGCAAAACGTTTTAACCCAGATTAACAATAAAAAACAAACAACCAATCAAGGCGCGTCTCGATCTATTTCAGGAAACGTGGGAACTAATTTTTATAACACAGGCTTATATTTATCGTACTATTTTGAGGAATAGCACGAAACAATCAAGGTCAAACGTTGTGGTGGCTTCAGAAAAATGAGTAAACATGGAGTATGAATAAATATCATTAATTTCTAATGGAGTGTAGGTAATGTAATACCACTATATTAAACTGATATGAAAAATGGAAAACAGTGCATTTGGAAAACAGTTACCGATCGTAGATTAAGATGGCTATTCCTCTAAGGTTACACAAGAATATTTAGTTTTAATCATTGTCTAACATTATTAATTATTACAATATGTATAGTAAAAAAATATTTCCAAAACTTCAAATCGTAAAACTGCAGGGCAATACCCAGTGACTAATTAACGAAATATCATCGTAAAGTAATTAACGAAATATCATCGTAACAAGAGCTATTTTAGAAATGTTTAGGTTTACTTATTTCACTGAGATTTATGAAAAAAAGTCCTTTGCCTCGGGTATAGATACTGCCATGTTTTGGAAAAAGCTCAAAACGAAACAAAATAAGCCAAAAAAATTCCCCACGCCCTCCTCACAAGTAGTTTTCGGCGTTTTTAAGAATCGAAAGTAGGTCGAGGTAAACCGAAGAGGATCAAGACAACTGGAAATAAACCGAAATGCGACAAAGTTAGGCGACGAAATGCGACTTTGACCTGCTTCGAAGAGCTCTCCGCATAGTGTAGAGGCTGCCTTAACTTAGTATAAAGATTTTCAGGGCTGGTATATCTCGATAAAAGAAACATATTTTTTCTTCACCGTTTTTTAAATAAATCCAAATTAATCCAGTTATTCAAGTTTGAAACTTAAAAAAAAATATTTATTTTTAATAAATTTTAAGAACCACCTGATTTTCTGTATTTGCATCCTTTTTATTGCCATAACTATGGTTTATCGTGGCGTAAATTATACCGTGCGAGAATTGGTGGTGAACAGGCAGTTCTAAAAAGTTTTCCAAAATATACCGGAAAATAAAAAAATGCAAGGTTTTCAATATCTTTTTTTTGCGAAAAAAATCGCATAGACGTATTTCTGGGGTCGAAATATACCACTCCTGAAAAAAGTTGCACCTGTTTAAGACTCACCCTGTATATACCACCAGTCTCAATATATTTTTTAAACAAAGCTTAGCAACAGCTCTAGAAGTTTCATCCCGAATCAAAATCGGGTCTCTCATTTTGATGCGAGACGAGACTTCTAGAGCGATAATATTCTTTGGTCTAACATAAGTTAAGCAAATATCTAGTTGGGCACATATGCCATGCAAATAATTGTAAGCCGAGAGGCTGATTATGAATAGGCTGTGATTTTAGGGTGAAGATAATTATATTATTTTTTAACACAACATAAAAACTCCTAAACCTGCTGTATTATATACGCTTCGTTAAAGAATAAAATATAAGCGCACATCGTTAATGTGTCAGTTCTAAGAGCGACATAAGAGATGAAAATTGCAATTTCAATTCGAGACTTCCTGTACTAATTAGAAGCTTCTTGTCATCGACGAATTCAAAGTGTTAAATTCCTAACATCAAAACTCGATTTATTCCGCTACGATGCACCTTGCGACGGTTATCGAGAAGATAAAAACATATTGTGAAAAAAGCAAAAGGAAAAGCATAGTTTTGATACATAACTTTTTTACCACAATTTAACTACCCGGACATAGGGTTTCCATACAAGTTTTTGGAAAGTCCGGACAAATGAGCTGTGAAATTCGTACAAAATTTGGACTTCGTCGAAAAATAAATTATGAATTTATTTATGTAAAGTTTGTCTAAAGCCGGTCCCACACGATATGTCAAACACCTTCCACGGCTTCCACGTTGGACACATGAACATTTGCCGGGTAGGAGACACATTTATGAATTGCAATATTGTCGAAGCCTATGCCAAACGATGCGCCCAACGTTGGTTCCAGCGTTGGACGCATCTGACAGACAGACCGACAAGTCAGTGTAAATGTCTAGTCACATCAAGCGTTAAAATCTAGTTGGGTATACATGGTGAGTCTTATAGAAGTGCAAATATGTTTAGAGGTAGTATATTTCGACCCTATAAAAAAGAAATTTTTCAAAATTTGAAAAACGTTTCATATATTTTTTTTTATTTTTAGTTAAAAAACATATCTTTATAATATGGCAACATAGGTGGTAGATTAAATTTACAAGAAAGAAAACCCAGAAAAGATCCATAGTGGTTCTTAAAATTTAAGCGAAAATTGAATGTTTTTTTGAAAATGTCAAAGTAAAATATTTTCGTTATTCTGGACCGCAAGGATTTGAAAAACGGTAAAGAGAAAATAGGTTTCTTTTATCGAGATCTACCAGACCTAAATATATTTGCATTTATTTAAGACTCATCCTGTATAATAATCTAGATGAAGAAAATGTGGAATGATATAGGTATCAGTGAGATAAATAATTTTTGACAATAAGCTTAACTTTTTTTAAATTATAAAGTACCGTTTGGATTTATTTTTGATTGATATCCCCTAACAGTAAAACGAAGCATTTGAATAGGGTATGTTCAATTATAATTAACTTATTTTGATTCCAAAAATACGTATAATAGTATTTCTATTTTCACGGAATATCGTGACACCCTGTATAGACTTTTATTTTAATACAGAGTGAAGCATTATTTTATTTTTCATTTTAAGATTTTTTTTAATGTAATTTTATACAGAGAAATTCTCACTTAATTATAAGAAATTACAGTGTTCAAACTCATAATTTAGTTCATACAAAAGTGACATCAGTTATGCGTAATAGCAACAAAGTGTGATCGCAGTGGCTGTAAAAGATGTAGCCTTCAGGTGTTATAATACAACGAGATAGTTATCTCAAACAATTAACGATGAGGTAAGTATATAATTTACTATACAATAGAGAGTTGTGGTAGCCATTTGATGTAAAATTCATAATTTTAAGAAATACCTATTTGTTAAATATCTCAATTAATTCTAAGCCCAGGCTTTTTACTAAAATAAATATTTAGATGTTTTTTTAATGCTTTGATATTTTGAAATTCCTTATTTCTGTGGCTTTTCCTGTGGCCTACATTTTTGTAGTTATCATTTTTCAGAATTATTTTAAATTTAGTTAATAAATATAATACGAAGGGCCCATCTTTTCATGATATTTTGACGAGAAACCCCATCATCAATGAATGAAATCAAAAAATCATCCGATTTAAATGAAATTTGGTTTGTCGTTAAAAAGGACCAAGGTCAACTTAACCGTGTACACGTGTCACTGTGACAGTTAGTTTTGACGTAAGAACCGTCAAAAGTTGGTGTCGTCCGATCGCGACCAAATTTGGGGGGTAGACTATTTGAGCAACGGTACACACGGTCCCACCCTGCAAAGTTGGATACGACGACGTTTCGTTTATATCTTCATCAGGATGGGACTAAGGATTTGATATTGAATAAAAATGTGGGTCGATTTATTATCGGCATAATTGGGGACGGGCTACAGGATGACGCCCTCGACGATTCGAACCGATGCCTCTAAATGGACGAAATCATCAGGATTTTTCTTAATTATGGGTCGATTAGAACCAAATTCGGCACGTGGATAGAGGTACCCGAATGGAGTCCTCAGATGAACAGACGGAAGTAAGAAGTTTCACTTCAAATATGTGCACATAGTGCACACTCAATTTTTTTTCTGTTTTTATAAAGATCTTGAAAAATGATTATTTTAGGCCTGTGATCAAATCAAACTGTATATTATATGGTTTATTTACATGTTACTTGTATTGTATCAAGTCTATTGTATCGTATTTTTTAATAATGGGTCAAAGCAAATCAAAGTATAGGTAAGTTTAGTTTACAGTGTGGTCCGAATTGTTATTCCGGAATCTTTGATAGTATATTCTCCAGGTAAAAATAAGCAAAAAAGTTTTGGGTGAAAATTGAAAATTGGTGTCTGGGTGTTTTTTGCCATGAGAAATTCAATTTCGATGTCAGTAAAGGTCCTACGCGGGATAGGGGGCGCCCCTAACCCCTAACATATTTTTTAGCTATTTTGAAGAGTAATAACTTTTTGTCCGTACCTGTATTACACTAGTGAGTGAGAAATATACGTTTCCGTCAGTTTTGACGTAAAAAAAGTCTCTTGCAGGGGCGGGAAAGTGAAATATGCAAAGGCGGTTACACCGTTTCCACGAAAATTTCGAATAAAATAGTTTCAGACCGTGTTGCTAGGTGGCAGTGCAATTATTTTTTAGGTTAGGAAGTTGCTACTAGTTATTGCCAGATGGCGTTAAATCATATTTTTTTAGTTTCCATAGTTTCCAACGGCCATTAAATTGTCATACTATTGTCAAATTCTCAAAAAAATATTGTCGTTCATATTATATATATATATATATATATACGCCAATCATATTATCAAATGATTTTCAAAGTATAATTTTTATTATACCCTGCTGGTCATCCAATTTATGTGGGCTGGATTTTAATGCTTGTGACAGAGAATAATATAAATGATCGGTTGACAGACAGAGAGACAAAATCAAAAGCGGCATACACTGTTGCCGGTTTTTTACGTTTACGTAGAAAAATGCGTATAGAAAAATATAAGCTATTTTAAAAACTTTCATGTATACTACTGCAATGATGATAACATATCTAAACTAAGATCTAAACCAAATATAATCTATTACAGCTGTAGTAAAATGTGTAATTAATAGTGAAAAATTAAAGTTCCAACACTAAATGCAACATTTTTCGTAAACGCCTACTTGTGCGGTTTGAAATGTTGATGCAAACTCCAGCAATACCATTTTAATATAATATTTGATTTTCCATTAAGCTGTCTACATCACTGTCTTACACGTTAAAATCCCGACCGCACAGTTTTCGAAATCGGTATGTGTTTTAATTAGACAAGTCTTTTTGTTTGTAGCCTGAAAATATAATGTCTTCTATTTTTTCCATTATTTAAGGATACTTACGTATTTATATTTACTCCATTTCCAAAAAACTTTGTTTTATTATAATAAACGATGTTTATATATTTGACTTCTATTTTTTGTATGTATAAATTTAACTGTTAAATTTTATTTTTTTACACAACACATAGTAATTTGTAATCATCTGCTGATGATGCTAACATGGTTAGCAAAACGCGCGTCCAGTGTAAAAGTAAAAATGTTTTGGTGTATTGTGGTGATTTAGTGTTTTATTTTGCTGTGTAACACCAAATGTTCCAACTCTCAACTGTAATATAGTAATGCTTTGCATTAGGTTTTTTAATATTGTTTGAAAAATAATTTTTAAGATGATTTTCATATTTAAAACGATAGTTCCAAGTGAAATTATATAAACGAGCGTATTTAAATTCAGACCCTCTTAATAGATGGCGACATTAACATAGAACCATTTTTTAGTAAGACACTTTCCTTTATTTTTCTTGGTATATTCTGTGGTCCCTGGGTAAAAATTGTTACGATTAACAAAAATCAACCAATTACCAAAAATATATTAAATATACTGACTGGATATTTATTAGTCTGAAATAATAAATTTTAATTGTTTTTGTGTCAAAGATTCAACAAAGTCACTGTTTGATTTCTTTCACTCAAATGTTTTATCGTATTTTTTTTTAAATTCATGATTGGCTGAAAAAAAATAGTAAGTTCTCAAATTTATCATCACTCAAACAAGTATCTAGTCAACATGTTAATTGTTAGCCGACCATACCAACAGGGTATAGTTATAGACTATTAAGATCGGCAAAAAAAAGTTTTTTTAATTTCACTCAAAATGAGTTATTTGGGTCATAAATGACCTAAATACAAAATATTTTCATGGTGTCTGTCTGTCTGTCTGTCCGTCTGTCCGTCTGTCTGTAACACGATAACTCAAAAACCGCTAAACCGATTTTAACCAAATTTGGCACAAAAATACTGTGGCACCCGAAAATTTGGCCATTAGTTTTTGGTGGGGGTGGGGGGTTGGTAAGGGGGTATGGGAGGGGGTTAAAATTTTTAAATAATCGTAACTCCAAAATTACAGTAGCTAGCGAAACGCGGTTTTCAATTTAAGATTAGGAATAATATTTGCAACAAAATTTGTAATAACATCAAAATCAGTCAAAGTCGCAGTTTTTGAGATAATTGAAACTAAGAACTGCTACCAACTTTTTATTAACATATTTTAATATGGGCGGCGATACGTGTCTCCAGGCGCGAATTTTTTTTATATAAAACGGTCGCTCGTAGCGATTTTTACCAAGAGACATTTTTTACGTAGAAAATGACAAAATATTTTTCACTTACTCAAAACTAGTGAATTTATGAAATATTACTTATTATTTATTATTAAATAGTATATCTACGTACTTACCATTGTTTATCTCTGTAATAATTGCCGTAATCTTTTCACCATGGTGCCCTATGCTATGCGAAATAACTTTCTTTCCACCTTCATTTTTATCATCCTGATATTCTCCAGGTTTACCATAGTGTTTGTTAGTGTAATCAACCCCATCATACCCATTAATTTCTGTAACAGGCTTAATAGGTCTTGGCGCGATTGGGTTATCTTGGCTTGGACGGCTGGGCCAACTTGGTAAAGGTTTTTCGTAACCTTGATTAGTATTTCGATCATTGTAACCTAGATTTTGATCGTTTCTGTCGCTATTTTGATTGTAGTAGTTATTTGGAGGCCTTGGTTTATCATTGCTATTATAGCCTCCTGTTGGCAGTGGCTTTAGAGGTGGTGGATCGTAGTTATCTGGATTTGGACGAAGAAACAGATAGTCACTGGGATGAGGTATTACTGATCCATATCTGTTGGGTCTAGCAGGGTCCGGTCTATCATAATTATCGTAGTAGTTAAAATCTGGATTGTTCGGACGTATTGGGTAATATCTAAAAAAGAATTACTTTACTATCCACATTAATTTCAAAATTACGCAATCTTTACCATAACATATTTTATCATCAAATCACTGTTTGAAAGACAAAATTTTCAAGGCCATCATTGGATGTATAGTTTTAGAGAAAATCGTTAAAACGGCATAAACAAATTAGCTGCTGAAGGAAGTTCAGTAGCTGAGATATTTATCCTTCCATTTAGTAATTTAAAAAATAAGAGAATCAGAAAATAATTTCTGAACTAACGTCGATATTTGGATGAAAATTGGTATCGGAGTGTTTGAGAAATTTGATTACGAAGCCAATATGACCCCTACTTGTAGGGGCGCCATCGCGCCATTTACATGTTGTTTAACTGATTTGAAGAGTATACAGGGTGGTCTGAACTGTATTTCGGAAACTTCGGCAGCATATTCTGCAGATAAAAATAAGTAAAAAAGTTCGTATAAATGTATGTCCTAAAATGCTTAGTTTTGGAGATACAGGGTGTAGAAGTTTCATTTTTATTTCGGTTTTTTTCCAAATAATTTCTGAAGTACCGTCAATATTTGGATGAAAATTGGTGTCTGAGAGTTTTTTGACATGAGATTTTGATGTCAATATGACTCCTACTAATAGAGGGCGCCACCTACATATTTTTTAATTGGTTTGAAGAGTAATATATTTTCGTCCGTACCTGTATGAAACTACTCAGTAAAAAAATATATATTTACGACGTTTTTTACGTAAAAAAGTGTTTTGGTAAAAATCGCTACGAGTAATGGTTTTCGAGATATTTGAAATTGAAATTATCAATACCTGTCATCACTGACATCAATTAAACATGTTGACTAAATAGTTATTAGACTGAAATCATCAATTTGAAATGTTTTGTGCCAAAAGTTCAACAGAAACTGTTTTACCATCATTTTTTGGCAGAAAAATTTATGATTAATTTAAAAAAATAAATATTTTCCAAATTTATCATTTCAGTCAAAGAACTATCTACTCAACATGCTTATTTTTCGTCAATAATGATATGTATTGACTATTTCCATTGTAAATATCTTGAGAACGATTGCTCGTAGCGATTTTTACAAAGAGATATTTTTTTACGTAAAAAGTCACAGAGATGTATATTTTTTCCCTCGGTAGTTTTATACAGGTACAGACAAAAAGTTATTACGCTTCAAAACAATTAAAACACATGTAGGTGGCGTCCTCTACTAGTAGGAGTCATATTGAAATCGAAATCAAAATTCTCATGTCAAAAAACTCCTAGACACCAATTTTCATCCAAATATTGACGTTACTTCAGAAACTATTTTAAAAAAATCGAAATAAAAATGAAACTTCTACACCCTGTATCTCTGAAACTAAGCATTTTAGGACATACATTTATACAAACTTTTTTATTTATTTTTATCTGCAGAACATGTTGCCGAAGTTTCCGGAATACAGTTCGGACCACCCTGTATATATAAATAACTTTTCGCCCGTACCTGTAGAAAACTAACGAGTTAAAAATTTTTCAGTAATTTTTTACGTAAAAAATGTCTCTTGGAAAAAATCGTTACGAGCAACCGTTTTCAAAATATATTAGGAATGGCATTAAGGTACATTCAGGCTGAGAGCGTCGAGCGTCGCATCGCGTTTGTGTCGCGTCCGCGTGTCGAAATGAAATCAATTCATTTAACTTAAATTAGACCGTTCAGGCAGACAGCATCTCGATTGGCGTTGCGCTCGCGTCCGCTGAGCGTCGGGGTTCGAGTTCAATGGGGCGGACGCGACGCTCGACGCTCTCAGCCTGAATGTACCTTTAGTCAATACATCTCATTATTGACAAAAAATAAACATGTTGATTGGATAGTTATTTAACGGAAATGATAAATTTGGAGAAACTTTTGTTTTTTAAGCTAATTATACATTTTTCTAGAAAAAAATACAATAAGACAGTTTCTGTTGAATCTTTGACACAAAAATATGTATTTCAAATTTATTATTTCAGATTAATAACTATCCAGTCGACATGTATAATTTTTTTCAATAATTATGACATGTATTGGCTATTTTCAATCCAAATATCTTGAGAATTATTACTCGTAGCGACTTTTACCAAGGGATCTTGTTAACGTAAAAAGTGACGGAAATATATATATTTTTTCACTCAGTAGTGTAATACAGGGGTTATTAATTAGTATTTTAGTAATAATTTTCCTCCAAAAATTATTACTTTTTAAAACAGCTAAACATATGTGAGTTTAGGCGCCACCTACAAGTAGGAGTCACACTGACATCAAAATCGAATTACTAATTTTCATCCAAATATCTGCGTTGGCTCAGAAATTTGGAAGAAATCGAAATAAAAATGAAACTGCTACACCCTGTATCCCCGAAACGAAGCGTTTTAGGACATAGGTACATTACAAACTTTTTTACTTATTTTTATTTGCAAAATATACTGCCGAAGTTTTCCGAATACAATTCGGTCCACCCTGTATAAAATTTGTTAAAAATACCTACTTACCCACTAGTTTCAGATTCAAATGAATCGAACTGATTATATGACTGGTATTTCCTTCTGTCGATGGCTAGAAATCCACCACTATATCCTGAATTAGGTGTATTAGGATCTGGTCTGTCATCGGACGGGGGTAAGTATGAAGGCCCGGGTATATTTTGTGGAGTTCCATAATCACTTGGATATGGCAGATATGGTCTGTAATCTAAAAAAATCATTAATGAAGAAAATTTTAAATTTAAATTTTCATTCATATTTTATAAATGTATTTTTTACTTTATTCGTATTTGTAGTTGCTATTTTTTATTATTGTTAGTTAATCATAATTATTTTTACCATTTTGTTAATACATTTTATAAGTACTTTAGTAATACCCTAATACCCTTGATTATACTATACAATGGGTATGCCTAAAAAACTATTTTAGAAACTTTTATGTATACTATTGAAATGACGATAATATATTTAAGCTAAATCTTTGGCTAAATATAATCTATTACAGCTTTAGTCAAATGAGCAACTAATAGTGAAAAATAAAGTTCCAACCCTAGATGCAACATTTTTCGTAAATGCCTACTTGTGCGGTTTGAAATTTTGATGCAAAATCCGGCAATACCGCATATAAGAACACTGTATCAACCATAGACTTAAAATAAAATATAGACTACACTATTTACATCTGAACGCGGTCAAACAATCATTTTTGTACACATGTTTACTTCTGGGTACACTCGACCGCAGCCGACCAAACCTTTCTCGTCCAGCCTATGTTGTCACGTCTTTAATATTATCAATATTTTTTTAGTTATTATACACATATATTGATATATTAATACTACACATTAATAAAGTAGGTTTTAATATTCCATAGATGTATTAAATAATCCTTATACTACTTAATTATAAGTCGAATACTATGTAAAAAGGATAAATCCTTTACAATATGGCAACACCGATTAGAGGCGAGGTAGCCTGTTCATTCATCTATTGACTTGTAGTACGCGTCGCACGTCGCACGTGTGTAGTAAAGTATTGTTGCCGCTACTTCTCTCTGGTTGTATTATTGCATTTTCTTAGTTTGTAGTCCTTAAATGTTTATTTTATTTACTTTTTGTATTCAAGAACTATAAAATATGGTTCGCCAGTGCCAAATTTGCAAGAAATTTGACTTATATAATCCATTTAAGTCTTGAAACGACTTTCGACCGGTAGGCAACTCTCAATTTACCAATTGGGAGTCAGTGGCGTTGTTGTAGAAATGCGCTTATTTATATAATATTTTAGTAAAATCAAAGAATATTATAGTTTTAAGAACTCTCGTGTGGAAGCTTTAGTGATTTGTCATACGGTGGCGCTTTTGAACATAATCGAAGCCTGAAAATGCTAATATTTTAAATTTTGAGGACTACGCGCGGCGATATTTCGTACGGTGTTGCCAAACATATTTTATTTCTCGATATTTAAAGAAATATGTATTGATTATATATTTCGTATATTCGATAGTACATGAGGCATCCTAAGGCTATGAAAAACTTAGCTATGAAAATAAAATTTTAGATTTTTAATTTTTTGTACCTTCTAATAAAAATTACTTCTATTCCAATAAAAAATTAACTAGTATGATTATGTGTTATCTGTGCTAGTATTAGGAAACTGGAGTAAATACGGAGAATATTAATTCGTTCTCTAAGATGAGCACTACTAAGTAATTTTTAAAATTCGACCCATAAGGGGGTGTAATTAGATAAAGGGATGTAATTATACAAAAAAAATCTGTACCTACTAGGAGTATGAACTTTGCACAGATGTGGCGCATTTGAACATTGATAAGCGATTTTTGGAAATGTATAGCCTAAGGGTAGTGAAACGGGGGGGTGAAATTTTGTACAAAAAGTGTTAGTTCTAGGAGTATGAAATTTTGTACAGAGTTTCCTTAAGTGACGAAAGTGAGTACCTAGAAGCTAATTTTTGACATTCATCCCTTAGAAATAAGGGATGAAAATTTGTACAAAAGGTTAAAATCGGTTTTAGAAGTATGAATTTTGCAGACGTTCCTTATGTAACGTAATTTAGCATTAAGAAGCAATTTTTGGAAATTCGCCCTCTAAGGGTGTGAAATGAGGGGTTGAACGTTCTGGAACAATAAATTCTGTTCAAGGAATATGAGAATTTGCACAGAGGTTCCTTATGTAGCGTAATTGAATAATTAGAGTGATTTTGGGAATTCATTCCTTAAGGGGGTAAAACTAGGGGTGAAAATTTGTATAATTTTTTATGTAAAATCCGTTCTAGGACTAGGAGTATGAAATTCTGTTCAGAGGTCCCTTAAATGATGAAAGTGAGTACCTAGAAGCGAATTTTAGGCATGCATCCCCTAAAAAATAAGGGATGAAAATTTGTACAAAAATTTGTTAAAATCGGTTTTAGAATTATGAATTTTGCAGACGTTCCTTATGTAACGTAATTTAGCACTAAGAAGCAATTTTTGGAAATTCGTCCTCTAAGGGTGTGAAATGAGGGGTTGAACGTTCTGGAACAATAAATTCTGTTCAAGGAATATGAGAATTTGCACAGAGGTTCCTTATGTAGCGTAATTGAATAATTAGAGTGATTTTGGAATTCATTCCTTAAGGGGGTAAAACTAGGGGTGAAAATTTGTATAATTTTTATGTAAAATTCTGTTCTAGGACTAGGAGTATGAAATTCTGATCAGAGGTCCCTTAAATGATGAAAGTGAGTACCTAGAAGCGAATTTTAGGCATGCATCCCCTGAAAAATAAGGGATGAAAATTTGTACAAAAATTTGTTAAAATCGGTTGTAGAAGTATGAATTTTGCAGACGTTCCTTTATGTAACGTAATTTAGCACTAAGAAGCAATTTTTGAAATTCGCCCTCTAAGGGTGTGAAATGAAGGGTTGAACGTTCTGGAACAATAAATTCTGTTCAAGGAATATGATGATGATTATATATGATGATTTGCACAGAGGTTTATTATGTAGCGTAATTGAATAATTAGAGCGATTTTTGGAATTCATTCCTTAAGGGCGTAAAACTAAGGGTAAAAATTTGTATAATTTTTATGTAAGTTCCGTTCTAGGACTAGGAGTATGCAATTTTGTACAGAGGTCCCTTAAGTGATGAAAGTGTGTACCCAGAAGAAAATTTTGGACATGCACCCCCTAAAAAATAAGCACTCCCTATAAAACAATTAAAATAAAAATTTGTCTAAAAAAATAAAAAAAGTTGGGGTGGGCCACTCTTATCACTTAGGGGTATAAAAATAGATAACAACCTAGGAATAGGTTGTGACCAAACCAAACCAAACCAGACCTACTGAATATACATATAAAATTTTATCAAAATCGGTCTAGCTGTTTCGGAGATGGTAACAAAAATTTAAAAAACAACCCCTATTAAAATATAGGGATGATGGTGGAATGGTGAAAATTTAGGGTTATTTGTATTTATTAATGCCAACTAAAAAATAAAAACATTTTTTCTTTTCAAAAAATAAAAAATGAGGGTGGGCTACCCTTACCACATAAGGGTATAAAAAATAGATAACAACCTATTCTTAGAGGTACTGAATATACATATAAAATTTTATCAAAATCGGTCAAAGCCGTTTCACGGATGGTAACAAAAAATTAAAAAAACAACCCCTATTAAAAAATAGGGGGAAGGTAGAACGGTGAATATTTTGGGTTCTTTGTATTTTTTAATGCAAAATAAAAATAAAAAATATATATTTTTCAAAATATAAAAAATGGGAATGGACTACCCTTATCACTTAAGGGTATAAAAAATAGATAACAAACTATTTTCAGACCTACTCAATATACATAATAAAATTTCATCAAAATCGGCAAAACCGTTTCGGAAATGGTAACAAGAAACTTTAAAAAAACAACCCCTATTAAAAAATAGGGGATGATGGTAGAACGGTGAAAATTTAGAGTTGTTTGTATTTTTTTAAGGCCAAATAAAAAAAATATTTTTTTTTTCAAAAATAAAAAAAATGAGGGTAGGCTACCCTCTCGGCTACTTATCTACTTATCACTTAAGGGTATAAGAATAGATAACAACTTCTTAGACGTACTGAATATACATACATATAAAATTTTATCAAAATCGGTCAATCGGAGATGGTAACAAAAAACTTAAAAAAAACAACCCCTATTAAAAAATAGGGGATGATGGTAGAACGGTGAAAATTTAGGGTTGTTTGTATTTTTTAATGCCAAATAAAAAAAATAAAATAATTTTTTCAAAAAAATAAAAATGGGGTGGGCTACCCTTACCACTTAAGGGTATAAAAAATAGACAACAAACTATTTTCAGACCTACTCAATATACATAATAAAATGTCATCAAAATCGGCCAAGCCGTTTCGGAGATGGTATCAAAAAAACAACCCCTATTAGAAAATAGGGGAAGATGGTAGAACGGTGAAAATTTAGAGTTGTTTGTATTGTTAAGGCCAAATAAAAAAAATTATTTTTTTTTCCAAAAATAAAAAAATGAGGGTGGGCTACCCTCTCGGTTACCCTTATCACTTAAGGGTATAAGAATAGATAACAACCTATTCTTAGACGTACTGAATATACAAATAAAATTTTATCAAAATCGGTTAAGTCGTTTCGGAGATGGTAACAAAAAATCTTAAAAACAACCCCTGTTAAAAAATAGGGATGATGGTAGAACGGTGAAAATTTAGGGTTGTTTGTACTTTTAATGACAAATAAAAAAAATTTAAATATTTTTTTTTTTTTCAAAAATAAAAAAATGGGGGTGGGCTACCCTTATCACTTAAGGGTATAAAAAATATATAACAACCTGTTTTCAGACCTACTCAATATACTTATAAAATTTCATCAAAATCGGCTAAGCCGTTTCGGAGATGGCAACAAAAAAAAATAAAAAACAACCCCTATTAAAAATAGGGGATGATAGCAGAACGGTGAAAATTTAGGGTTGTTTGTATTTCTTAATGCCAAATAAAAAAATAAAAAACATTTTTTTCTTTTCAAAAACTAAAAAAAAATGAGGGTGGGTTACCCTCTCGGCTACCCTTATCAGTTAAGGGTATAAAAATAGATAACAACTTATTCTTAGACGTACTGAATATACATATAAAATTTTATCAAAATCGGTTAAGCCGTTTCGGAGATGGTAACAAAAAATTAAAAAAACAACCCCTATTAAAAAATAGGGGATGAAAGTAGAACGGTGAAAATTTAGTGTTGTTTGTATTTTTTAATGCCAAATAAAAAAAAATTAAAATATTGTTTTTTCACAAAATAAAAAAATGGGGGTGGACTACCCTTATCATTTAAGGGTATAAAAAATATATAACTACCTATTCTCAGACCTACTGAATATACATATAAAATTTCATCAAAATCGATCAAGCCGTTTCGGAGATGGTAACAAAAAATTAATAAAAAACATCCCCTATTAAAAAATAGGGGATGATGGTAGAACGGTGAAAACTTAGGGTTGTTTGTATTTTTTAATGCCAAATAATATTTTTTAATGCCAAATTTAAATAAAAAAAATGGGGGTGGGCTATCCTTATCACTTAAGGGTATAAAAACAGATAACAACGTATTCTCAGACCTACTGAATATACATATAAAATTTCTAGTGATGGGATCACTCGAGTGAAAAATACTCGGTCATCCGAGTATTCATATCCTCGGTATGTCTCGAGCATTTTTGTCGATCCTCGAGGATTACTCGGCGGCCCGCAACAACATCGAGTGTGGCGTACCGACCTCGCTGCTCGCGAATAGGGGATGATAACAGAACGGTGAAAATTTATGGTTGTTTGTATTTCTTAATGCCAAATAAAAAAAATAAAAACATTTTTTCTTTTCAAAAACTAAAAAATGAGGGTGGGTTACCCTCTCGGCTACCCATATCAGTTAAGGGTATAAAAATAGATAACAACTTATTCTTAGACATTACTGAATATACATATAAAATTTTATCAAAATCAGTTAAGCCGTTTCGGAGATGGTAACAAAAATTAAAAAAAGTAACCCCTATTAAAAATAGGATGAAAGTAGAACAATTGAAAATTTAGTGTTGTTTGTATTTTAATGCCAAATAAAAAAATTAAAATATTGTTTTTCACAAAATAAAAAAAATGTAAAATTGGACTACCCCTTATCATTTAAGGGTATGAAAATATATAACTACCTATTCCTCAGACCTACTGAATATACATATAAAATTTCATCAAAATCGGTTAAGCCGTTTCAGGAGGATTACAGTAACAAAACTGTAACACAGAATTATATAAGATAATATTATATGTAAACTGCGAGTGCGGAGAACGGAAAGACTGATTATAGTAATAGATAAAATTTAAAACTATAATTTAAAACTATTCAAGAAAGTACACACAAAACAAGGCAACGCCGCGCGTCTATTCGTTCAATTCCGAGCAAAATAGCGAGGCTCCACGAAGTTGGGGCCTCGCTCGCCAAAGCGAGGCCCCATCGACAGGTCAGATTTTGATGCCAGACGAGACTTCTAGGGTATTAAGATATTCTTTGGTAAAATGTAAAATCTGATTTTTTTCTATTACATAATCATTTATATAAAAGTTTTTGTAACAAAATCATAATTATAACCCAGTTATTATACAAGTTAAATTATATTAGGCATCGGTTAAAAAATTAATCATGTTTTTATCAAAAATATATTCCGGTTTATTCTAAAACTATCTTCAGAATCTAAAATAACATACAAGAATTTTAAAATGATATTACATTATGAAACATTATTTTTTAATATACCGGGTGCGTCTCAAAAGTGGCTCACCCCTATAACTTTTTTATTTTTTCAGATAAAAAAAACAGATTTGTATGTTAGTATATGACATAAATTAATTATTTTTAAATATTATTAATAGAATGACATATGTATCATATGTCAACTTTTGGCATTGTCGGTTAAAAACCAATCGTATTTTAAATTTCAATCCAGGGTGCCATGGCGGTGTTAAAAACACTAAGTTTTAATCAAGGAGCCTTGGAAAAATAGTTGTGATAGTCTAATGTTTTTCGTGTCTTGTCTAGGCCGGTTAAAAGATGTACAAATCGTATTTTTAATCATATGTCAATTTTTTCAAATGCAAGAAGGGTGACTCATTAGCATATTTCGAAAAAGCATTTATTTATGAATATATTGATACTTGGTATTTCGAGTCCAATTGTCGTTATGAACCGCGTGTTACAATTTCAATTAAACCATATGAGAAAATATCAAAAGTTGACATATGATATGTCATTCTATTCAGAGTGTCATTTTCTATCAAATAAAGTAGAGATATACCTAGGGTGCTATTTAAAAATCAGAAGTTATAGTCATTTCCGGTGAAACAGGAAGTGACCAAAAACAGTTGAATGCGTCAATCAATCCTAATTTATGTCATATACTAACATACCAAATCTTGTTTTTTTTGTTTGAAAAATTAAAAAAAATATGGGGGTGAGCCACTTTTGGGACGCAGCCGGTATAATAAAGACAGTAGCGAGTTAAATAAATATAGTCTTCATTTTATCCACTGCCTAAAAGCCTGCTTTAATGGAGCAGATTTCTGTTTTCTCTAATTTGCATAATAAGACATCACTTACCAGAAAAAAAAAATACAACAATCATGGAGTTTTTTCTCTTTCCATGTCGCCGATTCTATTATATCTATAGAATAAATCCTCTTTTTATCTTTAGATAATGTTTGACTAAAATTAATATTTATTATTAATTTCAAAAATTAAATACGTAATTTCGATTATTAAATTTTTTTCTATAACATGTATTTTATTATTTTTATCGTTTTTGGACGTTTTTTTCTAAACTTTTATTAAAAAACCTCTCCTAAATCTTAATAAAATATAAAAAAGTTAAATACGATATATTTTTATTGAATTATAGCTTCATTAAAATAAAAAAATTACCCGGCTATGGTACGGATAGTTCAGGTGTACTGAGAAACTAAAGACAGTGTTGCATTCCTCGTCAGAGTCGTCAGGGAACGACCCTTACGACGGAGACAACCTATATATCGCTTGTGTCGCACTCGTTAAAGCCTAAAACAATAACACAACAATAACAAGATATTGTCTGACACTTTCCAGCTATTTATGAATGAGATGCTCAGTCTATATTTTATTTTAAGTCTATGGTATCAACCCAACTTTATCTCTTTTTAATACATTTGATTTGTCATTTAAGCTGTCTACATCACTGTCTTACACGTTAAAATCCAGATCACGCAGTTCCCATGACCAGATCAGTATATTCGTATAAAAATTTAATAAATTAATAATAGTATAAAATAGATGTTTTGTGTATTAACTTACTCAGAAAGTCAGACTCTGGTCTTAAACCAGGTTTTTGGAATTCATATCCTACATCCGGTTTATAATAATCCGGTTTTGGATAATCGTAGCCCGTGACTGGTTTAAAGTTATCTGGTTTTGGGTTTCCATATTCTAGCTGTGGTCTTACAGGCTGTCCATAACCAGTTTCTGGCTTGGTATAACCTGGTCTGTTTTTATCTGGTTTTGGATAATTGTAACCGTTATCCGGTTGGAAGTAATCTGGTTTAGCGCTTCCATAATTTGGTAGTGGTCTAGACGGTTTATCGTAACCATTGAAAGGTCTCTCTTGTGGCCTACAATCATCATATGGATGGTGAAGGGCAGGTGGTCGATATGGTGGAAGGTTTCCTAGAATACCAAAAATAGTAAGACAATTATTAATGATGTTAATAACACTTTACTTTTAATTGGATTATTATATGAATTAGCAAAAGTATACGCACTCTTAATATGCCAATCTTTTAATTAAAAGAAATATAAGAACTAATTCAAATGTTAAAAAACCGCTAAACACAATAAATGTGGGAGGACTGGTTTTGAAATAAAACGATATCTGTTAAATGCCATATTTTCTCCATCTCTCGTTGAGCAGACTAAAACGCATAAATCTTTTTTCTATCTTTAGTAATTTAAATATATTATTTTTTTCAATGTTTAATTTATTAAAGATCATGAAAGATGAGATCTTATTGTTAATGGTTGAACACCGAAAATACAAGCACAAAACAGATGGTACGAATATACTCAAAGACTTATAAGAGCAAAGTTTAGAATAGCAAGGAATGAATGGCTTAAAGGTAAATATTTAGCATTAAAACAGGTTCAAAAAGAAAATTACGACTTCAATCTCCATAAAAACCGAAGGAGACTGCTAATAAAGTACGATCAACTATGACAGTCAATAATAACAACTAGATAGCCCTAGAAAGTACAGAGAAGAACATGTTTGGAAAAAATATATTGAAGACATTTTGCCGATGACCGACCCTCAGCTGTTATCAATAACTCGCTACCAAGCCCATTGATCGGTAAAGACGAGATTGAAATAGCCGTACTTAATTCGAAAAATAACAGAACGGCTGTCCCAGATGAAATTCCTGCAAAAATACTTATACTTCTAGATGAAAGAGGCATTACAGCACTGCATAAAGTTTTCAACACCATACATGAGACAGGCCACTATCCCAAATAATAGTTGTCTTCTACTTTTATTCCCCTGCTTAAGAAAACCAATGCAAGAAATTATGAAGATCACATACCTGTTAACCTGATGCGCCCTACCTTAAAAATATTTCTGAAAATTATACACCAGAAATTTTACAAAAAAATGCGAAAGAGACGTAAGCGACTTGCAATTGGATGTTAGGGAAGGGTTAGGTACACGAGAAGTTATAGTCGTAACACAGGTGCATGCTCAGAACTGCTACGACCAGAAAAAGAATGTGTGCCTGTTTTTCATAGATATTTGAGAAAAAGCATCGATCTTGCACAGTACCATAAATTAATGCAGCTCCTTAAAAGGCTTGATATAGACCAGAAATACGTTCGATATATTATAGATGACTTAAAGTGGAAGTAAATATCACAGATAAAATTGTAAAAATAAATAAAATAATACGTCCAATTCCATACAAGTTAGAAGGGATGTGTGCTGTCTCCACTTCTATTCTATTTGTAAAATGGGAGTCAAGTTTAATGGAGTTTGGATTACAATATTTACTATGGCTGACGATACGGTCTTAATCGCTGATTATAGTTACAAGTTAGGAGAACAAATCAAAGCAATGTGTTTAACATCAACACAAAACAATATATTACACGAGTAATATCCAGAAACGCAGATATATTTAAAAACTCTACCATAACATTCAACAAAAGGCCCGTAGAAAGAGGAGATAAATTTAAGTAGTTGGGCAACTGGCTCTTCAAAGATTGGACATCACATTTGGTGTTGTTGGATTGAAGGAAATTAAATGTCGCATCTAACAAGCAAGACAGGCATTCCTGCGGTCTCAAAAGTGTGCTTATCTGTTCCGATTTTGACCTAAACCTTAGTTTAAGATTCATTATTGTATGGAAGGTTGGACATTGAAAGCCTAACCTAACCTAACTGCTATTAACAAATTAGAGGCTTTCGAGATGTAGCTGTATTGCAGAATTCTTGGATGGCTAGAGTAACAAATGAATAAATTCTAAAACGTGTTTGACGATATAGAATAAACTGTTTGAATTTTTAGAAAAAATAACGCATAGGTATCTGGGGCATATAACGCTAAAATATAAATTCTTGTATCTGTTGATGGAACGCAAGATCGAAGGCTGGAGAGGTATCGTAAGGAACAAAATGTCTTGACTCGGAAATAATAGATGAGGCAGTAAAAACATCGGCAGAGCTATACGATGTACAGTCCTTAATACATACCACTAGGAATAGAGAGGCAATGAAAAATATTATCGTAAACATCCCTTAGTAGATATGCACTATAAGAAGAAGAACATGAAAACTTACCAAAAGTTTGAAAACTGCGTTATGTAATAATAGAAGTTCTTACCGTCTCCATAAGTACTGGCTATTGGAGAACCTTGAGATGATCCTGGTTCATAGCTGTCTCCAGAAATTAGAATATTGTGAACGGGATGTAATACTGACTGTGGTCCTGAAGCAATGCTAACTAAGGCTTGAACATGCTCTACCTTATCACCTTGATGGTTTGAAGGTGGAGATAATGGTGTATGGGGTTTGTTATATTGATATCCATTTCCATACCCTAGAACATGATTTATTTTAACACTGAAAATGTTTCTGTTATCCTATATAAGGGAGCCCAAATCGAATTAAAATGCTACATTTGCCACACCATGACGTCATATATACAAGGGTATAGGAAATCTCGGCGCAGCGGCGGCAGTCGGCCAGCGCGCGCAAAAACCATTACATCGCTAATTGTTTATTGATATATCTTTATTAGTTTAAAAGCAAAAAATATGGGGTTTGCTTTGATACCTTGTCAAGACATAAGCGAAACTTTTAAATTGTTTCTTTTTTTCATTTAGGCCTTCGTTTTTCGTTAAATGAAAGTTATATTAAAAAAAGTCTATTTTTAAACCAAATTTTCGCATGATTGAAATGAGTTATTCATGTTTTTAAAGTTTTTTTTGGTCATAAGCGCTAATGGAAATGTTTTTTTGTAAATAATTATAAAAAATTACTCCCTACGAAGACTTTATTGTGTACTGAATCAAAAAATAAGTATTTGTTTTCTCTATACGCTGGTATTAATATATCGATTTTTGATGATAGTGCCCTTTTTACCCGGTCTAATTTTTGTACTACTTTCGGAATAAGGGTCCCCATATCATGTACTGTACTTCCATCCCTGAAAAATTCAGCTTGTGACACCGAAGTGAGACGTAAAGTCAAAATAAGCTTTAATCTACCTACATCATAGGTAGGTGTAGGTACTCTAGGTATATTCTACCTAGACAGCAGCTGACACTAGTAATTAATTTGTTATCCGATAAGTAGTTGTCATTATATAAGTTTAATCATCTTATACCTCCTATAACGGTAGGTTTTGGATTTTATCCTGATTGGTTTGTTAAACAAAAATATACTGGGCATATAAATGTCTAACACAATACATGTATTGAATGTACTTATTTTAACCAAAGCATTGTTTTGTTTTTTTTAATCTCACAAATAAGAAATGTTTTATAGTTTTTATTATAAAAACAGTGATTATACAATGTATTTGCACCCCTTACACTGTTTTCTGTAAGGGGTGTAACCAGGAGTATATTTCGTAACCCCTTACGATATAAGAGGGCATAAAGTGTTTTATTACTTAATGCTTAGATTAAAATTTAATAATATATTTGTACATAAAATAAAATAGACTAGAAGTCAATTAATTAATATTGACGTAATTACTAAATAATTACAAGATTTTTTTCTAATTATTTTAGTGTATTTTTATTCACCTAATTTATAAAGGAGAGATATCCAACCATTGCATTATTTTACTCACAAATAAATGTTTTATGGTTTTTATTATAAAACAAGGATTAATTTATTATACACCCCTTAACCCAAACACTCCAAGGAGGATATTTCGTGACCCCTTATTTAAAATGGACAAGCTTTATTAGTCAATGTTTTAATTACCCAGCGTCTTCAATAAAAATCTAATGTAATTTTTCATAGAAATGATCTGACATAAAAAAGCAAATTTTATCTAAAAACTTTTGATTATCTACAAGGAGCAAACCGCTGACAAATGTCTGTATACTAATGCCAAAGTAATGCCAAAAATACAAATTAAACACCAAAATTTCTCATATACCCACTAATGCCAAGGCTAATGCCAATATAATACCACTAATACCACGAATAATATGTAACACATTTGTTTAACGAATTAACCTGTAACAATAGTGGTAGGTACGTGCACAGATTTTTTCCTAGGTAACTTAAAAGTCGTTAAAAAGTCTAGTTATATTTAAAGAAGATATAATTCCAACTAATTGCATTAGAAGGCCAATAATGCACAAGTAATACCATTAAAATTTTAGCGTTTTTAATTTGTGTAGCATATTTCTTTAAAAAATTAACCTGTAACAATAGTGGTAGGTACGCGCACAGATTTTTTCGCTAGGTTACTTATTAAGTCGTTAAACAGGCCTATAAAAGCTAGAACAACATAGGTAACTAATATTTATAATTTCATTCGAGTTTTAATCTCAAATAATAAATGTTTTTACTGGTGTATTTCTGAAGTGTTCATTATAAAAAGTAGATATTCTTCATGTTATGTGAAGTAATAAGTAATGTTTCCGGTGAGACCGCGTATATGTCACCGGATTCTGGTTAGTATAAAGACTTTTTTCTATAGAAAGAGTTTTTCTATATTTTTCTTTCAAAATAAGACTAATTTCTTCTTATTCTTTTAAATATTACAGTGTTTCTTTTTCCTAAAATGTTATACTTAATTTTCGCTTAAAATTAAAAAATCACCAAATGGAGGAAAATATACGTTATTGAATAAAGTTTATACAAATCACTTTACCATAACAAAAAAGTAAAAACATGTCATGGCGGAAGATATTCAGGTGGTATTTCACATATTTATCTATTAAAATCGAGATTAAAATAATAAACTTGCGTAACATGTTATACATGAGATAGAAAGTTTCAGAATCGATTAATACGCAATACGCTACGCAGTCAACTTGTTCCTATGCGCGGATGGACACGGTGGACTACGATATTGGCGACTCTGAATACTTATAAAAATTTGCAAAGTAAAATATGTTGGAAAAACAATTAATTCATACATATATAAAAGCTCAAAGGGTTTTTTGTTGCATCCATCCCCGAAACCACTTCACCAATCTTGATGATTCTTTTTTTAAATGAAAGGTATATATGTGTAGATTTGTTATGAAGTATTTTTATAGTGCTTAATGCCTATTTCTTTGTGTAAAACGACTAAATACTAAAACATACCTGAAAAACACCTAAACACAATACCTCCAGAAATAAATTATTTGTCATTGTCAGTGGTGTGTCAGTTAGATTATATATAATTAGTTTTTAGATATTTTAGGAGTGAGTTCATACCGCCAGCTTTAGATACATAAATATTAGCACAAAGGTTCGTTTAAACGACATTAGTGAATTAGCTACACAAAGCGATTTTAGGAAATTCATCCTCTTAGAGAGTAAAATTATGTCGGAACAGTTTGTTGTATGAAAATACCTTACTATTTGGTCTAGAAGAATGAAATCCTACAAAAAGAATTAGAGGAAATTTTTGAAGTTCATCAACCAAATGGGTAAAGTTAGTAAAAATTTATATAAAACTTGGTGACCTCTGGATTATACACATAAAAATTGGCACAAAGATAAAGCGAATTTATGAAATTTATACACTTAGGGAGTAGAATAGGGAAGGGAATAAAAGTTTGCTGTACGAAAATGCAATACTATAACATTACAAACCAGACAGTATAAAATTTTATACAAGGGTTTATTTAGTGACATCATAACGAAATATATCTTCCTCAATTATCCTTCAAAGAATAAAAAATAACCTATAAAGAGAGTATTAGTGCTCTTAAATAAAAAAAAAAAATGAGAAATAAAAACATCTATGCTCATTAGCTCTCTATAAAGAAGTAAAAATCATTTAAATCAATGCATGAACGATTCGAGGTGTAAAGCGAACGTAGTCGCGGGAAAAAGCTAGTAATTTATTAAATTATTTTATTTAACTGATTAATATTCATTGAAAAGGAATTTTTGTAATTCGCCACTATATTAGTTAAAAACTAAGAAACTCATATCAAATTTAAGTTTTGCGATTTTGACTTATACTTTTTAGAAATCTGAACACATTTTAAAAGAAAAAAAGCTTTTGATAATATTTGTGTAGATTGACTAAAAGTTGTATAACATAAATTTCTACGACCGGTCTACCTAGTGGTCTGCAGCATCGCCTTGTGGTGCAAACGTGGGCCTGTTAATCTGGCACAACAGCCAAGAAAACAGAAGCGTGGCTAAGAATTTAGTAATTTAAAAAAAATGTCTTTTAGATACAGTAGGGTATTAAAAAGTTTTGTATTTAAATGGGTTTGTCTTTAATAGTTAAAATTATATCGTAAAGTGTAACTTTCCGTAAGAATTCTTTATCTGTCATCGATCATGATCTGTCATCATGTTAACCTGATGTTTTGTATGTTATTTTGTTTTTTTGCTTGTTTGTTTTACGGATAGGTGGCGATCGCATAATTATTATTGATAATGTTTTATTTAATGTTAACATTACTACTTTTTCAGTGAATCTTTAAATCTGTTGTTTTTTGTTAAGTTCGTTATTTAAACATATGTATGTAATACAGTCATATTAACACTAATCATATTTTTACGTTTTTATTCATCATTTTCAATGCCCCCCCGGTTGCATCTTTGTAAAGGACTTTGAATTTTTTTCCAGTATTCTATTTTAAACCACTAGATTTAATTTTTTTAATAATATTATTACGTTGCGAGGGCATTCTTTTTAATATCTTAGGTGAAAATATAAACAATGTTTTGAATAAAACATGATAAATACCTTGATAAGGATGCTTTAATGAACTATATAGATTTGGACTAGATGGTTGAGCATATGGATCTCCTTCTGCTGGGAGATTTTCATGATCGTGATGATGATGCTCATGCTGTTCTTGACCTACATTTAAGGGTTTTGTAGAATAAATATGTAATTCATCCGGTGGTTTCTCAGCACCCACAAATGAAGGTGGTTCGATAACTATTTTGCAGTCCATTTTCTTAATGTAGAGATCAAAATCTGTATCTCTGATAGTTCCTATAGGTTTTAAATCGGCAGTTTCTTTTACAGCCATCTTGCTTAGTAAGCATGTCCCGTTGCCTTTAGGACCAATTCTGGAATTAACGTATTAATTGTATTATTTTTTTTTACAAAATTGGTAACTAACTACTACTACTATTAACTTAACTACTACGGTACTGCTACTTCTAACCAAAATAGAACACTACTTTACTATAATACATACATACAATATACATTTAAATCATCAGCAGAAAACTGTGTTTTAATCATCTGCTGATGATGGCTATGTAGGATTACCAGACGTCTGGATTTTCACTACATCCGGTTGTGTCCGGGCGGATTTTTCATAAGCGCTCGGGTTTTAATGTTCCATTAAGAAATGTCCCAATAATACAAAATAACATATTAGTTTTAATAAATTTAGTTACTTAAAAAATCGTCGATAAATTCAGCAGTGTAAAAGTATTAATTTTTGCGGCGTGATTGGCAACATAAAAAAGTAATTTTAACACCTAGGCATAAAAGTAAAGCACTTTAACTACTAAGCACAAAAGTACGAAAATATATTATTAAACTGCAAGTGTCGAATTCAACGAGCATAACCGAGTAGTTTCTATATAGATATATAATTACTTATAAGGTATTACTTAAAAAAATTTATATTATTTGGAACGTTTGAAATTGTTTAAAAAATTATTTGTGGTGTTTGAAAAAAATAGCATGTTCTATTCAGAGTAAACATGATTATTTTGTGCCTTGTCTGTATGTTGGACTCGTTAACGCTCGTCCGTCAAACGTACATACAGCCTCGCCACAAAAACTGTCAATTTTACTCCTAATAAAACAATATACTATTTTTGCTTTTATAGCGCTAAAAAATTATGACGATTGAATTTTATCTGGATTTTTGGGAAGGCTTGCCTGGGGTGGACAAATTTTCATCTGGTAACCCTATGGTTAGGAAAACGCTATTCCAGTGTTAAAAGTAAAATATTTTAGTATACGGGTATTGTATTGAATTATACTTATTCTAGTGCTGTAATACAATAAAAAGGGGTCAATCCCTAAGAAAAAAAAAGTTAGGTAATAATTATTTTGGTTTGATTTGTAGTATAGGGTTTCTGGATTCTCGACCTTTTCTTTCTCGAGGCACGAGAAGAACTCTCAACCAGAATTTCTTGAGTTTCTCGAGTATCTCGAGAAATTTGAAAAGTTTTCATAAAACACGATGTAATTTTAAAATTTTTGCTTTTTACAAATTAGACTGATAGATGAGGCCAATTAAATGAAATGGCAAATCTTTATAGTTACAAGAATTGCACTTATTAAACACGAATACCTCCTGCAGTAAAATTAATTATTGTTTTAAAAAGGTAAAGTATTTTCATAAAAATACAAAATTTTCAATAGCAAAAAAGTTACAGCGATATGTTAGAAATGCACATTTTTGAAAAACACCTCGTAACTCCGAAACGGTAACAGATATCGATGTGCGGTTTTTACCATCATGTTTTTGATAAAAATTGAGCTCCCGGCACAGATCTTAGTTTTCCGTGTATACAGGGTGAGTTTCCTACGATGTTCTCTATGGGTATTTCGGAAACTAATGGAGATAGAGAGTCCGTTAAATAGGGAAAGAATTGCAGTTTTGTGGGGTCATAAATATGCGCCTCCCAGATTTTTGAAAAAATTCATGACTGAAAAAAAAATTGGCTATTTTAAGAATTGTCCCTAATTCCATTATAATATATTTTAGACAAAGGTTTTCAGATGAAAGTTGTAGATAATCACATCCCTAATGAGTTTGTATTTTAAATAGAAACCATAGTTAGCCATGACTTCATAAAAAGCCCAATTTTTTTTATTATTATTTATAAGCCTTATTTCAGCGATATAATGTATAATATGTTTTTTTCGAAAAATGACTGTTATAGCCAATTCTTATCTTTCTTGAATAATTTCACTTAGTTGGTATGTTATTCTCATTCTGTTATGATTTATAACTTATAAAGAGACAGATTAATTTACATTACACAAAGTAAAACTTAAAAAATAATATCACACTTTAATATATTTTAAAAAGTGTTCAAAACATCCGCCATAGTTTTGAGTACATAAATGCGTCTTTTTAAAATTGAATTACTAGCTAGTCTCACAGAACGACCGGTCGACTTAATTAAACTTCTCCCGTACCGCCTCTTCGAGTGCCTCTCTTAATTCATAAGTTCTTTTGTAAACCTTTTTGTTGGCCATCGATGAATCGAGGAAGCCCATGCAATTGGTCCACCGCTTCCTATGCCTGAGTTTCCATAATTATAATATAATATATTTTAATTTACAAAGTTTGGATGTGATAGTTTCACATTTCTGAGAGCAACGCAACGATGATTGAACTTCGATGATTGAACTCCATGGTTAACTATGTGAAATTAGTCAAGAAAGATAAGAATTGGCTATAACACAGTAATTTTTCGAAAAAACATATATTACACCTTACATCGCTGAAAATCTTAAAAAATTGCGCTTTTTATGAAGTCATGGCCAGCTATGGTTGCCATTTAAAAAAAAACATATGTTTGTGTCATATGTCAAGAATGACAGGCTTTAGAAAAAATTAAAAAACCCAAACTCATTAGGGATGTGATTATCTACAACTTTTATCTGAAAACTTTTTGTCCAAAATAGATTATAATGGAATTAGGGACAATTTTTAAAATAGCCGAAATTTGTTTTTTTCGAAATATCTAGTAAGCCATGAACTTATTCAAAAATTTTAAAAGCGCATATTGATGACTCCACAAAACTGCAATTCTTCCCTCATTTAACCGACTCTCCATCTCCAGTAGTTTCCGAGATACCCACAGAGAACATCGTAGAAAAGTCACACTGTAGAAAAGAGTATTTCCCTTTAAAAGTGTCCAATTTGTCCCACCCTGTTTTTTTTTCGATCATACGGTATAGTTAGCATATTATTTACCATTATTTGTTACTATTAAATAATGTGTATTTTGTTATTTGGTAACGAAAATTTGGTACAAATAATAAACAAAGGTATCTACCATTATCTATCTAAGGAAGTGATTTTTTTCAGCAACCTTGTTCACCAACTCGTAGGTATATGACTCATTAACAAAAGAATAAGTCCAATTAGGTTCTAGTATGATTACTTGTAAGTGGCCAACGGAAGTTGTAACCTTCGAGGTTCCTTGTCGACCAAGACACCTCACTTTATTAAAAGATGATTTAAATTAAAAATAATGTATGCATAATCGTTCTAAGAAACGAAACAAAGAAATGTAGAAGTAGGATATGTGTATTGTTTCTTACCCGAAGCTGAAAGCTCGGCATGTTTCCTTTTCTTGAGTACATTCCATTTCGCATTTTGATACAGTATTATGGTCGAATGTTTTATAGGTTTGTTTGGGGCTCAGCTTTTCACCTATGGCCAATCTCTCGTAGCAATCTGTAAATGTAAATAAGAAGATATAAAACTATAATAGAGAGGTAGAATATCAAAAGCTTACAAGAAGTATATGTTGTAATTAAATAATTTTGTAAAGTTTTTGATATAAATAATTAAAAGACGTTACATACACATTTATAACCAACAAAGGCTTACGCCAATTATTATTGCATCTCCCATATTCTTTTTAAAATATACGTTGCTGTCGCTTTAAAAAAAAATTAGAAAAGTAGTATGGGCATAGATATTGATAATGAATGGTTCACACAGCAGATGATTATATATCTTCTTCTTCTTCTTTCAGTGCCTATCCTCTATGGATGTTGGCAATCATGTTGGTCCACATAATCCTATTGACAGCCGCCCTGAATAGATGTACGGTCGTCATTCCCGTCCACTGTCTAATATTTTTCAGCCATGATGTTCGTCGGCGTCCCTGACTTCTTCTACTATCTATTTTGCCCTGCAGTATCAGTTGGATAAGTTGGTATTTATCATTACGCATCGCATGTCCAAGGTATGCCATCTTTCTCACTTTCACACTATGTACTATTTCTAGTTCCTTTTGCATTCTCTGGATCACGGTATTGTTAGTGACATGGTAAGTGTATGAGATCCTGAGCATGCGGCGATAGCACCACATTTCAAAGGCTTCCAAGCGTTTAGATGTAGCATCTGTCAGGGTCCAAGCTTCCACTCCATATAGGAGTGTGGAGAATACGTAGCACCTTAGAACCTGTGTTCTTTAGCAATATTCAGGTGCATATTGCGTAGGATTTTTGTAAGACGGTTAAAAACGGTTCTGGCTTTTTCTATGCGGCATCTGATCTCTCGTGGGTGATCTCATTCCTTGTTCAAGCTGCAGCCCAAACACGTGATTGTATCTGCTGTTTCCAAGGTTTCGTTATTCGTTAAACTGGTGGTACTGCGCCTCATCATTTTTACTAACTGCTAGAATTTTGGTCTTCTTGTAGTTAAGCCTCATATCACATGCCTTTACTACTCGGTCTATTTCTCGGTCTACTCGGTCTATTAATTTCTGCAATCCCTCAGCACTATCTGCTATGAGAACTGTATCGTCCGCGTACCTTAAATTATGATTATATATATATATAGCAGATGAAACAATAGTCGCCAATGACAGATGATTTGCAATATATGCTAAGAAAATTTATTGAAGAATACAGAGAATAAGGCTTGACAGTTAACATAGACACAACAAAATATCTATGTATGCACAAGAAGGAAATTTGAATTTGGACAACGGTGAAGAAATTATACAATGTCAAGAGTATGAATACCTGGGAATCACATTTGATAACACAGGAACTGGTGGTAGGGAATAAATCAAACAAATCAATAACATATCGAAAAAAAATCGAAAAAAATTAAAATACAGTGTGCTACAAATTATAAGGGTAAGGGCTGGTATCTCGGTAACCGAAATAGATACGAACATGGTTAAATTGGGACAAAGTTACGCCTCGGTATGTTCACCAAGATGCCATCAAATAAGTTTTAAAAATTTTAAGGATTGCTGAGTTATTTTGGATTTATTTGAAAAACGGTAAAGAGAAAATATGTTTCTTTTATCGAGATTTACCAGCTCTGAAAATATTTGCACTTATTTAAGACTCACCCTGTATAACCAATCAAATCATTTCGCCGGAAGATGGATTGGAAATGGTAGAGCAGGTAATGGCCAGCCAAGGGACTGGGGGAATTACTTGGCGTCATTTGTAAAAGTGAAATAACTACACCTTAACATTTACAACGAGTACAATAATGCCATTCGGAAGTATAAGAAGAATGTCTGTTGAAAGGGCTATAATACATAAAATTTACCGAAAAATAAATTTGTGCAATTTTACAAGATACAGAGTGTCCCAAATAAGTAAAAAATATCAAATTTGTATTTTTTTAAATGGAACACCCTGTATATTATTACATTTTTAGTTTCTACGATTAAAATAAAGGTAAATTTGATTAAGGTTTATTATACTTAAACCTTACCGTTTTTGAAATATTTTCAATTTTGTGAAATTGCAGTAAAAATTTTAAGGCTTCATTTCTCCAAGGGTATCAAAGTTTTTAATACTAAATATTTACTGAAGTTTATTTACTGATCAGTTATTGTGTTGCAATAATAAAAATAATACTACCTTATACAGAGTGTCTAAAAATTTATTTTAAATAATTATTAGCTTCAAACGGCAATAACTTGTTTAATTTAAATGGAACACCCTGTATATTTTACGAGAATAAGATGCACAATTTAATTGTCTATCAAATTATATTTTTTACCTATCTCTTTAAGTTTCCGTAGAAAATGCATTTTCTTGTAATTTAGAACTTATTTATCAATATACCCATGGACTATTGACATTTTAGATTATTTTTAAAGATGTACCAAATTTTTAAAGAGTACAGATACATGACAGATACTAATATTGTCGATATAATTCGTTTATTTCATTAAAAAATAAAAAAAAACTGTTTAAATATTTGTTAAAGAGGACCAATTCATATGATTCCAGTATTCAAACTACATTAACTGATTGTTTGCGTTGATTAATAATAATTGCTCCAAATACTAAAAAACTGAATTTTGTATAGGCATTAGACAGTGTGATAAAAAGTAACACCTTAAAAATGATATTTCATTTTTTAATAAATGCTTATTTATAACAACAAAGACTTTAATTTGATAACTTATTATTATATTGATTTCTGACTCAAAAATCCACATTTATTTATAATAATTTATTAACGAACACAATTAAGTATGTCATTAATTAGTATAGGGGTGTTATATTTAATTAATGGTATACTCTTTTATAAAGATTTAAATAGTTTTCTTTTTGCATACAAATGGGCTAGTAATATTATCGTTTTGCTAAAAACGATAATATTACTAGTCTGTACATTTTGTACATTTGTTGCTTTAAAAACAATCTAAAATGTCAATATTCCATTGATATATTGATAAATGAGGTCTAAATTATAAGAAAATGCATTTTCTACGAAAACTTGAAGGGATAGGTAAAAAATGGTATAATACAATTTGATAGACAATTTAAGTGTGCATCTGACTCTCCTAAAATATACAGGGCATTCCATTTAAATTAAAGAAGTTATTGCCGTTTGAAGCTAATAATTATTTAAAATAAATTTTGACACTCTGTATAAGGTAGTATTATTTTTATTATTGCAACACAATAACTGATCAGTAAATAAACTTCAGTAAATATTTAGTATTAAAAACTTTGATACCCTTGGAGAAATGAAGCCTTAAAATTTTTACTGCAATTTCACAAAATTGAAAATATTTCAAAAACGGTAAGGTTTAAGTATAATAAACCTTAATCAAATTTACCTTTATTTTAATCGTAGAAACTAAAAATGTAATAATATACAGGGTGTTCCATTTAAAAAAATACAACTTTGATATTTTTTATTTATTTGGGACACTCTGTATCTTGTAAAAATATTTTTAAATTGTAGCTCTAATAGTTCTTCAACGAACCCCAAACTTAGAATTTGTAAAAATCTCATCGTTTAGCTACAATACTCCGTGTCGTATGTGGTGAACAACCCTGTATATAATAATTATAATTAATAATATGTATATTATCAGATTGTACATTGAGATTTGAAATTTATAATACAAAAAGTTAAAAATAATATCTCTAAAATACTGACCTGGACATTACTTATTTGAATCTTTCAATTGGCTCGATATTCCTTATTCAATGTTAATTAGCGCTAATCAATATTGTTACGGTGAATATAATCAGGTTAAATAATTAAAAAAAAAGAGTCGGACTTGAAATTATTTTAAATAATAATTAAATAGTTTTATTGTTTGTTAAAGTACTCAAAACAAAAAAAAATGTGGTGTGGCATATCGTTGTACTCAGGAGAATTCTTTCAAAACCTGAAATAAAAAATGTAGGTCCGTATTTAAAAAAAATAAGTTAGCCTATGTATCTCAGAAACTATTAGCTAATTTGAAAATCTAAAAATACTAAAATATACCCCTGACAAAGTGGATATGAGAATGTGCAATTAGTTTTTCGATTTTCTAAAAAATAACGATAGAAAAAAAAAATAATAAAAAATCCGTTTTTTTCCAAAGAAGTCAGCAATCCTTGAAATTTTTAAAGCTTTTTTGATGGTATCTTGGTAAACATCCCAAGGCGCAACTTTGCCCCAATTTAACCATCTTCGTATCTATTACGGTTTCCGAGATACCAATGCTCGTACTCCGAATTTGTAGCACCTTGTATATTGAGTTTTCTGTTTTTTTTTATGGTCACATTTATTTTATATGAGACCATGATAAAGAGCAGCCTTCTATATGGACCAGAGACATGCAGAATATCTGAAAAATACAAGAAGAGGGTAGAGGCAGTAGAAATGGATGCTATTAGATCAATGGCAGTTTCCAGACAGCAAGTAATAAGGAATGATACCATTAAATAACAAATGGGTATAGATGGCACAATAACACAGGATTTAAAAACATACCAAAGCTATGAACTGACCAAAAACCAAGAACCTATATAAACGTATTTATAAAATAATGAATTAACAAACAGCGGGCAGATGAAAACAGGGAAGACCGATACTGGAAGTCCCACATTTAACGTTTTTTACTACCATCAATAGGTAATCCTGCAGTTATGGCACTAAATATATCTGAAACCCCGGAACATAAAAATATAACTGTAATGACATAGAAGACTCGTCCTAGTTCAAAGGTAATATTTTTCGGTATCTTCGCATTTCATCTACACTGTACAATCTATAAACAGATATTCACATCCAAATATACCTTGCGTATATTTTGAGGTCAATACAACGTATAAAAAAAGTCCATTAACATTTTTGATTCGTGCGAACTTAATTCAGAACCAGATACAGTTAAATCTAATTAAGTAATCGCGTGAAAGAATCTGCCAAAAATTATTTTGCCTCATAGAGATTAATGAAGATTTGCTCTCAATTCATCTTCTGATACTATTAAATTGGCATGTTTTATAATTTTCAGCTATACTGGGTGCGTCTCAAAAGTGGCTCACCCATATAACTTTTTTATTTTTTCAGTTAAAAAAACGAGATTTGGTGTGTTAGTATATGACATAAATTAGGATTGATTGACGTATTCAATTGTTTTCGGTCACTTCCTGTTTCACCGGAAATGACTACAACTCTACAACTTTTGATTTTTCAATGGCACCCTCAGTATTTTTTTACTTTATTCGATAGAAAATAACACTCTGAATAGAATGACATGTCATATGTCAACTTTTGACATTTTTGCATATGGTTTATTTGAAACTATAACTTGCGGTTCGTAACGAAAATTTGACTCGAAATTCCAAGTTTGTGGTATCAAATTATTCGTAAAAAAATGCTTTTTCCAAATATGCTAACGAGCTACCCTCGCGTTCCATTTGAAAAAATCAGATATGATTAAAACTACGATTTGGGCATTTTTTAACCGACCAGGACAAAAAAGACACTAAAAACATTAGACGATCAAGTCTATTTTTCCAAGGCTTCTTGATTAAGAATTAGTGTTTTTAACATAGCCATTGCACTCTAGATTGAAATTTAAAATACAATTTTTTATTAAGCGAGAATGCCAAAAGTTGACATATGATACGTCATTCGATTCAGAATATCATTTTCTATCGAATAAAGTAAAAATACCGGGAGTGCCATTTAAAAATCAAAAGTTATAGTCATTTCCGGTGAAACAGACGAAATCTTTTTTTTTAATCTGAAAAATAAAAAAGTTATAGGGGTGAGCCACTATTGAGACGCACCCAGCATTACTGCTTTCAAATGAATAGCTGAGTAGTCCAGTACGAACCATGTTTGAGTAAATCGATAATATTGTGATTTAATTGTTGTTTTAATGTTATTATTAATATTGAATTATATATTTTTAACGGTTAACTGCTCTATATACCCTGCTGGCAAGCGAACCTTTAGGTCGGCGTTGACATGTATAGGAGTACAGGAGTGAGTCGTTATGGCAATCTAGTAAGTCGGAGTGAGCAAAAATACGAAGTATTTATTACATAACTACTTAATATAACGCTAGATTCCATGCGCTTGGGAAAATACTCGCTTTCTGTCTTTATTCAGTAGGTACATCTTGTTTTACTAAGCATGTTGACCGTACCCTTCGTACTTCGTACACATGAAAACCGGCACCCAAGACCAGAAATGCCGAGCCTTAGTAGAAGACATGCGATGAGACAAAAATGTTTCTCTTTTGACTACTACACACTAAACATTTATTTTTAATATAGTAGGGAGATAAAAATTAATACATTATAAAATTGTAATTGGATTAGTTATTTGAATCAAAAACCCTGTATTATGATATACAGGGTGATTCTTAAATTAGTGCAAATACTTTCAGGTAGATCTCGATAAAAGACACATACAGTACGTCTGCTGGATCTGTATCTATGAAAGGAATGCGGACAAAAAACAGTTAAATAAACAGCAATATATTTTATACGTCGACTTGACGAGTACGTCACCGCAAATCGCTCCGCCCACTCATTTTATTGGCTACTTGCAAATTTGTCGAATTTTTATTGATGGGACGCGTCGTCTAATTTTTTACGAAAAACATCGAGAGAATATCGTTTCCCCTCTCACGGATACCCCGTAGCTACAGAACGGACAGACGTATTGTAGTTTATCTTTTATGAAAATTTAAAAAAATTATATTTTGCTTAAAATTTCAGTGTTTTTTTGGGACTTTTTATTTCTTTCTTGTAAATTTAATCTACTACCTATGTTGCAATATTATCAAGATATTATGTTTTTTAGCTAAAAATTAAAAAAATATCCAATTTTTTTTCAATGCATTACAAATTTGCAAAAACTTTTTTTCGCTAAAAAACCCTCATAGACGTGTTTCTGGAGTCGAATTATACTTTCAATACTACAATATACTACCCCTAAGTATATTTGTACATATTTAAAACTCACCCTCTACAGTAACTTATTAATGATTTATTTGATGTACCTAAATAAAAATTTTATATAAAAGCTTTTACTTAATTAGTACCATCTACACACTAAATTTCAATTTTCTAGAGCTATTAATTTTTTTTACATACGGTTAATATTGTTATTTTGGATCAAACTATACAGGGTGAATCTAAAAAAATGCAAATATTTTTAGGTTAGATCTCTATAAAAGAAACATATTTTCTCTTTACTGTTTTTCAAATAAGTCCAAAATAATCGAGTTATATTACATTATGAAATTTTAAAAAAATACTCCTATATTTTTTACTCTACAATTTTGAGATCCAATGGATCTTTTCTGTTTTCTTTCTTGTAAATTTAATCTTCTACCTATGTTGCCATATTAACTTAAAATTTCAAAAAGTTCCAAATTTTCTATTTTTTCTTCGCGAATACAACGTGTTTCTAGGGTCAAAATATACTACCCCGAAAAATATTTGCACTTATTTAAGACTCACCCTGTATAAGCAAATAACTTTTAACTAGGAAAATAATATCGACAAATTTGTTGGAAATACCGTCATTATTTGGTCTTAAAAAGTGTAACTTAAAAATATCACAACACTCAATAATACATTACACTTAATTATTTTATTTTGTCTTGGCTGTTGAGTTGTAGCATAGGGGTCTAGGGGGGGGGGGTCTTTAAAGATCTCAGTGTACTTTAGTTAATGAGGTTTATTTAAGCGATTGCTTTTAAATATATATTTAAAATATTTTGACTTACCATTTTTTATAACTGCTAATTGTCCAGCAACATCGATGCTTACTACACTTCCTATTAGCGTAATCGATACAATTAAAAGTCCACTTTGAAAAGTCATCTTTCCACAATTATCCATTCACAGTTTAATTATGTAAATAATACAAATGCATAATCCTTACTATACAACGTAAATCGATCTTGAGGTAAGACTGTTTAGGAGCACAAGAGTCGAATTTTTCGCAAGAGCGAATCTTTTGATTGAGACAAATTGTTCAATTATTTTTCACTTTCCTTAGTCTCATCCTGACGCTGTTTTGTAATAAAAAAATACTTTTTAGGTAATTCAGAGTTTGCATAGATTTGCATTTTTTTGTTTTTAAACTTTCTGAACAAAATTTTATATAGAAAATTGTAAAAATAATTAAAATAAGGTGTGCCCTTGGTTAAGTAATGTACAATTAATGGCTTTTAGGTATTTTTTAATTAAGATTTTATTTGCAAATGTAGGGGTGTAGAAGTTTCATTTTTTCAAATAATTTCTGAACTAACGTCGATATTTGGATGAAAATTGGTGTCTGGAAGTTTTTTGGAATGACGAATTTGACTTTGATGTCAATTCGAATCCTACTGGTAGGGGGATTTTTTTACTGTACTTGTATTAAACTACTGAGTGAAAAAATATACATTACCGCCATTTTTTGCGTAAAAAAGGCCCATTTAAAATATGCTGTATATAATTTTTCATCGATTCATAGAGTTATTTGGATTTCTGGTATAGGAATGCTTTATTTTTATATGTATTATTGTTTCCCTAAACTCTTTATTTAAATATTAAATAACAACATACAAGCTTTTATATAACTATTTTAAATATGGAATATTTCAGTGTGTAATTAGTTAAAATCAAGTTTTTTTCTTTTCTTGTTTTTCTTTTTTTTATTGACGTTTTATTGTTTGATACTAGATTTGTGTTAAATTAGATCTTTAAATTCTTTAAAACTTTTTATACTGTTTTTAACAAAATTAAGATCTCAAGAGCTTTCAATCAACTCACGTTATTTTTTTGAACAACTTTTTAAAATATTTGAACAGTAACTAACCAAAGGCATATTTTTTCATATTTAATGTTTTTTTTCTAAAATTTATATATATTGAGAAAAAATAAATATAGATAAATATTAGAACTGCACAAAAAAAAACAAAAAAAAAACAAAGAAAATGTAAGATGTAATGTTTGCTCTGCATTGTGAAATGTTTTTTAGTAGCTTTACTAGAAATTCTATTAGATATCGTAAAAAAAACTAAATTTTATACTTAACGCTATATTTTTATTTGGTAATTTCTAGGTAGAAAGAAAGTCAATATACAGGGTGTTTAATAAAATGTGCCATCTTTCGTGGGATAATTCCTCACGTAAAATTAAAATTTATTATTTATATTAACATGTGTCCGATTTTGCTTGGTTTCGTAGCTATAGGAGTTTAAAGTCTTATTTTTTTTAGGTTTAATATTTATTATAATTTACTTCCTAGTATTTTTAGCGATTCGAATGAAATTTGGAGGGTAAAAGTTACTATTTAACGCTAAAAAGTAACTTTTTCCCAGTGTCGACAGATTCACCAGGGAGGTACATATGGGTTATCACTGAAATATTTTTCTAAAAAACCATGTGCGCCACTGACTTTTTTCCTCTTATTAGCAAAACTGTGTAGGCCATTTACTGCCGATTAAGAGTTGTATCTTGATATTATGTCCATTTTGATCTCCTCGATGAAATAAACGCAATTTTATTCATCACAATAATTAATAAAAATAAAATTAATAATTTTTTTACTTAATGTAATTTGTTACTAAATTTTATTAAACTTACGGATACAGTGATACCTACAGCAAATTCCCCCCCAAAAAAATAATGGTATCTAAGACAATAACAAAAGGCCTATTTTTTAAACGTTTTAACATCCTGTAACTTTAAAACTATGCATTTCCGCCCCACCCATGTTTATAGGAACATATATATTTTTTGATGAGGAATCAATGAGTAGTTATTTAACATGTTGGCAAGTTAATGACATTATTTTTTTGTTATTATAATTGGATTAAGGCAAATTAACTTAATTGCGTTCATCTCATTAAGGTGACCGAAATCGACACAATATCAAGAGACAACTTTTAATCAGAATTTAACGGTCTTTACAATTCTGTTAACAAAAAAAAAGTCAGTGGTGCACATATTTTTTTTTAGAAAAAAACATTTCAGTGATAACCCATATGCACGTCCCTGGTGAATATTCAACACTTTTTTAAGATTAAAATATAGTAACTTATAGTAACTTTTACCCTCAAAATTTCTTTCGAATCGCTAAAAGCACTTGGAAGAAAATAAATATAATAAATCGAAAAAAGGATGAAGAGTTTAGCACTCTGTAACTATGAAACTAAGCAGAATCGGACCTGTACTAATATGAAAAATAAATCTTATTTTTACGAGAGGAATCTCCTCACGAGAAATGGCACATGTTTTTTGAAACAGTCTGTATACCTTACTAATATTAGACATTATTTACAAACATTTAAAATGTATGTACTATAAAATAATTGAAGTACAACGCTTTTTAAAAAATGCACCCAATATTTTAACAAGCGAATTCCAATTCATGAACGTTACAAATCTATCCCCAAAAATCTACTCTAAAAACACGTACACTAGAGCACTTCAAACACGAAAATGTAACTAAAATTTGCTGCGGTCACTATTTTAAGGGCAACAACGTCGTCGATTTGAAGCGCCGTGAAAACTAGAAGGCCGTGAAGATTCGCGGTAGATGTTCTTCTGTTTCTTCATTATCTCCGGCGCGAGATCTTCGCCGATAATTTGCAGGCTGTTATGACCCGTCCGGCAGAGGAAAAAAATATGAAACAATTATAAAAGCGGGAGTCATCAACATATTTAACGACTGTGGTCATTTCGTTGTTTGAAGGAACATCGCAGAATAAAAAATAAATTAAGGAATTTACTGACCGTGTTAAGTTACTCCTGTTAATTATTTTAGCATTGTTTTTCGGTAATGTATATTATTTGTTAGGTCCTAAGATAGATGGGCGTTTTAAATTGATACAAGGTAATTTTTTTTATTTCTGTTCATTACACGGTGTTTTTAAATAATAATTAGGTATTTATTTAAATAAAAATTGCTTTTTTTAAAACGAGAATGTAGTAATACCTTTGTAGCGGGTTTATTTCTTCTATTCTATAAAATGCCACTCCGTTGATTCCAAACGGAAACCAACTGGTTATAGGTTTTTACTCCTAAACAAATTTGCCTAGCCAACAAAAATTGCTTATATTTTTAGGTGATATACCCTTTGTGTATACCTCTCCCCGTCACCGCCCAGCTAACAATTTCATGGTTAGTGGTTTTTACTCCTAAACAAATTTGCCTATCTAACAAAAATTGTTTATATTTTTAGGTGGTATACCCTTTGTGTATACCTCTCCCCGTCACCGCCCAGCTAACAATTTCATGGTTAGTTGTTTTTACTCCTAAACAAATTTGCCTAGCCAACAAAACTTGCTAAAGTTTTAGATGGTATACCCTTTGGGTATACCTCTCCCCGTTACCGCCCAGCTAACTATTACTTGGTTAGTTGTTTCTACTCCTAAACAAATTTGCCTAGCCAACAAAGATTGCTAAATTTTTATATAGTATACCCTTTAGGTATACCTCTCCCCGTCACCGTCCAGCTAACAATTTCATGGTTAGTGGTTTTTACTCCTAAACAAATTTGCCTAGCCAACAAAAATTGCTAAATTTTTATAGAGTATACCCTTTAGGTATACCTCTCCCCGTCACCGTCCAGCTAACAATTTCATGGTTAGTGGTTTTTACTCCTAAACAAATTTGTCTAGCCAACAAAAATTGCTAAATTTTTAGATGGTATACCCTTTGGGTATACCTCTCCCCGTTACCGCCCAGCTTACAATTTCATGATTAGTTGTTTTTACTCCTAAACAAATTTGCCTAGCCAACAAATATTGCTATATTTTTAGATGGTATTCCCTTTGGGTATACCTCTCCCCGTCACCGCCCAGCTAACAATTTCATGGTTAGTGGTTTTTACTCCTAAACAAATTTGCCTAGCTAACAAAAATTGCTTATATTTTTAGGTGGTATACCCTTTGTGTATACCTCTCCCCGTCACCGCCCAGCTAACAATTTCATGGTTAGTTGTTTTTACTCCTAAACAAATTTGCCTAGCCAACAAAACTTGCTAAAGTTTTAGATGGTATATCCTTTGGGTATACCTCTCCCCGTTACCGCCCAGCTAACTATTACTTGGTTAGTTGTTTTTACTCCTAAACAAATTTGCCTAGCCAACAAAAATTGCTAAATTTTTATATAGTATACCCTTTAGATATACCTCTCCCCATCACCGTCCAGCTTACAATTTCATGGTTAGTTGTTTTTACTCCTAAACAAATTTGCGCAGCCAACAAAAATTGCTAAATTTTTATATAGTATACCCTTTAGGTATACCTCTCCCCGTCACCGTCCAGCTAACAATTTCATGGTTAGTTGTTTTTACTCCTAAACAAATTTGCCTAGCCAACAAAACTTGCTAAAGTTTTAGATGGTATACCCTTTGGGTATACCTCTCCCCGTTACCGCCCAGCTAACTATTACTTGGTTAGTTGTTTTTACTCCTAAACAAATTTGCCTAGCCAACAAAAATTGCTAAATTTTTATATAGTATACCCTTTGGGTATACCTCTCCCCGTCACCGCCCAGCTAACAATTTCATGGTTAGTGGTTTTTACTCCTAAACAAATTTGCCTAGCCAACAAAAATTGCTAAATTTTTATATAGTATACCCTTTAGGTATACCTCTCCCCGTCACCGTCCAGCTAACAATTTCATGGTTAGTGGTTTTTACTCCTAAACAAATTTGCCTAGCTAACAAAAATTGTTTATATTTTTAGGTGACATACCCTTTGTGTATACCTCTCCCCGTCACCGCCCAGCTAACAATTTCATGGTTAGTTGTTTTTACTCCTAAACAAATTTGCCTAGCCAACAAAACTTGCTAAAGTTTTAGATGGTATACCCTTCGGGTATACCTCTCCCCGTTATCGCCCAGCTAACTATTACTTGGTTAGTTGTTTCTACTCCTAAACAAATTTGCCTAGCCAACAAAAATTGCTAAATTTTTATATAGTATACCCTTTAGGTATACCTCTCCCCGTCACCGTCCAGCTAACAATTTCATGGTTAGTGGTTTTTACTCCTAAACAAATTTGCCTAGCCAACAAAAATTGCTAAATTTTTAGATGGTTTACTCTTTGGATATACCTCTCCCCGTTACCGCCCAGCTTACAATTTCATGGTTAGTTGTTTTTACTCCTAAACAAATTTGCCTAGCCAACAAATATTGCTATATTTTTAGATGGTATTCTCTTTGGGTATACCTCTCCCCGTCACCGCCTAGCTAACAATTTCATGGTTAGTTGTTTTTACTCCTAAACAAATTTGCCTAGCCAACAAAAATTGCTTATATTTTTAGGTGATATACCCTTTGTGTATACCTCTCCCCGTCACCACCCACCTAACAATTTCATGGTTAGTGGTTTTTACTCCTAAACAAATTTGCCTAGCTAACAAAAATTGCTTATATTTTTAGGTGGTATACCCTTTGTGTATACCTCTCCCCGTCACCGCCCAGCTAACAATTTCATGGTTAGTTGTTTTTACTCCTAAACAAATTTTCCTAGCCAACAAAACTTGCTAAAGTTTTAGATGGTATACCCTTTGGGTATACCTCTCCCCGTTACCGCCCAGCTAACTATTACTTGGTTAGTTGTTTTTACTCCTAAACAAATTTGCCTAGCCAACAAAAATTGCTAAATTTTTAGATGGTATACTCTTTGGGTATACCTCTCCCCGTTACCGCCAAGCTTACAATTTCATGGTTAGTTGTTTTTACTCCTAAACAAATTTGCCTAGCTAACAAAAATTGCTTATATTTTTAGGTGGTATACCCTTTGTGTATACCTCTCCCCGTCACCGCCCAGCTAACAATTTCATGGTTAGTTGTTTTTACTCCTAAACAAATTTGCCTAGCCAACAAAACTTGTTAAAGTTTTAGATGGTATATCCTTTGGGTATACCTCTCCCCGTTACCGCCCAGCTAACTATTACTTGGTTAGTTGTTTTTACTCCTAAACAAATTTGCGTAGCCAACAAAAACTGCTAAATTTTTAGATGGTTATACTCTTTGGGTATACCTCTCCTCGTTACCGTCCAGCTAACAATTTCATGGTTAGTGGTTTTTACTCCTAAACAAATTTGCCTAGCCAACAAAAATTGCTAAATTTTTAGATGGTTATACTCTTTGGGTATACCTCTCCTCGTTACCGCCCAGCTTACAATTTCATGGTTAGTTGTTTTTACTCCTAAACAAATTTGCGTAGCCAACAAAAATTGCTAAATTTTTAGCTGGTATACCCTTTGGGTATACCTCTCCCCGTCACCGCCCAGCTAACAATTTCATGGTTAGTGGCTTTTACTCATAAACAAATTTGCCTAGCCAACAAAAATTGCTAAATTTTTAGATGGTATACCCTTTTGGGTATACCTCTCCCCGTCACCGCCCAGCTACCAATTTCACGGTTAGTTGTTTTTACTCCTAAACAAATTTGCGTAGCCAACAAAATTTGCTTATATTTTTAGGTGGTATACCCTTTGGGTATACCTCTCCCCGTCACCGCCCAGCTAACAATTTTATGGTTAGTGGTTTTTACTCCTAAACAAATTTGCCTTGTCAACAAAAATTACTTAAATTTTTAGGTGGTATACCCTTTAGGTATACCTCTCCCTGTCACCGCCCAGCTAACAATTTCATGTTCTATAGTAATCGTGAGAATGTTGTCAGGAATAATTTTTATTTATACAGGGTATAAAAAATAGTGTATCTAGTTTCGGTGGGTGATTCTATAGATAAAAATAAAACAAAAAGGTTCTACGAACCCCTTAAAATGCTTCCCGAAGAAGTTACAGCCCTCGAAAGCTTAAATAAAATAATATATTCCGTTTATTTTTAAGAACATTGGTAAATCGTTTTTCCTGAATTTGCTACTTTTACACACATTTTAATGCCAAAGCGAATGGCGACCGTGTTTAATGTGTTTAAAAGCACTGAAAGGGCACTTTCTATTGGGATAGAGAGTACTACTTGTGGTACTTTTATCTGTTTAATTTTTTCGTTTAGTTTGAAACGGTTAAAGGTTACGATGCATAAACTGGATTTTTGTATTAGCGAAATGATAAAATGTAAAGAAATTTTAAATAAATTAATCTCCTGATTTCGGTAATACTAAAATCGATACATGCGGAACCTTTAAACGCAAATATCTTGAAAACCGTTCACCGTTTCGAACTAAACCAAGAGCCTTTTCTACAAAAACAAGTCTTAGCTTTAATTCTCATTTGTTGAAATTACTGTATCTATAAGGATAAAAGAAGTACCATCAGTAGTACTCTCTGTCCTAATGGAAAGTACCCTTTCAGGGCTGTTACCGAATTTTACACTATCGCTATTTTAATGCCAAAGCGAATTGGCATTAAAATGTGTGTAAAAGTACTAAATTTCAAGCAAGACGGTTTACCAATATTCTTAGAAATTAACAAAATATATTATTTTTATTTGCCCTTTCGAGGGCTCTAACTTCTTCGGGAAGCATTGTAGGGGATATGCTCAGAAGAACTTTTTGTTTTTTTTTATCTGTAGAATCATCAACCGAAATTAGATACCGTATTTTTTTTACACCCTGTATAATGGAAACGGGCACCGTTTTATAGAAGTTTTTAGGTCTTAAGCCTTTGTGAAATATACAGGGTGAGTCTTAAATAAGTGCAGATATTTTTAAAGGTAGTATATTTCGACCACAGAAACATGATTATGAGTTTCTTGTCGCGAAAAAAAAAATGAAAATGTGGAATTTTTTGAAATAATATTTTTTTTCAGTTTTTACAGTAATACGACATTTTAGTAACAACTGTAATGATTATAGAGCAAATATGTATCGTAAAAAGCTACTATAAAACATTTATGCCACTTAGTGTGCACAGTGTTGTTATATTTTACGTGTCCTGGTCCATAAGGTTAAGTGAGTTGAGGGTTTGAATTTTATGAACTTTACATTCTTATTTTCAAGATTATTTCAAAGATTAAAAGTAAGGTGATATTTTTCAACAATCTTATTGTTTCTGCTTTGAAGCATCTAAATTTATAAAATTTGACTTTGAGTTTTTTATACCCTAGACAGGATAGTGATGGAATGAATTGCTTTAAACTAAACTTATTTTACCAGCATTACCACCATTACAATTATATGACAAAATAAACAATAGGTATATAACATAAGAAAAAATTAAAAATAAACCAAAAATAATCATATTCAGAAAGATTAAAGCTTTTTTGCTATAACTCATTAAGTATATGTTATCATGTATATTATTGTTAATTTCTTTGGTTTTCTTAATATTTCTAGTTTGACTTGATTGGACTTCATATGTCATTTTAACAGAACATCAACGGTTTATAGGACGTATCTGCTAAACAAATTAAAATGTTTTTGAATAGTTGTATTTAGATATTTTAAATAGTTTTTTTCTTTGTTCTTTGTGTTTTTCTTTGCGACGACGGGAGGAGGTATTTCTTCTGACGACGGGAGGAGGTATTCCTCCTTAAACGTTCAGCATTTTTTGTCGATTAAGATATTTCCTACTAATAAAATAACACTGACAAATCCGTTGAATCCGAAATATCACTCCGTTGAATCAACGCAGTGGTATCTACAAAAACATAATTTTACATATTTTTATTTTGTAGCTTCTCTTCTAGTGGCGAAATATCCAGAATTATTTTCAAGAATAACCCGCCACTGAGATATAGACATTATATAAAGTAATCGCAAAACAATTTCCTATGCACGTGATCAACTTTGAGTGACAAGCGATGACGACAGCGCTGCCAGATTGTGATGGATTTATGAGATGAATCTTAATGTAAAATTGAGGAACAGTACATTTATTATATGATTTTTTTAATGATTTTTACGTTTTATTTTTAATTTAATAATTGATATTTTATTAATTAACTAGCGTGTACCAGCGACTTCGTTCATGTCGAATTAATCATTTGTAATGGTGATGATAAAGCAAAGCAAGAATTTCCATTAACATACAAACTGGATAAAATTTTCTCACATTTATGTCAGCATGAGAAAAAACAATATGGCGATATTATTATATAACTTGGAAATATTTGAGGGGTAGTCATCTCGTTGGAATTTGACTTTCGAAAAAACCGTTTGCCAAAAATAAGCTTTTTACGTCAAGCAGTTTAAGCAGAATAGTGGTTAAGAAATTACCCAACTTTTTGGAACACCCTGTATGATTTTTTAAAAAATTTCAAAATATGTAAAAAAAAACAAATAAATTATGCTTGTCCATGCGTTTTCCCGAAAGACTAACCGTTTTTTAAATAACAAATATTGTAATATTTGAGGGGCGTTTTCACCCCTCTTGGAATTTGAGATTCGAGAAACCCCTCCTTATCGAACCTCTACATCCCACAGTCAATCCGTTTGCCAAAAATCAGCTTTAAACGTCAAGCAGTTTAAGCAGAATCTTGATTACTCAATGGTCATATTTTATGAAACACCCTGTATAAATTTATAAAAAATCTTAAAATATGTAAAACAACAAAATAAAATATACGTGTTTAAGAGTTTTTCCGAAAAACTCACCGGTTTTTAAACAAAAAATATTTTATAGAAATAATTTCGCCCCCTTAGAATTCGAGTTTCGAAAAATCCCTTCTTATCGAACCTCTACACCCTAAAGTCAATCTGTTTTCCAAAAATCAGCTTTTTACGTCAAGCGCTTTAAGCAGAATCGTGATTAATCAATGACCAGATTTTTCGAAACACCCTGTATACATTTTTAAGAAATCTTAAAATATGTAAAGAAACAAAATAAAATATACGTGTTAAGCGTTTTTTTGGAAACTTGACCGTTTCTTAAATAAAAAATATTGTAATATTTGAGGGGTGGTTTCACCCTCTTGGAACTGGCATTTCGAAAAATCCCTTCTTATCGAACCTCTACACCCTAGAATCAACCTGTATGCCAAAACTGAGCTTCTTACGTTGAGTGGTTTGAGCATGATCGTGATTAATCAGTATGTCAGTCACTTAAGGATTTTATATATTGGTATAGATTTATTTATTCACAGTAACAATATAACACTCACAGTAGCAATATTTAAATTTAGGGCAGCAGCTACTCGCTACAAATCGAAATAACTTTGAAAGTGATATCATGTGCTTACTAATCAAACTTATTTCTCTGACAGCAGTCAAGGGTAATAAAGGACCTTTATTTTCACGTTCTCGTTTAAAATAGTTTATCAGGGAAGTACAAGCTCTTTGCTTCGACTGTTTATATGTTTCGGCATATTTTCGACACGATTTCAGGAAATGGAATACAAAAAATCGAAAATTTAATTCTTAAAAGAACTATTTGCGCTTAAAAGTGCAATTTTGAAAAAAAGACTATGAAAATCGAGAAAAAAACGAGAAAAAACGAGAATTACTCCCAAAGATTCAACAATAACACGATATTATACAAAATAATGACTGATATTATGATGATTGTCAAATAATAAGCGACAACGTTGCTGATCGTGGCGCAAAGTGTCCAACACAGCGATAATAAAAATCGCTTTAAACTAATTTTTGCGGCTTTAATCTAAATAATAAAATATCTGTAACAATCATTTGCTCTATGCAATGAAATCAAGAGCTGCTGGGTATCTTAAATTATACAACAAATTTAACCATTTTTGCCAAAATTTCATTTAGTCAGGTTTATAGGATTTAGTGTCAATTTTATATGATTGATGACGTGCATCAGAAAATGTTTGCGATTACCGTATGTATTGTTGTTTTAATAAATTTGCAAATGCTATTCACATTCACATGCTCTTCATATTAAAGTCAAACAATTATAATGATCAGTCCTTGTACATACCAATTTTCATTAAATACAGGTTTCTTTAGGTCTTTAGAGACCATTTTTATTTATGGTAATTCGGCTATTGAACAACACGAAGTTATAAATCAACGAGCTAAAAAGAGCACAGCGTTCTTTTTGGGTTTCTCAGAAACTCATCTTCAGCAGAGGAAAAAATCAAAGCAGGTTGGGTGATTCGGCAAAATAATTTCGCACAGTCATCTTTATCATCTTTTAAATTAAAAATCTAATTTTTTTTGTTGTGCTCGAAAAGCATTTCTAAATACTAGGTATACCCTGTTATTTTTATTATATTATTTTTAATTTACAATATAATATTTGTGTATTTATTTCAATATTTTTTTGTTGGATATATAATTATAGAAAATGCCTACGATGGATAATTATCTTATTATTCCCTATTAAATGCATGGGCATGGGTGATAGGAAGCCTTCCTTCAACTTCGCCTTTTGTCATTCTTATTTTTTTATGGATTACAATAAAGACTACATGTCCCCGAATTGTCTTTACAAAAGGAAACACTTTTTATTATTGACATTATGAGAAAAATGCATTCTTCATAAAAAATATTGGCTTCTTCTAAACTGGTTAATGCCGTTTATACTTCGTTTTCATTCTTTCATAGATTTTTATTGATAGAATTTTAATTAACGTTATATTCTTTTCTGCAGTGTAAAAGTAAAAGTGATTTGGTGTACTGTGTCGCTATATTTATTATATTTTGCTGTATGTATCGCTGTATAACACCAAAGATTCCAACCCCCAAATGTAAACTGTAATGTTATATTCTTTGCTGTTTAAAACTCTTAAAGAAGCACAAAATATATTTAGTTCTTCAATACTACGGAAAGGGTGGTAATAGTTATAGGAAAATGTGATACTTTACTAATAGCAAAAATATGACGCAGTATGATTGATAACCATCTACCCAAGAATGAAATCTAAATTATATTACCATCGCCTTCTGATTTTTTGGACTTCAATGAAATTCAACGATATTTTCATGTTTTTCTTTAATTTTCTCTAGAACGGTATGGAAATTTGGAAAAGTATAAACGGGATCAACCATTTTAGAACAAGCAAAATTTTTTTTATGAAGAATGCAATTTAATCAGAATGTCAATAATAAAAAAGTTTGTCCTCTTGTAAAAACAATCAGGCGACATACTGTATATTATTATTGTTATTTTCATTACATAGTTTGTATTTATGGAAGTTTTCATTAAAATAAATTTTACTTTCTATATATTCTATATTTTCTTATTGCTTAATAATCATCATTTTAAAATATCAATATTTTTGAGTGAAAATTGATATAATAATAATGCTCCCGTATATAGCGTTTAACGCCTTGGGTACAGCTTGCCATGCTAGAGCCGTTCGGTATACAAGGAGGGTAATGTCCACAAGTAATGTCGCTAGCACTACGTTTCAACCGTCTATTATTACCTCAGGATTGTGAATCCCAAGTACTCATTTAAGGCTGAGTCGACCTAGGTAACCAAACTATTTTTATTTTAATAAAAAATAGTCGGCTGATGAAATGCTGGCTGCAGGATTCGAACCCACACCTTCAGATTGGTAGACGAGTGCTGTACCTCTACGCCACAAGGCGGGGCGTGAAAATTGATACAAATCTAAAACATAGGAACAAAGTTTTATATTTATTTCATTATTTACTCAACTAGTTAGGTAACCAATTATACAACCGATTTTTAGAGTAATAATGAGTTGAAAACGTTAAAAATAAATATATTTTTTTTGTTTTGTTATTTGTGTAAGTATTTGTACGATTAATTAAAATCATTTATTTCTTTTAGATTTTTCTCATATGATACATATATATCTCTTATACAGAGTGTACATAAAACATCGTGAAAAATTTAGATGATAATTTTTTAAAAAATAATGTGAGCTTTCTCAATTTGGCGATTCCTTATAGTGTTATTTCCTTATTTAGCGTGAACAAAAATCACAACAAGCATCTCAATTACAATTTGAAAAAACACGTTTAGCAGAGAAAAAGAGTAAAGCTGTACGCACACTGGCGCGATCACGGCCGCGATCACGATCAGGGATTTAAGTGTACAAACACTTTATTGCTGCCCTGATCGTGATCGTGATCGCGGCCGTGATCGTACCAGTGTGCGTGTAGCTTAATTTTGTGTCAGTTTACCTGAATTGTATTTGACAATATTAACAGAGGCGTACTACTTTTTATATTTGATACCAATTAAACTTTTAGTTAGGTAACCGAATTTTGCGATTTATAAATTTATTGTTGCCAACCATGGACATATTCGGCGTCGGGCTGACTAACAGAAATTTAAATTTCCCGCTGGGATTCAGGTGGGAGTTCTGCTGTAAAAAAATTCAAGTTGCCACATTTAATTATTTATTTTCTGACATCGTCATTCGTTTTGACACTTTAGTTTTGTTAGTTATGAGTTTTTAGTCTCTGTTTTGGTTTAAATGACTTGTGTTGTTGTACTTTTAAGCTTAAATTTTTACTAGCAGACCTTGCAGTCGAACATTGTTCTTTTTAAAACCTCTTTTAGTGCGAAGTTTTTGATAGCTGTAAATATTCATCGCAACTTTATTAGAGTATTTTGAACTGGACAGCCGCAGTAACAGCCTCTTAAGTGCTGTTAAGAAGGTGATTTTGGTTGATGTAAATAATAACTGTTTTTATATATTTATAATTAATTTATTTTTGTTTCCTAAAATATATTGATTAAAAGAAAATTTGTAAAAGTGGGAAACGTTGTCCCGGTCAAGTTTAATCAGGTGATTAAAAATTTATATGATATGAACCATATGAACATAATGTAGAGTTTTAAGACCATACAAAGTGGTTCTAATGTATGTACCTTTTACTGAGTTATTCTTGTCATTGTTAATACTATAATACTACTTTCCACAAAATTGCAGGCAGCTATGTTCTGTATTTTGTGTATCTGTATTTAGCTTTTTTATTTTGAATATGCGTTTGTTACTTACCTTTTATTTTTTTCAGAGGATTGTAGGATAGGAAGGAGTAGAAATTCATAATTTTTCAAAATTAAAACAGGGAAAATAAAAACAGCAAATCAAAAAATTAAGTAATACAAAAAAATATATATATAATTTCTACTGGTGTTTTGGGAACAATTAAGTCGCAAATATTTTTGTTATATGGTTTGAAACTTGCACTTTTATTACAATTAAAAAAAAACTTACATAAACACATTATGTTCTATTCAAAAGCTAAAATTACAAAAATATTGTATACCCCTAATGTTTTTTATATAACAAAAATATTAACAAAAACTAGTAATTGCATTATATACCAACAGAAATAAAATATATAAACAAAAAATAATGTTAGCAACATCTACACTAAAATTTTTCACCAGTAGTAATAATTCTAATAAATTAAAAGGAAAATGTACAATTTTTTATCAAAGGTACATTAGAAATATGTTTTAAACATTTTTAAAGTTTTTTAATCGATTATTTAGGTATATAACAAAAAATAGTAGCGTAACCAATACCCACTGCCAACCCTGATTCTTTTTTACAAAATTTGGCTTTTCCACCATTCTATCTTTTGCTTCTCAAATAATTTTAATATTTATTTTAAAACAGATTCTTAAATGTAGCATTAAAATATGACAAAAATTTAATGAATCGTGAACGGACAACAAAATAGAAATACAACCTTACAAATGTCACAACGATCATGTCAAATACCATACGTTGAAAAATAAACAGCGCCACAGTAACCTTTGAAATTGCCTTCATGATAATTTATTTCAGGTGGAGCATAAGCTAAATAACAGTTGACAAAAAAATTACCAAAAAGCATTAATTTACAAATAAAAGAAAAAAAATTCAGATAAAAATATATTCCTTTGTATGTTGTTCTTGTTTTTGTCTTGTCTTATCTTTTGTTTTGTATATTCTACCAAATTTCTACCGAGATTAATTTAAATTATTGTTTATTTAAATGAAAAAATGTAAATATGAATGAATTTTCTTAGATTTTTCAAATTTTGAATGCATTTTGATTTTTGTAGTGATTTAGCTAAATAGATTACCATTTAAGGTAGATTTTATCTTTCCAATTAATTGTTTTGCTTTATAGTATTGTAAATTTTATTGTACATATTTATTTTAATAAAGGGTCATATAATAATTTTTTATTTTTTAATAATTAAATATTATTCTTTTATGTCTGTTTTGAATTAATGACATATAGGGGTCCTCTGACAGAAATTATCATTGTTCGCTGTTTGAAAGGCTACTCTGACAGTATTTTTTCCATTATACAGTAGTTATATTGATAATGTTAATTCTGTTGAATCATAAAGCAAAAAATAGCCTTACGGAAAGTTATTTCATGCATAGAACACAGCCATGGTATTAAATTTTTATTTCTCTAATCCACATGGTTTGTTAGATACAAAATAACCGGCAGCCAACGATGTCAACTTTAGTCAAAACGTCTTCGAATGTTTCTATTTAATTGTGATGTTACGATGAGAATATTATGATTGTGACCGATTCGTCTGTGTCGCAGTAATGTCTAACATTTTAACAGAAGTTGACACCTAATAAAGCAAATTTTAAATCTAACTTAACACTACAACTATGCTCGTAGCATTTCAAAAAGAAATTGCATAAACATAAAAAATGTATTGGATTGTATTGCACAGAAATAAAATGATTTACCGAAAATTGCAACTACGTCAAAACGTTACATCGCCAATAAATTGTAATTGTATTATTTTAAAAATTATAATTATTGGTGTCGTTTTATTATGGATTAATATGAAATGAATTCTGCTAGTGCTGGTCTGAGGATGCTCCGATGTTAAATTTTATTAAAATTAAGAACATGTACGTAGAAATAATTGTATAATATATATCCATCTCTTCATTCATTAATCTTAATTAATCCTAAATTACTTTTGAATATAAGTGTGCCAAATATTAAATTTTAAAATCTAAACTGGTATAGATTATTATAAATAGGCTGCAGTCTTTTTTACTTTATTTACTTTTTCACCCGAAGTGAAAAGATGTGCCAAAATCTTCGTACTTATATTAATATAAGCTTCCTACTCGACAATGTAGCATTATTATTTAATATTTTCTAAATTAAAATTTTACTAAAATATCGTTACTTTAATTAAAAGTTTTTTTTTGTGTTTATGTAATCTCCATACATAAGTTAATAATGTAAATTTCTAATAAGTCAAGTTTTCCACTTAATATCATATTTTTCAGTTCAGTTCGAATAAAAAGCTGAATTTAAGGTCGAAATCAGGTATAGTCTATTTCCATAAATACTCTATATCTAATTCATTATATTCTTTATACATATACTCTTTTAATATATTTTTTTTTATATAAAACCATGTGTCACCAAGAAAAACTTAACTAAAACTGAGCACCAGTGTCAAAAATAGTAAAAACTCATAAATTTATAAGCATACAGTCTTCTATATTGTATTGTATTTTTCATCTAAGACTAAAACTAAAGTGATTTTTATTTATAAATATGATAAATTCAGTATACGTTACTTTAACAATATGTATATATAATATAAACGCATTCTAAAGTCTAGATTTTAAAAACTAAAATAAATCTTTACTATTTCCGATCACGGCGACTTTACTACAAAGTGTAGAACTTTTAACGTGTATTAGCATTTAAAAAGGCAGACTATCAAAAATACGACCGTATCATGTATCACCTCATTGCTACTTTTAATGCTTTAAACAGCATTTAAAAGATTCATCATCAGACCACATATCAAAAATTATATAATTTGATAGTTAATATCCATGACAAAAAATCTTCAAATATTATATCCCTTTTAACATAATATATCTCTGTTTAATGATGCATACTATCAATAGCATACTATTTTAGTTGGAATTAAATAAAGTAGTTAGTTTAGTGGTTTCAAGATTACTAGACTAGTTGCTTATTATTATATTGCATGTAGTATTGCTCATTCTTATTGTAGTAAGTACATCGGGAATAGTATTATGGAAATATTGATTATTTTCATCTAGAAGAAGTTTAAAACAATCAGATTTTCTTCTAAGCAATGAAGTTTCAACCATGAATTTAACAAAAAATGTATATTAAAGTTTTTAATATAAAGTGTCTATATATCGATAAGTTATGTTCAAGGCTAAATTTTCTTTTGCATTAGTAGTTGCATGTTTGATAGCAATGAAGCGATATAGGATGGGACGCGTCCAAAAAACCGCAAAGAGACATATCAAGTCACTAATATCAGCACCTTATTTTTTTTTAATATAAACTCACTGTATATAATAACAGACAACAAACAAGAAGTTGTACTATGAAAATCAGGGCCTGGCTCTTCGTATCACAGTCTGTTGCGGTTTTTCAAACGATTACATCGAACAATCTGCTGATTCTCATAATCTTTATTTTCTCTTCTCATATTTCACAACAATAATATTTTCCATTTTTCACAATAACGAAATTATAATTTATTATGTATATTTAATTTTATGTATGTAAGGCCGATACATCAGTATGAAGGATCTGAAACAAAAAGAAATCAAGTTCAAGCAAAATATATTATCAAAACAGATACAGTATTTTTTGTGGATATCCTACTATTTCTTAAAACCTAATATATTAAGTTTTTAAGTTCAATTTTCTATTTTTGAGAACATTTTTACACAAACAATAATTTACAGAAAAGTGTTTGTATAAACTTTTTTGTATTTACCAAAAAAGAGAAACAAGAAAAGCATACTCTTCAAATCATCAGAATAAAATGGATCATGAAATTTTGTATTGGTTGAATTCTATTAGACCAGGCATACTATTGTAGAATTTTTTATTGGTCATAGCAAAATAGTTTTTGCTGCTTTTTAGTTTAGATGTGCGTCAAAAAAATAACTCTAAAAAACTTAGTTTAGCTTTAATGTCAACGTTTTGATCAATATATGATGTTTCTAAGAACTAAAGTTCTAAGCAATATAGTCCAGAGAAAAATCATATAATGGTCAAAAAGTTAACGCAGTTCTACTATGTATTTTTTCTGTTTTCCAAATTTTGTCACCATACGGCAATTTCTATTTTTTATTAATTTTTCGTATATCTTTACGTTAATATTTAATATTAAGGTGTAATAGAGGTGTATTCTTTAATATTGCTTAATCTAATATATGAATAACTATTTTCCCCAATACTTTGACTACTGCCATTTACATTACTTTAACATCCAATATTCTTAATCTCAATACGCACTTTTTAATGCAAAGTTTATTTTTTTATTTAAAACCGTTTTAAAAGTAACAACATATTTTTACAACGCTTAAAACGAACTCTCAATTTCTTATATGTATGGTCAACTTGAAGTATATCTCTGCGTCAATTATCGGAGAATAATAAAACCATATTGCTTTTGGGAAAAACTGTTAAAATAAATAAACTTTTCCATCAAAAGGTGAAAATCCGTGACTAAGAATATCGGAAATTGAGGGAAAATAAACAGTAGACATAATATTTGGAACATAGGAGTTAATATTTCAGATTAATATCTTAATGCACAACTATATATACAAAAGCTGATGAAAATATTCGAAATATTGACGAAAAGATAGAAATTATTGTATGGTGACAACATTTGACTAATCGGTAAGAAATTTGACAGAAAACAAATTATTGAAACGTTTCTCAAAATTTAAATCAATAAGGATACTTTGCTTGTAAAAAAAAACCGCGTTATTATGACATCTTAATTTTTCGCCATGGAAAAACTTACTTATTTCTATTAAAAAATCTATATAATGTATATTTTTCTGAACACGTGTAAAAAACAGTGTTATTAAACTGTAACTACGTAGCGGGGTATCTTATAACGTAGTAGTAACGTATAGAAATCAATAGGGATGTGTCCCTAATACTTACAGTAGCTACACAGGGCTGCCGCACGATCAGATTATATACGAGACTGTCGCAACGCATTCAACTGTCCACGCTAAACAACTCCTTGTGCAAAGCAGGGAAGTCCAGGTGGGGTGCAGATCTCTTTAATTTGCCTAAAGCGTCCATGTGAAGCATACTAATCTCCCTAAAATTCAAATTAAAGGATTAGCTATGTAAAAATGGAATAATGATCGTCAGTTATACAGGGTGAGTCTTAAATAAGTGCATTATTTTTAAGGCTAGTTTATTTTGATCCCACAAATACGTCTATGAGTTTTTTTTCGCGAAAAAATATTTTCGGATTTAAGTTTTTAGTTTTTTGATAATATGGCAACAATGGCTTTTGCAATTTTCAAGTAAAATAACTCGGCTATTTTGGACTTATTTGAAAAACGTTAAAGAGAAAATCTGTTTCTTTTATCGAGACGTAACACCCCTGAAAATATCTGCACTTATCCTGTATAACAAGCTACCAATTGAGCGAGTGTCTATATTGACTGTTACATACACATACCAGTGCATATCAATAGATTTTACATTCTTACTTTAGAACAACAACACGAGACGTGTGAAAATAATAATAAATTAGAAAAATAGACTTCAAATTTTTCATAATTCTTTAGTACATGATATACATGTTATACAACTCAATTAATATTTTACATTGAATTTATGTATAATTAATAATTTCGTGATAATTTTATCAAAATATTCATAGTTTGTAACAGAAAGTGTTTTTGTCTGTTAATAATAATTCTAATCGTAATTTGATAAATTATTTCTAACGAGATTAGAATTTAGAGAAATGAGTAGAATTTAGATTTTGAGAAACTTAGAGAATATAAGCTTACCTTAGATTAGGTATTTTAGTAAGCAAGGCATCACAAACTGTTACGTCGCCCTTTATTGGCATGGTGTGGTTCCTATCCAGCTCCAGTTTCAAGGCTCGTAGAACAGCCTGGCTCAGCCGTCCTATCTCCGCTATGCCTTTCAGTCCTGGCCGATCTAAGAATAACACATTTCCTGTTAATATAATATAATATATAGTTTTGTACATCATACTCAATAATTTACAAACGTAGCTTAAAGCAATATTCTATTTTAGAAAACACTACTAATTCTAGTGAGGATGCAGAGGCTAAAAAAACTACTTTTCAATTAGTCAAGCTTTCGAGAAATTTATTGTCAATTTTCAATTTGACAAATTGAAAAGTAGTTTTATTAGCCTATGTGGTGATTATTGACTGCATCCTCACTAGAATTAGTGTTTTTTTCTCAACTTAATCAGTCAGGACTAAACCTGCTGCTATTCTATTTAAAATAGATTAAATTGATGCAACTTAGCAACTATTTTAACTTGTAAGTAGTGATGTAAAATAACCGGTAATTTATAAATCGGTAATATTACGGTAACATTTGTAATTTATAAAAAACAGATGTCAGAGTGACCTATGTTAAGCCGGTCCCACACGATGTGAGAAACACCTTCCAACGTTGGACACATGAACATTTGCTACATCGTATTGGAGATACACTTGTCGATTGCAATATTGTCGAAACCTGTGCCAAATGTTGGTTACAACGTTGGAAACTTGTTTGAAACCAACATTGGACGCATCGTGTAGGACCGGCTTTATAGTACGTAATAGAGTAGATAATGGTAAATCATCCTCAATCTCGTCATCTAGTTCTTCTTTCTCTTTCGTTCAAGTCAAGTTTACTAGATACTTCGAAATCGATATCTTCTTCTTACACTTTTTTCTCAGCGGCTTCTACCATTCTTAGATGATTTTTTTTCAGAGGTCCTCTGGTTATATGGCCAAGGTATTCAAGTTTTCGTCGCGTGATAATATTCAGAAGTAGCCTATCGTGCTCCATTTTTCGAGGAACTTCTTCATTTCTGGTTCTGGTTGTCCAAGATATTCTAAGCATTCTTCTATATGTCCACATTTCAAATGCTTCGATTTTATTTATCGTTTCTTTATTAAGTGTCCACGTCTCACATCCATATAAAAGAATCGACCACACATAAATTACACTTTGTAAACTTCTCCCGTAATTTGATGTTTAGTAAACTACTTTAATGAATCTGGAACTTGTTCTATACGAGCGTATATATCTATACGAGATCATGTTCTATAATTACGAGCGATATAAGTAAATTTTCCGACCTTTTCCACGGTGAGTCTGTTTTTTCTTGGTCGATGAACAAATCCATAAGTACTAACAGGTCTTTCGGTTGCGGCTGTTGACGATGCGATGGTAAATTTAAAATATCGACAGGCAACATACTTATTTTAGAGCAGGCTACACGAAAAAGAGTGAGCGGAAAGATGCAATATTTCCAATGTGTGCCAAACCAAACCAAACCGATCATGCAGTAATATTACGTAATATTACCAAAAATACCGGTAATATTACAATTTACATCACTACTTGTAAGCAAGTTACTTTTGGAATTACAGCTACGGTTTAGTGGCTAAACACTAGAGTTTTAGGCGTTAATTAACATTGCATCTTTGTTATAACTTTAGAAGGAATTAAATGTACTAGCTGAATCAATTACTAATATCTTACCTGGTGATAGTAGCACGCAAGCCGAATACAGGGCCAGTTCGGTTTCGGTGAGTTTGAGCTCGGCCAATCCCTTCGCAACCTCGAACACGCACGAGACCAGTTTCATTTCCGCCGTGTCAGAAGTGAAGAAGGCATCTTGAGGGAGCATGGTGTCGCCGTAGAGGACGCAGTTCTGCGACAGGTCCAAGTAGCGGGACATCCGAATGATGGCCAATTCGAAGCTTCCTGAAAACAGATTTAAATCATTTGTTGACCTTTGAATAAGGATAATTTGTTATTAGTATATTATGTTCCAATGCGTGTAACCTGCTTTTTGTTTTTATGTGAATAATGAGTTATGGAATATTTGTATCATAACTAAGGATCACAAAAGCAACAGAATCAGGTAAGTAATACAATTTCTTCAAAGTTGTTGATAGAAACGTTTGAAAATCTCATCAACAACTTCCATTGCAAAAATAAAGATAATAAGATAGATTGGGAATACCTGAAAAATATTTCGTTGATGACACTGTGGTAATAAAGGTTCCAAAGGACTACAAGAACTAGTATGACTAAAAATGAGTCTAAATACAATGACATTCAAATGATAAACATTCAAAATATTATTTACACTCAACGATATAATACTGGAAATAAAAGATGAATACATATACTTTGAAGATGATATACAAAGAATTGTGTGGGGTGATACGAAGGGGTCACAATTTGCGTAAAATAACAGAAATATAAAATTGACAAAAAAATGCATGAAATTATGCAACTCTACTTTCAAAATATGCTTGAGCATAATTTGACACTATTTTATATTTCTCAATTACAGAAATCTTTCGTATCTCTCACTCGATTCTTCTCTCATTTCTCTTGCTTCTACTCACTCTACAGCTTCTTTAACTTTTTGTTTGGTGCCAATGTTAAAATAATTTTCGCTGTCATCATATTCTGACGACAACAAAAAAATCCGCTGTTACAGAAATTCGAAGGGACGAAAAATTCAAAATTGACTGAAGCAATTTATATTTTACTAGTTTCTATGATGTATGTACACCAAAACAAAAAATGAAAAAAAAATTTACTCCATATTTTTTTTTATTATTATACCAAGTGCTTCTCAAGAGTGGATCACCCGTATAACTTCTTTATTCCAGATAAAATAACTATATTTGGTATGTTAGTATATAACATAATTAGGATTGATTGACGTATTCAATTGTTTTTCGTCGCTTCCTGTTTCAACGGAAATGAACTTTTGATTATTAAATGGCACCCTCAGTATTTTTTACCTTTTTCGATAGAAAATGACACTCTGAATAAGAATGACATATCATATATCAAATTTTGACATTCTCGCTTAAAAAAATCGTACTTTAGATTTCAATCTAGAGCGCCATGGCTGTGTTAAAAACACTAATTTTTAATTCAGGAGCCTTGAAAAAATATATTTCATCGTCTAATGTTTTTCGTGTCTTGTCCTGGCTGGTTAAATGATGCCCAAATCGTATTTTTAATCATATCTCAATTTTTTCAAATGGAACGAGGATGGCTCATTAGCATATTTGGAAAAAGGTGTTTTTTTTAAGAATAATTTGGTACCACACACTTGATATTTTGAATCAAATCATCGTCAAAAGTTGACATATGAATGTCATTCTATTCAGAGTGTCATTTTCTATCGAATAAACTAAAAAAATACTGAGCGTGCCATTTAAGAACCAAAGTTGTAGTTATTTCCGGTGAAACAGGAAGTGGCCGAAAACCATTTGAATACGTCAATCAATCCTAATTTATGTCATATACCGTATGATCGAAAATGAAGATCTTTGTCATTTTATATGTAATCGATAATGTCAATGTCAAATATATGTAATCGGAATGTCATGGATATTCATTTCCAAGCCAACTGGACGCCGTTTTTTCAATCATACGGTACTAACATCAAGATTTTTTTTTCTGAAAAAATTAAAGTTATAGGGGTGAGCCACTTTTGAGACGCACCCGGTTTACTTTTATTCTACTAATATTCTGAACTATAAATTACTCACCTGCTTTCAGCAAAACGATTTGATCGTCTTGGCTCAGCTTCATGAATCCAGGCACCATTTTCGCGAACTCGATTATTTGCTGTATGACAGTGGTGAGTTTTTGGGCGCACTCTAGCCACAGCTCCTCGTGCGCCATGTTCTTGTAGTACAGCAGCCTGGACAGGTCGTGCGGCTTCCGGAACATCTCGTGAATGTTCTCGATCGAGTAGAGGCAGGTGCGCGTGTGTGCGTCCGATATTGTTTTGGAGAGGAGTTCCGATATTTGGCTGGGATCTAGAAAAATTGCTAAGTTGAATCTTCAACTTCAAATTAAATCTGAGCGAAAGCAATAAAATTCTTATATTTTCACCTGAACATAATTACTTTCTCAGCGCATATTATGATGATTAAAAAAACTCAAATTTTTAAGTTTGTATGTGTATTATTATACTTTATATATTGGACTTTATTTTTAAAGAAATGTTTTAGATATGATTTAGTACATGTTTATGATTTACAAAAAAATACATTTTTTACTATTACTTATTACTATTCTATTGAAATAGTTCACTTCATATTAAAGAATATTTTTGAACTACCTAGTATTTAATGGAAAATATTAGTAATGGGTTATTGCACATGTTATTGTTTAATATCTTCATGCAAAAAATACTTTTCGCACAAGATTTTATAGCAGGTAGAGAACATTACACTTAACAATACAAATTTTACTTTAATATTTAGTGTGAGCTTCACTAAGTAACTAACATTACTATTAAACTAGTTCTACTAATAATAATCTATTTTTATAACTCTAATACTACTGGCTACGAGGGTTATCTTTTATACTTTGCATACAGAGAAAAACAGTAGGTTACTGTGATTACTTATTTACCAAACCAAACCAAAACACTATTGAATTTCGGAGCATCATCAACGAGGAGCTTCTTTCCTCCACGCATTTCTGCATCCGTTGGAACCAATTTTGAAAGCAGTTATCACTTGATTTTTGAAGGCGCTGACTGCATCTTCTGGAACCTTTGACCGCATAGTTCATTCATAATTTATGAAAAAGGGAAGTAGTCGTTCGGACTCAACTTTTTTATTTTTCCAGATAAAACAGACGATTTTTTCAGATTTTCAGACGTGCTCAATTGTTTTCGGTAACTTCCTGTTTCACCGGAAATGACTACAACTTTTGATTTTTACATGGCACCCTTATTCGATAGAAAGTGACATTCTGAATAGAATGACATATCATATGTCAACTTTTGACATTCTCACTTAAAAAAAAAGTATTTTAAATTTCAAAATAGAGTGTCATGTCTATTTTAAAAACGCTAATGTTTAATCAAGAAGCCTTGGAAAAATAGACTGATCGTCTAATGTTTTTAGTATCTTGTCCTGGCCGGTTAAAAGATGCCCAAATCGTATTTTTAATCATATCACAATTTTTTCAAATGGAACGAGGGTGGCCCATTAGTATATTTAGAAAAAGCATTTTTTACAAATAATTTGATGCCACATACTTGGTTGTGATGCCACATACTTGGTTTCAAATTGTTATTTTCTATCGAACGAAGTGAAAAAATACAATAAGGGCCATTTAAAAATCAAAAGTTATAATCATTTCCGTTGAAACAGGAAGTGACCAAAAATAATGGAATACGTCAATCAATCCTAATTTAGGTCATATACTAACATACCAAATCTGTTTTTTTTTTATCTGAAAAAATAAAAAAGTTATAGGAGACCACTTTTGAGTCGCACCCGGTATATTCAAAATATAAAAGACAACCCTCGTACATAGAGCAAGTTACTTAACAACTAGTTCATGCAATCTAAACAGGCAAAAAAACAAGAAGTGGTTGCAAATATGTTTGGCTTAGTTTTTCCTAATTTTCTTCAGATAATAATAAGCTAAAATGAAGCAATAAGCTGACATTTCGAGAAACTCTCGCAATACAGTGCAGGATGTCACTACATACATAGACGAATATAATTCATCGACAAAATAGCTCAAGTTATACATACAATAGTTAATATTTTTATTTTTTAAAGACAATCCTAACATTACTGTGCCTGAGATGAAGAAAAAAACTTCTAATATTATAAAGAATACGAGTAGATACTCATATGCTCAGATATTTAGAGAAACAGCAACATTTGCTACTGTTTGTGTTCTAAAACACATCTAAATATTATACATCTACGAAACCATTAATGAAATCTATACAAAATTCAAAAGATTATGCTACGGTAATCGCAAAACAATTTCCGATGTACGTGATCAACTTTAAGTGACAAGCGATGGCGACAGCGCTGCCAGATAGTGACGGATTCATGGGATGAATCTTAATATAATATATATAAGATTTTTACGTTTTATTTTTAATTTAATAATTAATATTTTAGTAATTAATTGACTCATTTGTTTTATAGCTTATTTTGCTTCTTACATATTGGCGAAAACTAGACCATTATGAAGATTATTCTAACCGTTATTATGGGGTTATATTTATTTATTTATTGATGTACAACTTACAACACAAGTGGTAATAACAAGTAAGAGGATGCCATTATTGCACAAACCAATAATCACAGAATTTACTAAAAACTAACGTAGAAATGACTTTGAAAGTGGTATAATGTGATTACCAATCAAACTTACTTTTCTGACTGCAATCATGCATAATAAAGCACCTTTATTGTCACGTTCTCGTTCAAAATAGTTTATCAGGGAAGCTACAAACTCTTTGCTTGAACTTTTTTAATGCTTTGGCATATTTTCAACACACGTCATAATTTCAAGAAAGGCAATACAAAACTCGAAAATTTAGTTCTTAAAAGAACTGTGTTTACAAGTACGATTTAAAAAAAAACTATAAAAATAGGCAAAAACAAGAATTACTCTCAAAGATTCAACAACAACACGATATTATACAAAATAATGACTGACATTATGATAATTGTTAAATAATAAACGACAATGTTGCTGAACAAGGCGCAACATAGCGATAATAAAATTCGGTTTAAACTATTTTTTGCAGCTTTAATTTCAATAAAATATCTTTTACAATCATTTGTTTTATAAAGTAAAATGAAGAGCTGCTCAGTAAAGGCGCGTGGTCATCGTGAAACAAGAAGAAGAAGAAGAAGAAGAAACTGCTCAGTAACATTTATGCCAAAATTTTATTCAGTCAGGTTTTTAGACTTTAGTGTCAATTTCGATATGATTGATGACGTGCATTGGGAAATGTTTGGCGATTACCGTACAAGTCATGGTATATGGCTGTCATACATATGCTTTTGTCACTGTATATTTGTTTTACATACAAAGAAGTAACATTATAATCGAGCTATCTTGTTGATGCGTCACCGCGCTGCGCACTCCCCACTTACTAGGCAACACTACAGGCTCGCATTCATCCCCACCACCACCGCCATTTCCGGCAACCGAGTGTTGTTGCGACCCTTGTCTGGTCGACGACGACGACGTTCCCTGACCTGACATCGGCGAACTAACGAACGTCGTGCTGTCTACGTAGCTAGGCACCTGGAGAGCGTCTACGGCCGTATTCTCTTGTTTCACGGAGATCACCTGGTATAGTGGATAGATATGTCCGTTTAAGGTTGGATCGAAGAAGTATGAGAGGAGGAATTGGGAAAGGTGCTAGATATTGAGTTTTAATATTTAGACGTAATAATAATACAACTGGAGCTGGAACTTAGATGTTAAAACAATTTTTTAATCTATGGGGACGTGTTTTGTCACCATTGTTGTAGCATCATTAGAAAATTATTAGAACTATGAGAATTTTTAATTAATTGCTTATAAATGCTACTAATATAGTTAGAGAAACGTATGTTCAGAGTATAAAATATAATGTTTTTGTGTGTTAGGAAACTAATAGTTTTAATTTGCTTCACTGTTTAGCATATTTGATAAATCAGTTCTTAGAGTCACATCAGCTATTTAAATTAAACAATAATATTTTTAAAAATGTTTCAAAAATCACTTATTAAATATGCAAGTATAATATTTAAAAATGTTATCTCTATTTTCTTAATAAATATAATAATCAACAAAATATACTAAATAGGAGTATATTCTATTTTTTAAATATTGAAGAGAAGTTTATAATTATGTTAATATATTGTAATTTGTTATAATAAATTCTAACAAACTATCTCTGTAAATATGTAAAAAATATTTAAATAAAAGAGTATCATACTAACGTAAATTATGCACCAGTACCATATGATCGAAAAAAAAACGGCGTCAGCGATGGCTATGAAATGAAGATCGCTGTCATTTTTTATGTCAATTTATATTCGAAATGTCATTGATTGTCATTTCCCCGCCAACTGGACGCTGTTTTTTTTTCGATCATACGGTACTTTTAACTCGTAATTAATAAATATTATTTAATCGTAGAGGAAACTCATTCTCATACTTATTGTCTCATTCACAATAATTTTTAGATAAAAAAGGACTACATACAAATTTTATTCATCTTATATTTTATTTCGGTTATAACTTGTTGAATACTTTTAAAACTTTGATTCACTTATATAGTATTGCTTAAATACTGAATGACTTAAATAGTTTGAATTGTTATTAATCATCTCAACATAAAACAAACACCAATAAATTTAAATCGATGTTAGTCTACATACAACCGTATTATACAAATTACCGAATAGACCAATTCTAAAATATAGAGAGATAGAGACCCTATCGACAAATTAACATTTTTAAATTATGTGTCATGATTGTTGTATATTGTATGAAAATATTCATATATTACTGATGAAAGATTTATCATATGCCAATAAACAGCACATATTTATATTATTTTAGCTAATTAACAAGTATTTAGAATATTAAAACTCAATATAAAATTGTTTTAGTAGTATCACAATAATAAAATGCAAATTTGAAGTCAAATTTAAACTGAGTTATCTAGGCGTCTAGAATTTTTTAATCTAGATTAAAGGTTGAGATTAAATGCATTTTTTCTCTTTTAAAATTTCCGTACTAAAAAGAGGAATTTAAAATTAGTACTTTGTAGTGTTTGTATAGCTGCTACTTAACGAAAAGATTATGATAACTTTTGATCTTTAAAAAATTTCAATATTATTTTATTTTATCTTTTATAATAAGAGAGTTTAAGAGATTTTATTTGATTTAAGATAAATGATGTGATTGAACCACTGATTGTAAATGATTTATGACCTATAGCAATTATATTTATTAATACTGTTTTTAATAATATTGTTTTATTATTATATATTTGAAATATGATAAAGCAGTTATGAATAATATGTATGGCTAAGCAATGTGTTTAAAAAAAGACAAAGACCATAATATCAAGTCACTGAAATATATATTTTCAAGTCTGGTTCACTGGTTTAAAGAAATTATTGTATAACTTGAACCCGACAGATATGTATATCAACTATAAAACACCCTGTACACTATACCCTAAATGTTTCCCGAAATATTTCTGGAAATACTTCGTAAACATGTCGCGAAGCATTTCTTAAAATATTTTCAGAAGTAAACCCAATGCTTTTCATGTTGTGGCTTGTCTCGTCTGCAAACTCCGAAACAGATCGAAATCGACCGAGACAAGCCGTAATTGGTTGTTGGTTTTTTATTGTTATTGAAATTGTCTCGGGAAATGTTTCGAGTAACGTTTCGATCAGTTTCGACAAAATGTTTACAACACGCGCTTATATTCTTTTGTGGTAGCTTCAGAAAAATAAGTAAACATAGAGTATGAATAAATATCATTAGTTTATAGTGAACTGTAATGTAATACTACGATATTAAACTCAAAAAAAATAAAAACGGTGCATTTAAGAAACAATTATCGATGGTAGATTAAATTAGCTATTCCTTTAATGTTACACAAGAATATTTAGTTTTAATCATTGTCTAGTATTATTAATTACAATATAGTAAAAAATATATTTCCAAAACATAAAATCGTAAAACTGAAAGGCAACAGTGACTAACTGTTCTGGCGGTCCGCCTCTTATAGGTTACAATACACGGTTTTAAACTAATTAACAAATCGTCTAATTATTTCTTATTTTTGAATGGATTTATATCAAACTATGTTGTGTGCTAACAAAAGTATCGTTTACAGTTTTCTCTTAAAAACAATAAAAGAACATTGCTTTTTAAAGATGTTTGTGGGCCATACTTTTATTGACATTGGGTCAATTAAGAATTATTTTTCCAATCAGCTCGATATATTTTGTTGATGTTACCAGTATTGCAATTCTACTGTTTTATTTATCAATTAAGGCCATAAACAATGATAACATACAATTTTATATGCTAATTCATTATAATAAAATTAAATAATAAAAATATTGTAATTATATACCTGCAGATTAAGTGAAAAGTTTTGTTCTTAAATATCTATTATACAATATTATAAACGCATGTTCAAATATTAATTTTGTGGAATCTATATCAACATAAAACGAGATGTAATTAACGAAATATCGTAACAGATCTTATAGAAACGTCTAGGTTTACTTATTTCACTGAGATTTATGAAAAAAGATCTTTGTCTCGGGTATAGATACCGATATGTTATGGAAGTAGCAAACGAACGTTGAACAAGACAGCAGGAAACCTCAAAAAAAATTCAAGCCCTTCTCCATAATTTCACGAGTAGTTTCGAGGCGTTTTTAAGAAATAAAAGTAGATCAAAACAAACGGAAATAAGCCGAGATGCGACAAAACACGACCTTGACCTGCTTCGAACTGTTTTCCGAATAGTGTAGAGGGTGTATAATATATTTAATCTAGAAACTTAACTTAAAAAAAGTCTAAACTTAAAAAAAGTAGTTACCCATAAAGATGTTTTTAATTAAACATTAAGATTTAAGCAAATTTGCATTTTATTTCAATTGTGATCTACCAAGGGGAAGAAAGCAGAGAATATAGTACTCTTTCCACAATACTGACCGTGGTGCCACCAGACAAGTTCGTAGAGGACGCCGTTTGCGCTATACGTTTAAAGGTGCGAGATTCGGGCGACAAGGAGAGGCTGGTGGATTTCTGTGTACCTCCCCCACCTCCACCGCCGCCACCGCCACCGGTACTCGTGTTAGTGCCTGAGATGTTTAGTTATTAGGTACAGTAACAACTACGAGCAAAGCACTCTTACTTAATCTAAACTGTATTAGTAAAATAAAGTTATTATACATGAAAGATTTGAACTGAAAATAGTATTAATGAATTGATTGTATATAATTTCGGTAGGCAATGAGATTGTTTTCATCTTTAACTTAAGCCATTGAAAACTCTATATAATTTTTTAAAATTCCATACTATTTGGTTTAAATAACAAATTCTAGCCTAACATAACAGTATATATTATGAGACGCATTTTACCTAATTTTATTCAGTCAAGTTTTTTTAACTAAGTAAATAGTTAAGTAGATAAAGTTTTTTTTTAATTAAAAGTAACAATTATTAGTAAGTAATAAAGTAATATAACTTAATAAATAATCATAAATATTATGATAAACAATAATTATTATCACTCCTTATTTTTCTTGTATAAGTTTTTCGCCACTGGAAGAGAAGTCTACAAAAAAAATATATATTTTTTGACACTAATGCGTAAAATCCAAACAGAAAATAGACAGTGGCTTTTTACTAATAAATTACTCGTAATATAAAAAAACAAAAAAAAAGATAATTCTTTTTGTTTTTTCTGTTTCCGACGAAGGGAGGAGATACCGTTAATTTGTTTTATTAGTAAAAAAGCACTGACAAGGTGGTTTTCGTTAGGTTAAACTCAGTGGTGTTTACAAAAAATAATATTTTTATTTTGCAGATTTGTCTTCCAGTGGCGAAAAAACAGCCTTCTTCAACAAATGAACTAGCCACAAAGGCGTATTATTATACAGAGTGAATCTTAAATAAGTGCAAATATTTTCAGGGCTGGTAGATCTCGATAAAAGAAACATATTTTCTCTTTATCGTTTTTCAGATAAGTCCAAAATAATCGAGTTATTTAAGTTTGAAAATTAAAAAAAAAATGACATTTTTCTGAAAAAATTTTGAGAGCCACCGGATTTTTTCTGTAATTGCATCCCTTTTAGTGCCGTAACCATAGAGTAAAGCCGTAACTATGGTAATATCAGAGATTAAGAAATTATACCGTGGGAAAATTTGCGGTAAACAGTTATAAAAAGTTTTCGAAAAATATACAGGGAAATTTAAAAGAAAATGCACAATTTCCAACATCTTTTTTTTGCGAAAAAACCTCATAGACGTGTTCCTGGGGTCGAAATATACCAGCCATGAAAATATTTGCACTTATTTAAGACTCACCCTGTATATTCATTAAAATGTAATTATTGAAATATGAAAGATAATAAATGTAATTTTAAACGCTGACTAAATGTGTTCCATATACATTATATTACTTGTTTAATAAAATGTATAAAAACGATTGTGTTTATAGTAAAAATTTATTTGAACACAGCTGTCATACTTTCCTTTATAAATTTGAATTTAAAATTAATATATTTTAATAATTTTGTTTGAAATAAAAATAAATCTAAAAATGGCAACTAAAATACATAGATGTATCAGACTTCAATGGATTATGAAAAAATACTCTATATGCACATTTTGTGAGAAAAAGCAATTCGCCATTATTTTATTTTGATAATAAGTAATAATATGGAAATAAACGAAGAACTTACCGGTGGTAACCACGTTAGCCATGAGACTCCCCGTGTCGCTGAGCGCGTCCAACCCCGGTCTGGGGTCGTACGCCGTCGTGCTGTCGACGTAATCCGCCGAAATGTCGTACCCCATCGTAGTCGCCGGCACCTGGGTCTGACCTGGGTAGTACGCAGGAGTATACGTTCCTACGTCGTTGTATGTTGGGTACCTAAAATGCAATTTAATATATTATTACGTTTAATAATAATAATGAAAAATAGTTTTTCATATATCATCTCAGTCTTGGATCGCTGGTGAAATCGTTAGAAATCTGGATGGCTGATCTAAACACAGAAAACATGGGAAAGAAAATTTAATTTCCTTCCTATTTTATTCCAGTGAAAATTTCACACCAGTATTTTTTAACCAATCAAAATGGTTTATTTCGAAAGGCCACCATGACAACGCATGTATCTTATCGGACATTTTTGTGTGGTGGATAAGCATCTGGAATTGCAAATTATAGTAGACATTTTTTTTACATAATAACAGAACACCCTGTATATTATTTTTTTTATTTTATTTGTCACTATGAGCTTTCTAAAAATATACTATACTCTATAATTATTAAGAAAGGATTATTTAACTCAAACAACATTAACAACATAAATCACACCAGTTTAAAAGAGTATTATTATTTAATTTAATTTAATAATTTTGCTTCGCATGGTGGTTATCTTAATAAATTGCACTGAAAATGGATTTCTGCAGCTTTTAGATAACACGCTATCAGAATTATTGATATTTTTGATGCACTTGTGCAATAATTCTACATAGAAAAACTAACGTGGAATGGCCAACAACCCAAATATGACGTCAAATAAATTTTTGATTGTTTTGATTACCTAATTTAAATAGGCTGCCTGTGTTAAAAAGCTAAATAATGCATTTTTTTACCTTGTTTATGAAAATAAGTATAGATATGGGACTCTTCGACTCGGAATAATTTTCAAAATATTCAAGATCTCAAAAATTTTCAGAAAATAATTTAATTTCCTCTGTGGTATTACTAGAGAAACTTTTTAAAGAACTTTTTTTAGAGAAACTTTTTAAAGAATTCCATAGTTATGGAAAATAAAATATTATCGATTTAACCAAAAATATAATGCGGTCCTGGTCAAACAAACGTTTATGTCGCATCATGTAAAATATCATATCATGGTCTTCTTTTTCTACAGATATCAAAAACGCCGTAAATGATATTTTGTATCAAAAGTTTCGAAAAGTTTCATCACACCATCATAAAAAATTAACATTTAATTAAGGTTCATAAATTTCGAGTTTTTGTTCATAATTAAAAAATAAATTTGTAGAAACTATTAAAAATTAATAATTTGCTTCATTTAATACAACTTTTCCCGTAAAATAAAATGGCAAACTTTTATTTATAAGACATTTATTTAAAAAAAGATAAAAAGAAGACCTTCAGCATTTCTCCTCAACGATTTCTAAGGTATGGAATTTAGACCAGTGAATACAAATGAATGAGAGATTTTATGTAAAATATTTTCAGAAATTTTCTGGCAAACATCAAAACTACGTGTCATAAAAATATAAAAACGAATATAAGAACATTTTCATATGCAAATCGGTTTATTTTTCTTGACAATATGACGGCGAATTTTATGTTATATTGGAACAAATATTACCGATCCAAAAATCTAAACAAACCAAATTACTCATTTTGATACGATTAACACATACGTTATTTAAGTGGTTTACATATATATTTATTAAAGACAATAGCAAATCATCATGAGTATTTGCCTAGTTCGGCCTCATAAACAAAAATGAGCAAAGGTCGAAAATTTATAATTAGCAGAAAGAAAATAGAATAGAAAATCAATCAGTAACTTTTTAAAATTTTATTCTAAATATATTCTTATTATTCTCGAGAAAAATGAGAATTTTCAGAATAAAAAGGTTAAATAAGTGGATCCTTAGAACACGTTATCCTTCTTTCTGTGCATATACAGGCTAGTCCGAATTGTATTCGGAAAATTTCGGCAGTATATTCTGCAGATGAAAATAAGTAAATAAGTTCGTATAAATTTATGCCTTAAAGTGCTTCGTTTCAGAGATAACGGGGTGTAGAAGTTTCCTTTTTATTTCGATGATTTTCACATAATTTCTGAACTATAGTCGATATTTGGAGGCAAATTATGTCGGGGTGGTGTTTTTTGACATGAGAAATTGATTTCGATGTCAATATGACTCCTAACTATAGGGGGCGCCACCTGCATGTTTTTCAACTGTTTTGAAGAGTAATAACTTTTTGTCCCTACCTATATAAAACTATTGAGTGATAAATATGCATTTCTTCCATTTTCAACGTAAAAAAGTCTTTTAGTAGAAATCGCTCCAAGTAACCGTTCTCAAGATATATGGAACGGAAATAGTCAATATACAGGGTAGTCCGAACTGTATTCCGGAAACTTCAGCAGCATATTCTGTAGATAAAAATAAGTAAAACAGTTAAAAAAGTTCGTATAAATGTATGTCCCTTAGTTTCGGAGATACAGGGTGTAGAAGTTTCATTTTTATTTCGATTTTTTCCAAATAATTTCTGAAGTAACGTCAATGTTTGGATGAAAATTGGTGTCTGGGAGTTTCTTAACATGAGATATTTGATTTTGATGTCAATATGACTCCTAATTGTAAAGCGCCTCCTACAGGTTTTTTAACTAGTTTGAAGAGTGATAACTTTTCTTCCGTACCTGTATAAAATTACGAACGTATTCTATGTAAAAAACGTCTCTTGGCCAAAATCGTTACGAGTTCTCGAGATATTCAGAATCGAAGTTATCAATACCTGTCATCATTGAAATAAATTAAACATGTTAACTAAATAGTTATTAGACTGAAATCATAAATTTTAAAGATTTTTGTGCCAAAAGTTCAACAGAAACTATTTTAACATCATTTTTTCGAAGAAAAATTTATGATTAATTTAAAAAAAATAAAAAGTTACCAAATTTATAATTTCAGTCAAATAACTATCTACTCAACATGTTTATTTTTAGTCAATAATGACATATATTGACTATTTCCATTCTAAATATCTTGAGAACGCTTGCTCGTAGCGATTTTTACCAAGATACATTTTTTACGTAAAAAATCACGGTAATGTATATTTCTTCACTTAGTAGTTTTATAAAGGTACGGACGAAAAGTTATTACTCTTCAAAGCAGTTAAAACACATGTAGGTGGCGCCCCCTATAAATAGGAGTCATATTGACATCAAAATCAAATTTCTCATGTCAAAAAACTCCCAGACATCAATTTTCATCCAAATATTGACGTTATTTCAGATATTATTTGGAAAAAATCGAAATAAAAATGAATTTTCTACACCCTGTATCTCCGTAACTAAGCATTTTAGGACATACATTTATATGAACTTTTTTACTTATTTTTATCAGCAGAATATGTTGTCGAAGTTTCTGGAATACAGTTCGGAAAAAATAAACATGTTGACTAGGTTAGTTTTTTGACTGAAATGGTAAATTTGGCCACTTTTCATTTTTTTAAATTAATCATAATTTTTTTAGAACAAACAATGATAAAACAGTTTTTGCTGAACATTTGGCACAAAAACATTTCAAATTTATTATTTCAGTCTAATAACTATTAAGTTACTACGTGTTTAATTTTTGTCAATGATTACATGTATTGACTATTTCGAATCCGAATAGCTTGAGAACTATTACTCCTAGCGGTTCTTACCCAGAACTTTTTTACTTATAATACCTTGAAAATGTATATTTTTGACTCAGTAGTTTTATACAGGTGCGGACGAAAAGTTATTACTCTGCAAAACAGTGAAAAAATAGGAAGATAGCGCCTCCTACAAGTGGGAGACATCAAAATTAAATTTATCATGTCGAAAAACACCCAGACACCAATTTTCATTCAAATATATAATTATTTCAGAAATTATGTTGAAAAAATCGAAATAAAAATTAAAAGTCTAGACTATGTAGTATTACTCTGTGTATTACAACAATGACGAGAGATGACGTAGGCTTTGTACATAGCATTGCATTACAAGAAGAAGAAAAATACTCTACTCACCCTCCATTGTAGCTGTGATGCAACTGATCACTGCTGGAAGGCGTCTGCTGCTCAAAGACCGAACTGTCTGGTGCAGAATCGTTCTGAGCTCTGAGCTGCGCCCTGTGGAACCGAACTTCGTCCTCTACCTTCTCCCTTTGCTTTTTCGACATTCGGCCAAATTTGACAGCTGTAAAAGAACAAAAATAACGTTAGATTTCTTTTATAATAATTATTTTAAATGATAATGTACTCTACCTTCCACCTAGTCTTAATAATGGATTAGGAAAATGATTGTGATGCAGTGATATGCATGGGAGATATTTTTTTACAGTTGGGGAACTGTGTGACTGTGATCTTCTAGAAAAATATATGACTTTGTTTAGCAAGTTAGCTTTGTTAATAAGCTGTCTATTGATAATATTTTCCTAAATGTATATGTAATTACCATACTGTAAGGGTGTTCAAAATTCTACGTCAACTCTCTAAAATATAAAATAATTTTTCTTTGTTTTTTTTTAAATGGAACACCGTGTATATTATTTTTTCAATAGAGGGAGAATTAAAAAATGAAGATTTTTTGTATTTAGAGTAGGTATTTAAAAAATTTTATTGGTTAGAGATACAGGCAGTATTATTTCATATGGCTTTTTCAACTTTCAACGGTAAAATATGAGAGAAAAATCATTGGCTGGCTTTGATAAAAATTTAATGTGAAAAATGCCATATGAAATATAAAACCGCGAATATCTGCGAAACCGTTAAAAATTTTGAAATACTCTAAATACAAAAAATGTTCACTTTTTAATTCTCCTTCTATTGAAAAAATAATATACACATTGTTCCACTTAAAAAAATGAAGAAGCATTATTTTATATTTTAAAAAGTTGGGCGTAGAATTTTGAACACCCTGTATGATTTACGATTACCATATTTATGGCAAAGTAAGTACAGACCATCTAGAGTAAATACCTAATATAGTTTTGATTCCAGGACAGTTCTTGTATTTTTAATAATTTTTTTAAGAAAGGCTGGAAAATATATATTTTTTATTTATTTATAAATATCTCTGAAACTACCGAAATTTATTTACTGATATCTTAGGATTATGTAAAGTGATCTGAAAAGAAACCAAAAATGCAATAATATACAGGGTGTTCCATTAAAAAAAATCATCCCCATCCACTCATACTTTTTTGAGCTACCCTATAGAAGTTATAAATATTTTCCTGAAATCCCAGTACATCCTTTAGGTTTCCATCACTTAAACAAAATTCCCAAGTTTTTTATTCTAGGAGCTACAGATGCTCGACGCACTATTACCGGGCCCTGAGTAATAGAGTTTTTAGTGAAATTTTAATATGTATTACTAAAAAGGCCAGTGGGTGTAAAATGTAATAGCGATTGATATAAATTATATCTCTTTGTAATGTTAAGTACCGTATGATCGAAAATAACGGCTTCAGGTTGGCTTGGAAATGACAATCCATGACAGTAGTCCGCTGTATAATTTTACATATAAAATGACAGCGATCTTCATTTCATAGCCATCGCTGACGCCGTTTTTTTTCGTTACATGGTATTGTATTGCTTTCAGATTTTCAAAATATAGCAAGCAATGTCCATTCGTTTTAATATTGTTATTTAAAATTCAAAAGATAAAATTTAATGAAAAATTTGACACGCTAAGACCGTTAGATTTTCTGCAAAATAACGTTATAATATTACTTCGAATGACAGCTGGGGAATATTCATGATCGGGGGTCATTAAAGATTGCGCCTTACGGCCAATTCGAAGTTAGTGAGGTTCCGTTATACATCGATTCATCGAAAACATCGATATCAATATTTTACTAAATATACAGGATGGTCCGAACTGTATTCTGGAAACTTCGGCAGCATATTCTGCAGATAAAAATAAGTAAAAAAGTCGGTATAAATGTATGTCCCAAAATGCTTAATTTCGGAGATACAGGGTGTAGAAGTTTCATTGTTATATCGATTTTTGAAAATAATTTCTGAAGTAATGTCAATATTTGGATAAAAATTGGTGTCTGGGAGTTTTTTGATATGAAAAATTTGATTTTGACGTGTCAATATGACTGCTATTTGTAGGGGGCGCCACCTACATGTGTTTTAACTATTTTACTGAGTGAAAAAATATACTTCCGTAACTTTAGGTAAAAAATGTCTCTTGGTATAACTCGCTACGAGCAACCGTTTTCAAGATATTTAAGAATGGAAATAGTCAATACATGTCATTATTAACAAAAAATAAATAAGTTGAGTAGATAGTTATTTGACCTGAAATAATAAATTTGGGAAATTTTAATTTTTTAAAATTAATCATAAATTTTTCATAAAAAATTTTTCTGCGAAAAAATGATGAGCTTTTGGCACAAAAACCTTTCAAATTTATGATTTCAGTCTAATAATTATTTAGTCAACATGTTTAATTTATGTCAATGATGACATGTATTGATAATTTAAATTCCAAATATCTCGAGAACCATTATTCTCGTAGCGATTTTTACCAAGATACCTTTTTTACGCAAAAAACGTCCTAAATATATATTTTTTTACTCAGTAGTTTTATTCAGTAGGTACGGACGAAAAGTATTATTCTAAAAAAAAGTATTAACCAGTTAAAAAATATGTAGGTAGCACCCCCTACAAATAGAAGTCATATTGACACATCAAAATCAAATTTCTCATGTCAAAAAACTCCCACACACCAATTTTCATCTAAATATTGACGTTACTTCAAAAATTATTTGGAAAAAATCGCATTTTGGGATATGCATTTATACGAATTTTTTTACTTATTTTTATCTACAGAATATGCTGCCGAAGTTTCCGGAATACAGTTCGGACTACCTTGTATAGACACTATCAATAAATATAATTTTTAGCAATTTTTAAATAATATTTCTTTTTTTTTAAATAACTGATATTCCTTGAAAAAATTCTAGGTGTTAAGCTTGATTTTCATGCATCCGTTGTCCGACGATACGTTGATACGATATTAATTTCATTGGTTGTATTTAAGGCTTCGATTGGTTAACCGTTTCTAACCAACCAAAGTCTTTAAATTCAACCAATAAAATTAATATCGTATCATCGTATCGTCGGACAACGGATGCATGAAAATCAAGCTTTTTATACGTTGATACGATGGTCCGACGGTGCTCTGATTGGTCATAGCATTTTCGCGCCACTTTTCATCCGTAAATATTTTACTTCAGCCCGTCAACGGACCCTTTCATATGATAACGGACGTTTTCACACTTTTTTGACAAACTTAATCTAACCTTAATAAAAATATAAGTAAAATAGCAAAATCGTTATGGAAACGAAAATATAAAATAACACCAACGTATATCCGATAAACGGTGGCATGAAAATGCAATAAATTTAAAAACTGCGTTATTTTCTAACCAATCAAAGTCTTTAAATTCTACCAATAAAATTAATATCGTATCAACGTATCGTCGAACAACGGATGCATGAAAATCAAGCTTTACAGGGGCGAATATACGGGAGATGGACGTAATTACCTCTCCCAAGCAGTAATTTTTAAATAAGATAAAATGTGACATAAAATAAAATTATCATAAATATCAATCAAAATAGAAAACCCAGACCAATTCAAGTTTTTTTTCCAAAGTTACAAGACCTTTCCACGCAAATTTAATTTAAATTTAATACTTTATTTAAATCTCCAAAAAATCCTATATGGGTATTTCACCACTGCAAGAAAATCTACAAAATAAAATAGTTACTTTTTGTAAACACTTCTGCGTTAACACAAACGGAAACTACTTGTCAGAAGTTAGGTTTCCAGATATACCAATTTGCCTAACGAACAAAAAAATGCTTAATGTTTCTGTAAGTTTATCTCTTTCCGTCGTCGGAAGCAAAAAAAATACAAAGAATAAAGAAAAAAAAATATTTAAAACATTTAAATGCCAGTATTCGAGAACACTGTAGTTTTTCGGAAACAGATACGTCTACAAAAACCGTTGATGTTCTGTTAAAATGACATTATATCAAGTTAAACTTCAAAATTAACAATTACTACCTGATAATAATTACCTAATAAGGTAAAACCAAAAAGCCCCACACTTTCTGTATGACTATTTTTAATTTTTACGAATGTTACGTTCTGTAAAATGAAAAAAAAAACTAACTCCTGAAAAGTAGTTTCCGTTTGAGTTAACGCCAGAAGTGTTTAAAAAAATAACTATTTTATTTTGTAGATTTTCTTGCAGTGGCGAAATATATCTGTTTTTTTTTCTCAGCTAAGATTTCGACAGACGATGACAGAAGATAAGCAGATGACGTCCCATACCAATCTATTTATTTTACTGAAAAAAGTTTCTAATAATTTTTAAGTTAACTATGGATGGGTTTAAATATAAATCCGTCATACGCCGTCTCTTGTTGCTTTTAACCAGTTTTATTGGTTTATTGTAAAAATGACAGATCGTATTTCAATTTTATTGGTTTGACGCTTGGTTTGACGGAACGATGAACGACAAACGGACGCCGATGCGTATGAACTCGCCTTTAGATTTTTGACGCTTGTCAAAGTCTTGCCAAATTATAGGTTATAATTTTCTGTCAACTTTTGTCAAATATCCTGCGTTTTGGAAGACGATGCATTTTGATTCGTGTTATTACGTGTGTTTTGTGTCAAGTGGAGGAAAAATCGAGTGAAAATTAACTGTAGACCCAGAGCACAGTTTATGGTTAATACTCGCTGCCCAGGCAGAAAGTCTTATACACCAATAAAGTTATCATCAATAAAGTTCGTATACCATCTCGTCGTAGATAAGTGCATCTCGAATACGATAGAAAGACCATACTAAACACATACAAAAAACTGGAGTAGCTGTAAAATATCGACATCACACGATAGGTAAATAATGGATTTTAGTACTGCAGAAAAATAATGTCAAAAGGTACTGGTTTAAAAAAATTAAGATTAAAGTTAATTAATCAACCTTTAAGGTATAAAATTTGGTAAGTCTCATTACCTATTAATAAAATACTTTGTTTTATTTATGTTGTTTTATTTTTCCTGCGGAATATTTCACATTTGTATTTGTACATAAGTTATATTGATAAATATGATCATAAATGCGGGAAGTTTCATAAAGCTTGAAAGTAAAAAATAGTTTTTTTATATTATTTTGGTATGTGGTGTCCTTGTTCTTGTTTGTTTTGTATTAACACATACCGTTTCTTATTAAATAAAATAACTCGATTGCATTTTTTCAGTTTTATACAGTTTTTTTCACAATATTTTGAAGTAATCACTTGTCAGTCAAATTTTAAATATATTTCCTGCTATGCGTTCCAGTTGTACCAACTTATTTCTTTGTAAAATAAAATAAACTACTTTGAAATTAAAATGACAGACACATCTATCACTGTCAAGGATCTTCTCGTTGGACAGACTATACCCATATAGGATTTTTTGGGAGATGAATCCCCCACCCCCCACATAGGTGCCTATAGACATTTTTTACTTTATTTAAATATTACCACTACCCCTCCCAGACTATATCGCTAGATGCGCCACTGATAAGTTACATCGCAAAAGTGATCGATGCATTGTATAATTTTATATTGTGGTCATCCCTCATTGAAAGACTGCACCGCCGCAGGATTGACCCACATAACGTCACTGTTAACTGTACGATACCGTATATTGTGCGGTTTAACTCTATGTATTACGTGCTGGTGGTACCGTATAAAGTCTTCGCTCGCTGGCTGTTATAACAGTACGAATGGAAATGGCCTTATGCGGACGATAATTTATTTTAAAGTTTCTGCACTATACCGTAAACGGAGGAAATGCCGGATTTATACGATGTTATTTAATTTAATGAGTCGCTTTGTAAATAGGAGGTAATTATTATTAATTTTCTTGAAGTCGAATCCCTTTTGGATATAATTGAATCTATAAGAATCTCAATTATTGAGCAATACGAAATGTCTGTTAGATCCAGTGATGGAATACAGAGGATGTACAGGGTGTTCGAATATTCCGTGGCCATGAAACTATTACGTATTTTTGGAATCACAATAAGTTCATTGGACACAATTTACCTCTATACAAAAGTGCTTCGTTTGTTCGCTAGAGGGCATCAAACATTAAAAAAATAATCACATTTTTTCAGATATTTTAAGAACCGTTATTCCTATTTGAATGAGATTTTCGGTGTCTATGTGTTGCTAAGTGCTCTAACATCTGACTCTCACAAAATTCAAGAAAAAGTACGGAAAGGTTGAAAGCTACCCCCACCCCTACCCCTAAATTTTAGTATAAATATTTTTTAACTCCACCGACAGCCGATTTTCTTCTTTGGTCCGTCTAGTATTGAATTTAAGAAATGTGTATTTTTTTAAAGTTTGATGCTCTCTAGCGGACAAACGAAGCACTTTGCTACAGAGGAATATTGAGATACCCTGTATTTTTGAGTGTTACTAACCACTATTTTGTCTCGTATTTACTACATTTTTTGTCTCTCGTAAAAAATCACCACCGTGCATACTTTTTTAGAAAAAAATATGTTTCCAAAGCTGACTTCCAAAAAATGTTTTTCACATTAAGTTATGGAGGCGCATAAAATCTATTATGTTATAATAATCTAGTTGGCGAAAATATGGAATTTTATGTTAGTATCACAAATTATATCTGACGATAAGCTTCGTAAAAAGCTTAAAAAATAATTTTAAAATTAATTAACGTTGGGGTTTATCTTTGATTGATGCCCTCTAACGGACAAACCAAGCACTTTTGTATAAAGGTAAATTATTTGCTATTAACTTATTTTGATCAAAAAAAAAATACGTAGTTATTCTCTGTCCACGAAATAATGGAACTCTCTGTAAGTCTTCTTGGAAAAATAAATTCTTCGAAAATTTTTTTCACAAAAACTATGCGATATGGCGTTTTTTTACAAGAGACAAAAATGTAGTATATAGCAGAGGGACCATTTTACGAAAAGAAAATCTGTTGTCGATGGTGTTGGAAAATATTTATACTAAAATGTACGTAGGGGTGGAGGTATTTTTCACCCTTCCCGTATTTTTTATTGATTTTTTTCAACGCCAAATGTTAAAGCACTTAGACAAAACATAGACACTCAAAATCTCATTCAAATCGGAATAACGGTTCTTAAAACATTTGAAGAAATGTGTATTTTTTTAAAGTTTGATGCTCTCTAGCGGACAAACGAAGCACTTTGCTACAGAGGCAAATTATGTCCAATGAACTTATTTTCATTCCACAAATACGTAGTAGTTCTATGTCCACGGAATATTGAGATACCCTGTATTTTTGAGTGTTACTAACCACTATTTTGACAGCCATTTAATTTTTTGATATATTTTGGTGGAAACTATTAAAAACAATGGAGGTAACGAAAAAGATTTTAAATACTACTAATGTTCTCTCTCTATGAGCACAACTAACATGTATCTGGACATATAATTAGTTAGACAGCACTTTTAGATATTTTTTATCAAGTTTACATAAAATTAGTAAAAAGAAAAGATATATTTATAAGATATAATATTATTAAAATCACAAAAGACATGTGCTATCTATAATACACTTCTAAAACATTGAATATCCAATAATTTTATCAGAATATTTATTTATATCAAATTTAACAAAAATTATTACAAAACTGAATATAAAAATACTCCGAGATTTTTTAACAATCACACTAAATTTAACATAACATTAAATAGTTAAATTGTACAAACAAATCAAAAACAATTTAACTGAAACTCATCAGTGACGATGACTGAATATCGAATTGTAGCCATAGCATACCAATAGCATATTTTAAAATTACTGTTCTTGACAAGATGGCGAAGGCACGTTTTATAAAGTCAATCTGAAATTTGAAATACCTTTGGTTATTTTTATTTCTGAGAATATACGGTATGTCCCCGGATTTTGTCTTTACAAGAAGAAAACCTTTTTGTCATTGACATTTTGAAGAAAATGCATTCCTCATAAACATTATTTCTTGTTCTAAAATGGTTAATTCCATTTATACATTTCCAAATTTTCATACTATTTTAGAAAAAAATTGAAAATGTAGTCGAATTTTTTCTAAAATCCTAAAAATTAAAAGGCGTTTCTATAGTAATACAATTTCGATTCTATTTTTTGATAATTATAATAATTAATTTTGACCAACGCCATATTTTTTGATGTTGTTAAAGTATCCATTTTCCGATAACTATTATCACCCTTTCTAAAGCATTGAACTAAAGAAATTTTGTGCTTCTTTAACATTTTAAAACTCTTTAATTAAAATTCTGTCAAAAATAATTTATCAAAGAATGAAAACGATAATATATTCTGTGATATTACCACAGAAAAAATTAAACTACATTTTCATGTTTTTTTTAATTTTCTCTAAAACGGTATGAAAATTTCGAAAGATATAAACGGGATTAACCATTTTAGAACAGGCAAAAAATGTTATGAAGAATGCAGTTTTCTCAAAATGTCAATAATAAGAAAGTGTCAATAACAAGAAAGTAATATATATGTTACGGTTAAAGTCCGGTGTCCGGTTAATGTCGACATTAACATGTTAATGTTTGGGTTAGGTTATGTTTTTGGTTGTTTTGTTGTGTGTTATTCTCGAGATTAACCGGGTAATGTCGACATTAACTGGGCATCGAACCTTAACCGTTACATATACATGGGGAATACAGTGTTAACTGGATTTTTCTTGAATCCTATTGGTTAGCGTAAATTACACACTGATAGAGTATTCCCAGGAATAATATACGCGGTTACAGTGCTGATCACTCGCCGTATCAAGAATTGTAAAATATACACCGCTATAGTACCACGCAAAATAGTATACACGGTAACAGTTTGCCATTCTGCAGCGTGTATGAACACACCATTTCCAACTTCCATTTCTCTTTTGTTTACTTCCTCCGTAAGTATTTAATTTACTTGTGAAGTTTACCTACTCCGTGGTGTAATATGGAAAATATTAAGAAGATCCAAGATAGGGGGGGGGGCAACTGGAGAACAGCTAAATTAGTTTTATACGGATATGGACACGGTTCAAAATGAAAATGAAATTGTAAACGATGACACCGCACACAGTAATAACAACTTAGAAATTCAACCTACAAAGAATGTCTGCGAAAACACAAATTTCAAGTTTTAAGCACCGCTTAGAAGGAGGTATGTACGTACAGGGTTTTCTTTTATTGTTTGCGCTCTATCTAAAGACTTTATTTTAGTTTATTTTTTTTACTTTAGTTTATTTTAGGAGTAAGAAATAAACTTTAAATATAAAAGTTGCAGGATTTTTTCCATATTATTTTTAAATAAATTAAAATAAACAAATGCGCACCGCAACAATACGCGGAAAAAAATAAACAAAGTTATGTTCTTTTAAATGGAATACCCTGTATATTGTTGGATTTTTTGCATAAAATTCTAAATACATTAATTATTTAACTTTGCGATGCGCATTTGTTTATTTTGATATATTTAAAAGATAATATGGAAAAAATCCTGCAACTTTTGTATTTAATGTTCTATACTCCTAACTCCTAAAATAAAGTCTCTAGATAGGGTGCAAAATATAAACGAAATTCCTATACATATGTATGAGTCTTTAGTCGTTGCATTTTTAGTGTAGAATATTTTAAAATGTAATTTTTGTTTATTTAAGATGAAAAGGACGATGAGGCGATGGATGCAGTAAATTAAATGGAGACTGAACTTGAAAGAATTGTGGGAATTGCAAACTGGCCAGTTAGAAAAAAAAATTATTACAAAGATTAAAGAAAACAGAAAAAGAAAAATGATTGGTCTGCAACCTACATCATGCTAAGAAGAAAAGTTCGGTCTGATTTTCAATGTGGCAGAAAACGGATTCAGGGCGGAAGACCTCCAAAAATTGAAGGAGAAACAACCAAGAATTGGAGAAACAACCAAGAAGAGAAGTCACAAGTTAATACAAAACATCAATGAAAATGTATCGCACGCTAAACAGCACTAGTTTGTGTAATATTAAGATTTTTAAAACTACTTTTTGGTAATAAAAACTGATGAATGAAATTTGTATTTCCTAACTTATTGTTTTAAAAAAGTTATAGGAATCTACTGCCGTGTATATATTTCGCTGCGAACACTGGCAATCATGTATGCGCGTTCATTTCTGCAGTCTGCACTGTAGTCATGTAGATTATCACTATGAACACTAAAACGCTGTATGATTACCAGCAACCAATAGCGCTCCTTAAAATACTCTTGGGCGGAGTCTGCACTGTTGTCGTGTATATTATACAAAATCGCATCCGGGGACATACTGTAATCAAACAACTAATAAGGTATGCTGAAAGTATGTTAAATTAGTAATGTCTTCAAATAGATGAAATAGTACAATATGAGATTGTGTTTGTATTATTTTAAAACTCAATTTCTAAACAAGTAGTGATGTTACAAATTGCAGGATTATGATATTAATGTTAAAAATTAATTTCAATATTTAAAACCATAATATAGACTTCAAAATAGACAAATTCCACTTTTTTAATGAAAAATTGAAGATGAGGTTAATTTAAGGAAATTATAATAAATTACTCACCATCTCGACTCATGCCTAACCGCAGACATTTCTGTAACCGGCAGTACTGGCACCTGTTCCTGTTCACCCTGTCCACGACGCAGTTCTTGTTCCTCGGACATTGATAATTGACCACGGAACTCTGCGACCGTCGAAAAAATCCCTTGCACCCCTCGCAGGTGATGACGCCGTAATGGACGCCGCTGCTTTTGTCGCCGCATACCTTGCACGGTATGATTTCGATTTGTGCTGCAAAAAAGAAGAATTTATTAGAATAAAATGAAATAGCATGGAGAGACTAAATTATAGAAAAGATGCTGGTTTAAAACACCCAAGATTGTTTGACTGACATCTTATCGGATACATTACCGATTAGTAACGACTCCCGTTCACTATTATGAAAGTATATAGAAAGTAACGAGTAACGCATACTCAGTAAATAGGTAGTTACTGAATACTCAAACTGACATTAACGCATACAGGGTGGCGCCTCTCATACGCCGCAGAAGCTCCAAGGAGAACGGTAGTTTATATCGAAATGAAATTTTGGCAGTATATGTAGGTTAACTGAAAGCATTTTATAAAAGAATATAGAATTATACAGGGTGTCCCCAAAAAAAGTTACACATCAAAGTTGTGTTTTTTCTAATGGAACACACTATATATTAATTGATTTTCGGATTCTAGGAAAAAAATAAAGGTGAGTTTTATTAAAAAAGCATATACCTAAAATCTAAGGATCTTGACATATTTCACATTTTGTGAAAATGAAAAGAAAATTTTAAATTTCGATAACGTCTACCTAAATTTTAGTTGACCTTGTATAGCATGATATGCAGAAAGGCTGAAGGGTTGAGGTGCTCCGTTATGCACGAATTGTATTTGTATGTGATGTAAGTGTATTTGTGATAACTTGCCATCTCTGTCACATGATAAAGAGGAAGAAACAGAGACTACTTTCGAGTAAATGTTTGATGAAATCGAGAAAGTAGAGAATTGCGATACAACTGATAATCCGATTGAGGACGATGTGGAACAAATTTTGGTCTGTTAGGATTCGATCTGTACTAAAGACAAAGAACTTGCGACACCTGGTCCATCAAAAGCAGCAAAGTAAAGCCGAATGAGCTAAATTTTGGAATAGTAAACAGCCTCCTGAGGGATACAACGATAAAAGAAAAGCGCCGCTTATTCTACCTCATGCTGGTGTGGAAATGAGTTTTTTGATCAAAACGCGTGTTGAAACACACTTTGCGCCGCTCGTATACCAAAACTTTATTTATCGAAAAAAATAGATATAACATAAATTGTAAGAAATTTTCTCTAGTTTCATCTAGGTATATAATCTTCATTCAGAACCTCGCAATTAGTGGAATAAATTAGTGGTTTCACTTAGCGTAGAAGTTTACTTTAATTTCAATGTAAGGCATTCAGAATGTCAAAATTAGTGGTAGACATTTTCAATTAGTAGAAAAAATTATCAAACTTTTAAAGCTTCATTCAGAACCTCGAAATCAGTGGAATAAATTAGTAGTTTCAATTAGGCGTAGAAGTTTGTTCACCTAGTTTTAATGTAAGGATTCAGAACTCAGTCATAATTAGTGATAGTAATTTTCAATTATTGGAAAAAGTTAACAAACTTTTGACTTTTCCACTGATTATACTTCAAAATTTGCGAGGAATGTCATTTTGGCCTTTGATTATCACCCGTCAAGAAAACATTTTGGTTAGAAATCAAAAGTTTATTGTTTTATAAGCTAAATATTATGCTTTCTCTATGGATACAACAGACTACAGCAAACTGTTGCTACGATATTTTATTAATTTTAATTGGGTTTTTTGGACATTGTGAATGATCGTAAACTAAAAAGTATAAAGTGTAATTGAAACCACTAATTTATTCCACTAATTGGGAGGTTCTGAATGAAGCTTAACTTTTCCTAATTATACTTCAAAATTTGCGAGAAATGTCATTTTGGCCTTTGATTATCTTCCGTCAAGAGAAATTGTGGTTAGAAATCAAAAGTTGAATGTTTTATTAGTTAAATATTAGGCTTTCTCTAATGGATACAACTGATTAACGCAAGCTGTTGTTAGGATATTCTATTAATTTTAATTGTGTTTTTTAAACATTGTGAATGATCGTAAACTAAAAAGTATAAAGTGTAATTGAAGCCACTAATTTTTTCACCAATTGTGATGTTTTGAATTGAGCTATAAAGTTTTTATCGTAAAAACAGCTTTTTTTCGCCATTTTTCCAATATGGAAAAATATTAAAAAAGAAACTTTTTAGGTAAAAGTTCCCAAATGACTGTAGTACCTATTAACAAATACTTGTAAGGAGTGGTCAATTTGCCACGTATGTTTCCCATGTGTCTCAAGTATATTACAAAACTGATTTTACTGAATTGTATGGACACTAATTGAGTTAAATATTTTTATTTTTTTAAATAGGTTATTAAGTAATATTTTTACATTTTTTACATGTGTGACGTGAAATATACTATTATTATTTAATAATGTAATTTTCTTGGATTTATATTGAAAAATATAAGAAATAGTATTACATGTTTCCTCATTATATTCAAGTGTATGTATATTCAATAGTTTTATAGATCAGGCTATATAAAATCAAGTTATATTTGCTCTTATTGGTAATTACGCAGCTTTGATAGAAATCACGTTGCAAAAAAGCTGCCGCTGAAAATAGGATTGAACTTCTATCAGTTCCTAATTCACGTGATTCTGGATGATAAAAAGAAGATTCAAGCAAGTGTAACACGTGTTAGCGATTGTTAAACATATCTAGTATACATTAATATCATATATCTCTATTATAAGTAAAAAAATGGAAGAAGAAATAGTCCATACAGTATGTTCAGTATTTTTAGATTTTTTTTTCTACTGGCTAATATAATATTACTTATACAAACATCATATCTGATGCGATTTGTGATACGTATTCACCATCGTTGTTGAATATAGAAGAATCTTCTAAGACTCAACTTTAAAACATCAATACTATACTGATTTTAAAACTATATTTTCTTGTACAGGGTAGTCCGAATTGTATTCCGGAAATACTTTCTGCAGATAAAAATAAGTAATAAGTTATCGTATAAATATATGTCCTAAAATGCTCTGTTTCGGAGATACTGTATATGTAAAGTTTTTTTTTCATTTTTATTTCGATATTTTCCAAATAATTTCTGAGCTAAGGCCAATATTTGGATGAAAATTGGTGTCTGCGTATTTTTTGACATGAGAATTCGATTTCGATGTCAGATGAGTCCTACTTGTAGGGGGCGCCACCTACATTCTTTTTAGCGGTTTTGAAGAGTAATAACTTTTCGTCCGTACCTGTATATAGTCGGACAGTACATTTCCGTCATTTTTTAAGTAAAAAATGTCCCTATTTTTACCTAAAAGATAGTTATGTTAACATGTTTATGTTTTGTCAATAATGACACGTACTGACAAATATCTTCAAAGCGGTTGCTTGTAGTGATGTTTACCACGAGACATGTTACATGACATAGCCACAGCGTAGATAAAAAAAATGTTTCTTTTGCAGTATGTCCCCGGATTGTCTTTACAAAAGGAAATTTTTTTTATTATTGACATTTTGAGAAAAATGCATTCTTCATAAAAATTTTTGCTTGTTCTAAAATGGTTAATCCCATTTATACTTTTCCAAATTTCAATACCGTTTTAAAGAAGATTAAAAAAAATGAAAATATGGTTGAATTTTTTTCTAGAAGTTGAATTTTTCCCTTTTTTGATGTCCTAGAAATCAAAACGCGTTTCTATGGTAATATGGTATAGATTTACGGTGGTGCCCCCTACGAGTAGGAGCCATATTGACATCGAAATCCAAAGTTATGATGTCAAAAAACACCCAGATACCAATTTTTATCCAAATCTTGACGTTAGTTCTGAAATCATTTGGAAAAAACTGAAATAAGAATGAAAGTTCTACACCCTGTATCTCCGAAACGAAGCATTTTAGGACAACAATTTATATATTTTTCATTTGTTTTCATCTGCAGAATATGCTGCCGAAGTTTCCGGAATACAATTCGGACCACCCTGTATATTTGAGTATAGTTAAAAGAAAGACGGTTTTTCTTTTAATCTAAAAATACTTAAATAGGTATCTTGTTATTAATGTCTTATATTCAAACGTGTATATTATTATAATCTTCAAGGTACATATACAAAACCTACACTGAGAATTAAGAAAACAAATTAATAATTTGACTAAAATAAGAAAGGGGTTTAATTAAATAAAACGTGCCTCAATAATGTCAAATTAATAATATTTATTTGTTTTATTTTTCAGAAATGTATTGTATTCTTCTGATGTATTTATTTTGTTTTGTCTGACGTATACTTTGTACAAATATATTTTTAGCAAATTTCAAACAAAATAAAAATTCTGAAAGAAAATCAAATACCTACACCTGAAAATGTTTTTTAATGATAATAAATATCAGCTAAATCAACCATTCATTAGTCATTTATCGTGTTTATTTTTTTGCAATGCGCTATTAATGGACCACCCTGTAAAAATTGTTAATTAATACTGCAACAATCTCCGAGCAACTTAAATCAAAACACAAGATAAATGAGATTAATTAATTGTTTAACGAGAATGTATATTTTTACAGCTATTATTACATAAAGGGCAGCTAAATGTAAACCTTATTAAAGCGCGGTTCGTTGAACCACAGATTAAATTTCAAAATATGTTTATTTACTCACGCTTTGAGTTTGTGTACGACTATACGCATACATTATGTATTTTGCACTTGTTCTGACGCTTTATAGGAGATATGGTGTATTTCATAGAGAATAATTTATGTATTTTTTAACTTTAATTCATTAAAAGCATACAGTGTCACAGATAAAGTCTGCATTATACCGTGTGCCTCACAAAAGTGCCAGTGTTTCGCTCACCCCTATAACTTTTTTATTTTTTCAGATAAAAAAACGAGATTTGGTATGAAGGAATGATTGACGTATTCAATTAGTTTCGGTCACTTTCTGTTTCACCCGAAATGACTACAACCATGACTACAACTATGACTACAACTACTTTTGATTTTTATATGGCACCCTCGGTATTTTTTTACTCTATTTGATAGAAAATGGCACTCTAAATAGAATGACATATCATATGTCAACCTTTGAAATTTACGCTTAAAAAAATATATTTTAAATTCCAATTTAGAATGTCAATCAGTCAAATCAAGGAACCTTAGAAAATTGATTTGATCGTCTAATGTTTTTAGTGTCTTTTTTTGTCATGGCCGGTTAAAAGATGCCCAAATCCTATTTTTAATCATATCTCAATTTTTTCAAATGGAGCGAGGGTGGCTCATTACCATATTTCAAAAAAGAATTTTTTACGAATAATTTGGTACTACACACTTGGTATTTCGACTCAAATTGTCGTTATGAACCGCATGTTACAATTTCAAATAAACCATATGCAAAAATGTCAAAAGTTGACTATGAATATGAATAATTGAATAAAGTAAAAAAATACCGAGGGTGTCATTTAAAAATCAAAAATTGTAGTCATTACTGGTGAAACAGGATGTGACCGAAAACAACTGAATACGTCAATCAATCCTAATTTATGTCATATAGTACCAAATCTCGTTTTTTTATCTGAAAAATAAAAAAGTTATAGGGGTGAGAACATGTTGATGTTGAATTAACTAAAAGGAAGAAAAAAAGATCAAAATGTTGAAAAACAAAGAAGTGAAGAAGAAAGTAACCCAAGAAGTTAATGAAGTCAACAAATGAGAAATTGGGAAGAAAATATAGTTATGAACCGCATGTTACAATTTCAAATAAATCATATACGAAAATGTCAAAAGGTGACATATGGCATGTCATTCTCCTCAGAGTGTCATATTCTATCGAATAAAATAAAAAATACAGAAGGTGCCATTTAAAAATAAAAAATTGTAGTCATTTCCGGTGAAACAGGAAGTGACCCAAAACAATTGAATACGTCAATCAATACTAATTTATGTCATATACTAATATACCAAATCTCGTTTTTTATGTGAAAAAATAAAAAAACTTATAGGGATAAGCCACTTTTGTGACGCAACCGATATAGTTTTTTTATATTTATTGTTTTAGGTATAAAATATGACTTCGGAGGTAGTTTTTGCTTTGAATTGGATTAAAAATGACATAACAAAATTAACATGTTACTCTTATGTATCTGTCTAATTTGACATTTAAATAAACAAATGGCTAAAAAATGAGTTTTCTGATAGAGAATTTTGAAAAACTTTCTCTAAAAAACTGCTTCTTTTTTCAAAAGTAGACCAATTTTTATTCATTCTAGATAAAACATTTTTTTTGTAATTTTTACCTAATAGGAGCCGATTCTCGAGTTAGTAACAAAAATAACTGGTCGTTGGTCGTAGTTCGTTTGTCAAGCAAATATTGATGTGCTTAAATCTATTAGTTAAATAGTAGATTTTTTATGAAAAGTTTTCATTGTAAGTTAGTTAAACAACTTAGTATAACACTTTTTGTCTAATTTGACCAGAAACTGTATAAGAGGTAAAGTCAAAAATACAATATGACATTTATAGTATTGTGCGTTTTCAGGATATATGTAGGTACAAATCGAAATTTCATGATGTTATTTCGACAAACGGGGAAGTTATTTATACCTTGTATCACTATGATAAATATTTTACTGACAAACAGACGGCCATCTGATATTATTCTTTCTATTTTAGAAACTGCTTCTATTGTGGCTAAAAGGGAAATAACAATATTTCGTCTAGGTGGCTGGCTGAAAGTTTTTCAAATTTCAGCCAACAAACCCATTTTTTTAGTCCATATATTTGAATGACAGATACCTGAGATTAAAGATTGCCTTTTATTATATCATTTTTAATTTATTTCAAAGCAGAACCTAACACCAAAGACAAAGTTGGCTTACATCATTTATTAATAATAACAAAATATGATACGGAATTTATCTCAACACTTTATGTGATATAATTAAAGTACCGTATAATCCGAAAAAAAGACATCCAGTTGGCTTGGAAATGACTATCGATAGCATTCTCCATATAATTTTACATAAAAGCTGACAGCGATCTTCATTTCCTCTATTCGCTAACATATTCCTCTAACGCTCTTTTTTTCGATAGTATAGTTAAGTTTAGTATTAAGTAAGAAATGTTTAATAAAAAGAAAATATTATACAAAACCTTGTTCCATTATCATACAAAATACATGGTATTCCATTTAAAATTGTGGAGAAAAATACAACAACAATTAGTTTTGACTCGCCCTGTTATATCAAACAAGGCTGTATATTATGGTAGACGGAATTTTGAAGAAGACACTATTATACGTTATTTTCTGATAAAAAAAATTAAATTCTTCAAATTTAGAAATTTAAAAGGACTTAAGCCGTGAATTAACTTTAAAAACGTTTTTTTTTTCAAAAAGCATTAGGGATAGTATATGACATATGACTTTTTTATAATGAAAATTTAATGGTAAAAAATATGTAGTATTCCATTAAAAATATTTAAACTTTGACTTAAAAATATATTTGAATCAACAAACAAAATGTTTACTAAAATATTTTCAAAATGTGCGTTACCATTGCCCCCATATTACATAAAAAATTTAAATGAAATTCGCGAACCAAAAACCTAACATAGAGGTTTTTCGGAATGTAAAAAGTTCATTTAAGATAGATGTCAGAAATTTTGAGACAGTAAACTTAAATGTCATTAGAGGCAGTTCAGTGCTTCCGGATATACAGGGTGATCCAGTATTTGAAAAAACTCCAAAAGTGTTGCTTGGATGGAATTTTTATCATGATCCTATATTTACCAAAAATTATAAAAATAATTTAAATAAATCCTGTTTGTAAAATAGAGGCCAAGCATAGATTATCTACATATATAAAATGCTAATGTTTATCTGTGTCGTCTCTACTGAAGTAACGACTTGCTCTAGAAAGTTGATTTTTTTACTAAAAGATAGCTAATTTGCTCTTCTAAAAACTGTCGTCGCCGGATTTTTTGTTTTTCATTTAATTAAAAAAAAAAAAATAAAAAGTATTTTTTTTTCTGATGTCGTGGCGGATGCGCCAGGCTTCAACTAGTCCATGTATAAAATGCTAATTTTTATCTGTGTCTCTCTACTGAAGTAACAACTTGCTCTAGAAAGTTGCTTTTTTTACTAAAAGATAAATAATTGGCTTTTCTAAAAACTGCCGCCGCCGGATTTTTTGTTTTTCATTTAAAAAAAATATAAAAAGTATTTTTTTATGTCGTGGCGGATGCGCCAGGCTTCAACTAGTAGATTTATAAAAATCTTCCGTGTTTGAACCTCGATTTGAACTAAAAACAACATTCATTTTTTACAGTTATGTTTATTTTTGAATGCCATATAAAATCAAATAAAAAATACACTTTTTAATATACCTATCCATAGCCTTTTTTCCTCATATACCTACTAAACTATATATTCCGGATTCCACTGATTTCAATGGTATTTATATTATAATATTTATTAATTACATATTATAAAGAAATTAGAAACTTAATGAGAAGAAAATAATAGAGGAATATTTTAATGCATTTGTTGGTTTCGTAATTTTCATTTTTAACAAAAATCTGATAAAACCATAAGTTGGCAATATAAAACACTAATTCACCACAATACACCAAAACACTTTTACTTTTACACTGGATGCGCGTTTCGCTAACCATGTTAGCATCATCAGCAGATGATTAAAGCTACTAGTTTACATAGCGAAAGCGAAACGCGCGTCCAGTGTAAAAGTAAAAATGTTTTAGTGTATTGTGGTGAATTAGTGTTTTATTTTGCTGTGTAACAACCAAAGCAGAAAAAAAAACATTGTAATATATTAGTAATAACCTAAAACGGCCATATTTTCAACACTATTAAAAATTTATCAAAAGTATTATCGAGCAGATAAAAATACATGTCATTTATTCCGAATGAAATTCTTCAACCCTTGTTAATAAAAAGCAACACAGCGTTAAATTTCTGCTGAATAATCTTTATTCGTAGCCATTCCAAAGAGAAAAGATACATTAAAAACGAATTACTTAACGTCAAAGCTGCTATTTTAACATCACATAAAATGCCGAGTTCAACGACATTCCGAAAATCAATAATCATTTAAGTAATCGTTACAATCAGCCAGTTCAAGCAACTTTTATTCGCAATATATGTATATTACATATTGGCGTATATTTTGGTATTTTTCGTTAATTGGATTTGTTTTAAAGGAAAAATTCCAGAAAATCTTTTTGAAATGAAATGACACATGACTCTGAAGGGAATGTAAAGACGAAGACGAGGAAGTTTAACAAATAGTGTAGAACACCCGGTTGTGACCACTTAGCCGGTTGTAGCCACTTCTGCATAAAATGCCAAATATTAGTCTTTTTTGGTCAATTTGGCAAATGTGCAACCACATAGATAGAACGGCTTTCAAAGTGCAGTGTCTGTAAATTGATCAATTCTAAGCGAATTTGGTAAGGATCCAGTGTAAGTAAACAGGATATATTTTGCATTTTTTAAACTTTATTGCTTCAACTTTTGAATAGGTTAAATGAAGGTGTTTAAACCTTTTAAATTCTGTATTAGATTAGGTTTCTTCTTCTTATAATTTAAAAAAATAAATGGCCACAAACAGGATTTTCTGTCAATTTGCTAGTTGTGCCATGACATGGCCAGAACCGGTAAAGTTAAAATATATTTGTGGCCACATACTAAAAACCGTGTAAAAACCGCACCTTTTCGATGTTGTCTTTTTTAGTTAGGGTAATTTCGGGGGAAATGGCTATACGGGAAAGAAGGCCAGTCGAATTTTCTTTAAATAAACAATCTATTTGTAGTTTTAACAAATAAGATTTATTTGAAATATGAGAATTATAGCTATTTAGGTATGATATAAAAATAATTTGACTAACCATCTCCCCCGGAATTACCCTATGGTAATTTAAAAATTTTCAGATTGCAGAAAAAAGGGTTCTTTTCAACTACTCCCAAGAAGATACGGAAGCAGCGTTAAATGCTATCCGTGAACAAAATATGGCTGTGTTAACCCCGGACTTCGGTGCAAAATAGATTGTCAGGTAAAACTTCAGATAGCGGTAGAAGAGTTGGCCCAACTGCAGTACTTGGGTTAGAAGTTGAAAAAAAAAATTGTGAAGTGAATTATATTTTTACTTAGCTAGGCTTTTTAACATAGGCGGCCGATTTAAATCAGGTAAACAAAACAATCAAATAATTAATTCGACGTGAAACTTTGGTATTGCACAAGTGCATCAAAAATATAATTCACTCTGATGATGGGGTGTTAGCTAAAAGCTGAGCAAATCCATTTTCGATACCTACAATTTATTAAGAAAACACGACGAAAAGCAAATTTATCTTTCTGGTTAAGTTAAATTAAATAATATAATAACTTTTTAAAAAGGTTTAAACTGGGTTTAAACTAGGATCTTTTAAACTAGGTTGATTTATGTTAAAAACTTGTATAAAGCATTTTGTTACCTTATTTACGAAGATAAGTATAGAATATATTTAGAAGGCTTATAAGTGGACAAATATAATAAAAAATTGATATACAGGGTGTTCCATTAAAAAACAAATTTGAATCATATTTCGAAAACCACAGCTCTCGGCTATATGCCACTAGATTTTAGGCGAAAGCTCTACGGAACTGAGTTTTCACCTTTTCGATAAGTTATAGGATAATCGAGACACAAGGAGAGTCGAAAAATGCAAAATTTTCAAATCCGCCCTGTATGTGTCAAAAAGTTAGAGGGCTGGGACAAGTCTGTGTGTAGCATCTTTAGTTTCATAATAAAGCAGCAGAGTGAACTGAAAACGGCATTTTGTATCTTTACTCATAACAGAATAAAACACTAAATCACCACAATACACCAAAACACTTTTACTTTTACACTGGACGCGCGTTTCGCTAACCATGTTAGCATCATCAGCAGTAAAAGTAAAAGTGTTTTGGTGTATTGTGGTGATTTAGTGTTTTATTCTGCTGGGTAACACCAAAGGAGCACGAGTATTATAAACTTGATTATAAATTAATTAGTGTATATTGTTGGTTTGTCTTATATTATGTCTAAGGATTTAGCAGATGACACAATTTTACATTTTATTCAGTTTTTGACAAGTTGGTTATCGTCAAGGTCATTACTAAATTCATTCATTCAATTGTATTCGGTGTCCCGCTTATTTGAGGTTTTATTTTGATACACTGCACTGGTCTGTTAGTAAACATTTTAATGATCCGAATTGTCATAAAACTGTTTGGGTACCGGTAAAGGAATTTTAGCTCAGCAAGAGTCCACCTCTAGTTAAAAATAATTCTTTTTATTCTTACATCAATACCGAAATAATGACGATACAGATGTAAATTTCTGTCTGTGGATTATGTTTAAGGTAAAATATTGTTTTAAACCTCGAAAGGTGCTGAGAATATTTACATTAAATGTTGTAATATTTAAACAAGTTAACTTTTCGGTTACAAAGCTTCCGACATTTTCGACGATATCATTTTATTGTACGTTATAAAATTTATGACGTAGATTTTATTAGAATAAAATTAAATCACAAAATATCAGTAAGTAGGTAGTTGTCGAGTATTTTTGTACAAAACAATCCAAGCATAAATTGTATACTGCATGCACAGTGTATCCCAAATTCGAGCCCCATCATTGGAATCTCGGAAACTAGAAAATATACGTGTTCAATATTTCTATGTGAATATTACATAAATATACAGGGTGGCCCGAACTGTATTCCGGAAACTTCGGCATCAAATTTTACTGATAAAAATAATTAAAAAAGTTCATATAAATGTATGTCCTAAAATGCTTAGTTTCGGAGATACAGGGTGTAGAAGTTTAATTTTTATCTCGATTTTTTCCAAATAATTTCTGAAGTAACGTCAATATTTGGATGAAAATTGGTGGCTGGGAGTTTTTTGACATGAGAAATTTGATTTTGATGTCAATATGACTCCAATTTGTAGGGGGCGCGACCTACATGTATTTTAAGTGTTTTTAGGAGTAATAACTTTTTATCCGTACCTGTATAAACCTACTGAGTGAAAAAATATACATTTTCGTGATTTTCTATGTAAAAAATGTCTCTTGGTAAAAATCGCTACTAGCAATCGTTCTCAAGATATTTACAATGGAAATAGTCAATACATGTCATTATTGACTAAAAATAAACACGTTGAGTGGATAGTTATTTGACTGAAATGAGAAATTTGGGAACTTTTTATTTTTTTTAAACTAATCATAAATTTCTCTTCCAAAAAATGATGATAAAACAGTTTTTGTTGAACTTTTGGCACAAAAATATATCAAATTTATGATTTTAGTCTAATAACTATTTAGTCAACATGTTTAATTTATGTCAATGATGACAGGTAATGGTAATTTCGATTCCAAATATCTCGAGAACCATTACTCGTAGCAATTTTTACCCAGATATCTTTTTTACGTAAAAAACGTCGTAAATGTATATTTTTAACTCGCTAGTTTTATACAGGTACGGACGAAAAGTTATTACTCTTCAAACCATTTAAAAATTACGTAGGTAGCTCCCTGTAGAAGTAGGAAACATATTGACAACGAAATCAAATTTCTCATGTCAAAAAACTCCCAGACACCACTTTTCATCTAAATATTGACGTTACTTGATAAATTATTTGGAAAAAATCGAAATAAAAATTAAACTTCTACACCCTGTATCTCCGAAACTAAGCATTTTAGAACATACATTTATAAGAACTTTTTTACTTATTTTTACCTGCAGAATATGCTGCCGGTGCGGACCACCCTGTATAATAGATAACCAATGTAACCAAACTTGGCACATGGATAGAGGTACCTGAATGAAGTCCTCAGATAGACAGACGGGCAGACAGACAAACGGAAGTAAGAAGAAGTTTTTCAAATATGCGCATATAGTGGTAGTAATTTTCTTGCAATTAATAGCTTCTCTATAAGGCATAAATAAAACTTCCGAGCTTCACTAAGAAATAATAGAAGTAATTTTATAAGAAGATATAGATAAATGTGGAATAACAAGTGAGTACATTTAGTACAGTGTTCTGCCAATGGTTGTATGATAAATGAAGCATCAGTTTGATCAGTGCTTGATTATTTATCAGGTTATTTATAGACCTGTTGTTCCTAATGCCTATTACGATGATCTTAAATAATTCTTAATATTAGAACCGTTTGTTGATTAATGAACATATCGTTTCTTTGTAAAATTATTATTTTTCATGTGATGGTCTTAGTATTGTTGCCCAGTACCGTCTATATGTTAGTTTAAAATCAAGTTTCAGAATGTAGCTTCCATTAATATGGTTTGATAGAGATATACCTGGACTGTTATTGTTAAAAAGAAGGGTCCACTTTGAAACATATAAGAACTTGCAGAAGGGGTGCTTGTGCAGAAGAAGGGTTATGAATAATAAAAAGACTTGCGAATAAAAGCTAGTTTGTATCCTTTGTTCTAACCCTTTTTCGAAGACGGTGTCCTTTCTAGCCTTCAAGACTCGTTACCCATACAGTTGATGTTTCGCTCTATTTTCTCAAGTTTCTTTGATATCTGATTAGGATAACGAAAACCGAATGAAACTTAAACAACTAAATACTTAAAAAACAAAACAATTTATATTGTTTATATGGGAAGATACTACCGTAAGATAAAAAACGGCGTCTAATTGGCTTGGAAATGATGATTGATGACATTCCCATTCCCCATATAATTTTAGATATAAAATGACAGCGATCTTCATTTCATACCCATTGCTGAAACGGTTCACAATGTATAATAATAGTAAATAAAAAATAGTTATTAAATTATACACGTTATTGTTAAAATTTTTTAAACCCCCCCCCCTCCCTATTATATATTTATCTACCAGTTTTCTATAAGTAGGTTCATCATCTAATACATAATGTATATCTATTAAAAGTATATTTAAAGTGTTCTCATAATAAGTAAAGAGATAAGACATTCTTAAAGCGGTGGCCGAGGCAGTAGCGTTTTCGACAGAAAAACTCAAATATTTTGAATTATTTTGATATAAGTACCTATTTCTTAATTGTATTAGTGAAGATATTTTCGGAGTATATAAATATATCTACGTATATTTTTTCTTAACGTTTTCATGTAATTTTTCTCGTTGGCATTATAGAGACAATGTATGTCAATATAATTATAAAGGTAATATCACTTTAGCTATTTTATTTTTGAATTGACGTGTTATGTCTCGAATTATTTTGACCACCAACAGCCGACTAGTAAAATATAAGTAATACGGCCCAATTATTAAAGTACCTCAGAAGGGAAGAGTTGGATGATGACTTGAATTCTGTTACTTTAATTAGACGGGTTCCAGAAATATAAACTCTGCTTTTTCTGCGATGAAGATGCATACCGAAACATGCGTTCATATTTTATTAGAGCTCAGAAGTATGGACTGACATGATTTCAGACTTTAGCACAAAATGCATTTGGGCTGTGCAGTATTCATTTTTGAAATAGTTCAGTTCGCTGTAGTCCTACTTCGATTGTAGAGGAAAAATCTTTGAATATATTCCTTGTTGAATACATTACAATATGCATAACTATGTTACTTTTGTAGACCAAGCAAACACAGCCATAATCAAAGTTTGAAGAAACGCATATTTGCTCTTAAGGGTCAGATTCTCGGTCAGATTATTTTATGACGTATAAACAAATGAACATATTTATCTTTTCACTAATCATCATCTTCTTTCTTAGCCGCTTGTTATCCAACTTATGGATAAACCTCTTCTAATTATATTCATTTATCATATTATCTTTTATCATAACGTCCAAGTAATAGAATTTAGAGTTTTCAATTGTATTAGTGCACAGAAGACTTGAGATGATCATAGAAAACTTTAAGTAACTTCTTGGCTTAACCATTTACAGTACGCAATGATAGAATAACTTCTTAAGCAGTAGTGAGTACATAAACACAAGATATATCTTCTAGAGATCTAAACTTTTAACTTGCTATAGAAGAAAACATTCGACTAGCGTGTACTTCTAGATATGCATGCGAAATCTGGATACTTTAAACGGACATCATAAGAAAACTGCAGGTCGCACAACATGCAATGGAACGAAATATGCTGGGAATAACCAAGAGAGACCGTAAAAGAATAGAGTGGATACGACAAAAGACCCAAGTAATAGGTGTCATTCACAGAGTCAAATTCCTCAAATGACAATGGGCAGGCTACCTGGCAAGAAGACCGGATAACAGATGGACCAAAAAAAATTCAGCATGGTATCCGCGAGGAATTAAGAGGCCTAGAGGAAGACCGAACCTGAGATGGGACCATGATATTAGGAAATTAGCAGGGATAACTTGGACCCGTATAGCCAACAATAGACAACAATGGGTCCAGCTATAAAGAGAGTATGTAAGGGAGGCTACACCATAATTGGAAATGGTTGAATATCTAAGCTGAAAATGATGATGATGATGACATTTTTAACAATAAAATTGTATAATAGATTCCACTCTTTATAATAGACCCCACTTCGAATCATTTGTTGTTAAAGGTCTTGTCCAACTAAAAATACATTTATATCATTGAAAGAATTTTTAATCTTTATGTCTTTACGTTATTTGGATAAAGATTTTTTTTGTACTTTGTTCCATTTGTACAATAACGAGGTATTATTATAATTCACTAAAATAATCTATCGCACTAGATGCATATTTTATCAACAGATAGATAACTATTTTTTAATAAAAATGTTTTAATCTTCTGCTGATGATTCATAAATGACAAGTGACTTAATCGAGAAACGAGAAATTTGGTTAAAATGTAACACCAGAGTTTCCAAAGTGTATTTTTCAGGTAAAATTATAATATAAACTGCTATAAAATGACAAAATATTACGAAAAATACGAAGAAAAACAAATACACTAGATAAGGTATTTAGTTTCAAGCCCTACTTAAAAAACAATCTTAAAGATAAGAAACTCTACCTCTGATAGAATTCGCACTTTTCCTCTCCTCATTGTCCAAATGCTGTGGCGGCGGCGTGGAAGAATCAACCGAAGAAATATTGTCGTGTCTGACGAGCAGGTCCCTACTTGTTCCGGGTTCCCCAACTACACCCCAACTTTCATTCGCATTAAACAAATCGGGAAAATTGTCCATGATTCACTCGGAACGAACTTCGACAACAGCCCTCCGCGTATAGAGGGCGCATGGCCGCGAAAAACTGCCGCCAAAACTACCCGACCTCGCACCCAGTGACCGATCGCAGAAATTTTCGTTTTCCAACTGAAAAAAATGACGCAGACCGCGTTGCAGGGTACCACCGTCTTGATTATTATCGTCGCAATGTCACTGAACTCACTCTGTATCCTCCCTCACGTCAGGAATAATCCGTTGACATAAGGAGAGTCGGAAATTTTCAAAAAAAGTCTCTTCCGATGTACCACGTCTATTTCCATTTCTTTATTTCCTGGACCACTACCTGTAACAGATTCGCACCAAGCAGACGCACAAGATATTCGATAAAATCTATACACGTCGAAAGAGAAAAATTAATTATCAATATTTTTTTTGGATGAATCAAATACGTACGAAACGACTAGAGATAAGTGGAAGGGTCAACGGTACGTAATTTCACAAAGTAAAATATTTCTAGCGGCGGTTCAACGACCTCGTACGACAACACAGCAACTACATAGTCATCTCCGTTTAATCACCACTTCTAACGACGAAAACCATAATTCGATAAAAAAATATAAATCAATGTAATTTATTTTACGTAAAAAAACGGAAAATTTCGACGAATTTTCAAGAAACACCGTAAAGAGAGGTGTGTAATATCCACATTTAAGCGATGACGGTTAAGAAAAAAGGTAAATAAGTTCGTTAAACTTAATGCCAAAAGTTTAGGCGGTTCATTGACCTTCAAGATTTTGGGCAACCGCGTTACAACACTCTACGCCGACTCTCGTTGCGATAGATAAGCCACAATACAACTAAAAAAGTCACTTTTAAACCGATTTAATTTCTATTTTTTAATGGTTTTTCATTAAAACGGTAAATAATACTAATTAATCGATATTCTGTGCTGTATTAAAATGTTTGCACAACTTTAAGGTACCTATATAATAATTCGTGTCCTTGCGAGTGGGTTTGCACGTGTCTCGATAGACAGACAAGTCAAAATAGTAATTTTCTCGGAAGGAAATCCGATGTTATGACCGAAAATATGCGGAAATCGAAGGAAAATTAAGTCGCCCGGCTTGCTAGAAGAGATGCCGGCACAGCTTTTCGGTCTCGCGAGGCATTGAACTCCGGGTTATTCACATCCCGAATATTACCAGTTATAAACACGGCATTTTTAAAGGAATTTCTTTATTTTTTTACAGATAGAATCGAATAAAATCTAGCCAGGTTCGGTCTAGCTTTACTACAATAGTGGCGTTTTCTATTTTTAACCGAAATGTGAATGACCGATTATATGAACGCCGGCTGATAATGTTAAAATGACAACAATGCTGCTGCTGTGTGTGTGTGTTTGAGTACGTATTTGAATGTGTATATGTACGATTTTATCGAAATAATTATTATTAATTAAGTTTATAAATATAGGAGAATGGGGTTTGAAAATATTTTTTTTATTTAATTTACGAGGTAAATATGGCACTGAATGACACTCTCTTTTTTCTGTTATTTTCTTAGGGAAACCTGTAACAACGCACTTATAAACACTGGAAGAATCCTTCACTTAAAGGCACATTTACCACCTGTTTGAATCTAGACACTTAATAAAATAAATAAGGTATCACTTTTTATACGACGGATTTTTTTGAATCACAGTTTTCGGTTACATTTTACAATTTAATTTTTTTCTTAAGTCCGTTCGATGATCGCTAGGACTCGGTCGCGGCGTCGGACGCAAGACATTTTTTTCCTTTTGAAAATTTCTCACGATTTCGGGGATTCGCGGTGGTGATATAGCGAGCCCTAGCGAATCTCTGTGTGTGCCTACGTAACAGTAGGACGGACGATAGGGTAAAGGACACGGACCGGTTCTCCTGTCTCTGTCCGGCGCGCGGCGTTTGCGAGCGACGCCTCGGCGGTGGAAGATCGCGGTGTGACGCCGCGCGCGCGGTGACGTAGCCGCGGGGCCCCCACTCGGGACGCGGCGCGGGTTCGTTGACCCCGGGCCGTATACCCTGTGACTACCCGGCGCGTGGTTGTCGGCTCGGGCAATGTTTAAGAAGGTTTGCTTAATAACAATCAATTGTGTTTAGCTTAATATTTAGAAAACGGCTTATTTTACCTAATTCTTATAATAATCTGGTATAATGTGTTACAAGGGGCTCATGAAAATCTGATTAAACTGATGAATTATCAATTATTGTTTAATAATAATAATATATTTGAATATGATATTAATTTATCATTATAATTTTTATTATTTACATTTCTATTTCAACTGAATTTTGTTTGAGTTTAACTTTGTAAAAAAGTAGAAGTTAACAATTAAAATGGTAGAAGATATAACCCCTAAACGAAAAAAGGTTTTTCTAATCCGTAATTAAAATCTATAAATGAGTGTATTACCTAAAGATATACAGGGTGGCCCATCGAAAACGTTCCGCAAGTTATAACAGCCAGGGTATTTTTTTTTCGAAAAATCCAAAAACAGGTCAAATTTGCTTGTGAGGGGGACAACTTTTGCCCCAAAAATGATTGCAAAATGTTCAACCCTCTAAGCGGGGGTGTTATCCCCCAACTTTTTTTCAAATGGGAAGGGGGGTCAAGTGGCGTCGCAACGAAAAGGGCTTTCTATTCTCTATATTTCCCCGCTTCGTTTTTAAAAATCGGTCGAGTCATTTTGAAAATATGAAAGACTGAAATTTGAAAAGTACTTTTTTGTAAAAAAAGCATAAATTGAATTAATTAAAAAAAACTTATTTTATTAATGAAGAAAATGCTGAAAATGTTGCCCGTCAACCTCCATACAGTAATACAAATTATTTTCAACCCGTTCTAGAACATTCTGAAGAACTTGCGGGGTCACTTCGCAACAAACATCAATAATTTGTCTTCGCAGGTCTTCTAATGACGCGGGTGGAGTGCTATACACTTTACTTTTTATGTGTCCCCATAGAAAAAAGTTTAAAGGAGTCAAGTCGGGTGACCGGGGAGGCTACTGAATTACACCCCTTCGCCCTATCCACCGAACGGGAAAGTTATTGTTTAACTAATTACACACATTTTGAGAGTCATGTGGAGGTGCACCGTCTTGTTGAAATATTAATTCCGCTTCAACGTATCCAGGATTGTTATCTATGATGTCAGTTAGGGCTGGGTCGATGGTATTTTCCAGTAAATCCAAGTACATATCACCTGTTAGATTTCCAGGAAGAAAAAAAGGACTCACAATAGAATTTCTAAAAATACCTGCCCACACATTCAATTTCTTAGGGTTTTGTGTGTGCACCTCGTGAAAAACCCTGGGGTTGTCCTCAGCCCAGTACCGACAGTTGTGCCGATTAACTACACCTTTGAAAAAGAAAGTACACTCTACCTAACCCGATCGTTCATCCTTGTGGCAAGTGAAAAAATGCGTAAACATCTAGAAATAATAAGAAAAAACAGCAAATTGGTCGAAGGAATGTATCCTTATCATTTACTCTGATAAATGTTTAAATAAACTTTTCAAATTTCAATCCTTCATATTTTTTCAATGGCTCGACCGATGTTCAAAAACTAAGCGGGAAAGTATAGAGAATAGAAAGCCCTTTTCAATGCGGTACCACTTGACCCCCTTTCCCATTTGAAAAAAATTGAGGGATGACACCCCCGCTTAGAGGGTTGAAGATTTTGCAATCATTTTGGGGCAAAAATTGTCTGAAAAAAAATTACCCTGGCCGTTATGCCTTGCGGAACGTTTTCGATGGGCCACCCTGTATAGATGTACTGTGTGGATATCGCAATTTTGATTTTTCGCAACACCACATAACAAAATATTTCATATTTCTTGCTCGGTTATGCGCAGGTTGGTAGCTACGTCACAGGTCATATCGGCACTATTGGTCGGCAGGCGCCAATTTCAAATGATCAAACTGATGACACATAATAAATGTGAAAATGACTTTTCAAATGTCAAACTCAATGATTTGACATAACTTTTGAGGTTATGTCCTAATTCTTCCTTATTTTAGGTCTTTTTTTATTAGTGGCAATTGAACGATACGGATTTTTTGTATCACAGGTGATATGCCTCCAATTTTTATATGTATATACTCTTAGTATATACTAAATTGGAGACACTATCGATCATACCTTGTTTATTCTTTATATCATGGTTGTTCTCCAAATTGTTAATTTAACATTCAATTTTACACAGGCTGTCAAAAAAATACTGCATCTAACTTTGGTGGATGATTCTGCAGATAAAAGTACAACAAAACTTTCCTTCGAAAGGTTAAATAAAAATAATATATTTTCTTTATTTTTCAGAACATTACTAATATTTTTTTCCTGAAATTTGACATTCTTGCTCACGTTTTAATGCCACGGCAAATACTGATCGTGTAAAATTCCGTAACACCCCTGAAAGGGTACTTTCCACTAGGGTAGATAGTACTACGGGTGATACTTCATATACAGGGTGGTCCGAATTGTATTCCGGAAACTTCAGCATATTCTGCAGATAAAAATAAAAAAAAAAGTTCGTACAAATGTAGGTCCTGAAATGCTTAGTTTCAGAGATACAGGGTGTAGAAATTTCATTTTTATTTCGATTTTTTCTAAATAATTTCTGAAGTAACGTCAATATTTGGATGTAAATTGATGTCTGGGAGTTTTTTGGCATAAGAAATTTGATTTTGATGTCAATATGACTCCTACTAGTAGAGGGCGCCACCTACATATGGTCACAGCAAGCCAAATCATATGATTTATAAATATATAGAGTGTTCTATTTAAGATAACATAACTTTAATTCATATTTTCAAAAATATTCTTTTTGTCAAATAACAGATTACTGCTACTGTATTTTACGTAAAAAAGTTCTACAATAAACAGTATTCACCTTCTCAATACCTTTCACAATAACAGAGATACGGGGGGAGTCAAAATTTAAAAAAAATCCTGTAGATCGGAAACGAAAAGGGCTATGAAAATTTTGTTTACAGCATCTTCCGTTTGGCAAAAAAGTGGGATAGGTTTGTGTAAACTGCATGCTTCTATCTAATAAAGGAGATACAGTATGATTTAAACAAAAATGAGACACCCTGTACAAGATATGAAAAATTATTATAATTAATTGATTGGAATCTATCTATTAATGATAATAAGTTATCAAACGAAACATCTTCCAAACAAATAAATGTAAGTATCCAGCGCACAATAGGATGCGTCGGAATTATCAAACGTTATTACATGACCTGGCGAAGTAAATACCCATATACATAATGGCGGTTTAAAATTATCGCGCTACAATCTGCGCCCGCTAATAAAAATATGGCCTAACCGCCGGCCGACAACGCCAATTAAAAACGCCATGACCACGGTCCACCTTTGACCTGGCCGCGTTTGCATTTTGTTCCAGACCGCACTGGATAATGTGCGTTTAATGCATGGTATGTGCCAAATAACAGCGCATTTATCTGGTTAATTCGCTAGTTTATATGCAGTTCGAAGTCGTTACACAGATTTGTAAAATATAATTATTCGTTCTTTAATAATCTAGGATTAATTATTGAAATATACATGGTGAGTCTTAAATAAGTGTAACTATTTTCAGAGCTGGTAGATCAATGATAAAATTCAACTATACTATCCCTAAAAATATTGGCACTTATTTAGGACTCATCCTGTACCTGCTGTAAGTATTTGCTGCAATTGTGTACAGGGTTATCTCCGTTATTAGTGAAGATAGAAGGGTGGGGTTTGCACAAACCTGTCCCACTTTTTTGTCAAACGGAAGATGCCGTAAACATAATTTTCATAGCCTTCTTCGTTTCTGAACTACAGTCTTTTTGAAAATTTTTCAATTTGGGATACCCCCTGTATCTCTGTTATTGTTAAAGCTATCGAGAAGGTGAAAACTGTTTATTGTAGAACTTTGTACGTAGAATACAGTGGCATAGTCTGTTATTCTAGGAAAATAATATTTATGATATATAAATATTATACATAAGATATGATCTAAATTTATGTTTTCTTAAATGGAATACCATGTATATTTATAAATTATATGATCTGGCTTGCCATAAGCTTCTCAAAAATATATATCACTCTATACCTATTTTCAGTATTAATTTTTTTATTAAAAGATCATATTTATTAGTAGGCCATGATTGATAACAAGGGAAACTAAAGAATTATTAAAAGTATACTGCTATTTGTCTCTTGTTTTATTTTGGGAGCCACTAATAAATTCTTTACATATTAGGGAAACTTAACTCTCTAGCGCTATTTGTAAATCTTGGAAGCTATCGTACCGGAAATTTTAGATATGCTTTTACCTAATTTACGTGAAATATACTTTCAGCAAGATTCCTCTTTACAACTTTGAAAATATTAGAATTCTGTTAAATGATTATTTCTCAAATCAATGAGTTGGAACCAATGAACAATGAACTCCCCGATTCCCTGATTCCCGGATTTGTCCGTTCTCGATTTCTGATTTTGTCCCAAATCGCAAAATTTTCGAGAAAAATCTGTAGCTCAGAAACGAAGAGAGCTATGAAAATTTTGTTCACAGCATTTTCCGTTCGACAAAAAAGTGGGACAGGTTTGTGCAAACCGCATCCTCCTATCTTTACTAATAACTCAGATACCGTATGATTTCAACTAAAATGGGTCACCCTGTACTAGATGTTTCAGAGATAATTTGTGCGATATCTGCAGGCTTACGTTATTGTGGGTAGTAAAATCTATAAATTTATGATTTGTAACGTTTTATCTGAGCTGCCAGAGAGTAAAGAGAACATAGAACAGGGGCGGTTCTACCGGGGGTGCAAGGGATGCACAGGCTGCTACAGTTCAACAATTTGATCAAAAGAACGATATTTCAATCCAGCGGTTGAATAAAATTAAGATTTCGTTTAAAAGAAAATCAGGTGTTGATTACTAAGACTGGATTATTATTCAACTGGGCTTCAGTAACTTCCTACCCAAAGGTAGCGCCGAGGTATTTTCCGCAAAATAGCCTCAAACCGCCCCTGACAGAGAATTTAAGAAAATAAAAAAATTATATAAAATATTCTAAAACCACTAAAAGTATAGGAAAGTTAACTTTTTATTACAGTAATCATCTCTGAAAACCCTGTATATTGAATGAACTGAAAAAAATGTCTATAATTTTATAGAAACAAATGTTTAATTACATTGATTAAATTAAAGTAATTTCTGGCGGTTCAGGTAAAATCTTACAACTCATATACAGGGTGTCTCAATATTCCTTGGACATAGAACTACTACGTATATTTGCAATTTAAAAATATTTTTACAAGATACAGAGTATCCCAAATAAGTAAAAAATATTATAGTTGTATTTTTTTAAATGGAACACCCTGTATCTTATTCTATTTTTAGATTATACGATTGAAATAAATGTAAATTTGATAAAGGTTTATCACACTCAAACCTTACCGTTTTTGAAATATTTTCAATTTTATGAAATTGCAGTAAGAACTTTTAGGCTTCATTTTTCCAAGGGTATCGAAGTTTTTAATACTAAATATTTACTGAAGTTTATTTATTGATCAGATATTATGTTGCAATAATAAACAAAATACTATATTATACAGAGTGTCTAAAAAATTATATTAAATAATTACTTGCTTTAAACGGCAATAACTTGTTTAATTTAAATGGAACACCCTGTATATTTTACAAGAATCAGAGGCACAATTTAATTGTCTCTCAAATTGTATTATACCATTCTTTACCTATGTCTTCAAGTTTTCGTAGAAAATGCATTTTCTTATAATTTAGACTTCATTTATCACCTTATTTTCACAATTATTTTTAAAGATGCAAGAAATTTTGAAAGAGTACAGATACTAATATTGTCCATAAATTTCGCTTATTTCATTAAAAAATAAAAAGACTGTTTAAATATTTTTTGTTAAAGAGGACCAATTAATAAGATCCCATTATTCAAACTACATTAATTGACTGTTTACGTTGATTAATAATAATTGCTCCAAATACTAAAAAATTGAATTTTGTGTGTATTAGACAGTGTAGTAAAAAGTAACACCTTATAGATGCTATTTTATCTCTTGACGAATGCTTATTTTTAACAACAGAGACGTGCATTTTTTTAACTCATTATTGTATTGATTTCTGAATCAAATGCACATTTGTTTATTTTATTTTATGAATAATTTATTAATTAAAACAATTAAGTATGTAATTAACTAATTTTTGGGCGGAAATAATAGTGATATATTAATATAATTAGTAATAATAATTGGTATACTCTTTTAAAAAGATTTAAATAGTTTTCTTTTTTTAAACAAATAGGCTTACAATATTATAATTTTTACCACCTGTACATTTTGTACATATGTAGCTTTAAAAAAATCTAAAATGTCAATATTCCATGGGTATGGTGATAAATTTGGTCTAAATTATAAGACAATGCATTTTCTACGAAAACTTCAAGAGCTAGGTAAAAAATGGTAAATACAATTTCATAGACAATTAAATTGTGCATCTGATTCAGGTAAAAAAGTTATTGCCGTTTAAACCTAGTAATTATTTAATATAAATTTTTGGACACTCTGTATAAGGTAGTAAAATTTTTATTATTGCAACACAATATCTGATCAATAAATAAACTTTAGTAAATATTCAGTATTAAAAACTTCGATAACCTTGGAGAAATGAAGCCTTAAATTTTTTACTGCAATTTCACAAAATTGAAAATATTTCAAAAACGGTAAGGTTTGAGTGTGATAAACCATAATGAAATTTACCTTTATTTCAATTGTAGAATCTAAAAATAGAATAATATACAGGGTGTTTAATTTAAAAAAAAATACAACTATAATTTTTTTACTTATTTGGGACACTCTGTAATTTGTAAAATTATTTTTAAACTGTAGCTCTAATAGTCCTTCAGCGAACCCAAAACTTACAATTTGTAAAAGTCTAATAGTTTAGCTACAATACTCCGTGTCGTATGTGGTGAACAACCCCGTATGTAAAAGTGCTTCTTTTGTCCGCCATAGGGAATCAGAATTTAAAAAAATAAACATATTTTTTAAGATATTTTAAGAGCCCTTATTCCGATTTGAATAAGATTTTGGGTGACTATGTTTTGCTAATTGCTTTAAAGTTTGACATTCACAAAAATGAAGAAAAAATACGGGAAGGGTGAAAATTACCCCCACCCCTAGAGAAATTTTAGTGTAAATATTATTTAACTCCACCGACGACAACTTTTCATTTGGTAAAATGGTCTCTCTAGTATTTACTACATTTTTTGTCTCTTGTAAAAGAACGCCACATTGCATGGTTTTGTTTTTGAGAACAAATATTTGGAGAATTTATTATTCCAAAGCAGACCTTACAAAATATACGGGGAGTTCCAATATTCCATGGACATAGAAGAACTACGTATATTTTTAATCAAAATAAGTTAATTACACATAATTTACCTTAATACAAAAGTGCTTCGTTTGTCCGTTAGAGGGCATCAATAAAAATAAACCCCAACGTTAATTAATTTAATCAACTTATCAATTAATTAATTTTTTCAAACTTTTTTTGAAGCTTATTATCAAATATAATTATTGATTCTAAAATAAAATTCCATATTTTCGCCAACTAGATTTCTAGAGCATAATAGATTTTATGCGCCTCCATAGTTTGCATGTAACAAAAGATATTTTTGGAAATCAGCTTCGAAAAAATATTTTTTTCCTTAAAAATTTTTTTTTTCCTCAAAAAGCATGTGCGGTAGCGTTTTTTTACAAGAGACAAAAAATGTAGCGAATACTAGCAGGACCATTTTATGAAAAAAAAAATCGGTCGTCGGTTGAGTTAAAATATATTAAAACTAAATTTTATGTAGGCGTGAGGGTAGTTTTTATCCTTCCCGTACTTTTTCTTAATTTTTGTGTAAGTCAAATGTCAAAGCACTTAGCAAAACATAGACACCCAAAATTTCATTCAAATCGGAATCACGGTTTTTAAAATATTTGAAAAAATGTGTATTTTTTAAAGTTTCATGCCCTCTAACGGACAAACGAAGCATTGGTAGATTGTGCGCAATGAACTTATTTTGATTCCAAAAATACGTAGTAGTTCTGTGTCCCTGGAATATTGGGATACCCTGTATTTGAAGTTTCTTTTACTTCCTCCAATAAGTAAGTCTATGCAGGATCGCCATCCTAAATATCTCTGAAAACCCTATACATATAAAAGCCTCATACCCACTATGCGCTGATGCGTCGATTTGATTTTTCCATGCGCCCATACACGAACTGCATCATATTAACTATAGTTGGTATGATGCAGTTCGTTATTATTCGATTTGTTAGTTCATTTGGAAAATTGTCTATTGGGTATAGTGATTTTCATTTTGATGGTTCGCCGGTCACCCAAAAACCGACATTCCGCCGAACCGCCATCGCCAGCGCCGGCACCGCACAACTCATGGCATCGTCGCATTAGCGCATCAAATCGACGCATTGACAAACCGCATCAGCGAGCCCACTATGTAACTTCTAGCACTAGCACAGGCACTAGTTACATAGTGAGTTACTTACATTTATTCTACAAAAAGTAAGGCTTTTAATTTATATTTATTACATAAAAATATCTAAATATATATAATTCTCCGATAATTTTATCAAACAATTAATAAAATTCCAGATTTTCATAGAGATAAAACTATTGCATCACAGTATGCAATTACATATATGTCGATATTATCCGTTTCCAAAAAACTCCACTGTTTGTTTGTTATTATCAAGGTTAATAAACCTTCGGGATTACTGAATCATTCAAGTACGTACAGTTTTGTTTTATCTCAAATATTCAAACGATTATACGCCTCCCACCAATATGACGTTAATACAAAATATTTATTAATGAACTGTCGTTAGATCTTATAGATGTTGTAGTTTAATAACTTGTCATGTTGAGAACTATTAGAACAGAGCTAAGAATAGTAGACGACTAATTTTTTTGGATATTTAAACATTTAGGGTTATTTTTAAAACCACTTTATTTTGAAAAAATATATTTAGGTTATTACATTATATTAAATTTCTTTGTCAAATATCTTTTATAAAAGATAAAAGTGTCCCAGAAATAAGTGCAAGTATTTTAAGGAGTGATAGATCTCGATAAAAGAAACATATTTTCTCTTCATCGTTTTTCAAATAAGTACAAAATAAGGGAGTTATTTTACTTTAAAAATTTCCAAAAAAAAATGATTTTTTGCTAAGATTTTCAGAACCACTGGAACTTTATATAAGAAATTATGTTTTTTGACCAAAAACTAAAAAAAATTTCAAAAATTCCGAATTCTCACAAACTTTTTTTCGCGAAAAAAACCTCATAGGCGTGTTTCCGGGGTTGAACTATGCTACCAGTTAAAATACTTGCACTTATTTCTGAGACACCCTGTATATTATATTCTACGATAATGCCTTAGTTTTAAGGCCGTTTTTAGTATAGTACCGTAAACCGGGGCTACTTCGGACAGCATGGGTAAATTCGGACAACGGGTCTTTGAAAGAGAAAAAAATTGAGGGGGGTAGCGAAATCATCAAAGCGGCCGCGTGTGTACTGGAACGTGTTTAAAACAGTTGCCCTCAGACGTTCCTTAAGTACCAAGTGTTTTTCGGGCCCGGCGTATTTTTTACGTCAATTTTTGTAAGTATGCAATTTTTGTTGTTTTTTTAAAGTGAAAAAAGTAACTGGCGTACAACTAAACTTATTGTTCATAAAATCGTACTTTTTCCAGTATTCAGTAGGCATATTATCTGAAAATGTTTTATGTAATTTGAAGATTTTTAATCGTTCAATTTTTTTTTCCAGATGGTCGTAAGCAAAAAAATCATATTTTGAAGGCTAACTTCGGACATGGTTCGAAGTTACAAAAAGCAACGGGGGTGTCGCCCCTACCAAAAATATTCACCAGAGAGGTTAAAGCAAGCAGTAGCAGATGTCAAAGCCAAGCGAAAAAACTTAAGAGAGGCGGCTGAGTATTATAGGATTCCCAAATCCACAATTGGGGATAAAGTTAAGGGGATTCATGATAAGAATCCAGGACGGCAACCAGTGCTGAGTATCGAGGCAGAGGCAAATTTGGCTCAGGGAATATCCACAGCAGCAGCATGGGGGTTTCCACTAACAGAATATGATGTAAGGAAAGTTGTGCAGAACTACCTGAACCGGGAAGGAGTCCAGATTAACCGATTTACAAATAATTTGCCAGGTTCAGATTGGATTAAAAAGTTTCTCGGTAGAAATGGAAACTTGTCCATAAGGCTAGCGCAAAATATCAAAAGAAATAGGGCTCAGGTGACTCCTGCTACCATTCAAGAATATTTTGATGAGTTGAAAATTTCACTAGAAGGTATGCCTCCTGAGAATGTCATAAACTATGACGAGACACACTTCAGTGATGACCCTGGACGAGTCAAAATAGTGTGCAAGAGGGGCAGTAAACATTGTGATCGTATCATTGACGCAACAAAAACCAGCATATCCGTTATGATGGCGGCTTCTGCTTCTTGATCATTGCTACCGCCTTTTGTTGTTTACAAGGCGAAACATCGTTATCAAGAGTGGGAAGAAAATGGACCCTTAGGATGCCGATATTCATGCACACCATCTGGCTGGTTTGATGCCCGAATTTTTGTAGAGTGGTTCCGAGAAATAGTTTTACCTTACTTCCGTAATAAAAAAGGAAAGAAATTAATGATTGGTGACAACTTGTCCTCTCATATTACGCTGGATGTCATTGAGAAGTGTGAAGAAAATAATATTATATTTGTCCTACTTCCTGCCAATTCCACTCATGTTTGCCAACCGCTTGATGTCGCCTTCTTTGGTCCTTTGAAGAAATGTAGGAGGCGAATTCTAACTGATTGGAAATTAAAAAGAAGGGGGCCTTTCCAGAAATCCGACTTTCCCGTATTACTCAGAACTTTAAATGAAATCGAAGCAACCTCTGAACAAAATATCCTTTCGGGTTTCAAGGCAACCGGAATATGGCCTTTAAATGCAGATCAAGTTTTAAGGAGGATCCCGAGACAAGATGAAAACAATGAAAGAAATGCCTCATTGGTCTCAGACAGTTTATTAGATTTTTTAAGAGAATCAAGAATGCCCGAACCTAAAACAAAGACCAAAAGAAAGCGCATTAATGTTAAAGCCGGAACAGCTGTCGAGATACGACATTTCAGTGAATCGGAACTACCGGAAGCGAGGTTGGACCAGGTGGACTTAGAAGACTCTGATGATGAACCGTTAAATATTATAAGGGACAAATTATTACAAAAGCAGAAAGCTGACTCTCTTGAGGCTGGTCCCTCTTATCTCCATGAAGATTTTTCGACAGAGCACTTTGAAGAAGAAAACTCTATTGACAGCAACTTGGGAAAAAATCATGAAGTTCGAAAGGTTATTGAAATTTGTATGTTTGTCATAGTAAAAGTTCCAATAGAAAAATCTTCTCATCTAAAATCTTATGCAGCCGAAATTTTAGAAAAACTTTATGGGGATACTGAAAGGCCCATTTTCTCAGTTAGATTTTTGAGAAAAAAGAAGTCTGAAAAAGACACCTACTTTTATTTTCCAAATGTTCCTGACCAGAGTTTTTTCGAGGATAATGATATTTTTGAGATTCTCAATCCAGTGCCTTTAAGAAGAGAACGATATAAGTTCTGTAACATGCCAAATATTATTCTACAATAATACGTCTTCTAAAAAACCAAAGATATCTTTTGTTTATGTCTTAAAATGTTTTTGTTTTTGTTTATAGTTAGTAAGAAAATGTTTTTTAGTTTTATATATTTTATATATAAATTTATTAGATAAATAAGTTTTTGACTGACATTTTTAGAAATAATCAATCTTTTTCAATAAAAATGTCTTCAAACATTATTGAAGTTCTTATTTTTTTAGTTTTTATTAAAAAAATGATTGACTTGATTTTTTTTAAAAGTTATATTTTTGTCGGAAGTTTCCTTTTAACTGGTATAACATCAAATTTACACATTTTAAAGGCATGTCCGAAGTTACCCCACCTATGGGGATAACTTCGGACACTTTTCAAACAAAAAAATATATACATTAGAAAAAGAAAGTTTAACATTTTTTTTTTAGTTAGACATAGGGGAAGGATGTAGTAACCCACACAAAAAAATATTGGTTGAATTTGAACACACTTAGGTCAAGAAACTTACAAAAAACATCAAAAACTGTCCGAAGTAGCCCCGTTTTACGGTATCGATATTAGATAACTGATTAGTTATCTGTGATTTTAGATAAATTTTGTAAATGAGAATGTATTCTTACACTATACTTTATTGTTTTAATATATCATATATGATTAATGATTGAATAATTATTTATATGCTCTTTAGTGTCCAATAATTAATAAGGTAGATAATCACGTCAATTATATTTTGATTGGCAGTGATAAATAGATACACATGTGCTTACTTAAAGCAAAGTATAATTCAAAGATTAGCTAATATTTTGATTGTGAAAGACTAATCAGAATATGGAGGAGAAAGTTCAGTGCTGAAAAAAAAATATTAAAAAAAATCTGGGTATCTCTGATAATTTTGTCTAACTGAATATCATTAATAAAAAAAACTTTCTCCATGATGAAAAATTTCCATAATTTTTATATTCATTTGTAATAGATTGATTATTGCATTAGAGTAGGAAAATTTTAATTATAAAATTGGATAAAATATGTTAAATGTATATATTAAACAAGTTACATTAGAAGAAAACATGGATAGATGACACACACATGTTTATAGTTAGTTGTTTTTCTGCTTAAGAGCATTGAAAAATTTTGCAGATATCCATCCATTGGCAAATCTGGAATTTTGTAATTTCCATTTTTTTCAGGTCAAATTGATTTATGTGAAATTTGACTTTAACTTTAACGTTAGTTTTTGCTTTGATTTAGACTCTGGGACCATTCTGGGTCTCTGGGACACCTATCAAAGTTGAGATTTGAAGTAATAACTGGCTAAAAATTGATTTTCTGGTCCAAATTCAAAAATGTTTATTCGGAAAAGTTTTTTTTGAAGTGAAACTTCTTTACGCGCGCTGGGAGTAAAAGTTTAAGGCCGTGACACACGAGCTAATTCGAGGCCGTGACACGCGAGACGAAAATGGTAAGGACAGCCAACGGCTTTGAAATACGTAGTGACGCGACGTGACTGTAGTCGGACAGATGAGCAGATGGACAGACAGTCATTTTAATACAAATTCTGTGAAAGTGAATCAAATTATTTATTAATTTTTAATTTATTACTTTTTCAACATTTCAAACTACACTTTTTCAAACATGTCCTTTAAATTCTTCAATTTAATAGCTGTTTCACTTCAAATATGCGTTCATAATGCACAAACCTTTGTTTTTAATTTTGCATAGCAATACCAATTTTGAGCTAATTAGGTAAAAAAATCGTTATATTTAGCAGCGAGTTCTGTGGTAAAAGTAAAAATAACGGATGAATTTATTGAATGAATAGTTTTTGAGGAAAAACATTATTTATTCTAGTTTAATATTTATTACTAAAACTTGTTTAACCACCTCACAGCCATAAATTGAATGTTAAAAGTTAACATATTATATTATGTCATTCTATTCAGAGTGTCATTTTCTATTGAATAAAGTAAAAAAAAAATACAGAGAAGCCATTTAAAAATCAAAAGTTGTAGTCATTTCCGGTGAAACAGGAAGTGACCGAAAACAATTGAATACGTCAATCAATCCTAATTTATGTCATATATAAACCAACATACCAAATCGCGTCTTTTTATCTGGAAAAATAAAAAGTTATAGGGATGAGCCACTTTTGAGACGCACCCGGTATAGGCACTACGAATATCTGTGACACAAAACTACGTTAAAAATTTATGAACACTTGAAATACAAAAAATGTTCACTTTTTAATTCTGTGTGTAAAATAAAAATAATATACAGGGTGTTGCATTTTAAAAAAATGAGATATCGCATTTAATATTGCGATGTTGGCGACTTCATAAAAATTACCCTCTATAAAAAATATTGTAAATTTCCCTCGCGGGTTTATTCTTTTATAATCGCTGGTTTTTAGGAAAATATTAGCTACTGTAGTTCAAGCCTGGCGCATCCGCCACGACATAAGAAAAAAAAAATACTTTTTATTTTTTTTTAATTAAATGAAAAACTAAAAATCCGGCGACGACAGTTTTTAGAAGAGCCAATTAGCTATATTTTAGTAAAAAAAGCAACTTTCTAGAGCAAGTCGTAACTTCAGTAGAGATGACACAGATAAACATTAGCATTTTATATATGTAGATTTTTTATACAAGACGATAAAATGGTATTTTATCGTCGACCGAAAAGATTTTCGGGAGACGATAATGCTATTTTATCGTCGTGTATAAAACTATATTTTTTTCCATAGCGAGTAACGTTTTAAAAAATATTCAGAAATATTATTTCAAGGAATTTATTACGAGTAGAAAAAATATTGTGCTGGGTTGGCGTTGGTTTCTATGTAATTTGACAAATAAATAAAGCTCTCTTTAGTTGTCAGTTTTGAGTCAATATTTTTTAATTCTCTTTCACAAAATATCCCCCTTTAGAACTTTTTCTTTAATGGCCATAAGCGGGAGTAAAAGCCCAACCGCCCGAACAAACACTAGAGGCGCCACCGATCATCAAATGGTGTAAAAATTGCGAAAATTTAATCATCTAATTTTGACACAAGGGGTCGCGCTTAACTTTTTCAGTTTTAATTCAATATTCATTGTTTTCAAACTATATTATTAGACTTTGTTGTATTTTGTAAATGTATAAATGTTTTCTTAGTATAAAGTTGCATTATAGTAATTTAAATCATATTACATACATATTTAAGATTCAAATATTATGACATATATGTCAGTTGCCGTCTAAAATGTCATCTTGATTTCAAAAAGTTAGTTATTGTCAAAAGTATCGTATGATCGAATAAAAACGGCGTCCAGTTGGCTTGGAAATGACGATCGATGACATTTCCCATATAAATTTACATATAGAATGACAGCGATCTTCATTTCATAGCCATCGCTGACGCCGTTTTTATTCGATCATACGGTAGTTAAAATCATGTTAAAATATTAAAATTTACAAGTTATAATTAGATATTTTATATTATTTCAACAACAAACACATAATAAATAGTACACCGTAATGTTGATATGCAGGTCCAAAACAAAAAGTGCCGTTATATTTTTCAGTTTTCGTTGTCAGCCGCGGAAGTTTCAGTGATTTTAGTGTTGTCGGATATTTTTATTTGTGAAATAGAAATATTGCGTTTGGATTGCAAAACTAAAAGTGGAAGTTTTATTGCAATGTAAGTAAGCGTTTGTCCATTTTATATTTTACCTTTTTCATACCTACGACAAATATACATATATTGAAATTTTATAATTCGTTTTATTTAAAAAATGTTACACTGTAAAAAAAAATGAGTGAAATTTCACTCAGATTTCACTCAATACTTTCTCAATTTCTGTCCACACCCGATTGAGTGAAATTTCCACTCTACAGAACCGAATGAATCTTCAATTCTCAGAGTGAAAAGCACTGAGTGTTTTCACTCAATCGAGATTAGACGAAAGACTCCTTTTTTACTCATTATTGTTTACCTTGAGTAGGATTTTGATCGATTTTGATAATTTATTCACTTTAAAATGAGTGAACTCACTAAGTGTTGAGTTCAAGACACCTTTTATTGAGTGACTTTTACTCAAATTTGTGTTACACTTAACTCGATTAGTACTCATATCTGAGTATTAATTTCACTCAGTATTGAGAAATATATTGTTATTGTATATATTGTTATTTTATAACAGGTGGGCAGGTGCCTTTCAAAGGTAAGTTTCAGTTTAGGACATGGTCTCGAACATGTCCATTTCCTAAAATTCACTTTTGGGAGGCATCTGGTCACTTGTAATAAAATAACAAGTTAGCTTACATAGCTTTTAAAAAAATCATTTAGAATATTTCGTTTTTTTTAACAAACCAAATAAAAAACTGTAGAACCTTCAAAATAGCTATTTATGTAACTAGTACCTAAAATGATGTTTTTTAGGACGAATCATTACTGTTTGCGGACGAGGCGTTAGCCGAGTCCGAAATAGTAGATGAGTCCTAAAAAACATAATTTAGGTACGTGTTACATACACTATTTTTTGTCATACGCTTTTTACAGTTTTTTAGAACGCATATTTGCAAATTTTCCATATTTGAAATTATAATGTTTGAAAAAAGTTGGCTTATAAATTCATATCTTAGTAACGAGTTTGTTTATTTCATCGCATTTTGACATGTCATTCGAAATTTGTCACAAAATCACACAAATTCATCAACAATTTTAAAATGTTCCAAAATCCCGAACATATTGCTAATAAGGCCAAAGAAATCGTGTTGGATTACTTCCTGTGAAGTCTCGTGCCATTTACCAGAAAGAATATGATGTTTTTAATGAATGGAAAGACAAAAATGGCGTATTCGTTGTAAATGAAGATGTATTGCTAAATTATTTCCACGAAAAGTAAGTACCTAGGTACCTATTTAAAAGAGGCTTTTAAATTAAAATATTCTTAAATTACAGTCACAAACATTCAAACCATCGTCAATTTGGTCGAAATATTCCATGCTGAGAGCAGTGTTAAGTGTTAAAGAAGATATTTATATTGACAAATTTCCAAAACTTATTGCTTTTTGAAGAGGAATTCGGTTGGTTACGAGCCTAAAAGTCTAAGGTTTTGTCCATAAAAAGAGATCGGTGATTTTTGGCCACGGCTAGTGATGAAACTTATTTACTTACTAAGGTAAGTTTGCGATAATGATTTTTAAAATATATAGATGGTTTCTTATTCCATTGTATTTGATTTTTAGGTAGCTCTTGTCATTGGCCTTTGTGGAGCATGTAGAAGAGAAGAATTGTACTCTCACGAGTGCAAGACATCATAGAAAAAGACAACAGCTGCCTTTTAGTTACCCTTGCGGATACAAAAACTAATATCAAAAGAGTGTTTCCGGTGGTGAACGAAGGGAACGTTGTCAATCCAGTTGAGTTGTATAGAAAATATGCTTGTCTTAGGCCAAAAAATGTACCACATGATTATGTCTTCATCTCTTATCGTAAAGGAAAATGCACCGTGCAACGAGTCGGCATTCATTCATTTGGGAAGATGCCATCGATTGTAGCAGCATTTTTAAAGTTGTCGAACCCAAACGAATATACAGGTCATTGTTTCCGACGTAGTTCTGCTACTCTTGCTGCAGATGCAGATGTGGATTTTACATCGCTGAAACGCCTAGGAGGTTGGAGGTAAAAATTTTAATATTTTCCGATCTTGTTCTAAACAACAATAATTATTTAGGTCGTCCACAGTGGCCGAAGGTTACATAGAAGAATCTATTGAGAAAAAGAAGAAAGTTTGCAAACTGCTAATGGGGGAAAAGAAAATCGCGACCACTTCCACGGATGTATTACCAAGTACATCATCGTTCGCATTTACTCCACCTCATCAGAAAGTAAATTTACCTGCCAATGGAGGAGTCGTTTCGATTGCAGATGCAAGTTTTCAAAATGCACAAAATTGTTCATTTCATTTTTATTTTTCCAAATAACTTAGCTTTTGATATTGTTAGTATTTAATAATTTAAAAATCAAATACAATGGAATAAGAAACCATCTATATATTTTAAAAATCATTATCGCAAACTTACCTTAGTAAGTAAATAAGTTTCATCACTAGCCGTGGCCAAAAAATCACCGATCTCTTTATGGACAAAACCTTAGACTTTTTAGGCTCGTAACCAACCGAATTCCTCTTCAAAAAAAAGCAATAAGTTTTGGAAATTTGTCAATATAAATATCTTCTTTAACACTTAACACTGCTCTCAGCATGGAATATTTCGACCAAATTGACGATGGTTTGAATGTTTGTGACTGTAATTTAAGAATATTTTAATTTAAAAGCCTCTTTTAAATAGGTACCTAGGTACTTACTTTAAAACAAATAACTTAGCTTTTGATATTGTTAGTATTTAATAATTTAATTATAAATATATGTATAATTTTATGTGATTTTGTGACAAATTTCGAATGACAAAATAAAACAACCAAATAACGAATTTAGACATTTTAGTCCATAAAGGTTGCCATGACGACCTTTACGGCCTAGGCCGAAAAAGAAACATTTTACGGACTGAAATGAGTCCGTAAAATAGCTGTTTTTGGGAGCGTATGACAAAAATGTTTTTATTTGTCATTTTTATTTGACAAAAAAACAAATAAAACCAAATATAACACTATTATTATAATATCAAAAACATTTTAAAAAGTTTTCAACTCTTTTTGGAAAAAATACAGGAACTTTTTAAGCTAGATGTCTAGAAAAGTTGCATCACATCGCAAAAATCCGCTTTATTAAGAGCATTCGTCAGCTCGGCTACCAACATTCTCGAATATTTCTAATTTCTAAACTAACTTTTAATAACGAAAATCCTCCGGAAAATCCAGATACTTTTCCTCCTGAAAATTAAAAAAAAATGTTATTCTGCCAAATGTTCCAGTTCCCAGTTCCAGATTGAGGGAAAGTACCTAGATTTTCGCTACGCTAATTAGTCCAGGAAACATCCGAGCATTGCGGCAATCAGTAGACGCAGTCGAATTTGAATATATGTTAGGCGGATTTCTGCGATGTGAAAAAAAATGTTCTTAACATAAAACATATTTAGGAGTTATGAGTTCGTATTCGCTTCACCACGCCACGCGGCCACTGTCACACTTTACATCACACACACATACACTATGGACTTGTAACCTGGGCACCTTCGAAGGAACAAGACAACCTACGACTCGAACAGATAATTAAAAACTGAGGAACAGGGAAATAGCTTATTCGGTATCGAAGAAGCGCGTATGACGTATGATTAGTAATGAGCGAAAATACTCTAAACTGGGTGATTTCACTCAAATTTTTATTGTGTAAAACTATAACATGAGTTTTTAAGTTAATTTTTCTATTCCATTACTCAAAGATAGGGGTTATAACTCGAACATGAGCTTATTCAATAGCTATTGATTAAATAGAGATCATATTTGAGTAAAATGATGAATTTACTCTATTTTAGATAAAAATGTACTCAATTATTTCACTCAAAAAATTCACTCCCTGAGAAATATGTGTTCACTCAGGCTGATTTTTTACAGTGTAGTAAACAAGCTTATAATCCTGTAATTGACATAATTGTTATGTAATATATTCCATTTAAATGTAATATATTACTTTACAATTAAAAAAATGTAAATTTAAAATATATATTAAAAATATAAACAGGCATTAATTGAAATTTTTTGAGTGCGAACAAACACGAGAGGCGCTTTATTATTTACTTTCATTTCTTAACATGACAGACGAAGTTCTAAAGGGGGATGTTTTGTGTTCTCTTTCCTGCCGATTGCTGATTGAATTGGTGCCAGAACTGGCTCAAAACGAAATAAGTAAATTACCAACAGATATTCAGGCTGAGGCGACAAACGCCATATCCAAACTACTTCCATTTAAATCCCGAATAACTCATGCAAAGGAATACAAAAATTTTCAAAAATTGAAGCAATTAAAAAACGTGCGAGAAAAGTATCATTGTGTTAAAGTATCATTTAATCTACCCTTGTGGTTGAAGTAGGTACTATTTTATCTACTATTTTTGATAGATATAAGGCCATTTTAACAGTTGCTATGGAAATAAGTTAATTATTAATAATGTTAAATTTACTTAGTTTCTAACTACTTTTATACGGATATAGTATATTGTAACTAAAGTTTTACTAAGTAAGAAATAGAATGGCGATACTGCATAATACTGGTAATAAAAAATAGTGTACTATATGCAGAATTTGTCCAGAAATCCAAATCTGTACCGAAAAATTGGTAGGGGGGCCTGCAATAACTTTTTTATGGCACACCCTGTATAGAATTTATTTGAGTATATGCTTCTTTATAAACTATGCAACATCTGTATAGAACTTTCTTTCATATCTCGACAACGACGACGATATTAGACCTCATCGCACTAATGGGCCACCCTGTATATAGTAAATTAAATGTAGAGGTATGAAACCCCATGAAAAATCCAGTGGCTCTCAAAATTTAAGCGAAAACATATATTTTTTAAAATCTTAAGTAAAATAACTAGGTTGTTTTGGACTTATTTGAAAATATTTGCACTTAATTAAGACTCACCCTGTATAACATACTACATTAGAAAAATAAAATGCAAAATGAAGATTGTTAAATAAAAAATGGGGTCTACTGGGTATGAAAAATAATTTATCAAAAATAAAATCAGTAAAAAGAAAACGCTAATCTGAAAAAAATGTAAATGAGAGAAATGTTGTTCTGTTTCCGTTAGCATTGAATACCATTAATCCTTCACTCTTTCCACGAAAAAACCTTCCATAATAATTTGCATGGCGTGGCGTGCGATCATACTCTTTTTTTGGAAATAGCTCGGTTATCTATCGCTTCGAGGTGAATAAACTTCCAAATTTGTTCGATGGTGTCGTTGACACAAGCGGACCTACCCAAACTTTTTGACGGTTATATTAATAGTATTTCGGTGTTTTAACACGGGTAAAAAGCGTTTTGTATCGGATAATGGTGGGCGCAGACGTTAAAACACGACAATACATACACTTTAATTATTTTAGTGCTCATTTTCATAAATTGTTCATTAGACGAGGCCGGGCAATTTACGGAAAACCTTTCGTGGGTAATACCATAAATGTTTAAAAATATCGCAAGATAAAAAGCGAATTATTTATTAACAAATGCCCATAAAGTATATAGGGTGAAACAGTATTTCGAAAAAAATCTGTTCTTAAGGTATTTTTAAAAAAAATTGTAATCCCATGTCTTAGGTGGTCCGCATTTTATAATTTATTTTTATACACAGTTTATTCAACTCAAAGATGCACGAAAAATAAACAAATATATGAACCATGCATCTAAACCTATACAATACTACTGAGTAAAAAAAATACATTTACGACGTTTGTTACGTAAAAAAGGTCTCTTGGTAAAAACCGCTAGGAGTAAAGTTGAGACATTCTTGCAACATTTAGAATCGAAATTATCAATACCTGTCATCATTGAAATAAATTGTAATAACATAATTCATTGACTGAAATTATAAATTTGTATGATTTTTTACAAGGTGTAATGTTTTTGTGACAAAAGTTCAACAGAAAATGTTTTATCATCATTTTTTCGAAGAAAAATTTATGATTAATTTAACTATCTATAAACATTACAGTTGAAGGTTGGAAACTTTGGTGTTACACAGCAAAATAAAACACTAAATTACCACAATACACCAAAACACTTTTTCTTTTATTAGCAGAAGATTATAAACTCAAAATACTTTATAATCATCTGCTGATGATGCTAACATGGTTAGCGAAACGCGCGTCCAGTGTAAAAGTAAAAGTGTTTTGGTGTATTGTGGTGACTTAGTGTTTTATTTTGCTATCTATAAATATGTTTATTTTTTGTCAGCAATGACATGTATTGACTATTTCCATTCTAAATATCTTGAGTACGGTTGCTCATAGCGATTTTTACCCAGAGACATTTTTTACGTAAAAAATCACGGAAATGTAATTTTTTACAGTTTACTGAGTAGTTTTATATAGGTATGGACAAAAGGTATAAGTATATGAGTCATATTAACATCAAAATCAAATTTCTCATGTCAAAAACTCCCAGACACCAATTTTCATCCAAATTTGACGTTATTTCAGAAATTATTTGGAAAGAATCGAACTAAACATGAAACTTCTACACCCCGTATTTCCGAAAATAAGCATTTTAGGACATACATTTATAGAACTTTTTTACTTATTTTTATCTGGAGAATATGCAGCTGAAGTTTCCGGAATACAGTTCGGACCACCCTGTATAATAAAACAATATATATCTTAGTGCAGTAATATTATACGATAAAACTACAAGACTGGAATAATGCTACCATAGTACTAACTCATAAAAAAGGCAGCGAAGAAGACATCAGAACATATAAACGATAAGACTACTATCAAGAACATACAAGATATTCACAAAAATAAAATACAACAGAATACAAAACACATTAGACGCTGCACAACCACGAGAATAAACAGGATTTAGAAGCGGATTCAGCGCAATTCATCACATACACTAAGAGAAACTGTTAGCCGAACAAAAGAATACAAACTTCTATTAGCCACAGCCTTTTAAACCTTAAAAAAAAACGAGAAGGCTTTCTACTCCTAAGGCATAATAGAAGCCTTAACAAAACAAGGAATAGAGAAGCCTTATATAGAAACTCTTGCCAATATATACAAAGTACCCCAAGCAAGAGTAATGATATCTAAAACAACCCCAGAATTTCCAACTGGCAAAGAAACTCGTCAGAAGGACGCGATATCCCCAAAGCTGTTTACAGAAACACTCGATGATCTTCCGTCAACTAGGGTGAACCCATGAGAAATTAAGAGACCTAGAAGAAGACCAAACCTGAGATGGGACCATGCTATTAAGAAATTAGAAGGGATAACTTGGATCCCCATAGCAAACAATAGACAACAATAGGCCCAATTACAAGGAGAATATCTAAATATGTAAGGGAGACCATAATTGGAAATATACATAATATACATAGTTGGAAATTGTTGAATAGGCTGGAAATGATGATGATAATATAATAATAAGATAATATTAGTGTTCATGTGCATGTCTAATGTATTTGTTTGGATTTTGTGCATCGTGGCGTTGAATTAACTTGATTCCTTAAATCTTTAGGCTTACTTTCCAAACGTCCTCTATATAAGGCGCCTTAATATAGAAAGCGCAATGAACTCAAAATATCACCTATTTATTATTGTGTATCTTTTTCATTATCACTTTACAGTGTTGTTTTTAGTATTACAAAAAGGATTTATTTATCTTAAAAGTACGCAACAAGGAAAATCAGGTATCCCGCATTTTTTGCCGCAACATATTTATATATTTAGTACAATCAGAAAGATTTATGATATAAATATGTATAATAATTTATTTTTACAAATCTCTCTTGAGGCTGCCAATCATACCAGCGTTCTCATCATGGTGTTTCTTATCAGTTTCAAAAATTTCTTGATATCTCAGTTCTCTGACCCAGAAATAAAATACTTTAATTCCAGCCTTTTCGGTAGTTTTTTGGTGAAGTTATTTTTAAAATTGACATTTTTATGGTTATTGATTAGCAAACAAATCTCTGAGAAAAAAATCAAAATTCTCACATCTATATAATAATAATAATAGCTCCTGTATATAGCGTTTAACGCCTTGAGAGTAGCAAGGTACAGCTTGCCATACTAGAGCCGTTCGGTATACAAGGAAGGTAATGTGGCTAGCACTACGCTTCAACCGCCTATTATTACCTCAGGATTGTGAATCCCAAGTACTCATTTAAGGCTGAGTCGACCTAGGTACCCAAACTATTTTTGTTTTATTAAAAATAGTCGGCTGATGCAATGCCGGGTGTGGGAATCGAACCCACTACCTTGAGATTGGTAGACGAGAGCCTGTACCTCTACGTCACCGGGCACCATAATTCTCACATCTTCGGAGAGAAAAAAGAAAGCCAAAGAGTTTAGAGTAAGAAATAATAATGTAGAGTTTTTAATATAGGCGATGTAAAATAGATTTTAGAGGCGCTTGTTGGCTATTGGGCTGCTCCACTGAGACCAGACATCTATCGTGGTTCTCCTCTAATCTCTAGATTACATTCCTCACTCGTATATCCTTTTCAAAAATTCTGATAACTTGAAGCCTTCCATATATCTGTTTGTTAATGGATTATTATTGCCTCTGCAAAGAACTGCACTTTCACCAGGCACTCCCATAGAATGAGTTCTGCCGTTTCTTCTTTTGATTGATAGAATCTATAAATTGGGTTTGTCTGCCATTCTGGAAGAGTCCGTTTCACTAGTCCGAAAAAGTAGCAAAATAAGCGTTCGGCATTTAACGTTTTATGTAAAACTGGCTAGGTATTTTTGCACAAATGAAGAAGGAAATATGATAAGAAGTTAAAGATAAAGGATTGTACTAAATCCGTATTGTAGCACATTTTTAGACAACTTTTTTATTTTTAAGATCTTGATGGTCAACAAAATATTCATTATGTTTGGACTAAATTTTCTGGAAAATAAAGACATAATTTAAAATGCCGTTACAATACGGAAATAGATTGAAGTTTAGTGATCAGAGTGATATATAATTTATATGGGTTTTTAACAAATTGCTCGCTATTTTATGGCAAAAGCTATCTGCAAACCTTAATCAAGCATTAATCAAAGCACGTGTGTTTGGAATTTTGGGTGTGGCTTAACACGCCAGGATCGGGCTAAACCTTAGGCAGATTTCCTAATTATAATATATATTTCCTTCGGCCACACACCCGTTTTATCCGACACCTGAGAGCGACCCGAACAGTACTGCGTGATAGACTCTAAGCTGTACTCTGTTCTAGCTATCTTCTGTTAGTAGACCAGTTAGAGTTTTGACAGTTTTTCTGTCGGATCTGCAGTACATTTATCTAATTCAATAATTCAATTATTATATTGTTTCTCCATTTTAGAGATTTGTTGGCCTCGCACCGTTTTGTAGCCATTTTGGTTATCGCTGTAAATTATAAAAAGTAAAAACATGTAAAGATGACAACAATCACCTGTAGAACTGAACATGCCAAATTTAGCGCTCCTGACGAGCGTTGAACGAGTCTGGCAAGGCTGTGGGAATGTTCCATATTAGCCAGATATTATTTGCAGTTATAGTTATAATATAAACTATCGTCTGAAAATTTTTTAATGACTGCGAAAATAAGGGCAATGCTTTCAATCATTTTTATCCAATTTTTTACGTGCCATATTAACCATTCTCAGAGGTTAGCCAGACTATTCCTAACTGCACAACCTCTCTTACTAATAGAACTATTTTTATCGTTGGAAAAAATGTGCAGTACCGAATTATGAACTACCGAAGCACCGAACTACCAGTAATTTATAGCCTATGTTTTATTCTGAGGTATAAGCTATATTATTGTAAAGTTTCATTAAAATCAATTCAGTAGTTTTTGCGCGAAAGCGCAACAAAGATTCAAACTTTTGCGTTTATAATATTAGTAAGGATTCTGTAAACGTTGCCGATGCCTCTATTTCTGTTAAAAAAGTTGCCTGCTTAGATCAAGGGATTTTGTTTGGAAATCACCTGTATAAATGAATGTCTAGTACCATCTAATGTTCAAAGTGCAAAGTACTTATTGCAGATCAAAATGCCGGTAGAAATTATGCGGTAGAAATTTGGAAAGAACTACAAGATAAATGGAGAAGTTAATTTGATCAACATACAGTTGTTTCAAAAAAATATAAAACAGCCTTGACACCCAAATCGTTCCACCCTGATTTTAAAGCTATTCCTTTGTGAATGTGGTAGACAAAGATTCAGTATTGACATTCAATTTTTTTTTCAAATAGTTTATTGGTGCTAAATATCAAATACATACACAAGTCAATAAGTGTTACACAAAATTGTCATTAATTATTCACTTAAAAAAAAAACGAAATACGAACATTAACAAGCTTTGAAATTCAAATTTTTACATAATACTGCTAATATCACATTCTAGAAACTCACTAAGAGAATAAAACGTTCGATCAACAAAGAATGTCTTTAGAACAGACTTAATTTTTGTGATGGGAAAATCTCTAATAGAATGTGGAAGTTTATTAAAAAAATGTATTCCTAAGTACCCAGGGCCGTCCTGACATCTTTTTAAACGCCAACTTTTTTAATTTAAATAATTTTTATTACGTGTAGCATAAGTATGGACCGATTCATGTGTTACATATTGATGTATGTTCTCTCTCACATATAGAAGAGTTTCTAAAATATAAAGACAGGGCAGTGTTAAAATATTATTAGAAACAAATTCTTATCGACAGTCTGCATGATATGGTGTATCTGAGCCCTGGTAGATGAGTGTCGCTTTTTATCGAGGCATTTTAGTTGGGAAAGAGCAAACTTTTGAAGCTTTTTTGACATGTCATGCTCGGTTATCTTTAGGGTTAAACTCGTAATATCATAACACGTATTACATCACAAATTATACAGGGTTCTGCAAGAGTGCAGTGCGTCGGGCATAGGGTGCTACAAATTCGGGGTACGAGCATTGGTATCTCGGAAACCATATCAGATACGAAGAAGGTTAAATTGGGGAAAAGTTGCTCCTTGGCATGTTCACCAAGATGCCATCAAAAAAGTTTTAAAATTTTTAAGGATTGCTGAGTTTTTTGGAGAAAAACGGTTTTTTTTTAAATCAATTTTATTTTTTCCTTTCGTTACTTTTTAGAAAATCAAAAAACTAATTGCACATTCTCGCAGCCACTTTATTAGAGCTATGTGGTGGTATTTTTAGATTTTCAAATTAGCTGATAATTTGTGAGATACAGAGGCCAACGTATTTTTTTTTAAACACGGACCTGCATTTTTTATTTCAGGTTTTGAAAGAACTCGGTCTCTTGAGTACAATAATATGCCACACTTGATACTTTTTTTGTTTTTGGTAGCTTAACAATAACAAAACTAGTTAATTGTTATTTAAAATAATTTCAAGTCCTACTCTGTTTTTTAATTTATTTAATCTGATTATGCTCATCGCAACAACATTGAATAAGGAAAATCAAACCAATTGAAGAATTCAAGTAATTAATATCCAGATCAGCAATTTAAAGATATTATTTTTGACTTTTTTTTATTGTGAATTTGAAATCTCCGTGTACGATCTAATAATATGCATATTATATTAATCGTAGTTATTATAAATAAATCAGCTTCTACAAACTAGTTTCTAATGCTTTACATGTTCGAAAGGGTTACCATCCCCATAATGCACAAATTTATTTTTCGTTCAATCTTATATTTTAATATCTTTGAACAGATCTTCTTCTTGTACTTTCGAATGCATTTTGTACTCTTTAATTGTTTTTTATTACTCGTTAATTGTTTTTTCACCCTTAATATTGAAATGTATTGATTTCACTTTTGCAAATGACGTCAAGTAATGCGACAGGTATATATATATATTATTTTTATTATTTTATTGCATTTGATTTTCCGTAATCAATGTCAATCAAATATTTTTATTTTAAATATTACACATTGATATTACAAAAGACTTCTACTTTTTTATATAAGAAAGGAGTTATGTATTTCATAAAACGAAGTGAATATAATAAAACAAAAATATAGACAACCAATATAATCCTTTTTTTAACAGATAACCAATATAATCCACATCATATTGCTTTAAGATATATGGAAATTTACAAAGTTTAAAATACATCATTCAAAATAATAATCAAAATCTTGAATATATAATTTAAGATACTTTTATTTTCGTAATATTGGCGTCTTTCCAAATATATCCAAAATATAAATTTAACGACTAGACTGCTTGTTGTTTCTCTTGAAATAAATTCAATTTACTGTTAGATCTACAAAAATCTAGATATAGTAACTATTTTGTGGCTAACATAGAATATTAAATAATATAAAAATAATTTTTAATAAACAATCTAGAGGAAAAATATTTTAGATCATATAGAAATAAAATTATATATACAGAGGACAAAGACAATATTAAAGGTTGGCCAGCATGAATCACCCTGTATGCAATTGAAAAAAATAGTTTTATTTGTTAAAAGTATTCTTTTAGGTACACAGTTTATACTTCACAAAGGAATATATTTTTTAGCTTTAAATCATCAGCCTCATTGAAAAAAAATAAAAATTTTACCACCCTGTATCTCAAAAATTAAGGCCGTATGGCCCAACATAGCTGGATGCGTAGAGCGTACGGCGGAGAGAAGTGCGCATAGTGTGAGAGAATACGCGTCAATATGCAATAAGCAATACGCAATACGTTAGTCCTGAATAGATCACACAATAGGATCACACCAAAAAACCTTTAGTCACGTGATTAGGCTTGACCGGGACAGCGTTGCCCACTTTAGCATATTTTCTTTTAATTAAAATGTTTTAGGAAACAAAAAGAGTAATAATTAATTATTAATATAAATATAAAATAGTTATTATTTACATCAACAAAACTGACCTCTTTAACAGCACTTTAGGGACATAAAGGGCTATTACTACCGCTTTCCCGTTCAAACTATTCTAATAAGGTTGCGATGAGTTTTTTGTAAGGCTATTAAGCTATCTTGTACACTTCGCGCGAAAAGAGATTCTAAAAAGAACAATGTTCGACTGCAAGGTCTGCTAGTAAAAAAAATTAAGCTTAAATATCACAACACCATTCATTTAAACCAAAAACTCATAATACAAAACTAAAGTGTCAAAACGAATGACAAGGTCAGGAAATAAATAAATAAATGTGGCAACTTGACATTTTTTACAGCAGAGCTTCCATCTGAATCCCCAGCAGGAAATTTCAAATCCAGTTAGCGCGCCCTCGATTACGTATCTAAAAGTTTAATTGGTATCGCTTATATGTGGGACCCGTGACCACTTCGGTTTACTCTAATACATTTAAAAGCTTCGCGGTCCTATCCTCATCTGTACGCCTCATCTGGAGCCATGTGCACTAAGATGTTTAGGACATTCAGATTTTTTCTTAGAATAAGTTCAAAAATCACCGCCTTAAATTTTAGCCTGTCATTAGGAGCACCCTGTATTTTTTAAGGCATTATATTATATTTAATTAAAAAAATGTATATTTAATTCTCTTCATCTGTTCCAAAACAATATGTTTGAATAAAATTATATTTTCCTTAGAAATACGTTTGTTTTACCTATTGTAGTATTATACAGGGTGGCCCATCGAAAACGTTCCTCAAGACATAACGGCCAGGATATTTTTTTTTTCAAAAAATCCAAAAACACGTCAATTTTGTTTGTGAAGGGGGCAACTTTTGCCCCAAAAATGATTGCAAAATCTTCAACTCTCTAAGCGGGGGTGTCATCCCTCAACTTTTTTCAAATGGGAAGGGGGGTCAAGTGGAGCCGCAATAAAAAGAGCTTTCTATTCTCTATATTTCCCCGCTTCGTTTTTGAAAATCGGTCGAGTCATTGAGAAAATATGAAGGATTGAAATTTGAAAAGTTTATTTAAACATTTATCAGAATAAATGATAAGGATAAATTCCTTCGGCCAATTTGCTGTTTTTTCCTATTATTTATAGATGTTTACGCATTTTTTCACATGCCACAAGGATGAACGATCAGGTGCGGTCCCAATATCGTTAAACTGACCCACAATAGAATTTACAAAAATACCAGCCCGCGATCAAAATCGTCTTCGTTGAGTTCTTGTACCAACTGAATTTTGTACGGGTGGAATTTGTGTTTTTTTAATATCGTTTGGACACTTGTACGATTCACGCCGGTCGCGGTCTCATTGGCTAATTTTCTTGTACTCAGCGTACTATCCATGGCAACTTGGCCCAATACGAATACCTCCATAGCTTCATTTACTACAGGATTTTCCCTCTGCCTCTTTTTATTCATAACGAAACCAGTTTCGTGAAGTTTTGCTACTAAATCGCGAACAATTTTGCCATAAAGGTGTTTGTCAGGATGGCGTTCATTGAATATCTGCGCAAACCGATTGCCACATTCATTATTTTTAAAATAAAGTTCGATTAGATCCACTTTTTCTGCAAGTGAGTACACCATAATTGTTAAAAAGTTTAACGATATTGAGAAGAACTTCAACGCACAAGTCACAGAACAGCTATCTAGCAACTACCGCACCTGATCGTTCAACCTTGTAGCAAGTGAAAAAATGCGTAAACATCTAGAAATAATAAGAAAAAACAGCAAATTGGTCGAAGGAATTTATCCTTATCATTTACTCTGATAAATGTTTAAATAAACTTTTCCAATTTCAATCCTTCATATTTTCTCAATGACTCGACCGATTTTCAAAAACGAAGCGGGGAAATATAGAGAAAGCTCTTTTCATTGCGGTGCCACTTGACCCCCCTTCCCATTTGAAAAAAGTTGGGGGATCACACCCCCGCTTAGAGGATTGAAGATTTTGCAATCATTTTTGGGGCAAAAGTTGTCCCCCTCACAAAAAAAAATTGACGTGTTTTTGGATTTTCTGAAAAAAAATTACCCTGGCCGATATGCCTTGCGGAACGTTTTCGATGGGCCACCCGGTATTATTTAACATGTGCATTTTAGTGTTGTGTACGCGGTGAATTGCTTAATAAATATTTATTAGGACGCAAAATAAATAAAATTTCAGATTTTATCTGCCAGTTTTGCAATAAAGTATGCGGGCTAAAAATTTTAGGAGTGGGCAAGATGCATATTTTATGCAGCAATACTGCCTTGCCTCAAATATAATGTTCTTGTTTGTACTGATTTTTATTGAACTTCTTAATACATTATTACGATTATTTTCTAAAAAGAAACACAACAAAAGGATTTTATTAAAAATGTAGTTGAACGAAATAAATTTTGATTTTCTTCAGATTTTTTTTGTATCCTTCTCATGTACTTTTTAAATATTATGGTGCGTTAGACGTTTATGAAAAACTGCTGTATTTTTGAAAATTTGGATTTTTACATAAAGTAATCTGGTCCACCTATCTAAAATATTTTCAGCGATACAATGTTGCCAGATAATTTGAAAAGTGGTAGCATCTTTTTTATTTTACAAAACAAAACATGTACTCCAGGGCCGTTATTTTCGATCCTATGGTGCTCGTGGAACAAAATCACATGAAGCTGACTTTTGGTTAATATCTAGCTTTGGTCACCCCGATTAACATACAAAAAGTCTCCACCCCTCCGAGGGTGCAAACTACCACAAAACTACCCGCAAAGGTACATTTTTTTAGTTTTCGCCCATTATCTCGAATATGGTTGATTTTTTCAAAAAAGACTAGATATTAAAATTAAAGCCAATAAGATTATCTACAAATTGATGTATATAAGTCTATATTTTCCTATGTAATTCCGGATTTTTTTCTAAAAGCTTATAGGTTGACAATCTGTCTGTGATCTGCAACACAGACAGATTATTGCAGAAAACAGACAGTTTGTGGAAACAACGCAGTTGCAGAAAAGCTGGATTAGATTGCTCCAATCTCTGTGGGTAATGCCAAGGACAGTCCTATAGCAATGTTCTCGTCCCTAAGCAGGCTGATGAAAACGAGGATGACCACGAAGAAGACTTTGTTTAAATAAGGTACCTATTAATTTTACGCTACACGTTAACGTTTGCTGCACGCCACTGTGTAAATTAAAATATGGACTTATATACATCAATTTGTAGATAATTTTATTGGCTTTAATATATAGTCTTTTTTTGAAAAAAATCGACCATATTCGAGATAATGAGCGAAAACTAAAAAGATGTACCTTTGGGGGTGGTTTTGGGGTGGTTTGCACCCTCGCAGGGGTGGGGACTTTTTGTATGTTAATCGGGGCGACCAAAGCTAGATATTAACCAAAAATCACCTCCATGTGATTTTGTTCCACGAGCGACCTTAAATGCATTTGGGTAATGTGTAAAATTGAAAAAAAACATGGTCCTGAAATGTCCTAAATAAAGCATTAGTAAAATCATAATGCACATTTTTAAAGTTGAAATTTAGGTTATAATTTAATAAAAGTCAGTATATTCGATCTGTCTAAAATAACCGATTGCGATTAGATTTTAAACAGGGAGAGCAAAACAGTATTTATTTCCATTTGTTATAAAATTTTGTCAAATCTTTGTTATTTTAAATTCAGCCCTATGCATATTAAGATATTAAGTATGTATTTAAAAAATGTATTTTCAAAAGACCTTTAATAAAATTACCTTTCAACGATATATAATGTTCCCGATAATGTTCCTATACTTCCTATAGGTTTCTTAAATAGGGCTATTTAAAAATTTATTAATAATTTTATTATTATAGCTTCATTTCAAGAATTTTGTTACATGATAATTTTAGAAATTTAGCAAGTGAAGTCTTAAAATTGATGTTTATAAAGTTTGAATTGTTATCTTTTAAATGACTTGACTGAAGAAACCAGAAGGTTTAGGTATGGAACATAATATAATATATCGTTGAAAAACAATTTTATTTGTGTTTCGATTTTTTAAAATAATACAGGGTGTCCCAGAAATAACTACAAGTATTGTAACTGGTAGTATATTGCGGCCTCAGAAACACGCCTATGAGGTATTTTGACGAAAAAAAAATTGAAAATTTGGATTTTTTTTTAAAAATTTGAAATTTATCTTAGTTTAAGTTAAAAAGCATAATTTATTGATAATATTGCAACATGGGTAGTAGCTTAAATTTACATGAAAGAAAATCCAGAAAAGATCCAGTGGTTGTCAAAATTTTAGCAAAAAATCTTTTTTTTTTGGAAATTTTCAAAGTAAAATAATTCGGTTATTTTGGACTTATTTGAAAAACGGTAAAGAGAAAAAATGTTTCTTTTGACCAGATCTACCACCCCTTAAAATACTTGCACTTATTTGTGAGACACCCTGTATATACAGGGTGGTCCGAACTGTATTCCGGAAACTTCGCCAGCATATTCTGCAGATAAAAATAAGTAAAAAAGGTCGTATAAATGTATGTCCTAAAATGCTTAGTTTTGGAGATACAGGGTGTAGAAATTTCATTTTTATTTCGTTTTTTTCCAAATAATTTCTGAAGTAACGTCAATATTTGGATGAAAATTGTTATCTGGGAGTTCTTTGGCATGAAAAATTTGATTTTGATGTCAATATGACCCTACTTGTAGAGGGCGCCACCTACATATTTTTTAATTGGTTTGAAGAGTATTAACTTTTCGTCCGTACCTGTATAAAACTAATGAGTAAAGAAATATACATTTGCAACGTTTTCTACGTAAAAAATATCTCTTTGTAAAAATCGCTACGAGTAATGGTTCTCGAGATATTTTGAATCGAAATTATCAATACATTGACATGAATTAAACTTGTTGACTAAGAGTTAACTAAGTTATAGACTGAAATCATAAATTTGAAATGTTTTTGTGCCAAAAGTTCAACAGAAACTGTTTTATCATAATTTTTTCGCATAATCAGTGTAAAAAAATAAAAATTTTCCAAATTTATTATTTCAGTCACATAACTACCTCTCACCGTGTTTATTTTTTATCAATAATGACATGTATTGACTATTTCTATTCTAAATATCTTGAGAACGGTTACTCGTAGCGATTTTTACCAAGAGACATTTAATACGTAAAAAGTCACAGAAATATGTATTTTTTCACTCAGTAATTTTATACAGGTGCGGACGAAAAGTTACACAAATTACACTTCAAAACAGTTAAAACACATGTAGGTGGCGTCCCCTACAAATAGGGGTCATATTGATATCAAAATCAAATTTCTCATGTCAAAAAACTTCAAGGCACCAATTTTCATCCAAATTTTGACGTTACTTCAGAAATTATTTGGGAAAAATCGAAATAAAAATGAAACTTCCGAATCCAAGCATTTTAGGACATACATTTATACGAACTTTTTAACTTATTTTCATCTACAGAATATACTGAAGTTTCCGGAATACAATTCGGACCACCCTGTATAGGCTTAAATTTAAAATAATGATTTTAACGATTTTATAACAAACGCCAATAAATGTTTTTTTTCTGATCTCCCTGTTTGATATCCAATCAGTTAATTTAGATAGATTGGATATGTCGACTTTCATTATCAACCAAATTTAAGCTCTTAATATGCTAAATGATTATACTATGATTTAACCAAATCGTATTCAAGAACATGTTTTGGTCAATCTTATACATCTTTGATTTTTTATCTTGAAAACTACTACCTACAATAGAAAATTTAAGAGAGGCGAAAGTAGTTTAAAGAAATATAATAATAGCCGGGTGTACCATTTAAATAGCAAAGATGCTACAACTTTTAGTATGAATAAGCGACAATACTGAAAATAATTTAAATAGATGGAGCAAGTGCCTTTATGCAAAAATCCAAATTTTAAAAAAATCCTATCATCCATAAACGTCATGAAACGTAACCATGAGGAATATTTAAAAAAATCCAAATAGTTATTTAAAACAATCACTATTAACTATTATTTATTTATTATTTTTTTATTATTATTATTTGGATTTTTTAACATATTGTTCAATAAAACGAATAAAAATCATATTTCAGATTGAAAACTGGGTTTTTAAATTATTTTGTAACTCATTTTATTCATTTGTATTAGCAAACTTAAAAAACGATTTTTTAAAGTATACAAAATAAATTGAAAATGTTTAGTTTTTTTTGTATCCTATCTTAATTATTATGGAAGCTATCTGAACCAAACTTAAATCGATTATTAATTGATAATTGGTTATTGTTATTGATAATAAACCAGTTGTTTATCCAGTGGCGTCGTAAGTACTTAAAAAAATAATAATAAAAATAAAAATATCTTATTTTAATAACACACCCTGTATCAATATTTATCACAATTGGAACTTAAGTATCTTAGGTAAGGAGGATTCAATATAATTTATCAGATTTGAAATAAATATTGTCCTAAGGGTAGTATACTCTTGACTCGAAAAATATCAAACCCCATTAAAACGTACGTCTATGAGGTATCGCATTTATTACCCTGGGCAAAATGTACGTCTTATAGCAATCATCAAAAATGAAAAAGATCGCTCAACAAACAATCAAGATATTGGCTTGTATCCATCTTAAGTGGGACACCTTGTATATACAGGGTGAGTTTCCTACGATGTTCTCTATGGGTATCTTGGAAACTACTGGAGATAGAAAGTCGGTAAAATGGGGAAAGAATTGCAGTTTTGTGGGGTTATAAATATGCGCCTTTCAGATTTTTCAAAAAGTTCATGGCTTAGTAGATATTTCGAAAAAAACAAATTTCGGCTATTTTAAAAATTGTCCCTAATTCCATTATAAGCTATTTTAGACAAAAAGTTTTCAGATAAAAGTTGTAGATAATCACATCCTGTATGACTCCGTTTCCTCCGTTTTTTTAAAGCCTGTCATTTTTGACCTATGACACAAACATAGGTTTTTTTAAATGGAAACTATAGTTGGCCATGTTTTTATAAAAAGCGCCATTTTTTAAGCTTTTTAGTGATATAAGCTATAATATCTTTTCTTCGGAAAATTACTGAGTTATAGCTAATTCTTATATTTTTTTAACAATTTCACTTAGTTAGCCATGGAAACAAGTTCAATCGCCGTTGCTCTCAGAAATGTGAAACTTTGTGAAGCTTCACATGTCAGCTCAATCAAGCTCAGAAATGTCCAAACTTTGTAAATCAAAATAAACAAAAATTGTAAATATGAATTTTTCAAATGAAGAAAAGCCTGTAGATACTCACGCATCAATAGAGTGGTTCCAACATGACTTTTATTATGACACACCACCCCCACCCCTCATAATGAAAGAAATGTTAAAAATTATTTATATCATAAGTATACAAACGCAGGGATAGGAAGAGATGGACTATAGTCCACTATTTGGAGACCATGGGCCTCCTCGATCACCTGACCTATCCATTTTAGATTTTTTTTATGCGGTATAGTTAACAATAAGGTTTACAAAAGAACTTATGAATTAAAAGAGGCACTCGAAGTGGCGGTACGAGAAAAGTTTAATCAAGTCGACCGGTCCTTCTGTGAGAATAGGTAGTAATTCAGTTTTAAAAAGATGCAACTCAAAACAATGGCGTATTTTTTGAACGTTTTCTATAATAATTTAAAGTGTATGTAGTGATATTATTTTTTTAAGTTTTAGTTTGTGTAATGTGAATTGTAAAGAACCGTTTAGTAATATATTCTGACTTTTTATAAGTTATAAATCATAACAGAATAAAAATACCATGCAATCTAAGTGAAATTAGTCAAGAGAGATAAGAATTGGCTATAACTAAATTTAACTTGTGTTTTGAAAACCGTTCTCTAAAAAACGTAACATTCACCGGTCAACGTATCCTCGAAAATGTATGGCCAAGAAAAGTTTAGCCAATAATCTTACACGCTTTTCTTCATTTGTTGTTTAGTTTAATCTCGATTTTAATTTACAAAGTTTGGATGTGACAGCTTCACATTTATGAGAGCAAAGACGATTAAACCTGTTTCCATGGCTAACTAAGTAAAATTGTTTAAAAATGATAACAATTGGCTATAACTCAGTAATTTTTCGAAAAAAACATATAGCTTATATCGCTGAAAAGCTTAAAAAATGGCTCTTTTTATGAAGTCATGGTCAATTATGGTTTCCATTTACAAAAACAGATATTTGGGTCATGTGTCAAAAATGATAGGCTTTAGAAAAAAACGGAGGACACAGTCTCATTAAGGATGTGATTATCTACAACTTTTATCTGAAAACTTTTTTTCTAAAATAGCTTATAATGGAATTAGAGACAATTTTTAAAATAGCTGAAATTTGTTTTTTTCGAAATATCTAGTAAGCCATGAACTTTTTTAAAAATCTGAAAGCCGCATATTTATGACCCCACAAAACTGCAATTCTTTCTCCATTTAACCGACTCTCTATCTCCAGTAGTTTCCGAGATACCCATAGAGAACCTCGTAGGAAACTCACCCTGTATATAATACATTTTTATTCAATCCGAACAAAAAGCAAGAATACATTTTATTTAACGTTAATAAAAATTACCCATATAAAACTTTATTTACAATTTTCGCGATTTTTTCCAGCGAATTTGGCAAATCAGAGCTAAGTAAGCAAACTTATTAGCTAATCTGGCCCGTTTTGCGTCAACATCTCTTGCCGAGATACCAAGCCGCTGCATTCCAATGTCAACACGGCCTCTTCAAACTAAAAGCTATGTCTTATTCCGCTATTTCCACACCTGCTTTATGCAGTCGCACACGTTACGGTTTGCCGGAAGCTCTTTTTGATATACGACCCACAGCTTCAAATGTTTCGCTTCATTAAGTTTGTGAACAGGAATTCGTAATGTCACTAGATGCTCCGCGGCGACGGGTGGATGTAATTGAAGATATATGCTTCTATAAAGTAAAAAAGTTGTTATAATATTGAATTGAAACATTATAAACATATTTTTTTGAGCTATGTTGTTGAGTCTTAATTTAGACCAAATTAGATTTTATGAGGTATCATCATCATCGTTTTCAGCTTATCCAACCATTGCCAATTATGGTGTAGCCTCTTTCACATCTTTAGTTATCCCTGCTAATTTTGTAATATCAAGGTACCATCTGAGGTTTGGTCTGCTAAGAGCGCAAACATAGTGAGGCATCTCGATGCGATGCTCGCCAAGATGCTGGCCGCGCTGCTCGCCAGGATGGTAGCCGCGATGCATCCTACGCGCACTGTTTTAAACGGCAAATGGGTGCGCGTAGGATGCATCGCGACTATCGTACAAACATAGTGAAGGCATTTCATCTCGATGCGATGCTCGCCATTCACCTCGCCATCCGGCGATGCTGAATCAAACATGTACAAATTTATGCGTCAAAACATACTGGAGCCTCGCACCTCGCCACGCACCTAGATGTTCAGCGCGATGCTTCCTAAAAAACAAAATTTTTGTTTTTTGCGAGAAGCGGACGCGGATGCCTGAAACTTTACATTTGATTGGTCGGTTTGGGATCACAATTCGTTGAGCATATGTCGAACTAGAGTCGGGTGGAATAAAATGTTCACAATACGAATATTTAATTTATCACCAACAATGTAATAACCTTGATTCTACAGGGTCCGGCAATAGTGCGTCGGGCATCTGTAGTTCTAATAATAAAAAACTTATGAATTTTGTAATCCAGACATAGAGTATGTATTAGGATGTATTTGAGGAAAATATTTGAACTTCTAAAGGGTGGCTCAAAAAAAATTTGAGTGGATCGCTAATCTTTTTTTAAATGGAACACCAAGGGTGGCGCAACTCATTCGCGTCGGTTGATTATACGAAAACGGAAATATGTAGAAACAAAATATTTTATGGGCATATGTGGGAAGACCATGTGTATAATTTAAAATTATTTTGAAACGTACAGGGTATGTCAGAACTATGATTTACACCAAAATTATATTTTTTCTTATGGAACACCCGATATTTTATTTCTTATTTGGATCCTTGGACACAAAATAAGGCATGTATTATAAGGGTTATTATATATTAATATGTTTACAAGCTTTGGTTTTTGAGATATATAAAGATATTAAAATATGCATGCTACAATGGAATAGATTATCAACACTCTGTACATTACTTTTTAGAATTAATTCTTTTGCTGAGTTTAAAGATAGAGAAATAAACTTTACTGAAAAATTGTATTGCTCCCTTAAATTTATACAGGGGTACCAAAAATTAGTACCATTGTTTACTCACTTGTTTCGTCAAACTGCTTGAAAATATTTTTGCTTTTGATCAAATCGGTGTGAGAAACTATGATGCTATAAAATTTTGTTTCAGGAGAGTTGAATATCCGGGAAAGTTGAGTTATTGAATGTAATTGCACCCAACAACGCCCTAATTGCGCTCTCCTTTATGCGTTAACATTTTTTCGGCAATTTTATTAACATTTGACATTGTCACAACACAGCACGACGCCGACGCCTAGTTCGAATTCTTTTTCATTTATTTTTTACGGTTCCCGAAACAGCGTTACATCACACAAACCTGGTACCTAAGTGTTTTATCTCTTTTTATCTCAATAACTGCACTAGCAAAAAACTAAAATACTTATATATTATAACAAAACCACGATTTCAATATTATTCTATGCGATCAACATGACGGCGACGTGAAATAGATAGGGATAATTTCTGATTTTTGCCATTGACTCGCTTCGGTAGGAATTTGTTGAAATCAACTGAAATGCCTATACTAATTAATAACTACTATTACATAAACTGGTGCTTAATAAAACGACGATGGTAAATGTTTCAGTATGCCAACGCGCACCTATTCGCCGTTTTAAAACAGTGCGCGTAGGAGGCATCGCGGCTACCATCCTGGCGAGCAGCGCGGCCAGCATCTTGGCGAGCATCGCATCGAGATGCCTCACTATGTTTGTGCCCTAAGTCTCTTAATTCCTCATGGGTACAATGCTGTAATCTTTGTGGTCCATCTGTTGTCTGTCCTTCTTGCCTGGTGCCCTGCTCATTGCCACTTGAGGAATTTGATTCTGAGGATGACATTTATTACCTGGGTCTTTTGTCGTATCCAATCTATTATTTTACGGTCTTTCTTGAATATTCCCAGCATATTTTGGTCCATTGAGCCTTGTGCGACTTGCAGTTTCCTTATAATATCCGCTTTAAGTGTCCAGGTTTTAGTACAGGACATTTGCCGTGTTATTATACATAGAATAAGTTTTGCCTTCTGATCTGTACGTGGCTTCGTCTATTACTAACACTGTCTGATTGACCCACCACAATGTTTACAGTTTTCTTACCAGGTCTGACGTAAGGGTTAGTAATATTTCTAATATAAACTATTTTGGCTTGCTTCTGTACTGGTAAATTTCTCCATTCTAGGTTTTTATTGGACATTTTTGATATTATTTTTCGCAGAAAAGTTTTGTCCTATCGTATGGCTTTTTCGAACCTTGTTTTTAGCCCTTTAATCTGCTTTTTCGTTTCTTCTGTAATCTACGTGCCTCGTAGGACTCTGGCTAACGTAAACTTGCTAAATACATTGATCACGGATAGCTAGTGGGAGTACTGGGATCCCTGGATAAAATGAGTAACGACCAACCCTGGCGGAAAAGGGATTTCTGTTGCAACTAAATGTAACGGCAGATTTGATATGCATTATCATCATCATCATTTTTATTCAACCACTTCCAATTATGGTGTAGCCTCCTTCACATATTTTGATACTCTCTTTGTAGCTAGGCCCATTGTTGTCTATTGTTGGCATTATCGCTGTTAATTTCCTAATATCATGGTCTCATCTCAGGTTCGGTCTTCTAGGTCTCTTAGATTTAATACTGTGATATTTAAATGATTAAAGTTGAGAAATGGCGCTATATACCCACTGCAAATTTCAGTATTTTAAAATTATTTCGAGATCAACTTAGAGATGAGATGCAGATTGTTTTCGAAATTGTTCTGAGAGTATAAAAATGGCAAACGGTGCGCGAAAGTCAATTTTTGAATTAGTATTAAATTATGAAGGAATCAGAAATTAGACAAAAGTGATATAAAATATACAGGGCGGTCCGAATTGTATTCCGGAAACTTCGGCAGCATGTTCTGCAGATAAAAATAAGTAAAAAAGTTCCTATAAATGTATGTCCTAAAATGTTTAGTTTAGGAGATACAGGGTGTACAAGTTTCATTTTTATTTCGATTTTTTTCAAATAATTTCTGAAGTAATGTCAATATTTGGATGAAAATTGGTGTCCGAGAGTTTTTTGACATGAGAAATTTGATTTTGATGTCAATATGACTCCTACTAGTAGAGGGCGCCATCTACATATTTTTTAACTGGTTTGAGGAGTAATAACTTTTCGTCCGTACCTGTATAAAACTACTGAGTAAAAAAATATACATGTGCGACGTTTTTACGTGAAAAAGGTCTCTTAGCAAAAATCGCTACGAGTAATGGTTTTCGAGATATTTGGAATCGAAATTATCAATACCTATCATCATTGACATTAATTAAACAGGTTGACTAAATAGTTATTAGACTGAAACCATAAATTTGAAATGTTTTTGTGCCAAAAGTTCAACAGAAACTGTTTTATCATCATTTTTTGTAGAAAAATCTACCAGTAAAGGCGCCCTCTACTGGTAGGAGTCATATTGACATCAAAATAAAATTGCTCATGTGAAAAAACTCCCAGACACCAATTTTCATCCAAATACTGATGTTTCCTCATAAATTATTTGAAAAAAATCGAAATAAAAATGAAAGTTCTACACCCTGTATCTCCGAAACTAAGCATTTTAAGACATACATTTATACAAACTTTTTTACTTATTTTTATCTGCAGAATGTGCCGCCGAAGTTTCCGGAAAACAGTTCGGACCACCCTGTATAGTGATGAGCATATGTTGCATTTGTAAGGCCAAGACTCACCTGATCTTGGTCTTGGTTTTGCAGTTAATAAGTAGTCTTGGCTTGGTCTTGCAGGATCCAGCCTTGGTCTTGGTCAAATAAAACTTTAAAGAAAGAAATTATTAAAATATTTCTCTAACAAAACTTTTTATTTTCCAATGTATTATGAATTACTTTTATGAATCAGCATTTCTTTCTTTAAAATTTATGCAATAGTCGGGTAAACACTATTTGTAATAAATTAAAACAATAATTTTGAATAGATAAGTAATTTCTTTTGCACAAAAAGCAAGATCAAGACCAGTATCAGACTCATCGTATCAGACAGACTCATCGTTATCGATATAGTGAGTGATTGTTGGGATATAAATATTTTATTGTAAATATTTTCGTGTAATGAATAAGTTATTTTTTTTGTGTGTTTAAATTAAGGACCATGCACACAATCTCATTCTAGTATATAGTATATGTCTTCAGTGGGAAAAGACCAAGGTCTCTTGTTGCTCAAAGTAGAAAAGACGGTCGGCAAAAACAAGAGTTAAGAATTTTTTTTTACTTTGGTAGATAATAAGAAATTATCTTAAAAAAACACCTGCTGGGCTTCTACTTATGTGGTAAACTATATTGAGAGTTTTTTCTAAAACTTAAATATTTTGGAAAATATCTATGTGACGAGTACTAATATTAATTAATAAATAAATTAAAAACTATGATATATAAGCTCATTAGCGTGGAAATAACGTAATCAATCATAAATATAATGTATATTTTTATCAATGTGTAGGATGATGTGTGATCAATTTGAAATAGCTGTTTATGTAGGCACTCTACCATTTGTAGATCTAAAAAGATTATTTCATTTGCATTTAGAACGGATAAGATAAATATATTATATTACATGACATCCACACCTTTATCCTTTATCTTGCTAAGCTTCTTTAAATTCATTTACATTGGTTGTTTCAAATAGCATAAAATGTATAGATAAAATTTGCACAAGCGAGTTTGTATATCAAATAGTATACGATTTCTTTCTCCATTTCTTTAGATATTCATCATTTTCTACTAAATGTAAAGAAAGTTTTACCACTATCGGAAATATCATTGCAATTTTTTGGATATTTTGTGACATAGATAAGGGACTTAATAAAAATGTAAATAATTAAAGAGTACCATATAACGGGTGGTGCATCGTTTTTGGAAAGATAGGAAAACCCATTCATATTTTGAATTGTCCAAATATTGGCTCCCCTATTCATTTTACAGCTAAGTCGTTAAATAGGGTTCTTAAAGGTCTGCGTTTGCTGAATACACGTGCCAAATTGGAACAATTTTGGATAAGCCGATTTTTATTAATTTAAGAAAAACTGCATCTATTTTTAAATTAAAATTGAAGAGGTAACAATGCAAATCCAGTCAAATGTCAACATACCTTAAATTGTTAACCTATGATTTTATCGTTGTTAAATATAATTTGTTGTGCTGTCTACTACTTTATAATACCGATGACTAGTGTCCCCCAAATGCATTTTTGTAATTCGGGGATTTGTGAATAATAGTAACTCGTTCAAATAAGGCAAAAGCCCAATATTTGAAAATATAATTTGATATTGACAAAATTATAGGATGACAACTTAAGGTACGTTGGCATTTGCTTGGTTTGGCATCGTTACCTGTCTAAAAAAAAATAAATAAATAGTTTATTTTTTTTAATAGCTTTTTTCTTTATTCTTTGTATTTTTTTGCTTCCGACGACGGAAAGAGATAAACTTTCCGAATCGTTAAGCATTTTTTTGTTCGTTAGGCAAATTTGTATATCTGTAAACCTAACTTCTGACAAGTAGTTTCCTTTAGGGATTAACGCAGAAGGGTTTACAAAAAATAACTATTTTATTTTGTAGATTTTCTTGCAGTGGCGAAATACTCATATAGGATTTTTTGGAGAGATGAATCCGCCACATAGGTATAGACATTTTTTACCTGTCTAGTTTTAATTTAAAAATAGATGCAGTTTTCGCTTAAATTGCTTAAAATTGGCTTGTCCAAAATTGTTCCAATTTGGCATGCGTATTCAGCATACGCAGACCTTTAAAAATCTATTTACGACTTAGCTGCAAAATTAATAGGGAAGCCAATATTTAGGGAGTTCAAAATTTGCATGGAATTTCCTATGTTTCCAACGACGATGCCACCACCCGGTACAAATATACATACAATAATTCTATATTTCTGAATAATTATATATTAATATTTATACTAACAGTACTTCTCACGTAACATCATCTTTTTGACATTTGTTCTCATGTATGGTAAAAATGTTGAGCAAACAAAAAATTACCTAGCCAGTGGATAAAAATGTAATCTGTGCTGGACGCTGAGCTACAGCCCTTATTAAGAATATCTTTATTTTTAGAATATAAATACAAATACCTATTAATATTTAAATAATTAAAAGTACTCATACCAGCTTATTTTTATTGCAAATGACCAATTATGATTGCATTGATTGCATTGTGTTTTGCCATTCGCCATATTGGAAAAAGATGCGCGATAAGAACTAGACTTACCAAAAATATGCTCTTAGAACCTTGTCTGTGAGTAATAGTCGTTATCCTTACCTGTAAAAGAAATTAAAATTTTAATAAAATCATTATTTTATGTATATTTATTCAATAATTTCGTAAAATAACAAAATTTTAGCGCTTTCGCCAAAACGTCAAGAAAGACATATCTCCTAATGATGGTTCTTAATCATAAATCATACTTGGATGTTCTATTGCTATTGGCTGAATTTGTTATTAATTAAAAAGAAATAAATTTCTATTTTAGGTCTATAGATACAACATACTAACAATACATAATCAAAGGTCACGAAATACTAAAGAATATAGAAAGAATTATAGGTTTAAAAAGTTATTTGCAGAAAAATGGACACTTGTGACGAAACGTGCTACAATTCCATAAAATCCGACGTACATGACATCGTCGGATTCAAGTTGATAGACCGAACACACGTAATATTTCGGTAAGTAGGTCACTGAGACTGACTAGCAAGTTGGGTCATTGCACCACGTTTGCTTACGGCATCTTGGCCGACATAGTTGCCAACATGTCGACTTTTTCCTCATAATATATTATAGTTCAGTGTCATAGAACCTCATTAAACTGGAATTTAGTATAAATATCGACAACCAAATTAGCTATTGTCCGATTTGATAGTCCAGAAACACACATTTTTCAGGGGCTGTTTAACTGAACACATATTTGACTTGCTATAATATCATGTATTGTGTTGTTCAAGAAATTATTCATGTTTTTAGATGCAAATGAAACGTGTGTTGATAACGACTTTTTCTAAAAAATAAAAGTAAATATACAAGGTGTATGAGAGGTTATCAGTGTCCTCAAATATGAAGGTAACATGTTATTAATAGCAATAATAGCATAATTGTGTCCAGATGCTGCTTCCTTAACTTCTTAACTTCTTCAACACAAATAAGGGTTAAAATACCAGGAGGTGTTTTACAAGATGATATTATTGATTTCATAATATGTAGATATAGAACATTGTTATTGTTTGGCAAATTTAAGTTCAAGTAAAGAGTCACTGAGAATTCAATATTCAGATAAATGTTAAGTTTATTTAGACATACATATGTATTTTTCATAATATGATTATTTTTTTTTAATATCAATACATCTTTTTAATTTTTGTAAATCTACCTAACGCAAGAATACATGATAGTGACAGTTGTTTTTGTCATTTTATAATTTACAGGTAAATAGATATCTTTTGGATGTCGTCTGTCGAAATATTCCCCGACTCGTTAATATTTTAGCTGTAGCGTGTATCTTCAACTGAGGATCCTGTAGATAATTCTTTGTCAATATTACAAATAGTTGCTAAATATTACAATAGCCCATTTATATAAAAAGAGAGATAAAAAATAGTTTTAGAAACATTTTTTAATTTTGATATAGGGTTTCCATTCAAGTCGCTCATTGATGTCTCCCTAGTTTAAGTCGATTCAACGTATCGGGGAAGATTTCGACAGGCTATTGGTAAAGCTAACAGTATTAAAATAATTCTTTATTCTTAATTTACCTTAACTCTGCTATTGGAAAGACTCTATTGTTGAAGAATTGTTGCAAAAAATTTTGTGTATCCCATTTATTTTTATTAACTAAATTATTTTTTTCTAAAAATTTACATGATCTACAAATATTAGATATTTTCTCATACTATTTTTTGATTTTTTAAAAGGTAGGTACCATACATCATATTCTAGCAGTCGTCTAGAGATCCTGGTAAAAATTATTTCAGAGCATTATGAAACTCTAATCGGTTATATCAATAATATTTTTTCTGGTCATATCAAAACGAAATCATGACAAAAATCTGAATCTGTAGAGGCTTGTTGCTATTTTTCAGAAATTAAAGAAAAAATTCCATAGTAGCATATAAAATAATTATCTTCTTCTTCGAGAGAGAAAAATTCAATAGTAGCATATAAAATAATTATATATCATGAAATAACTAAATCTGGTATATACCCTATTATACATATGTAGTGATTTAATAAATCATTAGTTTTTATTTCTCCAGTGCAGTGTGTTAAAAAGTGCACTGACATAATTTCGACATGTGTTATCTATAAGGATTTTAATTATTATAATTTTTCTCTAATATTTATATTAGTCAGTTGATATTTGTGTTATTCATTTCACATGACCCTAAAGAAACCTTAGTTTTCTGGTAAAGTTGCGTAATTAAAGAAAAAATTGAATTGTATCCAAAAATGGAAAAAATTAGATTATGATGAAAAAAAGAGAAAATACAGAATTCTCTAATAACTCTATAATATTCTCTAATAATAGTCTAAGACAATATACTAAAATACTTTGATAAATATATTATAACAGCCATAACAAAATAAAACAGCACAATACATCAAAAACTCACGAGTTTTAATCATTTGCTGGTAATGCTAACATGGTCAGTTAAACGCACGTCTAGAGCAAAAAGTAAAGTATTTTGGTGTATTGTGGTCAATTAGTGTTTTATTTTGCTGTTGTTAACACCAAAGGTTCCAACCGTCAACTGTAATTACATCCATGTTGGTTAAAACAAAGAAAAAATTCTTGTCGATGACACTGACTTAACAAAATGTTAATCATTTCAGATTTTTAAGTAAAGTGTTTTCTTAGATTCTGGTAGAACTATCATATCATGGTCAATGACCTACAGATTTGGCGAGTCTCTGAATCGATTCTTTCTTACGACATATCTGATTTCATCCGGTCTGGAACCGGCGGGAATGAGTAGTGTGTGTCAATAGATTTTACACTCTTGACAGGGAAAACAGTACGACTGAGTTTCTAATGTTCACCCGGCCATCAACCCACATCGTCGTATGTCGCTTATTTTCGGCAATCTATCGAGGCCGGTGTTTCGACGTGGCTGGGCCGTTGCCATAAATTGTACTTATTTTTTCTTGGGTTAAAACTTAAATTGTTTTATTTTTGTTTATAATCGGAAAATATAAAACGTCAACTTAAAGTAAGTTATACTGTTGTTTTATATTTCGCGGGTCTTCGACGGGGGACCACCGGAGCCCGTCCATTACAACCTTAAGGGTCCATTGTAGCACAAAGGAAAGAAGGTACAAAAAGAAGACTTAATCAAAGTCAGGAAAATCATTTTTAAAGAAATTTTCGATGGAGATATGGCAACAGCGCCAACTAATTCCTGCTGTTGCCTTGTCGACTTGCAGTCGCCTCCGCTCCGCGTGCAGCGATGTCGACGTAAACAAATAAAATATCCCACTGTTACGGCGGACGACGAGCTTAAAATACATTTTCGCATTTCGATTTTCGTAAACAATAAAGGCAACGGTTCAGGACGCGGACAGCAAGAATCTGTATCTAGTTTTCAAAAGGAATTTAACAGTTTTGTATAATAATTTCCCCAGATACAATTAATAACTATTATTTATATTTCTTTATTCTTTTACTGTTAATTGATCTTTTCGTATTTTTAATATTTCAACGCTTCTTCAGCATTATTGATAGGATGCCATGATATGTGAAAAACTTCCAAGTAGCAAAATATTTGTTTTTATATGTAACTAAATATAAGGGACATTTTATAAGACATTTGAATTCTTATAACGTGACACAAAACAATTAAATGATCCCCATAACCAAAGGGGCCTATTTTTATACTGTTTTTTAAACGGTTTGGTAGAATAACAGTTCTTTAAAAAGTGTATCCAACTCTTATGCGATTGCTTTGTACTGCTTTATGCAATTACTATAAAATAAGTTTATGGCCATTAATATAATTTCATTATGGAATGAAACGTTTTATTATAAAACTGTTTAATCACGAAGAATATTTAGGCACTATACAACTCTTATTGACAACGTCATCTTGGGATATGTGCAGAAATAGCTTAATGCAGCGAAGTTCAATATAACAAAATATTAATTAACAATATTATACAATTACTTTAAGACAAGCTTAAGTAACTGTTTTATAACATTGCAACTACTAGCTCTATAAAACTCTGATACAAGACGTATATGTCTGTTTGGTCGCTTTAAGAAGCATCATTATGCAATCAGGGAGATTGAAATCTGTGATGGGCTTCTGAGAAGCACTGTCTTGGCTGCGTCAAAGCGGGGCCACCCTGGGCTGGATACCAGGCAACAGCAATGTGGCGGGCAACCAAGAAGCGGATAGACTCAAAGATAGGACCAGGGGAGAGGCCGTGGTAGATGACGCACTACTTGTGACGATCAACACACTGAGGGAAGCTATGTTTCTATAGCTTCCCGTAGTTTTACCACCAAGGCCAAGCAGCAAGAGACACGGCGAAACTGTGAAGACTGCGCTACAGCTTGAAGACTGTAGCTAGATAGTGAAAAGACAAAACAACTACTAAAGCACAAAAAGAACCAGGTACGCATAATTGAAGGTGTCGTCTGGAAACTGGCCCACGGGGATAAACTTCGTGAGATGGAACATTTCCAACGACGACTACTGCAGAGAATGCGGAGAGGAAGAAGAAATCATAGAGCATCTGCTGTGCCACTGTTCGGCACTGGAATACCGACGCTTTAAAACTTTAGGGCACAAATTTTGGAGGCGCTAGAGGAAGCAGCAAAATCCAACAGCAGCGACATCGGGAGCAAAGAGCTGGAAGTGTTTTAACGCCAAGAAAGAAGGAGAGGAAGGTTTGGTACAATAATACAGGGATATCGCAATGGGCCCAAGGCCTCCGAGTGAGAGATTAAACAGGATCCAAAACTCCAGCAACCTATAACCTAACCTGAACCATATAATAACAAATCATTGGCAAAGAGCTATTGGGAAGAATCAGTCTCGAAGATATGAGACTTTGTGAAAAGGGTACGACTGGAAATGTAACCTAGATCTCTTTAATATAAATTAAATAATATTATATAAAAATCTAGCTAATTTGATAACAAAATCGGAAAAATATTATGCATTACATCGGTTAGAATCAAAGGACAATCACCTACCGGCTCCGTTCCGGTATTTCGAATGCAAATATTTGAATATTTTATATCTATTATAAATTCAATCTAAAATGATAGATTTAAATAACAGTATCTCTATTGTATATTTTTTCGAACATCTGTCTTACAGTTGGAGCTGCCATCGGAACGTTATGCAATGGCGCAGCTATATAAGAATTCTATTACTTATAGCTTATGGCTTTACAAATTGCGGCGCGCCTCACCATTGTCTTTCTTCTTATTAAGATAAGCTAATATCGAAAATAAATTGGTCTCGAATAACGATTTATTTGCAATAGGAACGTTTTAATTGTCAATTTAGAGACAGGCTGCCTGCTAAATAATTGGAGTTTGATAAAGTACTTTTAATATCTATTACGTACGAACGCTGCATTGTTAAAATGACATAAAATGACAATAAAGTGATATTAAACACTTGTCTTGCAGAGTTTATTTCTTAAAAGATATATATGACCTCAGTAAGACACACAAGTAATATTAGTAGACAAACCTTATGTGTATAAAACGATTGTATCCCAGATATACAAGCAAGATGTAAACGGAAAAATTCTAAAATGCAAATTATTAAAAAACTTTATTAACGAGACTCGTGGGTAGGTCTATGGTTAATTAACAATGATTGTAATATTTCGTTAAATTATTATAAATATTCTTTTGTCACACTTATTTTTATTTAAAATATATAATATTACTTGTTTCTCCTTGAATTCATAATCATAATAACATATCTGAGAACTGGAGAATAAAATTGATCAGTTTTCGTCTTTCAAAATTCATATTTTACAACAGGACAGTTGTTTATTTACTGATTTAAGCATTGACATTTTTGCTTTATTTAAATTTTAAGTTTCATCTTACCAATTTTTTTTGTAGTGATGTTTGTCTTCGTCTTGTAGTTAATAAGTACTTAGTTTTGATCTTGCAGGGTCGAGTCTTGGGCGGTCCTCTGCCAGAAACCTGCGACCTGTGAGGCCTGCGGTGTTTGTTCCCTTTTGTATGTCTGCACCGATTTTCCTATCCCTATACCCTGCACCAACTTGTGCAGATCCTTGATAGGATGGGAGCATAGCTCCTCCGGCACTAGCCTTGTTTTCCTAAATAAAAATTGTCGCTTGCAATCCAGAGTGTCGCAGTGACATATTATGTGTTCCGCTATTTCAGGATTTTTATCGCAGAGTCTGCTGCAAAGACTTCCTTGATAGAGGTTGAGCTTATTTAGGTAGCACTTGACAGCCATATGCCCTGTTAAGAGACCTGTCGTACTTTATTCCTACTAAGAATTAAGCGTTTCTTTATAGTTTTAGAATTAGGTTCTTGGATGCCTGTGCCTTGCTATGCCTTGGAGGCCTTGCTATGCCTGTGCCCCTGGCTGTTCATCTAGTAGACATTCTTCTTTTCCTTGATCCATAATTTTACTGCATTACGTGCCATACATTTGTGTATTCCCAGTAGTGGTTCTGGACCAAGGCAGGAACCGATGGTTCTTGCCTAGCTAGTTCATTGGCTTTTTCGTCGCCTTGGATGCACACGAAACACCCGAAATAATTTAATTCTGTTCCTTCGTACCAGATGTTCTAGTTCATCCAGGCATTTGCATACGAGTCTCGACGATATCTTTGGGCTCATAGGCGTCGCCTGCCTGTCTCAGCATATATTGATGAGCTTACCTGAGTTCTGTTGTTTCCTCTCGCGCATTGTATAATGGCGAAGATTTCTGCCTGGAATACGGATGAGTTTTTACACAAGCAAAAGATTGCCCTTGGTCTTTCCCCAAATACTCCAGCTCCTGTTCCGTAAGCATCTGAGTTTTGAGCATTTTTTGACCCGTCTGTATGCTGGTTAGTCCGCCTTGAAGAAATGTTGTATCTGTCCACATTCCTTAATCCATTTTATTCACCTCGAATGGTTTGTGGTGGTGATAAAGAGGTTTCATTTGGTCCGATCTCGTTTGGAGTAAAGGTCCCCCTCTTTAAGTGTCCTGTTTCTGTCCTATTTCCCAGAGACAATACACTTTGTTGTCCATATGTCGATACAGTCCCTTTTTTGCATCCGCCTGGATCACTATGTGAAAAGGCGGAAGGTCCAAAAGCACCTCCATTGATGCAGTGGGCGTTGGTTTCATTGCCCCTGTAATGCTTAGGTATGCAAGTCTTTGCACTTTGCAAGGGCTAAGCATTGTTGTTTATTGCATAACCTTAAGCCACCCTACTAAGGATGTATGTTAAAAGATGGCCTCACTATCCCAGTGCACAGCCAGTTTTGTGGTCCGAGGCCACAGATTTTTCCATGAATTCGTCTTACTATCGCTAGTGTAGTCCCCGCCCTTCATGTGACATTTTCCAAATGTCGCGCTTCCAGGTCAGTTTGGTGTCTAGCGGGATTCCTAGATACTTGACCTCCCTCCAGAGAGGAATCTCTACACCGCAGAATTTTAGAGGTCCTAGTCCCTCCAAAATTCTTCGCTTGATGAAGGAAATTATTACGGACTTTATAGACCTAATATTTAGTCCCCCCGTGTCACCAATGATTCCACAGTCTTTAGGATCCGTCATGATTGGTCTTGGTCTTACGAACGTCTTGCACTGGTCGCTCTTGGTCTTGCAACCAAGCCCAAAACCAGTCTAGCTCATCACTCGTTTTGGACGTTGTGATACTCTCATAAAAAAATACCTTTTACAAGTTAGTGTTTTGGATTAAGCTTATTTCAGAACCTCGTAATTAGTGGAATAAATTTGTGGTTTCAATTATACTTTATCCTTTTTAGTTTACAATCATTCTCAATGTTTAAAAATCACAATTAAAATTAATAGAATGTCCTAGGAACAGCTTGCGTTAGTCAGATGTATCCATAGAGAAAGCCTAATATTTACCTTATAAAACAATCAACTTTTGATTTCTAACCACCATTTTTCTTGATGAAAGATAATCAAAAGCCAAAATGACATTTGTCGCAACTTTTGAAGTATAATTAGTGGAAAAATCAAAAGTTTGACAACTTTTTCTACCAATTAAAAATGTCCACCACTAATTTTAACGTTCTGAATGCTTACATTGAAATTAAAGGAACAAACTTCTACGCTAATGGAAATCACTAATTTATTCCAATAATTGCGAGGTTCTGAATGAAGCTTTAGTTTCTGAATCATATAGAACATAATATCACTAAATAAAATCTTATTCTGTGAATAATATTATAATATGATCTAAAGATACATTTGATATCATACATTGTTTTATTAATTTTTGCTGCAAAGATGTGATATCAAAACATTTAAGTATGGATGACACCTTGTAACACTATACGCATATATTATTTTTCGGAATACCTTGGCCAAGAGTATACGCAATCTCACTCTAAAAAATTGCTTATAACCGTGCATAATACGTAATCGTCTCGTAGTTTATTTTGTAAACATACGGCGGCGAGATACTGACCTTAAGATGGTCATTACCCGGCCTTCGCCGAGTTTAATAATAAAATTCTGAAAATTGTAAAATCTCACGATCGTAGAAACGCTCGCGTTAGCAATAAATAAATCTCATTAATTGTTAGGCAGTCGCTTTATCTCGATAATTTCTTTAACAATCGGTAGTACGAATATACAGGGTGTCCTTTTCTCACACTTATTGATCCTTAAGCTTCATTCAGAACCTCGAAATTAGTGGAATAAATTAGCGTTTTCAATTAGTGTAGATGTTTGTTCCTCTAATTTCGATGTAAGCATTCAGAATGTCAAAATAATTTTCAATTAGTAGAGAAAGTTAATAAACATTTCACTTTTTCCACTATACTTCAAAATTTGCGACTGGACATGCGAGTAATGTCATTTGGACCTTTGATTATCAACCTTCAAGAGAAATATGGTTAGAAATAAAAGGTTTATTGTTTTATAAGCTAAATATTAGGCTTTCTCTATGGATACAACTATTTGCCACTAATTATACTTTAGAAATGAGAAGTTTATTGTTTTATAAGCACTTATTAGGATTCCTCTATGGACACAATTAAAGAACTAGCACAAGCTGTTGCATGTATTTTTTAGACTTTGTCAATGATCTTAATCTTTTAAGTATAAAGTTTAATTGAAACCATTAATTTATTCCAGTAATTTCGAGATTCTGAATGAAGGTTTACTCCAAAGTTTTTACCAAATATGTGGACAATGACAGCATACATTTAAAAAAATTATAAATATATATAATGATTCCAATAATCTGTTAAATTAAAGTTGTAATTGTAAAAATATTGCATCCGGTAGAAATAATCATATTTATTCATTATTAATTCATCAACTGAAAAATGGTGCATTGTGTATTTCATGTGGTGCATTTTTAAATATTTCTTTCAAAATAAAATTTAAATTTTTGTTACAGATAATGATTATCACAGATAACCCATCTCTCAAATTTATTGAACATAACCTATTTGATTTTTTTTAATATCTCTTATTATTGTCTATAAGGGAAATTAAAATACCCAAAGTGCACCCAAAGTTGTTTTAATTTCCCTATTATCAGCAAATACCGTAATATTTAAAAAGTGAAAACAACAAGAAGTATACCACAATTTAGTCAATAAATGATAATTAACGATGAAAAAAAATAGAAACTACGATAGAATGTCTATAAAGAATTTCGATTCTCGATGGTTTTGAACATTTTCCAACGACATTACTGTCAAAACATTGGATTTCATACTACAAATTAAGGAAAAAATCAGATTTTAAAAAAATTAAGTAGCTATTAATGAATATGTATAATTTTTTGGCTGTACTTAAACTGGCGTTAAACGGTAGCTTACTAAAATGCCGCTAATAGGTATGATGTCGTTGATGTGACGCACTTGACGGCTTTATGAAATATAGGAATTTTATTAGGACTAACCAACGCTATCCACCCCATCAAATAACCAACTTAACCAACGCAATTAACCCCGACACTGATAAAAAAATTTAAAAAACAAATATAAATTAGTAAAAACCAACCAACCCCACCAATGAATTAACACCCTCCAAATAATCACGCTAACCAACCCACCAAATAACTAAACCAATCCAACCAAAAAGAGTGAAACCAATGCAATAAGATCACGTTATAAGGAAAAAAAAATATAAAAAAGTCTTGGTCAGCGTGAGATTTGAACCCCGGACCATTCGCTCACGAACCGATAGCCTCAGCCACGGAGCCACAGGTGCTCTTGCAATATGCTTATGGCTAGGCATTACTTTCCGCCGACATGAACGACGTCACAATATCTATTAACGGCATTTTAGTAGGCTACGGTTTAACGGCTGTTTAAGTACATCGTAATTTTTTCATGCCTTTACAGTTTCTTCCATCTTAATCAATGAATTATGAAATAAATGACAAGCGATGACATATTATAACCTAAAAACTCACAATTCGCAGGGAATATTCGCAAAAATTGAATCATTTTCAATATTCGCACCCTCAGATTTTAAATTATGGGAATTCGCAAAATATTAAAATAACTTTCAGTCAATTTTGCTGCCTCTGTATTTTTTGAAATCGACCAATTTTTGAAAACACCAATATTCGCGATTCGCATTTCGCAATTCGCATATGAACCTCCGACGTTAAATTTTATGCTCTTGGGACAATACTTCTTGCTCTTCTTTCTTTGTTCAATATATTGTACGGACCATCGGACATTTACTCCTCATACATTCGAAAATCGGTACCCAAAGCCAGACGTTGCCGATCCTGTTTTTTTAATTTTTAAAATGTGATTACAAATAAATTTCACCCTGTATATAAGCATGATGTCGTATTAGATAAATTTACTGTTAGTTTGGTTTTTATTGCGACCTGAAAAGTAGGTTATAAGTGTCTGAGGACTTGTAAATTCTCGGCGCGTATGTTTTACGTTGGCAAAGAATTTATACGATTCTTTTAATTCGATTCGTTTAAGTAATTTTATTCGGTTATTGTTTTTTTACGTGTCAAGCAAATTGATCGAATATAATACGTATTGGGTAATTGACTTATAAATAGTTTACGAATAAATTAAATTGGAATTGTTTACAAAATCATCTGTATACAGTGACTGTCACAAAGTGATGCGCGAGACTGGTTTTGCAAGACCAGAACCAAAATTAGAGTTAGATCTGCAAGACTAAGACAAAGACCAACCAATGTAAGACTAACGCAAGACAAAGACCGAGCATGCAAGATTATTGCGGGCTTGTGGTCTTTGTTTGCATGTATTTTATTTGCATATCATTTTTCTTTTCATAGATAATAATTCATAAAAAAATAGCAAAATTTTTCCTATATAATTTATTAAAGTTACTTATTTGTTCAAAATCATTGTTTTAATTTATTGCAAATAATATTTTCCTGACTTTTGCAAGGAAGAAGAATTAAAATTTTTTTAAAGCTGATTATTAATCTATACAGGAATCTATACTAACCGAACTGTATTCCGGAAACATTGGCAGCATATTCTGCAGATAAAAATAAGTAAAAAAGTTCGTATAAATGTAGGTATGTCCTAAAATGCTTAGTTTCGGAGATTCCAAATAATTTATGAAATAACGTCAATATTTGGATGAAAATTTGTATCTCCGGGAGTTTTTTGATATAAGAAATGTAATTTTGATGTCAATATGACTCCTACTTGTAGAGGGCGCCACTTAGATGTATCTTAACTGGTTTGAAGAGTAATAACTTTTCATCCGTACCTGTATAAAACTACTGAGTAAAAAATTATACATATACGACGTGTTTTTCAAAGGTCTCTTGGTAAAAATCGCTACGATAAACCGTTCTCAAGATATTTAGAATGAAAATAGTCAATACATGTCATTATTGACAAAAAATAAACACATTGAGTAGATAGTTATTTGATTGAAATAATAAATTTGGGAACTTAATATTTTTTTAAATTGATCAAAAATTTTTCTTCGAAAAAAAGACGATGAAACAGTTTCTGCTGAACTTTTGGCACAAAAACATTTCAAATTTATGATTCCAGTCTAATAACTCTATTTAGTCAAAATTACAGGTATTAATAATTTAGATTCAAAATATGTCGAGAATCATTACTCGTAACGATTTTTACCAAGAGACCTTTTTTTACATAAAAAACGTCGTAAATGTATATATTTACTCATTAGTTTCATATCAGTACGGACGAAAAGTTATTAATGTTCAATCAAACCAGTTAAAAATATGTAGGTGGCGTCCTCCACAAGTAGGAGCCATATTGACATCTAAATCAAATTTCTCATGTCAAAAAACTCCCAGACATCAATTTTCATCAAAATCTTGACGTTACTTCAGAAATTCTATATAAAAATTATACATTTTATATTTTTTTTTTCATTTTGAATTTATAATAATTTTTATTAAATAGAGTCTGTGGTTGGTTCCTTGTGAAACATCGTTGAAATATTAGTATTTTAATAAAACAAGCATATTTTAATAAAACAAGCATTTAACTCTACATATAGGTACCTATATTTCGGCTTGTTCTAAAAAAAAGTTTTACAAAACTCTTGAAAAGCCTAATAAGGCGAAAGATATATGCAGAGTTAAAGTTACTCTTACTAAATTTTTGATACACCTAAAAGCGCGTTTTATTAAAATACTAATATTATAATTTTTAGTTACGTCAATGAATAACGTGAATATAAAATATTGATACAATAAAATCAAATTTACTGGGACAAAGCAATAATATATATTATTTTTTTCTTCGATAATTGCTACTTTCTACTACAAGCCAAATTTGATTTCTCAAAATTTCTTTTTACGTAAGTCCCGAACAACTAAATTAATTACTTTACCGAGAGTATATACATTATTATAAATGATACGGGATTTTTTTGGCGCTGGATTAAAGAAAGTTGTCCCTCCTGGGGCGACCATTGCTGTTGCAAAATTCGCGAACGAGAACACCCATACGAGAAAGCTTTTTGACATGACGATAAGTTTTTTTTTCCACTGAACTCGAAATTCGTTTATGCAATCGACTTATTAAAAATATATCCATTTGCCGAGAGGTAATTAAAACCTTTAATTTTCATTTGGACTTTGATTAAATTAGATTTTGAGTTGGATATTGGTCTACTACTCCCCCCTACTCTGATCCCCTTATCTCTAGATGATCTCTAGTCGTATCGTCAAAGACTAATAACTTAGAGACTGATTTTAGTAATTTCACATAGTTCTTTTCGAATAATATAGCGTTATCATCGCCTAGTACAAATAGCAGCCTATTTGCCTATATAATAATAAAAATTGAACATCATGTGAAGACGTCCTGCTCTCTACAGAGCATGACAAGATTTCTTTTGGTTGCGAACTATCATATTTAGATATACAGGGTGCTACAAATTCGGGGAACGATCATTGGTATCTCGGTAACCGTAAAAGATACGAAGATGGTTAAATTGGGGCAAAGTTGCGCCTTGGGATGTTCACCAAGATGCCATCAAGAAAGTTTTAAAAATTTCAAGGATTGCTGAGTTTTTTGGAAAAAACGGATTTTTTTGAAAATCAATTTTATTTTTTCTTGTCGTAAATTAATTGCACATTCTCATAGTCACTTTATTAGGGCTATCTTATAGTATTTTTAGATTTTTAAATTAGCTGATAATTTGTGAGATACGGAGACCAACTTAATAATAATAGCTCCCGTATATAGCGTTTAACGCCTTGGGAGTAGCAAGGTACAGCTTGTATACAAGGAAGGTAATGTGGCTAGCACTACACTTCAACCGCCTATTATTACCTCAGGATTGTGAATCCCAAGTACTCTATTTAAGGCTGAGTCGACCTAGGTACCCAAACTACTTTAATTTAATAAAAATAGTCGGCTGATGAAATGTCGGCTATAGGATTCGAACCCTCTACGCCACCGGGCACCTGCTTAATTTTTAAATACGGACCTGCATTTTTTCTTTCAGTTTTTGAAAGAACTCGTTCTACTGAGTACAATGATATGACACACTTATTTTTTTCTTTTGGACATTTGAACACAATTTATTTAAACTAATTTCAAGTCCGGCTTTGTTTTTTTATATTAAATCTATTCATCGTTATTCACAATATTCATAAGTCTTCAAACGTCACAATGACGTGGGGTAAAACATTGAATACGGAAAATCAGATGCAATAAAAAAATTAAAAATAACATAAAATAAATAATATAGAAGTGAAACCAACAAAGTTTTTCAACATTTACAATAAAGAGTACAAAATGCATTCGGAAGTATAAGAAGAAGATATGTTCAAAGAGCTATAAATAAAAATGAACGAATAATAAATGTGTGCATTAGGAAGAGTAGTAACCCTTTCGAACATGTAGAGCATTAGAAACTAGTTTGGAGAAGTTGATTTACTTATAATAACTACGATTAATATTATGCTCAGATTTCAAATTCACAGTAATAAAGTTAAAAATATATATCTATCTTTAAATTGCTGACCTGGATATTATTTATTTGAATCTTTCAACTGGCTCGATTTCCTTATTCATTAATAATTAGCACTGATCAATATTGTTGCGATTAATATAATCAGATTAAATAATGTAAAAAACCAGAGTCGGACTTGAATTTATTTTAAGTATAATAATTAAATAGTATTGTTGTTGTTAAGGTACCCAAAACAAAAAAAGTAAAAAGTGTGGCATATCATTGTACTTAGGAGACCGAGTTCTTTCAAAACCTGAAATAAAAAATGCAGGTCCGTATTTAAAAAAAATAAATTGGCCTCTGTATCTCACAGATTATCACCTAATTTGAAAATCTAAAAATACCATCAGATAGACCTAATAAAGTGGCTATGAGAATGTGTAATTAGTTTTTTGATTTTTTAAAAAGTAACGACAGGAAAAAATAAAATTGATTTTCAAAAAAATCCGTTTTTTTCCAAAAAAATCAGCAATCCTTGAGAAAATTGAAAAAATAACTTTTAATGGCATCTTGGTGAATGTTCCAAGGCGCAACTTTGCTCCAATTTAACCAACTTCGTATCTATTCCGGTTTCCGAGATACCAATGCTCGGACCTCGAATTTGTAGCACCCTATATAGCTTTTTAAAAGTTAAGTGTCTAATAATAGCATTTTATCGCAGATTTTTCATAAAATCAATAATAAACTGTGGAAATATTAAATACACTACTAACGTTTGCTGTCAAATCATAAATTAAGAGAGATATAGAAAGGCCGAATGCAAGTTTCCCTGGCCAAGTTTTAAGACATAAACCGTTTTCCCGAATTGACTTGTCAACGCGAATTGTAAATAAATTCGTGTGTACGCATTATGAAATTAGTCGAAACCGTTTCTTTGAAGCTTATAATTAAGTCGTTACGAAATAGTTACATTTTAAATAATAGCGTATACATAGAAACAGGTTTAACATTTATAATTTTCTACATACGAATATGTTGCTCTTAGGTTTTTATCTTTCGCATTGCCTGATATTTGTATTCAAAGGTTAATAATTCGCTATACACAGATATATATTTTCCTTGGATATTTTCAAACAATTGCTCAATATGTAAAGTGCTTTAACAAAATTAATTGCTACTTTAAAATAAAGTACCTATATAAAATATCGTTGATGTAACATATTTTTCTCAAAGAACTCGATCAATTTCAGCAATACATATGCAGAAATAGTTTTACACAAAATGCTATTTTGAAAACTCTTATAAATTAAAAAGAACTATTATTCTCTATTATCTATCAATCCCTATGGATACAGAGCTGCAACAAGTCAGTTTTAAAAAGACAAGTCTTAAGTCGTTTCTAAAATCAAAATGATTTAAGTGTGAAGTCAAATTCAATATAAAGTTTAAATGATTTAAGTTTAATCATTTCATCTTTGACTTAAATCATTTTATTTCAAGCCAAGTCATTTTTCTAAAGACTTAAATCAATATAACGTTATTTAAGTCGTTTTTACGACTTAAGTCTATATTTTTGACTTAAATCATTATGATCTGCAAGTTAAGTCAGTAAAATGACTTAAATCAATATTGCATTCAAGTTTAGACAACCATAATTCAATTTAAGTATCTTTTTTTAAATGTTAATATTAATTTTCTTGTATTATCAATTATAGGCGATTTTCTTACTAAGTATCATATTATTAATTTATTGTAGATACAGATGAGACTAAAACCACATAAAATAAAACGGTTAATTTTCAGAACAACTACAAACACAAAAATATTTTTTTTATAAAATTTAACCGATTTTGTAGTATTTTATAAATTTTATTCTTTTCTAAAAAGACTTAAATCTTTTTCTATTTCGGAATAAAGATTTAAATTACAAATCTTTTTAAAAAAGACTTAGGTAAATTTTAAGTGTTAAGTAAAAATGACTTAAAAATCAAATTACTTGTCATTAAAATGATTTAAATCAAAAAAAGATTTAAGTTTTCTGTGAACTTGCAGCTCTGTATGGCTAGTTATAATTAATGACCATAATGTCAACCCATTCCACCGATTTTTTTCTGGTTAAACAGTGTCCTCAAACAATTCTCATCAGTAAGCTACAAATCAATAAAGCAGTGAAATTTTGCATGTCTAAACGTATAGACTCTCGGTTAATTTGCGCAAATTGGCTTGTGCAAACCAAGCCAAACTGTACCAATAAATCCTAAAGTGTAAACAGAAACATTTAGTTTGGGCAGTTGAATAATTTGACTTGAGTAAAATCTGTCTCGTCTTGATTTTTAACGGCACGTTATCACGGTTTTAGATATTTAGGCATTTGTTGGTTAAATTAACCCATGAATTTAACGTTAAAGTTTGTTTATCAAAAATGTCTTTTAGGTTATTTAAATAAAAACCGCCAGACACAAGAAGTCAGCTAACAGAATATGTAAACGAAAATAGGTTTGCGCAAATTTCGTACAGTTTGGCTCGCGTAAACCAGTTTGCGCAAATTATCTGAGAGCCCTTAAGACCTAAAAATTAAATATAGGTGCCATCAAGAAAGTGCTACTTAGTTTGTCTGTCAAACTTGACATTTCTTATTAGACAGGTTTAAAAGTATAAAAAAAGAATACTCAATTATCATTTGGTTGTTTAGTTTTACATTTTTTTCATCTATTAGTCAAATTTTGTCACTCAAAAATAATTTATATTGTTTGTCAACAGTTGGAATATTTTGTCATAATGACATACTAATATTATCTTAGCAGATATTTTGACTACAAATATTTATTTTGCTTCAAAGTACGATATTACTAACAAGTACGCACATTTTGATGTAAACTTTAATTACTAGTACCAGTTTTACCAAAAACGTTGTAGTGTTATTATTAGGGATACTAAATACACCGTTGCTTCTAGATAAACGATGTTTCAATGGCAAAATATCGATGCTACCAACGATGTTCTACTATTGTAAATTATAGATATATTCATATTTATAAACGACCATTGTTTTACAGCGATATTTTTGAAAAACAGAGCCATAATATTTTAACTCATCGACATTTTTAATTTCTCCGTCTACTTCGAGGGAAGTTTGCAACACATTTATTATGAACACAAGATCAATCTATCAATCTGATCAGTACTATTGCTATATCGATACGACATTTCTTTTAGGGATGTTTAAATCTCTAGTTATTATTCTTATATAGATGTGCAAATGTATAATTCAAGCAGATATCACTTACGAAAATCATCGAAGACCATAAACTATGTTGCTTTTTGTGAAACTGTTAAATAAATAAATTAACTTCGCGTCAAATAGTGCGTACTAGGGGCACAGCTTGTTCATTCGACAGTTGGCTTCGCTAGTTTTCGAGTGCCCGTGGTTGCGCTTGTTCTCGTATGAACGCAGACAATTGGAGCACTCTAGTTTTTCGTAAACGGATCTTCAATGGAGCCTAGAATTCGATTGTTACATAAGATTGTTATATAAGTTAGCATGGAGTAAATATAGAAGAAACTCAATCATCTCATCATTTAAATCTAGAATGCCACTTGCTACCCTATCTAAAGGAGAAAACATTCGACCAATGAGTATCATTACATGCGTATGACATGAGTATGACATGCGTATGATATGAGTATGAGTCATGACATGCGAAACCTAGACACTTAAACGAACATCATAAGGAAACAGCATGTCGCACAATGCTCAATGGAACGAAATATGTGGGGATTAACCAAGACAGACCGTAAAAGAATAGAGTGGATTTCGACAAAAGACCCAGGTAATACCGTATGATCGAGAAAAAACGGCGTCCAGTTGGCTGGGAAATGAAGATCGCTGTCATTTTATATGTAAATTTATATGGGAAATGTCATCGATCGTCATTTCCCAGCCAACTGGACGCCATTTTTTTTCGATCATACGGTAGATGTCATCCACAGAGTTAAATCCCTCAAATGGCAATGGGCAGGATACCTGGCAAGAAGAACGGACAACAGATGGACCGAACCCGAGATGGAATCACAGGGATAACTTCGGCCCGCATAGCCAACAATAGACAACAATTGGTTCAACTACCAAGAAAGTATGTGAGGGAAACTACACCATAATTGAAAATGGTTGAATAGCTTATTCAGCTGCTTATTTCAGCTGAAAATGATGATCATCATCATTTTCATGACATAAGATCAGCGAATATCTAGGCAGGTACATAGAGTTCCATGTAAATTGGCTGTCTAATGAATAGGCTGTACCCTCGGCTGTACCTACTAGGCGCTAAAAATATTAGATTCTCAAACATTGTATTTAACATAGTTTGATTAATTTTGAGCACTGGTTTGAGACTGATTCCGGATCTCCATTTTTGTCTTCCACTACCTTTCATATAAGATCCGCAATAAAGTGCAGACCTATTATTTTCGTTATATAATCGTGTTACAAGTGAAAAATATGCCCATACTTCAAAAATGACAGCAGCAATTAAAAACTAGACCGAATAATTAGAATTAGCAAACCGAACGCTCGCAGATTTATTGTCGGGATTTTATCTCGGCCGTTGCCACACATAAATTATCTCTCTAATTTGTAATTACAAATATGTATACGGCCTGTATTATGTTTTGATAAACAGCTCACATAAATTCGGATAAACCGTTCTCTACCGACTTTCACTTTTTTTCCTACACTACATATACATTACAGGCGCGCGCTGTGCTTTGCATTTTGAGTCCTGGGGAATTCCACATGTGGTAGTTGTTATGCGATTAATGATGGTCAAAACTATCGATTTTTTATGTATTGATACTAATGTGTCCATCTAGACCTTAATGGCAAGTCTGAGTTCCATCCTCTCCATGTATACAGTCGCTTTATCTATTTAAATAAAAATATGATGTAGAATGTAGAACGTTTAGGAGAGGAGCTAATCACCGCGACATTAGAGATCTATTGTGAATTTCCCTTTCTTGAGTTATAACGAGTTATAACTCATCATACAGCCTCAGGGCTTTAACATAAGCCAGTATCTGAGACGGCTTCACAAAGACCTCCATTCTCGACATCAGCCGTACCGAAGTTCATGTGTTGCCCCATTTTCCCCACAGAATCTGCATTCGCCGTTGTTTCTCAGCTTCAGCCTACTGAGGTGTTCGTTGAGGAGAGAGTGTCCTGTTAGAAACCTCGGGACGATCCGAAGATTGTTTTTATTTAAATCAAAGAAAATCTTTGATTTTTCTCGGTCGTAAGTTCTGAGGAACTTTTTCGAGTGTCTTAGAGCTTGGGAGGACTCCAGGTTCCAGGTTCTTCAGTTTCGCTTTTAGTTGGTTTCCGCTTGGAAATCAGAACGGTTCTGGTCCAGTTAGTGGGGTGTTCGCTCCTTTTCTAACTAGATCATTTGCTTTTTCATTGTCTTCTATCCCTTGGTGAGTGGGCACCCAGAGTAGGACGACTTTATTTTCTTTGCCTAATTTATTCAGCTTCTCTATGCATTTTTTGACCAACTTCGAATTGATGGTTACTGAGTTGATCGCGTTTAGTGCTGCTTGACTATGGGATAAGATGGCAATTTCCTGTTTCGATAGTTCCTATCTAAGATAAATTGTACGCATTTTTCGATAGCGTAGATTTCTGCCTGAAGGATGCTGGTAGATTGCCTATTCGGAGTATTTAATTTTCGGCCTAAATACTCCTATACCTATCCCTGCTTACGATACAACCGAATAAAAACGGCGTCAGAGATGGCCTGGAAATGAAGGTCTTGAATGTAAAATTATATAGGAAATATTATCGATCGCCATTTCCAAGCCAACTGAACCCCGTTTTTTTTGTCACACGGTTTTACATCTCCCTAATTTAGTTTTAACCTCATCAATCCGGACCCGTGCTAATCCAGATATCCTGCAATCCGGACGGGAAATTGTTTCAATAATAGTCCGGATGCGCCTTGATAATGCAAACGCGCTTTGAGATTTCCAGTTTAAACCAGTCAGATGGCTAGCGCACGTATGTTCCACGCAGTCATCGAGTTAAAGTTAAAGTGTAGCAAAGTGTTGAACACTATCCCGAAGGCACGTGACTTTAAGTTTACAAGAAAAGTCTGAAGTAATCGAAAAGTAAAATCGAATTGTTGCTGCTAAATGAAGCAAACGATTTGAAAGGTTTATACGAATTCGTTCTTGAATTATGAGATACAAAAAGACTAAATTAGGCGAAAATTTAAAATAATATGGCTCTGACCAAACAAACAAAGCAATCACAACTTATGTCACAATAATATGACCAATCTATTATGATTTTCTTCTACAGATATCTGTCAAAAATATTCCCATTTATATTCTCTATGAAAAGTTACAAAAAGTACACTGTAAACATATGAGCATCTTTTAAAAAACAAATATATTTCGTAGATAAGTAAACACACTGCTTCAAAAAAGAAAATGTATTCATTAAACACTAAACAATTCACAAAATTAAGTACTTTATAATAATTAAAAAATGGATAAAATTTGCTCTATGTTCTTCACCCCCGTCCAATAACTCTTGGTGGTAATTACTTGGTTTTCATATTCCACTTGTAATAGAATATTTAATTCATTTTCGTTTATTATTTCTCCATGACCCTCATCAATATTAGTCAACTTTTTATATTTACAGTCTTTAATCCGGCTCGATGGACCAATGTTTTAGAAATGAAAAGAAATATTGTAAAATACTCGAGAAAATAGAAATTCCTGTAATAATAAAACGTGGTACGAGGTATTATCTTTTCTCCTAGGTGGTCACTCTGTGTCTGGAATAGGAACACTACGAATCGCACGAGTAAAATGGTACCGAATTTCTAGGAACACTTGTTTGTTTTGGTTCAGCGAATACAAAATCTATAGATCAAGTACTCTTGTGGTCAAAGGTGGACTGATGCAAGCGTGCTTTAGTCCTCGAAAGTACTTCCACTTAGTATCAAGTAGGTACTTTCTCTCTAGTACCACATATGCGTATATGATAAATAAATGAAAATTGAATATTTAATTTAAATTAGAAGTATAAAAATAACTAGAAAAGACAAAAAAATGAAATATAGATTTAAGAGTTTCCTAAACACTGTTTGTGTTGCAATTCTTCTTTTTATAGTCTTCAATAACTGGTCTGGCATATTTGGAAAATGTACAGAAAATAAATACTTTATAGCCTGTAGATTTGTTTGGATTCGGCAATAAAATGTAGGTCTCTTTTTCTTCTAAAAAACTGATGACACACATCACTAGTATATTCCAGAGGTTGCCATGGATCTACAAGAAGAAGAATGATACACATACACCAAAATATGTATGTACATAATTGGGTGCAGCGCAATTGTAAATATACGGTCATCACTAATAAATTATTTATAATCGAAATTGAATCACTATTTTCGTTGTTCGCAAAGGGAAAGTCATTTCGGAAAACTCTTTCTCCGGTTTACATTCCGATAAAATTACGCCTCGGAGCACAAAAGATAAATTTTAGACTTTACGTAATTAGTGGTTGCCTAAATTATGTCGAAAATGAATAAATAAAATTTAATTTATGTAAATTTCATAGTTTTAAGATGGTTACAATACGTTAATAAATTTCCCAATTATCCTGAGATTAATACCTTAGAAACCTCACATTAAAGACTCATTTTTTATACTTAAGTTTTTCATTTTAACGTTTATGCTATGTATCTTATCACAAGTAGATCTTCTTACAATACCAAATCATCTCTATACAAAGTGTATAAGCGAATTATTGTATGTTTTTGTGATGTTTCTAATTAATTTTTCACAAATATACAGAACCTACATTTTATTTCCGAATCCGAAAAGCACTATTTGAGAGGTTGTACTGGTAAATTCTCAGTTGTTTGTCACTCTCTTCTTTGGAGTGACGGTTCGCTGGCTCACTACTCTTTTATTGAAATGTAATTTTATAATAGGAATACTTTAGTTTTAATTCTCCTGATGAATATATAAATTATATCGAAATAATGATTATCGAAAAATAAATTAAAATCTCTACAAGCTCACCGTAAGAAAAATATTTCAGTATGCGATTTTCTTGCATCCTGCATACGCGACCAGCCCATCTTAAGTGGAATTTAGTAATCATGACTTCGGCACTCTCGCAGCTAGACTTTACAAGGAGCGATACTTTTGACACATTATAGGGTTACCATTAGATTCTTAACAGTTGTCTAAGGTGTCTCTGTTGCAACTTGTTTAATGCGTTCGTGTGCTGGGGCGTTACGGCACCCAAGTTTCGCTTCTAAAAACCTAAATATAAAAACGCTGCGGAATTCATAACATGGTGGGGATTATTGTTGTTATGGTGGGGATTATTATTGCTCGATACACAAGTTTCGTTTTTATGCTCAAGTCATGATTGTAGAAAACCCTGTCTTTTGATTTGCAGAATGCTCTTGAGGCGCTGCTAATTCTGTGCTGAATTTCCGAGTCGATATTGGCCTTGTCCGAAGTCAAACTGCCGAGGTAATTGAATTCCGCAGCGTTTTCCAATCGTTATTCTCCAATTTTTATAGCATTGTTATAATTTTCCGAGGGAGTGCACATTTTAGTTTTATGGATGTTCAGCTTAAGGCCCAAAGCCTCGTATGCCCAGGTATATGTATAAACGTTTCTTGTAATTGCTGTATCGTTTTTGAAACTAGAGCGCAGTCATCAGCGTATTGAAGTTCTAAGTTGAATTTTATACTTGTTTCTGCCATGAGTTTTTTTATGTTGAACACACCGGCCTCGATCTCTAATCTAATATAAATAACTTTCTATTAAAACAAAAATATCTTATACAGTCGGCAACGTCTGGTTTTGGGTGCCAATTTTCGTGTGTACAATCCAGGATCAGTACAATAAGTACTGAAAAAAGAGACAAGAGCAAGTACTTTCACAAGCGCATGAAACAAAGCGCTGGTTTAAGTAATTCTGTAATCAAATCTTCGCATTTTTATCTCACATAGCGATTCACTTTTAGACATGAGAGTACCGACCCAAGACTGTCTGTTGCTGACAGTGTATAATAGTAATAAAATACAAGTCTATTAGAATAAAAAGTAAAGTTAATCCTTCTGCTTATTGCTTCAATTTCTGTTTATATTAAAATAATTAAATGTGATGTAATGCAAATATGAAAAGAACTGTTATAGCAGCTGGTTTCCCATCGGGCACTTCCTGTTTTCTTCGTATGAAAATTATTAATGCATTGTCGTATCATAACAGTTTCTCATTAATTAATGCAATCTCACGCCGAATCCTCTGCTTCTAATTGATTAAAATATATTTGAGAAAGTAGCAATTTTGGACATGTGCCATTTCGTAAAAAGCTTAGATAAAAGTAAAAAGCTTAAAGGAAATGGAAACCCTTTTAAAAATAAATTGATAGGAGAGTTACGAATATTCAATATGTAAAATGTCAAAGACTTCTTTGATGAGAAGAATATAGTCAACATGTGAAAATAATTAAATAAAAAATATTTTTTGGCAAGTTGAGTAAGGTTAACGATCTTTTAAACTTCGTAGGAAATGTTAGAGTAACATGCATAGAGAATACAATATTAAATATGTATAAATAGAAATGTCCAGGTCTCAGAAATGAAATTATAAAGAAATATATGAAAGCATAAGGCTATGAAATATACGACGAATCCAGTAAAATCAGAGGCAGAGGAAAGATTTTTTTTTAATAAAATAGAGAATACATGTGATAGTTATTTACAAAAATTTTATATGGATATTATAATATATCTTAATCGACAGATGGCATTCAAAAATTGACAGAAAGTACAATTTACTTGTGAATTAAAATTACATATACAATTTTATCTATCATGAATCTTTGGACAGACTATAGCTATTTTTTTTTCACCTTATTGGGTAGTGTGAGGAACGGATAACTAAGTATCAAGAACTCTCACTTTTAGTTAGCTAAGAAAGATCGGACCATTGATGTAGATTGAAGTATAGTGGCTTTCTGAATTGTTGAGATAATATCTTCTGATAGATTTATTAATTTTTTTGTCTATTTTTTGTTTATTTTATCTATCATGAATCTTTGGACAGACTATAGCTTATTATTATTATTATTATATTGGGTTCTTCTCTTCAATTTCGACATGAACATCAGTTATTAGCCTCAAAGAAAAGTGTAAATAACAATGGTCATCAATAAATGGTGTAAATAATCGACACTTAAAATGGATCTAATATTAGTCTGGATTAGAACTTTGATTGGTTGTACTATAAAGGTATATCACATTACTAGTATATAAAGTCTACCAAATTAGAGGACACATTACTGTGTGAATTATTATCTGTCATTAAAATTTTCATCTAATTATCGGTATTATTAACAGGCTTCCTAAAATGTAGAATGAGTGGGAGGGGGGTTAATCACCGCGACTTTGAAGATTTATTGTGCCCCCCATTATTGAGTTATAGCTCATCATACAATCTATAACTGCCGTTGCCGCTGTCAAACGAAACCAAACCAATAGATAAGGATTTTTCTGTTGTAGCGGGACAGAATATTTCCCATCCTCGTCTGACAAAAGATGTTCTTCCTCCGAGGAGTAGACATCTACCCCCTCCGAGGGTATAAACCTTTTCACGGTTGGGGTTTACACCTTCGTGCCCTTCATAGTCGAGGAGCTGAGGTACCCTGGAAGTGGAGGCTGGATGATCTATCTCCATTTTCTCCAACTCTTTAACTTGGTCTCTCCATAGACCTGATACCAATGTTGCCCCTAATCTATAATAGAGGATATATCTCTCATTCTGCATCTCCTCCTTGGATTTGAGGGAAATTCCTATTGTAAAGCCCTTTTGTGAATATCCCTTCGAGCTGACTCGCCAACTCGATGTTCTTACATTAGAGTTCTGAGCCAGGATAAGGCTCAGCAGGTCTGTGGTGTCTTTCCCTTTGCTCCTCGGCAGAAAGACCGTGATCCGTTTTAGAGCATTTCCATATAAATCTTTAGACAATAGATACACAATTCTGGTTCACTATTTTCGGAAGTCTCGTGTCTCGTTCATCTTCTATTTTCGAATGATATTTTGTCTAAAGAAAGGAGCCCTTGATACTTTGATTACTTTGATACTCCTACACATAAAATACGGTTGTGAAACGAAAAACTAGAAAGCCGACAAAAACAAAGCTGGACCACAAGATAACAGAAGACACAGGCAACAGATAAAATCTAGAAAATTAAACATCACAAATGGCAATAGGCAGGTCACGTCATTAGCGAGAATAATAAATTAAAAAATTGATCATCAAATTTACACAGCTTTACACCATGACATTAGACCACAATCTGGCACAAAATAGCATAATATAACACCACAGCGAAGGACTTGGGCACAAATGTAGTGAAGGCTTCATCGTTCGAGACGTTATTATCAAAGTTTACAGAATTCTATTGATGATACATATTCATAAAATTATGAATAGCCGAAAACCATAAATAAACTGTTACATCGAGAAACAACGGCTCGGTTGTTCCTAAATTAACAACAGACCGGCGGCCGACTATTGTCTAATTTTAGAACGCATCGTACGAACATAATATCTAAGTAAATGTATTAGAAGTTCCGACTCGTACCGCATCAATATGAATCGATCACATGGTAGCGAAGATAAACAGTATTGCACACATCCACACCGTCACACACATATAAAGTAAATAATGCGATTATTTACATGCAATAGTTGCGTTGGGAACCCACCTATTGCGTAGAGATATGTGTACACAATGCTATCTGGTTGCAGAGGCGTAACTCGGCGGAAGTGCGCGATGGCTGTCAATTGAAATGGCTGGAAAATTTGGAAATAATGCATTGCGAAAGCGCGAGCATATTGTTTTGTGTCTTTAAACACGTGTTATGTTTAATTCTAGATAATTATTGGACGTAAAGTGACAATTTTCCATTTAGCAAAGAACTTTAAGTGTTGAAAGTTTATTATTGTTGGGCACAGAGTAATTACATTAAATTGGTAGGTTTACTGGATGTTAATTAGTAATAGGAAGATATTTCAGTGGGTCATATACCTACAGGCTATTATGACTAAAAAAGCAAAATATAAAATTAATATATCGTAATAATAATTGTCTTTATAAAAACAGCCGAAGAACTATGTTAATTGATAACTAATAATGTAATCCAGAATAAAAGGCCAGCATTTGACTTCCTTGTACCTGCCAGGATGTTCTGCCATTAATTTAACAATACATTTAAATTATTTTTATTAAATTCAATTTTAATCGAATGTCACCACGTTAGACTTGACCATATATGATCATTTATTACTATTTTTGCGTTATTTCCATTGTGAACAAGATGAAGTGTATTTATCAAATTATAGTTTTATATGTAAAATGTAGAATGTTAAGGTTGGTTGAGGCCTAATACAGCGGCCTTACAGATCTATTGTGTTTTCTCCTTTCTTGAATTATAGCGGGTTATAACTTATCATACAGTCTCAGGTCTTTGACAAAAGCCAGTATCTGAGACTACTCCACAGAGACCAGCTCTCCATCTTCGACATCGGCCGTACCAAAGTTTACTGCACGAACGATTGTCGTCTCGGTGCACTCAGTGCTAAGGTGTTCTGGTGTTTCCCCATTTTCCCCACAGAATCTACATAGACCATTGTTCTCAGCTTCAATTTACTGAGGTGTTCGTTGAGGAGACAGTGTCCTGTTAGAAACCCCGTGACAATCGAAAGATTGTTCTTACTTAAATCAAGGAAAATTTTTGATTTTTCTCGGTCGTAGGCTCTTAGGAGACAGAGTTCTGAACTTTTTCGAGTGTCTTAGACCGTTGGAAGATATTCCAGGTTACGGATGAAGTCCTCCAGGTTATTCAGTTCCGGTTTAAGCTAGTTTTCGCTTGGAAAGCAGAACGGTTCTGGTCCAGTTAGTGGACTGTCCGCTTCTTTTCTAGCTAGATCGTTTGTTTTTTCATTGCCTTCTATCCTTTGGTGAGCGGGCACCCAGAGTAGGAAGACTTTATTCTCTTTGCCTAATTTGTTCAGCTTCTCTGGGCATTCTTTGACCAACTTCGAATTGATGGTTACTGAGTTTTTATATAGGGATATTACAAATAATTAATAAATTTAAAAAATGGTAATACATATGATAATTTTCACAACAACGAAAAAATAACTAACTCTAAATTACTAAATTCCACAGACCTGCTTATTAGTTTGTGTAAATAATATTTGGAAATGGTCTGAGATCTCTGAAATGTGTTGTTGTCTGTCATTTTATTTCACAGGTAAATTGTATTTCTTGTCATCTTTGGGATGTCGTTTATCGAAGTCTTCTATGAGTCATTAGAAATACTTTAGTATTTTATTTCTTGATACCATAATTTTAAATTTTTTATATGTCCAAAATTTTTATATAATTTCTATATTTATCGTAAGTATACTTTATAGTAAGTTAGTTATACTTACTATAAACTTTCTTATATAATTACCCAAATGTTGCTCTTGGGTAGAATTATCCTATAGAATCTTTTGGATTTAGGTTGAAGATAGTTATCATAACAAATTGGGCAATGTTACTTATGAAGTTTAGATAGTTTATAACAAACTATAGGGCATACCAATGATTTAGATGGAAACTATCGGAAAAAAGTAATAGACATCTTATTTGAGAGTCAAGCAACGTTAAAAACGATCAATTCAGTATCAATCAATTCGAAGTTTGTCAAGGATTCCCTAAAGAAGCTGAACAAATTAGGCAAAGAAAACAAAGTCTTCCTACTCGGGGTGCCAGCTCACTGAGGGATCAAACATAATGATAAAGCAAATGACCTAGAAAAGGAGCGAACACTTTACTATCTGGGCAATGTTACTTATGAAGTTTAGATAGTTTATAACAAACTATAGGGCATACCAATGATTTAGATGGAAACTATCGGAAAAAAGTAATAGACATCTTATTTGAGAGTCAAGCAACGTTAAAAACGATCAATTCAGTATCAATCAATTCGAAGTTTGTCAAGGATTCCCTAAAGAAGCTGAACAAATTAGGCAAAGAAAACAAAGTCTTCCTACTCGGGGTGCCAGCTCACTGAGGGATCAAACATAATGATAAAGCAAATGACCTAGAAAAGGAGCGAACACTTTACTATCTGAACCAGAACTGTTCTGCTTCCCAAAGGGAACCTTACTAAAGCCAAAGTAAAACAAATCAAAACGGAACTCAAAAACTTGGAAGACTCTATACGTAACCTGTAATGAGAATCCTGTAACGGTCTAAGACACCCGAATAAGTTTCTCAGGACTTACGACGAGGTAAAATCAAGGATTTTCCTTTATTTAAGTAAGAACTTAAGTCCGTTGATTTGATGTCCATTTTAAATAGATACTTAAAACGGACATCATAGGAAACTGCATGTCGCGCAACGCTCAATGGAACGAAATATGCTGGGAATAACCAAGAGAGACTGTAAAAGAATAGAGTGGATACGACAAAAGACCCAGGTAATAGATGTCATCTACAAAATCAAATCCCTTAAATTGCAATGGGCAGGACACCTGGCAAGAAGAACAGACAACATATTATGGACCACAAAAATTACTGCAAAATTACACCACGAGGAACGAGGGTCTCCTAACCTAGAAGAAGACCTAACCTGAAACGGGACCATGATATTAGAAAATTAGCAGGGATAACTGGGGCCCGCATAGCGAAGAATAGACAAACTAACTAAACACGTGAGGGAGATAATCGAAAATGGTTAAATAAGCTAAAAATGATGATGATGCTGATGAAGTAAGGAACAATCCTCGGATTGGTTTGGTTTACGAGGTTTTTAACACACACTGTCTCCTCAACACCGCAGTAGATTGAAGCTAAGAAAAAAAGGCAAATGCAGATTCTATGGGGAGAATGCGAAAACAACAGAACACTTCATCATTGAGTGTGCCAAGACGACAACCATTCGTCCCATAAACTTTGGTACGACTGATATCGGAGATGGAGAACTACCCCTGTAAAACCGTCTCAGATACTGGCTTTTGTCAGGGCTTTGGCCGCTCATTCTACATTCTACATGCCAATGTGTTGAGTTACTTTGATCTGCATAACCTATTTTTAGTATTGCTCTTAGATTATATTTGATTTTATGAGGTGGATTTTTGCCTATTCTATATTGTGCATATCTGATCCAGTCGTACACTTTTACAGTCTCAATACTTCAAGATCAGCTTCCATACTGTTCTTTATTATATCAATCACTTATCATAGTCTAACAGAAAACAACTTATTTGCCAGTCTATCGACTTAGAACGTGATCTGCTGTTTCGTTTTCTGAGTGACAAAATGTGCACATGGCTTCGTCTGTTAATCCTATCAGCTCTAAATGCCTATTGAGTAGTTATGGCCTATTAATAGACCAACTGCAGTTTTAATATGCCTTGAATATTTATATTGATTTCTTATCATTTGTAGTTTTCCTTTTTTTTTTGAAAAAAGGTCTAATCGACGCCTCTGATTCTTATGTCACAATAGCTGCTGGATTATCACCGTGTAATTCAGTTGTTTATGCCGCTAGAGCGGCTTATAAATAAAATGTCCGTCAACCGAGAGTTCCACCAGCGATTTGCCGCACCAATGAGACGGTGGCACGGCCCGGCTCGTAAGTAGGTCACAAGTTGAAAGACTTGAACCAAGGACACCGGGTCCGCGCAAAAGTACGATTCACCACGGTCTAAGAATTACGATTCGATTTAATAATTATGCCGTATATTAATTTGAACTAGCCATAGATTTTTTGGCTAACCGGCAATTCGACGAAATTTTAGGGATGATTTTGAGATCTTTGCCTGCAGTTCGAATAAGTGATGTTATGGTTTCCGAAATGGCCAATTTCCAAAATGGAGAATTGGCAGCTAAATGGTAGAAAAGGTGCGGGGACCTATTAATAAGTTCGCGATTCGACACTTGATATACCTACACTCACCGGAAAAACGGAGACATTTGACTTTTTAGTATATCTTTCTAAATTAAACATGAAGTTCTCATCTGCCAATTATACGAGGAAACACAAATGTTCATATTTTGGTGAAAGTATGGAACACCCTGTAGAATATATTACAAAAACAAGGATTTTGAAAATAATTTTATCATCTAGGTGCATCTTTTTTTGATGGTTTATTTATTGATTCATCTCAATCACTTTTTTGGAGATATTTGCGTTTGATGAAGACACTAACATTTTTTGGTATTTTTTTTAATTAATCCATGTCTTTGCTTTTGGTCAGCAGACCTATCATATAATGTTTATGATTTATGTAATGTCACTATTATTGAAAAATCATACTATTATTGTGTGTTGGCTGTTGACAGTTACTCTAGGAGAGATGGTTTTAAGTCTAGAAGTTCTATCCGCTATATTTGCTTTAATTGAAGATGACAGAGATCAAAATCATGCCACTAACTAACAGATTTAGGTGTGCACGAAATACAGTGCAGTCGCTTCCTCGAGACAAATTCACATGCTAGACGTCCAGGAACTTTCGTATGAGAACTTCGAATTCAGACGATCGACTTATTGTAAGTTTATCGCTAAGAAACCGCCGTTTGCCAGCTTTTCAAATTTATAATGTATTACATCTATGGAACGTACATGTAAGTGAATGGACTGTAAGAAGAAGATTAAACGAAGCAAATATTATGTCAAAAAGGCCTGCTTCAGAAACTTACTAGATCTAGTCTAGGACCAAAAGTAAAGGCATGGATTTAAATGTATATGTTGGAGGCAAATGCCGAATTTCGGCCAATGCCCAAAATAATTAGACATATGGCGATTTGTCCATACTAAACTTGCCATGGGGTTAATCTTTTTTTGGTATAATATAACAACAAAAGATTAACACCCTCCGCATAGTTGAAACCAATGCAATGAAAACTCTTCGGCATCTGCCTCCAACGAGGCCTCCAGCATATATATTCCGAAAAAATATTAGTGTTTTCTTCAAAATTTTTTCCCTTCACATTTTCTTCAAAATTTTTTCCCTTCACATTCATTTCCATCCATGCCAGTTCACGTCAAGCTAGAATTTGAGTGTTTTAATTGGGTTTTCAGTGCTTAGTGTTCATTGGTATGAGAAGATTGAATCATTCTCGAGATTCTAAGATCATCATGAAAAAGCCAGTAGTACTGGTAGTACTGGTTCAAAGTTCACAAAGTCGTCATCGCAATGCAGAGTGCAAAAGAGATGGGCGAATGCAAAACTGATAAAGGTCCTGCAGGCATTTTGGTTTAGTCCGTCCAAGATAAACCAAAATGCTTTTGGAAAGCTGCGAAGGTGTGTTTTCAATATCGATATAACTGTCTGTTTGAAGAGAAACGTATATAAACCAATAACCTTCTCACTTATGGTTTAAGAACCCTTACACTTACAATTAAAACAGTAAGGGACAACGAACACTGGAACGTTCTATGTCAGGAACATCCCGAAATGAACTGGGTAGCGAACTGGGTTACCAAAGATAACTCACCTTAAGTAGAGCTGAGTGAGAGAGCTTAAGAGAGAGCATAAGCAATGCTAGCACAGGTAGACTAAAAAGTAAAGTAAAGTAAAGTTTTCAATTAATGTCTCCTCTTTGCTGCCAGGGCTAATCTGGACGGGGCCTACTTTTTTTACGCGGAATCCAAACCGCGGTCCTCGGCAATATGCCTACGTCAATGGCCTACCGACTTGGCAAGTGTCTAAATCGACTCTTACTCACGAGATATCCGATCTCATCCGGCCTCAAACCGGCGTGAATGAGCAGTGTATGTCAATAGAATTTACACTTTTGCCTTTTTTTGTACAACAGCACGATACAGAGTTTCGAACCGGTCACCCGTCCATCCACCAGTATCGCCTTACGTCGCTTAACTTCGGTGTTCTAATGGTAACCGGTATTTCGACGTAGCTGGGCCGTTGCCCACAGGTAGACTAAGCTAAATAGAAAATGAATGGGTACTCAAGACTCGAAGCTGTTAGAAATAGACGAATACCCCCTACTGGATAGTGAGATGATATAAAAAGAATTAAAACCAAGACAATGGAGGTGGTTATAAGTGGCCCAGGAGAGAAAAGAATGGTTATGGTTGAGGGAGGCATATGTCATGCACTAGATGATGATGATAATCATATTAAGACAAATCCAAATATATTGAGTAACTTCTTACAACTTATAATCGTCATAGATAAAACTTCATTTTTTGCACTTTCATAGCTTCAGATGCGTTTGATGATCATAGCTATGTGATCTCTGTTATATTTTTTCGTTGTACTATATTTGATGCAGTTGCATATTGTCTACGAGTATATTAGAACATTTATTATATTTTCAATCAAACACGGGATTTTCTGACTATTTCTCTAAACTGGTGTCTACTGTTAATTAACTAACAGCTAATAAAATCTAATGAAGGGTTGTTTATTAGAAAATATTCGTTTTTTTTTTGTTTCAAGGTTCAGTTTTTTTCAATGATATTTCTCATTGAAATCCAATTGAATAAATTTCTGAAATGTTGTAGCACCTATTATTTTATTACAGAGTTCAATAACTCCGAATTAAATTACTGACCTTTCTAGTTATTTATCCTATCATATATTTAATAAAATATCCTAATTGTAAAATTTCGACCCTGACTAGTCTAAGTCTGTGCAGGATATTTTAATAAACTTTAGCCAAATTAATCTATTCCAAAGACAAAGAGATATAATTGAATGTAGGTCAGTTCTACACGAAACTTCTTTAATTTTAAATTTAATATATTTTTTTATATTTTAATTAATTCTTAAAATCACAGAGTTACATTTTTCTTCACAAATTTGTTGTCTCGTGGACAAATAACTCGTGGAACATACATTGTTTATGACAAAAATAAAATGGATGAATAGATTTATATATTTTGTTTGAGAATTATTAACTTTTATTCGAAGCTACACAGTTTAGGTGATAAAATACAGAATTTCTACATTCATGTACGTTTTACAAGGATTTTTCGTTCAATATTGGCTTTGAATAGGTTATAAAAAATATAATTCAATATTCACTTACATTCCTTAGGATACTTTTTTCAATAGCTGTCTACTATATTTCGTTCTGTCTTACCTGGAATAAAAAAGAAAAATATATTACTTTATTATATTGAATGCTAATTAATTATATTATGCTAATGAAACTTAGGATTATATGGACCAACATGATTGCCAACATCCATAGAGGATAGGCAGAAGAAGAATGAATCTTAAGAAGCGAAGAAAATTAAGACTAAAAATCCTTAAAATTAGATTTGTAAATATAATAAATGTATGGTATTGTTAGCCTACCATACCAACAGGTATGGTAGGCTATTAAGATCGGCAATTTTTTTTTTAATTTCACTCAAAATGTGTTATTTGGGTCATAAATGACCTAAATACAAAATATTTTCATGGTGTCTGTCTGTCCGTCTGTCTGTAACACGATAACTCAAAAACCGCTAAACCGATTTTAACCAAATTTGGCACAAAAATACTGTGGCACCCGAGAATCTGGCAGTTAGTTTTTGGTGAGGGTGGGGGGTTGGTAAGGGGGTGTGGGAGGAGGTTAAAAATTTTAAAAAATCGTAACTCCAAAATTACAGTAGCTACCGAAACGCGGTTTTCAATTTAAGATTAGGAATATTTGCAAAAAATTTGTAATAACATCAAAATCAGTCAAAGTCGCAGTTTTGAGATAGTTGAAACTAAAAGAACTGCCTACCAACTTTTTATTAACATATTTTAAAATGGGCGGCTATACGTGCCTCCCGGCACCAATTTTTTATTTTATATGTGGTATGGTCATTGTTAAATATGATTAGTTAAAGGTGACTTTATTTTACTCGGAGATCATTAACTATTGTTAATTTGTTTGTGCATTTCAGTTAAATGAATTATGAATGAATTTTTTTATGAATGGCAGTTTTTGCTAAATATACCGTATGATGAATAAAAACGGCGTCTGCGATGGATATGAAATGAAGAACGATGACATTTCCCATATAGTTTTACATATAAAATGATAGCGATCTTCATTTCATAGCCATCGCTGACGCCGTTTTTATTCGATCATACGGTATATTATGCTGCCGCTACACTTAAAAAAACAGAAATACCGCCCTTATTTTACCATTTTTTATGTGTTATTGATATTACTAAGGTAAGTTCTACGATTAGGTACTACATTTTTTGCATACAAAAATAAACATGTTTGTCTCTACGGTCTGTGGTCATGTATCACGGGCAGATGGTGTAGAGCTTGGCTTAACTGGCCGGACCAAGAGGAGGCAACCTCAACAAAAACATAAATCCTACGATAGCGGGACCAGGTCAAAGGGATGCGTGGCTAGATAGAAGACTAGACTCTACTTGTCTCAACCTTGGGGCACCAAGGGGCAACCTATTGTATTCTCGTCCCCTTACTTAACCTGCGGGGCTCTGTAAAAGTGGATCGAGTTAACCTTGCGGGGTATCAACAGCTTTGCCAAAACTCCAATGTAAGGACATCGAGTTGGTTGGGTCATCAACTCGAGGAAAGCCATGGTCAGGTCCTCAAAATAGGAATGGACCTCAAATCCAAGGAGGGAATAGAGAAAGAGCGATATATCATTTATCATAAATCCGGGTAGTAAGAGGTAAGTAAAGGATCCGTAAGTAAAAGAGGTGGAGAAAAATGGAGACAGCTCCTCCAGCATCCATCTCAAGAGTACCTCAGCCGGAGACAAGCTCCTCGATTGTGAAGGGCTAAACCCAAACCTTGGAAGGGTGTATACCCTCGTAGGAGGTAGATGTCCACTCTTCGAAGGATGAACAGCTATTGTCAGAGGAGGCCATCTCCCCCCTACAACGTAAAGAACCCCATGTATGATGAGTTATATACTATATGATGAGTTATAACTCTTGAGATCTAAGTAAATTATACTTTTTTTGTTAATACTGGCAACTACTGTATCAAAAACTACTGAATTGCAATAAGCTAGCACTTAGTATTTCGTATATAGTTGATAAAAGTATAGGACGTTGTTCATGAAATATTCTTTAATGAATTAATTAAACTCGGAAGAAAACATACATATTGTTGATTTTTTCACCGTCTATCTTTTTGATGGACTGAATATCAAAGGACTATGATATTTCGAAACGGAAAGTTAAAAATATAACATCTGCATATCCTATTGATTGCCCATTTGAAGTCAAGATAAACATATACAGATTCTATGAAACTTTCGCAATAGATGACTCACTATTTCCAAACTATCAAAACGTTTACTATTCATAACGACCTGCATTTGGCATCGACTGGTTATCGTAAACAAATTTTTGTTCCCTCTCCACCATATATAAAATTTTATATCGGTTCAAGTGAGTTCGTTTTCAATGATTTTGGTGTAATTTTACCTTAAACGCGTATTGAGCAATTTAATCGATATTAAACGGACGCTTTTTTATCTTGATCAATAACTTGTATTCCGCTTTGTCGGTAGTTATATGCATACCAATCAAATCGCGAGATGAAATACCTTTAGGAATTTAATTAGATAAACATATTTTTTTATTCTGCTACACAGAGAAAAATCCAAATAATCTTCATAAGTTACAGATGCGAATACCAAAGAATGAATTTTAGATAGAGAATTTCTACGAGTGTAATGTATAAAGCAATATACGTACTATTTTATTTATTGAACACTCTTCTCAAAGAAGAGAACACAAATCTCAAAAACATTTGGTATTTTAGTCTTTTTTAGCAGATCTAGGCAGACTTTTTTTATAATAATGTCAAAAAGATTCTTCATGCGAGAAAATATTTTATTAAATTTTTAAATTAATATTTTTTTTGTGTGTAGCCATCAAGGTGTTTTGTGGTGCGCACATCGAACTTGAACGGTGATTGTAGGTACGCAATATCAAGACAATTGATCAGATCAATAAAGTGAAACCGCGTTAGTTTTTTTTTTATTAATTTTGCCAAACCAAACCAAACACCACGACATACTACTGAGTGAAATATAACATTTCCGTTGACTAAACGGTTAAAACATAATATTACAGTTATTGTAATACAGGGTGTCCCTGGCTGACTTTGCATTTAAAAGTTTTTAGAGAACTAAAATGTCTAGATCGTAGTTTTTTGTATATATCGGTTAAAAATATATTCAACTAGCGTGTACCAGCGACTTCGTTCGCGTCGAATTAATCATTTGTAATGGTGATGATAAAGCAAAGGATATAAAATATATAAAAAGATTAACAGATAAAAAAACTGGATAAAATTTTCTCACATTTATGTCAGCATGAGAAAAAACAATCGAGAAATCCCTCCTTATCGAACCTCTACACCCCATAGTCAATCCCTTTGTCAAAAATCAGCTTTAAACGTCAAGCAGTTTAAGCAAAATCGTGATTACTCAATGATCATATTTTATGAAACACCCTGTATAAATTTTTAAAAAATCTTAAAATATGTAAAATAACAAAATAAAATATACGTGTATAAGAGTTTTTCCGAAAAACTCACCGGTTTTTAAATAAACAAATATTTTAATATTTGAGGGATAGTTTCACCCCCTTAGAATTCGAGTTTCGAAAAATCCCTTCTTATCGAAACTCTACACCCTAAAGTCAATCTGTTTTCCAAAAATCAGCTTTTTACGTCAAGCGCTTTAAGCAGGATCGTGATTAATCAATGACCAGATTTTTCGAAACACACTGTATACATTTTTAAAAAATCTTAAAATATGTAAAAAAACAAAATAAAATATACGCGTTTAAACGTTTTTTCGGAAACTTGACCGTTTTTTAAATAAAAAGTATTGTAACATTTGAGGGGTGGTTTCACTCTCTTGGAACTGGAATTTCGAAAAGTCCCTTCTTATCAAACCTCACACCCTAGAATCAACATGTATGCCAAAATTGAGCTTCTTACGTTGAGTGGTTTGAGCAGGATCGTGATTAATCAGTATGTCAGTCACTTAAGGATTTTATATATAAGTATAGATATGGCAGTAATTCCAGAAGTACTGGAAGTTGACAGCAACTTTCTTATTTTAAATAGATATCACCATTTTTCTTATACAGGGTGAGTCTTAAATAAGTTCAAATATTTTCAGGGTTGGTAGTTTTGCGTAAATTTAACTATTTACCTCCCTATGACTTTAAACGTAAAAAAACGTAAAGCAATCTGTTTATATCACCGTACGTACGTGAAAACATTAAAGGGATGAGGATGAAAGCAGAAATTTAAGTATGGGTGTTTACAAAATAGTTCAAATAAATCAATTTACTAAGTTGATATAAATCTTAAATTTTGCATATATTTTTAAACGAGAAGTCTTTATTCTAAAACATAGCAAGACACAAAAACTCTGATTTAAATATTTTAGTTCTCTAGAAACGTCTAATTCAAACAGCCAGAAACACTCTGTATATATATTTTTAGCTAAAAGACTGAATTCATATATTTTGGAAATTTTGTGTATGACTGCATACGCAAACTGTAAGTAATGAGAGAAAATCGAGTAAGCTCTTGCCAAAAATAAAGGAGAATCCATAACAGAAAATTCAGGTCAAACACTTCGAAATTTTAAAATATATTCAACTGTTTTGCCAGTAACATCCGTAATATAATTAGAATCGGAATTAATCACATTGTAGTAACTTCCATGCATTATTGTTGTTTATCAATATGTATTACTCTTAAAAAAGTTTAGGTAAAAAAAGGTCACAAAGAGTATGTGGAATCGTTTCAACCCAGCTGTATTATGTAGTCTATCCAAGAAGTAAAACAAGTTTTGTAAGTTTACAATTTCTTTTGTTGTTTAAATTAGCGTTTTAGTTTAGTATAGTCTGTCCAACGGGAGAATCCATGGTAGGTGTAGTTGTGTCTGTCATTTTAATTCAGAGGTAAATTGTATTATCTGTTATTTTTTCAACATCGTCCATCAGAACCTTCCCTGACTCGTTGGTCAGACTATAATCTACATATTATATAGATCATACCAAGTAAACTTATAGTCACGTAATTAAGATTGACCAGCACAGCGTTGTCCACTTTTACATATATTCTCTTTTAATCAAAATATTTTAGGAAACAAAAAATAAATTAACTATAAAGATATAAACAGTTATTATTTACATCATCAAAACTCACTCATCATCAAAAGTCTATTACTACCGCTCTCCCATTCAAAATATTCTAATAAGTTCGCAATTACTTTTTTGCAGCGGCTATTAAGCATATTGTATACTTCGCACTAAAAGAGGTTCTAAAAAGAACAATGTTTGACTGCGAGGTCTGCTAGTAAACATTTTTAAGCTTAAAGTATCACAAACACTACTTATTTAAACCAAAAACTCGTAATACAAAACTAAATTGTCAAAACGAATGACAATGTCAGAAAATATATGTGGTTTGGTTTGGTTTGGTTAAGTTAGTTTAAAATATCTAATTTTTAGTTAAACTTCACTGATTCATGCATTTGCTTAGATAAACATTTTTTATGATTGAATATAATTTTCTGAAGTATTATTTTGAAAATTCGCTAATGACAGGGGCTGCTGAATTTTAAAATACTGCTGTTATTTGGCCTCCTGTCAAGTTGAGTTTTCTTCATCGCAAGTCAGTAAACAAGGTCTTCCACAGTGTTTACTTGCTGGTAGCTGGTATTATAATAAACCGAGGTTATTTTTCGGCAACGAACTCTTTCTAGATCAAGGTGTTAACCAATCGTTTTTTTTCACCAGTATTCGAAAATAAAAATACCTCTTCGTATTATGTGATTAGTTTTTGTAATACAATAGTTTAAATGATTGTCAAGTACCATTAAAAAAATAATACAGTTCTTTCCAAACTCTGGATTTGAAATTATTAAATAATATAAATTTTTGGTTTTAATAGCGATAAATAACGTCTGAAACAAATATAAACTTTATGCTATATACACGAGAAAAAAAATATTGTCCAAAAAAAATAAAAAAAGCCTAAGGAAAACTATTTTATGTACTTTAATAACACTAATTTAATAATCAAATACAATTTTTGTTTATTTATTTAATTTTTGCAATCAGTTTTGTAACTTTTCATTAATATCCTTGGTGTGTGTTTATGGTGGCGATTTCAAATTAAACGTACCCCAGGAACGATAATGGATTTTCAGGGTTTGTTATGAAGCCTTGGCCAAAATCATTGCAGATATTTCACAACACGTTTTTTCTAACACGTAACCCATTCAATTTTTAAACGATTTTTTTTTTCATGTATAAAAAAATATTTTTATTTTATTTTTGATATTTCTATGCAAACCTGCTTGCTTGATCAGTTTAATTAAATTTTTAATAAAGCCACTACTAAGGGTACTAATAAAGTTTGTAAACTATCTTGTATATGGTACCAAAAACTGGAGTATCTGTAAAATAACACACACGATAGGTAAATAATAAATTTTAGTACTGCAGAAAAACATTAAGATTAAAGTTAATTAACCAAGATTAGATTTTTTCAGTTTTATACAGTTTTTTTACAATATTTTGAAGTAATCACTTGTCACTCAAAATTTAAATATATTAATTATGCGATCCAATTGTACCAACTTAATTCTTTGTAAAATAAAATAAACTACTTTGAAATTAAAATGACAGACACATCTATCACTGTCAAGGATTTTGTCGTTGGACAGACTATATTTCCCTGAAATGTCCGACGCATTATTGCCGGACCCTGTATATAGAATCAACTTAACGGTCTTTCTGCCAAAGAGCAAGGGAAAAGACACCACCTACCTGCTGAGCCTTATGCAAGGTCAGAACTTCAATGTAAGGACATCGAGTTGGCGAGTCATCAACTCGAGGGAGGAGGGTCATGGTCAGGTCCTCACAATAGGAATTGACCTCAAATCCAAGGAGGCAATAAAGAAAGAGGGACATATCCTCTATACGGGACAATACCGGTATCAGGTCTAAGGAGAGACCAAGTTAAAGAAGTGGAGAAAATGGGGACAGATCATCCAGCCTCCACCCTCCACCCTCCACCTCACGGGTTCCTCAGCCGGAGGCAAGCTCCTCGACTGTGAAGAGCGGCACGGAGGGCCAAACTCCAACCGTGGAAGGGTGTGTACCCTTGGAAGAAGAACTGTTGTCAGAGGAGGATGGGAAATACCCTGTCCCCTCTACAACAGGGGTATGATGGGTTATAGATTGTGTGATGACTCAAGGAATGGGGACACAATAGATCTTTAAGGTCGCAGTGATTAACCCCCCTCTTACTCATTCTACATCCTACATCAACTTAACTTTTAAGTTTAGTTTTGAACTAGTGAATAAAATATATGAGAATAATAACGATATATCTGAAATAGATAAATCATTAATAATTGTAACACTGGACAAAGTTACACAAATATTAATATAAAGAAAAGATTGGGGTCCAAGGGCGATGTCAAGGATGATTCCATCCCTCTGTGTATATGCGTAGCCATAAAGTTGGATTAATTAAAGATGGCAAATCAAATTTGACATTTAAAAAAATAAATAACCTAAAAATAAACTAATGAATATTTCGTTCTCTCTTTCAGAATTAGAATGTTTCTTAAACTGCTCTTAGAAAATGATTAATTCAAATTAATTTACTTCAAAAATCATATACGTATCTATATGCTTGTGCATGTTAATTAATTATAAATATTCTTGCTTAACAACCTGCACCGTGCATAATATTATGGTAAGGACAATAATAATTATAATTTTACATTGCTGGTGTAAAATGCGAGTAGTAATTTATTATCGAATATCGAGTATTCGTTTATGCAAAACGAATGGAAGAAAATTACCGTATGATCGAAAAAAAAACGGCGTCCAGTTGGCTTTGAAATGACGACTCCATATAAATTTTCATTTAAAATGACAGCGATCTTCATTATTAAGCCGTCTCTGCATGTATGGTATATCCAACAACAGTACCAAAGCAAATACCCAATGTAATTACCACACTTCAAAAACTTTCTTTAAGTACCCACGTTCATCACAATCATTCTTTATTGTTCAACATAATAATTAAATGAATATTTATAATAAAGCATTCATCATTGATGTAACGATAAATGAAAAGTATGCTTTTGTATTCGATATCGATTTGAATTCAATTTAATATATGTAAGTAAGTCTTTTCAATTTTTATCATTACACCTTATTGTTCAACATGTGTATTTTAATGATGCGATGTTTTTTATTTTAAAATGTAAAATACTAATATTATTGACGAACAATGTTGCCGGTTTTATTACGTTTAGTTTCCTACACTTAGCTAGTTAGAGATTAGTTATATTTCCTATACTTAGCTAGTTAGAGATTAGTTTATATTTTAACTTGTTTTAACATTTAAAAATTTATGATATACAATAAAAGTAGAATAAATTAATCTATTAGCAAAATAACGCAGGAACGAACTCTTACTAAGAAAAAAAGATTTCGATAAGTTGACTCTATAGCAGTCATGACTGTCATGACATATGGCTGAGAAAGTTGAATATAAGAATTAAATTATTTAAAATAAGAATTCATATGAAAAGTCCAGGTAACAAGCGTCTACGGAGAGATGTTCTTATGAACTATAATAGAAGAACACAGAATAGGATAACACATAAGATTCAGATGACATCGATGATCTACGAATTAAGTTCCTTATTATGACTGTGTTCACGTCGTTTAATTTCTTATATGTCTAATAACTCTATTCCATTCTAGGACTTTAAAAATAGGAATGCCATCTGTAATTAAACCGGCTTCTTTTATACAAGGATGGACCGAATCATCCTTGATATCGCCCTTGGACAGTGCTTCCATTATTATTAACATTCGTTTTACCTTTTTCGGATGTATTACAGTTAATGATGTGTTACGTTATTGGTTTATTTGAGATATTATATTATATGCGTATATATTTCGTCCATCATAGCAAAACTAAAGCCAGCTACAATAAACTGGTAATCATTTGGAACATTACAATCAATTATATCACCCTGGAACTTCTGGTAGTTCACTCTTTTCGAAAATAACATGATAATAAAATTGGCATGGAGATTATTGAGTGGAATTCCATCATATTTAAGACTGACATACAACGCTGGACAGCAAAATGGTGCCTTAAATTGAAGGAAAAAAAATCAGTGGATATCGATTTCACTAATAAACCAATCTAGTATAAGCCAGTATATATAAATCAACAAGTAGTTCTTTATGAAACTACAGCTAAATATCTTGGCATAACATTTGATGCTAAACCCAAGTGGAAATCGCATGTGAAGAACTCAAATTAAAGTACAGAATGAAAAAAAAAAAAAAAAAAGGAAAATGAAACATTATCCAAAGATTCCAAAACAATGTACTACGAGGTATTGTTCACGCACCGTGGTACATTCATAATAGCAATATACATAAAAACTTAGAAGTGAATGATGTCTACAACGTCATTAGGAAATATGCGTCTCTTCATGACTTAGAAGAGAGGCTCCATCAGCACATCAACATCGAGGCCCGCCAGCTCCTGGAGAGTGAGGCATAGTTAGAAGACTGAAAAGTACAAAACTATTCAAACTAGTGTAGTGAAAAGTAATATACTACAGCTCAGTGCATTCTAACATAGTGCTAAACAGAACTGACAGAACCAAAATTACTATCATAGGATTAGTGTTTTGTATTTTAACCGTAGCAAATTAAGTCAAAAACAAATAGTTTATTAGTGTAATTTTATTAGAATGCTATACTAAATTGCCAAAAGGTGATTTAAAAAAAATATATATATTTAAGCCTAGAATTCAACTTAAAAAAAGGATTTTCGATAAGTCGGTCAATTTTTGAACACAAAAACAAAACAGTTTAAGTAAATATCAGGATAATACAGGAGATTTAAGTAACAAACGTAGTCTACAAAATTAAATATTCAAATAGCAATGAACAGGACACCTAAAGAAGAACTGACAAACGATAGACGATTAAATTTACATAGTGGTACTGGAGAATCGTAAAAAGACAGAATATTTCCTAATCTAAGCTGACGACATTTGAGAACAAACAGGTACAAATGGAACCGTGCAGTTGCATCGCAGTGCATCACAAGAACGAAACAACTGGCACAAACGAAAGAAGAATATGCAAGGGAACAAAGGGGCAAGACTAGAATATCACGATAGTAAATATTTATTGATGAAGATTTATCGACAATAAGTGACCAAAAAGTTAGAATATGAACATATTTATTATATACTATACAGGGTAAGTTTACTACGATATTCTCTATGGGTATCTCGGAAACTACTGAAAATAGAGAGTCGGTTAAATGGGGAAAGAATTGCAGTTTTGTGGGGTTATAAATATGACTATAACTCGGTAATTTTTCGAAAAAAAACTTATAGCTTATATCGCTGAAAAGCTTAAAAATTGGCGCTTTTTATGAAGTCATGGCCAACTATGGTTTCCGTTTAAAAAACATATGATTGTGTCACATGTCAAAAATTACAGGCTTTAGAAAAAACAGGAGAACACAATCTCATTAAGGATGTGATTATTCTACAACTTTTATCTGAAAACTTTTTGACTAAAATAGATTATAATGGAATTGGGACAATTTTTAAAATAGCCAAAATTTGTCTTTTTCGAAATATCTAATAAGCAATGAACTTTTTCAAAAATCTGAAAGGCGCATATTAATGACCCCACAAAACTGCAATTTTTTCCCCATTTAACTGACTCTCTATCTCCAGTGGTTTCCGAGATACCCATAGAGAACATTAAAACTGTTAAACTAAAATAAACCAAGTCTAAACCACCAATTGAAGGGCCCAGGGAAAGCATGATAAGCGTCATTTTACTAATTTTGCAGGAGAGCACTGGACGGCTGGTGGTTAGCAGGTGCTTTCCGTGTATTCCATATTTTTACTAGGCATATATCATAGGATTTGGCAACTTATTGCCCTGCAGAGTTTATATACACTTTGTAGAAACCAGTTAGCTTTACTATAATATTGTAAAATCCTAAAATTAAGAAATTGGCGCTTATCAAGATTTTCTCCTAGACCTTTCAATTGCAACAACGTGCAATTGTGCTGTTTTTTTAAACGTCGAACAGGTAAACATGATAATTTTACAAGAGGAAGATCACCGTCAAACACTCTACGTACATGCACTCGCCGTGTATTGTGTGCTTTTCTTTATAGCCGTTATCGGCGCTAGGTTTGTTGAACCCGCTGGAAAATGGGTCAGTAAGATAAAGCATTAAATACAACACGAAGATTAGTTTTTTTCCAATTTAACACGTGTGTGGTAAATTCTTACATAAAAGTTTAATTGCCGGACACGAACACACACAATATTCTTATTAGTGTGCGCGTTTTTATTCGAAAAATAACAGTTAACAATACTTAATGTATTTTAGGCGTCGCATAAAATCACAAGTTTATATATGATATTCATTCTATTCAGATTGAAATTTTCTGACAAATAAAGAAAAAAAATACAGAGGAAAATTAAAAATCAAAAGTTCTATAGGGGGTATCTAGTAATTTCCGGTTAATGAGATGGTGTGACGGAAGTGAAGTGAAGGGAACTAATTGAATACGTTAATCAATCCCCATTTATGCCATCTACTAACAAACCACAGAATTAAGAGAGAATTAAAAGAATTAAGAAATTAGAGAATTAAGTTATTCTGCCAACGAAAAAGCCTATGAGCTAGTTAGGTAAGGATCGTCGGTATACTATCTTGGTCCAGAACCAGTACTGGGAATACCCAAATATATGGCCCATAGTGCACTTAAACTTTGGATCAGGGAAAAGCAGAGTGTCCACTGGAAAAACAGACAGGGGTACAGGCACAGCAAGGCCTTAAGGAATAAAGTGCAGGAATCAAGTGCAGATTACAACAGGCTTATTGACAGGACACATGGCTGTCAAGTGTTACCTGAACAAGCACAACACAGGTTGAGCTTGTTCAGGTAACACTTGCAGCAAAGACTTCCTTGATACAGATCAAGGAAGTCTTTGCTGCAGACTGGAAGTCTTTGCTGGCAAGGAAGTCTTTGCTGAGTGGTATCTGCGATAAAGATCCTGAAACAGTGGAGCACATAATGTGCCACTACGAGCCTCTGGATCGCAAGCAACACTTTTTATTTGGGAAAGCTAGGCTAGAACCGGAGGAACTATGCTCCCATCCTATCAAGGGCCTGCATAAGTTGGTGGAAGGTACCTATAGGAAGGTATAGGAGAATGGTTGCATATATAGAAAGGGGACAAACACAATAGATCTCACAGGTCGCAGTGTTTCCGGCAGAAGACGGCCCCTTGAAAAAAAATAGTTAACTGAAAAAAACAAAATAGTTATAGGGATGAGCCACTTTTGAAAAACAACCGGTATGTACGAGGATATGTCTCTAAATTTTGAATGATTTTCAGCGAAAGTTAATTAAAATTAAAGCAAAAAAAAATATTAAAGAAAACCTATTCAAAATAATGGGGGTTGGGTGGGGGATAACGTTTAAGTTAAGTTTTTTCCTTTATTTGGGCAAATTTATTCACGAGTAAAAACCTACTATCAAGCTGCTTCCTAATTAAATCTGACGCATGAGAATTTAAAAAATATATATTTTATTTTTTAAATTTGTATCACTGGCAAATTGCACAGACTTTTTTCCATATATGAACCCTCCACAAAGGTATAGATATTATTTATATTATGCATGCTTTTAAAAGCTCTTAGCAAGCTTACTTATAATACTTTAAAAGAAATGGCATAAGTATGCACACAAAGTGAAATATCTGTGTAAGTAAAATGTTAAAACATGGAAAGTGCTCGTTAAAAAAGGATTTTCGTTGCCTTGAAAGAACACTCATTATTATTACTATATTCACTACCTAATAATACTTTTGAAATTACATTTCTTTTCAATAATTATACTTTTGGAATATAATAGATAATATAAATAATAAATGTACGCCTAAACAATAAACAATTATACAGGATGAGTCTTAGATAAGTGCGAATATTTTAAGGGCTGATAGATCTCGATAAAAGAATCATATTTTCTCTTTACCGTTTTTCAAATAAGTCTAAAATAACCGAGTTAGTTTACTTTAAAAATTATTATTAGTAATAATACTCTAATATTAAACTTTAAAAATTAGTTAGTAGTAATTATTATTTACTTAACTAGATCTGTTCTAGTTTTTTTTCTTGTAAATTTAATCTACTACTTATGTTGCCATATTATCAAGAATTTGTTTTTAACTAAAAATTTGAAAAAAATCCAAGTAATTTTACAAAAAAATTCAAATTTTCCATTTTTTTTGCGAAAAAAACTAATAATCGTGTTTCTCAGGTCGAAATATTGCCCTTATTTAAGACTCACTCTGTATATCAGCACAAGAATAGGTAAAAGGTATAGAATCAAAACAGAAAGAAGTCAATGGAACTACATTGATGTATGATTACTGAATATTGAACAATTAATAAATATGTTAGTTTTTAACATACCTATTTATTAAAAAGTAATTATTATACTAATCAGATTAAGTCCATGTAAGATAGTACCATTTGATCGAAAAAAAAACGGCTGGGGAATGACAATCGATAAGAATTTTGACGAGGTCAATCTGTAGGTAAAAATTAACAATAATTATACCGTATGATCGAAAAAAACGGCGTCCAGTTGGCTGGGAAATGACGATCAATGGCATTTCCCATATAAATTTATATAGAATGACAGCAATCTCCATTTCACAGCCAACGCTGACGCCGTTTTTTCGATCTTGGTATAAAGATTAAAAAAAGAGAACGTTTTCTACACAAATCCATTTCCAAAAAATTATTTATTCTCGATTTTTAGAAATCATCTTTACTTGATATAAAATTGGCCTTCTTACCAAAATTATCATCGTCTGTCATTTCTCCAGCCCTTTTTGACGGCGTTTTTTTTTCAATCGTATGTTAGAAGCACACTATACAGAGTTAAAATAAAATAAAAGAACGAGAAAATAAAATAAAACGGGAATATCAGGAGCATTGCTACTAGGGATATCGGCAGATTGGAGGAAGAACACTGGTTTGCTCGATGTGTATTTGAGATATTTATGACATTTTTTGCCTAGAAGAGCCCAAAAATAATTACTTCCCTAACACCGATATTCCAAAAACACAAACTATAATTTAATATCTCACCGTAAGACTGACTAAAAGACAATATAATATGCTTCTCCACGAATACCACACAAATAGGATGAAGCAGGGTGAACCAAAATTATTGAGTATTTTTTGTGCGATTGACAATTTTCTAATTGCCATATTGTATATATTATGTGTAATTGCCATATATAAAAGAAGTCCTTAAAATGAATATAACGTTTTAATTATTTCCATTTAAACAATGATATATTTTCAACAGATTAAAAAAGGAAGCAGTTTCTTTATTCAAATTTGTATAAATAAATAATAAACTGTGTGTGCCTATCATTTCCAATAAAGATATATTTCTTTATTTTTTAGTTACTTCAACACCGACAGAAGTGAAAACTTCTTAGATATTACCCTTGTTTATATATTCTTAAAGTTGTTCAACCGACTAGACAAAATGTGCTGCCAACTGGAGGACAAATCGTGAACCTTTCGGGGCGGAGTCAAAAATATCGATTATTTTCGTTATTTTCCTCAGAGTAATGTAATAATATAGCCCCGGGTTTCTGCGAACTTTAATAATGATCAGCTGATTAAGAAATTTAAATAAAACTTTATTTTATTGTAAATTGTGGATTATTTTTGCCTGTTATTTTAAGAATTCTAAACCGTATTAACAAAGAAATTATTATTTCGATATGTTGGTACATTATTTATAATTTATGATAATGCTAATTGCTGTTAATTAATATTTTAAAAAAAAGTTACATACCTATTTTAATTTGATTTAATGCAGGTTTATAAAAGAATCATTTCATTCTTAGATTATTTTATTCTAAGTTGAGCGCTTTACGAATTTTACGATATTTTTTTTGAAAACATAAAACTTTTTACATTTTTGATGCAAACTAATTGGTATGGTACTATTGGTATGGGAATTAGCCAAGAAAGAAAAGAATTGGCTATAACTTGTAATTTTTCGAAAAAGAAAAACATATTATACCTATATCGCTGAAAAGCTTAAAGAATGGCGCTTTTTATAAAGTCATGGCCAACTAGGATTTCCATTTAAAAAAAACATAATGTTTGTGTCATATGTCAAAAATGACAAGCTTTAGAAAAAAAAACAGAAAACACAAACTCATTAGGTATGTGATTATCTACAACTTTTATCTGAAAACTTTTTGTCAAAAATACCATATGATCGAATAAAAACGGCGTCAGCGATGGCTATGAAATGACGATCGATGATATTTTCCATATAATTTTACATATAAAATGACAACGATCTTCATTTCATAGCCATCGTTGACGCCGTTTTTATTCAACCATACGGTAGATATATAATGGAATTAGAGACAAGTTTTAAAATAGCCAAAATTTGTGTTTTTCGAAATATCTAGTAAGCCTTGAACTTCTCCGAAAAATCCGAAAGGCGCATATTTATGACCCCACAAAACTGCAATTCTTTCCCCATTTAACCGACTCTATCTCCAGTAGTTTCCGAGATACCCATAGAGAACATCGTAGGAAACTCATCCTGTATAGTATTTAGAAACTATTATTTTTATTTGACTAGATTAATTTGATTAATAAGACTCGATTAATTTAATTTAAAATAAATTTGATCAGATTTTTTTTCGCATATTCTACTACCAGAAAACCAAAATTATACATATGATAACGCACTTTTCAACGAAGTTGAAGGAATATATAGCGTATCAGCGTATCTATCACAATACTTAATAGAATTACTACAATTAGAAGAAAAACAAAAAGAAAAAATACCCAAATACCTTCACCTACTACTCATCTACAAAATAAACGAAATAATCTCTTATACAAACACTACACAACTCTACTTCTTGTATTTTACACTGGAAAAATTATAAACTTACTAATTAATCAAACAAAAAGAAAAAATAACCAAATTATCCCTTCACCTACTACTTAACTACAAAATAAATAAACTATAAAAACACTACTAAACTATTTCTGGTATTCTACACTAAGCATTATAATCAAACTTAATAAAATTAATCTAATTTTACACTACAACCACTACAACTATAAAGAAATAAGAACATTTTTTAAAACTAGAAGAAACAGAACTTCGATACGTGCGACCAGTATAATAGATCAAGCGGACAAAGAATATAAAATACTTTAAAAATGTGCATTCAGAAAGAAAAAATATCTCGAAAATTATCTAAACAACCATTTTTTTTTTCTTATCAGTGAAAAGCATCGGCCTCGTCGGCCTTGCGGAATTGTCGGGTATTTACAATGGTCGAATTGTATAATTACCAGCTTTTATAGCATATCTAATAGACAAAAAGTATCTGGTCGATTAGTAACCAATTGGCATGGTCCGAAAATTATCGATTTTTATTTTCTCTGTTTTTATTGGTCGCTTCAAAATTCAGAGTAACAAAAAATATTTTTCTGTAGTAAAAGACTGTGAAATACGCCCCGCCATCTGGTGCTTTACATCCATAAACGTCTTAGGTTGAGCTACTTTAAAAATTCATATACAAGGATATTACATTAGGTTAATTTTTTCGATTTTTATTGTAATGTAAAGGAATGTATTAATTTACATATTTTAATAATATATACATAATTTTATGCCGACTTTTAAATTAACTTCATGTAATTGAGTAAAACATGATGAAAAAAGATAATATTTATTATTTAGTGTTAAAAAAGAGAGATTTGTTATAAATCGATAGTTTTACAGATTTTTGCTGGTCGATGAACTATAACAACAACCGTAAAGTTTAGAATTTAACAGTTACTTCACCAGAAAACATAAGACTTGCTCGAAAGCAAGGTTTTGTATAAATTGTGTAAAATAGATTTCTTTTAAACTTAATTTTTTGTAATGCCCAATATTTTATATGAACAAAAAACTGCAATGAATCAATAGTATATGATATACAATAGATGATAATGATGAAGATTTGTTTACTGTTTCACACATTAGCAAGGAGGAAGCCAGAAAAATGCATGGTTCATTTACAAATATGTAATAATTATTTTTTTTCAAATATGCGATAATTATTTGGAGTAGTGTATTAGGAAAGTTAGGATGTACTCTCTTAAACCTAAAGCCTATAAAAAAATTAATAAAAGTGGAGAAAATTAAGAGAGAAGTAAAAAAGCGGTATCAATTGCGGTATCCACCTTGTATCGCTAAGGTTTCTAATCTAGAATCATTTTCTGTTAATTTTAAGACAAGTCAGTCTAAATAATGAACTCTATTACACAATTTATTTAAAAGCTTAACATCGGCCAAGTTAATTATTGCTAGCACATTTCCGGCCTCGGCTTATTATTATAAATTATTTATAAATTTACTGTAGAGTGCTTGAATTAACTTATGTAAGGATGAATAAGGAAAAGGTGTAATTTAGTTAATATGCATATATAGATACTCTTCGTTGCTTCTCTTTTTTAGTTTTCTTTAACTCTGTTTTGTTCTATTGCCAATTGAATGAAATTGTCAAAAAAAATCTTTTGTTTATTTAAAAATATCTACAAAAACAATAATTACTTATAAAATATGTATAGTAAATTTATATCAAGCACACCATACTTTCTGTATAATATTATGTTATTTACATTATCACCACAGTGAATAATGACGATATCTTCAAAACTATACCAGAGATTCAGATGAGATTTGGTGTAGTTAGTTACTCCTTACTCGACATAGACGCTCAATAAGAATGAATTTTGGTTAAATCCCGTCCAAAGTACCAATAGTTTTTTAATATAATTCGGAAAATTGAGAGAATCCCCATTTAAAAATGCTCGACGATGACAGTAAAACTTCATAATACACACGGCCTTGAATAACGGTCGCGAGACGGCCGTGACTCGCGTGGTAGCGAGAGGAAAAGTGATAACGGTGGTGTTGCCAGAGCTACCCCCTCTTCTACCCCCTTTGTAAAACAATTTAACTCCGCTATCTCGTGATAATCCACCCCGATGAAAAATAAGCTTGTGGCAACACTGGCTAACAATTTGTACCATACGGCTAAGAAAATCACTATAATCAGAGCTATAATAAACTTGATACTGTACCAACCTTGATGTGTACCAATGGTCTGGTTGTGTGCTGGGAAGTAAATTTTCATGCATATTTTCATCGATAGGTCTGTCGCTTCTGAATAAGAGTCTAGGTAAAGCATCTAGCTCATTTGCCAGCCCAGAATTAGAATTTAGATTTAGGAACTCATATCTTTATTAGACGACACTGTCATGTTTACTTCAAACCAATAATCAACGAGAATATTCGTATAATTTAATAAAATTGCTGTAAATCACTATAAATAGTGAATTGTTTGCAATTAAACTGTAATTTCTGTATTATTAATCCGGTAAATGAGGGAGATAAACAATTTTGTGATTGATTAAATTTTATTTTTCATCATCTCTGACAACATTCTGAGAATTCGAATAATGAATTGAATAATGACAAGACAAGTGACATCTGTCTAAAAAAGACAGTAATTTAGAGTGATAATTTGGATATGTCGTAGAGCGTATTGTAAAACCAGGCTTATTACTTTGAATAAGAAGACTAAGGAAGGAGCATATCAAAAATCATAGGTCCACCGCGATAGGACTCAAATATGGCCGACTTAAATTCTGGTTTATATTTGCCGTTCTAATTTTATTTAAAAAATGTAAAACTATGATGTAGGGTAGACGTGGGGTAGACTCAATATTTTTTTTTATTTTACGTTGTAAATAAATGTTGGTAGTTATTAAAATTGTTATAAAAACATATTATTATAATAAAAATAGATAAGTTTTAATAATTATTTATTAACACAAACATCCGAGACGCTACTGAAGCAGGTAAGTCAAATTGACGTATCTAAATTCTTTGACATCTAATCTTTGACAAGTAGTAAATAAAAGCAAAAATGCAAGAAAAAATATATAATTAGTTAATATAAGTGAATTTCATAAATGATCGGTTTACTACACGTATGTATATTATATAGTCACTTACTAGCGAGAAGTTGTTCCATTATTTCACACATTTTTGCCGAGATCTACCGCACGCTACACAACCAACTATTTTAGAGTCTTTTTCGACAAATCGCGATAGTGTCACTGTTAATTTAAGTTCTGCCACAATTTCCATCTAGATTTACTACCTTTATACAACTATCAGTAGTAGAATAAAAATAAATAACATAAAATAAGTTCCGTAAAGACTGACAAATCCACAAAATTTCAAATCAAATTCAAATGTGCCAAATGAATCGTCAAACAGAACTGTCAAGAATCCCCACCCTAGAGTCCTTTTTCCGCCCACCATGCATGAATACATGGATAGCATTATGCTCCTTCCTTAGGCTTCTTATTCAAAGGCTTATTATAATACGCCTAGGCTTTTTCAAAATGATATTGTAAAACTATAAAAATTTCACAATAAGACTGAAAATCTTAGGCTTATTATAGATACACAGTGACAATTTGGTCACTATAAATAGTGAATTGTTTGTAATTGAACTGTAATTTCTGTATTATTAATCCGGTAAATGATGGAGATAAACAATTTTGTGATTGATTAAATTTTATTTTAATATGAAACTTTTGAGAACAACATTCTGAGAATTCGAATAATGAACTGAATAATGACAAGACAAGTGACATCTGTCTAAAAAAGGCAGCGATTTAGAGTGACAATTTGGTTATGTAAAATTTAAAGTGACAATTTTAATTATCCAAAAGAAATACTTATTCTTTGAGTTTACTGGTTGCCTAACGAATAACATAATTTAAAAATAAATCCCCAACATGAATAATGAAAGAACATTTAAAGAAAAACAGGCCAGACAAAACAAATTGTTGGTTAGTAGCAGTTAGTAGTAGGTAGTAGTCAGAGATATACCGTATGATCGAATAAAAACGGCGTCGGCGATGGCTATGAAATGAAGATCGCTGTCATTTTATGTGTAGATTTATATGGGATATGTCATCGATGTTCATTTCATAGCCATCGCTGACGCCGTTTTATTCGATCGTACGGTAGATATAGTAGTATTTTGGTATAATGGCCACAGCTGCCAGAACTATCCGACCTACAGTAGGCAATATGTCCAAACCAAGTTGCAAAAAATAACATCCACAGTTAGCATTTATGGCAATAACATTAGATTGGAAACATATTAGTTAAGAGGAAATCACATAAAACTAACAAAAAACCTTATTCGGAGTCTCTTTCGAGGGGCTGTAAAACGAACTTTGCGCAAAACCTACATTTTCAGTTAATTTGTGTCCAATAACTGCCTTTTTTCTACAATTTTTTAAATAGTAGGCGTTGCGTTCAAGTGACACAGTATTATAACAATTGAATCGGACGACCTTAGCTTGCTGTCAATAATTATTGTAAAATTGTCATAATGTGTTTTACGTAGATTCCCGGTTGCGGTAAATTTAATGTCAAAGTAAGTAAAAAAGGATCTTTTATTTTGATTTTTTTGGATAAAAACTAGGTAAAGGTCAAAGTAGAACATAATCATTTACGGTTTTTTTGATAGTGGCATATATTCTATCTTAGAAAAGTTAAGTCAAAAAAATCGCAAAAAATCGCAACTTTAAACTTATTTGAAGCGTATGTCTCCATGCGTATGTGTATAGTAAGATCCTTTATGTGGATACTTCTCATAAATTAATTGTTATAGTAGTTAGAGAAGAACTTGAAATATAAAGTTACGTAATTTTTCTCAAGATTTCCGAAGAGGTATGTCATAAATGTCAAATGACATTTTTTGACAAATTGAAAAATTTTGAGAGTACCTAATTTTTTAAATTAAATGAAATGGATTTTTCTTTCAGATTTAAAAATGTACACTTCGTGACCATTGCTTCAAGCTGTTATAAAACAAAATATCAGTAAATAGTAGGTGGTAAAATAAAATTTAGATATTTTTAATAGGTATAAGTTCTGTTATTTTCGAAATCGTCATTGTTTAAGTCTCAGAATATTGTTACTTATTTAAAATATAATAATAAAATATTGTTCACATATTGTCTGGTATTATTAGAGACCCAACTTATTCAAATGACAAACTATCTTGAATAAAAGTTCGACTGGATTAGTATACTTAGGGTTTTCTTTTATACATTGACACCCCCTTTATCTTTTTTATTTGATGTTTCCGAAAACTGTCTCAAATGAAAGTGGTTTTGAATAAATTTGCCAAAAAAGTCTATTTCGCATATCCAAAGTGCTTCAAAAAATCTGGGCGTGGTTCAACTATCTTATTTCAAATTAGGTATAGGATATGCTACATAAAAGTAGTTAGGATTTTTAGAAGAAAATAAAAAAAAATAAATAAAAAATTGGGTACTAATTTGGAATAAGAAAGTTGGGCCACGCACAGGATTTCTAAGGCACCCGGTATATGCAAAGAAGACTGTTTTGAAAAATGTATTCCAGACCATTAAACTTTTATTCAAGACACTTTTTTCGAAAACGTCGAATAAAAAGATACAGAGGATGTCAATATATATACCTAACCTAACAAACCCTGTATATGCCGGAGGAGTAATAATTGCTCAATATATGTCTGTTTCGTCTTGGCTCTGCCAAAAATCGTAAAATTTAATGAAATGTAAAATATTCTTACCGCATTTTGGTAGCTGTATTAGTCAAAAGATGATTTTTCCATTTTATGAATCCCCCCCACCACCCCCAGCCAATCTCAAGTCAGCCAAAACTAACTGGGTTCACGGGCTACTGGCATAGAATGTTTTTACCAAATTTGAATGAAATCGTACAATAAAAGAATTTTTGCAACATACTTCTGGATTTTTGCCCACTGTGCGGCCGGGTGATAGAAGATAGAATTACCGTTTTTAATAAAAATTAAAAAACATTATAAAATTATAAACCTAGAATAGTATACGGTTTTATAGTGACTCTAATTTTTTTGCAGTCTATAAAAAACATTAAGTGATTCGAATGAAATTTTGAGGGTAAAAGTTACTATAAGTGCGACATATTTTAGTGCTGAACTTTCTTTAGCAAAATTTTGTAGTTTGTTGCGACATATTTTAATGCTAAAAAAGTGTCGACATATTCACCAGGAACGTGCATATGGGTTACCATTAGAATATTTTTCTACCAAAAAAAAAACATTCTAATGGTAAATGGTAAATGGCACGTTCCTGGTGAATATTGGCGAAACTTTTTTAGCATTAAAATATGTCGCAACAAACTACAGAATTTTGCTAACAAGAGAACTAAAAGTCAGGGCCGCACATGTTTTTTAGAAAAAATATTCCAGTAATAACCCATATGCACGTCCCTGGTGAATATGTCGAAGCTTTTTTTAAAATTAAAATATACAGGGTGCTACAAATTCGAGGTACGAGCATTGGTATCTCGGAAACCGTAAGAGATACGAAGATGGTTAAATTGGGGCAAAGTTGCGCCTTGGGATGTTCACCAAGATTCTATCAAAAAAGTTTTGAAATTTTCAAGGATTGCTGAGTTTTTTTGGGAAAAACGGATTTTTTTGAAAATCAATTTTATTTTTTCCTGTCGTTAATTTTTAGAAAATCAAGAAACGAATTGCACATTCTCATAGCCACTTTATTAGGGCTAACTGATAGCATTTTTAGATTTTTAAATTATCTGATAATTTGTGGGATACAGAGGCCAACTTGATTTTTTTAAATACGGACCTGCATTTTTTATTTCAGATTTTGAAAGAACTCGGTCTCCTGAGATATGCTACAATGATATGCCACACTTAATATTTTTTTTTGTTTCGGACATTTGAACACAATTTAATTAAACTAATTTCAAGTCCGGCTCTGGTTTTTTAAATATTTTATCTGTTCATCGTTACAATATTGAATTAAACTTAACAATGACGTGAGGTAAAACATTGAATACGGAAAATCAAATGCAATAAAATAATATAAAATTATTGGGCATTACTTGAAGTGATATCAATACATTTCAACATTTACAATAAAGAGCACAGAATGCATTCGGAAATATAAGAAGAAGATATGTTTAAAGAGCTATAAATCAGATTGAAAGAAAAATACATTTGTGCAAGGGACGGTGATAACCCTATCGAACCTGTGGAGCATTGGGAACTAGTTTGTAGAAGTTGATTTATTTATAATAACTACGATTAATATTATGCATATTATTAGATCGTACATGGAGATTTCAAATTCGCAATAAAAAAAGTTAAAAATAATATTTTCAAATTGCTGACCTGGATATTATTTATTTGAATCTTTCAATGGGCTAGATTTTCCTTATTCAATGTTAATTAGCGCTGATCCATATTGTTGAGATGAATATAATCAGATTAAATAATTAAAAAAAACAGAGTCGGACTTGAAATTATTTTAAATAATAATTAAATAGTTTTGTTATTCTTAAGGTACTAAAACAAAAAAAAGTATCAAGTGTGGCATATGATTGTACTCAGGCGACCGAGTTCTTTAAAAACTTGGAATAAAAAATGCAGGTCCGTATTTGAAAAAATTAAGTTGGCCTCTGTATCTCAGAAATTATCAGCTAATTCGAAAATATAAAAATACTGTCAGATAGCCCTAATAAAGTAGCCATGAATGTGCAATTAGTTTTTTGATTTTCTAAAAAGTAACGCCTGGAAAAAATAAAATTGACTTTCAAAAAAATCCGTTTTTTCCAAAAAACTCAGCAATCCTTGAAATTTTTAAAACTTTTTTGATGGCATCTTGGTGATCATCCTAAAGCGCGACTTTGCCCCAATTTAACCATATTCCAAAGAACTCTTTAACCATATTCCAAAAAACTCAGCAATCCTTGAAATTTTTAAAACTTTTTTGATGGCATCTTGGTGATCATCCTAAAGCGCGACTTTGCCCCAATTTAACCATATTCGTATCTCTTACGGTTTCCGAGATACCAATGCTCGTACCTCGAATTTGTAACACCCTGTATATCCCTTATAATTACTTTTACCGTCAAAATTTCATTCGAATCGCTAAAAGCATTTGGAAGAAAATTGTAATCAATCAGAAAAAATTAAGACTTAGTCCCCTGTATCTACGAAACAAAGCAGAATCGGACCTATGCTGATATAAAAAATAAATCTTATTTTTACGAGAGGAATCTCCCCATGAGAGATGGCACATGCTTTTTGAGACACCCTGCATCAAGCATCTCACAGATACTACAGATATTATTTTTCAAGAAGTAAAAAGCGTGGTGTGTGTTATTTATTTTAAATTTAAAGTACCCATAAAAATATCTTTAACAATAATTCATATCAAGCACACCATGCTTTTTGTATATTTTGATCACTATTTGATCAGTAGTCAAATGCAACGAATTAATAAATCAAAGTATAATAAATAATATGTTTACCTTTGATAGATCCACTGGAGGTATGAGGTTGTTGCGACTGAATTTGGGTTTGTTGAATCTCGAGTTTTGTCGAGACATTGTTCCACATTTCAAACATTTTGAAGAAAAAAAATAAAAAATCCTCACTGAACGTTCCTAAAACTGTGTTGTCCCCGTTCGTCCTTTGTCCGCATGCTTTCCAATATCACTTTTAACACAAATTTACGTCACAAAGAGAAGAATACTCCAGATGTAAAGTAGGGCACTACCGATATAGTTTAGTTTTCTATCAACGACAAACAAATAGGAATTTTATTACAAATAAATTTGAAAAAAAAATGTTTCTTTTATACATCTATTAAATTACACTGGGCTGTTGGTAGGCACTGTCGTTAACCAAGTCCTAGCTTCCGATTCATAGTACTGTTAGTCTTGTTTTTGGTACGTTTATAGCAATAGATTCTCCATAGCTTCATGCTAGTGTTCTAATTGTCTTAGTTTTTCCTCTCGCCATTTAAGTGATTTCTATTTTTTTTTTGGTTGAAACCTAGAGAATAGAAAAAAAGTTGCCATCTTTGGTTTTATAATATGTAAGACCATTATTAACCATTAGATTTTCATAAATAGGCAACTGTAATGTTCGACGAATTTCTTTCATTCCTAGCTTTCAAGTTAGTAGCTAATGATAAAATATATTTTTCAAAATAATATTTCGTTGATAAATTAGACATGCATAGATTAACCCTATACCTTGATTTATTTTGGAACAACAAATGTAAACAAACTGTTCTTCATACAGGTTGTTTTGGCAGCAACAACAAGATCAAAAAATATTCAAGAAAGACTTATATAATTTTTAAGGTTTGTCAAAGTCACTCGCCTAGGTTTAGGATCTTCATAAAATCAAAAAAAGTGTTAACCTTGATAACAGCATTTAGACATATCTACGTATCTGTACTAAGGATGTTAACCTTTTTTCTAATGTGTTTTTTGTAATTATTATCTCAAAAATCCTGTGACAACTTTTGTTGAAACTTCTCTGTGTTTCTAGTAATAATGGCCGAATTTAAGCTGAATTAAACTAAAATTATTAACTTATATCTATCCTATCGAACATAATTGGGTAAAAATATGCACCACTAACTTTAATTTTTATATGTATTTTAAGATTTCACAGCTAAATGTTTAAACGAATTATCCTCCGAAATTTGGCTGTATAATTTTATAGGTGCATTTTTGTCAGATATTAAAAATATTATCATATTATATTGTGATGCATTTATATTTTCAAAAATGACAAAGAAAATAATATAAAACAATAAATTAAAGAACTTTATTAGAATGATATATCAACAACGGTTAATTGTATCCTTTCTAGATACATTTTGGTAAATTGACACGTGGACGATGTTTATATTCAGCGTAAGTTAATCTAGATTACTTATATAATCGGTTACATAACATCATCCTAGTCGTTGTGTTATGAAACCAAACACGACTCGTGATTCGCGTTATGTTTACATTTTATCAACGCGATATCCCATGTCCGTATCGAGTAACACCGGGACGCCAGATAGTTATATAATAGTGTTCCGTTGGTGGCGCTAGCAGCGTGTGCTACAGAGGATTACATTGAAACAGATTGAGGTAGGCAGAATCGCGAACAACAGATTACGTAAATTAATAGGGAGGTTGTTCGGGTGGACTTTTAGTTATATAAAAAATGACTTTATATATGCGTTCTAGAAGGCGTTAGAAGTACAAATATACAAAAAATTTCCTCCGGAAATGCGTCAATTTTTGATTTTCCGGACTTTAGAATAGCCGAAATCTGATACGTTAAAACTAGCTTCTGGGATGTGTTTTAGTCATTTTTCTGGACATAGGAACACAAAAAATTGTCTGCGGAAATTTTTGATTTTCATTTTATATAAGAAATGCTCTGACTTTAGAATACCCAAAATCTGTTACATTTATAACAATGTTTGTATTAAATTTTAGACATTTTTCCGATTATAAAAACACAAAAAAAAACTGTGCGGAAACTTTTTATTTTAATTTTATATAAAAAAATGTTCTGACTTTAGAATAGCCGAAATCAGTTACGCTAGTTGTTTCGTTGAATTTTAGACATATTTTCCACTATAAAAACACCAAAAGAAATGGGCGTAATACCCGGGGAGGTCGGCACAGTTTGTAGTGCGTTAGTGCTGCAAACTGTTCACCTCCGCGATCTGGGTTCGACTCCCAGCGGAACTAAAGTGGCAAAAAAATCACAAAAAAGTTTACGGAATTTTGCCTTTTTCATGTTTTAGAACGAATAGTGATCCGCTTCCCGACCTTTAACATAGCTCAATGAATAATATCTATTCTTATCAGCTTAATATTGCTACAATCGCTATAACATGCACACCATTTTTTAAAAAGTAGGCAGTTTATACAATAATATATTCGCCTTATTATATTATCTATTCTACAAGAATTGTTATACCTCCGAAAGATGTTTTACCCCACCCAGCACCCCTATTCGCTCCCGGGTCCCGTAAGCTTCTAAACTGAAAAATGTATGAAAAACAAAGTGCACAAGATGACATTGACACATGTCCACAGGAATTTTTTTGTATTTCTATGCTTGTAAACGCTCTTATAAAACAAATATAAGTTCACTTTTCACGTCAATTTGTCATTCATGTCAATCATTTTCAAGTCAAAGTCAAGTCAAAGCATTTTTTTATGTAAAATAAAAATAAAATATTTCCGCAGACACTTTTTTGTGTTTTTATGTTTAGAAAAATGTGTAAAACACATCCCGAAGACTAGTTTTGATGTAACAGATTTCGGCTATACTAAAGTCCGAAAAATGAAAATGACGCATTTCCGCAGGAAAATTTTTGTATATTTGTACTCCTAACGCCTTCTAGAACGCATATATAAAGTCATTTTTTATATAACAGATTTCGGCTAAACGAAAGTTGAGCCGGTTGTTCTAACATTTGCTTAACATTATCATTGATAAATAAAAAAATTGTAGGTATATTATTCTTACAATACAAGAAATCTTTAAATAAAAACTTCTTCAAATAATTGCAAATGTAGTTTGTTATAATAATTTTAAAGCCTTACAGCGCTTTCAGATGGAGCGGAGCGTCCGCGCCTTCGAGCAAATACCATGAGTTTATATTAACAATTTCAGATGGTCGCGTATGCTCCGTCCGACGGAGTTCGTTCGACGGCTATCTTGAAAAAACACGACGGACGGTCCGTCGCGGACGCTCCGCTCCATATGAAAGCGCTGTTATATTTCATTCTTTTTAAATCGTAATTCAGTATAGATGAATAGTATATTACACACTTTATTTGCTATTGTAGGGAAACTAGGTGTTACTACAGCTTTGCTACAGCCAAGAGATCTACACATTAAATAAATCTCAAGAGGGAAATGAAAACTTTCCTCTTTATCGTTTTAATATATTTATTTGGATAGGTACTATTTTGTTTACAACCACAACATTAAACAAAAACTAGATACAATATTTTATTTCGAAAATGAGAAAAATATCTAGTGGTCTACGTTGAAGTGTTAACATTCAAATCCAGTAAAAATCCTTTTGTCAATTTTGGATTTTTCGTTCCTTCCTTCAAATTTATGTATCAAAAGAAGCCATAATGTTGTCAGATATTGATGAGAACGAAGACCAATTTAATTTTACTGTTTACACAAGAACTTAAAGCAGCAGTAGAAGCAAGAAAAATCAGAAAATAAGACGAGGAAATGCAAGAGAGAAGTAGTGGGCAGGTAGTGTGACAATTTCAAAATTTTTAAATCTCATTTCATAATATAACCTAACCTAACCTAATCTAACCAAACAAAGCAGTTTTGTATAAAGGTAAATTTTGTGCAATTAACTTATTTTCATCCAAAAAATACGTAGTTGTTTTATGTCCACGGAATATTGGAACTCCCTGAATATTTTGTAGATCTGCTTTGGAAAAATATAAAATTAATGAAGAACGGTGATTCCAATACCATTGAGTTATGAAAAACAATTCACAATTAAAAAAAATAAGGACTCGTCTCTAGTAATGCATCATAGCCTTATAAAATTACACTCTAATGGTTAAACTTTTAATTGAAATAATATAAGTATGTATGTTTACTTTGTAATCGCTAATTATACAGGTGCTTAATTATTTTTACACAACTGTGGTTGATGCAAGACTTCTCGATTTCATAAATTATGATTCTACTAATTTCTGTACCCTCTAATTTATAAAAATAACAGATAACATTTTTTTACGAAACTGTTATATCGACATTATTTTATACAGTATACTTTAAATATTGCTAATGTTAGTATCGTGAACTAGAAGATTTAACTTCTGAGATTGAATGGTTATTTCACTATTTATCATTTTAAAATATTTACGTTTTTCTAATTTAGGTATTTTTTCTAATTTGAATATATTACAGATAGTGTATACCGGGTGTTTTTCAAAAATCTCTCACCCCTATAACTATTTTTGTTTTTTCAGACAAAAAACGATATTTGTTATGTCAGTATATGATTTTTTTTACATTATTTGATAGAAAATGACATTCTGAATAGAATGACATATCATATGTCAACTTTCGACATTTTCGCTTAAAAATAGTATTTTAAACTTACAATCTGGAGTGCAATGGTTGTGTTCATAACGACAATTTAACTCGAATTACCAAGTATGTGCTGCTAAATTATTCGTAAAAAATGCTTTTTTAAAATATGCTAATGAGCCACTCTCGTTCCTTTTGTAAAGATTAGTTATGATTAAAAATACGATTTGGGCATCTTTTAAACGCCCAGGAAAAGCCACGAAAAACATTATACGATCAAATCCATTTTTCCAAGGTTTGATTAAAAATTAGTAGTTTTAATACAGCCATGGTAGTCTAGATTGAAATTTAAAACACTTCTTTACGCGCAAATGTCAGAAGCTGCTATCATACGATATGTCCTTCTAACGACTTACTTTATAAAATTCTCTTAATTCTTTCTAATAGAAATTCTTCTAACTTACTTTATAAAATAAAGTAAAAAATGGCTGAAGGTCGAAGATACTATTTAAAAATCAAAGGTTGTTGTTATTTTCATTAACAGAGGAAAGACCAAAACTTGACCAAAACTATTTGTAAACTTATTTGTCATGCACTATCATCAAATGTCAACATTTCAAATATCGTTTTTTTTATCTAAAAAAAATAAAAAAGTTATAAGGGTGAGTGACTTTTGAAAAATACCCGATATACCTATGAAAATCGAAGAAACGAAAAATCTATTATAGAAGAGTTTGGAAGAAGATTATAAAAAGTTACGAAAATGTAAATTTCCAAAAGGTTTTTGTATAAGTATGTACCGCATCTAGAATCTAGATATTCTATGTAAGGAATAATCGACTTTGATTTAGTGTATATTTTAAATGATTAAAACGACTAAATAACCCTTTAAATAGAATTTCTATTTTTTTAAAAGCCAAAAGCTCTTTAAAAGTAAGAACCTTTTTGATCTCGCCTTATTATATATTTAAGGGCTGTTCTGTGTTTCGCTATTTCCTAGTTTCTTTTCATTCTATGCAAGACAAGTCGTCACATCTTCTTTAGGGTATTGATTTTCCTATGTATGGCGTGTGTAAGTGCATCCACTAGAGAAACCTTAAGCTTTCGGCATGCTCCGAGCTTTTCTCGCAGAGCAGCGTCTCTTTTTGAAATTCGATACCGCCAATTCGCCGACAGCGATATAATATGAAAAGTATATGTAAAACGCGCTGTTCTATAAAAATGTAGGTGTTTCTTGTCAGCACATGCCATCGTATACATAAATTTATTTAAGGCTATTATTATTTAACTGATATTTATTTTTTTTGTATAATTTCTTAAAATAATTTTCTTTACAAACACATATGTAATGTTCATAATTCTATACCGCCAGTTTAAATTTTTGAGTGTCATATTATCTACATTTTCTTTCTCTTTCATTTTACTTATTTGATTCCTTCACAAGTCTTTGTGACTTTAGTCTTTGGTATCGTATATTGTAGATTGTATGGGAAGAGGAAAGTTAAGACCTTATAGATCTATTGTGCCCCCCTTTCTTGAGTTATAACTCATCATTCAGTCTCAGGGCTATGACAAAAACAAGTATCTGAGACGGTTTTACTGAGGTTAGTTGCACGTCTCCGATATCAGTCGTACCAAAGTTTTTTTGGCCCAAATAATTGCCGTCTCGGCGCACTCAGTGATGAGGTCTGATGTTTCCCTATTTTCCCCACAGAACCTGCATTTGCCGTTGTTTCTTAACTTCAATCTAGTGAGGAGACAGTGTCCTGTTAAAAACTCTGTGACAATACGAAGATTGTTCGTCTTAAATGAAGGAAATCTTCGATTTTTTCTCGATCGCAAGCCCCGAGAAATGTCTTCCCTTTGCTGGTTATGAATGGAGTCTTCCATGTTCTTAAGTTCTGTTTAAGTTGGTTTCCACTTGGGTAGCAGAACGGTTCTGGTCCAGTTAGTGCCGTCTTAGCTCCTTTTCTAGCTAGATATTTTGCTTTTTCATTACCTTCTATCCATTCTTCATTATCTTCTATCCATATTTTCTTTGCCTAATTTGATCAGCTTCTCTATGCATTCTTTGACAAACTTCGAATTGATGATTAATGAGTTGATCGCTTAAGCTTGACTATCGGATAAGATAACTATTTGTTGTTTTCGATAATTCCTATCTAAGATAAGTTGTAGACATGTTTTGATAGCGTAGATTTCTGCCTGAAGAATGCAGGGTTAGGTGCTCATTGGTTCGGGCTGTTTAGTTTTCGGTCCAAATACTTCTAGTCTATCGTATCGTTACTTTCTGATAAAATTATGGTATCACTTGTTTGAAGCAACGAGAAATTCAATATTGATAAAAGTTATTTATGTTTTACTGAACAAACAGACAGAAATGTTTTGAACCAAAAAGTGTATTTTTTTAATGGTGTAGCTGTAAGTAACATATACAAATATCGGAGCAAAAATTCCATTACTGTCTCAAGATCTACACTCAGATGCCAGATGCAAAAAAAACGCAACGGAGAAATTTTTGGTCAAATCTAAAGTCTTATATTTTTGTTATTTTTAGCCCAATTTTCATGAATTTTTTAGCTAGCTGTATATAATTATATCAAGTTTAATTCGTAAACTCAGCTTTTTATAAACTTTAGTATTTGGCATATTATACAGGGTTAATGGAGGGGTTAGGTTTTTTTACCTTTAAAACACCCTGTGCAATAAATTCGTCTGTAAATTCTCCTAAAATACAATATTACGGTCAATGACTCCTGAGCAATTTATTTTTTGATTCATGTCAATACATGCTTTAGTTAATTTTTTAAGAGCGAAATGAACTGATAATGATCAATTTACAATTTTTTCAATTATTAATAATTTTTGATCAAACTTTTTAATATGACGAGATGGTCTTGGTGACTATTGTCGTAACGTCGTATTATACTGCATTGGATACTCTATACTAAAATAAAAAATACGTTAAAGACTAACGATACAGTCCGGGTTTTAATAAACATTAATGACGATTACAAAACTAACGATATTAAAGGAAACATCTGCAATACTCAAGTATACAAACAGAAAAAAAAAATTGTAAAAAATACCCTAATACTTTGTATTACTGCCCTTGGCTGCTATAACTGCCTGTATACGTCCGTTCATACTGTCATTGAGGCTGCATATATTATATTGCGCTATGTTTTCTCATTCTTCTTTAAGAACCAAGCGAAGTTCATTTAATAAAGATGGTACTGCTTCGCGACCTCTAACCCTCCTGCCAAGCATTTGCCAAACGTCGAACATGATGGGCAGTTCATAGTAGTATAGAGTTTATTGCAAATTGTTGGTGGCAAGTTCAATTTGCCCTTAAAAATTAACCAAGGCCTGTATTATTGCCTTGGTCCAAAAAAAAACAAAATGCTTCTCACCGTAAAATTATATTTTAGGAAAATTTACACATGACATTATTATACAGGGTGTTACAAGGTGGTACAAGTTAAGTTTACACGGGCAAGTAAATTATGGCAAGTATATGTCTGAGAGCACTTCTACCAAACTTGTATAATGTAAACAGTATCCGAAAGCACTCTCCCAGCAAGTCACAAAACTGGCGGGGAAGTGGTTGCGGCGAAAGACGCTTGCAAGTGTAAACAGGTTGGGATAGTGCTCTGGCAAGTTTAAATTTATTTCCGTCTTGTTGAAAGTTTTTGGTGCAAGTGATTTTCGAAGGCGTGCTAAATAACGATATTAAAATCAAATTCTGTAAACTTTGTTATAATGGAGAAACATATGTGGTCGAAAGAAGATACCATCACTTTGATTAATATATTTGAAGGATTTCCGGAATTGTGGCATATCCAATTTTGATATTTTATTGATTATATCTAATTTCGAAATTAGTTGTAGTAAAAAGTTAAAATCGACTGCTGGCATTCGCAGAAAATTGTTTAAATGCTTTGGGTTTTCATTTCTTAATTCTTATAATAACATCGCGTAAGCTCCAAGACTAGGCCTTCTGGCAATCCATTCTTTAAACCATATTTTTTTCTAGATTTTCTTGACTGTTTGCGTAAAATTGCAACAAGAAGAGCAGTGGCTGCAGCTCTCTTTATACGGCGTGACATTTTTCTACTAAACAATATACTTGTGCAATATACACCATACCGTGTATACGTGCATGCAATTTCTTGCTCAAAGCATATGCCTAGAAAGTACTTGTTGCAAGAAATTGCTTTTAAATTTGCTTAAATGTAAACACTATCGCAAGTTACTCTAGCAAGTTCTATCTCAATTTTCTATCCCGTGTAAACTATGCTTTAGAGTAAAAAACAACTCCTTGATTAACCCTGTATAATGTGCCAAGTACTAAAGGTTATAAAAAACTGAGTTTAAGAATTAAAGTTGATATTATTATATACAGCTTGCTAAAAAAATCATGAAAATAGGGCTAAAAATGACAACTATATAACACTTTAAATTTGACCAAAAATTTCGCCGTTTTTTTTGCATCTGAGTGATAGTTAAAATCGCGACACTAATTGGACACTTTGCTACTCGGTACTCGGTATGTAATATACTATTATTATGGTATGTTTCATATCTCACAAGTGTTAATGTACTATGGTTATTGTTATAACTTTATAACTAATACAACTAAATTCTTTTTATTTTAAAATATTTACTGTAGGTTTTTACCGGTATTTGTGATTTGTGGAAATGAGAAGAAATATTGAAGTCTCTCGTGTTTTGCAAATAGCTTCGCGACATTGGAGAAAAAAAACGCAAGCAGTCACCTATAATAATAAGTTCCTGTAATGAAATGTTTAATTATGCGCCCAGAGATACATGATCTCAGAAATATGCATGTAAAATGAGGTTTTTATGATTTCTTAAAAAATTGAATCCCCGAGTCAATGGGGAATTTTTATGGGGAATTTTTATGGGTAATCTTCGTGCCAAAAAAGCTACTAAGTGGATAACATTACTCTTTAAATTTTTTCTATTTGTTTTAAAGTAAGACAGAATTTATGATTTATGATGAGAAAACATTAATTGGTTTTAGTGTTTCTTTAACACAATGATCTCACTGGGATACGTGAAAATTTTTAGAAAAAGTTCTTCCACAATCAAGAATTAGTTATACTGTATAAACAAAAAAACAAATTAAATAAACATGGTATATTCTCTCAAACCACATCACCGATGCAAATCTGATTTGAATTCATGACGTCACTCGATTTACAATACCAACGAGCCCACACGTGTGTTACCGCATGTAACGCTTCAGTGACGTTGTGGGATTTCGAATTTTTAACACTCGTTAACTTGAACTTTGTAGAAAAGATGTATTACATCTTGGGTAAGGTGTTATACCTTGTGTTGGATTTGTAGATAATTTTATCTTATTTACATTTAGTAAGTAATTCCTGTTTTAAATATTTACATATTTTTTATTTTTTGTTTTACAGGGTGTTTAAAAAAACATGTGCCATCTCTCGTAGGGAGATTCCTCACGTAAAAATAAGACTTATTTTTCATATCAACATAGGTCCGATTCTACCTTGTTTCGTAGCTACAAGTGCCTACAAGTAAAACTACAAGTTCTTCCAACTACTTTTAGAGTTTCGAATGAAATTTTGAGGGTATAAATGCGACATATTTTAAAGCTAAAAAGTGTTGACATATTCATCAGAGACGTGCATATGGGTTATCACTGGAATATTTTTCTAAAAAAGCATTACGCCACTGACTTTTTTTCTTTTATTAGTTTAAGCAGTTTAATGCCGATTAAATTTGTCTTTTCATGTTTTGTCGATTTCGGCCTTCTTGATGAGATAAATGAAATTTTATTAATTTGCCATGATCCAAGTCTAATAGCGACCTTTAAAAAAATTTAATATCATTAACTTTAAAATAAAGTTGTTGAAAGTTTTAAATAAGTACTCATTAATTCCTCATCAAAAAATATGAAAGAAAGTTCCCATAAACATGGGTATGGAAACGCATGGGTTTAAAGTCACGTGATGTTAAAACTTTTTAAAATTAGGTTTTTTGTAATTATCTATTATTTTTTAATTTCAAATTGCTGTAGATTGGACTAATAGTAATAATAACTAATAGTAATACTATTTAATAATAAATTAGGTACAATATATAATTTATTAATGTTATTTTTATTTTATTAATTGTGATTAATAAAATTGCGCTTGTCTCATCAAGGAAGCCGAATTCGACAAAATATCAAGAGATAACTTTACATTTTTGACCCTTTTTTAGCATTAAAATATGTAGCACTTATAGTAAATTTTACCCTCAAATTTTTATTCGAATCACTAAAAGTAATTGGAATAAAATTATAATAAATCGAAAGATTATTAAGACTTTAAGACCCTGTAGCTACGAAACAAAACAGAATCAAATCTATGTTGTTATGAAAAATAAATCCTATTTTTAGAGAGATGGCACATGTTTTTTGAAACACCCTGTAAAAGCATACCAGTTTTTCCTTTAAATCATATCAATCATATTAATATCATAACAAAATAATGCATTCATATTTATGTTAGAAATGAATTTAAAATTTTGTAACCCAAAATCGTCGATTAATAGATAAACCATGATAATTTCCAATCAACTGCTGATGATGCTAACATAGTTAGCGAAACGCACTACAGCAGTAAAGTGTCGTAAAGTACAGAAGTGTAGTGTAGTGAATGGTGTTTTATTTTGCTACCAAATTTTGGTTGGAGATTTTCAATGATAAACGCTTACTAGTAAAAACCGAAAGATAATTTATGTACAAAATATACATGTTTAATAATATAATTATTGATTTTGTGTATAGGAAGAACTTAACAAATATAATGTTGAATATAAAATGTATTAGATGGTGGGGACACACTTAAGCATTTACCCTGTAGATAACTGTCAATAGAGCCTATTTTATATTGTAGCATGATCAGATTTGAAAAGAGCATTTAGTATAAAATACTTTTAGTTAAGAATCAATAATTTTCAATTTTAATCTATTTTGAATTTATGAGAATTTTTCGTAGATATTATTGCACGTCAACCTCAGAGTGTTCGAGGTTGCTCGATATCCTTTTATTTTTGGCAACGAAGGTATTAAGATTTTTATAGAAAGTTTAATGATGCTACATAAATGGCTTGGTTTCTCCTTTGCTTTTATATCAACTTACATAATTCGCACGGAAGAAAGCGGTTATGGTAGAAAGGTGAATTTATTGTCTGAACGTAGAAAGGTAGAGATTCGAGATGGTAAGTATGTATATTTGGCAACGCTGATTATCTTCGCGTAAATCATCAAGTTTTAATGATAATCGGAGAAGCTGGTGGAAAGAAATTTTCAAAATAGCTTGTATTTCATAATTTGCTACTAAGTCTTTATACCGGGTGGTGCATCGTCATTGGAAACAGTCAGTCTATTAATTTTACGTAGTTCTAAATAGGTTTTTAAAAGGTTGGCGTATGCTGAATACACATGCCAAATTTGGACAAGCCGATTTTAAGTAATTTAAGAATTACTTAAAGTCGGTTAACATATACGAATGTCTTGTCTCAGTGAAATTGGCCCAACCCCCAAAAACATAATATATGTGAATTTATTCATAAATTAAACACATGCGTTTAAATAAACTACATCTTCCAACAAGCAAGATGCATCTCTAAAAAGGTATAAGACTGGATGTTAGAAAACAATATTTTACTCTTAAAATGGACGTCCAGTAGCCCAGATCTGTCCCTGAAATCTTGTGGCATATGAAGAAACGTTCCAGAATTGCGAATGCCTCTTCGAGAAATTTACAATAGATTTACGTCAGTTGACTGCAAAACATTAGTTGACACTATGTCAAGAAGTATTGGAGCAGTAATCACTCGAAAAGTTGATGGTAACGCAGTGGTAATTTGATGCTATTTGGTTTCGTTGACTTGTTTTAATTAACACTCTTTTTAATTTGTGATATATTTTTTTCTCTGTCACTGTTCTGTGTTGTCTAGGAATCGTTTATCATCATCATATCGAGTAGGAATGGTGTAGTGGTATATTAACATAACAACATTTTTCAAGTTATTTTCTATATTGAATGTTACTTTTTGACAACTTTTTCATGCTGATTTTAAATAAATGAGATATAGAGACCGTTACTTACTTAATAATAACTTAATTTATAGTTATGATAAAAACAGTGTTATTATTATAATTACAAGAAGAATATTGCTCATTAGAAGCTGCTTTAAATTATTTAAAACTGAAAAAATAAACAGTTCACTCACAGTTAAAACGAGTCGGAATTTTAACGGCAATCCTTTAATTTAAGAAACTTACTATCTTTTTCTAAGATAACTGCTAAGAGTTTATTGTCCACTTTATTGTACCACAGGACGTGCAGTTTAGAGGAAGCAGTTCCAAGAACATGAAAATATTCTGATCTCCGAAACAAAATGACGCTATATATATTCAGAGATACCAATAGGAAATAAGTAGAATGCAAGCTTATTTGCTCTCCGGCGGTCTAGGCATATCGTTAATATTTTCTACCTTGCAGCAAGAGGACGCTAACATTCGCTAAGCTTCGTTAAAATTGCATGAAGTATACCGTAAGCATTGTTAAATTGAATGGATTATAATGCAATCGTTTATATACGGTAAGTTTTATCAGTAGAGCAATATAAAATATAATGTAAGAATTTAGGGATTGCTAAACTTCTGTGTTATTACAGCTATTATTATACAGGATGAGTTTTCTACGATGTTCTCTGTGGGTGCCGCGGAAACTGGAGCTAGAGAGTCGGTTAAATGGGAAAAGAATTGTATTTTGAAGTCAAAAATATGCGCTTTCGGATTTTTGAAAATGTTTCTGGCTTACTACATATTTCGAAAAAAAAATTTCGGCTATTTTATAAATGTATTGTAGAAAAAAAGTTTTCAGATGAAAGTTGTAGATAATCACATTCTTAATGAGATAAATTTTTTCTAAAGCATGTCATTTTTGACATTTGACACAAACATATTTTTTTTTAATGCAAACCATAGAGGGTTTTGATAAATTCTACTTAGTTGGCATGGTATTCTTAAGTTTGATTTTCATGCATCCGTTGCCCGACGATACGTTGATACGATATTAATTTTATTGGTTGAATTTAAAGGCTTCGGTTGGTTAACCGTTTCTAACCAATCGAAGTCTTTAAATTCAACGAACAAAATTAATATCGTGTCATCGTATCGTCGGATAACGGATGCATGAAAATCAAGCTTTATTCTATTATGAGTTATAACTTAAAAAAAGAGAATGTTTTAAAGTTTCTCCAAATTCTTTGACATTGTAAACATTTATAAATGTTTATTTTAAGCAATAAGACTGACAACGTTATTTGTATAATGTTTTGTATTCTCTTTTGTTTGTTTACTTTGTTTGTTTACTTTACCTTTGTCTACAAGTTGTAAAAATTTTTGACAATAAAGGCATTTATTTATTAATAAAACGGTTCTTTACAATTTACACTAAACAAATTAAAACTTATAAAACTAATGTCACTACATAGACTTTAAGTTATTTTAGCAAATGTTTATGCAAAAAATCCGTCATTGTTTTGAGTACATAAAAAATACATTTATTTAAAAATAAATTACAAACTTTTCTCACAGAACGGCGGTCGACATTATTAAGCTTCTCCCGTACCGCCTCTTCGAGTGCCTATCTTGATTCGTAAGTTCTCTTATAAACCTTGTTATTAACCATACCGCATAAAAGAAATCTAAAATGGATAGGTCAGATGACCGAGGAGAGTTGGTCCACCTCTTCCTATCCCTGAGTTTGCATAATTATGATATAAATAATTTTTAACATCCCTTTTATTATGAGGAGGAGCGTCATAATGAAAGTCATGTTGGAACCAGTCTATTGATGCGCGAGTTTCTAAATTTAACTTTTCTAACATGTCTTAAAACCGTTCTCTAAAAGGCGGAAGTAACGTTCAACGATCAACGTATTCTCGAAAATACATAGCCCAAGAATCCGACACACGCTTTTCTTCATTTCCTAAATTCACATTTACAAACAATTTAGTTGCGCCTCGATAAAATATTTTTGATTGGATGTTACAGTTTGATATCTCTGAGAGAAACAACGATTGAACTTCTCTCTATGGCTAACTAGGTGAAATTGTTTAAAAGAGATAAGAATTGGCTATAATTCAGTAGTTTGTCAAAAAAAAACATAGTCTAGCTTATATCGCTATAAAGCTTAAAAAATGGGGCTTTTTATGAAGTCATGGCCAACTATTGTTTCCATTTAAAAAACGTATGTTTGTGTCGTATGTCAAATATGACAAGCTTTAGAAAAATAGAAGAACACAATATCGTAAATATCTACTATTTTTATCTGAAAACTTTTTTGTCTAAAATAAATTATAATGGAATTATGGGCATTTTTAAAATAGCTGAAATTTGTTTTTTAGAAATATCTAGTAAGCCATAAACTTTTTCAAAACTCGGATAGGCGCATATGTGTATTCTCACAAAACTGCAATTCTCTATTTGACCGACTCTCTAGCTCCAATAGTTTCCGAGATACCACCATAGAGACCATTGTAGAAAACTCACCCGGTATATTCTGATACTAACCTCCAAACATAATAATTATTATTCCTATATTAATTACAATATTAATACTGCATTTATTAAGAACTTAAATACTAACTCGTTAATAATTCGAAATAACAATAATCTAATTTTTTCTTAGTATTTTCTACTCTGTATTTCTTAACTTTTCATTTTGTATAGTGCTAAGCTTTGTAAGTAAATAAAGGTACAAAAGGTGGTTTGCCATTGCGTTTCTTTAGGTGACGGCTCGCTGATCAATTAGATAAATTAATATTTTTATTTAAATAAATAAAAATAAACCCGGTAACCTCAACTCACTTTTTGTCACTACGTCACTGAATTTTACTTAAATTCAATTTCATCTAATTTTTCCCAATCAAAAATTCGATATAATACTACAATACCTCTGAGAATGAAAAATTGTATTAAAAAAACGATTTTATTTAAATATTCAATTTAAATTTTTCCTAATAACAATCATTATTGTTGACACACATTCGCGTCGTTTTTTGTTTATGGCAATTACGCTACGAATTACCTTGAGAAGTTCATTAACCACAGAGTTTATACTATTTTTACTGTTGCAATTTTATTCGCGTTGCAACATCGAAAAGGGAAAGCGACATTTTTAATACGAAAATATAAATTTTGTACGCCACGCTGCAACGTTGCGTTAATTTATTTTATTTTTGCAGCGTTAGATGAAATCGTCACAGCAGGACAATTTTTTAAATCAAAAATTCATTAGTTTTTTTTTAAAAAGTTAATATATCAAAGTAAAAAGTACTTTAAGTTAATGCTGCCAGAACTAACCTGGACGGAACCTACTGTGTTTAAGCGAATTCCAAACCGCGGTCGTCATCTATACAGGGTGCGTCTCAAAACTGGCTCTCCCCTATAACTTTTTTATTTTTGCAGATAAAAAAAACGAGATTTGGTATGTTAGTATATGACACAAATTAGGATTGATTGACGTGTTCAATTGTTTTAGGTCACTTCCTATTTCACCGGAAATGACTACAACTTTTTATTTTTAAATGGCGCCCTCGGTATATTATTACTTTATTCGTTAGAAAATGACACTCTGAATAGAATGACATATCATATGTCAACTTTTGACATTTGACTCGAAATATCAAGTGTGTGATATCAAATTATTCGTAAAAAATGCTTTTTCCAAATATGCTAATGAGCCACCCCCGTTCTATTTGAAAAAATTGAGATATGATTAAAAATACGATTTGAGCAATTTCTAACTAGCCAGGACAAGACACTCAAAACACTAGACGACCAAATCTATTTTTCCAAGGCTCCTTGACTAAAAATTAGTGTTTTTAACATAACCATGACTCTCTAGATTGAATTTTAAAATGCGATTTTTTATTAAGCGGAAATTTCAAAAGTTGGTATATGATATGTCATTCTATTCAGAATGTCATTTTCTATTGGATAAAGTAAAAAAATACCGAGGGTGCAGGGTGCCATTTAACAATCAAGAGATGTAGCCATTTCCGGTGAAACAGGAAGTGACCAAAAACAATTGAATACGTCAATAAATCCTAATTTATGACATACATACAATATAAATCCTAATTTATGACATACCAAATCTCGTTTTTTTATCTAAAAAATAAAAAAGTTATAGGGGTGATCGAGCCACTTTTGAGACGCACCCGGTATAGCCCACTTAGCGAGTATCTGAATCGACTCATACTCACGAGATATCCGATCTCATCTGACCTCTAACTGGAATGAATGAGCAATAATACGTCTCAGTAGATTATTCAATTACTTTTGGTGACGTTCTGATTTGTCAGAAATTGCTATAACTTTTGATTTTTAAATGGTAGATACACTCGTTTTTTTTTAAATTTTCCTTGATTTAATAAGAACAATCTTCGGATTGTCACGGAGTTTTTAACGCGACACGGCCTCCTCAACGAACACCTCAGTAGATTGAAGCTCATAAACAACGGCGAATGCAGATTGTGTGGGAAAATGGAAAAACACCAGAACACCTCATCACCAACATCACTGAGTTGCTGTACTCCATTCGCGAATTTCAAGTTCCAGAGCTTTACGCCCTGGGCTACTCAGAACGGTTCTGAAAGGAGCTCTGTGCGCGATAGCCTGGTGCCTCCATACCGCGCCGAACAGTTCTGAACTTTATGACTCAATTGAATGGAGTGGGAGTACCTCGTTCTTGAACAGTTCAGAGCTGCACAATTGCGTGAATGGAGGACAGTAAGTGCGCCGAGATGACAACCAGTCGTGTCATAAACATGGATACGACTGATATCGGAGATCGAGAACTAGCTTCTGTGAAGCCGTCCCAGATACTGGCTTTTGTCAAAGCCCTGAGACTGTATGATGAAAGAGGGAAAGGGGGACACGATAGATCTGTAAAGTATCTTCATGCTTCAATATTCTACATGCCAAATGCCAATGTTTGAGTTACTTTATGAGTCTGCATAACCCATTTTTAGTATTGCTCATAGATTATATTTAAATAAAATTAATATGATGTGTTGTTTTTGCGCGCTTCTTTACGCGCACTGGGAGTAAGAATTCACCGCCGTGACACGACATGCGACAAAGGCCAGAGGAGAAGTGTTAAGCACAGCCTACGGCTTAGAAAAAATCGTCCGATTTAAATGAAATTTGGTATGTCGATAGATTGGACCAAGATCAACTTAACCGTGTAACGTGTCATTGTGACAGTTAGTTTTGACGTAAGAAACGTCACAAGTTGATGTCGTCCGATCGTGATCAAATTTGATGGGTATAAAGTTGAATACGACGCAGACGTTTCGTTTACATCTTCTTCAGGGTGCAACTAAGGATTGAAGAAAAATGTGGGTCGATTTCGGCATAATTGAGAACGGGCTACAGGATTACGCCGTCAACGTTTCGAACCGGTGCCTCTAAATGGACGAAATCATTAGGATTTTTCTTAATTATGGGTCAATTGAAAACAAACTCGGCACATGGATAGAGGTACCCGAATGGAGTCCTCGGACAGACAGATAGATAGACGGTAATTTTAACACGTTCGCTACCAGGGCTGTTCTTATGTTTCGTCCTGCTGGACCATATATAGATTATGACAAATTAGAAGAAATAAACCTTCTCTGATTGTAATATATCCAATATGAGAGGAAAATATGCAATTCCTGTAGGATTTTTTGATCCGGCTCATATATGTGACGCTGGTCTATAGCCAAATATGCGCATATAGTGCACACACAATTTTTTTTATTTGAGACAGTTGATACACACAGATATTAAAATTTCTTAAATTTATTACCAACCAAAAGAGCAAAATCAGAATTGCCAACTATTTTATTCATTTTTGAGCGCTTTGTATCATTTTAGATAATGTTAGTGACGTAAATTTTCTTTTGAAATTTGAAGACTAAAAAAATCATTACGACTAGGCCATTACTTGCAAGATTGTAAAGACACTCCTAAGATAATCCTTAATACCATTTAATTTTCTAATAACCATACTCTTACTATAAGCAATTTAATTTTGTACAGAAATTATTTTTTTACATCGGAAAACTGGTAATAAACGATAGTTGGTATGTTAGTATATGACATCTAATATATATTTTATAAGTTTCATCGAAAATGACTGCAAATTTTTATTTTTAAATGGTATCCTCGATGATTTTTTACTTTATTCGATAGAAAATGACATTCTAAATATGTGACATTTTCGCTTAAAAAAATTATGTTTTAAATTTCAATCTAGAGTGTCATGACTGTGTCCATAACGAAAATTTGACTCGAAATGCCGGGAGGCAAGTGTAGCCGCCCATACTAAAATATGTTAATAAAAAGTTGGTAGGCAGTTTTTAGTTTCAAAGTAAAGGAATTTTTCCAATTTTTTTTATCTCAAAAACTGCGACTTTGACTGATTTTGATGTTATTACAAATTTTGTTGCAAATATTATTTGCATAAATAATATCTTAAATTGAAAACCGTGTTGTGCTAGCTACTGTAATTTTGGAGTTACGATTTTTTAAAATTTTTACCCCCTCCCATACCCCCTTACCCCAACCCCCAACCCCCCACTCCCACCAAAAACTAATGGGCAGATTCTCGGGTGCCACAGTATTTTTGTGTCAAATTTGGTTAAAATCGGTTTAGCGGTTTTTGAGTTATCGTGTTACCGACAAACGGACAGACAGACACCATGAAAATATTTTGTATTTAGGTCATTTATGACCCAAATAACTCACTTTGAATGAAATTAAAAAACTTTTTTATGCCGATTTTTATAGCCTACCATACCTGTTGGTATGGTCGGCTAAAAAATTGAGTTATGATTAAAAATACGATTTGAGAATCTTTTAATCACCCAGGAAACAGAAAAGGTTATGAGAAACATTAGACGTTCAAATCTATTTTTCCAATCCTCCTTGATTAAAAATTAATGGTTTAATTAATCACAGCCACTCTACATTGAAATTTAAAATACAAATTTGTTTAAGTTAAAGTTGACATAATGATATGTCGTTCTATTCAGAATGTGATTTTGTATCAAGTAAGTCAAAAATATGCGGAGAGCACCATTTAAAAATAAAAAATTGTAGTCATATCCCGTAAAACAAGAAGTGACAGGAACTAATTGAGTACGTCAATCAATCCTGATTTACGTCTTATGCATAAATACCAAATCTTGATTTTTATCTGAAAAAATAAACGGTTATAGGTGGAAGCCACTTTTTAAAAACACCCTGTATACCACATACATATATAATTTTAACTGATTTAAACGTGATTTGGTTAATGCCATTCACACCAAATTTCAACTTTTGAGTGTGCCCGTTTTTCAAAAAGTCGATCATATTGTGATTCTGGGGCACCCTATTTATCCCAATATTTAACTCTGGCAAATACCAATCAAAAATGTCTTAGAAAAACAGCATTATTTTTTAAGCAATTTTCGCCTGTATTTTTTGGGTTCATTTACATTAAAGTTGAATAAGAATCTTATATTTTATAATTTTAACAATAATATTTAATTTAATTTAGAATTTTCTCTTGTCGTAATTTATATACATGCATATAACTGCGATTTACAACAATTAAATGGTTATAAGATTTTTTAGATTCTACTGTTGATTCAAAACAGTTATTCAAACTGCCCTAGAGAAATATGAGCGAACATTATTCTATTGAGCCGTTCCCAACTCTATTTAAACTTTATACCGCCTACTACAACAAGCTTTTAGATTTTTATTATGAAATATATGCAGCAGCGTTATCGACATTGGTTAAACAATGTTTCTGAATTCTGTACGGTGTGTAAATTCAAGGATACGTTTTCTGTTTAATTAAAAATAGTAATTTAATTAAAGAAGATAATTTATATTAATATTTTTCAGTAAAAAATAGATAGACTTAAAAAAATATTTTATTTCTTTCTCAGTTCATTACTTTCATTCAATTTCTAAACACAAATTAGGTATTCAGTATTCAAAGGGTACATACAAACATATAAAATCACTTGTTTTGAAAATTATACAATTCATGTAAAACTTCATTCAGAACCTTGCAATTAGTGGTATAAATTAGCGGTTTCAATTACACTTTATACTTTTTAGTTTACGATCATTCATAATGTTTAAAAAACACAATTAAAATTAATAGAATATCCTATAGCATATCCTATAGTCTGTCCAGCGACAAGATCCTTGACAGTGATAGATGTGTCTGTCATTTTATTTTCAAAGTAGTTTATTCTATTTTACAAAGAAATAAGTTGGTACAATTGGAACGCATAGAAAATTAATATATTTAAAATTTGAGTGACAAGTGATTACTTCAAAATATTGTGACAAAAATGTATAAAATTGAAAAAATCTAATCGAGTTATTTTATTAAAAACAATTACAATTTTATAGGTGTTAATACAAAACAAGCAAGGGTGTATTTTAAAAAACACCACATACCAAAAAAAGATATAAAAAAGATTTCCTGCTTTAATGTTTCAAGCTCAAGCAACTTCTCGCATTTATTGTTACAATTATAAATATAATTATTCAATATGATTATTATTTACCTATCGTGTGCTGCTATTTTACAGATATTCTGCACAGATACTCCAGTTTTTGGTATAATATATACAAGATAGTATACAAATTTTATTTGTGGCGGATACAACTCTCCGGCCATAATCTCTGGCAAACTGTCTGTGTGCACAAAATATCTGTAAACTATGGTCTGGATCAACACTTAATTTCCCCTTTGAGTTTTCCTCCGCTTAATTTTAAAAAACCCGAAACGCACGTAATAAGAATAAGTTCAAAATGCAAAATGCAAAATATTTATCATTTCTATTTATCATTACTATTTGACATAATTTGACACAAAATTATAACCTATAATTCGGCAAGAGTTTGACAACTCTCAAAAATCTTAAGTCATAGATATCTTAAGTCGAGTTCATACGCATCGGCGTCCCTTTGTCGTTCATCGTTCCGTTAAACCAATAATATTGAAATATGATCTGCCATTTTTGAGCTAAACCAATAAAACTGGTTAAAAACAAGAAGAGATGACGCATGACGGATTTATATATAAACCGATTCATAGTTAACTTAAAAAATATTAAAAACTTTTTTAGTTAAATAAATGGATTGGTATGGACTTCATATGCTTTTTTTCTGTCATCGTCTGTCGAAATCTTACCTGAGAAAACAAAATAGAGTATAGCAACAGTTCGCATTAGTCAGTTGTATCCACAGAGAGAGCCTAATATTTAGCTTATAAAACAATCAACTTTTGATTTCTAACCACAAATTCTCTTGACGGAAGATAATCAAAAGCCAAAATGACATTTCTCGCAAATTTTGAAGTGTAATTAGTGGAAAAGTTAAAAGTTTCATAACTTTTTCTACTAATTGAAAATGTCTACCACTAATTTTGACGTTCTCAATGCTTAAGCTTCATTCAGAACCTCCCAATTAGTGGAATAAATTAGTGGTTTCGAGTATACTTTATACTTTTTAGTTTAGGATTATTCACAATGTCTAAAAAACACAATTAAAATTAATAAAATATCCTAGCAACAGCTTGCGGTAGTCTGTTGTACCCATAGAGAAAGCATAATATTTAGCTGATAAAACAATAAACTTTTGATTTCAAACCAAAATTTTTCTTGATGTGTGATAATCAAAGACCAAAATGATATTCCTGGCAAATTTTGAAGTATAATTAGTGGAAAAGTCAAAAGTTGGTTAACTTTTTCCACTAATTGAAAATTACCACCACTAATTATGACGTTCTGAATGCTTACATTAAAATTAGGTGAACAAACTTCTACGACTAATTTAAACCACTAATTTATTCCACTAATTGCGAGATTCTGAATGAAGCTTATAAGGATTAATAATTGTAAAAATTATCTATTTCTGGATGTAATAGTTTGTGAAAAAGAGTAATATTTTTTGAAATTAAAATTGCACTTGTTAAAAAAAATTAAATATCAAGAAATAATAATAATTATTATAAAGTAATAACATGTTTATCCTTCAACATTTAATTATTCTAGTATTTGAGAAACTAAACAATATCACATTTATTTTTTCCCAATTTGACCACACATTACAGATTATATATTGTATTTTAACTTTTAACATTGATTTGAGTTCTGGTTCATTACTATTTAAAATATCTTTACTCTTATAACTTATTATTTGATTAATTATCTTATAACTTATTATTTGATATTATGTACTTATTATTTGAAGATTGTTTTATCTCAAGATGATTGAGAAAATCAGTGGATTAATATTTTAAGTAAAACAGACACACGAAGACATGACCTCTAATCTTTATAAAGTTATTTTATGACCAAAACAAAAATAGAATTAATTATTCTAACCTACTTTCATTATCATACCAAATTACAAATACTGTATTGAGATATTCTTAAAAACGATATTTTGATGCAGTAAAAAATTATTATTATTCGTTAATTTAAAAAATTGCCAAATTGACAAGTTACTTTGACTACTAGTAAAAATGTTCACGTTTCTTAAAATAAATATATTCATAGTTATTCTATTACTCTCGATTTTAGTAATTGAAATTTGGAAACTTGTAAGTTGTACTGAATAGTTTGAAGTTTACCATAAATAAACTAACAAAAAATGAATAGCAATCTCAAATGAATGGTTTTCTATCTTCCATGGTTTTGAACATCGCCATATGTCATTATTGTCTTTTTTCATTATCAAATCCAAAATATGTTTATATTATTTGTCAATATATTCGTATATTTTTTTATGTATTATATTTTATACTGTTATTGTTTGTGTATAATTTTTTTTTTATGTTACACAAATTACAATAAATTTTATTATTATTATTTTATAACCTACAATTTGCAATGTGAAAATATTTACATCTATGAATTTTATAAATAATTCTAGTAAAAATGTGTCAAATTTTAAGAAAAAATACTATATAAATTATAAATTAAACATTGTGTAGGTATAACAGTTTTAAAAATTTCATACCCTTGTGACAAATTTGGCAGATACAAATCGGAGTTATTGCATAAGATAAGCGAACATCTAATCGCAAATTTCATTGTAAAAAACCATAACCCGGCGGGCTGGTCCTGAAAAGGTTGTGGTTCTAATTGAACTAATTTTATGATGCTTCTATTTTTAATCGCAGATTTTTCATAACCAGTCTGATACTTGTTTTTATAAGCAATGCAGATCAGAATTCGACTTGGCTCAACTTTTGTTTAGCTGAAATCAGTTATGTAACAAATATATGTTTATTTAGTATTTGGAAGCATTTTCGAATAGTGTGTCACAAACATTTTTCTGCCAAAATCCATAATTTTTCAGTTTTTCAACTTTAAAATAGCTGAAATCAGGACTAATTTAGTTTAGATGAAATCAGTTATGTAAGAAACATTTATTTAGTATTTGGAAGACCTTCCAAATATAAAGACACGAAAATTTTTCGGCGGAAATGCATAGTTTTCAGTTTTTCAACTTTCGAATAGCTGAAACCAGTTACATGAAAATACGTTTGAGTTTTTCATTCTAGAAACTTTTCTAAACATAGACATGCAAAAATCTTCTTTCAGTAGGGTACTATTTTCATTTATTGATAAAATATAGCATGTTTTGAAAAGCACTCGACAATTGGAATTCGTAAACAAGTGCGTTTTAACTTACCGCGTGTTTTGATTGCTTTGGTTTGATTTCGTTTCGTTTGGTTCAATTTTTGGTTCGTTTTCGTTTATTTTCGTTTATTCTCGGTACGGTATTGATGTCTAAATTACAGTATCTACTAGGTTAAGTTCATACCTACGCAAAAAAGTGTTTAGAATGTAGAGCAGAAACATGTTTTCATGTAACTGATTTCAGTTATTCTAAATCTAACACTATTTTATGAAAATTACACATTTCCGCAAAACATGTTTTGTGTGTCTATGTTTAGAATGTCAAAGAAACATGTTTTCATGTAAACGATTTCAGTAGTTTTTCTAAAGTCGGAAAAAAAGAATGATACATTTCCGCAGAGAATTTTTACGATTTTGTGTTTGGAAACACTTCTATATATTGGATAATTTTTTATAAGCGATTTCATTTAAAAAAAGTTTACTCTTCGACTTGTTAAATAACATAAAATAAACGTATATCCAGGTAGGTACGCAAGTTCTGTACAGGGTCACTCTTAAATAAGTGCAAATATGTTCAGGACGGGTAGATCTCGATAAAAGAAACATATTTTCTCCTTACCGTTTTTCCAATAAATCCAAAATAACCGAGTTGTCCTACTTTGAAAATTAAAAAAAAAATGATTTTTTCCTAAAATTTTGAAAACCACTAGATCATTTCTGGATTTTATTTCTTGTTACTTAATCTACTACCTATGTTGCCATATATTACCAACAAATTATATTTTTTAACTAAAAACTAAAAAAAATCCAAATTTTAGAAAAAAAAATTGCGAAAAAACCCTCATAATCGTGTTTCTGGGGTCAAAATATAATACCCCTAAAAATATTTGCACGTATTTAAGATTTACCCTGTATAAATGATCGTTAGTCGACTGGTTGTCTAATAAATAAGCTGTGGTTTGAACACTATTGTCTTTTATACTTTAAGTGTTTAAAATTATATAATTATTTTTGAATTGTTTTAAGTCGAACCATTTTATTTGAGCGTCTGACACAAAGATAAATCCGAACCAAAGCTACTACCGAGAACTAGGAAGGAATTTCGTCGAACAGATTGCTTATACAAGCGCGATAAACATAATTACATATGTGAGTAAGTAGGGAACGAACTTCCAGTTGCAATATTCTCGAATCGTTTGCCACTTGTGAAACTAAACTGAATTAATAATGGCCTTTTATTTCCATTTAAATTACATACGAATAGGAGTATGTAACGGCGAGATATATCTATGATACGTTTAGCAGTAATGACACTTTTATATAGAGTGATCAACTGTAAAATCATCCGTTACGTATTGAGCGTAAAAGAAATATAGCTTTCAAGATGTTACCTTAGATATATTTATGTATTATGTAACGTAAAATGCATGTTATACAGTGACTTATATAATTATATTATATATTTTGAATTGATAACAGGAAGGAATATTATGAATATCCAACCCAAAAAAAGTATTTTTTCAATATTATTTTAGTTGATTTATTTCAGTAATATATTTTTAGGCGTAGTAACAAGAAATCAATTCGATATTTTAAAGAATTTTGTGAAAAAAATTCCAATCTCTATTTTCTTGTCCGTGTACTAGTGGGTAAACTATTTGGTTCCAATTTTCGAAAGTTCTTTTTATGGCTGCAATAAAATCTCAAAAAGGTCAGAAATAGATAGTTACTTAAAAGCATACTATATCTGACAAGACCCATTTGAATAACTCAAAAATATGTGCGGCTGTTTAAGTTATTTGAACACAAGTGCTGATAGATTTTGATATAAACGTATTATAAAAGCAATTCTTTATTAATTTAAAATCTATGTTGCTTAAAGTATATAAACGTTTATAATAATTATTAATCTCTACTTTTAAAATACAGTATGTCCCCGGATTGTCTTTAAAAGGAAAAACTTTTTTATTGCTATTTTGAGAAAAATGCATTCTTTATAAATAATATAAAAATAATTGCATAAAAATTTTTGCTTGTTCTAAAATGGTTAATACCGTTTATAAGTCCTAAAAATCAAAACGCGTTTCTATGGTAATATAATTTCGTTTTCATTCTTGAGATTGATAGAATTTTAATTAACGTCAAATTTTTTGCTGTATTAAAATGTTAAACAAGCATAATTTTTTTTTTCAAATGTCACAAAAGTATTAATTTTTGTGACGTAATTGACAATATCAAAAGATCATTTTAACGCCTAGGCATAAAAGTACGAAAATATATTATTAAACCTCTGATTAAACTGACATAAGGTGTCAAATTCAATGAGCGTAACCATAGTTGCTCGATGTATAATTACTTCCAAGGTATTATTTTTAAAAATATGTATTTTTATTTGGAACGTTTGAAATTGTTTAAAAACTACGCCACAAATAGCGTTTAAAAAATAGCATGTTTTATTCGGAGTAAAAATGACTTTTTGTTCCACGACTGTAGTCAAACGTACAGCTTCGCCACAAAAAGTATCATTTTTACTCCTAATAAAACAATATATTACTAATTAAATGCTACTGAAAGGGTGATAATAATTATCAGAAAATGTGATACTTTAACGACAGCAAAAATTATGACGTTTATCAAAATTAATAATAACCATCTTATCTCTGCATCTATCAAAGAATGAAATCTAAATTATATTACCACAGAAACGCCTTTCTTATTCCTAAAAAATGGAGAAAATACAGACAACCTTTTTTATTGATCACCCTATATCAAAATTGTTTTGCTGCCAAAACAAAAACAAACCTTTACACAAAATATCCAAGAATAATCCAAAAATAAAAAAAAAACTGTAACAAGTCACCACCGTGATCACAGATCACAACACAACGGCGTCACAAATCACGACGCATTTTATAGTAAATTTCCGATAATTTTCCATCGTGCGTGAGAAAAGCGAGTCGAAAAAAGGCGACAACACACTAAACGACTCGAAAGAAAACCATATTATTCGAGCGACAAAGCGCGCGGTTATTCACCTCTCCAAAATATCGTGCCGTTCGGAAACTGCGTGCGTATACGTATGTTTGTGCGTGCGGATCGCAGTAGTAGGCCGCGACGGGGGGAGAGCTAAGGCACGCTGCACACTTTCGGCAGCGGTGCGGCCGCCGAGTCTTACGGATAACTGATCCGCCGTCTTACGCCAGCCACCATCATCGTCCTGTTCCAATGTGGCTGGCCAAGTAGAAAGTGGGCCTTAGCTGCGCATGTTCCATCGAGACGAAGAAGAGGATGTGTTTTTTGGGGGAGATACGGGGTTTTCTTAAGGGATGAATCGAAGAAAACGGTAAAATCGCAGTTTGTTTAACGGTTTACGCGATACGGCAGTACGCTCAAATAAGATTGGAGTGTCAGCGATGTGGTTGATTCAAAAGGGAATATTTTTTATTAAATATTAATACCGTATAATCAATAAAAAACTTCGTCAAAGACGGCTGGAGAATGGCAATCCATGATAATTTTGGTGAGATTAATCTCGAAACGTCAATTACTATAAATTGACATAAAACTTGTCAAAAATTAACTATAATTATACAGTATGTCCCCGGATTGTCTTTACAAAAGGAAAACCTTTTTATTGAAAGATTGATAGATATTTTGAGAAAAATGCATTCTTCATAAAAAAAGTTTGCTTGTTCTAAAACGGTTAATCCCGTTTATACTTCTCCAAATTTCCAATTTCCCTGCCGTTTCAGAGAAAATAAAAAAAAACATGAAAATGTAGTTGAATTTTTTAAGTCCTAAAATTCGAAACGCGTTTCTATGGTAATATAATTTCTTTTTCATTCTTTGATAGATGAATTTTAATTTACGTCATATTTTTTGCTGTTTTAAAATGTTAAAGAAGCACAAAAAAGGGTGATAATAGTTATCGGAAAATATGATACTTTAACAACATCAAAAAATGACGTTAATCAAAATTAATTATAATGATTCACAGAATGAAATCGAAATTGTATTACCATAGAAACGCCTTTCAATTTTTAGGACTTCATTCATGGAATAAATTCAACTACATTTTACAATTCCTTTATAAAAAACTTAGGTTGCAACTGAAAAAACTGTTATAATATTACTTTTATCGAGTATTTAAATTTATAATGTTGTTGTTTACAGTCCTCCTGTCCTGCATTAACAATTGCAATTGCGTTGACAGCCTTTTTCATTAACAATTGCGTTGACAGCCTTACACTTAGCGTTGACACTTACATGTAATTTGGTTGGATAAATTAAGAGTTTTGTAGTACAAAAAGTAGGTATATGAGGAGGCAACCAAAAATCGCTAATTTTCAACTGGCTGTTGAGATCGAACAGTTAGTTCTTCAGAGAAAAAAACTTAATTACTAAAACGCTGTACTTAAACTGCCGTTAAACTGTAGCCTACTGAAATGCCGTTAATAGATATGACGTCGTTGATGTGACGCACTTGACGGTTTTTTAATGCTTTGGTCAAAATGCCGTCGAACGGTCGCGTAGTAAAATGCCGTTAATCAATTTGTGTTCCGTTTTCCGTTGCCCTTTTGGTATGTTTTTTTCGTCGCGTTTGCACTATTATTGTAGTAACAATTTGTGCTAAGTGCTATAAGTTGATTTTAATTAAGGTGTACATCTGGATATTATCGGTTCAGGATGGAGTAAGTGTTTCAGTTAGTTTTCTGATTGTCAATTTATCTATAAACATTTTTAGGTTAGTTAGGTACCTAATTATTTTTCATGACTGAAATTAGCATGCTGAAAATTGGGGTTCAGCTCATTGGCTGACGCAAAGAAAGCGATTGAGGAACTTGGTGAAAATACGTACACAACATTTTGGAAACGATGCCCGTACGATTGCAAGCAGTAAAATTGTGAGACCAATAGAAAGCTCTTCGATTTATTATCAACTTCTATATGCATGTAATCCCGGTGGAAAGAAGTTTAAGGGCAGTGAGAAAAAATTCGACAGTCTTGGACATTTAAAGAAGATTGCCCAGTACATGTAAGATTCAAAGTATCGTCTGATGGAAAAGCACTCGAGGTAACATCGGTTCAAATGAAGCACAATCATGTCACTTCGAAGGTAAGGTTACAGATTAGTTGACATATTATGCTTTTAGAATTCTTCCTTGAACAGTATTTTATTCATAAAAGATATATATTGTAGGTTCTACATGCACATAACCCTAGCCAAAGAAAACTTTCCAGTAACATGAAGGAAAGCGTCAAGGATTATTTGAATATGAAGGCCAATAGAAAAATGATACAGCAAAAAGTTCAAGAAAGTACTGGTAAAATTGTTACTTTACAAGATTTAACAAATATGAAGATATCCGATCAATTAAGAAAAGAAAACTTAGATGGCTGCTTAAATATGCTTAAAGCTAAATACGGTAAACTAAAATATTCTATTATCGTCTTATTAGTCCCAATAACTACTCTGTTTTCAGGTGCCAATGTAGCTGTTTTGCGAGACGAAGACAATAATTTTAGAGGACTTTTCATTCAAAGTCCAACCATGAAAAGTACAATGAAGGCTTTTCCAGAATTTCTTGCAGTATATGCTACATATAAATTATGATGATGCAGTTGTATTTGAAAGTAAAAATCAGTCTTCTGTGGAACACTCTGAAGTTTGTGACGAGACGGACCTTCAAGACAGAAACAATATGAGTGAAGCGCTCATATTAGATAATAGAAATACATCAACTCTTGGTCAGTCACCTGTGGAAGCACCTGAGTTTTGTAACAAGCTGGTTATAGAGGAGGAAATGACACGAGATGAAGCGCATCAACTTTCCTATATTGGTGATTCAGTTTTAAATGACGTCAACAACCAGTCCCATGAAATAGTTGAAGTCAATGATTTCGCTTTGACAACAATTAAGATGCCTGTTTCAATAAAAAAAACGAGGACGACCAAAAGTACAGAACTTAACAGTCATAGGACTACCAAAGAAAAAGAAAAGATGTACTGTAGCATTTGCTAAACAATCCTATTATGAAAAACAAAATGTAATCCTGAATTGCTTCGTTAAGGATCGTAACATCGTTAGAGACATCACAAATGGGAAATTTCTTGAAACTGTAGACCTTAAAATGCTCCCCGAAGAAATATCACATGCCGTTCTTGATGAGGCTGTTGATATCCACATGATAAGGTAAGTCTAGCGATACCTAATAATTACCAAATTAATGACTAATAATGTAAATTACGATTTTTAGAAGTTTTTGCACCGAGAAAGCATTTGAAAAAATAACCAATCTAGTTGAGCAGACACGACTTCAACAAAGTTGGTTTTGTTCTGTGTGCAGTGAAGACACGCAGAAAAATCATATGTCACTTTGTTGCAGTAGATGCCTTCTATGGAGACATATCCGTTGTGCAGGATTGACTAAGCGACCTAAATAAAAACTGTGGTTTTGCAGAGAATGCTATCTGTAGCATTATTATTTTTAAGTTGACGTAGTATTATTTTTAAGTTGTCAGTTTATAATTTGCAATAAAAACCTGAAAACCAATGCCATATATTACATTTTATCGCAAATACATTTTCAAACCTACAACGGCAACATATACGTCTACCTACATATACACCGTTCCAAGTTAATTTTATTCAGAATAAGCCATGACGGATTTTGGAAATTACATTACAAATTATTAAGTATTAATCAGTAGCCTGCTCTGCATTAACGATTAACGGCATTTTAGTACGCGACCGTTCGACGGCATTTTAACCAAAGCATTAAAAAGCCGTCAAGTGTGTCACATCAACGACGTCATACCTATTAACGGCATTTCAGTAGGCTACCGTTTAACGGCAGTTTAAGTACAGCCTTACTAAAAATTATAGGAAATTATATTTACTTAATTTTGATAGAAAGATTATTTACGAAGAATTGATATTATTAAAGTTATAAGTAAAAACCGTAAAAAATACAGTTTTTTTACCTTTTGCATTTTTCTCCATGTTCCATCACGAAATTTTGTTAGCAAACCTTAGATTCGAATTCAGCACCCCAAAAAACATAATAAACCAAAGAAATTAGAACTACCCCAAAACTTTCCTCCAAAATGCTTTTTTGAGTACAATATTTTGCGCCGTTTGTTTTGATAGTATGGTATACCGGGTGCGTCTCAAAAGTGGCTCACCCGAGGGCTCACCCCTATAACTTTTTTTATTTTTTTAGTTAAAAAACGAGATTTGATACGTTAGTATATGACATAAATTAGGATTGATTGACGTATGCAATTGTTTTCGGTCAGTTCCGGTTTCACCGGAAATGACTACAACTTTTAATCTTTAAATGGCAACCCGGGATTTTTTTACTGTATTCGATAGAAAATGTCACTCTGAATAGAATGACATATCATATGTCAACTTTTGACATTTTCGCATATGGTTTATTTGAAATTATAACTTCTGATTCGTAACAAAAATTTGACTTGAAATACCAAGTGCGTGGTATCAAATTATTCGTAAAAAAATGCTTTTTCCAAATATGCTAATGAGCCACCTTTGTACCATTTGAAAAAAATTGAGATATGATTAAAAATACGATTTGAGCATTTTCTAACTGTCCAGGACATGACACTAAATACATTAGACCATCAAATCTATTTTTCCAAGGCTCCTTGATGAAGAATTTGCGTTTTTAACATAGCCATGGCACTCTAGATTGAATTTTAAAATACAATTTTTTATTAAGCGAGAATGTCAAAAGTTGACATATGGTATGTCATCCTATTCAGAATGTCATTTTCTATCGAATAAAGTAAAAAAAAATATCGAGGGTGCCATTTAAAAATCAAAAGTTGTAGTCATTTCCGGTGAAACAGGAAGTGACCAAAACCAACTGACTACACCAATCAATCATAATTTATGTTATATACTAACATACCAAATCTCGTTTTTTTATCTGAAAAAATAAAAAAGTTATAGGGGCTGAGCCACTTTTGAGACGCACCCGGTATAACTCGTATAAGCACAAAATTTTGAAATAGAGTATAGAGACTAGAAACTAAATGTAAACTGCTATTATACTATATGTATGATCAGAACTTAACTGTGTGAACAGTGTGAACTGAATTGAGATAAATTGGTTAAAAGAATGCAAGAGTTTATCAAAGAAATAAGCAAGATCGAAATATCGAAAAGGAATTGATTTTTACTGGAAATATACATTTAATTAAGGCTTTCCTTCCCACTGGCGCTAGCCTAGCATTTGTAAGGGTTTGGCTTTCACAAAATGCTGCAAAAACCATGTAACCTTTCTTCACAAATCTTTTTTTATTTGTTTGTATACATCTTAAGACGTGCTTATAATTATATTTCCTTCCCCAAACTCAACTCAAACTGTTTCAAATTTACCCCTTAAACGCCCTAAAAAAGATTATTTTAAAAGTAATTTTTTTAGCATTAAATGTATTCAAATCGATTTTAAAACTAATTACAAGCACGTCCGGTAGCTTCCTTAATAAAGTGAAACAAAAATTATTTCAAAATATTAAAAAACATGGTCGCAATTTTGTGACGCCCGACCCTCTGCAAACCCAATTTTGATCATTTTTGTTGCTCGTAATGTGGCGCCCTCACGTGAATTTTGTTGCTAACGCTTTTGAAGGCGGGCAGAGGAAACCAAGTACGTATTCGAAATATTTGGATAAATTATTTTATAACGCTTGTCTCTTACACAATAATTTGAAATTTTTATTTTGTAATCAAATCATACGGCAAACAAAATTTGCATTGCATCTATTGTGTGTGTATGGTCATTGATCATGATGCAATGTAACAAAACAGAAAACAATAAATAATTAATAAGATGGTTTGACCACTGTGAAGTAATGGAAGTCCACAGTAACTTGGACCGGCGCGGCGCAACTTCAATAAGCAAAAATTAGAGTAAAATCGTTATATCGCATTAAATAAAGAGATAGTACATGATACATAATACAGAAATTACATGATATAATAATTGTTACTACATATTCTTACTTTGCTCTATTACTTTTAAATTTTTAAAAATTAATATTGTTAAAAGTGATAAAAATTATACTACGATGTATTATACTGGTGATAGTTAAAGTGCCATAATAGTATAGTAGTACTCTAAAAACAAAAAATAATTCGTTGAAAAAAAACACACCAAAATAAAATAAAAAACACTGAGATGCACAAAGATGATATCTTTACTCAAAAAGTATGTACTACATATACGAAGTCAATGGATATGTACATATAGGCAATAATAATGCATATAAACATTTATTATATTAGATAATAATATTGTTTAAAAAATGGACGATTACGATGGACTACTGAACTTTTAACAGAGATATTTCTAATAGGCATATTTCTAGATTTTCTAGGATCCACCAATTCGGTCAAAAGACATTTTATGTAGAATTCCGTAAGCTGTTTTTTAGTTTTTTTCCAAAAAACTTCATCAAAATAATTTCGTGTTTAATCCCCAAGGGTGTCCACACAGGAAATAACAGAGGGCCAGGGTAAACCACTAAAAACATTGATTATCTCCAAAAAAATATATTAATATTTCATAAATCTTGTTATCAATTTACAACAAGTAGGCTTTGGAGCATCACAAAAACAAAAGCAAATGAATAATGGAATTGTCGTAACTAATAAAATGCTATTATATCGCAGCAGAAGTGTCTCAATTTTGGAATTTTTTTAACGTATATTTTACAAATATTTTTTTTATGATGAATGTAGATGATAGAGGTAAGTGTTTACTGTTTTTCTGCTTTTTAATCATATTTTCCCATATCTGTATTAGGGTCATTTTTGTTAAAATATATTTTTCATAAAAAACCTTTAAAATTTATGAACGATTTAAAAAAAAATGTAGAAATATCGTATTTTTTATACATGTCATTCGCTTAGGTAGTCCTTATTCTTTTATGTCGAGCGAAATAAATCTGCCCCAAACTGCCACCCTGTGTGGTAGAGCATATTGTTTTGTTGGGTGCACAGTCCGGCAATAGTACGTCAGGCATCTGTAGCTTCTAGAATAAAAAACTTTTTTAAGTTTGCAAACCTAAAGTATCTAGGAGGATGATTTTTTTAAATGGAACACTCTGTATATTGTTGCATTTTTGGCTTCCTTTCTGATCACTTTACATAATCCTAAGATAAGATGTAAATAGATTTGGATAGTTTCAGAGATATTAATAAATAAATAAAAAATATATATTTTTCAATAAGTAACAAAGTAGGTAAGTTGATAAAATATTGCATTTTCAAAATAATTATAAATAAAATGAAGGTACAGCTCTTATCATATTTTTATGCAATTGTCTCAAAAGTCTTAAACATCGATTTTTAAGAAAAAAACTAGTTTTATAAAAAGTTCATTACTTTTGACTTTTGAGACACCCTGTATAACAATTTTTTTTTTACATATTATGATGCTTCTAGGCTCATACATTTTTTGGAAACTAGTTAAGGTGTGATTTTGACCTGAATCTGCGAAAATATGATTTTTATGTGGGTTAATATTGTAACACCCTGTATAAACCATTTCCTATGCACTAATAATTGTTAATTTTTTCATATTTTGTATTGACTTTGTAATTTTAACACATATTGAATAATATCTACGAGCAAAATAATTTTTCCATAAAATATGGTCCACCGATGGGATTTTGGGCGCCCTTGACCCTGGATTTATCGAGAGATTCGTAAGCGCAAGTAGTCGATGCACCGCTTTCTGTTAGTTTAAAAGCTACCTCGTCTCTTCGGATTCCCCGCAGGTGTTATAGTTTGTCTAGGGAAGGGCAGCCTTAAAAACCCAAGAGGAATTAAGAGACCTAGAGGAAGACCGAACCTGAGATGATATTAGGAAATTAGCAGGGATAACTTGGGCCCGCATAGCCAACAATAGACAACAATGGGCCCAACTACAAAAAGAGTATGTAAGGGAGGCTACACCATAATTGGAAATGGTCGAATTAGCTGAAAATGATTATGAAATTAAGGAAAAGTGCTCATCCAGTTATGTTCTTCAGGTTTGCGTACGTTGTGAGTACACGTGTGGGAAAATTAATGTGAAATACACTCATTTCATTTTTATCGATCTCTCTTGAACATCTCTTGTTTTCTTCTGATCTCTTTATGGTTGTAGGGAGTAATATCCATTACTATGTTATTAGTATCCAATGTAAACCAATTCAACCCAAATACACAACTTAACATAAAACAACTCATAAGATGTGTGTTCTCAATAAACCAAATTATTTGCAGCCTGAATACAGAATAAAAAAGAAATCTACCACAGATTTTCTTTCAATTATCGTCTTTGAATTAAAGCATTGAAGAAATTCGAAGAAATTATTCAAATCTTCCGAATTGAGAAAATGGATACTACGTGCCTAGTTTCAATCTGTCAGTGATTTTAGTAATGTATATTTTTTAAATTAGCACCTTTGCTTAATTCTTTTAAATTTCCATCAACTGTTCTTCAGAAAAGGTATCGTCGCGACGTCGCGTCGTTGGAAACAGAGGAAATCGCAAGCAAATTTTTAACTGTACAAATATTTGCTTCCCTATTGATTTTACAGGCAAGTCATAAGTAGGTTGTTCAAAGGTCTGCGTATGGTTGAATACGCATGCCAAATTTGAACAATTTTGAACACGCCGATTTTATCTGATTTAAGAAAAACTGCATCTATTTTTAAATTGAAACTAAACAGGTAACAATGCAAACCAAGGAAAATGCCATTATACCTTAATTTGTCAACCTATGATTTTGTGATTTTTTTTTGAATGTAAAATTTTATTTTCTATACGTTTTTGCTTAATTCGAACAAGTTTTAAATTAACAAATGCATTTCGAGGACACTAACCGTACGTAGTATAACGTACCTACTATTGTAAACAGCACAACAAATTACATTTGACAATGATAAAATCATAGGTTAACAATTTAAAATAATGGCAAATTTTTGAAACTTTAAAAAAGCACCAATTTATAAAATTAATGCTAATATTGTAATAATTATACATAGTACCGCCAGGTTCCGTAAAACCAGGTTCAATAACAATTAGTAAATTATTTCAATATTCAATTTGAATAATTAACACTTCGGCGAAATTGAGATTTATGTGCCCTAAATAATATTTTTTGATATATTGTAAATTAAAAGTATCAGTATATCAATCATTATTTCGAAGATAATAAGTGTGTTCATACACTCAATATTTAAAAAAAATATTTTTAAAGCCATTTTTTAAATATTTTCAAGTAGAAATTCAGCCTGTTAGTATAAATAAATATCTTGAATAATATTACAGAAATACGTGGTTTGAACACTGATTGTGACCTAAATGTTATATGTGTTATGCACATAGTTTGTTTATATACATTATGTATATTAGGTATATGCCCGTTTTTTTAATAAAGTTATGCTAAGCTTTTTATTGCTTTTAATTAAACAAAAACAAATATACACTAATTGCCGTCGTTATGTTATTTGTACGGTATCACTGTCATTTTACAAGAAACAAAATGGAAATTTGCCGCAAAATTTAATTACTAGATACTAATACCGTGACCTATTCAAAAAAATATGAATTTTTTGAAGTCATTAAATATTTTTATATAAAATCAGTTTGATCTAATTTTACTATAGGAAATTTTTGAATGTTGCCCTTTAACGACATCTTAAACTCTTCATTTAGTTGGATATGCATGATGGGCAACGATACATCCGAAGAAATTGCTTTTTCAGTGATGTTATAGTTGCAAAAAGTTGACAATTCTTATAAAGCATAATATATTTGGATATTGTAATAAAATGCATATTAGCATATTGATTTTAGACTCTAAGAAGACCCTAAATCCCTAAAATATCGGGTTCTATCAGAATAAAAAAAAACTAAGGGTATCAGATATATGTTTCAATTTTCAAAAACAATGAATATGGTGAAATTTTGTAAAGAAAATTGCCAGTGACCCAAAACTTTTATTAGCAGTACTAGAAGACAATTGAAGAAATTAGATACCTCCTTTGCCTCCCTATACTATTTTCTTTGCCTAACTCAGTAGATTGAAGCTGAGGAACAACGGCAAACGCAGATTCTGTGGGGAAAATGGGGAAACACCACCTTATCTCTGAGTGCACCAAGACGACGACGACCGTTCGTGCCATAAACTTTAGTGCGGCTAATGTCGAAGATGGCGAGCTGGCCTCTGTGGAGCCGTCTCATGTATTGGCTTTTGTCAAAGCCCTGAGACTGTATGATGAGTAGAGTCCGGATTAAAAAGCATAAAAAAGTTAAAATAAGCGCTTAAAAAGCATGTCATTTTACCTAAAATAAGCATGAAATATGCGTAAAAAAGGCAAAAAAGCAAAAAAGTAAAATAAAAATTTATTGTTTATCAATAAAAAAACATTAAGTGGCTAAATGAGCTAGGCTCTAGGCCAATAAACTAAACAAAAAGATATAATGGATTAAAATAAACAGTCCCCAATGAACAACAAAACAAAATAGAAAAATTAGTTTTTGTAGAAACAAGCAATAACTAAATGCTGACTTAAATGTTCCATAGAAAAGTTCTATTTTCTATGGCTTAAAATGTTTTTGTAGTCGGAAAAACTTCTTTCTACGTCAACACTTGTTATGGGTGCATATTTAAATTTTGCAGTAAATTTTGTCAGTACTCCCTGCCAATACCAAAGCATTTTTTTAATTTCTGAAAACTTTTTTTGTACTATTTGGCCAGTTGCTCCAGGAACATTGTCAATGGCTGTTTCGAAATCATTAATTATTTTGATGGAGGTATTCAATGCCATTCCTTGTTTCTCAAGCGACTTTATGGTGAAACTGACAAAACTCAAATTAGTTTTTATATAGAATAAATTGTTTATTACTTCATTTTCATTTAGGACTGTTTAACAATCTTTAATTGCTTTGCTGGCTTTTTTTTTAGCTTAAATATAACTTTTTTTAAAATTATCTGCATAATATAATGCGGCATCTAACCAAGTGCCCCATCTTGTCAAAACTGGTTCAGGTGGTAATGGAGTATTGAGAAGTCTTTCTTTAAAAAAGTTGTACCCGCAAAGGCGCTTTGACAAATACTTTTTTTCATTTTTTATAAGTTCGTTCAGAAGAGGAAATTGTTGCCTCAAAGTTTCTGCAACTCTGTTTAAGCCGTGAGCTAAGCAAGTGCAATGACATACATTTGGATAAAAAACTTTTAAATTTGTAGCCGTTTTAACCATATACGCTGCTGCATCAGAAAGCATGAGTAACACCTTGCTACAGGGAACTGCTTCTGGCAAGTAAAATCTTGTAGGGCCTCATTTACAAATTTTGCCACTGTATTGCTGTTTGTGGCTTCTAGCTCCTAGGAACATATTAAATATCCTTTGGGTGGAATTTCTTCATCAAGGACAGCGATAATTAAATTCGCAACATATCTTCCACAAGCATCCGTGGTTTCATCTACTGTAAATCAAAAAATATAGTGTGTTCCAATTAGTTCCTTTATTTTTTGAATGGTTTCATTGTATACAACGCGCACATAATTTTTTTTAAGCGTACTTTCTTCTGGTATACGCATCTTACAGTATTTTTCCAAAAGTGATTTTAATCCATCATTTTGTAATTTGTTCAAAGGTATATTAAATTGTACCATAGCTCTGCACAGATCAAGATTAAATTTCCTTTGATCGCTCTGTCCTGAAGTTGATCCTAACGATTCAGCAATTATTGATTGTTACGGTTTATTTGATAATTTTTTCCGATACTCTTCATGCAACTGTGTCTTAATGTGTTGAGTTATATTGTACTTTTTATCACATTGTATCTATAATAATTAAACAAAACAAGAGTCAGAAAGTAGCTTAATTCTCAAAGTGTTTTTTTACTTATTAAATTTTCTCAAAAATGAAACATTTAGAAGCCACGCCAAAAAATAGATTGAAAAAATTACTTATGTCCATTACAGTTGAGGGTTGGACCCTTTGGTGTTACACAGCAAAATAAAAACACTAAATCACCACAATACACCAAAACACTTTTACTTTTACACTGGACGCGCGTTTCGCTAACCATGTTAGCATCATCAGCAGATGATTATAAACTAAAGTACAATCTACAAGTTGAGCGTTTATATACTCGCTCAGTGGACACCGAGTGGGCGTGGCAAAATCTATCCAACCGAGTCAGAGCCAACTGAGCGTAACAGTTAGATTTCCGCCACTAGAGGAACAAAGAACTTGAAGAAATTGGACCGTTGACTCTGTTCATACTATCTTTACATTTATTAATTCTGATGCTTTTATATGCATCTAATTGCCTGTAATTTGAGACTTGTTTAATTAATTTTAAATTATTAAGATCTATACAATGTTCATTATCAACAATATGTTCGGCAACGCAAGATTTATCCGGTCTACCATATCTTATCTGAGCTAAATGTTCTTTAAATCTAGTTAATATTGATCTTCTAGTTTGCCCAACATATTTCTGATTACAATCTTTACAAGAAATTTCATAAATACCCGACCTTTCCAGTGGAGGTGTTTTATCTTTTGGATTACCTAATAATTGTTGTAATTTATTATTAGCACTATACACAAGTTTATAATTGACATTATGTCCAGTTGGGTCCAAAATAATTAAATACCTACTTTAAACTTTGAGTATTTTATTTTGCGTTGATAAGAGTGTGCAGCAATATTATTGTACTTTTGCAGCACAAACAAAATCTAAAAAAGCTTTAAGTAAGCACAAAGCATAAAATAAGCATAAACATTGAAAAAAAAGCAAAATAAGCATTAAAAACATTGCCTTTCCGGCTATTTTCTTGTCTAATTCGTTACTACTAAAAGTCATCTAATGTTTGCTTGAAATATTTATAAAAAGCATATTGCCTTAAAATCCGGACTCTAATGATGAGTTATATCTCGTTATAACTCAAGAAAGGGGAACACACAATAGATCTGTAAGGTCGCGGTTATTAACCTCCTCCTAAACATTCTTAACAACCTCCCAAACTACGTCTAGATACCTCCTTAGTAAGCATCCCAACAATTTTGCAAGAGACTGTGTGCACTTTGAAAGATTTAGTAGAACAAAACATGGACGTATCTCACTTATTACTTTATTGAATAGTATTAAACAGATTGTTAACCCAAACAATATAGCATTGTAATCATATTTTATTTCTACTTTGTAAAAATACCCCTATTACACTACAGATTATATCGAAAACACATGTTCCATGCAATATTATTCACTTTACAAGTGAAATAACATGGGTAAATATTCTAATCTGAACGATAATCTAATAGGTTGTATGTCAATTGTGACATATAACCTAGTCAATATATAGCATAGCATACACACAGATTTAAAATATGTATATAAGAGTATAGAATCAATAAATATAAGATGGCATCATTGATACTTCCGTAAGTTCAAAAAATATCAAGCTTGTCATCAGAAAGTTTTATGATCCAGTAAGTTGATCGTTGACAGAATCTTATGGAAATTGCATTAGAATTTGGTTGTAATCTGTAAACAACAAAACACTTCTTAGAGTGATATGCTCTATACAAAACGTAGACGATCTCTCGCATGCTCGTATGTATATTCCTTTGAATAAGAAGACTAAGGAAGGAGCATATCAAAAATCTTAGGTCCACCGCAATGGGCCTCAAATATAGCCGACTTAAATTCCGGTTTATCAGTGCAGTTCTAATTTTATTTAAAAAATCTAAAACTATGATGTAGGGTAGACGTGGGGTAGACTCAATATTTTTTTTTTATTTTACGTTGTGAATAAATGTTGGTAGTTATTAAAATTGTTATAAAAATATAAAATTTTAATAAAAATAGATAAGTTATAATAATTATTTATAACCATAAACATCCGATACGCTACTGAAGCAGGTAAATCAAATTGACGTATCTAAATTTTTTGAGATCTAATTTTTGACAAGTAGTAAATAAAAACAAAAATGCAAGAAAAAATATATAATTAGTTAATTTAAGTGAATTTCATAAATGATCGGTTTACTACACGTATGTATATTATATAGTCACTTACTAGCGAAAAGTTGTTCCATTATTTCACTCGATTTTTGTCGAGATCTAAATCGCGATAGTGTCACTGTTAATTTAAGTTCTGCCACAATTTCCATCTAGATTTACTACCTTTATACAACTATCAGTAGTAGAATAAATAATGAATAACATAAAATAAGCTCCGTAAAGACTGACAAATCCACAAAATTTCAAATCAAATTCAAATGTGTCAAATAAATCGTCAAACAGAATTGTCAAGGATCCCCACCCTAGAGTCCTTTTTCCGCCCACCATGCACGAATACATGGATAGCATTATGCTCCTTCCTTAGTCTTCTTATTCAAAGGCATATTCGATATACCAATTAAACTTTTAGTTGCATTTTAGGGCGCGATTTTTAAATTCATTGTTGCCAACTACGGACATATTCGGCGTCGGGCTGACTAACTGGAATTTAAATTTCCCGCTGAGGATTCAGGTGGTAGCTCTGCTGTAAAAAATCTCAAGTTGCCACATTTATTTATTTATTTCCCGACATTGTCATTTGTTTTGACACTAGATTTGTATAAGGAATTTTTGGTTTAAATGAATTGTGTTGTGATACTTTAAGGTTGAAAGTCGAACATTGTTCTTTTTAGAACCTCTTTTAGTGCGAAATGTACAAGATAGCTTAATAGCCAATGCAAGAAACTCATCGCAACCTTATTGGAATATTTTGAACGGGAAAGCGGTAGTAATGGCCCTTTATGTCCCTTAAGTGCTGTTAAGGGAAGTGAGTTTTGTTGATATAAATAATAACTGTTTGTATATTTATAATTAATTCATTTTTGTTTCCTAAAGTATTTAGACTAAAAAAAACATGTAAAAGTTGTACCTGTCAAGCTTAATCACGTGACTAAAAGTTTATTTTTGATATGAACTATACTTCTAATGTTACACGGGTTATACCGGACCTACAATTTACTATAGTTTATCCCCGAATACGAACGGTTCTATATAAAAGGTTGGACTAAGTAAATATACGCAATGTGATTTGACTTGGTTTTCCTTTATTTATCAAAATAAATATTTCTATTTAAAAAATTAAGACACCGTGCCTACCGCCTGAGATTAGGATCCAGTATTATTGCTCAAGAGTCAAAGCCTTCAAAACCATAAAACTTTTTGACTGAAACTATATATTTCTGTAGTTTCCTATAATAATGAATATGCTGTAATTCATCAAAATCTTTTAACTGCCTAATTTAGGTACTGATACCCGAACTTGTTACAAAAGGTCTGTAAACTCGGAGATAGACATTGCCAAGTACGTTCAACTCTGTAGGTCCATACTAAATCGATTGCGGTTAACGAAAAAAAAAACAGATAACGTTATTCGGTTCCCTAAAAAGAACCGTTTCACTTCTATTCTATGGGTTTAATCGGTCGAATTTTTATTTTGTAACCAATGCTAGCTTTTGTCTTTACGCGAAATTTTTATTTCGATTGGCTTTGTGTCGTTTGACTGAATTTTGTGAATACAAAAGAACCAAAAAACTGTTACAAATAACCATTCATAAATACAATACATAAAACTGTATTATTTATTATGTGCGTCGCTATACCATTTTAATTTTGAATTTTTTTAAGTAAGAAATTATTAGTCATGATCATGATCATCATCATTATCAGCTTATTCAACCATTTCCAATTATGGTGTAGCCTACCTCACATACTCTCTTTGTAGTTGGGTCCATTTTTGTCTATTGTTGGCTATGCAGGCGAAAGTTATTCCTGCTAATTTCCTAATATCATGGTCCCATCTCAGGTTCGGTTTTCTTCTAGGTCTCTTAATTCCTCATGGGTACCATGCTGTAATTTTTGTGGTCCATTTGTTGTTCGTTCTTCTTGCCAGGTGTCCTGCCCATTACCATTTGAGGGATTTGACTCTGTGGATGGCATCTATTACCTGCGTCTTTTGCCGTATCCACTCTATTATTTTACGGTCTCTTGGTTATTCCCAGCATATTTCGTTCCATTGAGCGTTGTGCGACCTGCAGTTTCCTTATGATGTCCGTTTTAAGTATCCAGGTTTCGCATGCCTAGGTCATGATTGGTAGAGTCGGTCGTCACATTGGTCGAATGTTGTCTTCTTTAGATAGACTGGCATTCTAGATTTGAATATGATTGAGTTTTTTCCATAAGTACTCCATGCTAACTTAATTCTTCTGTTGATTTCTGGTAGTAGAGATCCCGAACTGTGTATTAGTTGTCCTAACTTTAGTTTTTGCTAAATTCATTTTAAGACCCACTTTATTGCTGGCTGTATGTAGTTCATTAATTTGTGTTTGTAGTTCTTCAGGGCTATTGGCAATTAGGACTATGTCATCAGCAATTCTTAGAAGCAATCTTAAAATCACCTAATCTTAGATGGTTAAAATATTCTTCATGTGTTTTTAATCCTTTGTTGATCCAGTCCAGTTGACGGAAGATTTCTTCTAATGTTGCTGTAAACAGCTTTGGGGATATCGCGTCTCCCTGTCGTACTCCTTTTAACTTTTTACGTAAAAATGTCTCTTGGTAAAAATAAAAATAGCTACACACAACCGTGTTGAAGCTATTTAGAATAGAAATAGTCAATACATTTCATTATTGACAAAAAATGAACATGTTTAAAGTTATTTGACTGAAATGAGATTTTGGGAACTTTTTATTTTTTAAATTAATCAACATTTTTCTTCGAAAACATTATGATAAAACAGTTTCTGTTGAACTTTTGGCACAAAAATATTTCAAATTTGTTATTTCAGTCTAATAACTATTTAGTCAACATGTATAATTTATGTCAATAATCTATCAATAATTCCAAATATCTCGAGAACACGTAGCGATTTTTACCAAGAGACCTTTTTTACGTAAAAAAACATCGTAAATGTATATTTTTTTACTCAATAGTTTTATACAAGTACAAAACAAAAAGTTATTACTCTTCAAACCGGTTAAAAAATATGTAGGTGGCGCCTTCTACAAGTAGGAACTAAATAAACATCGAAATCAAATTGCTAATGTCAAAAAAGTCATATTCATCATGTCAAAAAAGTCATATTCATCATGTCAAAAAAGTCAAAGTTTCATCTTAATATCGACGCGACGCGACGTGTGTATCGATGTTAGTTCAGAAATTATTTGGAAAAGAACTGAAATAAAAATGAAGTTTCAACACCTTGTATCTTCAAAACTAAGTATTTTAGGACATACATTTATACAAAATTTTTAATTATTTTTATGTGCAAAATATGCTGACCACCCCGTATAGCATTATGCAAAAATCTATGAATCTTTAACTACAAAAGTGTAAGGTAAAATACTTATAATTTAATGAAATACTCCAATCACCATATGCATGATAATAAGTTTTTTGTTAATAAAATATTTTTAATAAATAAGTAGTAACCACACATTGTACAGGGTGAGTCAACGATAGAGTAAAGTTCATTATCTCATTTGTTTCGAGGTTTACAAAAAAATGTTTAATACAAAAGTTATAGGGATGGTTAAGATACACATTTTAAAATTATTATACAGGGTGCTTCAAAAAAGTGTGGCGAATATAACATATGTTTTTTTAAATGCAACACCCTATTTTTTATTTTATTTTTAGATTCTGCGTAAAATTCCGTAACTTTTTTATATATAATGTTATATACCTAAAATTAATAGTTTTTGTTATATTTAAATTTATTTAAACAAATGTTAGATTGCAATGTGATGAAAAATTGTCAATGATGGCATTGATTCTGAAGTTGGACAACTAAAATTTGGAAGGATAATTTTATAGAGATATAGAAAAAGATCTATGTAAAGATATTTTAGTTAGATGTTACAGAGTGTTCAAAATATATTTATGACTTTCAACTACTTAAAATTAAGAAATTTCAATTTTTTTAAATGGTACACCCTATATATTATCATTTTTTCTGATAGATTTTACAAAACTCTTCAACTTTTATTAAGTATGTCATATACCTATTTTTATTACTTTGCGATTTATTCCAATTTTTTTCTATTTTTACCGATATTTTTAATACAATTGCGCTATAACATCATAGTTACCACGACAAAAAGTAACAATTATAACAATTTCATGTCTGTTAAGCAAGTTAAAAACAATTTGAATTTTAGTTTAATTTGTTGTAATAAGTATAAATGGTAGAAATAATAGTTACAGATGTTCTGGAAATGAATTAGTCAATTTGACTGATATACACGGACAAGCCTAGAAAACCAAATTTTTTGATTCAGTAGGTACTATATATTATATAGTACTTTGCTAACTACTATAACAATAGATGTATATTATCTAGGAAACATCTTCAGTGAGTAATAGGACGGTTTCGCGGCAGTAGTAATATTGGCTATACCAAATGAAATATAAACCAGAATTACTACGAGAAAAAACTTCACTGTATGTCGAAGAAAATTTCTATATTAGTAGTCTTCAGCAATTAGGTAATCTAGTATTACCCTAATCTGTGGCTATTCGCCCCGACGAAAAATCCCAAGTGTCATCTTTCGTAATACAGAAATACACCAAGAAATTCACTACTGCGATTCAGTTTATTTGAGTAGTAAGTTAATTAATTTTAACTAATACCAGCAATTGTAACTAACTATTAAGCTACTTGTTAAAAGTAAGTAATAAATAGTTTTGTTTAGTTATGGTAACTATGATTTTATAGGGTAATTGTATTAAAAATATGGGTAAAATGGAATGGGAATAAATCGCAAACTATTAAAAATAGGTATATGACATACTTAATAAAAGTTGAAGAGTTTTGGAAAATATATTAGAAAAAATGATAATATATAGGGTGTCCTATTTAAAAAATTTGAGATTTTTTAATTTTAAGTAGTTGAAATTCATAAATATATTTTGAACACCCTGTATCATTTAACTAAAATATCTTTACATATATCTTTTTTTTCGATCTCTATAAAACTCCCCTACCAAATTTTGGTACTCCAACTTCAGAAACAATGGCACCACTGACAATTCTTTACCACACTGCAATTTAACATTTGTTTAAATAAATTGAAATATTGCAAAAACTATTAATTATAGGTATATAATATTATATACAAAAAAGTTATGGAATTTTACGCAGAATCTAAAAATAGAATAAAAATTAGGGTATTGTATTTAAAAAAACATATGTTATAGCCGCTACACTTTTTTGAAGCACCTTGTATACTCTATAATAATTTTAAAATGTGTATCTTAACCATCCCTATAACTTTTGTATTAAGCATTTTTTTGTAAACCTTGGAACAAATGAGATAATGGACTTTACTCTATGGTTGACTCACCCTGTACACTAAGGTTTGTCGTATTACATTATTAGTCTGAGCTAGATGCCATCAACCACACTGAATATTTTCTCGTTTAAATCATATTTTACTACTTAATAGTGTTGCAAACCCACTTGTCCTCTAATACATTAAGATATAGCTTGTTCGGAAATGAGATGATATTTCATAGCAAACCAACCTGTGCTAGTTTCCTCTGCTATAAAACGCTTTATACATCAAATACTAATAGCAGCTAATCTTTTAAGATTCGTATTAATAGTTTGAACTACCTAACGTGAATCTAAAACCCGTTGATTGGCCTATTTGTTTATAGCTGATATAAAATAGTTATAGGTACGTCATTTATCAATGAACGAGCACTTAATATTACACAACACAACGAAGAAATAAATAATGCCGTTTATTAAGCTACCCATAGTTGAAATAAACGTTAAAACACTTCGGTAACGGTGCATCGAATTAACTAAAAACTACTGTTAGTTAACTTAATTTTTAATAACAGTATCGTCTAGAGCCATAAAGAATACTGTTCCTCGTGTAAAACGTATTATTTGGTATACAACAAATTTAACAATTAATTGTTAATTCTAGACAGTTAGGCTGTTAATAGTTTTATAGTTTGCGGTATGAGTAATGTTTTATATTTTTATGAAAAAATAAATGATCTTTTTAAACGGCACTTTCAGTATTTTTCTACTTTATTCGAGAGAAAATGACACCCTGAATAGAATGATATATCATATGTCAACTTCTGACATTTTCGCTTTAAAAAAATCGTATCTTAATTTCAATCTAGTCAATTTTTAATCAAGGAGCCTTGGAAAAATATATTTGATTGTCTAAAGTTTTTCATGTCTTGTCCTGGCCGGTTAAAAGATGCCCAAATCGTATTTTTAATCATATCTCAATTTTTTCAAATGGAACGAGGGTGGCTCATTAGCATATTTGGAAAAACTATTTTTTTACAAATAATCTGGTACTACACACTTGGCATTTCAAGTCAAATTGTCGTTATAAACCGCATGTTTCAAATAAACCATATGAGAAAATGTCAAAAGTCAGAATATTCAAAAGATATGTCATTCTATTCAAAGTGTCATTTTCTATCGAATAAAGTAAAAAAAATCGAAGGTGCTATTTAAAAATCTAAAGTTGTAGTCATTTCCGGTGAAACAGGAAGTAATAAAAAACAATTGAATACATCAATCCTAATTTATGTCATATTAATATATAAAAAAGTTTTTTGATTCACAGGTAAATCAATTGTTTCTAGACATTTTTGAGCTCCTACTGATTTATCTATCGAGTTACAAGAATTGATAAACAAAAGTTTCGATTAGAGACATTAGAGCAGAGGCGGCTCGTAGCACTGGAAGATGGTGAGGCACATTAGAAGAGAATTTTTATTAGTATGTATATAGGGTGACCATTTGTACGAGGAAGTCCAATATCTTCGTAGTTGACAAATATATGAAAAAAAGTTCTATATAAAAAAAGTGCATATCCTAAAAAAAAAATTTCTTTAAAATTGCAATCGCATTACCATTTTTCTGTACAGAATTGGGTTCAGCATAAAATTCAGCATACATCACACTATTGATTTATTTGAAGCACTATATATGCGGGATTTCCATGATAATTCATATTTGAAAAATTTCATTTTTTAAAAAGTGGTAAAAACCTGGAGTGAATTTAACTTATTGATATATTATTGCTTAAGTATGTATATAGCGAGGTATGTAGGACAAAAGAAGAAATCCGAGAAAAATTTACATTATTTTATACAGGGATTTTTTTATGGCACGGCCAACATTGCAAATTGCAATATTATAATGCTATATCTCAATTTTTTTAAATGCAATACACACTGTATATTATTTTTAGTATTTTAGATACCTACAGACTTAAAAAGCGCACATTTTTGTATTTAAAATATTTCTAAATTTTAAGCCTTATGTAATATAATTCGCAGTATTATACCGTATGATCGAATAAAAACGGCCTCAGCGATGGCTATGAAATGAAGATCGCTGTCATTTTATATGTAAAATTATATGGGAAATGTCATCGATCGTCATTTTCAAGCCAACTGGACGCCGTTTTTTTTCGATCATACGGTACCTATTACATAGGGCTATTGCAACAGTAAATTTTTATCAAAGCGACCTCAGGATATTTTGTCTTATATTTTACTCTGTATGGTAAAATTTTGTTTTTCTACCCATTCTATAAAAATAAAACAAAATGAAATATATGTAACAGGTTGCTTTACTTTTTGACTCTACGAGTACACAATTTATCTAGAAATGATTCGAATTCGAAAAACTTTACCTGAGGAAGTCCTCTGATGATGCATGGTCCCTCTAAATCATCATATCAATCAACAAGTCACTGCCCACTTTTTAGGAATTTACTTAATACGTTGTAATCAGTAAGACGAGTAATTAAACATGCAATTCACATTAAAAAAACGTATATATTAATCAATTAGAGACAAAACAGTGCAATGACCGGCAGAGTTAATTCAAACTGTGATTCAAACCTTATTCAAACTAATACAAATTCCCAAATAATGCAATTCTGCATTTTCAGCCTGTCGCCTAAAATCTCTCGGGCTGATCGGGAAGTGATACATATTTTTAACGAACGGCTTTTAAGGTTTAAATTTACATTTGAGGCTCGCCTCAATACGGTTTTTTTACGCGTTACTACTCCATACATTTTATCTCTTCAACTAAAGGTTTTGCCTATGCTTTTTCTTTTCATTCTATAGATTTAAGATTCCAGTGAACGCTGTCGCTCCGTCAATGCGATATACCACAATACGTTAGACAAGGAAAGGCGAGAGGCAAACCTCTGCACATATACTTCTTAAAGAACAAATGAGATGGATATATATATCGTCGAGTTTGTCGCATATGGGAAAGAAAGCGCGTTTAAAGGAATACCATCGACGTAATTTATTGTAGAATGACGAATAAAAAATACAATTATTATTGATGCAAATAGGGAAAAAATATAAAATTGTGATTAAAGATGTATCGATTAATACGTGTAATTCTTCAAATGTATTGGTGAGGCACTGCCTCATCTGCCTCATAGGACAAGCCGCCCCTGCTTTAGAGACAGTATTTTACGATCGATTAGAGACAGTATTTTACCATTTAATAGCAACCTTATAATCCTACTGAAGCCTCAAACGTACATTTTTCAAATCCTTTGTACTATAAGACTGCCTTTTTTCTAAAGTTAAACGCAATAAAACCGAACTATTGGGTTTAAATGGCAAATCGCTCGGAAAAATATGACAACGAGGCTTTAACCCAAATATAGGCAAAGTTTGGAAGAGCAAAACGGGGGCGACCTCAATAAAATTTGTGGAAGAAGAACTATTGGGACAGATTTACTACTCCTCGTGGTGGTAAAATGGTTTCTGAGAAAAAAGAAATAAACAAACTCACGGCTATTTGCTCTCAAATGCAAAATTTTCGTTTTTCGGTATTAGCATAAGAATTATTGGCAATGATAAATAGTAACCCATCAATCAAATTTAATATAAAAAATAACCCTACAGTGAAGAATATACTTTAATAAAATTAGAATATGATAATCTTAGTAATTACAGGTTAAATAGTTAAATATAAAACAAAGAAAAATACAGGGCGATCTACTATTCTAAAAAAAGTTCCACACTAGGTATGTTCTTTTAATTGAAATTTTAATTTATATTAGCAGAACATTTCAAAAATATTTTTTTAGTAACTATACAGAGTTATTAAAACTTTCTTTACCCTAAAGTTGAAGGTTGTTAACTCGAATAGTATAGATTTTTATATCTTTAAATTAAAAATACAAGAACTGTCTTGAAATCAAAACTATATTAGGTATTTACTTTAGATGGTCTGTACTTATTTTTCTATAAATCTGGAAATCAATCGTATATCATTTCGATGTTCAAAATTCAACGCCAAACTTTCTAAAATATAAATAATTTTTCTTCGTTTTTTCTAAATGGTATATACGTTTGTATGTTTTTTTTCAATAGATGGAGAATTAAGAAACAAATAGTTTTTGTATTTAGAGTATTTCAAAATTTTTAACGACTTCGCAGATATTCATGGTTTAAATTTCACAGTAAATTTTTATCCACAAAGTTATTTTTCTCTCGTATTTTACCGTTGAATAAGCCATATGAAATAAGCCTGTGTATATCTGTGAAACCATTAGACATTTTAAAATAATTTAAATACAAAAAAAAATCATTTTTTAACTCTCCATCTAATAAAAAAATAATATACATGATGTTCCATTTAAAAAAAAAAGAAAAATGATTTTATATTTTAGAAAATTTGGCGTAGAATTTTGAACACCCTGCATGATTTAAAACTAAGATATTTATAGCAAAGTAAGTATAGATCAGGACAGTTATTTATTTGTAATATTTTTATTAAGGAAGGTTGAAAAATATATATTTTTTCTTTATTTATTAATATCTTTTGAGGTATCGAAATATATTTAGTCATATCTCAGGATTATGTAAAGTGATCTGAAGAAAACCAAAAATGCAATAATATACAGGGTGTTCCATTTAAAAAAAATAATCCCGATCCACTCACACTTTTTTGGAGGCTAAAATATTTTCCTGAAATACATCCTACTGCATACTTTAGGTTTACACTTAAACAAAATTCTCAAGTTTTTTATTCTAGGAGCTACAGATTCCCGACGCACTTTTGCCGGACCCTGTATATCAAAACTGACTCAAGTAATTCAATAAAAATATTTTTTTGAGAATGTAGGAATCGGATACCCAGTGGGTTTTGAAATATGATCATTTTTAGATTAAACTTGGTTTAAACTTAAGGGCTTCCTCAAAACTGAAAAAAATCAAATTATGCATAAATTTATTTGAAAATGCTGGCAGTGTAATAGGATTCTCTTCCAAAAACCAATGATATTAAAATACATACTGCTTCATATATACAGGGTGAGTCTAAATTAGGTATTATATTCATAAAAACTATACATAATATTTTTCCCAAACCATTTAAATTGAAACAACCTGTATTTTTATCATAAAATGCTTGTTTCTTTTTTTGTGTTTGAGGTTAACTGACTTTTAGTGTTAGTTATTGGTTTAGTGATATGTAAATTGTTGCAAGAGGTTACTTGCCTTTTTATTCCATGGAAAAATAATATTCCAAAAATGAATCATTTCAGTAAATATTGCTAAAGTGTAACAATAAAAAATAATGCTATTATTTCTAAGTATAAAAGATTAATAAGATATCCCCTATAAACAATTTTATCTGGTATTGCCATTTACTTAAGTATCTTTATTCTGTTATTAGAGATATAACTAAATCTATTTTTATAGATTTAGAGATTTAAAGAAAAAATATTTATAAAATATCTATAAAATAATATCTTCCTCCAGAAGATGCGAGACCTTGCCGTTGGTGAAGAAGCTTCTATAGTCAAGTCCTCTGAGAGTGTGCAATGGTATTTTTTGTCCTTTAAGCAAATTTGTTTTATTATTAAAATACAGCTGCCAAGTTGGTCTCCGTTGAATTTAGGCAGCATTTGTTTACAAAAAATATTTTTTTTATTTTGTAGATTTTATGTGCAAGTGGCGAAATACCTAAGACTTCTTTGGGATAGAAAAATATTCTTTATTCATTACAATATATAGGGTGAGTCTTAAATAAGTGCACATATTTTCAGCATTGGTAGATCTCACCTATCTCTTTATAGTGTCTCTGTTTCTCTAAATTTAATTTACTACCTATGTTGCTATATTATGAAGATATGTTTTTAATGAAAAGTAGAAATTAAAAAATAAAAAAAAAATCGAAAAATCGAAAAATCGAGAGGAGTTCCTGGGATCGAAATATACCGCCACTAAAATATGAACGCAAATGTGCATTTATTAAACCAAACCAAACCTAACCTAACCCGTATATTAAGTAACACTGTTCTTTATCGTATTATACAGGGTGGCGCACCTCATTCGCCTCATTTGATTATACGAAAACGGAAAGATGTAGAAATAAAATATTTTATGGGTATATGTGGGGAGATAATGTGCACAATTTAAAATTATTTTGAAATATACAGGGTGTTTCAGAACTAAGATCCATACCAAAGTTATATTTTTTCTTATGGAACACCCGGTATTTTATTTCATTTTTGGATTCTTTGGCACAAAAAAAGGCATTTATTATAAGGATTAAATATGTTTAAAATCTTTAGTTTTTGACATACTTAAAGATATTTAAATTTGCATGCTACAATAGAATAGACTATTAACACCCTGTACATTACTTTTCAGAATTAATTCTTATGCTGAGTTTAAAGGTAAAGAAATAAACTTTACTGAAAAATGGTATTGGTTCCTTAAATTTATACAGGGCTATCAAAAGTTGCTGATCTATTTTAAGGATATATTTTATATAAAAACTTCGTTATTTCAAACGCAACACCCTGTATTTTTTTAAATAAATCGAAGCAGATTCAAATGCTCTTTCAAACTATATTAGGGTTTCCTATATCTATCTAGCTCAGATTTTGAATAAAAAGCGATTTTTAAATAAAATTGCAATCAAGACGGCTGGTGTCGCCATGACAAATTTCTAGTGACAGTTAGTAACTATTTTCAAAGTCCACATTAGTTTATGGACATTATTATTTATAACTTATAACAGTTTACTTAAATTTATCTACAATAGTTTAATAAGTAAGTATTCATTATTTTATCAAGAAAAATAAAGCAGTCTCTGCTGGCGGAACGAATAGATATGTTACTAGTGATATTATTTTATGAGGAAAATTATTGCTTCTTGGCCTCAAGAGCTTATCCTCAAAGATATCCAAATAAGAACCTTCCTGATAAGCCTTTCTTTGAAAAACTTCTTGTCCTATTTCGCAGAGCTGAGCTGGTAGTGTGGTTTATAAAAAACCTATTAGGCAGAAGCCTGTCGTTGGAAGTGAATAAAATGAATAAAGCTACTAACTGTCACTAGAAACTTGCCATGACAACATTAGCCATCTTGATTACAATTTTATTGAAAAATCGCTTTTTATTCAAAATCTGAGCCAGATAGGTATAGGAAACCCTAATATAGTTTGAAAGAGTATTTAAATCTGCTTCGACTTATTTAAAAAAATACATAGTGTTGCATTTGAAATAACAAAGTTTTTATGTAAAGTAAATATTTAAAATAGACCAGCAATTTTTGATATCCCTGTATACATTTAAGGAAGGAATAACATTTTTCTGTAAAGTTTATTTCTCTATCTTTAAACTTAACACAAGAACTAATTCTGAAAAGTAATGTACAGGGTGTTAATAATCTATTCTATTGTAGCATGCAAATTTAAATATTTTAAATATCTGAAAAATCAAAGATTTTAAACATATTTAACCCTTATAATAAATACCTTTTTTTGGGCCCCAGAAACCAAAAATGAAATAAAATACTGGGTGTTCCATAAGAAAAAATATACTTTGGTATGGATCTTAGTTCTGAAACACCCTGTACATTTCAAAATAATTTTAAATTGTGCACATTACCTCCCCACATACACCCATAAAATATTTTGTTTCTACATCTTTCCGTTTTCGTATAATCAACCGAGGCGAATGAGGTGCGCCACCCTGTATATCCTGCAGGGCTGCTAGAGCTCAAGTATACGATACCCCCATTGGCGTATACAAGACTCTAAAGACACTTGATCCATTTGCTCTTTACTAATGTATTATTCAATCGGCATTTCGCCAATATTCCAAACTGTACCGCTCTTGTAAATAGAAAAAAAATGTTTTAGATGCTTATCTGGCCATTGATCGGAGCTTTCTAAAAGTAAGACGCCAGAGGCGTGGGCGTTGCTCACACCTAAAGAAGAAATACGCATCAGGATCGTATCGACGAATTTTATTGTATAAAAAAAAGAAAAAATCAAATTGCGGGTTGTGGTTAGAAAAAAATTATCTGCTAAATCGTTTTTCCGGCTTCTATGGTCATGATTAGTATGTCATTATACGTCATGAGTCATGATTAGTATAGGGGAGTAGAGGTGGGAATTCTAGTTCCTTAGTTCTAATTCCTTCAGAGGAATAGTTCCTTGTACTAGGTCTTTAGTTCACATTAGCTCCCGACTAACATTGACATCTCAGTGGCTTGCTTATGGGTTTCGTTATAAGTCAGTCACTCATAGTATAATCTGTATAATTTTTATAATGGACAAGAAATTACGAGACGTGTAATTGCAAATAGTCAAAATATATGGGTAAGATAAAAAAAAATCGCATCAATTTTGAGAATCACTGGATCTTTCCTGGATTTCTTGTAAATTTAATTTACTAGGTACTTATGATGCATTTTATTAAGATATTGTGTTTTTTAACTAAAGAAAAAACAGAAACACTTCAAAAAATTCCATTTTTTCAATTTTTGTTTTCGTACAACCTTTCTACAACCTAAAAATATTTGCACTTATTTAAGACTCATCAAATGTATTGTATACTTTTAGTGGTATGTATATTTTTTAGACATATAGAACCTCATTTTCGTCCAGAGCAAGCAGAATTTTTGACTTAGCAATCGTGTGTGGATCACATAAATACACTCCGTATAGTCATAAAACAATCATTGGACTGGCGTTCACCTTTATACCTGATATTTGTTGATTTTGAGCGTGCGTTTCTTAGCCTAAAGCACCAACCTCTTTGGCCAGCTCTCAGCAGAGCTGGTTTTCCTAACAAAATTATAAGAATCATAAAGGCGCTCTATTGTGTGTACAGTCTTGCATAAGGATCAACGGAGTGAATCCATAAACATTGGGAGAATGAGGCAGATTTGCGTCCTGTCGCCATTTCTTTTTAATATTCTCTTAGATGATATTCTAAAGAGAACAATTTCCAAGAATCATCGTGAAATATGGTGGACTCCCTTTAGCATGTTATTCTCAGTTATGCAGATGACATCTGTCTCCTGTCTCATAGTCACTCGGATATGGCATCAAAGCTACTTGACTTGATAAAGGAAGCTCGAATTGCAGGTCTTAAGATCAATATTAAAAAAAACTAAATCGATGAGAGCTTGTACCAACAACGTCGCTCCCTTTATCGTTGGGAATAATACCTATAGAAAAGGTAAATAATTTTACTTCCTTAGGTAGTATAATCTCAACCAACGCAACGGAGGCACAGAGCAAGTTATCATAAATAGAATAAACAAGGCCAGAATAACATTTGGAATGCTCAACAATATTTGGAGATCTAGAGTACTCTCAACTTACTAAACTGCTAAAATTGGTAAAATAATAACTAAAATATAACTAAAATTGCTGTATGGTGTAGAGACCTGGAAAATTACATCGCCATTAATTAACTAACAAAGTTTTCATAAACCGCTGTCTCCGGAAAATTGTAGGAATATTCTAGACAAATACTATCAGAAATGAGGATTTATGAAGCTTGACCAACCAGAGGCAGGTGTATAACGAGATGAAACTTAGAAAATAGAGGTGGATTGGTCACACTTTAAGGCGAAGCGCCAATAACAACGCTGGCAGAGCTATTGGGTGGACCAAACCAAACCAAACCAGGCAGTAGAAGAACTGGTCGTCCAAGTTATACATGGCAAAGGACAAATAAAAAGGAGATCGAAGCAGTAAACAGGTCATGGCAAGATGTCAAATCAATTGCCCACAACCGAACCCAATGGAGAGCGTTTATTGAAGCCCTATCAGTAGGTGTAAAGGACAAAATGAATGATACAACAAACAACAACAAATAACGTCTTATTTTGCAAAAAGCCAAAATAGCTTCATCGAAAAAGCGTTTACACAACAAACGAAAGCACAAAAAACATACAAATAATAAAAAATACACAATACAAATCATACAATTCCAAAACAAATTAAGTCATCAAAATTACAAATAGAACATACATGGACAATTATTTCAGAACACAAAAAAGGCGTTTCAATAAAATTTTACAATAGGAAGATTGTAAATAGGTACAATATTAAGAGTTATAAAATATTAATTACTTGACCCTTCACCAGTGTGTGAGATGATCAAAATTTTAAAATTCAAAATTGTTCATGATCAACAAAAAAGTCGTTCACCGCATATACGGCTCTCTCGAGTAAGTATGATTTCAGAGCTTTGCGAAATGCCCGAAAGAATGAAAGCGACTTGATATTCAAAGGCAGATGATTGTGCATTTTTTGGCATTGTACAGTATTGAACTTTTAACTAGTTCTGAGCTCGGGGTTGGCAGATAAAAATCGTGCTCCGCATTCCTGAGTGGATAGTTATGAGATGGCGTTTCGGGAATAGCAGATATGTGCTTGCGGATTAAGCAAACGGATTCAAAAATGAATAAAGAAGGAAGAGTCAGTATTTTGAAATTTTTAGAGAAATCCTGGCAGTGAGTTCTACTGTTCAGTCACAATAAATATCGAACTGCTCTCTTTTGATGTCTGAAAATACGATCAAATTTTGTTGCGCAGCAAGTACCCCAGAATGGGAGGGTGGTGGAATAACGAAGGTGTGATTCAAAAAGGGCGTAATATGCTATTCTAGAGGTTGATAAGTTAAGTTCCTTAGAAACTGATCTTAGCGCAAAACAGGCAGGGCTTAGTTTCTTTCATAGATCTACAACAAGTCCTAAGAATGATATTTTATTAGAAAAATTATTTGGGTACATGTCCACAACAGGTTTTTTTCAAATTTAAAAAATAATTAAAAACATTATTTATTTAGGAATTTTTTTAATTTGTAGAGAACAACATTATTGTTAGAAAAATAATTTTTTTTGGTTTGGGCTATTTCGGTACTGTACAGTCTATTCCGTATTAGTTTTCGTAGAGCACTCTTACTTACGTTTTGAGAGCTGATATGACACGAAAAAAGAAAGCAAATAGGTGTGTTTGAACATGCGATTTTTAAGGAACTTAAATGCCGAAAGGAAATGGCAAACTGGTCGAGATTTATGTAATATCTAATGTAAGAGATACCGGGTTTCAGTTGGAACATATGTACGTCGTTCATACGATGGTAGTAAACCTATAATTCACATATATAATTTTTAACAGATCAATTTAAATTCATTCTGGATTTTAATTCAATAAATTAAGTCGTAGTTACGTATGTCCACGCGGCATGGTTTATGGTGGTCATAAATTTACTGGGTCATATTTTGACTAATAGGTATAAATTCTTCTGGAGCGAATAATAAATGTGATATGGAACATTGTAAAAATAAAGCGAAACAGATATAATATAAAAATATACTGAGTGCCTTTCAAAAGTGACTATTAATTTTTCTCTATTAATTTTTTATTTTTTCAGATAAAAACTAGATTTGGTATGTTAGTATATGACATAAATTAAGATTTATTGACGTATTCAACTGTTTTTGGTCACTTCCTATTTCACCGGAAATTACTACAACTTTTGATTTTTAAATGACACTTTCGGTATTTTTTTACTTTGTTCGATAGAAAATGACACTCTGAATAGAATGACATATAGAATATCATATGTCAACTTTTGACATTTTCGATTAGAAAATCGTATTTTAAATTTCAATCTAGAGTAACATGGCTGCATTAAAAACACTAATTTTTAATCAAGGAGCCTTGGAAAAATAGATTTGATCGTCTAATGTTTTTCGTGTCTTGTTCTGGCCGCTTAAAAGATGCCCAAATCGTATTTTTAATCATATCTTAATTTTTCCAAATGTAACAAGAGTGACTCGTTAGCATATTTGGAAAAAGTATTTTTTACGAATGATTTAGTACCACAGTTGGTATTTCGAGTCAAATTGTCGTTATGAACCGCATGTTACAATTTCAAATAAACCATATGTGAAAATGTCAAAAGTTGACTGATGACATGAATATGAATAATTATTGAATAAAGTAAAAAAATACCGAGGGTGTTATTTAAAAATCAAAAGTTATAGTCATTACTGGTGAAACAGGATGTGACCGAAAATAATTGAATACGTCAATCAATCCTAATTTATGTCCAATATAATACCTTTCAATATAATACCTTTCAAAAAATGTCGTTTTTTTATCTGAAAGATAAAAAAGTTATAGGGGTAAGAACATGTTGATGTTGAATTAACTAAAAGGAAGAAAACAAATCAAAATATTGAAAAACAAAGAAGTAAAGAAGAGAGTAACCCAAGAAGTTAATGAAGTCAACAAATGAGAAATTGTGAAGAAAATATAGGCACTACCTGGAACGCATTGAAAACACCCTTAGTTACCTTGCTGATGACACAGTTCTTATGGCTGACTCTGATGTTGGATTTAGTTTTAATACTACGAAAACCTCGAGTATTATAAAATCTAAAAGATAAACTACATTAAGAAAACTTGCTCACAATGTCTGAACTTGCGATTCCCACCCCCTCCACGTCGTCAAACACACCTCCTGTACAAACTCCTAACAGAAGAGAAAACTCCAAAAAAGAAGTAAAGCTTCAGTCTTAATCTGTCGCCCCACTTACTCTTTCAACCCCTAGAACCGAGTTGAAAATTGAATCTTTGAACAAAGCTCCCTCAACGAGTCTTACTTCTAAATATACAGTACCTCCCAGCAGTAAAAAAACCATCCGCAACAGCAGAGTCATCCCATTTCTTTGAAAAACTTGATATTATCCACAGAACCGAAATTGATCATGGACAAAGTTTTACAATAGATACTCAAAGTGACCTTCGCGTCCCGCTATATTACTCAATATATGAGATACAGTTACGTTACCCTGAATTTGATGTTAAAGGACACCCTTATGTATCAACATTTAGTTTAATTGCCTACTGCCAAATAGCACTTAACGCGGCATTTCTAGTAAATGACCTATATGTACGAGACCAGAAATCCTACTTTGCAGCTTCATACTTTAATGATGCACATAAAAAGAACTATCTCAACATGTTACTCAACATGAAAGTTCCACCTTTCGTTGAACTTCTCATCCAACAACTAGCACCAGTCTTCGATCCCCAACGAAAACTGTTATGAGCTGGATTTTCATTCTATCATAATTTTGGGCGGTCCCCCCTCCTTCAATATTGCTAAATGCACATAACATTTCAGCCAGTGTTAGAACAAATGACGATCCCGAAATACTACTAAGAAAGTTTTACGAGAAATACTACTAAGAAAGTTTTTCTTGCTCTCGAGACATTTTCCGTGTTTCCAGCTTCCTCGGAGCCCATTATTCTCAAGACACTAACGTTTTCCTTCACCCCAACTGGCTTAATGAAGCCATTGAAAAGATATTCAACCCAGTCGTAGGACGCGCTTTGCTGCAAAGACCCACTCTTGCTAAAATACGCCTTCAGACTCCACATATCTACGATAAATTAGATCTCAACCCTTACGATCTTTTTCTATCATATAGTGAAGACAATTTTGAACTACTTGGAAAAGTCATATCTGACATCTCTTCCTTTGTTCAAAATGAATACACAGCAAGCCGATCCCTTGGCCAAATAGCCGGCACATGCAGCGGAATGACTATATTAACTCATTCCCTCGAAAGTGTTTCGCTTCCCACATGGCACCGCCTCTCTGTTGCACTTGCAGCTCAAATATATTAAATCTATAAAATTAATATTTTAGAATAAATCTACAAGGTCAAATATTTGGAATCTTAGATTGTTTTTTGGAGTCTTGGATCACCTTTGAATAACGACGTGGAAATAAAAACCAGCATAGAGCAGACCAGAAATGCATTTCTAAAAATAAAGGACGTTTTCCAGAACCCCAGACTGGATCTTGAGTTGAGAATTAGGCTTGTTATGTTTGGTCAATTCTATTATATGGCGCAGAAACATGGACACTGAAAGTACAATACTGATAAAAAGGGGGATCGGCACGAAAAACTATCTTGGTTGAGAACCATCATTGGACTCAACAATTCATCATTGGACTCAACATAGTTTTGAAGAATTCATGCGATCGTAACTTCCACGAAAGTGACGGCAAAAGAAGAAGAAGAAGTAGAGAGTGTTGGCAAATACAAAGACAAATTTCGTCAAAAATGGACTACACATTTTAGGACATTTTGTATTTTTATAAACCCTTCCTAATATCAATATAGGTATATCATACCAAAACGTTGCCCTTCCAAGTTGCTCTACTTAATTCTACTTGCCTAATAGATAATTTACAGAAAATAAAACTAAATCCTTCAGCGACATTTTAAACGATTCCCATAGGTCAAGCTCCGTTCTTAGTTCAGGCTACTTTCCAGATTTAATTTAAACAGGCAACGATTTAACAACAAGACTAATTAAATGCAAGTGCACTCGCGAGAGCCATCACGAGATTTTCTAAATTAGTTTGTTTATTACCCTCCTATGATATAAACTTTTTCGTAAGTAGGACTATAACTTAATAATGCTTCGTACGTATAAAAGTATAAAGACACTTGAGTTTGTAATATATGAAAAAAATATGTAAATATGAGGTTCTTGCAATTATTTGTTTTTTGCTTATATATCGTTGCGGAGTATTCAAGATATTTGAAAGTATATGGGGAAAAAGATTATTTAATTTTTTTCAGAATTTTCATTCCTAATGAGAGTCCTTGTCAGAGAAAAATGTAGTATGCCCAACAACAGAATATATGACAGTGACAGTGGCTATCTGTCATTTTTATTGAAAACTATTTTTTTGTCAATTTCTGTATATTTTCTACCAAAGTCGTTTTATCCTCGTTAAAAGATGCCCAAATCGTATTTTTAATCATATATCAATTTTTCCAAACGGAACAAGGGTGGCTACATAGGATATACTTTACCATTACTTAATTTACAAATAAATTAGTCAAAATTTAAGTACATCGTTGATTTCTCCAAAAACAATTAATCGAGCAATTAATCTTAGATCAGATGATAAAAATTTCAAATTTCTCAGTATAACAAAATATGGTCTTTGTTATACAGAGTCCGGCAATAGTGCGTCGGGCAAAAACCTCAAGAATTTTGTTTATGTGTAAACCTAAAGTATGTACGAGGATGTATTTCAGCAAAATATATTAAGTTCTATAGGGTGGTAAAAAAGTGAGTGAATCGGGATGATTTTTTTTAATACCAAACCAAACCAAACACCCTGTATATTATTACATTTTTAGCTTCCTTTCAGATCACTTTACATAATACTAAGATATGAGTAAATATATTTCGGTAATTTCAGAGATATTAATAAATAAATGAAAAAAATATATTTTTTTCAGCCTTCCTTAAAAAAATAATTACAGATACAAAATCTGTCCTGGAATCAAAACTATATTAGGTATTTACTTTAGATGATCTATATATACTAACTTTGCTATAAATATTGTAATCTTAAATCATACAGAGTGTTCAAAATTCTACGCCAAACATTCCACAAATATAAAATAATTTTTCATGGTTTTTTTTAATGAAACATCCTGTATACTATTTTTTTTATAGCATGGAGAGTTAAAAAAATTACCATTTTTTACATTTAAAGTATTTCAAAATTTTTAACGGTTTCGCAGATTCACGCAGTATTATTTCATATGGCTAACGGTAAAATACGAGCGAAAAATCACTGGGTGGCTTTGATAAAAATTTACTATGGAAAACGCTATATGAAATATGAAATATACAACAGAAAATATCTGCGAAACCGTTAAAAATGTTAAAATATTCTAAATACAAAATATAAAGGGTGTTCCTGTTAAATAATTTATAGGGTGTTCCATTTAAAAAAAAACGAAGAAAAATTATTTTATATTTTAGAAAGTTTGGCGTAGAATTTTGAGCACTCTATATGATTTAAGATTATGATATTTATAGCAAAGTATGGTAAGACATAAACCATCTAAAGGCTGAAAATATGTATTTTTTATTTATTTATTAACATCTCTGAAACTATCGAAATATATTTATTCATATCTTCGGATTATGTAAAGTGATCTGAAAAGAAGACAAAAAAGCAATAATATACAGGGTTTTCTATTTAAAAAAAATCATCCCGATCCACTCACACCTTTTTAAGCCACCCTATAGAAGTTAAAATATTTTCCTAAAATACATCCTAGTATAATATACTTTAGTTTTGCACTTAAACAAGATTACCAAGTTTTTTATTCTAGGAGCTACAGATGCCCGACGCACTATTGCCGGACCCTGTAAAAAGTAATTTTTCAGAATTATTAGTTGATGATAAAAAGATAAGAAACATGGTTTTCTACATATCTAATTTTATTTATAAAATTATTAATTTCAGTAGTGTTAATAAAATGGTCGATAAGCTTAAAATTATGAAGCCAGTTAGCGTTAGTGACTTGTTTCCAATATAAAGTAAATAAATTATAATCCTAATTGATCTAACTGGCAATAAGTGCAAAATATTGTGCGATACGAGAGAAGTAAAGCCCATTGATATTATCTCTCGTAAATGCTTTACACTGGAAATCAATAAAGTAGAAACATTTGGTCCGAACAAGTGACCACTCCCAAGCCTAATATATATTTCAATTACTTAGTAAACTGCTAGATAATCTGTCTCTTTGGTAATACCTGATTCTATCTGAATAAGTTTGTTTTGATAATTTTAAACAACTTTCCCACAGTTTCGTTAAGAAAAACACAAATAAAGACTGTTTAGCTATCGTTCACTGTTACGTCATTATTATTTGTCAAATATGAGTTTTAGGGTGTGTCTGAGATCAGTTCATATTGTTTAGAAAATTTTAAGTACGTTCCTATATTATTGATTGAGCGAGTTCCGTTTTTTCTGCATTCATTCATTTTTTCTTGAATGCCTCATCAGCAACTCGCTATATTACTTAGAAACCCTATCAATTTGTATTTTACATAGGAATATTACCATCTTTGCATATACGGCATCCACGTACAAGAACGTTCTACCATCTATAATACCAGCATCTCTTTCTTGAGAAAAATAATGTATAAGTTTAGCAATAAGCTCTTGTTCATTTTGGTTAAATCTTTGAGGTATTTTTGCAATAAAAAAATTGAATTTTGTTTTACAGCAACAATCAAATTTTAATTGTGATATTGATCGATGTCCGTCAATAAAATGAAATGCCGTAATGACGTCACGAATCTCTTGCATCTGGTTGGCACGTAATTGAGAGAGTTCGACAACATATGAAGTGACGTTGAACGATGGATAAACATTCTTATACCTACATACTTAAACATCTCAAAAATCAAAGCAAAAATGAGAAATTAACTTACAAACATGCAAAAATTTATTCTATATCATTTCCGAGATCATTTCTATTTATACTCTGTTTTTTTTCTCAGGTAAGATTTCGACAGACGATGACAGAAAAAAAAGCAGATGACGTCCCATACCAATCTATTTATTTTACTAAAAAAAGTTTCAAATACCGTATGATTATATGAAAAAAACGACATTTCCCATATAAATTTACATATAAAATGACAGCGATCTTCATTTCATAGCTATCGCTGACGCCGTTTTTTCTCGATCATACGGTATTTTTTAAGTTTACGATGGATGGGTTTATATATAAATCCGTCATGCGTCATTTCTTATTGTTTTTAACCAGTTTTATTGGTTTATTTCAAAAATGACAGATCGTATTTCAATATTATTGGTTTGACGGAAAGATGAACGACAAACAAACGCCGATGCGTGTAAACTCGTCTTAAGATTTTTGAAAGTTCAAACTCTTGCCAATTTATAGGTTATAATTTTGTGTCAAATTATGTCAAAGAGAAATGATAAATATTTTGCATTTTGGACTGTGTTATTACGTGTGTTTCGTGTTTTTTAAAATTAAGTGGAGGAAAACTCGCGAGAAAATTAAGTGTTGACCCAGACCATAGTGTACAGTTAATATTCGGTGCCCAGAGACCGCCAGAGACAGTTTGCCAGAGATTATGCCCAGAGAGATGTATTAGCCACAAATAAAGTTTGTAAACTATCTTGTATATGATACCAAAAACTGGAGTGTCTGTAAAATAGCAGCACACGATAAGTAAATAATAATCATATTGAATAATTATTATATTGATAAATGTAACAATAAATGCACGAAGTTGCTTGAGCTTCAAAACCGGAAATCTGTTTTATATGTTTTTTGGTATGTGGTGTTTTTTTTTAATAAACCCTTGCTTGTTTTGTCTTAACACATACTGTAATTGTTTCTAATAAAATAACTCGATTATATTTTCTCAATTTTAAACATTTTTTTTCACAATATTTTGAAGTAATCACTTGTCACTCAAATTTTAAATATATTAATGTTCTGCTATGCGTTCCCGTTGTACCAACTTAATTCTTTGTAAAATAAAATAAACTAATTTGAAAATAAAATGACAGACACATCTATCACTGTCAAGGATCTTGTTGTTGGACAGATTATATTATACTATATCATTATAATCATGACCATTTTCATCATAATTCGTGTCCTTGCTCCTTCTAGGTACCACTTTTTTTATGTTGGTCGTCCATCTTTCGTTAATTCATTTCTCTATCTGACCTGCCCACCAGTGTATGTTGTTTTGTTTGATGGTGAAAAGAGTGCAATCCAAGAAGACTGCATAACTTATGCCCCGTTGGTCCTCTTGCCCACTGCTATTTGAGGAATTTAATTCCGTAGATCATGCCTGTTTTTCTTCTGTCTTATCCACCCTACTCTATCCACTTTCGATGAGTCTTTGTTATTCCAGCAATATAACTCCATAGACCTTTGTACTACTTGCAGTTTCCTTATGAAGTGTTGATAAAATTTCTCGGTCGTAAGTCATGATTGGCAATATCAAATGGTTCGAAGTTATATTTTCTTTAATCTACAATCATTCTAATATTGATTTGTACGTATTGTGAGAGGAGTGGAATATAAATGATCTAAAATTTACTAGAAAAAACGTGGATTACCAACTTTTTAAGGCATCTAGTATTCTCACTAGTTGGCTATCCAAATAGCTAACATGATTCTGGATACTGCAGTTTCAAAGATGCCTACTGATGAGCTTCCAAACCATCATCTGAGGTCCTTAAATCAAGACTTTTGGCATCTGCCGATGATATTTTCCCTTTTTTGTCATCTATTACCAGTCTTATCAACAGAAGAATTAAGTTAGCATGGAGTACTTATGGAAGAAACTCAATCATATTCAAATTTAGAAGGCCACTTTATCTAGAGAAGAAACATTCGACCAATGTGTACTACCAGTCATGATCTATGCATGCGAAACTTGGACACTTAAAACGGACACTGATTTCTTGGACACCTATAATTAAGGAATACAGGTCGCACAATGCCCAATGGAACAAAATATAGTGGGAATAACCAAAAAGGACCGTAATAGAATAGAGTGGATATGACAAAAAACCCAGGTAATAGATGTCATCCAAAGAATCAAATCCCTCAAGTGATAATGGGCAGGACACCTGGCGAGAAGAACGGACTTTAGATGGACCACAAAAATCACAGCATTGTACCCACGAGAAATTAAAAGACCTAGAAGAAGGCCAAACCTGAGATGGGACCATAATATAAGAAAATAAGAACAGATACCTTGGGCCCGCAAAGCCATATAGCCAACAATAGACAAGGATAACCCAATTACAAAAAGAAGAGTCTCAGAAATTCGTCTCATTTATCGCCTCTCATTATAATTGCCTATATAAATCGTTTTTTGGTGTTTTTCAGTTAATAATAGTTCTTTGATTTTTCGATACGCCTGAGAACTCCTTCGCTTGTTACTATTTCTATTTATGATATGCCAAAGGATTCTTTTATACCAATACATGTCAAAGGTCTCCAAATTTAATTCTAAAGCAGGGTTAAGTTTCGAATTTTCACAACCATAAAGCAGAAATAGAGTAATAGAATATCTAATCATAGGTGTACGAAAAGCATTTAACTGCCGTACACCTGCTTTATGTACAAATTTTCTGTTGATTTCTCCTGATGATGGAGTATAACTCCGAAACCGGTCGACGAATGGGTGGTTTGGAGAAATAATTCATACGCATAGATGTACGAAATTCCAGGCTATGTGCTGATTTTTTGAACTAGGGTTAACAATATTTGGATGAACACATTTCTAGCTTGTTCTTTTCTGGAGCTTATTTCTACTTTCTGATCAATCTGAGAGTTTATCAGCGTTCCCAAATGCTTGTAAGAAGTCAACTGTATTATATTACCTTTAATTACTAGACCAAACACCTTGCTCTTATCAGGATCTGTCCTCAAACAAAAATCATATAAGACAATGTTATTTGTCATACTTTGCATGTCAGCAATATTATCTACCATAATCGCAGTGTCATCAGCGTTCATGATTTTGTTGATTTTGATGCCACGTTAGATGTTATGTTGTCAACAGTTGTCAATTATGTAATTATCAACCAAAATATGGGGTATAATTTGAATGAAAAACAATTACATTCATAATTGAGTTTTTAATTAGAAAAATGAGTTTTCTTCACAAACATATACAAATTACAGAGGGTACAAACTGATGATGTCTCATTATAAACTGGAATAGTTCTTGCTAATCATTATTTGCTATTATATTTTGTTTCTTTACCGATGAAAAAATAGATATTAAGAAGCCTAATTTATCAATATTAAATTAATAAACTGATGTAAAGTTAAGCAATATAAATTTACATTAATAAATAAAAAATAACTTTTGTTTATTCGTAGTATTCCCCGACTAATGTTCTTTTCCATGATTAGTCCAACAATCCTAAAAAATTCTGATACCTGTCTATGTTTGCTCTCTCTCACGTATCTTGACTTACACGGGTAATAACGAATAAGAATTGGAACACATTTGAATCAAATAAATTAGCTAGCGTATTAAGTCCATATAAGTGAGTCTCGGTTGCGTAAGTTGGTAAGACTGGTAGATAAATAGAGAGGCCGCGTCATAGGTTAACCACTGCAGACAAATGGACAAATAAAACTTGTTTTACGCACCTAGGGCGATAAAGAAAAATGTCGTCTATCGAGGACTCAACTTTAAAGTGCAAACACCTATGTACTCTTCGATTTTTCTATTTGGAGACTTACGTCATCGATTTAGTTGGAGTTGGTATCAATGCCCGTTTACAATGAGAATAATATAAAGATGTGTAGTAAGTGTATGTAGTAAAAACAACTTAAAATTGTAGGGTCAAGCGGTGTAAAAATGAGATATTTTTCAAAACTTTTATTTTTTTTTAGTTACAACCATTTAAGTACAAAATATTTCTATAAAAAACATTTAGTGGTAACGAAACTATTGCAAGAGTAAAAATATACCAAAATACCCCTTAAAAGTCAGTATGCAGAAACGAGTGTCTCATATTTAACCCATAAAACGTCTAAAGATGAGACATGCTGAAAACGCACGTTTAAAGGCCCTGCTATTGTTTATATTTAAGATAATATAAAGATGAGACTAGAAGGATAGAAATTAGACACGAAATTTATCTCTTTTAGTAGTAGAACTCAAATTAAAAAAATTGGCACCGGGAGGCACTTATAGGCCGTCCATACTAAAACATGTTAATAAAAAGTTGGTAGGCAGTTTTTTTAGTTTCAAAGTAAAGGAATTTTTCCAACTTTGGTCCGCGGTTATTTCCCCTATCCGCCACCTGGGTTCGCGTCCGATGAGAGTTTGGAGTTCTCCACACAGATTTTCTCAAAAATTGCGACTTTGACTGATTTTGATGTTATTATACAAATTTTGTTGCAAATATTATTCCTAATCTTAAATTGAAAACCGCGTTTCGCTAGCTACTGTTATTTTAGAGTTACGATTTTTTAAAATATTTAACCCCCTCCCATACACCCTTACCAACCCCCCACCCCCACCAAAAACTAATGGCCATATTCTCGGGTGCCACAGTATTTTTGCGCCAAATTTGGTTAGAATCGGTTTAGCGTTTTTTTAGTTATCGTGTTACAGACCGACGGACGGACAGACAGACAGACACCATGGAAATATTTTGTATTTAGGTCATTTATGACCCGAATAACTCATTTTGAGTGAAATTAAAAAAAAACTTTTTTTTGGTCGATCTTACCTGTTGGTATGGTCGGCTAAAAATCTAAACCAATAAAAACACTTAAATATAATTTAAATCAAAATACAGTAAAATACACCGTCGCGCATCGCAAAACATTTGTAAACTGAAAGTTTAAACCAATTAAATTAAAAATGAAGAAAAATATGTAGTTAATAAGTGACATTAAAATATAAATTATGCCAATGCGATGACTAGAATTGTCATTGACGGATTCAATACTGGGATAATTTTCAGAGCAAAGCTTGGAAGACCCTCAAAAAAAAATTCCATTCCTACAACGCCTAGTGCATGACACACCAAGAATTTAGAATTACTATGAGAAACATCTCACTGTAGTGTAGAGCAATAAAAAGGGTTGGAAGAGAGAAAGCCATCTTATCCGAGAGTCAAGCAGCACTAAAAGCGATCAACTCAGTAACGTTTAATTCGGAGTTGGTCAAAGAGTGCCTAGAGAAGCTGAACAAATTAGGCAAAGAAAATAAAGTCCTCCTACTCTGGGTGCCCGCTAACCAAGAGACAGAAGGCAATAAACAAGCAAACGATCTTCTAATAGACCTGGTAGCTCAGGTCGTAAAACTAAAGTACTACTAAATGGCTTAAACCTTTAAAACGAGACAATGGATTTGTAATTTCAGTTATCCATGATTCATCACACAAAGATTAAACAAATTGTGGATATGATCTGTTAACGATTATTGTTAAATGTTCCTAACAAGAAAACCAAATGAATATAAGTTTTCAGTAGTTTTATTTGAATGTCTCATTTTTTACCTAAATATGGAGTATCTCATTTTTGCACCACTTGACTTTGACTGGCTCGTATCCACTTATCAAAATAAATATTTACTGTTATATAGTTTATTGTAATCTAACTATGACAAGAAGGAGACAAGGGAAAATTTCGACAAACATCCAAAATACGCCAGACAACTATCACTGTTGATGTCTCCCCGACAGATCATCCAGACTTATCTCCTCAATCAGCTATTATATAAAATGTGCCTCTATTTAGACATATTTTATATAATAGCTGATAATCTGTCAGCAATTACGACAGTCATGTTAATGGTGACATACCATGGTACAAAGAATACAAGGTATGATCGATAGCGGCTCCAATTTCGTTCAGTTCGCGCATACCACCTGTGACGTCACTAGGAAAATAATGAACAATTAAAAAATAAAGAAAGTTGACAGGAGATCTGTATTTTTGGGGTTATGGTTAAGAATTGTTTATTTTTAAGACTTTTTAGTTCGTTTAATTTAATAATTACTAAAACCAGCAGTTCTAAAAATATATTTAAAAATAATAATTATCTATTAACATGGATTTGGACGATAATAGGTAAGAATACTAAATTTATTTCTATATTCGGTATAAAATTGTTTATTAGGTTTGAATTCACATGAGGACAGAGATGAGGATATCTATAGCAAAGTAACCACAAGAGGAATTGTTACATCATTTAAAAAATGTTGGAAAGTTTATTGTTTCCCATCGAACAGTAGAAAATGCCAATGCAGATGAATGTATTGTAATTGTGATAGAAGTAATTCCAAGGGTGAAGTTTATTATAATTAGTGACCTGTGCTTCTTTTTATATGTAGATGTTTCAGATTTTGAGAATAAATCGGTTGAACAGAACCCAAAATTTAGAGGAAGATGCCCATCAAGGATTATATAGCTCAAATTTCCTTTAATGGTAGGCAATTATTCAATGCAAATTAACTTTTTAAGTGACTGAAATATTAAATAGTTTACAATATGGTATATCACTAAAAATATATTTTACTTTTAGGTACAATTAGGGCCCGATACATTTCAAAAAGTAGAATATCATTTTATATTAAATGAAGTATTGTACCAACAATCAATTTATATTAATACCGGAGATTAAAAAATCACAGAATAAATAGTTCTTTTTTTATACTACAAAAATAAACTATAGAATACAACAGTATTTAAAAAAATAAATAAAAAGTTATGGTCCCGGCCGAGATTCGAACTCCGGTCTCTCGCTTCCTAGCCCGACTCCTTATGCACTGCTCCACAGTAACTTGCTTAGCGATAATTCAATGACGGTATATAAACAAAAAAACAGGTTTATAACAATATCTTGACGATTTGAACTGGCGCGCGAGGCGTGCTGACCAATAGCGCCTGTTATCACCTGTGACGTAGCAGCCAACCTGCGCAATATCATACCTTGTATTCTTTGTACCATGGTGACATACTATCATAACTATATATGTATAAAATGTAATATGATAATAAATGTATAATTAACATCATATGAGCAATTTGCATGGTGCTGCTTTCATAAAAACTAAAGTTAAATAAGAAAATAAGTTTTAATCTTTAATTAATATAATTGGTATTAAATAAGCAGTAACATTAATAATTTTAACAAACAAGATCATAAATCCAAATTATTCGATAGTCATTATTAAAAGTAACTAATATTTCTATTAATATCCAATTAAGAATCTAATTTATTGTCGTGGTACTCGTGTATAGATACGAGTTACTTTCTACATTAGATTTAATCTATATTTATATTTTTTAAGAATAAAAATAGAGTCTAATATGTGTGTAACCTACATATTGTCCAGTACATATAAATATAGGTAGTACTCAATTCGTGACAATTATTTTATCTATTATTATATAAAGTAGGATATTACTTTCCGAAACACTATCTTTGAAGAGACTATATAGAAATGAAAAAGAAAAAAAATTCCTCTGCAACTGCAAGAGACTTACCACAAACCTATCAATGTTGCGTGAAGAAGAAACTAACCTGAAACAAAAGAATAATACATAAAATCTAAAAGCACAATGTCAAGGCATGTTAAATAAAACTGTATAGTTCTCCAATACATATATATATATATATATATATATATATATATATATATATATATATATATATATATATATATATATATATATATATATATATATATATATATATATATATTGATTTACAAAGCAACTACACTCACCGGTACGAAAAACGGACACCTTAAATTTTTCATGTATTTTGAAGTTTTATATTTATTATATTGTGTTCTAGTGTACCGATTTTGATAATTTTTTAAATAATTTGTAGCTCAGTTATTTGACTTTTCAGTATTTCTTTCTAAATTAAAAATGAAAGTTCTCATCCGTTAATTATACGAGGGAAAACAAAATGTTGATATTTTGGTGAAAGTTGGGAACACCCTGTGGAGTACGTTAATAAAGCAAGGAATATAAAAATTATTTTATGATCTAGGTGCATCTTTTCCCGATTTTTTTTTGATCCATCTCAATAGCTGTATTTTTTTGGAGATATTCGCTTTTGAAGATGACACTAATAATTTTTCGTATTTTCTACATTAAAACCATGCCTTTGCTTTTGGTCCTAGTCAACAGACCTATAAAATAGTATTTATGATTTATGTTATGTCACTGTCTTTGAAAAATCATATTATTGTTGTCTGTTGTGCAGTTACTCTGGCAGATATGGTTTAAGTCCATTAAGTTGATCTCTACCATGATCAATTAAAGCAGCAACAGTACCTAGAACTATCTCTACTAGAGTAAACGCCAATAAATAATAATATGACTTTTCAATGACAGTGACATATTGACACATGACAAACAGTAAACACTATTTTATTAGTGTGTTGATGAGGACTCAAAATCCCAGCTAAAATTGCTGTAGATTGTTACTGTCTTGTTTAAAAACGAATTTCTCCAATTAAAATAAAGATATTGACATGAATTAAAAAACAAACTATAGAGAGAAGATTCCCCTAGGTCAGTAGTTCCCAAACTTATTTTTCTCGTGGACCACTTTCAAAGTTTTACTGGTTTCGGTGGACCCCCTGCTGCTACATTTCTACCACATTCTTAAAGTCGCCAAAAAATAAAAATTGTGTCACTTCTGAGTTCTGTCCCTATATTCCGATATGTAAAATAAAAACGAAAAATGGTACATTTTATATCACTTTATTTATTAAAAGAATAGAATTACAAGAAAAATATTAAGGTAATATAGGTTCAGGTCATAATTTTAATTAATGGGAAGGATGTATCTGATGGAGTGTCAGCAAACGATCAATGTTTGGCTTTATTTTTGTGAGCAATAACCGCAAATCCCCCGCTCTGTGATGTTTAATTTGCTCCTTTTTTTGTTAAGAGGTTTGTAACGGCACTAAAACTCCTTTCGACAAGGTATGACGAGGGAAAAGCTATTAAAAATTTCCTTGCGATTTCCCACAGTCCAGGATATTTTTCGGGTATTTCTGCTTGCAGCCAAAATGTTGGGTAGCCTTTTCTAAATTTCACCTTCAGCTCCTCATTAGTGCTTAGCTCGAGCAGCTCCTCTTGTAATACAACATTGGCCACTTCCGTTTCATCAAATGGATTTATGATCCATGGTGGTATATCCATCGTCAGTATATCTTCAAACCTGGTTTTGAAGTCATCATGCAGAGCACTTAAATGTTGACTGTAGGTATGGATATCCTCATCAATACATTCTACCTGCGACAAGTTTGGAAATTGAGAGAATTCGCGCCGACTAATGTTTTGCTTCATAAATTTCAATTTCCCAAGAAAAGCCGAAATTATCCCCTTTGTTTTTATTAAATTCAGGCTGTCCCCTTGTAACTGCAAGTTAATATCATTAAATTTTTTAAACAAATCTGTCAAATACGCAATGTCTGCTTTGAATTTGATCAAGTTTTCTTTTAAATCTGGATCTCTACTTTCTAAGAACTCTAATATGGAATCGAAAACAGAGTAAAATCTCGTTAAGCATGCACCTTTCGACAACCAGCGTACTTCAGTATGTAAGAGCAGTCGTTGGAAGTCTTCATCATTTTCGTCGCACAATTGAGCAAATAAACGCGTATTCAATGCATTGCTTCTGATTTTGTTGACAGCTTTTATTACAAAATGAAGAGATTGGTTCAACCTGTCACTTAAATGTTTTGCCACAAGATGTTGTCGGTGGATTACGCAATGAATAGCTGTAAGTCCTGGTATAATTCTTTTGAGATGACTTATAAACCCACGATATCGCCCGACCATTGCAGGAGCTCCGTCTGTTGCCACTGAAATAATGTTTGTAAATGGGATCGATTTTTCCGTAAAAAAATTACTCAGGACATTAAATATTGATTCGCCTTTAGTGTCAGTCTCCAAAGTTCTGGCAAATAGCAATTCTTCGTGAATTTCTTCCTCAACAATAAATCGGACATATGCCAATAGTAATGCTTCATTACTGGGTAACGTTGACTCGTCCAGTTGTATAGAAAAATGAGTTTTTTGCAGATGATTGCACAAAAAGCTTTCGATATCAGAGCTCATTTCATCAATGCGTCTTTGTACAGTATTGTTACTTAATGGAATTCTTTTTAGTACGTCAAATGGAGATTTGTGCAAAACAGTTTTTAAAACCTCTTCAACAGCGGGTAAAATTAATTGTTCTCCGATAGTGTGCGGTTTTCCAGATTTTGCTATAAGTAATGAGATATTGTAAGATGCCCGCAAGCCATCATCGTTACTTTGAGATGTTGAAGCGAACATACTGTGCATGGTGGGTCTCTTTCCATATTTTTCTTTCAATGTTTGAAAATATTTTAAATCTTTACCTATTTTATCAGTATGACACCTTTTTAGATGATCTTCGAGCTTTGATGGTTTCATAGAGTCATTGCTCAAAACTTTGTTGCATAATAGGCACATGGGCAATTGTTTGTCTGCCTCTGATGGAACAAAACCATATTTCAAATAATCGATACTATATTGTCGACATTTTTTCTTTGCTGTAGCCATGTTTCGTGTCAGTTACCTTACCTGTAAAAAAAAATGTTTAGTAACCAAGTTTTTTTCTGAATATAGGTATCACACCGCAGCCTTTGTCAGCACGCGGAAATAGAATTACGGCTTGTAAAGGGACCAACTAATAAACCGCTGAGACAAATACAGACGTTTTCACAAAACGGTATCAATTTTAAAGTACATAATTTACCACTAATTTTTAATAGTATAAATAAAAATTGGTGTACTCAGTATCGAATACTGATCATATTTGTGTAGGAAAAAATTAAAGTCGAAATCCCAAAATTGTCCATAAAAACGATAACTAACATTTTATTAAATCAATGAGTTCACGCGCTCCGTGTATTTGCGTATTTTTTGTCTGCGGCTTCATTGTTAAAACGTGACAAACTGGCATCGAAGTCCAAGCCCCGCCCTTTTCCCGTCGCCCGCGCACCGCTCGCTCTTTCCGAAAAGGAATAGTTTTGATAAAATAGTTACTTCAAAACCAATTTAAAATGATTATGAAATTACTGTTTTATAAAATTAGTAGTTATTTGCAAGAAAAATTACAAAATTAATTGCTCTGCAATATTGCTTATTCGGCCTTTTTAGAGAGGCAGTGTTTCTCTCGTCGTGAAAACAATTGAATAAAACGTGCTGTGTTTGTCTTCAAATCGAAAGAGGACAATTAAAATATCTGTAAGTTACTAAGTTACCTATCTATACAGGCCGTTGTGATCAACCGACTAGTACACGTAAACAAAATACTTAAGTACTATAACAAAAAAAAGGTAGGTTACTTACTTTTCTCCGGCACTAGCAAACACAGATATAAATTTTCTCACAACTTTTTTTCCAAATTCCGCCTTTTTTCGAAATTCCGGAAACAAATGAATGCGTTTGCCTTTGGCATCAAGTATTTATAGTGGTGATCAAGTTCATGTCTGAACAAGCATTAAGCATTGTCGGGCGGATAGCGCTTTGCAAGTCTGTACACGAAATTGTACGTAATATCGAATACGCAAGTTTGGACAAGTAACAGTCGCTTGCCTTATTAAAATATTATCTGCTTAGATAGGTACTTAAAACAATGTAGGTAGGCCCTTATAAAAACTATGCTTACATTTTTGCTCTTTACTATCAAAAGCAGATAAATTTTCGTGGACCCCCATTAACATCTTATGGACCCCCATTTTTTGTTCACGCCTACGTAGACCCCCAGCAAGTCTCCCGTGGACCCCTGGGGGTCCACCTGGACCACTTTGGGAATCACTGCCCTAGGTGATAAAATGACATTTATTTCCTTGCATTACTAACAGATTCCACAGGATATTTTACATTTTCACTAAAATATCAACATTTTGTTTTCCCTCGTATAATTAACAGAAGGAAATTTTAATTTTTAATTTAGAAAAATACGTTAAAAAGCCAAATAATTTAGCTACAAATTGCTTAAAAATCATGAAAATCGGCCCACTAGAACAAAATATATTAAGCTTTGAAATACATCAAAATTTTAAGGTGCCCGTTTTTCGTGCCGGTGATTGTAGTTTCCGATCTTAAACGCCATAATCAGACTAATACTATACTAATATAAGTCTCATATCATGATTTAGAGAATAAAATAATCAAATCATTGCTAGCAAGAATGGTACATTTATCCGATATACGGAGTGTTTTTCAAAAATGGCTTAGGCCTATACCTAATTTTTTATTTTTTCAGATAAAAAACGAGATTTACGACACTCTAAGATATTTTTTTACTTCATTTGATAAAAAAATACATTCTAAATATAATATCATAAAAACAGAAGGAAAAAATTTGTCGGCAACCCATCAACAAACTCGTAACCGTATACACCAGTGTACACTATTGTAGACATTCACACTCACACACAACAACCACACCTACATCAGTGTACACTAGTGTAACTGCCTTCCAGCATCATCAGTACGGTAAGAAATCAGCAAGCGATGACAACGATCCCAAAAAATATAAACCAGGAAGAAAACGATGCACGAGGCACCGTCTGCAACCTAGTAGATGAAAAAAAAAGGATGATAAAAAACAAAATGAGCAAACGGGAGACTAAAGTCCCGATTTGCAGCCTTGCTGATTCCTTACCATACTGATGATGCTGGAAGGCAGTTACACTAGTGTATACTGCTGTAGGTGTGGTTATTGTGTGTGAGTGTGAATGTCTGCAATAGTGTACACTGGTGTATACGGTTACGAGTTTGTTGAGGGCTTGCTTGACTAATTTTCTCCTTCTATTTTTATATATTCCCCTCACTATTTAAATTTTTATTTATAATATCATATGTATGTCAACTTCTGAGATTTTCAATTAAAAAAAATGGGGCCGGGAGGCGCGTATAGCCGCCCATACTAAAATATGTTAATAAAAAGTTGGTAGGCAGTTCTTTTAGTTTCAAAGTAAAGGAATTTAAAAAAAATTATCTCAAAAACTGCGACATTGGCTGATTTTGATGTTATTACACATTTTGTTGCAAATATTATTCCTAATTTTAAATTGAAAACCGCGTTTCGCTAGCTTCTGTAATTTTGGAGTTACGATTTTTTAAAATTTTTAACCCTTTCCCATACCCCCTTACCAACCCCCACCCCCACTAAAAACTAATAGCCAGATTCTCGGGTGCCACAGTATTTTTGGGCTAAATTTGGTTAAAATCGGAAGTATTTGTTACCAAATTATCCGTAAAAATGTTTTTTCGAAATATGCTAATGAGCTACCTTCATTCCATTTAAAAAAGTTGATTTATGATTAAAAATACAATTTTTTAACCGGCCAGGTAAGACGCTAAAAACGTTAGAGATCAAAACTATTTTTCCAAGACTCCTTGATTAAAAATCAGTGTTTTTAACACAGTTATGGTTTGGGTTAGTGACAGAGTGGCAGAGTTAGAAAATAAACTATTAAAAAACAAATAGGCAGTCAAGGGACAACTTTGGAAGATACTGAAAATAAGCAACTAATATAGTTTCGTCACGTGAGATGTTTAAAAGAAGACTATCAAAACAAGTTTTCGAATGGAAACTACCGGAGAAAATAAAGCGAGGAAGACCTAAACAAAGCTGTTAACTAGAAGAACTAACTATAGCTTGTAGGGCAACAAGTGCTAGAAATATCAAGGAAGAATGAATTCGCAATAAAAAATGATTTTTGGAAATAGGACCACCCCTAAAAATATTTGCACTTAAGACTCACCCTATCTATTTAACTTCTACTAATCTGTACTAAAAGACATGTAAAATGATAAACATTGCTTATGAAGCATATACGTCCATGACCACGGGGTAAGGAACTGAAGTAGGTATATTTATTTACAGGTCCTTCAAACCAACAAAGGTTTTATCGGTTCAATAAAACCAGCATCCGATATTTATCGCATAATCTATTAATGTTCCCACGCCACTGGCCGCATCTACAGGTAGCCAGAGAAGGATATACGCTTCCTTATAGGTCCCGACAAAAAAATAACAACAGTTATATTCCGCGCCATATGCTTTCTCGACAATCATACATGAAAAGAAAACATCTGTCTAGATTGTATCAAATTTTCGTATAAAACAAATTACGGCCGTATCGATTCGTGAGAAATACATCATCATCTGGTCTCGTTTTTAACCAACAAAAATGAATGAAAATGTGAAGAAATGGAGAACATCACGCGAATCAATTGATACCAAGGATGGGTAACTTATTTATTAATTTTAAGTGTTTCTTACTTATGATGAATTTTATATAACGTAAAAAATAATATCAAAGTATGATCGAAAAAAAACGGCGTCAAAAACGACTCGGTGATAATCGGTGATAATAAATAAATAATAAATAAACAACGCTTTATTGTACAAAAAGCATTTACAAAACAAAAAAAAAAGCAAAAATAATCTACAAATAATAAAAAATATCATACAATTCAAAAAAAATTATATATCATTAATCTAATTAATAAAAAAAATTATATCATATCATTAAAGTTATTACATTAATACATGGACATTGCAGAACACAAAAAAAGGCGTATGAATAAAATTTGACAATAGAAAAATTGTAAATGGATATAATCATTTAAGAGTCATAAAATACTAAATACTAGACTTTTAACCAGTGTGTCAACAACATCAACAAAAAAGTCGTTTTCCGCATATAGGGGTCTCTCCAGTAAGTATGATTTCAAAGCTTTGCGAAACGCGGGAAAGAATGAAAGCCAGTTGATATTCAAAGGCAAGTGATTATACATTTTTTTGACATTGTACATACAGTATTGAGTCTTTAACTAGTTCTGAGCTCGGGGTTGGGAGATAAAGATCGTGTTCCGCATTCCTAAGTGAATAGTAGTGGGCCTTTCGGGAATAGCAGACATGTGCTTATGCGGATTAAGGAAACGGATTCAAAAACGAATAAAGAAGGAACAGTCAGTATTTTGAATTTTTTAAAGAAATTCTGGCAGTGAGTTCTACTGTCCAATCCCAATAAATATCCAACTCTTTTGAAGTTTGAAAATACGATCAAATTTTGTCGCGCAGCAAGTACTTCAGAATGGAAGGGCATGATGATTTTGGCGAGGTTAATTTCTAGACGCTATTTACTAAAATTTGACATAAAACACTAATTATAGAAATATTAAAAAAGGATCGAACACACATTTCCACACACACAAATCTATTTCAAAAAAAATATTTTTTCTCGGATTTTAGACTACGCCATCGCCATTTAAAAATCATTTTTACTCAATTTAAAAATAAATTACAACCTTCTTAAGACCAACAGGTAGTAAACGCCATTAAAAAATAAAGGAGGGTACGGGCCAAGTAAATGACGTCTAGGGCTCGACTTCGCCAAAATTATTATTGATTATATTATCACTCCCCAGGCGCCTTTGACGCCCTTTTTTTTTGATCGTATGGTATTAGTCAATATAATTTTGTTAGAATAAATAACAACATATATGTGCAGTATGTCCCCGGATTGTCTTTACAAGAAGAAAAACTTTTTAATTATTGACATTTTGAAAAAAATACATTACTCATAAAAAAATTGCTTGTTCTAAAATGATTAATCTGGTGTATACTTTTCCAAACTTCCATGCCGTTTTAGAGAAAATTTAAAAAATCATGAAAATATAGTTAAAATTCCTAGTCCTAAAAATTAAAAGCCGTTTGTTTCTATGGTAATATTATTCCAAATTCATTATTTGATGATTGTTATTGTTAGAGTTTTAATTACCGTCATATTTTTTGCTGTTTTAAAATGTTAAAGAAGCACACAATTTATTTAGTTTAATGCTACGAAAAGGGTCATAATAGTTATTGGAAAATGTAATAGTTTAACATCAGCATAAAATATGACGTTAATCAAAAAATTAATAAGAACCATGTATCAAAGAATGAAATATTTTTAATTTTCTCTAAAACGGTATGGAGATTTGGAAAAGTATAAACGGAAATATATTATCTATATTAGAACAAGCAACAATTTTATATGAAGAATGCATTTTCCTCTAAATGTCAATAATAAAAAAGCTTTTCCCTTTGTAAAGACAATCCGGGGACATAGTGTATATTAATTTCAACGATAACAATAGGAAAAATTATTGATAACGCTGGGTGTTCCCCAGGGTTACTAATCTGTACCAAAACTACCAAATGAAAGCAGTTTAACAGATTAACTAAAATAGCAGTGTTTTATAAAAAACTACAGCAGTGTCATTATTTACAAGAAACAGTAAAATTCCAGTCAAATATTCGATAAATATATTTAAATAAAACTCAGAATCTTCGTACTTGTAGAATGTAGAATGTATGGGAGGGGGGATTATCATCACGATCTCACAGATCCCAGTGTGTCCCCTTTTCTTGAGTTGTAATGAGTCTTAGGGCTATATACAGCCTCAGGCCTTTGACAAGAGTCAGTATTTGAGACGGTTTTACAGAGATTAGTTTTATAGTTTTTTTTTAGTTTCACAGAGTGTCGTTGACAGTTGGAGGATTCCCATTCCAGGTTACAGATGGAGTCTTGTACTTCATCGTATTATTATTATTATACATGATATAATTAGATAATAATAATTATAAATGATCATACCGTATACAATAACCGCGAAAATATTATAGCGAAAATTTTTCATTTAACGAAATTTAAAGAAAATTAACGAACATTTTATTAACCAAATTTATTTAATATGACACATGAAATTTATCATCTCCTTTTCTGATAATATTGCATTCAGTCTTCAATAACTGCAAATATTCTCAGGGCTGGTAGATCTGGATAAAAGAAACGTATTTTCTCTTTACCGTTTTTCAAATATGTTCAAAATAATCGAGTTATTTTACTTTGAAAATTTAAAAAAAATATATTTTGCTTAAATGTTGCACCACTGGATCTTCTCTGGGTTTTCTTTCTTGTAAATTTAATATTTTACCTATGTTGCCATATTATCAAGAAATTATATGTTTTAACTAAAAACTAAACACAAACATTTCCAAAAAATTCGAAATTTTCAAAAAAAAATTTCCCGAAAAAAATCTCATAATCTTGTTGTGGGGTCAAAATATGATACCCCTAAAAATATATGCACTTATTTAAGACTCACCCTGTATATTACATATTTTACCATTTTGATATCATGCTTCGTCTTTTTGGTGTGTGGAAATTTTGGTGCATCAAACAAAGATAAATTATCTTTTTTTAATATTTTGTTTACTATGACGAAAAAGAAGAAAATCGGTAAAAAAATCAATAGATAAAAAATACGAAACAAGCTTATCGAAAGATTTTTGTGGTAAACTGCAATTATGGACAACCCTGATTAGACATTGGCGTACTCTTATTTGTATAGTCTCGGATGTGGCTTTTTATTTTCTTCGCCGTTAATGACATGTAATTTGTGCGTGGATGTAACGTGAAATTCCGTGGCGAATACAATATATCAGAGATGTGAAAGTTTTTATTTCGGGTTTTAAAGGTTCCGAAGGTAATTTGTTTCGACTTGATGGACATATTGGAGAGAGTAACTTTTATATACATATATTCAATTAAGCTTGTGTGGCTGCATACAAAATAACACTTTGTAGTATTTATCTCAGTATGCACTTTGATATATCAAAATAGTTTGGAAATACATTTTGAATAATTTATATCTTTATAGTTTTATGTTTGTTCTGACTTATTTTTGTTCGAAAACTTCTTTAACTTTTTTAGATAGAGTTATAAATATATGAACGGTGAGGAAAACTCTGTCATTGCATTAAAAGTGGATTCCGATTTTTTTCACAAATTAATATTTATCAATTAAAATCGGAAGTAACAGAATTCTTGATAGTGCAATTAACCAAATTTTAATGAGTGGTGGAACTTCTATGTAACCGTAGAGTGATCAAAGAACACCAAATTCACCCTCGCCAACGTTTCTGAATCTTGTAGCTTGTTGGTCACAATAGCCAAAATAAAAAGTATTGCACATTTTTATGTATTTATAAAGCCTTGAGCACTTTAACTACAAGTTCAACCCTCAAAAATATAAAAACTTACAATGAAACAAAAAAACTCACTCTAAATCAAATGAAAGCACCAGCTATCTTTCTTCTTCTGAAGCCTCTGCGTCTTCTGAAGGTGGGTCGTCTTTATAGTTATCACCTCTATCCTCAGGAAGGTCATTAGATGTTAGATCTTGGTAAAATACGTTTAAAGTCATCTTTCCATAGTAGGAAGTTTTGCTCTCCTGGTAGAAGTTCCAATACCTCTGATGAATATTGAGGTTGTTTATCTTAGATCTTTGATGTTGTTTTGCAATTGGAGAAAAAATAATAGGACATGCACAAAATATGCTGGTTAGTGGTAAATTAATCACTTTATTTTCAACAGAGATTTTAGGAACCACAATGTAATGACTGGCTTTTTACTAAGGTGCGCGGACAATAACGGGATTGCATATACTATACAACTGCATTGCATATACCGTATGATCGAGAAAAAACGGCGTCAACTATGGCTATGAAATGAAGATCGCTGTCATTTTATATGTAAATTTATATGGGAAATGTCATCCATCGTCATTTACCAGCCAACTTGACGCCGTTTTTTTCGATCATACGGTATTTAATCAAACTTTTGAATGCAAAGATTCCTTTTTTAGAATTTTAGACTGAGTGGGAGGGGGGTTAATCAGTGCGACCTTACAGATCTATTGTGTCCCCCTTTCTTGAGTTATAACTCATCCTACAGTCCCAGGGGTTTGACAAAAGCTAGTATCTGGTTGGTTTTATAGAAGGTAGTTTTCCATCTCCAATATCAGTCGTACCAAAGTTCATGGCACAATGTTCATGGTTCAATGGTTGTCGTCTCGGCGCACTCAGTGATGAGGTGTTCTGGTGTTTTCCCATTTTCCCCATAGAATCTGCATTCACCGTTTCTTCTTATAGTTTTAATCTACTGAGGTGTTCATTGAGGAGACAGTGTCCTGTTAAAAACCCCGTGACAATCCGAAGATTGTTCTTACTTAACTCCAGGAAGATCTTTGATTTTTCTTGATCGTGAACCCTCAGAAAATTCTTCGAGTGTCTTAGACCGTTGCAAGATTCCAATTCCAGGTTGCGGATGGAGTCTTCCAAGTTCTTGTGTTCCGCCTTTAGTTGGTTATCACTTGTGAAGCAGAACGGTTCTGGTCCAGATAGTGAAGTGTTCGCTCCTTTTCTAGCTAGATCATTTGCTTTTTCATTGCCTTCTAAAAAAACGAATGCAAAGATGCTATTTCCGAAAATTAAGGTCGGATTTTGATTCTATAGAAACAGGTGAAACACATGCAAAACCTGATGTAACATTTTATTTGAAAATACTTTATTCTGTTTCGTTCGAAATTTTTTTCATAATCTCCATAAAAGTAAATCACCCTGTATTTATTCCTTAATATGTACATATACGGATTACAGTGTCTATTAAGAATTAAATGGAAGCTTTAACTAACTAATGTATACGTTACCCAAACAATGAATAATACATTTACTACGCATTCGCATTCATTCAGGTGCCAGTCAGTTTCGACAATACATTTATTCTAATATACCGGATGTTTGATAAACTTGTAAACAGAAAGTATAGATCGTGGACACACTATGCCAGTGTATATTAAACTACTTGCTGTGACATCATTCTTATTTGATTACGCCATACCATTTTATTTATTGGGAAGATATTATAAAAAGTTAAAACTTCAAATACATCGCTGTATTATAAAGAAAATATACAGGGTGGTCCGAACTGTATTCCGGAAACTTCGGCAGCATATTCTACAGATAAAAATAATTAAAAATAAGTTAAAATGTTCCTATAAATGTTTGTTCTAAAATGCTTAGTTTCGGAGATACAAGGTGTAGAAATTTCATTTTTATTCCGATTTTTTCCAAATAATTTCTGAAGTAACGTCAATACTTGGATGAAAATTGGTGTCTGGGAGTTTTTTTGACATGAGAAATTTGATTTTGATGTCAATATAACTCCTATTTGTAGGGGGCGCCACATACATGTGTTTAAACTGTTTTGAAGCCTGATAACTTTTTGTCCCTACCTGTATAAAACTAGTGAGGGAAAAAATATACATCTGTGTAACTTTTTACGTAAAAAATATCTCTTTGTAAAAATCGCTACGAGCAACGGTTCTCAAGATATTTACAATGGAAATAGTATTTTTGACATTATTGATGAAAAATAAACACGTTAAGTAGATAGTTATTTCACTGAAATAATAAATTTGGGAAATTTTTATTTTTTTAAATTAATTTTTCTGCATAAAAATGACAATAAAACAGTTTCTGTTGAACTTTTAGCACATAAACATTTCGATTTTATGATTTCAGTCTAATAACTATTTAATCAACATGTTTAATTTATGTCATTGATGACAGATGTTGATAATTTCGATTCCAAATATCTCGTGAACCATTACTGGTAGCGATTTTTATGAAGAGATCTTTTTTAAGTAAAAACCGTTGTAAATGTATATTTTTTTACTCAGTAGTTTTATACAGGTACAGTCGAAAAGTTATTACTCTTCAAACCAGTAAAAAAATATGTAGGTGGCGACCTCTACCAGTAGGAGTCATAATGACATCAAAATCAAATTTCTCATGTCAAAAAACTCCGAGACACCAATTTTCATCCAAATATTGACGTTACTACAGAAATTATTTGGGAAAAAACCGAAATAAAAATGAAACTTCTACACCCTGTATCTCCGAAACTAAGCATTTTAAGATATATATTTATACAAACTTTCTAACTTATTTTTATCTGTAGAATATGCTGCCGAAGTTTCCGGAATAGAGTTCGGACCACCCGTATATTGTTTCAAGCGAAAAGGCTGTCTTTATGTTTTTAAATTGATACCAGCACAATTATTCAACACTAACTTACATAAATGTCGAATTTTTCGAACTTCGGCTTATGGAGGTGAGGAGAATTATCTTCCTGTATTTAAAAGTTGTCATTAGAGAAGGAATAATTAAAATGGCGCTGCTGTAGCAAAAGTTCTACATTTGAAAGAAGCGCCAGGACAGGAAATAATTAAAAAGGCCAAAATACTGGGGCACAGGATATTAATTTTAAAATAGCGACTAGTCCAAACTATGTTTGTTTACCAGATCCACCTCATTTCCTAGCGCACTGTTTGTTTTTTTGTTGGGTCTGATAAAATATAATTGTTACACAAACAACTATGTGGGAATAAACACTTGAGTTAGATGTAAAATTTAACATCGTTACCTTTAAAATAACTTTTTCGTTCGCAAAAGAAATTATTCTCTCGCTCTATTAAAAAAAAGAAAATCAAATGGACCTCTGTGCCTCGCCAGTCCCCTGTGCCCCCTCCACCCTATACTAATATTGGTTATCGAGAAAAATTCCGCGCGAATGGACTAAAGAATTGGATTGGCCAATTTGCTGGCTCATACATTGATACCAAAGTAGTTATTTTATAAATGATTTTGCCTCGCCCCTGAAAGAGTAGAATTCAAACTAAAAATGTTCGGTCGCACATTTTTACGTTTAAAAATATCGTTGCTTTCTCTTTAGAGTTTTAGAGAAAAATCTTAAACTTTATATATTTATTTTATAAAATATCGTTGTTTGGTTTGGTTTATTTATTTGGTATAAGTAAGCAACATTTTTGTATGACAATTAGTAATTTTCAGTTTCTCCTGGACAAAAAAAGTCATAAAGGTCTCAAATACACTCACCGATACGAAAAACGGGCACCTTAAATTTTTGATGTTATTTTGTATAGTTTGTTTTACTGGGCCGATTTTGATAATTTTTTAAGCAATTTGTAGCTAAGTTATTTGACTTTTTAGTATCTCTTCCTAAATTAAAAATCTGTTAATTATACCGCCTGTCAATTAATTATACGAGGGAAAATAAAATGTTGATATTTTGATGAAAGTTTGAAACGCCCTGTGGAATATATTAATAAAGCAAAATTATTGTATCACTTAGTTACGTCTTTTCTCAATAGTTCGCGCGTTTTTTATTCATCTCAATTCTCAATAGTTTTATTTTTAGTGGAGATATTCGCTTTTGAATAAGACAGTAACAATTTACAGCAATTTTTGCAATGAAAGCATGCCTTGGGTTTTGGGTCTTTATGAAGGAAATGTCATTATTATAAAAACTAGGTGTGTTATAGATTCATAACACCACTAGTTGTGTTATGAATCTCATAACGTATCTGAAATACTAAAAAAAATAGTGATGTAAAAACGTTATAACTAAACGGTTGTAGATAAAATATTTTTTATTGTTTTTGTAATGCCACTGTCGATGAAAAGTCATATTATTATTGCTTACTGACGTTTACTGTAGTAAAGGTGGTTTTAAGTTCTGAGCTATTGCTGCTTTAATTGATCATGGTAGAGATCAACTTTTGAACTTAAAATCTCTGCTAGAATAACTGCCCAATAGACAATAATAATATAATTTTTCAAAGACAGACATTACATAAATCAAAGACACTATTTTATAGGTCTGTTGACCTAAGTAACTGTAAGACCAAATGCAAGGGTATGGTTTTAATGTGAAAAATACGAAAACATTTTAGTGTCTTGTTCAAAAGCGAATTTTTCCCAAAAGCTATTGAGATGAACCAAAAAACAAAATATCGAGAAAAGATACATCTAGACGATAAAATTATTTTTAAATTTCTTGCTTTGTTAACATACTCCACAGGGTGCTTCAAACTTTCACCAAAATATTTACATTTTCGTATAATTGACACATAACAACTTCCATTTTTAATTTCGAAAGATATATTATAAAACCAAATAATTTTACTACAAATTGCTTAAAAATCATCAAGATCTAGTCTACCAGAACACAATATACAGGGTGGTCCGAACTGTATTCCGGAAACTTCGGCTGCATATTCTGCAGATTAAAATAAGTAAAAAAGTGCCTATAAATGTATGTCCTAAAATGCTTAGTTTCGGAGATACAGCTACACCCTGAAGTTTCATTCTTATTTCGATTTTTTCCAAATAATTTATGAAGTAACGTAAATATTTGGATGAAAATTGGTGTTTGGGGGTTTTTTGACATGAGAAATTTTATTTTGATGTCAATATGACTCCTACTTCTAGAGGGCGCCACCTACATATTTTTAACTGGTTTGAAGAGTAATAGTCCGTACCTGTATAAAACTTTAAATACCATGAAAATTTTAAGGTGTCCGTTTTTCTTGCACGTAAGTGTATGCATAATATCTAATGCCCCCATACGCAATTGGGACCATTCTAATATAAAATTGTCTATACAATTTTCACGAATGATACTTCTATAATGATTGATTCGTAGAGAATAAATAACTAGCATATTGTTATAACAATTTTCTTTTTTTTTTCTTTCTTCAACAACTCAGTCTTATTCTAAATTATGTTTAATAAATATATCACATACTTCTGGACCTATTTAAATTTCGTTTACTCCCATTCCTATTTGTCCTTTAGAATAATCCCTAAACAACCCACCTCTAGCAAACAGTGACACAAAGGCCGGTACACTTTAAGCTTATTAAAACGTTAACACGGTCAACCCATGAAGAGGCGGCGGTCTAAAGACACAATGGTAAATGTTTACAACCCCACGTAAAAGGCCAACAGTGGGATACCGTAAATAAGGGCCAATATGGTGGTTAAAGTTCGATAGAGATGACCAGGTACGGTAGTAAAAATCAGGGTTCAGTTGAGCGATGGTTAAAACAGGGTGATCCGATTTGAAGCAAATAGATTTTAACAGGTGATAAAGGAATTTTGAAGTTTCAATTTGTAACATAAACGGTACCATGTTTCAACATTTTATTTAAGGTAGGTTGATATACATGTGAATTGCGAATATTGTTGTTATTGGTCGATTTAAAAAAAATACAAAGGCGGCAAAATTGACAGAAAGTTGTTTTAATATTTTCCGAATTCACATTATTTAAAATCTGGGGGCGGGAATATTGAAACTCATTCAGAGCTGTCACAACAAGTCAGTTGTAAAGAGACTTTAGTCTAAAGTCATAAGTAATTTCTAAAATCAAAATAATTTAAGTCTTAAATCAAACTCAACATAAAGTTCAAATGATTTAAGTCTTAAGTCTTTGACTTAAATAGGCTGCTGCAGAATTTGTGACCTTTTTTTTTTGTTTTGGTGGCAAACAATGAGTCATCATTTGGTCACCAGCGACAATTTTAGCGATTTTTAATAGTTTGTGTGTAGTAAACTTTGTATAAACTTTATTACAATGGTGATTAGTTGTTCAGCTTTCAAGTGTAAAAGCAACAGCGATAAGAAAGAGCCAGGAGTTACGTTTCATAGGTAAATAAACAGTCCACTCCAACTTTTTAGCGTTTTCTTATTGAATTCGCGATAATTATTCTTCAATCTCAATTAGCATCTATATGTACTTGATATGTGGTATACGTCGATACTAGTTTTGTACCTTTTGTTAACATTTTAATACGTTTTTTTTTTCTTAATTAATTAGGATGATACACCATAGGCGTAGTCAAAACAATTATTAAAAAATATAAATATTTCTTCAAACAGCTAGGTTAAGAAAAATATGTGCCACGGCACTGTTTGGTGTCATCGTCACAATTTGCTCTCGGGTGTTATTTGTCCTTGGATTTTTTAGTCATTGGTTTATACTAAGGGCTGGTAAAGATTAGTCTTGGGTCGAGATTTCCGTATGTAAGAAGAGTACAATGCGTTTATAATGTACTGAACAAAGAGAGGACAGTAAACATGTTCCCAAACGTATGAAATAAACCGAGAAACTGTGCACATCGCTAAGAGACGTGGAAGGGGATATAGCAGATTTGTCGCAGTTGACCGGTCGACCCAATCAATACCTCTGTCAGTACATAAAGTTCTAGTGAAAGGTGTACGTCATGCGTTCAGCTTCACGATTTAATTACGTCTCGTGATACTTGATTTGTTTATTTATTAACGAGTCGTTGTTATTTTCCCTATAGCTTGAATTTTTTTAAGTGCAAGCTAGAAACACTTAAATTTTTGGTAAAAATAAGTGGAATTGAGTGGGTGTTCGCTAGTGGTCGCGCTATTAGAACTCTGAATTCAAAAACCGATATCTCGAAATCTATTAGAAATAATAGATTGTAGTTTTTTCAAGAACTTTGTTAATATTTCTGCTGTATTTTCTTTGTAGACAGTATGTGAAAATCTTTATCAATAAAAAAATTACACGATTGCTGAAAATTGCTATGCTCTAAAAGTAAATGGATGGATTGTTTACAATTTTTGAATGGAAAAAACAACCTTATCCAATTTTTCTTATGTAAACATATTGTAAAATATCCGATCTTGAAAATAAAAAAAAGTTTCAATATCTAAAGTGGTTCTTGAGTTATGGCCTGTTATGTGTTAAAAAGTTGAATTTTTAAATTATCGCGATTACTGACGTTTTCTCGTTATAAAAAAAATGACACCTTAACGATATTCTTATAATTCCATTTCAGATGCTCAGAAACATTACAAACCTAATGATTTTATCTAGTTATCTCTTGAAAAAAAAGTCTTTTAAAAATAAGAGGTTTGCAATCATGATTTTACTTTACTTGATAGGGAAAGGCGTATCGGCAACGCCGCAACAGCACACCGTCGTGCGTCGCGTCGGTCGCCGGTCGGTCGCATTTCTCTCACTCCGACTTAATAAGATCCCTATGCGATTTACTTCCACACATGTAAATGCCGACCCAAAAGTAACAGTTACCAGCATGGTATGTATCCATTACAGTTTAGATGTCACGAATACATGTCTATTAAAAAGTGGTAATGTGTTTTGATCACTATGTAATATATTGATGACATAAGCTAAGGGCTGGAAGATTTTAAGGTACTCTTTAATATATTCGAGATAAATTACTTGCGTTCATCTTTCGGGCTAATTCGGGGGTTACATAACGGAGTCTGGGATCTGGGATTCACTTGAAAGACAACAGACTCACTACGCACGCGTAGCACGACAGATAATTAAAACCGGTTCCGAAAAAGTAACATTTTATTTGCTAGTGGTATTGAGTATTGTTTTTTATGCTGCTGTTTGGCTGCCGCCTAACAGTTTAAAAATAAATGCTGCTGTTAAAAATGTATCATAATATATATAAAAATCTGATTAAGCCTTTTATAAAAAAACTTAAATCCTTTTAATGATTTAAATCTTTTATAAAATGACTTAAATCTTTTTAATGACTTAAGTTGTTTCTAAAAAAACTTAAATCTTTTTCTATTTCGCAATAAAGAATTAAATCAAAAATCATTTTGAAGACTTAAAATTTAAGTCTTAAGTCAGCATTCAAAAAATGACTTTAAATCAAATGACTTAAGTCATTAAAATGATTTAAATCAAAAAAAGACTTAAGTTTTCTGTCAACTTGCAGCTCTAAACTCATTTAATTTTTGCGAATATCCGCTGCGAGTTTTAAGTTTTTAGGTTATAATGTCATCTCTTGTCATTTATTTCTTGTTATGTTTATAATAATATAAACATATGGAAGAAATTGAAAAGGTGTGAAAAATTTGTGCATACATTATTGTATGCACATATGTCGGCATCATTATTAGGTACTTATTTTTTTACAATCTAATTTTTTTTTTAATTTGCAGTTATTAGGTACTTATTTTTTTACAATCTAATTTTTTTTTAATTTGCAGTGCGAAGTTCAATGTTTTGACTGCAAACTGGTAATCTTTTTTGGAAAATTTTCAAAATCATTGAGAATCGAAATTCTTCATAGACATTCTATGGTAGTTTCTAATATTTTGTTTTTCATCGTAAATTCTCATTTATTGCACTAAAATGTGATATACTCCTTGCTGTTTTCACTTTTTGAATAGTTCACATGTTCCAATAATAGTTCTATGTATTTTATTTTTGTTCTTTTTCATTAATAAATATACAGTAAATAGATCGTATTCTATTGCAAAAATAAGTAGCTTTATCCATTACACAGAAATATACTTATAAAAATAAACCTATGTATGTACATATATGCTAAAATGACAACTGGATGGAGACAAAAATAAAATTCTTCATTCAAGTGACACAACATGTGTTTAAAAACACAAATATCCCTAGAACGAATTGCGAATTTGGCTTTAATATGAACTAGGTAAATAAAACATGTCCTTGGTTTCTTGTGCCCTAATAAGCAAAATATTTTTATAGTCTTATATTTGTCTTGTTAACAGGGAATTTGAAAAGAAGTGTCGGTTCACATATTGTAATTAACGCCGCGCAAACGTGGCTCCACACGTCGTTTTTTAATTTAATAATAGATATTTTAGAATTGTGGATCACTCTGTAGAAATATGCAGATATAAAAGTCAAGGCAAATGCAAGACATCTTATAAATGTGTGTAAAATTTTATATCTTAGTATTTTTAACCCTAAAATATATTGCGCAACCCGTTTGGAAGGAATGATTAAAATACTCTATCATTTTTGGGTTGGGCGTGCGAATTTACGACGTTATAAAAATTTGTTGTTATTGCATGTTTTTTAGGTTAATGCTTGTTGTGGAGCGTTAATAAATATGAAAAATTATAAACTTATACATAAAAACGCCAAAATTGGAAAGTACAACTTTCAGCCGATACGTACTACGTATGCTGAAGCGAAAGAGATGTTTTGTTTTAAATTGGTTTGTAAATATTCCAAAACAGTTATATCATGGCCATAAAAATATCTGGTATGTCGTAAAAATGTTTATTTTTATTTACGTGTTAAAAATGATGCATATTTTCAAAAATTAACGAATTTAAATACAGGTTGTTTCAAAAAACATGTGCAATCTCTCGTGAGAAGATTCCTCACGAAAAAATAAAATTTATTTTTTATATCAACATAGGTCCGATTCTGCTTTATCTCATAGCTACAGAGAGTTAAAGTCTTAATTTTTTTTCGGTTCATTATAATTATCTTCCAAGTAGAGATGGGTTGTTATTTAACTATCTATTATTTTATGACAGTTGCATCGGTCGATGGTCGTGTTGGGCTCATAACAGCTTAAAAATAACGTATATAAAGAAAGCAGTTTTGTTTTAACCAGTTTCGAGCATAACACGTTGCGGTCGAGATAACCAGTGGGAAACTACTCTGCTGCATCGGTCGATTGTCGATGTTGGGCTGGCAACGGGTTGGAGTATAACGTATAGAAAATAAGCAGTTATTTTAGATATGTTGTTTTTAACCTGTTACCAGCACAACGGGCGGCGGGCGGTCGAGATAAGCGGAGGTGAAAATAATAGTTTTTTCGATAATAGTCGATCGCGGTGTACGGTGACGTTAGAATTTAATTATTTAATATTTAATACATATATTTGCAAAAAATATAACCCTTGATTATGTATAAATAGATGTACAATGAGGGCTTAGTACAAGCCCGTCTTCTAGGTGGCGCCTTGCCCGTTCTGAATTTTTGTATTCCCCTACGATTTTCTTTGAGGGGAATCCGTTAAACCCGCCCATCGTTCAAAAATGGAAGGGCGCGAGGTCACATCTATTGGGCTACTTATTAGCACGTTTCACGCATGTTTTACGAAAATAGCTTTATCCTTGTTTGTTTCAACTGTGACAAGAAAAAAGGAAAAAAAAGTCATATTCGTTTCTAAATTCGGCAGTTTTGTTTATCTTTCTCGACTTCTGATTTCGTTTCGTTTAGGTTATGTCTTAAAAAATAATTATTTATAATCTTTTGAGTTGAAATATACCTTAATGCATATCTAAATAATTAAAAAATCAATTTTTTCGTCCCTCGCGAAGAAACGAAACAGTATTTTTGAATATTTGGATTACAAACTATTATTTTATGAGTTTTATGTGTTGTGTTTACGTGATGTGTAATGTGTATTTTGTACCTGTTGGATAATATTTTGAAACATATTTAATTAAACAAAAAGCATCTGTATTACAGGTGAGTAAATACTGTTCATATTTATTTCTAAATTCATATAAATTTGTTTTAAATCACTCTTGGTTTTTAGAGTTTTTATCTTAGAGTTTTACCTCATAGAAAGTCTGAGATAAGTTTAATAATAAACATTAAATTTGATAGATTGATAGATAGATTAAACGATAATGGCCAGTTGACTTAAAAATTTAAAAAATACTGATTTTATGCTATAAATTATGTTTCATTTCTTACTTTGCTTTTTTGGAACTGTCAGATATATTGTGTATTTTATAATTTTTCTTAATTAATAACGTAAAATATTGTTTATCTACACTCAACCCTGTGTTTAGATAAAGCTTCATATCAGATTTCCTATTTTATATTTTCACTCAAATCATATTTTTGTAAAATAGGTATGCTTGCATGCAAAAGTAGCGTAAATTTGACAGGGAGGTATTTTTATAGATATACAGGATGATTCGTAGATTTAAATACATATTTACTTTAGAGTTGTATAGTTTGTCAAAAGAAAAGCTATATTTTTTATTTTTTCTTGGTGAATTTGTCAAAAAATTGTCATTCCAGAAAATACTATAATGTCGTAATCGTATAGAGTTCATTTTGACCATTTTTGGATTAAATTTTTTTGTTTATATAATAAAATATATATTTAAAGCCCTTTCTAAGTTAAAAATAAGTAATATGGAAGTTTTTTACTGGAACTAATTTAAGGTAATGTTCTCTTCATATAATTATATAAAAATATGCTAAATTCCTAAATTATTTATATGATTAAATTTTCTTTATATTATTTTTTTTGTATTATATACAGGATGAGTCAAAACTATATATTATATTTTTCTTTGCTATTTCAAATGGAACACTGTATTTTATATCATAAATCAACAAATCTTTTATCCAACTTTTGTTTTGTTAAGATCTATATCCCAGATTAATAGTTATTGGATTGTTCTCAATAATTGTCTCTTTGAGAATAAACATGATTTGTTTTTCGCAATTTTTATTAGTAGGTTTGTCGTTAAAAGTGATGTATCTACATATTTATCAGCGACAAAAATTAAGAATTAGATGTCTAAAATAATTTCCTAATTATTTTTTTACTTAGCGTATCAGTAAATATTATTTATTTTATCGCTGCAGCTGAAAATAATTATGTATTCAAAAGAGGACATTACTGTATAAATATCGATTATTTGGATTTAAAAATTATTTTTCAAAACAAAGTTGGAGAAAACTACGTTTATGTCATAAAATGTGGAGTTCTCTTTGAAATAATCGAGAAAAACCCAACATCTAGTTTTGACGCCACCAGTATATATCATGCATTATAGTTGATTACATACGTAGTTTTGTTTGGTGAAAATGAAACTTTCTAAAAGTATTCCCAATTAAAACATATTAAGAATTTCCTACATTATAATTTTGAAAGACGTTTGAGTGGGCAGACAATTTGGTTTAAAATAATCATATGTCTAAAAAATTTAGTCTAAAATAATCAAAAACCACTTAACACATATAACTCGCTTTTAAAAAATCTAAAAGAAATAAGTTTGTTTATTATATGTATATTTTATTAAATTATTATAGGTGTGACTGATAAGTGGTCGTACTCGCCACTTTAACCAACCATTGTTGGGACCATGGTAGGACCTTCAGAGATTATAATGCGAATTTTTCATACCATGTAAATCTATATACATATATTAATAAATGCGTTTGTTTTATTAAATTTGTTTTCTTATATGGTATGAGCGAAAAAAAACGGCGTCTATTTGTTTATGTACAAATATATGACATCGATATTCATTTCCAAGCCACCTCTGACGCCGTTTTTTTATCGTATGGTATACACTTACATATCTCTTATCCTTTAAATCCGATTTATTTCTAATAATTATAAAAATAAGATACCTGATTGATTCTTCCGAAATATTATAAAATGAGATATCAGGAAATAAATAAAGTTAATTATCTCGTTTGTTTTGGGAATTCAAAAAAAAAGGGTATAGAGAATCTTAAGAGACACAGTTCAAATATTATTTTTGAGTATAATGGGTGCTTCAAAAAATGTGGCGGATAAATGTAACATATTTTTTTAATGCAAAACTCTTATTTATAACTTTTATTTTATTTTCGATTCTGCCTAAAATTCTATAACTTTTTTTTATAAATAACGTTAGTATTTGCAAAAAAATTATTCCTATGTTACATAATTGTCAGTTGTTTCCGAAGTTGGGCTACCCAAATTTGGTAGGAGTGTTTTACAGAGGTGAAGAAAAGATATATGTAAAAATACTTGGAGTTAGATGCTACACTGTGTTCAAACAGATTTTTTTGGCTGATCCTATATATTATTATTTTTTCTAGTGCTTTTACAAAACCTTTCAACATTTGTTAAGAAAGTATATTAAGTACATCTATACTCTATACAGCTTGCAATCTGTTCTGAATTTTTCAATTTTTATCCTTCTTTTACTTCATTTACACTATAACAAGTTTTGCCATGACAAAACAAAAATTATTTATTATTAAGCATTAAAGTAATTTATATAGTTATATGACATTATTAATAGAAATTGAAGAATTTTGTAAAATCTATCAGAAAAAAATATAATATACCGGGTGTTTTTCAAAAGTGGCTTGATTGACGTATTCAATTAGTTTCGGTTATTTCTTGTTTCACCGGAAATGACTACAACTTGGTTTTTAAATGGTACCGTCGGTATTTTTTTACTTTATTTGACAGAATATGGCATTGTGAATAGAATAATTTAATGTCAACTTTTGACATATTTACTTAAAAAATTGTATTTTAAATTACAATCTAGAGTGCCATGATAAAAAACAACATGTAACCGGTCGTAAAGGTAACGACAGTTTGACTCGATATACGAAGTGTGTGGTACCAAATTACCTATTTACCAGGTACCAAAAAGGAAAAGACACAAAAAATATTAGACGATCAAATCAATTTTTCCGAAGCTCCTTGATTAAAAATTAATGGTTTTAACACAGCCATGACACTAGATTGAATTTTAAAATGCTATTTTTTTTAATTGAAAATGTCAAAAGTTGACATATGATATATGTCATTCTATTCAGAATGTCATTTTCTATCAAATAAAGTATAAAAAATACTGAGGGTACCATTTAAAAATCAAATGTTGTACTCGTATACATTTCCGGTGAAACAGGAAGTGACCGAAACTAACGGAATACGAATCAATCTCGATTTATGTTATATACCTACTAACATTCCGAATTTGGTAAACCCCGAATTTAATTTTTTTATCTGAAAAAATAAAAAAGTTATAGAGGTGAACCGCTTTTGAAAAAACACTCAGTATAGGCTGCGTCATTGAAAGAATCTGCAGATATTTTTCTATTTTAAATACGTAGTCGAATTTCAAAAATATATATTGAACACCCTGTAGCTCTACCTTAAATATCTACATATAAATATCTAATATTTTTTCTTCATCAACAAATTGAAATATTATAAAACTAGTTTTAGGTTACACCATTATACAAGAAATATACGTAAAAAAAGTAATAGAATTTTACGCAGAATCTAAAATAAAATAGGATGTTACATTTAAAAAAAACATTATGTTAAATCCGCCACACTTTTTACAAAGTTACAGACGTAGGTAGGTATAGTTTCATATTATATTCTTTAATTATCCATCTAAAAATAAAATATTTATATACCTAATATAATACTTTAGTATCCAACAAGTGGCTATGAAAATCAAAATAAATATAAATCCATGTCCAAAAATAAAAAATGTAAATAACGCTTTGAGGTATAAATTCGGTTCGAATCAGATAAGATATTTTTATTCTTTACCGAGAATTAAATTCGAAGAATTCCTAGTCCCTACTTCTTTGCCAAATTCAATAGTCTCCGCCCCTTTTTACGTTTTAATTTCTGCCACCAGTTGGCAGCATCGACTTATACAGGCTCATTGACTAACTATTAATATATAAACAAGGATATAACTAAAGAGCACTTTGGGTTTTCTAAAACATATCGATAGTCTGAATTTATTTCAATAGTTTGATGTTGATTTTATTTTGTCGGATTTCTGAGTATTTTTTGGCATCAATAATGCATAGCAAATAAAAATAATTATTAATTATAACTGAATTAAATAAAATTGTCTGATTCTGTTAAGGTCAAGATTCTGTTAAGGAATCGTTTTGAGCATGTTTATTTTACTATTTTGCTTTCTGTAAACTTATTTTTATATATTTATCTACATTTTAAAGTTTTTGTTTTGTAAGTTATTACTTAGTTATGAAGTTTTTATTAATATTTTTAAATATATGTACTTTTTATGTATTTGCTATGTTTTAAAACTCTTCAAAGACAATTATACTTGCCTATCAACAATAACGATATCAAGATATTGTGTCTACTTATTTGTCTAAGCAATTTTTTTTAATAATTATTTTCTTAATTATTAATAATATTATAAACATATTCTAAAAATTAAAACAAAGTTTGATTTGTTTATAAATTTTATATTTTAAATACATTATTTTTTATATTCTTTATGAAGAAATAAATATGAAGATTTTTATGATTTTACTACAATTTGGACAATGTGTATGCTCTTTTAGATATAAAGATTAAAGTAAAAAATAACAGAAACCTGTTATTTTAAGCTGTTATATATAAGTAACAGTAACAGTTTCAATTACTATTTAAAAATAACGGTTTTGCCCACTTCCAAGTGCTTCTAGCGATTCAAATGAAATTTTGAATATAAAGTTGTCGAATACTAATGCTAAGAATGTATCGACAGATTCAGCAGACACGTGCATATGAGTTACCACTGGAATATTTTTTTTAAAAACAGCGCTGCTGACTTTTTTTCTCTTGTTAGCAGAATTATGTAGGCCGTTTAATAATGATTAAAAGTTCTATCTTGAAATTTTACCGATTTTAAAAATTTCTTTCGAATCACTTAAAGAACTTAGAATAAAATTCTAATAAATTGAAAAAAAAAATTACTTTAACCCCTTGTAGCTACGAAACAAAGCAGAATCGGACTTATGTTGAAATTTATCGAGACAGGATGTATCTAGATGATACAATTATTTTTAAATTCATTGCTGTGTTATTAACTTAACATATTCCACAGGATATTTCATAATTTCACAAAAGTATTAACATTTTTCTTTTCACTCGTATAAGTTGACAAATGGGAACTTTCAAGAAAAAGTCAAGAAAATAGCTATTATATTGCTTAAAACATCATGGCAAAATTGGCCTACTAGAACACAATATATTAATCTTTAAAATGCATCAAACTTTTAAGTTGCCTGTTGTTCGTGTCGGTGAGTGTATATAGTAAAATTAACTTATAATCCTCTTAGATTTATATACTTTCTTTATAAGCTATAAGCTGTGCACATTGATTGATTATCTCTTTCACACTTTTCACTTGATACACCAGTATACTTGCCCTATACAAGGCATAGATGTCACACTTGTTATGTATAACGTCAGGAGGTGCATTATATAAAGCAACCTTTTATCTTAAGCCTCTATTCAAGGAACGGCAGGCTTGTTCTCGGGCGCAAACTGCAGGATGAACAGATAATAGAGCCGTGGCGCCTAAGTTATCGCTCTTTGTGCTAGTATACACGTTAAGGGTGAAGTTCATTTGCATGTCCTCAGCCGGGGAAGATGATTGAGGCTTTGAATAACGGGCGGAATTAGAAAAGTTGGTAGGCTGAGGAGGATGTACGATAATCAGGTTCTATTGCCGTTGAAATTTGACATATTAAATTATTTGTCAGAATCTCGGAATAAAAATATTAAGAAAGGAGTATATCAACAAACTTAATTTCCGGCTCCAATTTTTTTTCAATTCCTCTTTTTCTAGCGAGCTGTCTGATCGATATTTAACTATATTTTACGTATTTTTGGCTGTTGGCATCTATTTTCATTATTATTTTAAACTCAACCCTATGTATATTATTTAAAAATCAAAAGAGTAAATAGCTTTTAAAAGATCTCTAAACCTTCCGATTTCTTAAGTGGATCTCTTAAAAAATTAATAATTCTATTGTTATAGTCTCCTTTCAAGAATTTCTTTACCATGACAATTTTAGAAATTTGGCAAGTAAATTCTAACCCAAATAGCATTTTTAGACACAAGATCGAAACAAAATCTCTGCTGAGAAACATTTCAAAACAGTTTCCTCACATTTTTGATACATATGTTTCATTACATAAATCGCTTTTTATTTCGAAACATTTTACCAAAAAAATATGGTTTCGCTACATAAGCTATAACAATAAAGATCTTAACCCATTTACCAGCCCCATTTACTGATTTCGTACCCGTTTTGTACCTGAAAAGTTTCCATAATTTATTTGATATTCTATCAAATATAAGAACATAACCTTACTTTATTGTTTGGATTTTGTTCTGCAGTTTTTGCATTTAAGCATTCTTCAAGTTTTTATAGTACTATAATTAAAAAAGCAAAAGGAAGGATATATAGTTAGTATAAATACAGATATTTGTCTTATGCGATTTTATAATTAATTATTTATTATACGGATTGAAGAGATGATTTGTTATAGGAATATATGTAATAATAGCCACTGCCCAAGTGCCCATACCTAAGAGGAGACCGAAAAAAAAAATGTTACCAGCAAACGTTTTTTTTTCTCTTTTTTCCACAATGGAGTACATGTTTTTAAGTTTTAATTGTGTTATAATAAGTAGATAAAAATGTTTTATTATTTTGACCAGAAGTTTTGATTGGCGTTGTTGACTGGTGACTAGTTCGAAATTTCTAAACAGATAGCGCTAAACCGAGACATTTTGGAAACAAGGTTTCCATTTATTGTCCATTCATCTTTGAAACACGTGTTTCTCTCTTTTTAGACACAAATATAATGTAATGTAGATGATTTGTGTCCGACTCCATGTCAATTTTATAAAATAATGAATTAAAATTTCTCCATGTTGGCTAGTGATAGCGTTTGTAACAAAAAATATATGTTTTTATCGGCTGTTGAGCTTTTAAATTTATAAGAACGCTTTCTATTTACATTGATTTATATATTTTATATTTTCAGAACCATGATATAGAAATAAAAATAAAAATATACGAGTATATTTCAAACAAAAATATATTGTAGCAACAAATAACGATATATATGTAGAAGGGGCATTAAAAATATGAAAGTACATTATTAAATTAAACAATGAATTTACTTTTGTCGGACATTTTTTGTGCGAGAAAACCTAAAAACAACGATTTTAAGACAAAAAAATTATGGCGGAGATCGACATTGTTGATGGTTGTTTTCATTTTGAAATCCACACACAGACATAGACTATTTTAGTTTGGTATATTGTTTCTTCACATTTAGAAACAGTAGCTGCTGAAAACGGGAACATCTTGGACACAAATTGCAGAAAATGTTTCGAAACATTTCCTCTAAAGGTTTTGATTCTGCATCGAAACATTTCATCACATTGTAAACACATGTAATAAAGCCAAATAAAATATATAGGTTTCGAAAATGTTTCCTATTTGTGGCATACCGTTTCCATTTTGTATCAAGAAACAGACACAATTATTAGAAACATTACCTAAAATGTGTCCAAAAATGCAACTTGGGAATTGATACTTACAGTAATAAGTTCGAGTATTTGTAACGGTGTTTTTTAAACAAAACAACTACATATAGAATTATTATTTTTTAAATGGATTTACTGAAGAAACCAGAAGATTTAAGTATATGAATATGATATATCGTTGAAAAGCAGTTTTATTTATGTTTCGATTTTTTAAATAATATAAATATGCTTGAATTTTCTAAAATAACAAGGATTTCAGTGATTTTATATCAAACGGAAATATATTTTTTTATCTCCCTGTTTGATATCCAATCGGTTGATTTAGACAGATCGAATATGTCTACTTTCCTTAACCTTTAAACCAAATTTCAACTTTCAATATGCCGAATTTATGATTTAACCAACGCTTATTCAAGATCACGTTTTTGTCAGTTATACACCTGTTTTATGTTTTATCTCGAAAACTATAGAGAGGTATAGGTTAGTATAATAGAAAAAGTATGAGATATGAAAGTAGTTTCGAAAAATGTAATAATATACAGGGTGTTTGTTCCATTTAAAGTAACAATCATTTAGACAGATGGAGCAGATGGGTTTATACAAAAATCGTATCACCGGTTCTCCATAAACGTCTAAGATGCCATCGCTATCAATCACCCAGTATACCATCTATGGTTATTGTCCAAACCTTGAAAATAGAAATGCAATATTTTGGCAAGCAGGAATTAGAGGAAATGCTACTTTAATTTGATAAAGCTTTCTTTTATATTTTTTCCGCTAGTTCTAAAAAAAGGTAAATACCGGTAAACCGGTAATTATATGTTTTAAATTTACGACTACCGGTCATAAAAGTCGGTAAAATTAAAATCCCTAGGAATGGGAAATCGAAAGCCGCCATGTTTTGTAGTGTGACGTCAAAGTGGCGTCGATCCCTGACGACGACGACGACGTTATTGGCGACGACAACAGCGCTGCAAGTCGTGGAATTTTTAATATACATGCAAAATGCATTGCGGCGAACGAACGGCACTCGCTGCAAACGATGCAGTCGTGCCCTATTGATATAAATAAGGACGCGGGGGCCGATACCAACACTTTATGCACTTCCAGTGGACTCCATTATGGGAGCCATAATTTAAGATTTATGTCATCTTTGGGCAAAATGAAAATTTAATATCAGCTCTATCTTTGACGAAAAAACTTTTATCCCTAAGATGTATATATAAAAAGCGCACTTGCTTGCATTTTTGCTCTTATTGAACAAAAATTGCATAATTTAGTGCTGGTGATATCGTGTATGGTAATGTATCAATATGATAATATGGAATATTTTTTTGTTTTTTTTTCTACATCTGGGAAGAAGGGCTGGGGGCAAATCATCTTGACTTTCATTTTTTGAGTTCAATTAAGTCTCTATTTGCATTGTTCTCTCAACTTTTCTCGTTTTCTTCTTATACAGGATGCTACAAATTCGATGTACCAGCATTGGTATCTCGGTAACCGTAATAGATCCGAACATGGTTAAATTGGGACAAAATTGCGCTTTGAGATGTTCACCAAGATGCCATCAAAAAAGTTTTAAAAATTTCAAGGATTGCTGAGTTTAAGAAAAAACAGATTTTTTTGAAAATCAACTTTATCTTTTCCTGTCGTTACTTTTTAGAAAGTCAAAAAACTAATTGCACATTCTCATAGCCACTTTATTAGGCCTATCTGATAGTATCTTTAGATTTTCAAATTATCTATCTCCTGTGTACAATGATATGCCACAGTTTATACTTTTTTTTTGTTTTGGGTATCTTAACAACAACAAAACTATGTAATTATTATTTCAAGTCCAACTCTGGTTTTTTAAATTTTTAAATTATTTATATTTTTTTTTAAATTCTAAGTGAATTTCATAAATGGTCGGTTTACTACACGCATGTATATTCACTTACCAGTGAAAAGTTATTTCCTCTGTTCTTTCATTGTTTCATCCGATTTTTGCTCGAGATCTACCACCGACTACCGCACGCTACACAACCAACTATTTTACACTCTTTTTCGATAAATTGCAATAATGTTACTGTTAAGTTCTGGCACCATTTCCTTCTAGATTTACTACCTCTAAACCAATTGGAGAATAATTAATAAATAAAATAAAATAATCTCAGTAACGACAAACAAATCCACAAAACTTCAAATCAAATTCAAATGTTTCAATTGAAACATCCAACAGAACTGTCAAGGATGTAGTGATGGGCATTACGACTCTTTTTAGTGAATCGAATCACACGATTGAATTTCTCATATTAAATCGACTCCTACGATTCATTCAGTTAAAGGAACTACATGCACAATTTACGTTTCATAAAAACAAGAATCGTAATTGGCACTACCGGCGATAATTTGGCCGGACAATTACTTAAGCGACCAGGAAAAGAAATATACAGTTCTTTCATTTGTTTTTCAACACTTTATGACACTAGCGTAATTGGATTGATTATTTTACAAATAATTATTAAATTATCAATCCAATTCATATATACTATTTATTAAAGACTTCTTAATACCAATTTAATATTTTAGAGCTATATTTTAATTCCGATGTAATAATCATATAATAAATAGTATATAATACCGTAGGATCGAAAAAACAGGCATCCAGTTAGCTTGGAAATGAACATCGATGACATTGCCCATATAATTTTACATATAAAATGACAGCGATTTTCATTTTATAACCATCGCTGACGCCGATTTTTTATCATATTGAACACAAGCCAACAATATTTATTTGGAGTTGCATAAAAACACAATTTCGTTTTTTAGTCCGACATTTAATGTTTTACGAAAAACGATTTTTACGCTATGCAAACGTATGTCTGTTAGGGCTTAGGCCGCGCCGCGCCGCGCCGTAGAAACGAATGATCGCATCGTGATCCAATTCAATTGTCACGATTCTTTTTTACTGCTCATCGTTCAAATCTTATGGATCCGTGCTGGCCACGATTCAATTGAACAGACCCTACTGTAAACAATAAATCAATTCTCCCGATTCTTTGAACGAACCGTCGCGTCGCATTGTGATCCGATTCAATTCTCACGATTCTTTTCTACGGCTCATCGTTCAAATTTAATAGATCGGTGCCGGTCACGATTCAGTTAAATGTATAGTATTACAAGCAATGAATCAATTATCATGACTCTTCTCTGTGCTGGCTACGATTCAATTGAATGAACCGTATTCTAAGCAGTGAATGAAATCACACGATTCATTTTTAATAATCGTTCTAATGGACGACTCGTTCAATCTTTGCCCACCTCTACAAGGATGGGAACCTATGATGTCGATTCCGTCCACCATGCAGGAATACATGGGGTTAGTATTATACTCTCTCCTTCCTTAATCTATATATTTTTTTCTTTTCTTTGCCTGTTCTTTAAAAGATATGATTAAATTAGTATAAATATCAATTCTATCATTTAGCAGGATTACGTTATTTTCTTCCTTCAAAATCTTCTTAGCGTCTACTTACGTAACATTTTCGAACAATATAAGATTTATGATAACGATGTGTAAGTTCTTTATTAACGATAGACATCTCGTATTATTGCATCGTAACAAAAATAAGATGGGCAAAAAATCTTTTCTGCGGTTCTATTCATTCGCAGGATGGATCTTCAATCGCTCATTGTTCATTGTTATACGATTGTGCAATGTACAATATCTCGTATTTTCAACTAACACTTCTATATCTTACGTATTGTAGTAGATGGTTAACAGTAATTTTTGATAATTAATGTTAGTTAGAAGTCTTGGTAGTCTTAGTAAATTTGATAGCATCATCTGATGTCATTTAGTATTATTAGAAAAATTTTCGTTAGTCCAAAAAATGTATTTTCACTAAATTATTCTTTTTAAAATCTTCTTCTTCTTCTTCATTATTGGCATTCTGCATCCATCTATTTTTGAATATACGCTTGGTACATTTCAGTGATTTTAAAAATTCCGGCCGCAGTGAAATACGGCTGAAATCAGAAGTTTTCAGCTCTGTAGTTCACGCAGTTTCGATATTGAACGCATTGAAATAATATTAAAATCGTGGCTTTGTCATAATATCTAAGAATTTTATTTTTGAGTAGTGCAATTATTGACACTATAAAACACTCAGGTACGAGGTTTGTGCGATGTAACGCTGTTTCGGGTAGTAAAAATTAAATGAAAAAAAAACCAACGTTGTGACAATTTCAAATGTTAATAAAATTGTCGAAAAAATGTAAACACGTAATGGAGAGCGTAATTACGAGGTTGTTGGGTGCAATATTCAATAGCTCAACGTTCTCACATATTCAACTCTCCCGAAACAACATTTTAACAACAACAAATAACGCTTTATTGTGCAAAAAGCCAAAATATACTTACAAATAATAAAAAATATACAATTCAAATCATACAATTCAAAAAAATAAGTCATTAAAATTACAAATAGAGCATATATGAACAATTGCAGAACACAAAAAAAGGCGTATCAATAAACTTTTACAATAGAAAAATTGTAAATGGATATAATTTTAAGAGTTATAAAATATTAAATACTCGACCTTTGACCAGTATGTGAGATTATCAAAATTTTAAAATTCAAAATTGTTCATGATTAAACATCAACAAAAAAGTCATTTACCGCATACCTATGGCTCTCCCAAGTAAATATGATTTCAGAGCTTTGCGAAATGCGGGAAAGAATGAAAGCGACTTCATATTCAAAGGCAGATGATTGTACATTTTTTTGGCATTGTACAGTAATTAAACCTTTAACTAGTTCTGAGCTCAGGGTTGGCAGATAAAGTTCGTGCTCCGCATTCCTAAGTGGATAGTTATGAGATGGCCTTACGGGAATAGCAGATATGTGCTTGCGGATTAAGCAAACGGATTCAAAAATGAATAAAGAAGGAAAAGTCAGTATTTTGAAATTTTTAAAGAAATGCAGGTAGTGAGTTCTACTGTTCAGTCCCAATAAATATCGAATTGCTCTCTTTTGAAGTTTGAAAATACGATCAAATTTTGTTGCGCAGCAAGTACCCCAGAATGGAAGGGCATAACGATGATGTGACTCAAAAGGGCATAATAGGCTATTTTAGAGGTTGATAAGTTAGGTTCCTTAGAAACTGATTTTAGCGCAAAATAGGCAGCTTTTAGTTTTTTTGATAAAGCTTCGATGTGCAAGTCCCAATTTTACGACTTGTCTACAACAAGTCCTAAGAATTTCACATTCACATTTTTTTTATTGCTTTACAACTTCTCACACCAATTTGGATATAAAACAATGGGTTCAAGCAGCTCGACGAAACAAGTGCAACCGAGAGTAAAACTGAGAGCAACATACATAGAATAGAGTACACAGAGTTATGTAAGACAGTAAGAAAGAGGATTGCAGAAGACATCAAAAACTACAATGAGAAACTTGTACAAATTGCAATCAAAAACAGAAAAAGGTATAAGAACGCCAGAAATTCCGCATGAAAGAAGCAGCTAATCGCAAACCAAACACAAAGTATCAGAATAACACATAAAAACGAAATAATAAGCCTGGCAAGAAGGTTCTACAGCGGCCTATGTAAAGCCCCAGAAAACATACATGAAGAAGAAAGACTGCCCCTAAAACAAGACGACGCCCCAGAAGTTCTTGTGGGAGAAGTAAAATAGGCGCTTCAAGATATGAAAAATGAAAAAGCAGCAGGGAACGACGGAATAACAGCTGAAATACTTAAGTACGCTGGTAAGAGAACTTGGAAAATCCTAACAAATATATACACCAACTGCCTAGGAGAGGAAACTGCAGGTCGTGCAACGCCCAATGGAACGAAATATGCTCGGAATAACTAAGATAGTCCCTAAAAGAATAGAGTGGATACGATAAAAAACCCAGGTAATAGATGTCATCCACAGAGTAAAATCCCTCTAGTAGGAATAGGCAGGACACCTGGCAAGAAGAACGGACAACAGAAGGACCACAAAAATTACAACATGGTACCCGCTAGGAATTAGGAGACCTACAAGAAGACCGAACCTGAGATGGGACCATGATATTAGGAAATTAACTGGGATAACTTGGGCCCGCATAGCCAACATATACAACAATGGGCCCAACTACAAAGGGAATATGTGAGGGAGGCTCCACCATAATTGGAAATGGTTGAATAATCTGAAAATGATGATGATGATGATAAAAAATTATATCGGTTATTTTTTTTGAAATACGAGAAAAAATATATTATCAAAAAATATTTAATCCCTTGCTATATTAAACCACTTGTAATTAATTCTTATAATTAATTATTTATGATATATTATTTTATGTTTATGACGTAAACTACAGAAAAAACAGCTGCCGTCGTATATGATATTAACCGTTTAACTTATAAACTTTACAAACCCGTCATATATGTGCACTACTTTCTACAGTTACTGAAACCAGTCGTTTATTACCTTTCTCGAACGTATAATAAAAACCATTTTGGCATATAATCCGTTATTTCAATATGTTTAATTATCGTTTCTTCCTCTGTACAATTAAAATTCGAATAAAACCTCTTCACGAATATTTGACTGACGATCATTTTTCATTCGAATATGACACTCTACGCATAACATAGCATTCACTCGAGGAATAATCAATTTGATTAACGGCATTTCACCGATGCCTGCCTACACTGGAGAAAGAATCTCGACGACTCCCAAACTACAGCTAGATTATTTTTACCGATCGATAGTGATGTGAAAAATAGAAATACCGGGTGCGCGTCTCATAAGTGGCTCGCCCCGATAACTTTTTTATTTTTTTAGATTAAAAAACGAGGTTTGGTATGTTTGTATATGACATAAATGAGGATTGATTGATGTATTCAATTGTTTTCGGTCACTTCCGGTTTCACCGGAAATGCCTACAACTTTTGATTTTTAAATAGTACCCTCGGATTTTTTTTTACTTTATGCTATAGAAAATGACACTCTGAATCGAATGACATATCATATGTCAACTTTTCACATATTCGCTCAAAAACAAATTGTATTTTAAATTTCAATCTGGAGTGTCATGGCTGTGTTAAAAACACTAACTTTTAATCAAGGAGCCTTGGAAAAATAGATTTGATCGTCTAATGTTTTAGTGTCTTCCTGGCCGGTTAAAGGATGTCCAAATCGTATTTTTAATCATATCTCAATTTTTTCAAATGGAACGAGGGTGGCTCATTAGCATATTTGGAAAAGCATTTTTTACGAATAATTTGATACCACACACTTTGTATTTCGAGTCAAATTGTCGTTATGAACCCGATGAACCGCATGTTACAATTTAAACCAAACCAAACCAAATCAAACCATATGCGTAAATGTCAAAAGTTAACATATGACATGTCATTCTATTCAGAGTGTCATTTTCTATGGAATAAAGTAAAAAAATACCGAGGATTCCATTCAAAAATCAAAAGTTGTGGTCATTTCCGGTGAAACCGGAAGTAACCGAAAATAGTTGGATATGTCAATAAATCCTAATTAATGTCATATACTAACATACCAAATCTCGTTGTTTTATCTGAAAAAATAAAAAAGTTATAGGGGGTGAGCCACTTTTGAGACGCACCCGGTATACCTATCGATAGTTTCTGCACGTAAATCGATATTTTTCATATTTTTAGTCCAAGAAAATAGGCCTTTAAATACGAAGTTTTGGTAAAAACTTGAATTTTTGATTTATGTCAGTTATTTTGAAAGATCTAAAAACGAATTGTGAAAGATTTTTTTTTATTCACTCCCGGAGAAAGGGCGAAATAAATAAATAAAATTATTTTTTCGAAATTTCGGAGAAACGGTAAGAGCTAGAAAAAACATGTAACTGGTTTCAGCTATTCTAAAACAGCCTCTACTTCCCGGACATGTTTTAGCGATCAAGGTCAAACGTTGTGGTGGCTTCAGAAAAATAAGTAAACATGGAGTATAAATAAATATCATTAATTTTTAATGTAGTGTAATATAATACCACTATTATATTAAACTGATATAAAAAATTAAAAACTGTGCACTTAGAAAACAGTTACCGATGGTAGATTAAATTGGCTATTCCTCTACGGTTACACAAGAATATTTAGTTTCAATCATTGTAAACATTACTAAATTATAGTAAAAAATATATATTTCCAAAACTTGGCGCCACCTACATGTACTTTAACTGTTTTGAAAAGTAATAACTTTTCATCCGTACCGGTATAAAACTACTGACTAAAAAAATATACATTTCCATTACTTTATACGTAAAAAATGTCTCTTGGTAAAAATAGCTACGAGCAACCGTTCTCAAGATATTTAGAATGGAAATAGTCAATACATGTCATTATTGACAAAAAATAAGCACACGTTGAGTACAGCTATAAATTTTTCTGTGAAAAAATGATGATTAAATAATTTCTGTTGAACTTTTGGCACATAAAGATTTCAAATTTATGATTTCAGTTTAATAACTATTTAGTCAACATGTTTAATTATGTCAATGATGACAGGTATTGGTAATTTAGATTCCAAATATCTCGAGAACCATTACTCGTAGCGATTTTTGCCAAGAGACGTTTTCTATGTAAAAAAAGTTGTAAATGTATACTTTTTTACTCAGTAGTTTTATACAGGTATGGACGAAAAGTTATTACTCTTTAAACCAGTTAAAAAATATGTAGGTGGCGCCCTCTACAAGTAGGAGTCATATTGTCATGAAAATCAAATTTCTCATGTCAAAAAACACCAATTTTCATCCAAATATTGACGTTACTTCATAAATTATTTGGAAAAAATCAAAATAAAAATGAAACTTCTACACCCTGTATCTCCAAAAATAAGAATTTTAGGACATACATTTATACGAACTTTCTTACTTATTTTAATCTGCGGAATATGCTGCCGAAGATTCCGGAATACAATTCGGACCACCCTGTATATCAACATAAAACGAGATGTAATTAACAAAATATCATCGTAACAAAAGCTATTTTAGGAACGTCTAGATTTACTTATTCCATTGAGATTTATGAAAAAAGTCCTTTGCCTCGGGTACAGATACCACCACGTTTTGCAAATAGCTTAAAACGAAACAAAATTGAACGATGTAACAGGAAACGCTAAAAAAATCTCCCCACTTCCTCCTCACGAGTAGTTTTCAGGCGCTTTTTAGAATAGAAGGTAGGTCGAGGCAAACCGAAATGGATCAGGACAACTGGAAATAAATCGAAATGCGACAAAGTTGGGCGACGAAACGCGACTTTGACCTGCTTCGAAGAGTTCCTGGCATGGTGTAGAGGCTGTTTAAAGTTGAAAAACTGAAAATTGTGCATTTTCGCAGAAAATTTTGGAAAGGCTTCCAAATACTAAATAAACAAATATTTCTTATATAACTGATTTACTAAAGTAGCAGTGATTTCAGCAATTCTAAAGTTGAAAAACTAAAAATGATGAGAGAATTTTTGACATACTATTCAAAAATGCCCTTCCATGTACAAAATAAACCAGTATTTCTTACATATACTATGATTTCAAGTAAACGAAAGTAGCCCTGATTTCACCTATTCTAAAGTTGAAAAACTCGAAAAGAATGCATTTCCGTAGAAAATTTTTTATGCCATACTATTCGAAAAAGCTTCCAAATACTAACAAATATTTCTTACATAACTGATTTTAAGTAAACGAAACTTGAGCCAAATAAACTGATAGAGTCGTATTATAATTCTCGTCAAGTCGTCAGTTCATATTTTTTGCATTTATTATATCTTTCTCATAATATATTTGTTAGGGCAGCAACCTTCTCATAAAAAAGCAGCGCCACGCTCGAGATGAACTCGTAAATTTCATAAGCACATTCTTCGAGCATCGTTTAATAAACATTTCATCAAAGCGTTTTATTAAGGAGGAAAATAAAATAACTGGCTAAACAGTAAATAGGATGGACGATCAGAAATAAAATGTTAATATCTATATAAGCAGCGTCATTTCTTGGTCGGAAAGTATCTACTCTTTTTAGAGTGAAGGAAAATACCGTATGATCGAAAAAACCGCGTCCAGTTGGCTTGGAAATGATGATCGATGACATTCCCACATAATTTTACATATAAAATGACAGTGATCTTCATTTCATACCCATCACTGACGCCGTTTTTTTTCGATCATATTGTACTTTTTCAAAAAATGCCATTTTTGACAGTTTTGTTTGACGTTTCACTGGACACATTAGAGGTTTATTTTATGTTAATGTAAGGTTTATTTTTACGATTATTTTTAAATGCGGAGAGGAAGAAGAAACCATAGAGCACCTGCTGTGTCACTGTCCGGCACTGGAATACCGACGCGACGCTTTAAAACTTTAAGGCCCGGTTTTTTGGAAGAACTAGAGAAAGCAGCAGAAGCCAGCATCAGTAACATCAGGAACATTGCAAAGAGCTGGAAGTGATTTAATGCAAATAAAGAATGTAAGAAGGTTTGGTACAACAATACAGGGGTATCGCAATGGACCCAAGGCCTCCGAGTGAAAGGTCAAACATGATCCCAAACCCCAGCAATCTAACATAACCTAACTTAAGGTTTATTTGATGTTAATGTAAGATTTATTTTATGTTAATGTACTTACTTGGTTTTATGTAAAAGGTACATATTTGGCAAGAAGAAGCTTGACGAAGCTTGTACTTATTTGACAAGACGAAGCGTATTTGGCTAGAAAGCTAGTAGAGTGAGATCTTAGAACTTCGAATCACTTAGTGAATCTTACAAAGAGGCTTCAACAGTAGTTTTTCTTTTTCAGACGCAGACATTTAATCTATTGATTTTTAGCATTTATTTCTACTAGTTTAAAATAATTAGAAATATGTTAATTTGAATTGTTTTTATTTCAGTAGCGGTATCAGTATTTTTGTTTACAACATTTTTGTTGTTCTTGTTTATTTTTATTACAAATATATTATCTATAGCAGTAGTAACAAATAACATTTATTGGCTCCACCGAGGCCTCCACAAAAAACTAAACCAGCAAATTATTGAGAGAGCCTACCCTATTATTATCTTAAAACATTTTAAATAAGCTTAGAACGTACCCTATAAATCGGAATTTGTGTCAGCCACATAGACTTAAAATTATTTTAAGTCTATGGCCAGCCATATTAAGACCCCACCGCGTTCGCTATAATTTGGTTCAATATTCCGTCTTTCACGAATTCCCTGGCGCATATTTTATATGATAATGTTTAAAATTTAGAAAAATATTTTTAAGTTTTACATATTATGGTTAACAGAACTAATTCACCCAAGGTGATAGTTTTAAGAAGTTTTAAGTAAAATGAGTTTTTGGAAACTTAAGCTTCATTTAAAACCTCAAAATTAGTGGAATTTAGTAGTAGTTTCAATTAGCATATATGTTTGTTTGTTTAACTTCAATGTAAGAATCTAGAACGTCAAAATTAGTGGTAGTAATTTTCAATTAGTAGTAGAAAATGTTAAAAAACTTTCAACTTTTTCCACTAATTATAATTGAAACCGCTACTGCGCATGTGCCAGTAATGTCATTTTGGCTTTTGACATTTGATTATCATCTGTCAAGACGAATTGTGGTTGGAAATAAAAAGTTTATTGTTCTATAAGCTAATTTATTAGCTTTGTCTGTTAATACAACTGACTACCGGAAGCCGTTGCTAAGGTTTTCTATTAATTTGAACTGATTTTTTTAATATTGTGAATATTTATAAACTTTTAAATATAAAGTATAATGAAATTCACTAATTTCGAGGTTCTGAATGAAGCTTTAAGCTTTATTTCAAGTTTGGAGCTTCATTGAGAAGCTCGGAATTAGCGGAATAAATTAGCGGTATCGATTAGCGTAGAAGTTTGTTCCTCTAATTTCAATGTAAGTATTCAGAACGTCAAAATTAATGGTAGTAGTATTCAATTAGTAGAAAGAGGTTAACAAACTTTAAGCTTCTTTCAGAACCTCGCAATTAGTGGAATAAATTAGTGGTTTCAATTACACTTTATACTTTTTAGTTTACGATCATTCACAATATTTAAAAAAAAACAGTTAAAATTGATAGAATATTCTAGCAACTGCTTGCGTTAGTCAGTTGTATTCATAGAGAAAGCGTAATATTTAGCTTATAAAACAATCAATTTTTGATTTCTAACCACAATTTCTCTTGACGGAAGATAATCAAAGGCCAAAATGACATATCTGCAAATTTTGGAGTATAAGTAATAGAAAAGTTAAAAGTTTCATAACCTTTTCTACTAATAGAAAATGTCTACCACTAATTTTGAGGTTCTGAATGCTTACATTGAAATTAAAGAAACAAACTTCTACGCTAATAAATGAAACCACTAATTGCGAGGTTTTGAATGAAGCTTTAACGTTTTCTATTAATTATACTTCAAAATTTGCGAGTAATGTCATTTTGGCATTTGATTATTATTAACTGTGGTTCGGCATGAAATGTTTATTGTTTTATAAACTAATTATTCGGTATTACATATAAAAGCGATACCAATTAAAGTTTTAGTTACGTAATCCAGGGCGCGATTTTTAAATTCATTGTTGCCAACCATGGATATATTGGACGCCGGCGCCGATGCCGCGCCGCGCCGTGCTGATTAACTGGAATTGAAATTTTCTGCTGGGGATCCAGGTGATAGCTCTGCTGTAAAAAATGTGAATTTGCCACATTTATTTATTTATTTCTTGACATTGTCATTCGTTTCTACACATTAGTTTTGTATTACGAGTTTTTTTGTTTAAATTAATTATCGTGTTATGATAGTTTAAGCTTAAAAAAAATTACTAGCAGACCTTGCAGTCGAATATTGTTCTTTTTAGAACCACTTTAAGTGCAAAGTGTACAAGGTAGCTTAATAGGCGCTGCAGAAACTCGTCACAACTTTATTAGAATATTTTGAACGGGAAAAAGTTATGGCCCGTTACATCTCTTAAGTGCTGTTTTGTTGATGTAAATAATACCTGTTTATATATTTATAATTAATTTATTTTTGATTCCTAAAATATTTTGATTAAAAGAAAATCTGTAAAAGTGGGCAGCGGTGTGCCTATCAAGCTTAATCACGTGACTAAAAGTTTAATTGGTATGAACTATACAATACAAATGACCAACGCAAGCTATTGCTAGGATATTCTATTAATTTTAATTGTATTTTTTATAGACATTCGGAATGATCGTAAACTCTTAAGTACTCTTAAATATAAAGAATAATTGAAACCACTAATTTATTCAACTAATTATTGCAGAATGAAGCTTTAGGGTTATCTAATTGTAAGTTGATGATGTGGAAGTGTTTTTTCGTCATGGAATATTCATCTCTACTTAAGGAATATCGGGTATATAGATGCCAAATTTAAAATGAATTCTCTTTATTCTTGGTCCTTTTCACCAAACACTACGAATTTCTTCTCTTAATAACCACAAAAAATTACTGCGTATTTTTACCCCACAATTTTCAATTCTATTAATTCCTGCGAGAGAGTTTGAACTGAAACAACATCGGTGTACCGCAAATTTCGATCTGTCGAAATTAAGTCACCGAAACTTAAATATTGCATTAACAATAGTAAAAACAATAAAATTAGATTAACAAAAGACCTGCAATAAAGGAACCCATTAAGTTTGTATGTATTGTTGGTGTAACATACGTGCGTGATGCAGAATAAAAAAGTCGACAACAATAGCATTTGGAAGAGAAATATAAAATTTCTTGCAATAGCAGACTTGATTCTACATGCACCAATATCAGATATACATACAAGTTAACATTTTTAGCAAAAGAGAAAATATAATTTAGAGGTGCTCACGTATAATCAATAGCTATTTCTGTAAATATTAGTTTTAGAAAAGTATAAATTACGGTAGAACCATAGTATAAGGAAACTAGTAGCTTTACTTCTTGTCAAATCCTTTGTTCTTTTTCTGCCACTTTATATGACCTTCTTCTTGTGTCCCGTGACCACTGACGTAGCTGTATAGTCGTGGTCTATAACTAAGCAAAGTATAGTCGTGGCACTCGCCATAGTTTTACAGAGATGTAATTAGGAAAATATGAGGTCAGAATAAAATAAAATAAAAAAAAAATGATCATCGAGTAAAAAATTTGGTTAAAAACAGAATATTTGCACATTTCGTGTAAGTAACAATTTTTCTGTATCTGAAAATCTTCTGATTGGAAGAAATGCGGAAAAAATATAATAATGACATATTTTTATATTATTGTCTATTTCAAAGATTTTCTACAAGTTTTTTTTTTGTTTAAAACAAGTTTAATTTTAACATTAATGTTTTTGTTTTGTAGTAATATATTGGTTAGATGATTTTCATTGGATAACTAATACATTGAACAACACATTGTAGTAAATAATAAAATAACATATTTAAACTTCAACAATTACTAATAAACATTACAGAAATTTTAAAAGAGAAAAGAAGCAAGAACAATGAGAAATAGCATCACTACTTCCTCACGTAATAAAAGAATAATTTTTTAGTTATTGTTACCAAGTTCCGAAGGTACCGAAAGAACCGGGAATTAATAATTTCGAGTCCCGGTTCTTTTATATCTCAAAAAACCGGGAATTTCCGGTTTTGAACCCTAGTTACCATATCATCAAGAAATTATGTTTTTTAACTAAAAACTAAAAAAATTTCCAGATTTAAAAAAAAAATTGCAGAAAAATCTTCATATTTCTGGGGCCAAAATATACTACCCCTAAAAATATTTGCACTTATTTAAGACTCACCCTGTATAGGGCGTTTCCGGAACCGGAGCTGTTTTTCGAAACCGGTAATTTCGGTACCATGCCTCTAAGAAACCGGGATTTTCAGTTTTTTTTCGGTACTTTCGGTACTAGTAATTTTTTTTTTCAATGATGGTGCAGTTCGTTAAACAGCAAGCAAGGGATGGTTGTGAAAAATAAAATCAATAAAAAATTGAGGTTTAAATGAAAATAATATCAAATTATTAAGTAGTAATCAGTCATGAGAAAATTGACCTGAACACAAACATGATCACAAATGACTCTCAAAAAAAACTCAAAGCACAATAATTTTTTAAATTATTACTACAATCAATAGCAACACACAGTAAGGAACTCATTTTTTGTCAATCCGTCTCTGTTCTTGGACCCAACGCTCGAACCTCGCAGGTTCGAACTCAGGACGGAACTCAAAACTCAACTGAAACACAGAACTGAAACGTACTGCACTCTGCTGATATTCGACAGATTGCAAAAACTGGCAGAAAATATTTGGGAGAGTGCAACTACTCTTTCCTTCTACTATGATAGAACTTTGCTTGCATCGCCACATTCTAATTTTAGAAATAAAAAATCTGCCTGTCAAACTTTTGATAAAAGTTGCCTTTTTAAAATAACCTGGCATATATTTTTTTAGTATATAGACTTATATTACAATATAAACGTCAAATTCATTATGTATATCATTAAAATTAATAGTTGTTTGTTGTTTACTCTTACATAACGCAATGATTATGTTACAAGACAGATCTCTGATTATAAGATATATATCAGACTATCTAAGTATACGTGTGTTTATACCTGCAATTTTCTAGCTTTCCAATAAATATTATTACCTTGTATATGACAGAGAAAATAAATTATATAATGTTCGATATATATGATTTTATGAAAAGAATTACATAAATCTGAAAAAGGTATGAAAATACCTTATTAAAATTATACGAGCTAATTTCAAGACAAATATTTTAATAGCTATAATTCTGCTTTCAAAAAATTACTGACAATTTTTGATTTTAGATTGGATATGTAGAAAATTGTCACATACTAAAATATATTATGAATGTATACATACACCTATATGTTTCTAGATACAACTTTCCAATGTGCAATCTTCTAAAGAATATTGACCCGCATGATGTACAAGATATATCAAGAAACACCTTTTTGAAAAGTTGTTTCAATCCCAATGAAAGTACTTACGAAGAATCCGAAATTATTAGTAATCAGTGTTGCCAACTTTCTGAAATAGAATTTCCTACCAAGACGCTCAAAATTTCACGTTTTTTATTTTTTCACGTTTTTTATTTCTGGGTATCCCAGAAATAACTACAGATATTTTAACTAGTAGTAAATTTCGACCCTAGAAACATGCCTATTTGAAAATTTGGATTTTTTTGAGAAAAAATTGGGAATTGTTTTTCGTTTTTAGTTAAAAAAACATTATTTTTTGATAATATGGTAACATAGGTAGTAGTTTAAATTTACAAGAAAGAAAATCCAGAAAAGATCCAGTTGTTTTCAAAATTTAAGCAAAAAATCTTTTTTTTTTGGAAATTTTCAAAGTAAATTAACTGGATTATTTTGGACTTATTTGAAAAACGGGAAAGAGAAAATATGTTTTTTATCGAGATATACCACCCCTTAAAATAACTTATTTCTGGGACACCCTGTATATATTTTTCTTCCGATTTCAAACATATCTGGACGCCATTTCTGGCTTTGGATGCTGATTTTCGTGTGTACGAAGAGTATCGACAACTACGCTCAGTACAACAAGATGTACGCAGCATAGAAAAAAGAGGAAGTATTTTCTGAAGCGCATGATAACAATATAATCTGTGGCATGATTATAGCGTCAAGTAGAGGGAGATGGCCGATTCTACGCCAGCCGCCCGGAGGAGGAGGCGGATTTTTAGGGCTTTTTAGGAACTATATTCTTCTGTTTTTTTAATTTTCACTAAAGCGGTATGGATATTTGGAAAAGTATAAATGCTATTATTAACCGTTTTAAAACAAGCAAAAATGTTTATAAAGAATGCATTTTTTCAAAATCCCAATTATAAAAAAGTTTTTTTTTCTCTTGTAAAGACAATCCGGGGACATACTGTAGATTGAAATTCAAAATGCTATTTTTTAATTGAAAATGTCAAAAATTGACGTATGATATGTCAACTATTCAGAATGTAATTTTATATCGAATAAAGTAAGAAAATACCGAGGGTACACTGAAAAAATGGATCTCTCAATCGAAATGAATATGACTTTGACCCAAAAGATTGGCGCTTTTCAATAGGGCCAAGAACGACGTTTCTTTGCCCAAAGCATTAACAAACAACAAACAACGCTTTATTGTACAAAAAGCCAAAACAGCTTCATCGACAAAGCACTCACAAACAACAAAATCACAAAAAAATACAAACAACAAAAAATACACAATACAAATAATACAATTCAAAAAAATTTAAGTCTTTAAAATTACAAAAAGAATATACATGGACAACTTTAGAACAGTACGCAGTAAATAGATATAATTTTAAAGTTATAGAATATTAAATACTTGACCTTTGACCAGTGTGTGAGATGATCAAAATTTTAAAATTCAAAATTGTTCATAATCAAACATCAACAAAAAAGTCGTTTACCGCATATAGGGCTCTCTCCAGTAGGTATGATTTTAGAGCCTTGCGAAATGCGGGGAAAGAATGAAAGCGATTTGATATTCAAAGGCAGATGATTGTACATTTTTTTGGCATTGTACAGTATTGAACCCTTAACTAGTTCTGAGCTCGGGGTTGGCAGATAAAGATCGTGCTCTGCATTCCTAAGTGGATAGTTATGAGATGGCCTTTCGGGAATAGCAGATATGTGCTTGCGGATTAAGCAAACGGATTCAAAAATGAATAAAGAAGGAAGAGTCTGTATTTTCAAATTTTTAAATTTTTAATAGCTATACTATCTTTTCATAAGCTTTAAAAAGTTACTTTAGAGAATAGAAGAATCTATCTGTTCAAAGTATTCCACTCTTGACCCAAAATGAATATGCAAAGAAGTTCTTGCTACAAGCTACAAGAACAATAGTCTCTTTGATTCATGCAAAAATTCTTGATTGAAAAGGGACATTTCTTGATTAAAGACACACTTTTCTTAAACCAATAGCGAATACTATTGACTCAACTAAAATTTATTTTTTATATAAGAGAAGTCTATCATATACAGGCATATTAGATACGAGGTATATTATTTTCTGATAAATTTAGGTTATTTCTGCTTCTTCACTCCTTGATATTTTTTGGGGTGGTTCATCACTCTACAAATTACAAAAAAATGTTACATCACGATTAATCAAAGTAAAGCAAATAAATTATTAAAATTATAAGCTTTGGTCATGCACATTTTGAATTTTTTAATACGACGCGCGACAACTTGAAATTCTAAAATTTTTGTAATTATTTGCATAAAAAAATCGATACCTATATTCTTATTCTATAGTCACGCGTGCATTATCTAAACAGGTGCTTTAGGTAAATGTGCCATACCTTCAAATATAGCAGATAAATGCTCTAATTTCCATTTTTTTCAGAAACTCCTTTAAAAAATCCATATATCCTAAAATTTGTCCATAAAAAATGACAACTACATGTTAATAACGATCATTAATTTGCTATACGATATTCGTTTAAAAAGCAAATTATGCAAAATTCCAAGTGAAGTGATTCCAAGCAACAAAACCCCTGCGTACTATGATGTGCGACCTATGAAATGCGACGTACGAGTGATTGGACTGCCGACTAATTATACCGTCCTTCGTCATCGTCTTTGCGTGTCGTTATTATTTTTCATCAAAAGAGTATTTAGCCATTGGAAAATGGCCATGTTTCTTAAATGAAATACTTCCTAGCGTATTTTTCTTATTATCTTAAAACAAAGTAACTTGCACTTGGTTGAATGAAAATAGATTCAAGAGAAATTATTGAATTTTTCAAGAGTTTTCTTGAGTTAAGAGAATTTTTCTTCGGGAAAAATATTTCCTTTTACGCTAAAATATATTCTCTTGACACTAATTTTTTTTTCAAGAACGATGACGACTTTAGTTCAAGTCTATCTTTTTTATCAGTGTGCTATTTAGAAATCAAAAGTCGTAGTTATTTCCGGTGAAACAGGAAGTGACCGAAAACAATTGAATACGACAATCAAACCTGGTTTATGTCATATGCTGATACCAAATCTCCTTTTTTATCTGGAAAACTAAAAAAATTTTAGGGGTGAGCCACATTTGAGAAACACCCGGTATAGTCTATATAAAAACTATAATTAGTTACTTAGAAGTCGAATCGCGTTGCTATTTTTAATTAACTTACAAATACAATTATTCTTATATAAAATAATCAGACGTCTAATTAACAAGACCTAATACCTATGAATTATTAAAATAATTTTAAGCTTAATATCATACAACACAGCTCCTCATTAATATGTTCAATTTCCGTTATAATGCTTGCGCACGAAGACTAACCACTGACATAATATATATTATTTATAAATTCTTAGTCGACTAAGGTAATAATTTATTTCGCTTAGAATTCTGGCCATCTTTTTTCTCTCTCCTATTACCATTTAGGAAATAAAAAGTGTGTCAGTGTGTATACACAGGTATTAGTGGACGTGCGTCTAATTTGTTTTCATACTCAGTATATCTTATTACGATGGATTGCATAAGATGTTTTTTTTTTAATTTTATAAGAATTAAATTAGATGCAAATTTTATATACTTGTACAGTGACCGGCACGCAAAACAAACACCTTAAAAGTTTCATGCATTTTAAAGTTTAACAGATTTTATTTTAATGGGCCGATTTGTCTATTAGACGAGGGAAAACAAAATATTGTTATTTTGGTGAACGTGTATTTTTTTCATAGTTTGATTTTTGGTTCATCTCAGAATTTTAATTTTTATTGGATTTTTAGTGAATCGAATCACATGGTTCAATTTCTCATAATGAATCAACTCTTACGATTCGTTCATTTGAACAAACTACAAACGCATTTTACGTATAACAATATAAATAGATCTTTTTGGGTAAATAACTTTCACATCGCTTGCATTTTATATCCATGATGTTTGTTTTTATGGCTTTAGTTCGACTCTATTGATGCCCTAATACTTAAATATGCATTCTTCATAATTATGAAGATTATTTTATAAGTAATATATAAAATTGGTACAACCGAACATAAATTTGTATTATTAACTGATCTATATTTATATCATTGCTATTACCTATATTAAAAAACATTTCGGTATCAAAGCTCACAATATATCGGGTGGTGCGTGGAAACAGTAAATTCCATGCATAGTTTGAATAGTCCCAATATTGGATCCCCTATTGACTTTACAGCCAAGTCGTAAATAGGTTTTTTAAAGATCCGCGTATGCTGAATCTAAATGCCAAATTCGAACAATTTTGGATAAGCCAATTTTAACTGATTTAAGAAAAACTGCGTCTATTTTTAAATTGAGACTGAACAGGTAACAATGAAAAACCAGACAAATATCAACATACCTTAAGTTGTCAACCTTACGATTCTCTACACTAGTCTATTAATTACCTACGGTTAAGTCTCCCCAAAATGCATTTTGATTTGTATTTTAAAATTTGTTTGAATTAAGTGAAAGCCCTAAATGTATAGAAAATACAATTTGACATTCACAAAATAATAGCTTGACAACTTCAGGTATTCTAAAATTTGCCTAGTTTTGCATTGTTAACTGTTCAGTTTCAATATAAAAATAGATACAGTTTTTCTCAAATTAGTTAAAATCGTCTTGTTCAAAATTGTTCAAATTTGACACATGTATTCAGCATAGGCAGACCTTTAAAAAACCTACGTACGACATGCTGTAAAATCAACAGAGGTTCCAATATTTAGGCAATTCAAAATTTGCATGGGATTTCCTATGTTTCCAATGCCGATGCATCACCCGGTATTATTCTTATCGTCATCTTTTAAACGAACCCTATTGTAAGTAGTCAATCAATTCCCACAATTTGTTAAACAAATAAACCGTAGAAACGAACGAGTCGCATTGTGATCCGATTCAATTCTTACGACTCTTTCGTTCAAATTTTATGGATCCGTGCTGGCCACGATTCAACTGAACCAACCGTATTCTAAACGGTGGACCGAATCTCACGATTAATTTTTAATACTCGTTCAAATGAACGACTCTTTCAACCTTTGCCCACCTCTAGTAACGATTGATAGTAATTTTGGCATTAAAAGCATGCCTTTTCTTTTAGTCTTCATCAAGATACCTATGAAATATATATAACATTTCTTAAAATCTACCTATCAGAGGGTCTTAAACACTGGCTCAAGAAGTGTTCTCAGATGAAAATACCTGTTAATGACAACCTTTCTCTGTATACTCTGCATTTCGCTGATGATCAGAATATATGACTAGAAAACTGATAGAAGAATACGACAAATTGGTGTACATGTGTGTATCGTTCTCGTCATACATGGTGCCCAGTTAGTACTAGATCTTCTAACTGTATTAAAAGATCTGGTGATTCTCTCCTTCTTGTTTAGCTCCAGTTCTATTTTTTTACTAATAAATAACATAAAGATTGAAGCCTCCAAAGAGTATACTAAGGGCTGGCAAAGGTTAGTCTTGGGTCGAGATTTCCGTATGTAAGAAGAGTACAATGCGTTTATAATGTACTGAACAAAGAGAGGACAGTAAACACGTTGCCAAACGTATGAAATAAACCGAGAAACTGTGCACGTGAGACGTGGAAGGGGATATAGCAGATTTGTCGCAGTTGACAGGTCGACCCAATCAATACCTCTGTCAGTACTTAAAGTTCTAGGGACAGGTGTACGCCATGCGTTCAGCTTCACGATTTAATTACGTGTCGTGATACTTAATTTGTTTATTTATTAACTAGTCGTTGTAATTTACCATATAGCTTGAATTTTTTTAAGTGCAAGCTAGAAACACTTGCATTTTTGGTAAAAATAAGTGGAATTGAGTGGGTGTTCGATAGTGGTCGCGCTATTAGAACTCTGAATTCAAAAATCGATATCTCGAAATCTATTAGAAATAATAGATTGTAGTTTTTTCAAGAACTTTGTTAATATTTCTGCTGAATTTTCTTCGTAGACGGTATGTGAAAATCTTTATCAATAAAAAAATTACACGATTGCTGAAAATTGCTATACTCTAAAAATAAATGGATGGATTGTTTACAATTTTTGAATGGAAAAACCAACCTTTTCGAATTTTTCTTTTGTAAACATATTGTAAAATATCCGATCTTGAAAATAAAAAAAGTTTCAATATCTAAAGTGGTTCTTGAATTATGGCCTGTTATGTGTTAAAAAGTTGAGTTTTTAAATTATCGCGATTACTGACGTTTTCTCGTTATAAAAAAATGACACCCTAACGATATCCTTATAATTCCATTTCAGATGCTCAGAAACATGTCTAATGATTTTATCTAGTTATCTCTTGAAAAAAAGTCTTTTAAAAATAATCGGTTTGCGATCGTGATTTTACTTTACTTGATATGGAAAGGCGTATTGCCGCAACAGCACAACGTCGCGCGTCGCGTCGGTCGGTCGCATTTCTCTCACTCCGACTTAATAAGATCCCTATGCGATTTACGAGGGGTGTCTCACTTGGGTAAAAAATGTACAGGTACTGCCAAAATATCATGTTACTCGCAAGCGACTGCCAATGACTGCGAAGAAGACTGCCTATGACTGCCATGTAATTATTAGAGGCGACTGCCGTAAGACTACCAATGACTGCCAGCGACTGCCAAGAAAATGTACATGTAATTCCAATAGTGAGACACCCCTCGGCGATTTACTTCCACACATGTAAATGCCGACCCAAAAGTAACAGTTGCCAGGACGGTATGTACTTAAGGATACTTGGTAAAAGCGAGAAAGTGATTGCAGCTTTAAACTCGGTGCTTTGGTGTAAGAATATCTCGCATCGCAGAAAAAAACTGATCTACGATTTTGAAAAGTATAATGTTATATGGCTCTGCAGTATGACGAAAGCAAAAGTCTTGGTCCTGCTACTTACGCTTGCAAGTCTTGCATTTTTTAATATATTTTTACTAGATGCGCTTTCTACGTAGAATTTTTTTAAATAAATATATTTCTAGTCATATAATGCAAATAAAACTTTAAAGAAGGAAATCATTATAATATTTCTGTCATTAAAATTTTTATTTTTCAATATATTATATCGAATCAGCATTTCTTTCTATCAAATTTTATGAATTGTCGGGAAAATACTATTTGTAATAAAATAAAACAATAATTTTGTACAAATAAGATTTTTTTTGTAACAAATAAACGTGAAAAATGTGCCGGCCCGCAAGATTACAAGAGTCTTGCATGCTTGGTCTTGGTTTGCAAAACTTTTAGACTAGTCGATCTCGGTCTTGCAGATCAAACGCTAGTCTTGGTCTCGATCTTGATTTGTTTTTGTGCAAGCCCAAGACCAAAACCGCAAACCAAGACCAGTCTCGCTCATCGTATACCTAAGCAAATGAAGCAGTATCGAGGTATTACCTACAAATAGACGCAAAAGAGGCCGACTTAAACATTTCTGAAAATAATAAATTGATAATGCCAGATCTGAAAGGAATTTACAACATGGAGATTGGGAGGACAGACACAGGTGGCGCATGGAGACCGGTAGACGACGGAGGATGCTATAAATATTCATATATATATATATATATATATATATATATATATATATATATATATATATATATATATATATATATATATATATATATATATATATATATATATATATATATATATATATATATAACTTAATTTTTTTCATTTTCAAAACTAAAGTATAATGCCTACTTTTTGGTTAATGATATTGAAATTATAATATTAATATACAAAATATACAAGTCTCAGATTCATTACAATTTTGAAAATTTTCTTATTCGGTATGTTATATACCGTTTTTCTATACAGGGTTAGTAGACATAAGTGAAAATATTTTCAAGACTGACTATAAAAGAAACATAAATGATCTCTTTACCGTTTTTCAAATTAAGCCCAAAAAAACTACTTTGAGATTTGAGAGCCACCGGATTTTTCCTGTATGAGCATTCCCTTTTTTGTGTCGTAACCACACAGTAAAGCCGTAACCATGGAAATATCAGAGATTAAGAAAATATACCGTAGAAAAATTTGCGGTGAACAGGCAGTCCTAAAAAGTTTTCTAAAATATACAAGAAAAGTTTGCTGCTTTTGCTAAAGAAAAACTCATAGACGTATTCCTGGGATGGAAATAAAATATTTGTATTTTTTTCAGACCCTGTATACATCCTTATAACGTCATTATCCCAAAAATGGAAAGTATTTTAAGCTCATTGGAGCGTATTAGCACGAAAAAACGACATAAATTCAATCGTACGAATTTTTTAATCGGTCCGTTAAATCATTGCCGTAAGATGATATGAATGACTTACCATCCACAAAGTTATTACGACCGGATGTCGAAAATTTTTCGCGAGTCTTTTTTAAATCCGATGAAAAATTCAGTGTTATTTCACGTTTTTTCTGCACGGTTTGGCAGGCATTTCTCAAAGCACGTTTACGTGTGTTTTTTCATTCGTTTCGTCATGCCGAAAATACTTTGGAGGCGGATGCTTAAAAGCCGTAACGGTGCATTTTGACGGAAAACAAGACGCAGATCTGCTAATTTTTCATTTCGCAAGTGCATCTCCAATGTAGTGTACAGGGTGTCCCATTTTTATGTTTTACAGAGTATCTGGTTTATAAGTAAAGATTCAAAGATGTGATTTTTACTACTAATCACTCTGCTACTTTTTTATGAAACTAAAGATTAGTTACACACATATTTGTTCTCTCTATTTTAGTTTTTGACTTACAGGCCAAATTTTAAACTATTGCATTTTTTTACTCCCGTTACAGTATCTCCTTACCAGTATCTCCTACCTTATAATTAGTGATGGAAAAAAACGATTAATTTCAATAATCGAGTATTCGAGTTTCAGGCGATTTCAATAATCGAGCGATTGCACTAGCGAAATTTCGCTCGTATTTATAAGTACGGTTTTTTGCCGGTCGCTTGTTATATTTGCAACTCGGAACGCCAAGCAGTCAGTTGCGTGCGCAGAGCATATATTCTTTACGAGTTTCGCTTGATTTAGTTTATTTTAAAGCATTGCCGATGTAGGTCGTAAAATTTTGTCGCTGAGATACGCAACGGATAACATCGTATAAACCTATACCTCGTAACTTTGTATCGAGTATGTCACATTAAAATCGGATATCAATTTATGTCATTCTAGGATCGCTTGCTTTCGTCGCTCGTAACTCGTCACTTGCATCGCCCGTTCATAATCGAGCAATGTCGATTATTTCAATAATCGAGTACTCGAGCGAATTTTTGCTCGAGTTATCCCATCACTACTTATAACTTATCTAAAAGGTAAAACTGAGTCCCATGAGTTTTTCACGTAGAATTCAGTGGCGTAACGTGTTTTACGCTGGTAGCTGCCACTCTTGAAATATTACCCAAACCTATGTTTTTTTAAATACCTTCTATATTATATCTTTAATATATTTGTCTTTTTATGGCGTCGAGAAATCTATACTCTATAGGTACTTATTTTCATAATAAAGGTAAACAATGCATTATTTAACTTTATTAACATAGGTGGCCGGATTAAATATGGTAATCAAGGAATTAAAGAAATTATTAAGAATAATTTATTTGACGTCAAATTTTGATTATTGGCTATCAATTTGCGCAAGTATTGTTATTGCTATTACTATTACACAAGTATTGCACAAGTTCATAAAAATATCAATAACTCTGATTGACAGCGTTTTATCAGTGCAGTTTATTAAGATAGCACGATGAAAAGCAAAATTATCTGGTTAAATTATAGGTATTAGGTATATATATATAATTGGGTTACAACGTTTTCTGTCTTCCGATTCCTAATCTCCATCTATCTCTATCTCTCCATCCATCTACTTCCAAACCTCTGTATAAAACTTCTTTATCAATCAATCCTCTTTCCAGCCCTTGCGTGGTCTTCCTCTTTTTCTTCTACCTTGAGGGTTCCAATTTTATTGGGAAGATTAATTTTCTTTGAGATTCGATGTTCTTTCATTCTTTGCACATGTCCATACCATATTAATTGCTGAGTTCAAATTTCATCTACGATGTCGTATTTTAGTTCCATTTGGCGTCTTATGGTTTCATTTGGTATTTTATCTTTTCTGGATTTTCCAGCCGATCTTCTTCAAAAGTCCATCTCCGTGGCTTTTAACGTTCTTTCAGCTTTGTCTTTTACATACCTTTTGGGCCATACTTCAGAGCTGTAGATAATTATGCTTTTTACGATGGAATTGTAAAGTCCCTTTTGTTTTCTATAGTTATATTGTTATCCCATAGTATTCCATTTAGCATCGAAACTGCTTTTCTGCCTTGTATATTTCTTTCCAATATTGCTTCATCCAGTGTTCCGTCTTTGGATATTTTCAATCCGAGATATTTGTAGCTGTTGCAATATCTGATGACTTGTCCCGTTGCTAGTCGTAGTTCTTGTTGTCCACCAATGCACATGTATTCCGTTTTTTTTTAATATTCAGTTCTAATCCCCATTTTTCACACTCCTCGATAAGTCTTTGGGTCATGTATTCCAAGTCGTCTATATCTTGTGCTACAACAGCCTTGTCATCTGCGAATGACAAGGTGTACACTATATTATCACCATCTACTGGTAATCCCATATAACTACATTTTCGCTTTCATGTTTTCAGTGTATTTTCCAAGTAAATGTTAAATAACGTGGGCAGTAAGCAACATCCTTGTCTAAGGCCTGTAGTGACTGTAAATTTCAGTTTTAAGCCATGGTTTGGTTTAATTCCATATTTTGAGTCACGGTATAAGAATTTAGTAGCCTTTAATATTTCTGTGTTCGTATTACTTTGTTGCAGCGTCTCCCAAAGTCTCCCTAAAGGTGTACTGCCGTATAAGATGTCTTCAAATGAACAAACAGAATCTGATTAAATTAAATTAAATAATAATAATAGTCTTTTGAACTAGGTTGAGTTTACATTTTTAGAAACCTCATACCAAAGCAAATATAATAAAAAAAAATAATATAAATGGTGAGTTGATGAGTTTGAGTCATATTTCGAAAATGACACGTGACTACGTGAAAAATTCTAAGGAACTCATCAATTTTTTATCTTTTCGATGTTTTAACATAACCAAGTTACAAAGGGTGTCGAAAACTGCAACATTTTGTAATTCGCCTTGTATATCAGGAACTAACTAACCTTTAATCTGTAGACAAATTTGTGTGTAGCATTTTAGTTTCATAAAACAGTAGCACAGTGACACAGATTAACACAGATTTATCAGTAAGACTGGGACCGCAACCAAACCAAACCAAACTAAATAAAACAAGGATGTATTCGGTCCTTTTAAATATCATATTTAAAGGAACCGCATGCCTATGATGAATCTTTGCGATAAAGTTATGCCACAGATTAAGTATTATCTCAATTGGGAATACTCTTTTTGCAACAATGCATTCGAAAAAAAACGAAGTTTGGCAACGCCATATCCCTAAAGGTCCGAAGTCAGAGCAGCGTTTATCAGCAAGATGAAATAAGTGCCACATCTGTAATTGGGACAGTGATATGAAAACCGCATTTTTGTATCTCTATTTATAAACGAGAAACACACGAAAATAAGGCACCCTGTACAGGGTGATAATACAAATTAGGTTATCTATTTTTTAATCAAAGAGAAATTTATTTTAATTTTAACGAACATTATTTACTATTCTTGAATCAGTACTTGTTAGCTGACAATTATTATTGGTCGAGTTCTATTTATAACTCTATTAATATTTTCGTAATTTCACATGATACCGTACTAAATCAGTTCTGAGCTTTTTAATTAATGCTTCGCGTGACACACCCCAACACAGTGTGTACATGTCTAAGTGAAACATAGAAATAATTTTATGGCATTCCCTGCATTTAGCGTCCACCTGCAAAATGACATATGTAATACATAAGCCGGCGGTTGTTGTTCGAATATGGGTCATAAGTTTAAGCTTGGAGGTTTCATGGAAAAATCAACAAATTATTAACTTGTTAAATAATAATCTCGTACAGGTTCGAAGCCGGTACATTCTTTACGAGAAACACGTGTAATATATATTATCTAATGGGTACCATGTTCTGGAGACTGCTGTATTTTGCTAAATATAGATATAGCGATCTTTTATTGCTCGTTTATACGAGAGATAGTATCTATCGCGTTATGCATACGGGCTTAAAAGAGATTTCAGTGGGGTTTTTCTGATAAATATATACATAGTTGTAGCATTAGAAGAGATAAAAGTTAAAGTGTATACGGAAATACTGCAATATTATTTGAGAGAGAAGATTGCTTATTTTATTTTTTAGATATACAGGGTGTTTCAAAAAAAACATGTGCCATCTCTCGTGGGGAGATTCCTCACGTAAAAATGAGATTTATTTTTCATATCAACATAGGTCCGATTCTTCTTTGTTTTGCAGCTACGGGGTGTGAAAATCTTAATATTTTTTCGATTTATTGTAATTTTCTTCCAAGTACTTTTAGCGCTTCGAATGATATTTTGTTTGAAGGTAAAAGTTACTACAAATGCGACATATTTTAAATCTAAGTGTCGACATATTAACCAGGGACGTGCATATGGGTTATCACGGGAATATTTTTCTAAAAAAAGCATGTACGATTAAAAGTCGTCTGTTGATATTTTGTCGATTTCGGCTTTCGACCTCCTTGATGAGATAAACGCAATTTTATTAATTTGTCCTAATCCAAGTCTAATAGCAACCTTTAAAAAAATTTAATTCTTTAACTTGTGAAAGTTTAAAATAAGTACCGACTTATTCATTCATCATCAAAGAATATGAAAAAAAGTTCCATAAGCATGGGTATGGAAATGCATAGTTTTAAAGTTACAGGATGTTAAAACTTTTTAAAATTAGATTTTTTGTTATAATCTTAAATACCATTATTTTTTTATTTGAAATTGCTATAGGTTGAACTAATAGTAGCAATAACTAATAGTAATAATATGTAATAATAAATGAGGTAAAATATATAATTTATTAATTTTATTTTTATTTTAATTTTATTATTTGTGATTAATAAAATTGCGTTTATGTCACCAAGCAGGCGAATTTACGTTAGACGATCAAATATATTTTTCCAAGGTTCCTTTATTAAAAATTTAATGTTTTTAACACAGACACTCTAGTTTGAAATTTAAAACACATTTTTTTAAGCAAAAAGAGAAAAGGTGGCGAATTTCGACAAAATATCAAGAGATAACATTTCAGATACCAAATATTCAGATATATATCCAGATATATTTCAGATATCACAATTCAGATATCAAAAGACGCACGTGTTTTTTTTTCTGAAAAAATTGAATGAAAAATATTCCTGTGATAACCCATATGCACGTCCCTGATGAATTAACCTACACTATTTTAGCATTAAAATATTTAGCACTTACATTAACGTTTACTCTCAAAATTTCATTCGAGTCACTAAAGGTACTTGGAAGAAAATTATAAAAAATCGAAAAAATATTGAGACTTTAACACCCTGTAGCTACGAAACAAAGCAGAATCGGACCTATTTTGATATGAAAAATAAATCTTATTTTTATGTGAGGAATCTCCCCACGACAGATGGCACATGTTTTTTGAAACACTCTGTATGTAGTCGTTTTGTGTTTGGTTTTTTTTTTTAACTTGAAATTATGAAAGATTTAGAGTTTAATTTGAATCATTACATTCTTATTTTCGAAATAACGAAAATTTATCAGAACTGTTAAATTTAGACAGTTGAATATGTAAACGATTTTTTTTATATCAAATATTATAGGTTATTTGGTATAAATTCTTTTAAAAATGCCTAAATATTAATTAATTTAGATGTTTTCAAAAGAATAGTAATTTTACATTAAAAGTTGAAAGTGTTTTCGCAATTGGTAAGCCTGCAGGTGTGGCACTAAATATATGTAAAACCTTTGTACAGGGTGTCCCATTTTCATGTGTTTTACAGGACTGATAGTTCATGTGGTATAAAGTACTAAGATACGGTTTTACTAAAGTTGATACTAAAGATGTTACCACAGATTTGTCCTAGCCCTCTTAACACATTCTTGTAATACAGGGCGAATTTGAAATTGTGGCCATTTTTAGATTCCCTTCGTGTCTTTCTTCGTTATCGAAAAGATGAAAATTTTGTCCCATAGAGTTTTTTACATAGAATTCAGTGGCGTAACTATATTTTCGCTGGGAGATGTTATTCTGAAAATATGACCCAAATATTGTTTTTTAAATGAAATACCCTGTATATTAATTTTGAAGTAAAACTTCTTTACGCGCGCTGAGAGTAAAAAATTCAAGTCCGTTACACACGAGCTAGCGAGATGACATGCGAGAAAACACACGAGACGACACGCGAGACGTAAAGTGGTAACGATCGAAAAAGTAGTAAGCCAATGAGGAAATTGAGATGGGTCTTTGGAACGTGGTAACTCGGACCCTATGTGAGCTAGGCTCGGAGCTAGGGGGCTGAAACTCGGAATCTAGATGGGGCTCTTCGAGCATATTATACAGGATGTTCCAGAAATAAGTGCAAGTATTTTAAAGAGTTGTAGATCTGGTAATCTGGTAAGAGTGGTAGATCTGGATCTGTTACTTGTGAAACACTGATGACACACATCACAAGTACATGCGAGAGGTAGCCGACGCTCTATATAGAGTATGGCACTGTAAGAACAAGATCTGGTAAAAAGAAATATTTTTTCTCTTTACAATTTTTCAAATAAGTCCAAAATAACCGAGATATTTTACTTTGAAACTTTAAACAAAAAATACTTTTTTGCTTAAATTTTGAAAGCCACTGGATCTTTTCTGGATTTTCTTTCATGTAAATTTAATCTATTACCTATGTTGCCATATAATCAAGAAATTATGTTTTTTAACTTAAAACTAAAAAACTGACACCCTGTATAACATATTATATTTTTAAAAAGCTCATAACAAGTCAAATAAAACGAAAAAATATACAGGTGTCCCATTTAAAGAAAAATGTCGGCCTGAATTTCAGGAACTAAGATAGCTATAGGACAAATCTGTGTGTAGCATCTTTAGTTTTATAAAAATGTAGCACATTGATGTAAAAACGGTATGATTAGGGTACTTAAAAAAATTACCATATTTCTACTGCTTTGTAAATTTTCTAATCTTTCTTATATTAAAATTATTATTGGGACTACCGACAAAAAATAATTAAAAAGGACAATTGTGGCCTAGTTATTCTCAAGTGATAACACAATGAATTAAACTCGACTAAAAGTATTAAACTTTTATTCATGCAGACTGCCTGTTGTCTTATTTAACGCAAAACGTGACCCACAATTAACAGGAAAAAATATTAAAGTAAACAAATAAATAAACTCGTTGCGATAGGCCATGTGCGAACCCAGCAAACTGTTTCTGTTTTCCGTGTATCCGCAGCTACTCTGGTTATTATTAGACTTCGAGGTGGATAACCCATGCAAGCGAATAATGTTGCACTATCGAATTTTGGCCGATGGCCTATATAATCGCGAAGATAAACGTCTAACGGCCTCATGTTAATTAAACGTCACATTGCACCTACACACAACGACGAGCTTTGGTTGGATTATTTATAGTGTCATGTTTGTGTTACGTTCTATGTAATACCTGTCGAGATAGGAGAGACGTGTTATTACACTGATTACGTGGACAAATGACTTTTTTTCAACGTCACAAAAGTAGTAATTTTTGCGATGTGATTGACAATATAAAAAAGTAATTTTAACGCCTAGGCATAAAAGTAGAGCACTTTTACGCCTAAGCACATAAGTACGAAAATTGACAAAAAAAATATAGTTAAACTGACAAAAAGTGTCAAATAGAACGAGTATAACTATAGTTTCTCGATTTATAATTACATACAAGGTAGTACTTTTAAATCTTTTTATATTATTTGCAACGTTTAAAATTGAAATTGTAGCAATTTAGAAAATTATTTGTGACGTTTCAAAAAAAATAGAGGGTTATTCGGAGTTAAAATGACTTTTTGTGCCTCGACTGTAATGTCAAACGTACAGCTTCGCCACAAGAAGTAACATTTTTACTCATACTATTATTGAAATTACTTCTAATAGAATAGTTTATTATTTTAATCTGAAACTACATACAGATACAGGGGTGGCAATTCGAAGAAGAACGACGATGTTTGTATTGAAATGAAGTTTTGTAAGCAAGTGTAGGTTAATTTAGGGCATTTTTAAAATTATATGTTTCAAAAAACTGACACATTAAATTTGTGTTTTTTGTAATTGACTCTATATATTGATTTCTGGATTCGAGGAAAAAAATAAATATGAGTTTCGTTATATACCGGGTGCGTCTCAAAAGTGGCTCACCTCTATAACTTTTTTACTTTTTCAGATAAAAAAAACGAGTTTTGGTATGTTAGTATATGACATAAATTAGCATTGATTGGTGTATTCAATTGTTTTTGGTCACTTCCTGTTTTCACCGGAAATGACTACAACTTTTGATTTTTAAATGGCACCCTTGGTATTTTTTTACTTTATTCGGTAGAAAATGACATTCTGAATAGAATTACATATCATATGTCAACTTTTGACATTCTGGCTTAATAAAAAATTGTATTTTAAAATTCAATCTAGAATCCCATGGCTATGTTAGAAACACTAATTCTTCAAGGAGCCTTGGAAAAATAGATTTGATCGTCTAATGTTTTTAGTATCTTGTCCTGACCAGTTAGAAAATGCTCAAATCGTATTTTTAATCACATCTCAATTTTTTCAAATGGAACGAGGGTGGCTCATTAGCATATTTGGAAAAGCATTTTTTCACGAATAATTTGATACCACACACTTGGTATTTCGAGTCAAATTTTCGTTACGAACCGCAAGTAATAATTTCAAATAAACCATATGCGAAAATGTCAAAAATTGACATATGATGTGTCATTCTATTCAGAGTGACATTTTTTATCGAATAAAATAAAAAAATACCGGGAATGTCATTTAAAAATCAAAAGTTGCAGTCATTTCCGGTGATGCCGGAAGTGACCGAAATCAATTGAATAAGTCAATCAATCCTAATTTATGCCATATACTAACATAGCAAATCTCTTTTTTTTTTAACTAAAAAGTCAGCCACTTTTGAGACTCACCCGGTAGAAGTATATGACTAAAATTTATAGATTTTGACATATTCAACATGTTCTAAAAATGAAAAATAAATTTTAAATTTCAATAAAAGCTACATAAATTGAAACCTACCAAGCATAGCCTAATATACAGGGTGCTACAAATTCGAGGTACGAGCATTAGTATCTCGGTAACCGTAATAGATACGAACATGGTTAAATTGGGGCAAAGTTGCGCTTTAGGATGTCCACAAAGATGCGATCAAGAAAGTTTTAAAACATTCAAGGATTGCTGAGTTTTTTTGGAAAAAAAACGATTTTTTTGAAAATCAACTTTTCCTGTCGTTACTTTTTAGAAAATCAAAAAACTAATTGCTCATTCTCATAGCCACTTTATTAGGGTTGTCTGATAATATTTTTAGATTTTCAAATTAGCTGATAATTTGTGAGATTCAGAAGCAAACTTATTTTTTTTTAAATACGGACCTGCATTTTTTATTTCAGGTTTTGAAAGAACTCGGTCTCCTGAATACAATGATATGCCACACTTAGTATTTTTTTTTGTTTCTAATTTCAAATCCGGCTCTGTTTTTTTAAACTTTTTTGATTGTATCTTGGTGAACATCCCAAGGAGGCAACTTTGCCACAATTTAACCATCTTCGTATCTATTAGGGTTTCCGAAATACCAATATTCATACCTCGAATTTGTAGCACCCTGTATAGTTAAAGTAACCATTGTACTTTAAATCATATTAAAACTTGACTCAAAAACTTATACAGGTGAAACAAAATTAATATTGAATATTGGTCACTTTTAAAAATAAGTTTCTAAACTCTATTTTTTGACTATACCCTTTCAAAATATTATTGTTTACTTACCCGATTTTCCTAAATATTTTCATTTTTATGATTTGGCGTCAGTAGATCTTTATTATTTGATAAAATCTAGGTGGCTGGGATACGCGTAAGGTTACTTCAATATAACTGTCAAATTAGTTCAACTTTGACAACTAGTTATCTCTCTGTGTCAGTTGACACAAAAGAAATAACAGAAATTTGCCGAATATGGAAACTATCCTTTAGCAGAGAGAATTAATATGATTCTATTAATTGGAGAATGGCAATGTGAATTTACCAATTAATGCTCCTGATGTATGTTTGGTTTTGGTTTGGAACTCCACCAAATACAGTCGACAACGAAAGAAAGAATTGTGTCGATAAAAAAATAAAACTTGTACAACACATTTTTTTTGTACATTTGCATTAAATTACTTCAAATTCTATTTATTTAATGATTTTCTATGTAGAAACTACCTGTAGTAAAAATCCCTTAAAAGCAAGTCTAGCAAGAGTTTTGCAGCAAGAGCAAGACGCAAAGTCTTGGTCTTGGTCTTTCATTTGTTCATCTCTACAGGCTACACTGGACCAAAGAATCTATTTGTCATATGACTGGTAGCAGTGTTGTTATGTTCTAAGCATTTATCCAACCTACTTCTTAAATTTAAATGCTATATTAACTTATTAACACTATTTCGTATTAAAACAATAAATAGTGTTAAACTATAAAAAACCACATCTTGAAACTTCTAGAAAAAAAATGGTCTATGAAGAATACTTGAAAAAACAAAGAGGTGCCACAATAGGATAGAGTAGATAAAACCAGATAGAGTCAGGAAGATACAGGTAAAACGAGAGGTCACCAATCGAGAAGGACTAAGGAAAGTTAGATCACTAAAATTACAGAGTATTTCTCGAGAGGCATTAATTGGCCAAAGAGGTCTCCTAATCTAAGATGGGACTACTCAAGAAAAAAAGTGGGAACAAAATGGCGTTAATCACCACAACAACGAAACACATGGACGCAATTAAAGAAAGAGTAAATAAAAATAAGTGAAAAGCATAAGTTGTGTACGAAACTATTTCGATCCGGATATATCAGGTGTAGAAGTTTATTTTCCTTGTAAATATACAAGGAAGGGCTCCAGGCAGAATAATTAAAGCATTTTTTCTGTGGATGTATAAAATATTTAACAAAACAATTTTCACGTTCTTGTCAGACATAAAATAAAACACCTAACGCCAATCATTGGAATCATGTTAATAAATAACGTACCGACACATTCAAACTTACAAACTTTAGTGCAAAAAAGGCAATCGTCAAAACTAGACAATTTATAGCCTCCACAGGCACACGATTAATTGTGCAATCGCGGCTAACAGATGGTACTGTACTATGGTGTTATTTAGATTGTTTAATGCAACAGTTGCAAAAAAACTCGTTATTTGAGCAACTAAATGTACGTCGAATGGCATGTGTGCGATATTGTGTTTTTGCAATTCTTTTGCGAGACGTAACAAATAAACAAATTGATTTGATAATAAGGAAAGGCGTAAGTTTTTACTTATATTGCGTATCTTTTTAGATATAATATTACATACTTAGTTAAGTCGTTATCATAAACTATAAACCAACAGAGATATTTAAACATTAACATTTATCTTCCTCAATTATTTTGAAGAAAAAATGTTACCTATATACTCATACTCACTATGCGCTGATGCGGTCTTTCAATGCGTCTATGTAGTGCGCCACTAAGTGGTGTTATAATATTGCGCCACTGGTGGTGCAACGTCCAACTCAAGAAACCGACAAAACCCCAATGGGTTGCGTGGCGGGTGGATGGAATGTCGGTTTTTGAGCGAACTATCAAAAAAAATTGTGTGTGCTAAAAAAACACTATGTGTGCATATTTGAAGTGAAACTTCATACTAAGAGCTATTAATTTGAAGGATTTGAAGGATATATATTTTTTAAAAAAAACTCAAACAAATTAGAGTTAATTTAAAACCGTATACTATTCTAACTTTATAATTTTATAATGTTTTTTTTTTATTTGATTAAAAAACGATAATTTTATGACCCGACCGGATAACTGTGACCATTAAACCAAAAATGCTACTACATCTATATCTCTGACTACTACTAACTGCTACTAACCAACAATTTGTTTTGTGTAGTGTGTGGTCTGTTTTTGTTTAAATGTTTTGTTTGTTATTAATGTTGGGGATTTATTTTAAAATTAATCTTAATCGTTAGGCAACAGTATTTCTTTTGCATAATTGTCACTAAATTTTGACATAACCAAATGGTCACTCTAAATCGCTGTCACTTGTCTTGTCATTATTCAATTCATTATTCGAATAATTCTCAGAATGTTGTTAACAAAAGTTTCATCTTAAAATAAAATTTTACTCAATCACAATTGTTTATCTCCATCATTTACCGGATTAATAATACAGATATTACAGCTCAATTACAAACAATTCATTATTTATAGTGATTTCAGTAATTTTATTAAATTATACGAATATTCTCTTTGATTATTGGTTTCAAATAAATATGACAGTGTCCTCCAATGAAAATGCGAGTTACTAACTCTAAATTCTAATTCTGAGCTGGCAAATGAGTTAGATGCTTTACCTAGACCGTTATTCAGAAGTTACGAGTACAAACATATCGATGAAAATATGCTGCTCTGTTCATTTTACAGCAAAGTTGTAAATAGGTTTTTAAAAGCTGAATACACATACCAAATTTGAACAATTTTGGAGAAGCCAATTTTACGTAATTTAAGAAAAATTGCATCTATTTAGAAATTAAAACTGAACAGGTAACAATGCAAATCCAGGCAAATGCCAACGTACCTTAAGTTGTCATTCTATAATTTTGGCAATTTTAAATCGTAATTTCCAAATGTTAGGCTTTTGATTAATTCCAACCAATTTTAAATAACAAAATACATTTCGGGGACACTAAGCGTAGGTACCTACTATAACGTAGTAGTGCATGTAGACAACATAACAAATTACATTTGACAATGATAAAACTACAGGTTAACAATTTAAGGTATGTTGACATTTGACTGATTTAGCATTGTTACCTGTTCAGATTTAATATAAAAACCTCGATAAAACCAGATGCAGTTTTTTTAAGTTACTTAAAATCGCGCTGTCCAAAATTATTCAAATTTGGCATGTGTATTCAGCATAGGCAACTACGAAACTAACTAACAACTACTACTAACTTTAAGAAAACTATTTACGACTTAGCTGTAAACTTAATAAGGGAGCCAATATTTAGACAGTTCAAAATTTGCATGAGATTTCTTATTTTTTCAACAACTATGTGCCATCCGGTATGTAGGTAATATAACGCGTATATATGTAGGTGCACTCCCGCGGAAAATCATAACAGCGCTATAAAAATCGGAGAAGAACTATTGGAATATGTATCGGAATTTAATTACCTCGGCAGTTTGATTTCGGAAAAGGCAAATATCGACTCTGAAATTCAGCACAGAATCAGCAGCGCCTCAAGAGCATTCTGGAAATTAAAAGACAGGGTTTTCTACAATCATGACTTGAGCACAAAAACGAAACTTGCAGTGTATCGAGCAGTAATACTCCCCACCATGTTATATGGAAGCGAAACCTGGGTGCCGTACCGCCGGCACACGGGCGCATTAAACAAGTTGCAACAGAGACACCTTAGACAACTGTTAAGAATCAAATGGTACCACCATGTCTCAAACGTATCAGTCCTTGAAAAAGCAAGTTGCGAGAGCGCTGAAGTCATCATTACTAAATCTCGTTTAAGATGGGCTGGCCACGTATGCAGGATGCAAGAAAACCGCCTACCGAAATCTCTTCTTTACGGTGAACTTGTAGAGGGTAAGAGGAAACCGGGTGGACAACTCAAAAGATACAAGGACGTTTTTCATGAAAACTTAAAGGGGATAAGTATGCAGCAACAGTGGGAGGAAGCAGCGCGCAATAGAACGCAATGGAGGAGAATTGTAAATTCAGTTAATAACGCAACCAAAAACTAAAGAGGCAACAAAGTAATGAGATTTTTGAATGTCCGGAGTGCGGAAGAGAGATAACATCACGTATCGGGCTTTTCAGTCACAGAAAAGCTCATGACAGGAAACGCCTTGCGTAACCATCTTTTGATGCGTGTCAAATACTCGTCAGCGAGTAATGGCAGTAGTAGTAGTAGTAGGTAATATAAAGCTACTTCGAATTCTTATTATTCTTATTGATTAAATTTTCAATTTAATATTCTATGATTGTTTACTTACGTAATACTTGTTTGCATTGTCTCTTCTTTGGACGTGAAATCAACAAGATTCAGTTTCCGATTTTGAGATTTGATTTTCCAATATAGACTCTTACCTGAAAATATAAAAAAAGAAGTCATATACAAGTTTTAATTCTTTAATTGTGAGGATTATATTATAAAAGATAGAACTACTGTAACTTTAAGTCTTTGAATGGTATTAATATTTGTGTAAAACATAATCTATTTAGATTCCTAATTATAAATATACCATGTTGTATTCAATAATTCAAATTATTCCTGATGTATTATTTTTTAAAAGAACAACACGATGGAAAGCAAAATTATCTAAACAACTTGCAACGAAAAACTAGTTATGCCACTGTATTCTACGTACATTTTCTTGGCAGTCGCTGACAGTCATTGGCAGTCGCCTATAATAATTACATAGCAGTCATAGGCAGTCTTCTTCATAGTCATTGGCAGTCGCTTAACAGTGGAAGGATATTTTGGCAGTACGTGTACATTTTTTACCCGAGTGAGACATCCCTCGAAGATAACTTTTCGAAACGTTAAACATTTTTCTGTTCGTTAAGCAAATTTGTATATCTTTAAACCTAACTTCTGACAAGTAGTTTCCGTTTGGGGTTAACGCAGAAGTGTTTACATAAAATAACTATCTTATTTTGTAGATTTTCTTGCAGTGGCGAAATACCCATATAGGATTTTTGGAGAAATAAGATAACCAAGGTACGAAGTGAGTCGAAAAATCCAACATTCTCAAATTGGCCCTGTATTTCAGGAACTGAAGATTAAGGAAAATATTTGTGTGGCAAAAAATAAAAAATGGCATAGTGATGTGGAAACGGCATTTTTGTATCTCTACAAATAAACGAGAAACCCCATCATAAAACACACGAAAATTGAACACCTTGTACATTCCCAGAAATCTCAACGCTTTAGTTCGAAAAAATATCCATCGAAGTATCCGATCGCTTTTGTTGTATGTTTGTATGTTGGTATTACCGTCCGTTTTCCCTCTGCTGCTTCGGCGTAAGACGATTACGAAATTTTGAAAGTGATTATGCTAATTTAACGACCGTACTGCTGATTAATAAACTTTCATTTTCGGATCGGAACTGCCGCATGTGCTAGTGCTACCAGCTTCGATACGCAATTCGTCGAAATGATAAGCGTTTTAAATAAGTATTCAATAAAAATAATTCTTTATATTATATGATAACTCAATTATTACAGATATACCGTATAATCAGACAAAGAACGGCGACAAAGACGGCTGGGGAGTGACAATTGATGATAATAATGGCGAGGCCCTACACGTCATTTACTGTATATTGACATAAAACTTGTCAAAAATTAACACAAATCTATTTTCAAAAAAATATATTTTATTATTTTTTCTGTAGTTTTAAACTACACCATTTAAAAATAATTTTTACTTAATATAAAAATTATCTACAACCTTCTTAAGGCCAACTGGCAGTAACCGCCATTATAAACACCATACACAGGGTACAGGGTGTCCCAGGATGAGCGCTGAGCGTGCATTAGAAGTTTCTTGAGAACTACAATATCTAGATCCAAGATTTTTTGCACATCATTGTTTCACAATGAGATCTATCAATTAAAAATAATTTTAGTATGGCGGCACTTCCGGAAATACCGGACGTTAAAAGACGTAAATATTTAAATTCTCTATAAATTTTTATGAATTTTGATATTAAACAATACATTACCAGTTTCTCAAGAAAAAAAAATATTTAAAATTTTTGGAGGAAAAAAACTGCGTATCAAAATAAATTGTATAGCCTAAACTTCAAATTTAGTGATTAACACAGCTGCTGTGATATAAAAAGAAAATATATAGTCATGACAGCTACATTGGCTGTGAAATAAAGAAAGTGGGTTTCGGTTTGAAAAAAATGATTTATGAAAACTTCTTAATCTCTCAATTCCATATGACTTCTCTTTATGTCACAGTGGCTGTCGCATTCACTAAATTTGACGTTTAGGCTATTTTTTTTATAGGTAGTTTTATTCCTCCAAAAATTTTAAATCTATTTTTTCTCAAAAACGGTTAATGTTAGATATAGAGTGTTTGATTTCAAAATTCATAAAATTTTACAGAGAATTTAGGTATGTAATAAAAAATGGGGGTACCCATTTAAAATAAAGATGTTATCAACTTCCGGTATTTCCGGAAGTGCCGCCATATTGAAAATAATTTTAATCGATAGATCTCGTTGTGAAACAACGATGTGCAAAAAATCTCCGATCTAGCTATTGTAGTTCTGTAGAAACTTTTTAATGTACGCTCAGCCTCGTACACACTGTATATGCCACTTTTTGTGAACTTTGGATTACCCTGTATGCAGAGCTACTTGCTGCTGGTTTTACTAATTTAACTCTAAGTTCTAATACATTGCTTAGGCTATAATAATGTCTGTAAATATTTATAATGCAAAATTAAATTGTAAGTTTGAATTTCTATATCGGAAACAAGAAATCCCATGCAAATTTTGAACTGTTCAAATATTGGCTCCGCTATTAATTTTGTAGCAAAGTTGTAAATAGGTTTTTTAAAGGTCTGCGTATGCTGAACATACTTACTGAATTTGAACAGATTTGGACAAGCTCATTTAAGGTAATTTACGAAAAACTGCATCTATTTTTAAATTAAAACTGAACAGATAACAATGCAAAACCAGGCAAATACCAACGTACATTAATTCCCCGTACCTTACCCTCATCCTATAATTTTGTCAATGTCAAGTTGAGTTTTCTAAACGTTAGGCTTTTGTCTAATTTGAACAAGTTTTAAATTACAAAAATACATTTTGGGGACACTAAGTGTAAGTATTATAACATAGCAGTGTAGATAACACAACAAATTATATTTGACAATACTAAAATCATAAATTTACTACTTAAGGTATGTTGAAGTTTCACTGGTTTTGCATTGTTGCCTTGTTCAGTTTTAATTTAAAAATAAATGCAGTTTTTCTTGAATTACTTAAAATCGGCTTGTCCAAAATTGTTCAAATTTGGCATGTGTCAGTACAGGCAGACCTTTAAAAATCCTATTTACGATTTAGCTGCAAAATTAATAGGGGAGCCAATATCTGAACAGTTCAAAATTTGCATGGGATTTCTTATGTTTCCAACGTCGACGATACACCACCCGGTATATTTAATCTTATTATATCTTACGTCTATTACCATGATTAGGAAAATTACATAATCAATACCGTTTCTATCCATACCTAATAGTAGCAGTACAGAAACCAAAAACTAAATAGGCAGTACCTACGCACGAATTAATAACATATTTATTAAATATCCATAATGACGAAACAGCTCTTAATTGGAGGTTCTATAATAAGATCAATATAAGCCGCTACTTGATAATTAAATTCGGATAAAATTGCCTACTGGCTCATTTGAATAACAGGTGATCGAAGTGACTGTAGTCGGTAGCTTAATTGGTTATTTTTTAGCTACTTTTTCTTGGTTCGTTTACTAGCTCAAATCGCAATATATATCTAGTTAAAAATTAATATCGTTCGTGATTTATGAGTACTGATTATTACCGGAGACTTAAATGCAAATAGGGTATAATTTACTGGAAAGTAAATATTTAGAAACACGTTGTTTCAAACTGGTTTTCATGTTAATTTTGTATCGATATTCGTATTTAATTTGTATATTAATAGAGATAGAGTTCATTTTAACAGGTTTGGAAAATTCTTAATTGATTTTTGACAAATTTTTGACAATTTGATTTTTGACAAATGTCAGATAATATTTGTAATTTTATCACCGATTTTTCACTTTAATTTTAGGCACAATATACAAATATTTTTTACTAATTTTACTAATTTCCCTATATAATTCAGCAGAATGTTCAGTGAATAAAGAAATCTGGTACCCAATTCTTACTTTCCTCCAAATTCAAAAAAGAGTTTATACTTCATACTACATTTTTACTACGAAATATTTAGAAATTTAAAAAAATATATATTTTATAATAGATTACAGCTTTATGAAACATCGATTTTGCATATACAAATTATTTATCAAAACATAGAGTGGAATAGAAACCTAAATACGTTTATTTATATCATAAAATACTGAGTGTTTTATTAATAAACAGGGTGGTCCAAAATATATTCCGGAAACTTTGGCAACATATTCTGCAGATAAAAATAAGTAAAAAAGTTCGTATAAATGTATGTCCTAAAAAGCTTAGTTTCGGAGATACAAGGTGTAGAAGTTTCATTTTTATTTCCATTTTTGTCTAAATAATTTCTGAAGTAGCATTAATATGTGGATCAAAATTGGTGTCTGGGAGTTTTTGGACATGAAAAATTTGATTTTGATGATTCCTACTTGTAGAGGGCGCCACCTACATGTGTTTGAACTGTTTCGAAGAGTAATAATTTTTATATAGAGATAGAGTGGCATTCTGGTAATTACAATAACATATTCTACATTATATTTTCTATTATAGGTTTAAGTAATGCTTCTAATTATGAAACTTTTTTAAACTTTAAATAAATAATACTGTAACAAGCTTGTTTCAAATACACTTCCTTAATTCACAATATGCTATGTTATGAAACTCCGTTTATTATTTTTTTATATTTCGCCAATGTCTATAAAATAATTTATAGTTGTTTTAAAATATTTATAGTATAATATTGATCTAATTTAAAAAAAATGACAGCGATCTTCAATCTATAGCCATGGCGGACGTCGTTTTTCTTGCCGATCATATTGCACCACAAATATGTTACCTGTGATAAAACTCTATCTTTTTTGTAGTAGCGGTTACATTGATTAAACTCAAATAATTCAAATGCGGTTCACGTAAATATAAAAAAACTATATACATATGTTTAAAATCTGAAGAAACAGATCTGCAAACAGATATTGGATGTTCAATTAAAAAAGGAAAGTTAATAATAATTAATTAATTAATTTTTTCGTCTTTCGTTTATTTTTATTTCACTTTCTGGAGTTTCAGGTAAAACCTTACATCTATTTTTTACTGCCTCCAGTAGGTTTGCCTGCATACAGTATACTTAGTGTTTGTATTTATCCTTACACTTCAAAAATGTAAAGGATTTGCTAATTTATAATTTCAATAGAGCTTTAAATCTGGAGAAAATGTATAGCTGAATAATAGTCATACATATTCCAGACACACTTTTAGTATATATTTAGAATGCAAATTTTATATAAATCCACATTAAAAAATTAACTTTAGTTAGAAATGTATTTCAGTCACACTCTAAATCTTTGCAAATACATTTGCATATTTTGTAAAAAAATTGGGGTGAAAATCTCAAACCGAAAAACCTCACCAATCCTTGAAATTTTTGAAACTTTTTAGATTGCATGTTGACAAACATCCCAAGGCGCAAATTTGCCCCAATTTAACATTTAATTAATGTAGTTTTTTTTCTGAACAGGGAACAGGAGCTGTTGGTACCCGGGTACCAACAGCTCTAAATTTCTATATAATCTTTCAGTAATAATTGTGAAACGGTTTCCGAAATAAAAGCCATGGTGCGCCAATGTCGATTTTATTTAACCACAATACCGGGTGCGTCTCAAAAGTGGCTCACCCCTATAACTTTTTTATTTCTTCAGATAAAAAAAAACGAGATTTACTACGTTAGTATATAACATAAATTAGGATTGATTGACGTATTCAATTATTTTTGGTCACTTCCTGTTTTACAGGAAATAACTACAACTTACTAGTACTGATTTTTAAATGACACCCCCGGTATGTGTCTACATTATTCGATAGAAAATGACACTCTGAATAGACTGACATATCATATGTCAACTTTTGAAATAAACTACCTTATTTATTAAAAATACGATTTGGGCATCTTTTAACCGGCTATGGGACCGGACAGTAAAAACATTAGACGATCAAATTTATTTTTCCAAAGCTCCTTGATTAAAAATTAGTGTTTTTAAGACAGCCATGGCCGTCTAGATTGAAATTTAAAATACATTTTTTTAAAGCTTAAATGTCAAAAATTGACATATAATATGTCATTCTATTCAGAATGTCATTTTCTATCGAACAAAGTAAAAATATACCGGGGGTGCCATTTAAAAATCAAAAGTTGTAGTCATTTCTGGTGAAGGAAGTGACCAAACACAATTGAATACCTCAATCAATTCTAATTTATGTCATATACTAACATATTAAATCTCGTTTTTTTTTCTAAGAAAGTAAAAAAGTTATAGGAGTGAGCCACTTTTAAGACGCACCCGGTATATTTAAATCATGGTGGGTAGAGATAAGAAGATTGATCATACGTGAAGTTGATCTTCGTGTATTGTATTGTATGATTTTGGAATCAAAGAGGGATCAATTAAGATTGCGCTGCTGTAGCAAACGTTCTACATTTGAAAGAAGCGCCAAAAATGTTTAGAACAAAATGTAATTAAAGAGATAGATAAATATGCGATTTCTAAAGGCGCGGGTTGCCAGTCTTTTTGACTAACTTCACTCTAACCTTTATTTTCCTCTTTTATCTGGCCACTTTTTCAAACAAAGTCCCATAGGAATTGATTCTTCTTATTTCTATCCTCCATAATTTAAATAAATCAAAATATTTTTTTCCAATCCCAAAAGCATAAAGCTCCATCTAGTAAGAGAACGTTATATTAAAAACGTTTTCAGCCTGCAAAACATGGCAAGCAGCGCCTACCCTCGGCCGGTAGACGAAGCACGCGGTTCGCGCTGAACTCGCGCCCGACCTTTCAAGGCAGTTTATTGACCCGAGTGACGTACGCGGAAGAGGCGGCCGCGGTGACGTCAGCGCAAACATCGACTGCGGATGTTGTCGATGTCGATCCTGCTGTAACGCATGAGTTGGTCCAAGCCGCGCGCCGACGATCAGTCACGAACGCGGGCGATTCCTGCTGCCTACCACTGTAGGCAGACGACCGACCGATAGGCGCTGTTGCCCGATTTTCCAACGGAGTTTACGGTCTCCCTAGCGCCAATATTCTTCCCAAACTCAGACCTAACTTACCGTACGATTTTCAGAGAAATAAGTAAATAAAGAGGAATCTAATATCAGAGCCGCAACACAAGTCAGTTTTAAAAAGACTTGAATCTTAAGTCTTTAGTTATTTCTAAAATCAAAATGATTTGAATCAATTTAAGTCAATTTTAACATAAAGTTTAAATGTTTTAAATTTTAAGTCGTTGGCTTAAGATTAGTCATTTTTTTAAAGTCGTCTCTTAAATTATAATCATGATTTTCTTAAAGTCGAGTCATTTTCTTTCAAGTTAAGTCATTTTAGTAAAGGCTTAAATCAATATAATGACATTTATGTTGTTTTTATGACTTAAGTCATATTTTATTTAAATTACGTGTTATACTTATATACGCTTATTTAAATATATAACATACTTTTTTGTACAGAGTTAAGTCGACAACATTTACAGTATCCCATGCAGTGTATTTTTTATGGCGTCACCAAAATTGTAAAATTTAAAATTCTATATCTTTATTTTTTTATATGAAGCACCTTGTTATTTCGAGTCAAAGTGTTGTTATGAACCTCATGTTACAATTTTAAATAAACCATATGCGAAAACGTCAAAAATTGACATATGATATATAATTCTATTCAGAGTGTCATTTTCTATCGAATAAAGTAAAAATATACCGATGATGTCATTTAAAAATCAAAAGTTGTGGTCATTTCCGGTGAAACAGGAAGTAACCAAAAACAATAACTAAATACGTCAATCAATCCTAATTTGTGTCGTATACTAAGGTACCAATCTCGTTTTTTATCTGAAAAAATAAAAAGTTATAGAGGTGAGTACTTCAACAAAAAAGAGTTAAAATACGAAAAAGCGTATATTGCCAATTGTGCCTGTTTTCGTTGGTGGTCGCCAAAATTATCTTCGATTGTCATTTCCCAGCCCCCTTTAACGCCGTTTTTATCGTATAGTACAGTAAATATGGGACTATTGGACTATTCATTATTGAAACGTAAGTGTATATTATATAGACTTATCCAACAAACACATTGTTCAGAATTGTTGTTCAGTGCATCCTGGAGAATTATGTTTTCCAAGGATGTAGTCTAACTAATTTTTTTTGCAATAAATAAAATACTGAAATGGTTATAGTTAGTCTACCCAAACACAATAAATCAAGAACTGCATGTCCTATGAAAAAAATAAAAAGTATCAAGCCTTATTAAATAAAATTTGATATTTGAGGCATAATATTTCACTTCAAGTCTCGGTTACACCTTAATTATAAACAATTTTATAATAAATAATACTTTTATACAGCCCCCTATAATTATAATAAGAAAATACGATTCCCAATTTATCATATGGTCAGACGGTATGGCGAATCTCATCTGGTTAATTTGATTACTATGCGTACGAGAAACGTTTTATGTACAAATTACCCGTCATTTTCGATTCTCTTATTCATGAAGAATATCGAAATGATGGGCAGGTAACGGTACAGAGGAAGATTGGGATGTAAGAATACCAGATGCCGCAAAACGGTTGCCTTTGGGCAATTTTACTTTACGAGAAGGAAAAAAACGGAATTAAGGTGGGGTCAACATCGCCGGATATTTACAGTTGCAACATTGTATAAAAGAGGAGAAATATTATTAATCGCTACAATATTCTTAAGAGGGCATTAAAATATTTATTTATGATAATTGAATATTATCAAATTCATAATTAAAAAGTTACAGGAAAAAAGTTAAGTATTATGCCCCCGAAACAGAAAACACTCTGGGTTAAAATTCATATTGTCTCTCGAAATGTTTTCTGGAATTCAAGTAACTTTATTTCGTTTTTACAGTAATTTTTATGTGATTGTACGTTGCTCTAAAAATTAAGAATAAATACATTATTGGTTAATATTCTGAAAATACGAGGGTTGTCTTTTATGTTTTGCATATACAGGGTGGCGCACCTCATTCACCTCCCCCATTTTTGGATTCTCGGGCATAAAATAAGGCATTTATTATAAGGGTTTAATATGTTTAAATGCTTTGGTTTTTGAGATATTTAAAGATATTTAAATATGCATGCTATAATAAAACAGTTTATAAACACCCTGTACATTACTTTTCAGAGTTAATTCTAGTGCTAACTTTAAAGCCAAGGAAATAAACTTTACTAAAAAAAATTATTACTTCCTCAAATATATACAGGGGTATCAAAAATTGCTGGTCTATTTTAAATATTTATTTTACATAAAAACTTTGTTATTTCAAATACAACACCCTGTATTTTTTTAAATAAATCAAAGCAGATTTAGATTCTCTTTCAAACTGTATTAGGGTTTCCTATACCTATGTGGCTCAGATTTTGAATAAAAAGCGATTTTTCAATAAAATTGTAATCAAAATGGCTGGTGTCGCCATGGCAATTTTCTAGTGACACTAGCTATTTTCAAAATCGACATTAGTTTATAGACTTTATTTAAATTTATAACAGTTTACTTTTATTTAATTTTTCTACAATAGTTTAATAAGGAAGTATTCATTACTTTATCAAGAAAAATAAAGAAGTAGTTCTTTTTGATTTATATTACGATGACTTGTAGAAATATTGGATTTTCTATAAAAGAACCAATTAAGGCAAATTCATTTTCTTCACTTCCAACTACAGGTTTCAGCCTAATAGGTCATTCGTATAACACACTATCAGCTCTGGGAAATAGGAAAAGTTGTTTTTCAAAGGTACGCTTGTCAAGAAAATTTCTATTTGGATATCTTTCAGCTTAAACCCTTCAGGCTAACCTCCCCCCTCCCAAACAATTGTCCTCACAAAATAAAGTCACTAGTAACACATCCATTCCTTCGGCTTGCAGATACTGCTTCATTTTTCTTCATAAAATAATAAATACTTACTTATTAACCGTATTGTAGATAAATTAAATGAAAATAAGCTGTTATAAATTTAAATAAAGTTCATAAACTAATATCGATTTTGAAAATAGCTACTAAGTGTCACTAGAAAATTGCCATGGCGACACCAGCCATCTTGATTACAATTTTATTGAAAAATCGTTTTTTATTCAAAATCTGAGCCACATAGGTATAGGAAACCTTAACACAGTTTGAGAGAAGAGCATTTAAATCTGCTTCGACTTATTTAAAAAAATACAGGGTGTTGTATTTGAAATAACGAAGTATTTATGTAAAATAAATATTTAAAATATAGCAGCAATTTTTGATACCCCTGTATACATTTAAGGAAGCTATCAATTTTTTTAGTAAAATTTATTTGTCTGGCTTGAAAGTCAGCACAAGAATTAATTCTGAAAAGTAATTTACGAGGTGTTGACAAACTTTTTTATTATAGCATGCATATTTAAATATCTTTAAATATCTCAAAAACCAAAGCATTTAAACATATTAAACCCTTATAATAAATGCCTTATTTTATACCCAAGAATCCAAAAATGAAATAAAATACCGGGTGTTCCATAAGAAAAAACATAACTTTGGTATGGATCTTAGTTCTGACACACCATGTACATTTCAAAATAATTTTAAATTATACACATTGCCTTCCCACATGTACCCATAAAATATTTTGTTTCTACATCTTTCCGTTTTCGTACAATCAACCGAGGCGAATGAGGTGCGCCACCCTGTATATTTGATACCGATTAAACTTTTAGCTGCATAATCGAGGGCGCGATTTTTAAATTCATTGTTACCAACCATGGACATATTCGGCGCCGGGCCGGCTAACTGGAATTTACATTTCCAGCTGGGTATTGAGATGGTAGCTCTGCTGTAAAAAATATCAAGTTGCAACATTTCTTTATTTATTTCCTGACATTGTCATTTGTCCTGAAACTTTAGTTTTGTATTACGAGTTTTTAGTTTAAATAAATAGTGATACTTTAAGCTTAAAAATGTTTAATAGCAGACCTTGCAATCGAATATTGTTCTTTTTAGAACCTCTACGTACAAGATAGCTTAATAGCCGTAAAAAACTCATCGCTTTTTAGAATATTTTGAACGGGAAAACGGTAGTAATGGCGCTTTATGTTCCTTAAATGCTGATAAAAAGGTGAGTTTTGTTGATGTAAATAATAACTGTTTATCTATTTATAATAAATTTATTTTTGTTACCTAAAATATTTTGATTAAAAGAAAATATGTAAAGTGGGCAACGCTGTGCCGGTCAATTTTTATCACGTGACTAAAAGTTTATTTGATATGAACTATATAAACCGAGATATAAACATAGTATTGTTACGGATTCCGTGGGTCCACTAATTTAAACTCACGATAAAATACTTAACGAATTTATTTTCTCACTTTATACACAATTACTAACTTATAACACACAACAAACTAACTATTTATAAGATTCCTTCACCAAATTGTCCGATTTTCAATTTCCACGCGGTATATTCAAATTTCAAAAACTCTGTCTCAGTTGTCGATGGCTCCGGCTTATATACTCTATTGACTGCTTCTCGAAATTTCCCCAATTCTCGGAAAGCGTACTTCTTCATACTGAGACAATTCCATTGTCTGATTCCCTTACTTCTCGACTTGACTAAAAAGATGGCGCCTGAAAAGTCTTTTTAATTTCTGGCGGATACGTTGCGGTTGTGCAGGCAACCAGTAATACATTTTTAATTTCTGGCGGATACGCCATTTTTCTTGACATTGCCCCCTTCTCAAATTTGATCGTCCCGATCAAGGTTTTCTTGTCTGGTATCTCTTCAATCGATCCAGATGAACTACTTTCATCTTACTTCTAGGGCTGCGTTGAATCCGGTACACAACATCATTTATCCTCTTGATGACTGTATAAGGACCTTCCCATGCTGGAGTTAACTTTGGGGACCTTCCTTTTTTGCGCTGTGGGTTATACAACCATACCCTATCGTCCTGGCGAAATCCCGTAGAATTAGCTCTGAGGTCGTAACGAGCTTTCATCCGGTCACTGGCTAGCGTAATCTTACTTCTCACGGCCTTATGAATTCCCAATAATCTTTCCTTCCTAACGATTCTTTCGAACGACAGTCCAACGTTATCTTGTTCCATTTTTCCTCCAGATCGAGTACTTGGTCCTTGTCTAGCTGCGCAAATCTTACAACGTTGACACCATTTCTTAACATCTTCACAATAATCCACCCAGTAAAAACGATCTCTCAGCTTGCTCAAGGTCTTGTTTACTCCAAGATGGGCTCCAGTTCTACCACCGTGAATTTCTTCCAATACCTGGGTAACTTTCTTCCTTGGTACCAGTAACTGAGTTGTCACTGTCTTGCCATCCGCACTTTCCCACGTGCGCTTTAACAATCCATTCTCAATCACCAGTGAATTCCACTGAGCCCAGAGAGCTTTGAAAACGAGCCCTCTGTCCGCAATATCCTGCCACGGTGGTCTCTCGCCGTTACCTTCCCTGAGCCGTAGTATTGCTCCGATGTCTGGATCTTCCATTTGATCTTTCCTCAATTGTAACGTCGTCCATTGTTCGTCAGTTCTCAGTTTAAAATTCTTTACTCTGATAGTGCTTTCACGATGTTGCATTTTCTTGCCCAAGGTAGCTCGTCGTCGATCCGGTTCGTTGTCGATAATTTGTACCCGTCCTACACGGCACCCAGCGGTTTTCTCTAGTTTCCCGAACACAGTCTTCTTGGTATCACCAGGTATCATCACAATTTTCGATGATCTTTCTTCCATATTTCCTGGTCTCTTCTCTTTAGATACAGAAAATTCCTCATTTCCGATTTTCAGGATGTTTCTATGGTGATCGAACGAGAAACCATGTTGACTGATCACATCCATACCCATGATAAAATCATCTTCAATGTCTGCCACTAAAACGCTATGCCGAAACTTCAAATTCCCTAACTCCAGTTCTATGAAAGCCTCTCCCCGTACAACGGCCATTTCCCCGTAACTGTACGTAAATACACTCTTCTTCTAAGAGGCATCATCTTCAATCCTTGCACCGAGTTAGTCCGCACCAACGATACCATAGCGCCTGTGTCCACAGTCATTCGAATTCTTCTACCATTGACCTTCCCGTTGATCACCAAACTGTCAGCGGTTTTCCTAGACTCTAACGGAAAACATCCTAGGGGCTCTGTTTTCTTCAGCCAATACTCGCTCATTAGTGTTGATTTCCTGGTGCTTATGTTCTCTCGATGGTAAACGGAATCGCATTTGGACGCGGCAATCCCGTTTGATGTGGCCATTCCTGCCACATCTATAGCAACTTATGTCCTGGGATCTTCCGATGTGCCGATGTTCTCTGGATGGTGAATGGAATCGCATTTGGATGCGACAATCTCGTTTGATGTGGCCATTCCTGCCGCATTCATAGCACCTCATATCCTGGAATCTTCTTTGGTTCTCTGTCTGGGTGTTGTTGACTCTCTTGTTCACTAGTAATTCACATAGTTTATTAAACATCTCCTCCAAACGCATGTGAGAACTCTTTGGCTGTTCCTCAACCGTTACCGAGCCTATCTTCGGTTTAGGAATGGCGCTAAATGCAGCTTCTATTTCCAGCGCCCTGACGAGTACTTCGCTGCTGGTAGAAAATCGCGATATTTGCAGCGCCCTCTGTAATTCATTGTCCCTCAGTCCGCTGATAAAGCACTGAGCAGCGAGTTCCTCCCTAAATCCTTCCGGTGCTTCAGGATACGCTAGGTGTACCAGCCGACGCACATACGGCAAAATAGGTACTTTACAGCGACAAAACCATATTTTTTTATTCAAACTAAGCACAAAAAAACACAGCTAGTAGAATTCTATAAGTAACTCCCCATTTAAATCCGTTTATATTTTTTTCGAATGATAATTTATAAAAGCGCAGGCGGCTTTGCAAGCAGACATGCCTCGCGCGACTATCACGCTAACCTGGTTACGTCAGAATATGTCACAGTTACAGTTAGTATTTGTATCGATTTCAAAGTATTTTAAGTAGTTTTTCTAGATGGATCCTATAGCTACAGGTATGTACTACTAAGTTATTTTATGTAATCAATTATTTTTTGATTGGTAGACTAGGTTTCAAAGCAAATTTCAAATGAATTTATTTTCTGAAAATTTTTGGAAAACGTCATTTTAAGTTAGAATTACAACAAAGTTCCGCTTAGTACCACATTTTTTTGTAGTTTATGTTGTTGCTCTGTCTTTGTATAATAAATAAACTAAAATCTAGCTATCCCAAATCATCCTTTTTTAACATATCTGCATTTGTTTGCAGGTAGTGGGAGTGCGCCTAATTTTAAGAAAATTGGTGTCAGCAGGAATGAACTTTTTGCAATCTTAAAGAGTGTTAATTTTTATAAACAATCATCATCGCAGTGCAATGAACATTTAGTTAGTTATATTAAGGACAAACTGAGTATAGATAAACTTTCCAAAATATCAGAAAATCGGTTAAAAGAAGTGGTAAAAGTGTTTGTGTCTAAACTTTTAACAAAATGGAAACAAAGCCATCACATTGAAGCAAGGTTTATGAAAAAAAATACTTATTGGATAGCAGGAGCGGTAAACTTCCCAAATTTACAATATACTGTCTCTACGCCAACGACATCGACACAGGGACGACCGAAAAAGTTATTCAGTCAAAAATGCAAGAGATCGCAGCAGAGGGAAATCAGGCCTATTGTTTCGGAATTGTGTTCTGAAAAACTTGCGTATGCAGTTGAATCCAGTTTAGTTAAAAGTGGTAAAAGAACTGCTGCAAAAGTAGTAAATCTTGCTTTATCATCAACACCAAAAAGATTAAAAAAAATGAAACAAGTCCATGATTCATCTTCAACCTTTACTATGGACCTATATACCCCGGAAGAAGCACTCGGACTTATAGTAGACTTAGGATTAACTAAAGACGACTACATAACACTTCAAAGAGGGGCAAAAAGAAAGGGTGCTAATATATATCCTTCATACCCTGCTATTGCTGAAGTAAAAAAAAAATGTTACCCACCAGGTATGTTTATCACAGAGACAGAGGCGACAATTCCATTACAAAACCTGTTGGATTTAACTATTAGTCGGCTAGCACATATTCAATCAGAAGTATTGCTGCAGAATGTTCCAGATGAAGTCATAAACATAAATGTTTTTTATAAGTGGGGTCTTGATGGTAGCGGTGGCCACAGTATTTATAAGCAAAACTTTGCTAACCATTCAGAATATGGCGATGCCAACATTATATTGTGTACAATTGTACCTCTAGAAATATCGATTCAATCTAGATCTGGAAAACAAATTTTTTGGAAGAATCGGAGCCCATCTTCTACCAGATATTGCCGTGTCGTAAGCTTTAAACTAAAAAAAGAAACAAAAGAGACCATGAAAGAGGAGTACTTGGAGATTGAAAATCAAGCAAATAATTTACGGCCTACAAACATTTTCATAGGTAACAAAGAACTGGCATTTAAACATATTTTGGTCTGCACCATGATGGATGGAAAAACATGTAATGTGCTTACGGACACGGCCTCATCCCAAGCATGCAACGTATGCAAGGCCACACCCAAAGACATTAACAATATAGAAAAAATGGTAAATATAGCGTGTGACTCATCTACATATAAATTTGGAATATCTGTGTTGCATGCATACCTTAGATGCTACGAGTACCTACTTCATATTTCTTATAAAATGGACAACAAAGAATGGCAGGCAAGAAGCCAAGAGGCAAAAGAAAGTGTTAAGAATAGAAAGAAAGCAATTACTTCTCAATTTTACTCAGAAATGGGATTGGTTGTAGACCATCCAAAACAGGGAGGAGGCAACAGTAATGATGGGAATACGGCCCGCAAATTTTTTGATAATCCAGTGTTAGTGTCGGAAATAACAGGTGTCGATAAAGATTTAATTTCCAGATTTGCAAACATTCTGAGTGCGATTTCAAGTGGGCACTATATTAATGAAAACAAATTTAAGATTTATTGTCTTGAAACCGCTCAAATGTGTATACAGCTTTATGGATGGTACAAAATGAGTGCTACAGTACATAAGCTGTTGCTCCATGGAAGTGATATTATTCGGTCTTTTCCTCTGCCTATTGGGCAATTATCCGAAGATGTTTTAGAGGCCAGTCATAAGAGTTACAAAAACTTAAGGTTATTTCATGCTAGAAAAACATCGAGAATTAACACCAATACGGACATCATAAACTGGCTACTTGTTTCATCCGATCCGGTAATTACTTCTTGTCGCAAAGATGTACAAAAAAAGAGGAAACCGTTTTCGGCGGTAGTCATCGGAATGTTAAAAGAACCCGAATTTTTAGGACAAATGTATGTGGAACAAGCTGACGACTCTGACTCTGACATCCAAGAGGAAGAAAACACATAATGCGAATAAATAAGGGATAAAAATTTATTTTACCCTTTTTCATTGTTTTCCTTCTTTGTAACAATTCCAATACACTGGCAAAAAATAATTTTAGGATTAAGTAAGACAATACGAATAAAAAAACTTTACACTACTAAATTTTATTCTTAAATCTACTTTCAACCTGTCTTTTAAAATTCTTTTGACCAATTTACCAAGGTAGATATGCAAGTAAAAATTAAAGTTTCCATTCAGAATATTTTTTTTTATAATAATAATTATATCTAGCTTATTACCGTAGGTATTGGTGGATTTGGAAATTTTGTTACACACTGTATATAAATTATAAGCCAAATTAGGTCTATATTAGAAATATATGGTTAGTTCTGTACTAAAATATGCTTTGCATGTAAATTCTAAGTTAAATACCAAATTAAATCAATGAAAATGTTTTTGCCGCTGTAAAGTACCTATTTTGCCGTATGTGCGACGTAAGTCTGTTTCAAATTCTTGCAGACTCTCTCCGGACCTCTGCAGGCGTGTCTTGATCTGGGCCTGGTAAAGTTGACGTCGATGTTGATCGCCATATCTTCTGTCCAATGCAGCAACCAAGGTTTCGTATTCCTGCTGTTGGGCTGCAGGAATAGTTTGCAACAGTTCCAGGGCAGGGCCACGCAGCGCGATGACAAGTGCCGCTGCTTTCTCCTGGTCAGTCCATCCGTTGGCAGCGGCGGCTGCTTCAAACTGACGGTGGTACATTGTCCATGTCGTTTGTCCATCGTAGGTCGGGGCCTTAAGGTTTGCAGTTCCCGGAACGCCAGGTGTCCTTACTTGTACCTTGGTCTTCTGTAGGTCCATCTCCAACCTTTCTATCTTCTGCTGAAGGCGCTCCTCCAGATCTTCTACGACTTCTTGGAAATGGTTCTCCTGTCGTTTTTCCAGGTCTTCAAAATTCTTCTGTAGTCGAAATTCCTGATTTTCCAAAGTTTTCTTAAGACGGTCCTGATCTTCAAATTTTTCTTTCTGGCGACGCACTTCTAAATCTTCAACAATTTTCTCCAACCGTTCTTGTCTAATTCCTTGATTTTCTAAAATTTTCTGAATACGGTCCTGTTCTTCTTGTCTTTCTTTTTGACGTCGCTCCTCCAAACGAATTTCCAAATTACCCAGTATTTTCTCAAGCCGGTCCTGTTCTTGTTTCTCTTGTTGTCGTTGAACTTTCAAATCTTCGAAAATGTTCTCAAGCCGGTCCTGTTCTTGTTGACGTCGTAGTTTTTCCTCTTCCTTTTCTCTTTCTAATCGGGCTCGCTCTTCTTCTCGTTCTTTACGGAGTCTTTCTTGTTCTTCTGCCTTCTCTCTTCTCATATTCTCCATAAAATCGCCCAATAATTTGCTTACTTCCTCCATTTTCTTCGCTTGTTCCCTTGTACCAACCATAAAAATACTCTAATTCGGTCTAAAAATCTTCCAATCCACTTAATTTCTTCTTAAAATCCTCTTGAATCGCACTTCCGACACCAATTGTTACGGTTCCGTGGGTCCACTAATTTAAACTCACGATAAAATACTTAACGAATTTATTTTTCACTTTATACACAATTACTAACTTATAACACACAACAAACTAACTATTTATAAGATTCCTTCACCAAATTGTCCGATTTTCAATTTCCACGCGGTATATTCAAATTTCAAAAACTCTGTCTCAGTTGTCGATGGCTCCGGCTTATATACTCTATTGACTGCTTCTCGAAATTTCCCCAATTCTCGGAAAGCGTACTTCTTCATACCAGACAATTCCATTGTCTGATTCCCTTACTTCTCGACTTGACTAAAAGATGGCGCCTGAAAAAGTCTTTTAATTTCTGGCGGATACGTTGCGGTTGTGCAGGCAACCAGTAATACATTTTTAATTTCTGGCGGATACGCCATTTTTCTTGACAGTATGAAGAATTTAAACGTGGACGCAATAAGGATTGATTCTCTCTCTACCTTCCGTTTCCGTTCCATATACCTTCCGAATAATTTGATTGTATTAACACTATTAAACGTAACCATGGAAACGATACGAAAACGGAACAGATAGACATTTATATAATATAATATTTTACGTAAACTGAAGGGAAACGGAAGGTAGCTGATACGGAAGGTATAGTGAGAATCAACGTTTAGTCTTACCAATGATCCAAGAAAAGGTCCACCAACAACAGCAGTCGCCCAGAAAAACGTCGATGTTGTATGCAAGCTGATCTAAGAAGATTGACATTTCACATATCGTGAAAATGAAGCATCATTGGGCAACCTCAATTCAAAACATTTTACATGAAGAATTATTTGTAAAAAAATTGTTTCTCGTTGGATACCGCATCTGTTGACGGAAGAACAGAAAGCAATTATTATAGTCAATTGGTTTCAAAAAATTCTACACCGGTTTAACGCAAGAAAGTCAAAAATATATACAGTATTGTCAGTGGTGATGAAGCCTGGATTTACTTTCATAAACCCGAAAATAAACGTCAATCGGCTGTTTGGGTGTTTCTAGATGAACCAAAACGGACGTAAATTATCCGTTCTCAAAATGTTTCCAAAAAGATGGTGGCGACATTTGTTTCAAAAGCCGGTCATGTGGCGACGCTTCCTCTGCAAGATCGAAGAATTGTCACTAATAATTGGTACATATCTATTTGTTTGCCGCAAGTAATTGCTGAGTTTGGAAAAACTAACCCTCAATGACGAATGATTCACTACCAAGATATAGCAAGTTCCCTCACAACTCGAAATATGGGTTTTTAAAGCAAGAAAAAATCGAATTGTTAGACCATCCTCCATACAGTTCCGACCTAAGTCCTAACGACTTTTTTACTTACAGCGCCTTCAAAAACGCAATTTTGATGGTACCAATAAGCGAGTGGAATAACTGCTTTCAGAATTTGGTTCCAACGGATGCAAAAATGCATTTCTCTTCGCGGAGAATACTTCAAAAAACAAGAGTGTTTAAAAGTTATCTACTGTTTTTTTCTACTTCTATATGCAAAATATAAAAACCCTCGTATCAACAATAAAATTCTTATTACCTTGGTCTGGAACAAGTTAACTGAATAATTAATGTATGTACATTTTTACTCTTTCCATTACCAAAATTAAACCTCTCTTATTTTCTATTTTCATTTCGATGAAAGTCAAACGTTTAACGTAATAATTCATATTAGGCCTAGACAAGTTTATTGATTTTGTTTTATTAATTATTAATTTTCCTGTAAGAGAGTACAGTGGGAGTAATAAAATATGTTAATTGACAATAAATAAAATATATTTTAACTGAACAAAATTAACGCGAGTTTTTGTTTTAAATAATATAGATGAATTAATTCTCAACATTGTAGGAAATTGCAAAAAAGTACCAGAGGGAGACGCAATATCCCCAAAGCTGTTTACAGCAGTACTAGATGAAATCTTCCGTCAACTAGACTGAACCAACAAAGGATTAAAAATAGATAGAGAATACCTTAACCATCTAAGATTCGCTGACGACATAATAGTTAGACACCATAGTCCTAACAGCCAATAATCCTGAAGAACTACAAACACAAACTAACGAACTAAATACAGCCAACAATAAAATAGGTCCCAAAATGGATTTAGCAAAAACTAAAGTAATGTACAACGAACTATTAGACAGAAAAGACATTATAATAAATAACACAAAACTGGAAATAGTAGAAGAATACGTATATTTGGGACAACTAATACACAGCTTGGGATCTCTACTACCAGAAATCAACCGAAGAATTAAGTTAGCGTGAAGTACTTATAGAAGAAACTCAATCATATTCAAATCTAGAATGCTCTATCTAAAGAAGAAAACATTCGATTAACTTGTACTACCAGTCATGACCTATGCATGCGCTACCTGGAGTCTTAAAATGGACATTATACATATAACGAAACTGCAGGTCGTACAACACTCGCTGGCACGAAATATCGTCGGCTTTATGACGAAAAGGCGTATCTCGATTTTTGGCGATTTTGAGACATTAACGTCATGACATGCCCAGTGGGTCATATTTTAACATAGCGAATTTGCGCATCTCAATATTGTACCTTTTTCATTTTATATTAGTTTAAAAATTTGCCCCATCTCAAATACTATAATTCTTCGTTATGACGAATTGACGTATGTTGAGATAGGGCTCTTTGTTATATAAATTAATGTTATACCAATTATTATACTACAAGGAAGATGGAATTTAAGATAGGTCCTTTTGTTTTAAGTTATGAAAATGCATGCGAGAGAAAATCACACCATTCTACCTAATTATTTTCTGACGGTTGCTTGGGACAAAATAAAACTTCCATCATGGCAGTAGCTCTTTTTTACAGTGTGATCTTAGAGTCTACTTTTTTGCCAAAAACCATTGTTAGAATGAGCTAGACTCTGCACATAGCTGTATCGGGTATGCAAAAGATTGTCCGAGAATAAACGGCCGAATAAAAGTAAAATTTTGATCGAAAGCAAAACAATGAAACGAAAATTGCCCTAATGGAAAATTTCCCGAAATCATAATTTCTCTAAGAACATTTTAGCGAATCAAAAACTTGCCCGAAAAATACAATAATTTTCATCTCCGTATCATTAGCATTGTCATCCCTACCAATTTTTGGAAAATTTTATTTATTTTGCTTATCATCATCCAGCATAAACACGTAGAATGGAAGTCGAATTTGTTATCATTGAACAGGGAAAACAGAAACTGTTATTCCACAGTTTCTGTTTAAAAAAAAACGAATGAAGAAACATGATTTCTTTTTGTTTAGTTTAGTTTTTATTATATGGACCGTGAGTTTAAATGCCCTGTATTAATGCCCTCAACTAACTAAAAAATTACTAAAAATATATTAGTTAAAAAAATGCATTTGAGTATAAAAACGATATTATTAAAATCAGCTAGATAAGAGTATTTTATTTGATTATTGTCTTTGCTTCTGGCATGAAAATTCTCGTTGTTTTCAGTTGATCTAATCCAACGCGAATAAAAGTATTTAAAAATATTTGTTTCTGATTTTTTGGCGATTTTCAGATTTTTTCTTGTATGTATGTATTGTATTTTCTTGTAAGTATTCCATAATGTGAATATTGTATCATTTTTTTTCTTATTAAGAACACTTTACCGTCATTTTTAAATTTATTTTACATGGGCGTATGTATGCTATTCGTTCGGAAATAAATTTATTATTATTATAACAAAATGGCCTATCTCTATTAAACAACTAAAAATAAATTATTTATTAGAATTTACGCGCAATTTATCTTCAGAACGTTTCCTCAATGTCTCCGTTTAAGTGTTGATACAAAAACACTATTAAAAAATTAAAGACTTTACATTTATTGACCAAATAAAGTAAGTGATTTTCTTGAAATTGCTCTCCTGAAAAGTAGCAAAAATCGAGATACGCCTTTTCGTCATAAAGCCGACGATATGTTGGGAATGACCAAAAAGACCGTAAAAAACGGGAAAAGACCCAGATAATAGATGTCATCCACAGAATCAAATCCCTCAAGTGGTAATATGGTCAGGATATCTGGCAAGAAGGACGGACAACAGATGGACCATAAAAACTAGAACTGGTACCAACAAGGAATTAAAAGACCTAAAGAAAGACCAAACCTGAGATGGGCCCATGATATTAGGAAATTAACAGGGATAACTTGGGTCCGCATAGCCAAGCTTAGGAAATTAACAGGGCAGCAATGGGCCCAGCCACAAAGAGAGTATCTAAATATGTAATGGAGACTACACCATAATTGGAAATGGTTGAATACGCTGAGAATGATTATGACGATTGTAAGAAATGGAGTGTTTTGTTAACAATTTGAATATGTCAATTATATTTTGATAAGGTTTGGTTTAGACATGCGGACAAAATCCGGATTTCGTCAAAAAATAAATTATGAATTTATTGATGTAAGGTTTATCTAACGAGAGAACACCTGACAGTGAGAGTTAGGTTAGTTTAGATTAGGTTAAGGTTAGGATTAGAATCATTGTTTGGATGTCGTCTGACGATATTCTAACCTGACTCGTTGGACAGACGGACCCACTTTACTTTAAACGTAGTACTAAGATTTATACTACATACGTTACAAATGACAGGATTAGATTATCCTGTTTTAATAGAAAACTTTGAGCATTTTATTAGTTACTTTGCACTTTCTTTTTGGCATTGTTAAATGCTTAATTTTATTGGTACCATTAAATATTGCACGTTTAATACCGATACCAATTTACCCGTTATACATTTAATTAGCATGAGCTAAAGTCTGTCCAACGTGTCAGGTACTAATTTTTCCAATTAAGTCATTAAGACACACAGTCGGGAGTGTAATTAATAAGGTACATAAGGTACAGTGATGCTCTTGAGAGTATGTTACATAAACATCTAAAAATATTAATAACTATTTCTGTACCCCTGGTATGTCAACCCATATTTTGTCGAAAAATTCCTTAACAAGAAACTGGTGCAGTTCTACATCTGTAGATTTTTCTTTTTTTATACCGAAAAAATAGTTCTTAGTTTCTTATTATTTTCTTTTTTTATACCGAAGAAATCGAGTTTTTAGTTTCTTATTAGGTCTTCTTATAATGTTTCATCTATATCTTCAGACTTCTTCGAATAGCTGCTTGAATTTCTAAACTGAAGATAGAAATATCAGAAACAAATTAATTGCCTCAATATAAAAATATCTTCTGAGCAAAGACAAAGTAAATTGGTTCTCAACATTTCTTTTAACTATAATTGGTAGGTATTTACAAAATCGCACCATCCTCTATGATTATCATCGCGATAAATTCACACACACAAACAAGATGCGGTGTCCCATATTCGCAGGCATGCGAAAAACGACGGAGGAAGAAAGAAAGAGGAAGGGAGAGGAAAAAAACGTCGAAACGTACACAGGGGCGCGGCGGCCGAGTACGGCCTAACGGACCGCCGTCTAACTGTACCGTGGCGCTGGTAACCCAGTGCGATGGTACCGCTATCCATCAGCCGTTCGTTGCTTCGTTCGTGCAAACCAACCAACGGCCGTGATTCTCATAATAATAATAAAGCGATGACCGCTTGTGGTGTGGTACTACAAGCGCAGCGCGGTCGCCTATTATCATTTATTTCCCCGCATTGAATAATGTTTCGTAATAAGGTACCGGACGGTGCGTTCGGATCACAGCTTAGTCAATACCAGTTGGTCATGTTTGCTTGTTTTTGACTGTTTATGTATCACCTACTGCGCCTATTTTCCAACATATGTCTTAGCACCAGTTTTGATCGTTTTTTTTTAATTAAAGCTTCAATGGAGCTTAGGATCACACTCTAATCATTTGCAGCCTGTCGACTTAGGTCATTTACTTGAAAATCTGCTCACCTTGCACTCTGTAACATGGATGATATAGTCTAAACGCTAGCAACGTTTTCGAGAAAGTATTTTAAGACCTCTGGCTCTTTGATATATCTTTCACTATACTCTCTGGAACAGCATGCAGCCCGTCTGGCTGCCGATACCCGTTTCGTTTACTACTGCGCATCGGAAGAAGATCCTATATTTTTTATTAATTTAGTCCTATAAATTCTAGTATTGACTATAAATCGAACATGTCTCCATAGCGCAGTGCGTAGAGTTTCCGACCACGAACGGATGATTCAGAGTCCAAATCCGGGTCAGGTCAAAGACTTTTTTATTTTATTTTCGGTTATATTCTGATAGTAAAGTATTAAATAATTCTGGTAATTAAAAAAACAAATATTTAATACTTTACTATCAGAATATAAACGAAAATAAAATAAAAAAGTCTTTGCCCTGACCTGGATTCAAACTCTGAATCTTCGGTTCGTGGTCGGAAACTCTACGCACTGCGCTATGGAGACATGTTCGATTTATATTCAATACTAGAATTTAAAGGACTAATAAAAATATAGGATCTTCTTTCACTGCGCAGTAGGGAACGCAACGTTTACTGGCAGCCAGACGGGCCGCATGCTGTTCTAGAGAGCATAGTAAAAGATATATCAAAGAGCCAGACGTCTTAAAATACTTGTTTTTCCGTTGCTAGCTCTCGTACTAATATGTCTTGTTCTGAGCTCTATTGGAGATTATAGCTCAGGAGGCAGTGATTTTTTTTAAATTTATTTTCCCAGTCGGTAAATATAAAATAGTTTTTTCGGAAGATGACATAAAATGACAATTTGGGAGTCATAATTGTGGGGTTAAAATTTTTCTGATGAATTCACTAGATAAAAAAAAGTTCACTTATTTTCCCAGTCATAAATATTTGGCATTTATTAAAGTGAATCATGGAATCATTGTATTAATGAAAATAGCAGTTTGGGACATCCCAAGTGGAGGAAAGTCAGTCTGATTGAAAATGTGAGGATGCAAAAATTTGATAGATTTTTAACTAACCTAACCCTTATTTTCCCATGCTTGAAATGTAATGTATCATTTGATACTATCATAAACCAATCAAAAATCAAATGCAAGTATGGCTGATTTAGGAAAATTGCAAAAATTACAAAATTGTTGCTCTTTTCCCGGATTTGAAAAATTGTGACATAATAAATAATACAATAATTTCATAGAAAATACACGTCTGGCTGTCATTTACAATCACGAAAGCCACGCCAGACTCACAAGTCAGATAGTTAAATGAGGAGAGGAAGCGACTTTGTGTAATTGAACATGTCGAATTTAGCGCGCTTGACAAGCCTGGCAAGGCTTTCGGGATATTCCACATTAACCAGGCTATGTTTGCAGCTGCAGTTATAATATAAAATTATCTGACAAAATTTAGGACAGCAAAAATAAAGGCAATGATTTCAATAATTTTTATCCAATTTTGGACATGCAATACATATTACACATTCTCACAGATTAGCTAGACTATTTTTTTTTCTTAACTGTACAATATCTCTCGCTAATAGAACTATTTTTATCACTCGAAAAAAAGTACAGTATATTTGTACTTTTTGACGCATTTTTCGCCTCAGCCCATCGTAACCGCCCCCCCCCACCTACTTCTACCCCAAAATCTTCAATGCCTCCTGGACAATTAGTTTAAAGTATCAATTGAGATTAGTGCTCTGATTTCTTGCACATGTATGATTATAGAGCAGCAGCTGATACGCATATATGCTCAGAAAAAAGCGAAGATGACCAGTGTGTTCAGAATCCGACTACATAACATAATATCCGACATAACATAATAGAGTATCTAGATTCTTCTACTTCTTAAATCAGCGTCGCCTTTCGGACGTTGCCGATCCTAATGGCTATCATGGGGCGTGAAATTTCATATCTGAAAATTTGAATCTTTCAAAAATTTTGCAAACCAATGGCGCAGATTTTTAAAGCCAGATTATATCTCTTATTATATCTGCCTTCGTCCCACTGATCTTCTTCAGTATCTAGATAGGTACCATAATTTCCAGACTGATTACGAATAGGCTCTACTTGGGATGAACCAATAATCTGTCACTAAATATACTAATTTTGGATATGTATATTGTACATGGTGTCCCAGAAATAAGTGCAAGTATTTTAAGGGGTGGTAGGTCTGGTCAAAAGAAACATTTTTCTCGTTATCGTTTTTCAAATCAGTCCAAAATAACCGAGTTATTTTACTTTCGAAAATTTCCAAAAAAAATGATTTTTTGCTAAAATTTTGAGAACCACTGGATCTTTTCTGGATTTTCTTCATGTAAATTTAAGCTACTACCTATGTTGCCATATTATCAAGAAATTATGTTTTTTAACTTAAAACTAAAAAAAATTCCAATTTTTAAAAAAAATCCAAATTTTCAATTTTTTTTTTCGCTTTAAAGATCTGCGTCGTTGGTGATAATGGATAATTTCCCATTATTCTGCATATTAGTATTGATTCTTCGTTTCATAGTTAGTTTATGTTCAATGTCCAGAGTAGTAGTTTCGGAAAGTTCCAAATTTAGTATCTGATTATTATCATTCATAAGATCTTTTATTTCCCAAACCGACTTCATAAGTTCCGTCGCTTAAAACAAACTGAGCAATTTTATCAAACGTTTTTATAACAAACAACCCAATTGTTTATTGTTTTACAAAAAAACATAGATTTATTGTTCTTCGATGAGTCGAGTACTCTTGGTGTGATATCTGGATGAATTAGAGATTAGATACATTAATCGAAGCAATTCTACAAAAAAAAACATGTTTTTTTTGTAAAACTATTTGAATTATATAAATTTTGCATGAATAAAGTACATATTTGTGACCAAGCATAATAATATTGGACTTTAAAGCATAATAAATACAATGTGATAGAAAACAGACGGCATCAGCGATAACTTTGAAATGAAGATTGCTGTTATATATGTAAAATTATACGGGTGTTATCACAGTAGATGTAAGAATATTTGGGAAAATAGATGTTAATATGTCAGATTAAGTAATATTACATATTTAACTTTATATTCACTTTTTCAAATACCTAAGATTTTTAAAAATAAATAACGGTACATAAGAAATGATAAATTTGACAGGTAAGCTAAGTGCTATGGTTGTAGATATATTTATTTTACAGTTTTTAGACAAGCATAAACTAACTGCGCTACCTAATTTTACCTGTCACTAATAATACCAAATCCAATTTAATGGAGATTTCTTTATAGACACTGTAGACTACAAATGTACATAGAGTGTAATATTGCACTTAGAAAGAATATAAACGGATTTGAATTTTCAAAAAAGTATCAAGCTGCTAAAAGTTAATACCGATTTTTTTTTATTTACTACTTTAATCTATAACCAATTTATTGGAGTCATATAGCATAGTAAATTCAATTCGAAATTTTATAGATTTTCATAGCAAAGGGTTGTATATATTATTCGCTTACAAATATAAAAGCGTTGATGATAAACAAATCCATTAAAAAAGGAACATTTATGACACGCCATACAAAATAATCAATACATAACCTCAAAGCCGCAGCAACCTTATATATTTTATGCTTGACAAACTCGTTCCAGCACGCTAGCTTTTTGTGATGCGTACCTTTTCATCTCTCTGTATTCTTTCATTCGAATAAATAAACAAAATACTCTTCTTATAAAAAATTGTTTATGTTTCCTGTTACAGTATTTGACCAGAAATTTTTTACCCCATCTAATACCAATAAATAGACATAAGAATACTCTTCTCATGCAAAATTGTTTATGTTTACCGTTAGAGTATTTGACAGAGACTTTTTTACCCTCTTTAATACCAGTAAATAGATATAAAAATACTCCTCTCATGCAAAATTGTTTATGTTTACCTGTCATGGTATTTGGCGGAGACGCAGTGACCGACGGCCTCGACGAAGTCGAACTCGAAGTGGAAGTTGAAGTCGTATCTTGAGGTGGAGGTGGTGAGGTTTCCGTGGAGGCATCCTCCACCTCTTGTAGCTCAATAGTGATGATTTGGTTCTCCTGTTGACCCGCCAGCGTAACGTTTACGATTCGACCAAATTTCCTTATTAGACTTATCTTGATTCTGTCTCTTTAACTTTATTAATATGATTACTATTATCTACTTAAGGTAAACTTATATTAACGAATTACAAATCGCGGTATAAATTTATCAAAATCGGTCGGCTTTACAAAAACAACATCAAACACCAAGATTCGAAAAAGGAAAATAGATCCGAGACGTTCATATATAATAATCTCCGGTTAAACACCAAAATTGCGAATTAAAACTGGTGTAAATTCAGTCGAACCGATGGTATTCAGTCATCGTCAGTCTACGGCGAAACAGTCTTTGAAGTTATTACGTCTTAAAATCAGAAAAATTGTTTGTGGCGTATTGCTTTTAGCGGTTACAGATTGATTGGATTCTTGAGTGTTGTCTCTCTGTCTCGAGAAGTATTGAAGGCCTCCGTTTGGGGATAATAATAACAAATAATATACCGATAAACAGATAAACAAGTTAACGACGAATAAAGGTAGTTTAAACAAGGCAACGGGATAATAAACTTTTCTAATAGATATAACTATAAAAACAGTACAGATTTAACGAAAATTTACACAAGAAAAACACTGGGTACGTCACAAAAACCGGAACACATTAAGATTCGAACAGTATCTCCGTGCACGCTAGAGCCTCCGCTTCTTTGATCAATATTTTTTAATCGATTTGGACGCAGCCGTTCCTTCTAATCACACGTTCCGAATATTCTTTTGGAGAACGATCCTCCCGGAGTTGGAAAACCAGCAAGGGCCAGTCCTGTTCGAGCTGACCGTGCCAAAAATATTGACCCGATTCCTTTTAAAACAAACCCTGATTCATTTAACTCGCGGTGTTGTGTACGCTGCGTTCTAGTTTCGGGTTCGGCCGGCGGGGGGCGCGACGGCAGCCCTGTTTTACGAGAGGGTAAAAAAGCATCGTTGCCAGGTCGTAACAGAGTAATTGGAAAATAAATTCCTTATTGAAAGAGTGAAGAAGAATAGCCATTTTATTTAGTCAAATATTTCAGATATTTAGGAAATTAAACGTGTTATTATCGGCATTTTAATTCTTCAAAATTATTATTCAAAATTAGAAATACAAAATGCATGAATTTGATAATATATGTACACTCACCGACACAAAAAACAGGCACCTTAAAATTTTGATGTATTTTTATATTTTATATATTGTGTTTTAGTGGACCGATTTTGTTGATCTTTTAAGCAATTTATAGCTAAATTATTTGAATTTTCAATATCTCTTTCTAAATTAAAAATTAAAGTTTCTATATGACAATTATACGAGGGAAAACGAAATGTTGTTATTTTGGTAAAAGTTGTAAAAAAAGTTAAAGAAATGGTAAAGAAGTAAACCAAACTCCCTGTGGTAATAAAGCAGATAATTTGAAAATTATTTTATCATCTGTGTGCGTCTTTTCTCGATAGCATATTTTTTCGTCCATCTCAATAGTTTTATTTTTTTGGAGTTATTCGATTTTCAAGAACACATTAACATTTTTTCGTAATTTTTACATTAAAACCATGCCTTTGGTCCCAGTCAACATACCTATGAAATAGTGATGATTTATGTAATCTCACTGTTATTGAAAAATCCTACTATTATTGTACGTTGACTCTTGGGCAGTTACTTTAGCAGAGATGGTTTTAAGTCCAGAAGTTGTATCCACTATAGTTGCTTCAGTTGAAGATGATGATGATTGAATGATTGAGATGAAGATTATGTCGCTAACAGATTTAGGTGTGCACTAAGTACAGTGCAGACCAACTTACTTGGCTAAGACCCCAATTTACTAGGTCTGTTAACGAGGGTTAAAAGCAAAAGCATGGTTTCAACGTAAAAATTACGAAAAAATGTTACTGTCTTCTTTAAAGAGAGATCTCCAATAGCAAATATCACCAACAAAAATAAAGCTATTGAGATGAACTAAAAAACAAACTATCGAGAAAGGATGTACCTAGTGATTTTTAAATTCTTTATTGTCTTAAAATATTCCACAGAATGTTTCAAATTTTCTCCAAAATATCAACATTTTGTTTTCTCTCGTATAATAAACAGATCCGAACTTTCAGGTTTAATTTAGAAAGACATACTAAAAAGCAGGGTTGGAAAAAATCATGATTTTTTAAAAAAAAATCAAAAAAATAAGTTTTTTTTATTTAAATCGGATTTTTTTATTTAAATCAGATTTTTTTGATTTTAATTCAAAACAATATTTAAATCGGATTTCCAAATGACTAAGACTTATTTCCAATTAAAGTCCTATCCTAAATGGCTAAATCTTTATAACTCTGAGCGATACCGATAACATTGATAATTCTACGGCGCGTATCATTTTTCCATATCGGTCACCAATATATTCCTCAAAAAAAGTCGCTCACTTCAGATCAAAAGGATTTTTTTTCAAATGTCTCAAAGTATTAATTTTTGTCATTTTAACGGCTAGGCATAAAAGTAAAGCACTGTTACGCCTAAGCACAAAAGTACAAAAATAATATATTATTAATCTGATATTAGGTGTCAAATTCAACGAGTGTATATATCGTTTCTCGATTACTGTTTGTATTATTTGCAATGTTTGAAATTGATTAAAAAATTATTTGTAATGTTTTAAAAAAATACTGATTTATCCGGAGTAAAAATGTACTTTTTGTGCCTCCTTGTAACGTCGGAATAGTTTTAGGATGGTCCTTCAAATGTACAGCATCGTCAAAAAAAGTATAATTTCTACTCTTAATAAAACAATACACTACCTACTGTTCGGAAATAGTCTTACGTCGAGAATGAAATTAGTATTATCTAATGTCAAAGTGTAAAGTACTTACTGCAAATCAAAATGTCGGTAAGAATTTGGAAACATACCAACGTTTAAAAAAAAATATATAAAACAACATTTTCTGACAACGATTATAGATTTTCGGGAATAAAGATATAGTCTCTATCTCAGAAGAACCTAGTTCTGCACTAGTCTGCGAATGATATGTATTCGAACAGCGAATTTTTGTCACTTATACATAAATTTTAAAATAAATCCCTGCGTTTAGCGGTCTTATGGATTCACACGAATTACTTCAAAAATCGGTTCAACATTTAAATTGATGAATAGAAAAATAAAAATAATAAATAATTAATAATTTTTTTTTTAATTATTTTTATTTAGTTTAATAAAATCTACAATTATTTTTCAATTTATTATCTGTTATAGAAATATTTTTTATAGTTTTCTAGAACAGATTTTTATAACTTTTACAGTTATTTTTTGATTTATTATAAAGTTTCAATAAAATTAATTTTTTGATTTAAATCACATGATTAAAATTTAAAAAATCATTGATTTGAATCACGATTTAAATCATGCCAACCCTGCTAAAAAGTAAAATAATCTGGCTACATATTGCAAAAAAAATCATCAAAATAGACACACCAGAACAAAATATATTAAACTTTAAAATACATCTAAATTTTAAGGTGAAAATGTATATTATCAAAATTGGTTTTCTGGTTCTGCTATTTGTGACGACCAAGACTTAATTCAAATACATAGGGAATTGAGAGGAGGGGTCCAGTTGTGATACTATTTGACTCACCCCCCTCAACTCTTATGATGCGATTAGACTTGAGCACGTACGCACTGATCCTTCGCGAATGCCCAAGTGTAAACGGCTGTGCGCGCACGCTCACTCTAAATCTGTCTGTGCGCGAGCAGCCGCAAACGTGAGCCCTCTAGTGTGGGTTTTGGTCCATGCTCAAAGGGATTTTATGTGTGCGCGAACGCTCAGTTTGCACCGGCAATTTGTTTTGTCTGCATGCGTGCGTGCGTCTGTGATTTTTTTTTGTTTTATTTATTAAAATTATGGAGTAGTCTAATGAATATTCGTTATTATTAATTCAAGAATATGAAAAGTTACCGATATTATATGATGATATATAGGATGTTAAACATTCTTCGTATTATTCAAAATCCAAAAAAATACGCATGTCAAGACCTTGTAAATAAAATGAATATTGCACATAGCCCTCCGCAGACACTAAGTTGTTTAATAAATTATATCGACTTCTAAAAATTTGGGTTTGCCACCAGCGACGATGTTTTTGATTTTTCTTCTTTTTATTAGCTCATTTTCATTGTTAAGTTGTGCATAACAATGAATGCAATCGCAAATATTTCTTGGTCATCCATTATTTTCACCAACAACTCTGCTGTGCGTGCACAAATGGATCATTTCATTCGTCGAAAAATAAGTTTTTAATTAAACGGAGCCGAGAGCGCGAACGAATGCCGTGCGCGCACGCTCAGATCGTGCGTGCTCAAGTCTAAACGCATCATTAGTTTGTTATCATTAGTTATTTTTTAATTCACCACCCCAATTTTTTTTTTAATATGAACCTGCCTTATATGAAACATTGTTGAAAAATATGCTTTCTCTTGAAATTTTATACCAAGATCTTAAATGGAGCGATTAGTTTTCGGTCTTTAAAGTAACATCATTTTTAAAAACTAGAGACTTTTGTTTTATTTGATATTTTTGTGACAATCACAAATACATATCGGAGAAACCAATATTCCCTCTCCAGTCCTCAGATGTGTATTCGATATCATCCTGATACTTTTTAATTTGCCATCCAGTATAATAACTTAAGATTTAATATGATCAAAGTGTCTTAAGTTAGTCCATATCATTAAATAAGAAACTAATCATAAAAGATAAAAATACAAAATAAACATAACTTACGAGGATATGAAAGATGTTTTCTTTTAAAAATAGTTTTAAAATAATGCATGTATATAGTTTAAAAATACTGGATTCTACTGTATAATTTCTAACATTCCTAGCTAGTATTTTACAGATTTAATTTTGGAAATGCTTAAATTTATCGAAATTTATATTCAGTATTACAGGGTCGCTAATATTAATGGGAACGGTCGATTATTAGGAAAAATATATGAGGTTAAAAAAACAAAAAGTTAAATATAAAAGTTATAGGGTTTTTAAATATCTATTCGCAAGTAATACTTTTAAGTATACAGGGTCAGTTATAAAGTCGTGGCACATCAAAGTGTCATTTTTTTTAATGGAACCTTCTGTATATTATTGTATATTCCAATTCTAAGTAAAAATTGAAACACACAATATACCTCAAACCAACCATTTCCGAGTTATTGATTTTTGAAAATATCACTGATAGGGTATAATCAGTATTAAAATTTCGATGCATTTTTTTATGTATAACAATGCCATTCTGCAGAAACTGTGATTCTTAATAATATTTGACATTAGTTGTCAAGTTAGCATTTGTAGCTGTATAAAATGAGATTAAATGAAGTCTGGAAATTACAAAATTTTCGTTTAACATTTCAAAATCAAAACTTCATAACTTGGAAATGGTTGAATTTATGTACACTATGTACATAAATTGATGTGTATTACGATTATTGCTTAAAATTGAAGGAATAATTAAAATATCCAATAATATACTAGGGGTTGCATTTAAAAAAAAAAATTTTGATGTGCCACATCTTTATGACCGACCTTGTATACTTAAAGTTACTACTAGCTAATAGACATTTAAAAACCCTATAACTTTTGTATTTAACCTTTTGCCGTATCTTGTATATTTTACTCAATTATCGACCGTTCCCATACATATCAGCGACCCTGTATAGATAATCCTATTTGAACGAATAAATGTAGATCCGGCATCACCGCACAAAAATGGCAGGACATGCGGAAACTCGGCAGCTCGGAACACGCGCAGGAGAACATCTCCTGTTCCATCGTTACTCTGTGGGGTTATGCGGTGACGTCACGGCGCCCCTGTACAGGGTGAGAATGTGGGGATGTAGGTTATTGGGGTAAAGTTGGTTGGCCGGATAGTGGGCGAGACTCGATTGGTTGGGGCCGTTTTATCGAGAGACGCGTCACCTGAATAACGAGGGTGGAATGCCAAAGGGGTGAATAGTAGCGTTATTATGACTGGAATTTTTGCGGTGAGATGTCGAGACGATGAATAATGGAGCCAAGCGATATGATTATGGAGACTAGATAGATGGTCGTTTTGCGGCCCTGATCTATTTCTAGTAACCTGATTCAAGAGAGTGGCAGGGTAATATTAGAGGTATGAAATTTAACATACCGGATGGTACATCGGTGTTGGAAACATAGGAAATCCCATGCAAATTTTGAACTCTCTAAATATTGTCTTCACTGTTGATTTTACAGCGAAATCATTTTACAGCGAAATCATACATTGATTTACAGCGAAATCATACAAATAGGTTTATTAAAGGTCTGCGTATGCTGAATACACATGTCAAATTTGAACCATTTTCGAGAAGCCGTTTTTAACTAATTTAAGAAAAACTACATTTCTTTTTAAACTAAAACTGAACAGGTAACAATACGAAACCAGACAAATGTCAACATACCTTAAGTTATCAACCTATCATTGAATGCAATTTGTTGTGCTCTCTATATTACTATGTTATAGTACCTACCGTGTACCCGATATGCATTTTTCTAATTTAAAACTTGTTCAAACTAAACAAAAGCCTAAAGCTCCCAGTGCATCGATCTGTTCTGTAGGTACGGGGTTTACATCAGTTTTATTTGTTCAATATTTTTCCATGTAAATGGGAGATAATATTTGTAAACATTAAAAAATTAGGAAGAGAAACAATGAAAAATCAATAAAATCAAGCAACTCTTTTACCTATAACGACTGCACTGTCCTCCAAGCTCAGTCTACTGCCGTTTTAATCAATATTTCTTGAAAAAAAATAGACAACAGGTCACATCAATAAAAATTAGATAAATTTGCAAATAGCCTTGAAAATACTACCCACGTGGACTATCTACCGCTTGTGTATAGGTAGAATTTTTTAGAATTTAGAATGAGTGGGAGGGGGGTTAATCACTTCGACCTTACAGATCCATTGTGTCCCCCTTTCTTGAATCATAACTCATCATACAGTCCCAGGGCTTTGACAAAAGCCAGTATCTGGGACGGTTTTATAGAGGGTAGTTCTCCATCTCCAATATCAGTCGTACCAAAATTCATGGCACGAATGGTTGTCGTCTCGGCGCACTCAGTGATGAGGTGTACTGGTGTTTCACCATCTTCCCCACAGAATCTGCATTCGCCGTTTCTTCTTAGTTTCAATCTACTGAGGTGTTCATTGAGGAGACAGTGTCCTGTTAAAAACCCCGTGACAATCCGAAGATTGTTCTTACTCAGACCCAGGAAGATCTGTGATTTTCTTGATCATAAGCCCTCAGAAACTTCTTCGAGTGTCCTAGACCATTGCAAGATTTCCATTCCAGGTTGCGGATGGAATCTTCCAAGTTCTTGAGTTCCGCCTTGAGTTGGTTACCACTTGGAAAGCAGAACGGTTCTGGTCCAGTTAGTGGAGTGTTCGCTCCTTTCCTAGCTAGATTATTAGGTAGCGAACTATATAATATATTGCTGTTTATTTAAATGTTGGGTTTTGTAGTAAATTGATCATACTCCAATAATGAGTCCGCATTCTTAAAATTCCTTTCATAGACACAGAATAGACACAGACCTAAACGCCACTACACCAGCTATGATACTACAAAAAACCCTTTGTCTTTTTTATATATTATATTTTTCGACATATAAGTAATCTAAAGTAACTACCTTCATACAGAGTGATTCTTAACTAGGCAATGCAATCCCGCAAATGCGGGATCCCTCTGTGATTCCGCGGAATCAAATTTGCGGAATTTACCGTGCAGGATTTGCGGAATCGACACCAGAGGATTCCTCTTACGGTTTGGCCATTAAAAATAAGTGAAACAAACAGGTTAGTTATTAGATTTCTTTCTGGCGTGCTAAGTGAAGAAAAGCGTTTAACTAGTACTTGTGGACAATTTCGTCAAACAAACTGCCGGACTTAATTATCGGGGCAAGCAAAATTTTAGGGTAAATTTAAAGTTGAAGATCTCTTGAACTAAGAAATATTTTGGGATACGGTTTGGACCAGATTTTAGATGCATCTATTGTGATTAAGATACTATGTGATTTTTGAAAATATATTTAGCGAATTCTCTTATACAGGATGTTTTATAAGAGTGTGAAAATTTGGTCAAGAATCTTTTTTACCGCAAATTTACAGTTTTTAAAAAATCGAAATTTTTACCAAGTACGACTAATCTGTATTGAAATTAGAAAAAACAATTTGATCGGATTTTTTTGTTTTTTTTTGTTTTAAGGAACATACGACGTCTTTTCGAAAAATATGCATTTTTAGTCATACGATGGTCCTAAATGGTACAAAAAGTTTTGTACATTCTGCATATGCCAAAAAATTATTGATATAGAGTGTATCTAAAAGCAGATAACTAACACAAATTGAAAAAAAAACCTTCAACATCAGAATAATACTTTTATTTATAAAATAAGTAGATAAATTATAATAAAATTTAAGTTTATTTAATATTAAATATATTTTTTGATTGGATTGAGATTTTGGTGCGGGATGGCATTCCCTATTCTTAACCTATACGCATAAAATTGGGAAATTATTGCTGATGACAAATAATGACCAATAATGAAAAAAAGTTAGTAAAATATTTTTATTTACGGAGATAACAAACTATTTGAAATAAAAACAAAAAAAGTAAATTCCATTAAATTGAATTTGCATTTACTGATAAAGTTGATCAATTTTTGTGAAATAAAACTCATTATTTCAGAATCTAAAAATATTTACTAACATCTTTTTTTTTTCATTATTAGTCATTATTTGTCATCAGCAATAGTTTCCCAAGTTTATGCGTATAGGTTAAGAATAACCCTGTATTTACTAAGAAAAGGAAAGGAATTACTAGATTTTATTCTCCGACCTCCCAGTAGATTACATAAAAAGAATGTACAACTTTAAGAAACGCCTCACTGTAGTGTTGCGCAACAAAAAGAATTGTAAAAGAGAAACATTTACTCAGCTGTTAAAAGACCTTACCATAACGTGGTAAACCTATGCCTCGAAAACCAAAGCAGGAACAGATTTGGACCGAAAAATAAATACTCAGAATTAATAGGCACCTACTCCAACATCCTTTATGCAGAATATTAATAGCCATATTATGGCATAGTCAGTCAGCCTTAAGAGCGATCAACTCACTAACCATAAATTTGGTCAAAGTTGGTCAAATTTATTTGGTCAATCAAAGTTGGTCAAAGAATGCCTAGAGAAGCTGAACAAATTAACCAAAAAATAAAAATAAAGTCCTCTTACTCTGGATGCCAGCACACCAAGGAATAGAAGGGAATGAAAAGCAAACGATCTAGCTTGAAAAAGAGCGAAAACTCTACTAACTGGACCAGAACCGTTCTGCTTGCCAAGTGGAAACCAATTTAGAGTGGAACTCAAGAACCTGGAAGATTACATCCATAACCTAGAATGGTAGTCCTCCAACGGTATAAGGCACTCGAAGGAAATTTCTCATTACTTGCGATCGACAAAAATCAAAGCATTTGTTTGATTTAATTAAGAGCAATCTTCGGCTTATCACGGGGTTATTACCAGACACTGGCTGCGTGTATATCGGCAAATTGTAATCCGATTCTGTTTATCGGCTTGAAACACTTTTTGTTCAATTCCGTATCTATCGCCATTTTTCTAATACATGTAGGGTTTATTCTTTTAATTTCTAAATATTAAATAAGGATAGAATGTACGAAAAACAAAGATAAATATATAAGATATAAAATATATAAGAAACAGATATTTTGTGAGTTTTTGTAATATTTCGAGGTCGATAAGGTGATTATCACATCTGTTTAAGTCGATAACTCTTTTTGACTAAAATAAATAGGCCTTCAATTTTTCCAAAAACTATTTCTTCAAAAACCTCTTGACGTTGTTTTTCGTTTCATATTTTGTACCAAACTTAATGGTTGATCAAAATAAATGTCTTTATAATTAAAGCATATTTCATAGATTAAAGCAAACACAAGAATATTTAAAAAAATACTACGTTTTACTGCTATTAAAACAATTTTATTTTAATTATATTATGTCCAAATTTACTCTATACCATATGGTACGAATAATATGTACATAATACATAGCATGTATAGGAAAAATCTAGTATTTTAGTAAGTATATACCTAAAAGTTTCTTACGTTTCTAAACTATTAACACATTAGTTGTTTTGTATTGACAAACAATAAAATGCATTAGACTTTAGTTGTAAACCAACCGCCTTAGTTGAACAAATATTTTTTATTAACCACTCACTTCGAGCGATGCATTAATAATGTTAGTTAATCATAAAATTAATAATTCAATTTTTTCCTCCAACTCCTCAATTTTGTCAAAATATAGTAACATAATATAGCAATAATTGGTGCCTTTAAAACTAAACGAAAAGTAATAAAAAAATTAAATTAAAATTAAAAAACTTGTCATTGATATTATTTTACGATTTAGTCCTACATTACAGTGAAGAATATAAATTTTATTAGAAATTGTTTTGGTTAAATTTACTTTGTTTTAGTTAATCCTGTAGTATGAAAAATATGAGTTTTTTAAATCTTAAAAAAATCCTAGAAATGTATAATTTTGAAAATCTTGTATATTTACAAAAACCAGTTACATACTCGTAGATGCAATATAGTAAACATGTAAAATTAGATAATATTAATGGATCGGGGCTAGAAAATACAAAATTTAATATACAACGAAATCCTCAAATTGTCAAAACTAAAAATCTAAATTTTAAGAAGATAGGTATTTAGGATCCGAAAAATCCAAAAATCACTAAAATGTATTTACGAAACGGATTAAGTTCTTGAACTAACAAACTTGAACTAACGAAAGTAAAACCTTTTGAGGTTTAAACATTTTTAATGGTAAAATATTAGGATTATCATATCATCTATACTAGACAGAATTAGCAACGAGAAATGGACTCTACATAGACAATAGTGGATAGAGTCGAGCAGAGGGGCCTTAAGTGATTTGGACATCTGCTGAGCATGGAAAATCAAAGATGGCTCTACCTTATCTACAGTTGGCCCCTTAAAAAAATGACTTGCAAGAACCTTGCGGCAAGCCCAAATCAAATCTGGATCCTGCAAGATCAGGACTACGTATGAACTGCTAGGACACGATCAAGATTAGGGGAGTCTTGGTCTTGCATTTGCTCATCATTATTGCAAAGGATTGGAACACGTTCATAAACGTAGTACATACCAAAATGTAAAATTGACTTCGACATCATTGGATGCTATTCGGCTCTAATTCCGTTCAGTTTCGAAAATTTTTCAAGATGTGGAGTAAAAAGAGTGTTTTGAAAGATGTTCGTATGTTGAACATCTTTCAAAACACAAAACACACTTAGATCCATTTTATCACATACTAAACCAATGAATACAGAACAACAAACAAAAAATGTAATATATCAAATACCCTGTGAATGCGATAAATTTTACATTGCTGAAACATCTAGTGGAGTAAAAAGAGTGTTTTGAAAGATGTTCGTATGTTGAACATCTTTCAAAACACAAATACACTTAGATCCATTTTATCACATACTAAACCAATGAATACAGAACAACAAACAAAAAATGAAATATACCGAATACCCTGTGAATGCGATAAATTTTACATTGGTGAAACATCTAGAACCTTAAATGTTAGAATTAAAGAACATAAAGATTACTTCAGAAAGGGAGATTTTCACAAATCTAAGATTTGTCAGCATTCTTGGGACACAGGGCACAGAATAAATTTTAATAACGCCAAAATTATAATGAAAGAAGCGATAGCCTCTAAAGGAAAATTAAAAGAGGCTTTTTTAATTCAATCTAAAAATAAATGTATTGCTCATGGATCTCTAGATGTTAGTAATGTATGGCAATCGCTTCTTTGATTTTAAATAACAATAGATACAAGATAAATAAACATAACATTTAGAATTAGAATTAGAATGAGTGGGAGGGGGGTTAATCACTTCGACCTTACAGATCCATTGTGTCCCCCTTTCTTGAATCATAACTCATCATACAGTCCCAGGGCTTTGACAACAGCCAGTATCTGGGACGGTTTTATAGAGGGTAGTTCTCCATCTCCAATATCAGTCGTACCAAAATTCATGGCACGAATGGTTGTCGTCTCGGCGCACTCAGTGATGAGGTGTACTGGTGTTTCACCATCTTCCCCACAGAATCTGCATTCGCCGTTTCTTCTTAGTTTCAATCTACTGAGGTGTTCATTGAGGAGACAGTGTCCTGTTAAAAACCCCGTGACAATCCGAAGATTGTTCTTACTCAGACCCAGGAAGATCTGTGATTTTTCTTGATTAAACATAACATACATAAAACTTAAAAATAATCATACAGAAAGTTTAGGGCTTTTTGGTTTTACCTTATTAAGTAATGGTTATCAGGTAGTAATTGTTAATTTTGAAGTTTAAATATCAAGTTAAAAATGTCATTTTAACAGATCGTCAACGGTTTCTTGTAGACATATCTGTTTTAAAAAAGTAAAGTGTTCTCGAATAGTTGAATTTAAATATTTTAAATAGTTTTTTCTTTATTCTTTGTATTTTTTTGCTCCCGACGACGGAAAGAGATAACTTTCCGAAACATTAAGCATTTTTTTTCTTTGTTAGGCAAATTTGTATTACTGTAAACATAACTTCTGACAAGCAGCGTCCGTTTAGGTTTAACGCAGAAGTGTTTACAAAAAATAATTATTTTATTTTGTAGATTTTCTTGCAGTGTAGTGGCGAAATACCCATAAAGGATTTTTTTTGGAAAGATGTGGAGTGATAAAGAAAATGTACTGATGGCAAGTACAGGAATATAATTTTTCAAAAAAAGAAAGAAATACAGTGCACTAACGGTGGTAGGTAACATACAGTTTAAAATTAGAAATATTTATTGTGGTAGTAATTTCTTAGCGTTACTGTTAGATAATATGTAAATGCATAATGAAAAAAATCAATACAAGAAAGGCCTAAACGGTACAAGATCTTAGAAGCTACTGAACAGTAAATAAAAATATGTTATATGTAAATATATGTATTGTCAAAAATACTCCAAGTCTTTTGCTAGCGCCAGCTCTTTTGCATTGCCTTCTATGAGGTGGCCGCTCGCTGATCGCTGTATTTATATAAATGTATACATATTTTGTGTAAATAAATAAATCACATTGAGGTTTTATTTGTAAAAATACCAACTTAAATAACACCCAAGTAGAAAAAACCCCTGCTCGCAAAATTTATTTTCGATGTCTTAATGAGTTAAATGGTCATTACCCTTCGCCCTAAAAAGGTTGTTTATATCAGAAATACTCTCCCTTTGCAGTGTCGTTAAACTTGTCCTCACACTTTCAATTAAGGTTTCGCCAAAATTACATTTGCTTAATTATCAAATTTGATCTTGATAGTTAATTGCGTGTTTAATGATGTGACTGTTACAGACACAACACCGATAATTTCTGATGCCTAAGCAACGTTTCGGTTTATTAGACATTATTTTTTGTTATTGAAAAGGTCGAGGACCTTAGAAGGCCTTGTTTCATAATGTTTAATCATCTAACTACCCCCACGCAGGACAATAGCCTTAAGACTTAATCTATTAACCCATGCTGGACAAGTACTATACTGCATGAGTCAACCATTTATTTACTATAGCCGACCAATGTCACGCAATCACAGAAGAATAGAATATGTTGCTTGAAACCTAAAATTATTGGAAACCTATCTCTGAAATAAACACTTCTAAATAGGATTAACAACGAAAGCCAAAGCCTAAGTTTAAAATTAATATTAGAAAAACTAAATTTATGGTTGTTAGTAGAAACAACATTCCGCACATCAGAATTCACTTAAACGGAGAGGTCATCAACAAGACCACATAATTTAAATACTTGGGATGCATGATTAACCAAACGTGGGATCCAGATCAGAAGATAAAATGTAGGATCGAACAAGCAAGAACAACTTTTCTAAAACTCCGACGGTTTCTCACAGACCATATCATGGTCATGAATAGACTTGAACTTCGGCGTTAGATACAAAATGGTGAAGTGTTATGTCTGGTCCGTTTTGCTATATGGCGTGGAAGCATGGATACTGAAAGCAACAATAATAAATAGAATCGAAGCCTTCGAAATGTGGACGCTACGACGAATGCTAACAAAGAGTTTCTTAGAAGAACTACCTAAACGAAGTTTTACACACATGTTTTACGTAAAAAAAGTTCTAGCTTTTTATATAATTTATAGAAATAATTGCTGTATCTATAAGGGTAAAAGAAGTACCACCAGTTGTACTCTCCATCCTAACGAAGACCTTAGTATCCTTTCAGGGTTGTTAAGGAATTTTTTACAATCGCCATTCGCTTTTCCATTAAAATGTGTGTAAATGTACCAGATTTCAGGAAAACGGTTTACCAATGTTCTCAAAAATAAACGAAATATCTTATTTTTATTTAGCCTTTCGAGGGCTGTAACTTCTTCGGGAAACATTTCAGGGCATATATTTATAGAAACTTTTTTTTTATTTTTATCTGTTGAATCGCCCACCAAAGTTAGATACACTATTTTTTGTCACCCTGTATATTTGATTATTTTAAATGACATAATCTACTGTTAAGATAGAATGTAAATACACCGTTTTTCAGTTTTATTTAAACCAATTATTAAAAATGTTTGTTAGGTTGACCCTATCCCCCTGTCAACCCTGCATATAACGCGTGTTTTTTAAAAGTGGCTCATCCCTATAACTTTTTTATTCTTATTCCTTTAGATAATAAAATGAAATTTGGTATGCTAATATATGACACAAATCGGAATTGATTGACGTATTCAACTTTTTCACCGGAAATAATTACAACTTTTCATTTTTTAATTGTACACTCAGTATTATTCACTCCATAAGATAAAAAATGACATTCTGAATTCATATGTCAACTTTTGACATTTTTACTCATTTAAAAAAAAAGCATATAAATTTCAATCTAGAGTGCCATGGGGCTGGTAAAACCATTAATTTTTAATCAAGGCACTTTGGAAAAATAGATTTGATCGTCTAATGTTTTTCTTGTCTTTTCCTGGTCGATTAAAAGATGCTATGATTAATAATACGATAATATTAATCATAACTCACTTTTTTTAAATTGAACGAAGGTGGCTCATTAGCATATTTGAAAAATGCATTTTTACGCCATAATTTGGTACCACACACTTGGTATTTCGAGTCAAATTGTCGTTGTGAACTGCATCTTGCAATTTCTAATAAACCATATTCGAAAATGTCAAAAGTTGACATATTATGATATGTAATTTCATGCAGAGTGTCATTGTCTATCGAAGAAACTAAAAAATACCGAAAATTTGTAGTCATTACCACAACAGAAAGTGGCCGAGAACAAATGAATACGTCAATCAATCCTGATTTATGTCATATACTAACGTACCAAATCTCGTTTTTTATCTACAAAAATAAAAAAGTTATAGGGGTAGCCCACTTTTGAGAAACATACGGTATATTAGCTCTATATTTTTCTAGAATTTTACTGTTTCTTATTATGCCATGGCTGTAGCTTTTCAAAACACGGCTTTTTCATATAATCTACACGTCTTTATTTGATACCGCAAGTTGGTAACTCTGGCACACAATTAATTTTAGGATTTTCGACAAGCAAAAACTAACAGGGTTAGCTAATTTTAGCTGCAACTAATAATTTTTTTGCAGACATTGTACAGCTTTATTGGTCAGATCAATTTTTGATACGAGTAAAACGTCACTAATATGTTTGCATCCCTAGATTCTAAACCCAACATTGTTCAATTATTTGCATTTAAAAAAAACATCAAAACTGGTCTTCTACAATTTCATCATAAAAAAGTGCACGTTACAACGAACACGGAAAATAATAAAAGGTTCGATCATTTTTATTCATTCGTCTACAGGCCGCCTATCTACCTGATCTCTGGCTCTTTTCTTAACCAAAAACCTAACTGTACACCCGACATACGATCCGACATCTGGTGGAAACGCAACACGAGGAGCCCACCTGAAGATGGGGGCGTGAGAGTTTGATAGAGGAGGAAGAGGAGGAATCTGAAAAGACGTAGACGTTACTTATTGTCTCCCGTCAAATATTTAACGTGTACAAAAGGTCTATGAACCGGGCGGCAATTCAATATCTCTATATAGGAAAGCCTTACGCAAAATTGCTTGCAAAGAATGATTCTAGTGTACTGAATCAGAATCGCTTATTTAGAATAATCGGCCGTAATTCACGGCGGTTTAAAAAACGTCTGTTAATATTCTGTTTCTTTTGCGCATTATGATAATAAATTCTATAACACTGACTACTTTTGCTAATTAAGGCTGGCTGATATATTGAGCTAAGCCAGTTATTAACAAGATAACGTGTTAATAATGTAATGTTGTTACTATGTTGGCTAACAAGGTATTGACTGGCCTTATATAGAAACTCGTTAAACAACCCTAGAGTTCCCAAATGAAAAACGAGTACGACGCGATATCCCCAAAGCTCTTTACAGCAACACCAGAAGAAATATTCTGTCAACTAGACTGGACCAGCAAAAGGATTAAAAATAGATGGAGAATATTTTAACTTCTAATTAACCATCGAATATCTTAACCCACGAATATCGTAACCAATGACATAGTCCTAATTACCAATAGCTCTGAAGAACTACAACCACAAACTAACGAACTAAATACAACCAGCAATAAAGTGGACTTCAAAATGAACTTAGCAAAAACTAAAGTAATGTACAGTGAAGTAATAGACAGAAAATTCATTCTAAAAAATAACACAACACTGGAAATAGTATAAGAATATATAAAAGGTGGCGCACCTCATTCGAAAACGGAAAGATATAGAAACAAAAATTTTTATGGGTATATGTAGAGAGGCAATATCGATAATTTAAAATTATTTTCAAATGTACAGGGTGTGTCAAAGCTAAGATCCATACCAAAGTTATATTTTTTCTTAGGGAACACCCAGTGTTTTATTTCGTTTTTGGATTTATGGGCATAAAATAAAACATTTAATATAGGGGTTTAATATGTTTAAATGCTCTGGTTTTTTAGATATTCAAAGATATTTAAATATGCATGCTATAATAAAAAAGTTTGTCAACACCCTGTAGATTAATTTTCAGAGTTAATCCTTGTGCTTACTTTGAAGCCAGAGAAATAAACTTAACTAAAAAATGTTATTGCTTCTTTAAATTTATACAGGGGTATCAAAAATTGCTGGTCTATTTTAAATGTTTATTTTACATAAAAACTTCGTTATTTCAAATAAAACACTATGCATTTTTTAAATGAATCGAAGCATATTCAAATGCTCTTTCAAACTATATTAGTGTTTCCTATACCTATCTGGCTCAGATTTTGAATAAAAAGCGATTTTTCAATAAAATAGCAATCAAGATGGCTGGTGTCGCCCTGGCAATTTGCTAGTGACAGTTAGTAGCTATTTTCAAAGTCGACATTAGTTTATGGACTTTATTTAAATTTAAAACAGTTTACTTTTATTTAATTTACCTACAATAGTTTAATAAGTAAGTATTTATTATTTTATCAAGAAAAATAAAGAAGTAGTTCTTTGACTTATATTACGATGACTTGTAGATATACTAGATTTTCTATAAAAGAACCAATTAAGGCAAATTAATTTTCTTCACTTCCAGGGACAGGTTTATGCCTAATAGGTTTTTCATATGCCACACTATCAGCTCTGCGAAATAGGAAAAGTAGTTTTTCAGAGGAACCCCATACAGCACGTCCAAATGAAATTACGTTTCTACAAGGGAGACACATGAGAAACAAAATATGTTAAAGTGAACCTAAGTGTTCATCTAGTTCTGACATATACATATGAGATACACGCAGGTTTATATTGATAGAATTGTGATACAGTGTTTACTAGTTGTATTCCGTATGCACTCAAGATTCTAAAGAGTTTTTTGTAACGTAACAAATAATTATTAAAATGATGAAATCTGACGTCGGTATATGAGACATACAATGTATAAGTTATATGTATGTGTGATACTTTGTATCATAGTTGTGCCTATAGTACACACCTTGTAAAAATGTGACGTAAACACATAATATAAATATCTATATAGACACTTTTTAATAGTGTACTGTTGTGTCTACATTCTAGCATGAAATGAAGGTGTACGCACGCGCGGATAGCCTCAGCGTAGATACACCGACCAGTGCCTTCTATTAAAAGATCAGCCTACGGGCGAGATTTATGACGTCACGCTAGTTAGATATAACGGATTAATAAATATGTTGTAGAATACATGGAAAACATAATTATTCCTCAGATTTTTGGTTTGTATTTTAAAAATGATATATCTTAAATGAAATATACATAATATACAGTTAATAACTACAACATATATACCTATTTATAGTAATAAATACTTTGGCAAATAAACTATGAACCATACAAATGCAGCAAATGTTTTACAATGTACAAATAATGTATAGGTACATAAGATAATGGGTAAAATGTAAATATATTTTAAATTTTGGGGTTTGAAAATCGATCTAATTTAACAAAAAACATTTAATATCTACTAATAGTGATGTATTATTATTTGCATTCACAAAATTTATATGTATATTTTGCAAGTATGTATGTTCGAAAAATTATATTTACAAATAATACAATATTATCTAAAAAAAGGCGTCAGCGATGGTTATGAAATGAAGATCGCTGGCATTTTATATGTTAAATTATTCTAAAATTTTGATTTTCTTGGGATTTTTAGGTCGGGAAAAACGCTGATTAAGTTTTCATTTGGGTTTTCATTATTTTTTATTTGGTTTAAAAAAACGTTTCGGCTAACTATAGCCTTCACAGTGTTGTGTCATATGAGAAAAATAGTGTCGAATATAATCCAAAAATTACATATACAATATAATTCACACCTCATAATGTTTACTGCAATTAATAAACTAATATAAACTTATCAAAAGATGACCACATATTTTTTAAAATTATTATTCTTAACACTAAAATTATCTACATTGACTATGGAGTACGCAGTAAACATTATGTGCGTGGTGTGAATATTTTATATGCAATTTTTTGGATTATATTCGACACTATTTTTTTCATATGACACAACACTGATGGAGGCTATAATGTTAGCCGAACCGTTTTTTTTAAACCAAATAAAAATAATGAAAACCCAAATGAAAATTCAATCAGCGTTTTTCCCGAACCTAAATTCCAAGAAAATAAAAAAATTTAGAATATTTAGAATCAAGGTTCAAGAATATCAAATTTTCCAAGATTGTAAAATTCTAGTTAATTATTTTATGTGTACAGTTATTTAGGGAATGTCATCGATGTTCATTTCCAAGCCAACTAGACGCCGATTTTTTTCGATGATACGGTATAATTCTTACGTAAAATGTAAATAACATTAGACCAATTAAAACAAAGAAATATGAATTTCTTAGTATTTTTAGTAACACCTTTATTCTTAAAACTTAATTTTGTATTATGCAAATATACCAATTTTATTGTTATTTTATTCATATTGTATTCAGCCATCACTTAAATATTTGATATTAATTTGGTATTATAAATAATCAATACTATTCATTAAAAATTACTGAACAAATATATGTTATGCTTAACATACATTATATATTATCAAACAAAAACACATTCTTCTTTTAAACTGTATCAGTCTTGTCTTTTTAAAATTTGAACTCAAAATAATAATCTTTTTTCATGATCTCTAATACACATATTCTTTATTTTTCCTAGATCATAATACCTACTTACGTGTTTGAATCTATCGAAGCTGAACCAGCAACACTTGGAGTGGAGATTCCACAATATGAATAAAATAAACATAATTGTCCAGTTTTCATTAATACCATCATGGGAGAATATTATTTTTAAATTTATTAAAGATATTTTCAATAAAATTCTCTTGATTTATAACTCGTACCCACTTTTCTTGCTCTTCCGGACACTTTAGGCTGCCTAGTATAATAACTATCCTTAGTAACTATCCTTTCCACCAGGAACACAACAAAGATGAGGCATAGCACCAATAACACACTCCACTTAAGCTTTATTGATGAATTGTTAGAGTCTTAAAAAACACACACAAAAATCACGATAAGTAAAAAATGTATGGGCACTTTTAGGTTAAATCACTTGCACAACGTGTAATTTTTAAAATTTCTATTTTTTTATGCGAAACCGAGAGTGACCATATATCTGGTAGTAGTTTATGTCACTTCAACACCAAAATAATTAGTTTTTTGCACTACAATAATAAATAATACCAAAAATCAAAGAGTTAAAACCAAAAATCAACCGACAAAATATGAAACGGAATCTAACCCAATATCTAAGTATGTACAGCTGATGAAGTAAACAAAAGTCCGCCCGTAGGCTGATCTTTTAATAGAAGGCACTGCACCGACCAAGTGTATCTTATGTGTCCTCTCTCCTTCCTCCTTTCTAGGAGTGGTATGGGTTAGCAGCCATTATTGTTTTATCATTCGGAAGCTCTATATAAATGTTCTGTTTATGTGTAGTTTAAAAGAGATTTTAAGGTAAGCACAAGTTTTTAATTACCTTATTACACCTTCCTAAGAGTATTATTAATATTATAGCAGCGACTCGATACCTAATTTACCAAATTTTGACACCAATGAATGAAAACTCCAAATATTCTCGTATAATGATAAAGAGGTTAGCTCTGCAATATAATTTTTTTTTAATTTGGAAATAATAAAAATCTAAATGGACCAGAGAAAGAAAGATTTAAACACTTCAAAGAACTTCTTACACTGATATTCGGTAAGTTATTGATGGATCAATATACAGGTATGTTTAATATTCAATAATCAGTTTCATATAAAATTTAAGGGTGAGATTGTTAATCTGGAAATAAAATACAACAAAGTCCAACAGAGTGCTCGTTGAATGAGTATGCTAACAAATCAACTGCTTGGAGGGAAAAGAGGAGAAAAAAATGACTAAACGAGGTCCACCAAATCGTGGCGATATACCAGTGTTTACCCTTTTAGTATGTTTTTATACTAGATACTTATATTTTTAATACATTTTGATACAAATTCTGTTCTTTTACAGTGTTTTCTTAGTTCTGGTTTCTGCAGTGTAAATAATTATTATTATTGTGTTATTTGCGCTATTGCGTTTCATGATATAAAGAAATATAAGAATGTTATTTTTTAATCCATTTTATGGAAGAAAAATGGTACAATTTTAAGGCTACTTCTCTTGAACTTACGATCGAGATACTTTTGGAAAATACAAAGTTTTGCCTTCCTAATTTTCGTTCTATAGAGATATAATTGGTATCATTGAATAAATATTTCTTAAAAAGAACGAAAAGTTAGGCACCAAAACTTGTATTATTTCCTAAATTCGTTCATAAGAAGTAGTTTTATCTAGCACAAGATGTATATATGAAGCAAAATACATACATATACACGCGGTAGTCACAACTACAATGTGTAAACAGAGTTTAAACGTAATACACAAGCACTGTGTATCCTACGGCACACTGTGTATCCCTTACTTTGTGTATACGTAAATGCTATACTGTGGCTACATTGTGAGGCGGACGTTTAACCTTTCTGCATACGTGTTGAACTACAATGTGTAAACGTAGCATATTTACATCGGGGGAATTGTGTCACCCTGTGTCTACATCTAATAATGTAAACACATCGTAAATGTGATTTCATGTGCTGTATGGGACGCTTGTCAAGAAAATTCCTATTTGTGCATACTTTGAGCCTACAACTTTCCAGGCCAAAAAGCAATTGTCCTCACAAAATACAATCACTAGTAACATATCCATTCTCTCCGCCAGCAGATACTGCTTCATTTTTCTTGATAAAATAATAAATAGTTACTTATTACCGTATTGTACGTAAATTAAATAAAAATAACCTGTTAGAAATTTAAATAAAGTCCATAAACTTATGTCCATTTTGAAAATATCTACTAAGTGTATTTACTATTTATTGAAAAATCGCTTTTTATGCAAAATCTGAGCCTGATAGGTATAGGAAACCCTAATATAGTTTAAAACAGTTACGGGCGGATACAGGAATTTATTTTAGGGGGGGCCAAATCAAAAATAATGTAAAATCTGCCTTTTAGGGCGTCATTTTTAAACCAAAAGGCTAATATTTAACCAAACTTACAGATTTTACTTGTTTAAACTGCTTCGACTTGTTTAAAAAAATACATAGTGTTGCATTTGAAATAACGAAGTTTTTATGTAAAATTAATATTTAAACCAGCAATTTTTGATACCCCAGTATACATTTAAAAAAGCAATTACATTTTTTAGTAAAGTTAATTTCTCTCGCTTGAAAGTCAGCGCAAGAATTAATTCTGAAAAGTAATGTACAAGGTGTTAACAAACTTTTTTACTATAGCATGCATATTTAAATATTCTTAAATATCTCAAAAACTAAAGATTTTAGACATATTAAACCCTTATAATAAAAGCCTTATTTTATGTCCAAAAGTAAAAGCGCTGTTATTTTGAAGAAATACGCCCATTCTTGCAAAATTGCGAGTAACCAGCTAGTTTATATTAGGTTAGGTTTAGGTTAGTATAAATATGCAAATTATTTACAAAATCTAGATTAAGCGGATATTTTATGTCAGTTTACAAAGATAGCTACCAGTTTAGATACTTACCAGGTAGTTTACAAAATTTATTTCACTTCTTGTTGTAGAGTCTTTGGGTAGGTAGATTATGTAAACAATGTCTATACCTGTCTATGCGTCTATGTGGCGGATTCATGTCTCCAAAAAATCCTATGTGGGTATTTCGCCACTGCACTGCAAGAAAATCTACAAAATAAAATATTTATTTTTTTGTAAACACTTCTGCGTTAAATCCAAACGGACACTACTTGTCAGAAGTTATGTTTACAGTTATACAAATTTGCCTAACAAAGAAAAAAATGCTTAACGTTTCGGAAAGTTTATCTCTTTCCCTCGTCGGAAGCAAAAAAATACAAAGAATAAAGAAAAAAACTATTTAAAATATTTAAATTCAACTATTCGAGAACGCTTTACTTTATCTTTATTTTTTATTATTTTTTTACACTTTATCTGTTTTAAAAAAGTAAAATGTTCTCAAATAGTTAAATTTAAATATTTTAAATAGTTTTTTTCTTTATTCTTTGTATTTTTTTTGCTTCCGACGATGGAAAGAGATAAACTTTCCGAAACGTCATGCATTTTTTTCTTTGTTAGGCAAATTTGTATAACTGTAAACATAACTTCTGATAAGTAGTGTCCGTTTGGGTTTAACGCAGAAGTGTTTACAAAAAATAACTATTTTATTTTGCAGATTGTCTTGCAGTGCAGTGGCGAAATACCCACATAGGATTTTTTTAGAGATATGTAAACAATCTTAGATAGGTAGATTATTATAAAACTAAATAAATTCACTGAGGTACTTGTTGAATCTGATAATCATCATCTGATGATTACCAGATTATCAACTCTTCCTTACGACCATTAGCACTTCTTGGGTTGGATTTACTATTACTAACTCAGGTTTTCTGCTATTTTTGCAGTTTTTTGAGAAACAATTTATACAAACTTGAGCTACTTCAGTGATGATGTCTTGATTACTTCGCATTCCCGAAAATGTCAGTGGAATAAAATTACAAAATTTACAATAATACAATTTGGGACATCATGTCATGGTAATAGCATAAGATAGTCTGCATCAGTAGTTTCTTAAAAATTGCAATATAACAGAAAACCGTATAGTATAGTAGGTAAAAACCACATAAATATGTATACTAGCATAAGTAATCTGTAGAAAATAAATACATAACTTCATATATACACCTGCAAGTAATGTAGAGTTATGTTCTGTTTAGTTTATAAACTAACAATCTTGCTATTTTAAATGACTTAAAAAAATGACTTAAAGGATTATTAGTCAAAATCAGATATGGTTAATATAAAATATTATTAAAATAACTGGTTAATATTAAAACAATAAACAAAATCCTAACATTAATGTTAAATAACGAAAATATATTTTTCAAACTAGCAGTAAACTAGCTTCTGATTATCCGCTATTTTGCAAAAACTGAGAGATTCTTTAAAAATATCAGTGTTTCTAGTTAGTTTGTAAAATAGTAGATTAGTTTTAATTCCTGCCCCCAAGTGTGTCCATTGTCCTACCATATACAATATGATCGAAAAAAATGCGTCAGCCATGGCTATAAAATGAAGTCACTGTCATTTTATATTTAAAATTATATAGGAAATGTAATCGATCGTCATTTCTAAGACAACTGCACGCCGTTTTTTTCGATCATATGGTATAAAAATAACTATTCTTCAAGACCACCTAGATGAGAATTTCAGAAACATATTGGTGCAGATGTAACAAATCTTATATATTAAAAATACGTTTTATATATATTTTAATGATATTTTACTTGTTCAACAACCGCTTAAAAGGAACGGTTTATTTCCACAATCGTAGAGGATAAAGAATGAACTTGCCTTTAGTTAAGTATGTCAGTTATTTCAAATTTTCCATTAGAGTTCAAAGTTCTTTCATAAACACAATATACTTTTTAAGAAACACTTGATTTTATGGCACTATTTTGATTTGTTTATAAATTGTTTGGTATTTATATCTATATAATAACAAAATGCAGAATTCAGTTATTTTTTGGTATTATGTCATTTATAATAATCTACCTATAGTTTCATTTTCGTTATATATCATATTTTACTGTTTTTTAAGTACATTATTCGAGCATATTTTATTAACATCAATAAATAAAAATGTAACTGTACAATATTTTAACTTTGACGGGAATAGTTGTATTTTGTACTGTAAAGATGGCTGCTTTACAGTTATATACATATTTAATGTATCTAATATTATGTTAATATGTTATGAATCCATAAGATAAAATATTTAGTATGTTATCCTATGATTAAAACGTAAACATCTTTTTTGACTGTCGTTTTAGTAATTATATTATTGATTATATTTAATGTTGGTAAATATTAGGCAAATAAACCAATAATAGTGATGAACAAATGCAAGATCAATGCCAATATTCCCTTGGTCTTGGTCTTGCAGTTAAAAGTAGTCTACGTCTTGAATCTTGGTCTTGCAAGATTCTGTCTTGGTCCTGCTGGAAGCCCCTTGCAAGTCTCGCATTTTTTAATATTTTAATATTTGTATAACGAAAATTTTTATTTTTCAGTATATTATATTGAATCAGCATTTCTTTCTCTAACATTTTATGTCATAATAGTAAAAAACACTATTTACAATAAATTAAAACAATAATTTTGAACAAATAAGTCATTTCCTATATCATATAGACGTGAAAAAAATGCAAGACCGCAATGCTTGGTTTGGATCTTGCAAGTCTTGCACTGGTCGGTCTTGGTCTCTGCGAGGCGATCAAACGCTAGTCTAGGTCTAGGAAACGCTAGTCTAATGGTCTTGGTTTTGCACAAAAGGCAAGACCAGTCTCGCTCATCACTAACCAATAACCAAGCCAATTTAGCCAATTATATTTGTATTTTCTTTTTTATACAGGGTCCGGCAATAGTGGGTCGGGTATCTGTAGCTCCTAGAATAAAAATTTTGGGAATTTTGGTTAAGTGTAAAAAGTACGTAAAAAGATATATTTCCGGAAAATATTTTAACTTCTATAGGGTGGCTCAAAAAAGTGTGAGTGGATCGGGATGATTTTGTTTAAATGGAACACCCTGTATATTACTGCATTTTTGGCCTGCTTTCAGATGACTTTACATAATCCTAAGGTATGAATAAATATATTTCGATAGTTTCAGTGATATTAATAATAATTTTTCAACCTACATTAAAAAAATATTACAAATACAAGAACTGTCCTGAAATCAAAGCAATATTAGGTAGTCACTTTAGCTGATCTATACTTAACTTTGCTATAAATATCGTAATCTTAAATCATACAAGATGTTCAAAATTCTACGCCAAACTTTCTAAAATATAAAGTAATTTTTCTTTGTTTTTTTTAAATAGAACACCCTGTATATTATTATATATATAATAGAACATCCTGTATGATATGCAATATGCAATTACCATATTTATAGCAAAGTAAGTACAGACCATCTAAAGTAAATATCTAATATAGTTTTGATTTCAGGACAGTTCTTGTATTTTTAATAATTTTTTAAAAAAGGCTGAAAATATATATTTTTTATTTATTTATTAATATCTCTGAAACTCATATCTTAGGATTATGTAAAATGCAGTAATATACAGGGTGTTCCATTTAAAAAAAAATTCTTCCCGATCCACTCACACTTTTTTGAGCCACCCTATAGAAGTTAAAATATTTTCCTGGAATACATCCTAAAACATACTTTAGGTCTCCACTTAAACAAAATTCTTAAGTTTGTTATTCTAGGAGTTACAGATGCCCGACGCACTATTGCAGGTCCCTGTATATACCATTTTCCGGATTTTTTGCAGTGTATACAATAACGCCACATCCGTTAATAAACAAACCCGCAGGGGGTTGTTGAAATCCACACCCTTTGCGTGCCGCCCCCCATATTTTGCGGCGAAAAATACAGAAGAAAAATGGATCCGATAAGAAAATGCGTGTGTCAACTTGCGGGGGCGTCGAACCTAAAACCTAACGACTAGTAAAATGGCGATGGAAATAGAAAAAAGCCTCAGAGAGAACTTTGGTATAGACAGCGCTGTTTCCTGTAAAATATAAGGAACAATTTCAGAACAATCAACAGTGATTGGAAAATGATGGAAAACGAATTTAAATATCGTTAAAAAATTAATCATATTGTAACATTTTTAAAACACGTTACCTACATTATTTTTCAATAACTAAGGTAAATTTTAAATAGGTGCAATTGTTTTTTATCTGATCCAACCCTGGTCGGGTTCTGTAGGTTCCTTGAGTTCGAGTTGGCTTCACTCAAATGACTAAAAAATACAAGGACTCGTAATGCGCATATACAGGCTGGAGAAAAATTTGTGATGTTAGACGCCATTTTTTTGGAGACAACAGATGACCAACCAGCAACAATTTTAGCGATTATTAATAGTTCTTTGTGTGTAGTGAACTTTATATATAAACTTTATTATAATGATGATTTGTTCAGCTTTTAAGTGTAAAAGCCACAAAGATAAGAAAGAGCCAGGAATTACTTTTATAGTTATTTTTTATACAAGACGATAAAATGATATTTTATCGTCGACCGAAAAGATTAATTCACGGACGATGAAATCGCGAGTGAATTAATTTCGGGAGACGATAATGCAATTTTATCGTCGCGTATAAAACAATATTTTTTTCCATAGTGAGTTACGTTTTAAAAAATATTCAGTAATTATTATTTCAAGGTATTTATTACGAGTAGAAAAAATATTGTGCTGGGTTGGCGTTGGTTTCTATGTAATTTGACAAATAGATAAAGCTGTCTCTTTAGTTGTCAGTTTTGAGTCAATATTTTTTAATTCTCTTTCGTGTCGATTGCTGATTGAATTGGAGCCAGAAATGGCTCAAAAGGAAATAAGTAAATTACCAACAGATATTCAGGCTGAGGCGACAAACGCCATATCCAAACTACTTCCATTTAAATCCGGAATAACTTATGAAAAGGAATACAAAAATTTTCAAATATGGAAGCAATTAAAAAAAGTGCGAGAAGAAATAAAGTTTTTAACCTATTTTCGCTGTTAAAGTATCATTTAATCTACCCTTGCGATTGAAGTACTATTTTATCTACTATTTTTGATAGATATAAGGCAATTTTAACAGTGGCTAGAGAAAAAAAACAATTAATTTTCTGCACTCGACCTTTTTAGCGTTCACTTCATAAGTTTCATTCCAAGTTTTATTTAATTCTTCATAAGAACGACTTTTATTTAATTCTCCATAAGAACTCTATGCTCATGCTAACTTAATTCTTCTATTGATTTCTGGTAGTAATGTAAATATGATCCCAAGCTGTGTATTAGTTGTCCCAAATATATGTATTCTTCTACTATTTCCACACTTTTGTGTTATTTATTAGAATGTTTTCTTTTTCTCTAATATTTCGTTATACATTACTTTAGTTTTTACTAATTTTATTTTGTGGTTCTTCAAGATTATTGGCAATTAGGACTATGTCATCAGCGAATCTTAGATAGTTAAGATATTCTCCATCTATTTTTAATCCTCTGTTGGTCCAGTCTAGTTGACTGAATAGTTCTTCTAGTGTTGCTCTAGAGTTTTGGGTCGCGTCTCCCTCTTGCACTCCTTTGCCAATTTGGAATTCTGGGATTATTTAATATATCATTACTTTTGCTTTGGTTTCTTTCCATATATTGGCGAGAGTTTCTATGTAAGGTCAACACCTTGTTTCGCTAGGGCTTCTATTATTGCCTTAGGATATAACGAGTTGAAAGCCTTCTCAAAGTCTATAAAGTCTATGGCTAGTGGAAATTAATTGGTATTCTTTTGTTCAGCTGATAGTTTCTCTTAGTGTATATATGTGATCAATCGTGCAATCAAACCGCTTCTAAAGCCTGCTTGTCCTCGAGGTTGTGCAGCGTCTAGCGTGTTTTGTATTCTGTTTATTATGTTTGTGAATATTTTGTATGTTACGGGTAGTAGGCTTATTGGTCTATAGTTTCTGATGTCTTCTATTCGGCCTTTCTTATGTTTAACATTATGTTGGTGCTATTCCAGTCTTGCGGTATGTGTTTTCTCCTTAGACAGCTGGTGTATATATTTGCTAGGATCTACCAAGTTCCCCTCATGGCTGATAAATGTTTGTATATTTATTTAAAGTTAAATTTTATTATGTCTAATAAACTAATTTTAAAACAAAAACTAGCGCCAAAATAAAATTTCATCTAAATGAATTAATAAAAAATAAACTATATTTTGTGAACTTTAGCTGCGACAACAGTCCGATATCATCTGTCACAAAAAGTCAAATATCATAGTTAGATATTTTTTAAAATTCCCCTGAACATCCCAAAATTAGAGATTACCTTCATCTCAATATTAATTCAGCTATCGATTAACGCTTAAAAAACACCGTAAGTAACTCCGATCGAAAACTCCACGCGGTTAAAAGGCGAACCCAGTGCGGTCGAGGTGACTGACCGGCCAAACTGCCAAAATTACGGACCCATACCACCATGCATAATGGCCACTGCTTGGGATAGCCTTAGTCACGACCAGAGAAAAAAAACTATCGTTACGAGGCAGAAGAAGGCGCGTCTTCGGCCGCCGAAGGAATTTCAAGAGGCAAAACCGGTGATGCTGTTTGTTTCTGGGTTCAATACGTCAACGGTCAATTTTTTTTTGAAAATATTTTTGAAAGGCTCAATTTTATAGCTTAATCTATTATTTAAGCCTTAGATTAAACTGGATTTTTTCTTGGTTTTGTACTTTCATTCCATTCAACTAACTAGTGAGAGCAAAATAAAACAATAACTCACTACAATACACCAAAAACACTTTACTTTTAAACACACAACGCGCGTTTCGCTGACCATATTAGCATCACCAGTAGATGATCAAAATCACGTATATATTGTGGTGAATTAGTATGTTTCTAGTTCCAACTAAGCTAACTTCATGAGATTTGTGCAAGAATATAATTACCTAAGACTTCTATAACAAAATATATTTATTTGCGTGAGATTCATTATCTTTATAATTCATTACACAGAATCTATTTCAGTTATAGATGTCCTTTTTTTTCGAAAAAAACCACCGATTATATGTTGTGCTTGTTCCAAAATGGTTAATCTCGTTTCTACATTTCCAAATATCCAGACTCCAGATTTTAGAGAAAAATAAAAAAATACAACTAAAAATCAAAACGCCTTTCTATGGTAATATAATTTCGCTTTTATTCTTCCATTTAGTTAGATATAGATACATTTAGTAGATGGTTTATTATTAATTTTGATTAATGTCCTATTTTATTTTTTGCTGGTGTTAAAGTGTCTATGTATTAAAGTGTTACCATTTCCGATATAACTTTAATAAATTTTGTGATTTTTTAACATTTTTATACAGTAAAAAGGCATGACAATGACGTTAATTAAAATTAATAATAACTATTTCTATCAAACAAAGCTTTGTTCCTTTTCCTTGTTAAAATTTTCTTGTTATTACCGATTCTGAACCGTCCTAGAACTGTGATGCGTATGCGCAGAAGGAAATATGAAGACATTATTTCATTTGCGTATGCGCTGCAGAGTTCTGGGACGGTTCAGAATCGGTAATAACAGGAAAACGAAAAAAGCTAATGAAAACGATATGAGATATGATATTACCATAGAAACGCGTTTTGATTTTTAGGACTTCAACCAAAAAACTAAGGACTTAAACCAAAAATTCAACCGTATTGTGATTATAACGTGTATTTTGTTATTTTTCTCCAAAACAGAGGTAGTTTTGGAAAAGGATTAACCAGGATAAACCGTTAAACAGAAAAAGCGAAAATGATTATAAAGAAGGCATTTTTCTCAAAGCTTTAATAATATGTTTTTTTTTCCTTTTGTAAAAACAGTCCAAACATAATTGAACTGGTGAACATTTTAGAATTTCGGAAAATAAAAAAATACATGAGATAACCTGAAAGGTGGAAAAGGAGTTTTAAAATATTGGAAGCGCAATATTTGCAAGAAAAAATGATAAACAAAAACGAAAAAAGAATATTTGATATATATATATATATATATATATATATATATATATATATATATATATATATATATATATATATATATATATATATATATATATATATATATATATATATATAGTCAATCGATATAAAGGTGACATGAAGACCAAAATAAACGTCAAAAATTACCATTTGAGGATAAACAAATATTTCTGCGCATGCTCAAATCCTCAGGTTGTATTTAACCTGCTCCTATCCACTGCGGTTTGGAGTTTAAACTTAGATTGCTGATTATCGCAACCCATAAATACAACTTCAGTAGAAAATCTCAAGATTGACTACCACCTGAGGATTTCCTCTAAACTAGCCCTTAGTAATTTTAACAAGAACCTATGCACCAGTTAAAGTTTAATCTTTAAATAAATAAAATAAAGTCCTTTAGTGTATTGTCCAAATCGACACATAGTGTATGGAGTTCGTCATGTTAAACACCTATTATAAAATATTATAAATCACAATAATTATCCTACACTACACTTGGTAAACCTAAAAAAAGGCGTAGCACATTTAAGAAAAAACAAATTAGAGAATATGAAACAGACAAATGTATTATCCATTTACTCAGCAAGGTAAGTCTCAGCATCGCAGTAGCATTTACTGATTAGAAATCGGGTTGTAGTTTTAGATTGTAGTTTACTATAATTTATAAAACTGATTTCAGTAGAAAATCTCAAAGGTAACTACTAAAAAGTAGTTTGACATTTGCAGATTTATTCATTTGGAGACTATCTGTCTTTATAATAATAACCGTTAATTCAATTAAATGGCATAAATAGGACACTGGGCACCAAAAACTATATAAAAGATCGACTTACCTCTTATAGTGCTAGGCATCGTAGCATGTCTCCTTGTCCTTGGATAAAATGTTCACTCTTTCAACGACACGTCAAATATAAAATAAACAAAGAAAAAGAAAACTTTAAAACTAACGATTTAAATTTTTCTGCACTAAACTAATCAACCAGTAACCCTTATAACTTAACGTAAATATAAATAAAAATTATGTAACAAAAATAATAAAAAATATTGTTATGTCCTTGACCGCCCCTGTAGGTCAGTCCTTTTTCTTTCGAAAAGATCCAATAGTCTTACAATACATGGCTGGACACATTTAATCAGTTCATGGCAGGAAGAAGACAACCATTGTAAAATGATCTGTAACAAAAAACATAAAATTACTTAAACATTTAGAAATTTGCGATCCTACTTCGTTATTCGCTTATCTCACATAACAAGTCGAATTCTTGAAAAAAAAACGCTTAAAAAAGGGACCGGGTATTTGGGCGCATTCAGACATTATCTACCAACTGGTCATCTCCATTTATTTTCGAGTATTTGTATTTCACTTAGTGCACCTTTAACTACCAAACCATCGATATCTTTAGGTAGATATATATAATTAAATGATCATAAGTCGACAGAATGGTTATGAATGTTAGCCCAGAATGACTCCGTGTTATCGCTATTTGCAACAGAGGAACCAGAGTCCTCTAAAACATTTAATAAGATTCGTCTGTTTACGTATTCTCCATTGTTGTTTAAATCGTCTAACAAGATCTTTGATATATTCTTTAAATTATTTTTAGACCCATTTCATTTAAAGGGGAAAAAATGGACGTGACACGGAAGCTAATATTCCATCATTGACTGGAGGCTCTAATTGCAAAAACTTTTTAAAACGTCTGTTTATATCTTCTTCAATGACGTCGAGTGCCGCAATGTTTTAGACAACCATAATATGTGTCTTTATCGCCTTTCAGACTTGGTATGACTTCTGCTATTGGCTTGGAACAAGTTGCATATTCACTTAAAAATTTGTATTTCATTTTCTTTAAAAGGCGTTCTTTAAAAGGGGTTAGTTACAATGTTTATATTGTTTCATTAAAATGGACCTGCACAGATAAAAGGTCTTTAGTGGAATTATAAGAGTTCCATCGGGTTGTGCATGATGAAGTTGGTGATGTTACTGTTAATTTTAAATAAACGCTTCACAGGCTTTTGGTGATCTAAAACATAAATTCAGGAGTGATTGGTTTTGCATAGATTGTGGCGTAACTGCAACTTGCAAAGATTTCTTAGATATTTTGTCAGACCTAATACGAATATTATATTTTTTGATCTGACACTGATTTGGTCCATATGATTGAATGCCGTAAAGTAAAAAATATACATAGGTAATAATTAGTAAAGTACATCTACAAAACTAATACAAAAACAATTAAATAAACAACAATATATTTTATAAATCGCTACCTAAATAGAAGCAGCAGAGTCCACGTGGACTTGACTAGTATGTGAGTATTTGGTATCTTATATGATGACGAGTATTTTGTATCTCATATCTGTATTACAAAGAAGCCAAAGCAAGAGTAATGGTATATAAAACAGCCCCATAGTTCCCAACTGGCAAAGGAGTACGACAGGGAGACTTAGGGTTAGAGAATATCTAAATCATCTAACATTTGCTGATGACATAGTCGTAATTGTCAATAGTCTTGAAGAACTATACATGCACAAATTAATGAACTATATACAGCCAGCAATAAAGTGGGTCTCAAAATGAATTTAGCAAAAACTAAATGTACATCGAATGTACAACGAATTAGTAGAAAGAAAAGACATTCTAATAAATAACACAACACTGAAATAGTAGAAGAATATCTATATTTGGGACAACTAACACACAGCTCGGGATCTCTACTACCAGAAATCATTAGAAGAATTAAGTTAGCATAGAGTACTTTTAGAAGAAACTCAATCATATTCAATCTAGAATGCCACTCTATCTAAAGAAGAAAACATTCGACAAAGGTGTACTCCCAGTCATCACCTATGTATGTGAAACATAGACACTTAAAATGGACCTCATAAGGAAACTGCAGGTCGTACAACGTTCAATGAAACGCAATATGCTGGATATAACCAAGAGAGACCGTAAAATGATAGAGTGGATACGACAAAAGACCCAGGTAATAGATGCTATCCACAGAGTCAAATCCCTCAAATGGCAATGGACAGGACACCTGCTAAGAAGAACGGATAACAGATGGACCACAAAAATTGCATGGTACCCACGAGGACTTAAGAGACCTAGAAGAAGACCGAACCTGAGATGTGGCTATGATATTAGGAAATTAGCAGATATAACTTGGGCCAGCATAATCAACAATAGACAACAATGGACCCAACTACAAAGAGAGTATTTAAGGGAGTCTACACCATAATTGGAAATGGTTGAATAAACTGAAAATGATAATCTGTATTTCAAATACTTGTACCTGAAATAAGTCACCTCTCTGGATATGAACAGACTGTGGTTATAACTACACTTATGTGTAGGTGCAGAGAAATATGCGCAGTATATAGCTGACACGCGGACTTTTCATAATATTTATGTAAAGTTGGATAGCTGATTACTGCAAGCATTTGCAAGCAAAAACTCAAGCATTTCTTAACAATGTTGTAGTGTCTGCTATAATCACTTACAGGATATTAAAAGGATATAAATAAAACAAAGTTAGCGATACACGCAGCACGCGTGTTCGATACTGAATGATTTGCTTCTCACCCAGTCAGTGCCGCGCCATTCAAATATTATATAATCCGATACATCACAAAAATGTTGACTAAAAACAGTGAAGATCACTTTCCCAGAATTTACTAAAAATAGGTGATACCATCATCGGTGGTTGCTGATTTTGATTGTACGCGTGAGCAACACGCGTGTTCGATACTGAATGCTTTGCTTGTCACCCAGTCAGTGCCGCGCCATTCAAATATTATATAATCCGATACATCACAAAAATGTTGACTAAAAACAATGAAGATCACCTTCCCAGAATTTGATAAAAATAGGTGATACCATCATCGGTGGTTGCTGATTTTGATTGTACCGATGTAGCGAAGAAGTAATTTTAAACCTTTTATTGCTGATCTATTTCTTTGGAAAGATCGAAGAATAGTTATAACCCTTAGCATATACCTAGTATAATCAAATACCCTCGAGAAGTCATAAATAACATTTACAGATAAAATATATCACGTTTTCTTCTTATAAAGTACATGACGATTTCGACAAAGATTAGGTAGGTTTCCTGATGGAATGTTATGTTGCAGAAATAATATTTTCTTTTTGATATAAAATACAGCGTATAGCAAACTGCGCAAACTAATCTTGATGCGTACAGTCATGATAATACCTTCCTAACGGTTTTTAGAGAGTCTACAGAATGTTTATATTGTAGTATAATAGTTACAAATACACACATCAAAGATTCGTCTGTTTACGTATTCTCCATTGTTGTTTAAATGGTCCAACAAGATCTTTGATATATTCTTTAAATTATTTTTAGACCCATTTCATTATTATTAAAGGACAAAAAATGGACGTGACACGGAAGCTAATATTCCATCATTGACTGCAGGGTCTAATTGCAAAAACTTTTTAAAACGTCTGTTTATATCTTCTTCAATGACGTCGAGTGCCGCAATGTTTTAGACAACCATAATATGTGTCTTTATCGCCGTTCAGACTTGGTATGACTTCTGCTATTGGCTTGGAACAAGCTGCATATTCACTTAAAAATGTGTATTTTATTTTCTTTAAAAGACGTTCTTTAAAAGGGGTTAGTTACAATGTTTATATTGTTTCATTAAAATGGACCTGCACAGATAAAAGGTCTTTAGTGGAATTATAAGAGTTCCATCAGGTTGTGCATGATGAAGTTGGTGATGTTACTGTTAATTTTAAATAAACGCTTCACAGACTTTTGGTGATCTAGAACATAAATTCAGGAGTGATTGGACTTTGCATAGATTGTGGCGTAACTGCAACTTGCAAAGATTGCTTAGATATTTCGTCAGACCTAATACGAATATTATATTTTTTGATCTGACACTGATTTGGTCCATATGATTGAATGCCGTAAAGTAAAAAATATACATAGGTAATAATTAGTAAAGTACATCTACAAAAACAATTAAATAAGCAGCAATATATTTTATAAATCGCTACCTAAATAGAAGCAGCAGAGTCCACGTGGACTTGACTAGTATGTTAGTATTTGGTATCTTATATGATGACGAATACTTTATATCTCATATCTGTATTACAAAGAAGCCAAAGCAATTTCTTTTTGCTATAAAATACAGCGTATAGCAAACTGCGCAAACTAATCTTGATGCGTACAGTCATGATAATACCTCCCTAACGGTTTTTAGAGAGTCTACAGAATGTTTATATTGTAGTATAATAGTTACAAATACACACATCAAAAGGGTCTAGGAGATAAAGTTAAAACTTTGTGTTTTCTGAGCTCTTTATGTTCGAGTTATGACTAAAACAATGGTTCTTTTTAGATATAGTTTTAAATAAAAACGCTATTAATTGAGTAAGTAGTTCTAAAAAGGGTTAAAAACAAAGAGAAAAAAACAAATTTGAAAAGAAAAGTTACGTGCTTTTGACCTTTTTACATAATAAAAGCGCCATTTAATTTTGTAAAACGGTCGCCAGCAATTCCAGATATCTAAAGATATTTCACGCGACTTAAGGTCAATGTCTTTTTCGTGAACCCTGAAATTTCCTTTGCAAATTGCTTGCTTTCTTCTGGATCGCTTAAAAGCAACTCGTGTTCGAAATAAATATTCATTTTTTGTAGTAAGAAGAGGTCATTCCCACCAATTATAGTCTTGAAATATTTTTTGTGTTAGTTTAGCGATTATCGAAAAAAAAACCATGGGAAGATTAAATTTATTGTTCGTTGAAAAAATTGCTTTATTGCCTTAATTCAACTTTTTTCCATTGCTGTTTAATGAAATTTATATTTTTTTAATATTTAATATCAAGTAAATTTACATAAAAAGTGAAGGTTTCTTACGGTATAAATATGTAGTAGGGTAATTATTACCGGTAATTTTGGTAATATTACGTAATATTACTACAAGATCGGTAACATTGGAAATATTGTTTTTTTTCACACTCTACTCTTTTCCTTGTTTTTTGGTAAAAACAAGACGAGGCTGCTTTGTTTCTTGTTTAAAAAACTTTTTGGACACTAAACACCCTATGAACTAAATTAACATAAAAATATTTCTGCTATTCTTTCGCCAAACATAGTAAGCCTTCTGCTTCGAAACGAATTTTGCCTACAAATACAAGCAACATACGACTTTTTTAAGCCAGTCTCTAAATGGATAACGATTTTTGAAGCTAACGGACCAACAATCTCAAAAGTTTTTGCCTGTCTTTTTGAAATAAGGTCTATATTATGTAGCAAAATATCAGATTCATCCGTTGCTAGGTCGGAAAACAAGAAAATGTGTGCAATTTTGGAAAAAACGGGCAAGTAAATGCTAAAGACGCCCATCTCTCTGCCTACCTATTATAACCAAATCTACGTTGAAACCGCGAAACGGCGAAACGGCGAAACGGCAAAAATTTAACTGAAGCTGAAAATTGAATACAATGGAGTTCATCGATGAAACTCCAAGGCATCATCCAAAGTAGATCTCATTATGGAAGCATTGAATGGTCCAATACAAAATTAGAGGAAATATTTTTGCTAAAAAATTCGTCCTTTTTAGCGAAAAACATCCGGACGTGTCTGGTGGGCAGAAATTTGCTCCAGCTCTAAAATAACTAAGTTAACTATAGACAATTTAAAGTTACCATCGTAAACAGCCGCAACCAAAAAAAAACCGCTGAGAAAGAAATAGAAGATATCGATTTCAAAGTAATAGATTTGACTCAATTAACGAAAGGGAAAGAAGAACCATATGACAAGATTTATTTTTTAAGTAAAATAATGGATGTTTACGAAGTTCGTGAGAAAATTCAAATTGTAAAATGGTATTTCCAGAAGAGGTCTTATCGGGACATACAAACAATTTTTCCACAAACTTTTGTAAACAGGCCAATTCCATCTTTACCTACTGTATCAAGAGTTATTAATAATTTTGAAACACATGCGGGTGCGTGTTCCCACAAAAACACAAAAAGCCTGATGTGTTGATTAATGAAGAACAGGAGTTAAAGCAAGTGTTCATTTGTGCTACCGCGGATCAAAATCCCACGTTTTCAAGTAATCAAATGGCTGAGGTGGTTGTCCTGCCCACAATGCCCGTATTGTTCAAGAATATTTGAACAATACTTTTCCCAACCGTTTAATTAGTGGATATGGAACTATTTTGTGGCCCGCTAGATCACCAGATCTTTCTCCCAATGATTTATTTTTGTGGGGTTATGTAAAATCCAAAGTGTATGGTCATAATAGGGCTACTAATCTGGATGAGCTTTAAGTAAAAATACGAGAAGCTTTCCAAACTATTAGCGCTAATATGTTAGCCAATGTCAGACGGGGATTTTACGACCGCCTAGGCTTCTGTCTAGCACAAGAAGATGGTCTTTTTGAACACTTGTTATAACTTTTTTTATTTAGAGTAATATTTTAGATTTTTTTTGGGTTTAGAGAATTTATTTATTTATAGTTTTGGCTTGTAAACACACTCAAATAATAAATATTTAAGTATTTACATTTTAAATGTTACCTTAAGTGAAGGTAAACACTTAAAATGAAAATAATAAATACTCGGCACTCCTCGCGTCGTATTCCGAGTCTGTCACGACCGACCCGTCCAGGCAAAACTGCAACTGCGTACTGCCTGACCAGCCAACGCAAAACGGGTAAACGTAAATTCGTCCGGCAACTTGCTATGTTACTAGTAGCCTGGTCTTCTCTGTATATAATTACCAAATATTACCGTAATATTACCGGTAATATGACCGATTCATAAATTACCGGTAATTTTACATCACTATCAATATGTATTATATAAAATAAAAATATTTCTTGCCATATACCTAACTGCTATTTTGTAAAATTTTCAGTTTTCAAAAATGATGAAAAACTGAAAATAACAGTGGGAATAAAAACTGGGAAAATTAGTTAGCTCGTCTGATGATGGAGTATAGGCCCCGAAACCGATAAGGAGAGAGTCAGTTTTTCATTATTTTTGAAAGCTGAAAATTTTACAAAATAGCAGTTATATTATGACAAGATTTTTTTTATTTTAAATAGTAAATTTAAATTTGATATCCATTACGGACCAATAACTGGAAGATCAAGCTAAACGCAGAAAAATCTGTTCATATAAATTTCTCGAATAACCAAATTGAATATACAGGGTGTTTCAAAAAACATGTGCCAGTTCTCGTGAAGAGATTCCTCACAGTAAAAATAAGATTTATTTTTTATATCAAGATAGATCCAATTCTGCCTTGTTTTAAGGGGGTTTTAATTTTTTCCCCATTTATAATAATTTTCTTCAAAGCGCATTTAGCGATTCGAACGAAGTTTTGAGAGTAAAAGTTACTATAGTTGCGACATATTTGAGTGCTAACAAAGTGCCGACACCAGGGACGCGATAAGTTAGATTAAGATTACTTATTGGTAATTTGCTGACCAGATTGTAATTTTTGCTATGTCTTTGGGGCCATCACACAAAAAAAATTGTATTCTGATTTATTGATTGTTATTTCATTAAAGAATTTAATGAGAAAAAATACTGTGCATTATTAAAAAAAATGTTAAATAATAGAAAATCTATTGAATATTAATTTGAGAAAGTTTGTCTGTATATTTATAATAAATTGTTGATTACTATAAGATATTAAAAAATTAAATATGAAATGATATAAAGTAAATAAATATGTTATTAAGTAGAATCAAATCGAATATCCAAGAATGACTAACAAACTGCTTTCATTATACTTTTTCTTCATTAATTTTAGCTGAAATTGCGGAATCCATTTTTCGCTAGTCGGAAATATTTTAACACGTTTGATTTTTTGTTATTGTCTAATTTTAATTGTGAAATGGAAATTGATTGTTGTCAGGAACTTACTGTATTTTTATTAAATTAATATATAAAGGGTATTCCAATAATAGTCTAAGAGCTGGCTACATAAAAAACCTTATCATCGTTACATGGCTAATTTTTTCTATGAAGTATCCTTTTGTGTAGCCATTATGAAATAGCCATGTCTGCCAGCGCGATCCCGGGGCTTAAAGCGGGGGCGTGTGACATTTTGACACTAAAAATATTATAAGATACATGAGTTATAATTGCGAAAATAGCTTTTATTTATTATTAAGAAACGTGGAAAATTGTTGGCAGACATTTTTCTAGTCGCTAAAATGCCGACAGACAACGCGAGAGGCATGAAATTTTAAAAATTGAAGCGTGGTAATTCAAAAGCGTCTAAGTACCAAAAAGTAATTTTTTAGTTACTAAGGTTTTTGTTATAATAAATAAAAAAACAAGTATATTGCGATGAAAAGTACTTTAATAATCACTATTAAGTCTTTGAAGCATAAAACATTTTAAAAAACTTTAAAAAGTAGAAAAGTTTTTTTACAAAAAATTACCAAATTCATAAAACAAAGAAACAGTCTAAGTTCAAAATTAACATAGATGCAAAAGCGTCTATGTTCCAACTAAATATACATCCAAAAAAATAAAACTGAACACGAACGTAGATTAAGTTGCCACTTATTTTGATTTCTTGGTATCATCAATCAAAGTTTCCCAATACCTTAAATATTTTAAAGGTAGTCTAGCATATCTTCAAAATTTTTAAGTTTTTCAGCAGAGATTCGATTCTTGCATTCTAGGAGAGGGGGATTTCCTAAAATATCCTGTATCCTTTTTCCCTGATTGAAAACATTACACTCAGTCCATGCTTCTAGCTCACTGAAATATTTCTTAATTTTCACCATCTTTCGATTTTCCTTATTAACCATAATCCAGGAAACCTGAGATATTTTTAACTTCGTTGTGTTCAGCATTTCGTCGGCAAGTTTCTGAATGTCTTTACAGTCCTCAGATTGCATCGTAAAAGCCTTAAAAGGATTCTTGTGACATGCATTCTTTATCATATCTATTATATTATCAGGTGTGAAAGCTTTTGTTACTCTTTTTTGCTTTTCGATTTGAGCGAAGTCACGATCACAAGGGAGGTATGTGACCAGAAACTAAGAATTTTTGTTCAACTTGCTCATATACCATATACTCCCATAGCCACCAAATATATTAGCAAAAAGAGCATTATTTTATTTTTATTTTGACCAATGCAATTGTCACTCCATATGATCAACTTTTTTGTTGAAATTTTCCATTACTGCTGAGCACATTTCTGGAGTTATGTTACGAATTATTCGCCTAATTTCTTCTTTCAATTGTAGAATGGTTCACGGATTGTTTGCGTAAGCTTTGCTTTTCACATAGCCCCACAAAAAATAATCTAGCTGCGGTAAGTCGCATGACTTTGGTGGCCAATTTACCTTCCCATTCCTGGAGATAAGCCTCCCTCCAAACTGTATACGCAATAAATTCATTGTTTCACCTGTTGTGTGACATATCGCACCATCTTTTTGGAACCACATATTCTTTATATCCATATGTCAAAAATATACGGTCCAATGATATCCAATGATTTTTATACACTGTCCAGCTACGCACTACCATAAATAACTTTTAGGTATGTTATGAAACTTTTATTTTATTCGTTATCAACATCCGAAACCTCTTATTGGAATACCCTTTATTTATGAAAAAAGATATATGAACAAATTGTAACTGTTTTGCCTTGACAGGATAATTTCCATTACAATTTAGTGTAACTATAATATTTTACAGCAAGATATTATATTCATATTGTTAAAAATCAACGATACGTTATCAAAAAATATTCTGTAAAAGTGCACAATTTTACATTTGCATATATTGTTATGTTATAGATGAAATTATATGAAGAAAAAATTGGTTATTAAGCCACTAGCTCATTATTAGATATAAGACATCGTCCTACAAAATTTATTTAAAGAAGTATTAGGATAAAACAAGCAGATACAATTTAGCAAGAAATAATGCAATACCTCAATAAGATATAATGACATTTTTTACAATATCGAAATGTAGTTTTCGAACTGTAACTGTAATACTAATCGGATATAAGCAATTCAATGAACATTGCATTTGCCACCTTGATTTCTAAATTAGGTTGCTGGTGGCTTAGCCGATGTACGTTGTATGTCTCCTGGAGGATGATGTACGAAGGGTTTAAAGGGACAAAATGCTGCAGGCATCTTACCTTCACGGATCAGACCATATCAGAATTATAGATGAAAATATAATTAAACTAGTTTTTCCCGCATAAAATTCGAATTTTATATTTTATTATTTTTTATTATTTTATTTATATAAAGTGTAAGATTTATTATTGCACCTAGTGGCAATACGTGAAAGTACCTATTACATGTGTCTAGTTGTAATTGGTGTCCATGAATAAAGATAGTCGTTTGACATAATTTAATCCAACAGTGTGATATTTTATTTCTCTCCTGGTATGTATCTTTTTATCTTTTTTATAATGTCTTTATAAATTTATAGCCTATATGTTATTCTGATCAATAAGCTATATTATTGTAAAGTTTGATTAAAATACATTCAGTAGATTTGCGTGAAAGAGTAACAAAAATGAATGTATACATCCATCCATACATCCAAATAAAATTTGGCGTTTATAATACCGGTGGCGTTTATAATACCGGTGGCGTTTATAATACCGGGTGCGTCTCAAAAGTGGCTCGCCTTTATAACCTTTTATTTTTTCAGATAAAAAACGAGATTTCGTATGTTAGTATGTGACCTAAATTAGGATTGATTGACGTATTCAATAGTTTTCCTGTTACAGTTCGTGTCGCTTCCTGTTTCACCAGAAATGACTACAACTTTTGATTTTCAAATGGCACTCTCAGTATGTATTTACTTTATTCGATAGACAATGACATTCTGAATAGAAAGACATATCATATGTCAACTTTTGACATTTTCGCTTAATAAAAAGGTATTTTAAATTTCAATCTAGAGTGCAATGGCTATATTAAAAACACTAATTTTTAACCAAGGAGCCATAGAAAAATAGATTTGATAGTGTAATGTTTTTAGTGTCTTGTTCTGACCGGTTTGGTTTGGTTTGGTTTGGTTTGGTTTGTTTTTCAATCATATCTCAATTTTTTCAAATGGAACGAGTGTGGCTCATTTGCATATTTGGAAAAAGCATTATTTACGAATAATTTGAAACCACACACTTGGTATTTGAGTTAACTTTTCGTTATGAATCGTATGTTATAATTTCAAATAAACCATATGCGCAAATGTCAAAAGTTGACATATGATATGTCATTCTATTCAGAGTGTTATTTTCTATCGAATAAAACAAAAAAATACCGAGGGTGCTATTTAAAAATCAAAAGTTGTAGTCATTTCTGGTGAAACAGGAAGTGACCGAAAACAATTGAATACGTTAATCAATCCCAATTTATGTCATATACTGATATACCAAATCTCGGTTTTTTAACTGAAAAAATAAAAAAGTTATAGGGGTGAGCCATTTTTGAGACGCACCCGGTATCAGATATTGTAAGGTTTTATTCTGGAAGGAGAGAAATTATCGTAAGTAATATTGTAGTAGCATAGTTTGGTAGTAATAGAGTATTGTAAATATACAGTATGTCCCCGGATTGTCTTTATAAGAGGATTTTTTTTTATTATTGACATTTTGAGAAAATGCATTTTTCATAAAAAAAATTTACTTGTTCTAAAATGGTTAATCTCGTTTTTACTTTTCCAAATCTTCATAGCCTTTTAGGAAAATTTAAAAAAAGTTAAAAAAAGTCCTAAAAATCAAAACCCGCTTCTATGGTAATATAATGCCGTTTTCATTCTTTGATAGCACACATTTTATTAGTTCAAATTTATATAGTTCAATTCTATGGAAAGAGTGATAATAGTTATTGGAAAATGTTAACAACTAACTAAATGTCAAAATTAATAATAACCATCTATCAAAGAATGAAATCGAAATGCTGTTACCATAGAAGCCTTCTACCATAGCCTTCTGATTTCTTGTTTTTGGTATGAAAATTTGGAAAAGTATAAACAATATTAGCCATTTTAGAACAAGCAAATTTTTTTATGAAGAATGTATTTTTCTAAAAATGTCAATAATAAAAAAGTTTTTCCAAAAAAATGCACAAAATTTCCACCCGGACCTCTCTGGACCAGTCTGACCCTGTCCGTGACGGTGGAGAAACATTACCCCCGAAACGCGTTTTTTGTGGGTACGTGGAAAAATTTGTTTACAAATATATAAGAGCAACAGAAAAGCTCGTGTCCATAAACATTTTCCAGAAAAAATATGTTCTGTTTAGGTGGTAAAATATTCAGCAGCTTTCCACTAAAGAACCAATGTTTATATTAATTATGAAATGGTATCGAGCAGTTAGCGACATTGACATTGACCAAGAAACATCTCTTATTCCAAACTTAAAAGTACCAAAACTAATATTCGTTCACTCACCTTTCAGTAAAAAAATCCCTACAATCGTATCCAAACAAACTCCTGCAAAACTCGAATCGGAGAACTCGCGTATCGTAGTCGCAACAGCGAACCCGAAAACAACAGTCAGTCACACGTGGGGCGGTCGGGAAATCCCCAGGAAGCGACGTCTCCGCAAGAGAGACGCAGGGGCGGCGCGGCACCGGGGTGGTGGTTGTTGGAGAGCAGGGCGAAAAAATAGCAGAAAAATAAGAGCGCGAGGGCCGATCGAGAGAAGAGAGCACCTGTTGTTGCGCGTTGCGCCGGTGACTGAACGGCCGCGACCAGGTGAGGAGCCAGCAGCAGGGGTCAGTGACACACACACACACAACGTAGTCGTCGTCGTCGGCTAACGGGGTTCCTGCATAGCGGTACAAGAGGAGAGCAGTTAGCTTACAGGACCGTGTGTATCCGATACCACCTTGAAGGATGAGCCACGGGAGTGACGAGTCCAAGAGACATGACGTCATCTCCAGTTTTCTTCTTTTTCAATTGTTTTCATCTAGTCTGGTTATATGAATTTCATCTCAGTTGCCATTCCATCTTAGCCACTTCTTGAATTATATCAGCAACTCTAATTTGTCCTCTTATGTTTTTTTCTTAGTTTACAGCGTAGTATGACCCAACATTCAAGATTCTGCCAAGACATTATTTGCAAGTACTTTTGCTAGATTGGTTGCTTCCAATCCGTATATTTGCACAGGCAACACAATTTGTCTAACGTCTAAAACGCCTCTACTAGGAAGGTCAGAAAGGATATTTATAAAAATGCATTCATGGATTGCAAACAAAAATATGTTGGGCAAACTAGAAGATCAATAATAACTATAGACTCAAAGAGTATATGAGGAGCAGACTTTCTAGATATATTTTATTCATTTTTTCCAATTTTGACAAACAAAGAAAAACTGCTACGCATTTTGCAAGAAACTTACCGAAAAACTAGTATACTTAAAAAATGGATAAAAAATCATAAAAATAGTATATCTACAAGTGAAAAATCTAGTTTTGATGATATCTGAAAAAATTGAGAGAAACTGTTAAATGTCCTTTAGACGTGAAATTTCTTTTTATTCATGCTATCAGCTACCACGGTCCGTATCCCTACTACATCGTCTCCAGTCGTAGTTCCATTCATTATTTTAAGTAGTATTATTCACAAGAAATAGAGAAGTTGTAGGTACAGAAAAAAAACATTCTTCATCTGGTAATGACAAAAAAACAGCAGGATGTTCACAGCACAAAAAGACATACTTCTGTTTGTTTGTCTACCACCAATGGACATACAGCATATAGAAAGTCTAAGGTATTTTCGCCATTTAATTCGAATGGGATAAAATGAATTTAGAACGTCGTTTCTGACATAATATTGTAACTTTGTGTATGTAGTTTACAATGCCACCTTTGATTGAAAATCTTAAAAAATTGACAAAATGCATTTAGTAAATCTGCTCCACATATGGCTCAATTAAGTCATGGTCGAGCAGATAAATCTTGTGTTGTTCAACATATTTTTTATAAATAACATTTTAATAACACAATTTATTTCGTTGTATAAATGTTAGTAATTTAAAAATGATCAAACATGTCTCAAAATACAGACAATTAAATACATATGAGAGCAGAAAAAATAAATCAGAATATAGACAATATATAACCCTGTCAAAACAGGTGGAGGTTCGCCATTCATGGGTCCAGAACCGACACTTAGCGTTCCAAAAAATCTCACATAAGACAGTCTCTGTGAATGGGTTAGAGGTACGACGTTTCGGGAATGGAATGACAGCCCAGGAATTGAACATGTCAAGAAAGTCCTAGTAGAGCCATCCAAACGCAGAACAAGAGAACTCTTAAAGGCCGCCAGGAATGAAGCGTACGCTTACTGCAGTATACACGGACCACTGCCGGCTGAGATCACATCTCTGCAGAGGATGGGACTGGTGGAAGACGCCGATTGCCGACTTTGTATGGAAGATGACAAAATCGCACGTTATGTGTACCTGCCCCGCTGGGAGCAGGACCAGGTTTGAAGGAAATCTTGGCAAAACCATGCTAGACCTATCATACATAGTAGACATATCATCGTCGAACATAATAGCCTATGTTAAAAGGTTGGGTCTTGAGGGTGAACTTTAATACCATTTTGCTTTAAAAGAGTTTGTAGAACTGAACCACAATGAGGCCTTGCGGCCACAGTGGAGGATCCCACCTAGGACCTACTCTTAGTTAATAAAAAAAAAGCAATATAAACAAAGATAATACAATCTTGTCTTTAATTTCGCTGTTCTAACGCAAAAAAATCCAACCTCAACTTATCTAGTAAACGTTTAGGTTGTTGTCCCTAATAATAAAAATCTCTATCCGCCCAGTGCCTGAGCGAACAGTTCAGTATTTTAGCGGACTATCCATAAACCATGTTTTTTTTTATACATATCCTTTTAACACGCCAAATGCTAGTAGCCCCCCGCTCCTTTGACCTGCTTACATCTTTTCTGAAAGACTGTGAAAATCTTCGCTGTTACCTTGAAGCTTATGATTTTGTAGAAGCTGATGATCTTCGTCACCTCACTAGTCTTATTTTTTGTGTAGAAGTCGTTGTATAACTGTTGTGTAGTTTTATGTAGAAGTGTCTTGCAAAGTTGTGTGTACAAGGAAAGTACCCATGGAAAAAAATTAAGTGTCCAGAGAAAAACTTAATAAGCGCCAAGTTCTTAATTTTAGGATTTTCCAATATTATAGTAGGTGTAACCTGTCCCTACACAATATAATATAAACTCTACAGAGGCATAAGTTGTTAAATCCTATAATATATGCCTATAGCAAAAATATAGAATACGCCACCAGAAGCTGATAACCACCAGCCGTCCAATGCTCTCCTGTAAAATTAATGAAATGGCACGCAGATCATGTTTTTCATAAAGACATAATTGATGTAAAGTTAAAAAAAGCCGCATTCATCCGGTACAGCAAAACCGGTTTTAACAAAAAAATATCTCACACTTTTAAACATGGGGAAAAAGAACGTCATAGTAGCAGTAGTAGCATAGTTTAAGAAAAAGAGTAGTTGCACTCTCGCAAATATTTTCTGCCAGTTTTTGCAAGCTGTCGAATATCGGCAGCTTGCAAAGCGTTTCAGTTGAATTCCGTCCGTCGAGCTGTGAGGTTCGAGCGTTGCGTCCCAGCACAGAGACGGATTTACAAAAAATGAGTGCCTTACTGTGTGCTGCTATTAATTGTAGTAATAATTCAAAAAATTGTTCTTTGAGTTTTTTTAGATTTCCATCGGATGTAAATCGGCAAGCTGATAGTAATTATCAATAAACATTTAATTGTATTTGTTTATTTTAGAAGCTGAGATATTATGTAATTAATTAAATGTTATTATTTTTTAGCATGTGGGCAAATCTTAGAAATAGTTTTTTAGATATACAGGTTGTCTCAAATATGCGCATGAAAATATTGTTTGGTCAGGGCCATAAAATGTTCATTCCAATAATAATTTACAAGATAATTTATATAGATTGGTTTTTGAAACAATTTTAGAGTAAATATTTTGTACATCTAAAGTCTCAATTCGCAAATTATTCATATTTTTTAAATGGAAGAATTTTATAATAGCATAATCTATTATAAAATTAGTGGACTGTATTTTTTATGTTTTTTTTTTAATTTTATTTATTTTTTATTATAAGTGGTCGTAATATAACAATATTCAAAATATTATAGACAAAATATTGAGTTTATATTTGAGGGAAGAAAAGTGCCACACCTAGCTTTAAACCACCGTAAATATACAGGGTGGCCCATTATTGCGAGGAAGTTCAATATCGTCGTTCTTGTCGAAGATGTGAAAAAAGTTTTATTCATGTTTCAAGGTTTATAAAGGGTCGTATCCTAAAATATTTTGTTATATATAGGGTGTCACAAAAAAGTTATGGTAAAGTTAATTTTATTTTTTTTTTTAATTATTTTACATCGTTCTATATACATTATTCTATATAGGGTATTTTTTATGGCGATGGCGTCACCAAAATCGGAATATTTAAAATGGTATATCCCAATTTTTTTAAATGCAACATTCTGTATATTATTTTTCGGTCAGATGCAGAATTAAAAAGTGAACTTTTTTTATTTAAAGTGTTTCTGTAAATTTTTAACGGTTACGCAGATATTCGCAGTATTATATTACATATAGCTCTTTCAACAGTAAATTTTTATCAAAGCCACATAATATGATCTTTGTCTGATATTTTATCGTTGAAAATCCCATATGTAATGAAATACAGAAAATATTTGCAAAACGCCTAAAAATTTAAGAACACTTTAAATACAAAATATGTTCACTTTTTTCGCCCCATAAGCCCCCCCCCCCCTCTGTATCCGCCACTGCGTGGGGACATCACAGCGACAGTTATATCTATCACCAAATTGTATACCTTAAAGGTTGATCAATTAACTTTAATCTTAATTTTTTTAAACCAGTACCTTTTGACATTATTTTTCTACACTACTAAAATCCATTATTTACCTATCGTGTGATGTCGATATTTTACGGCTACTCCAGTTTTTAGTATATGTTTAGTACGATCCTTGTACCATATACGAGATGCATTTATCTACGACGAGATGGTATACAAACTTTATTGATGGCAACTTTATTGGTCTATAATCTATAAGACTTTCTGTCTGGGCAGCGAGTATTATAAACTGTGCTCTGGGTTTACAGTTAATTTTCCCTCGATTTTTCCTCCACTTGACTTCAAAAGACATAAAACACACGTAATAACACGAATTAAAATGCATCATCTACCAACAGTGAATAAATAATTAATAATTATTAGTGTTGGTTTATTTCACTGTCTTCCAAAACGCAGGGTATTTGACATAAGTTGACACAAAATTATAACCTATAATTTGGCAAGACTTTTTCAAGCCTCAAAAATCTAAAGGCGAGTTCATACGCATCGGCGCGGCGTCCGTTTATCGTTCATCGTTCCGTTAAACCAATAAAATTTAAATATCATCTATCATTTTTGAAATAAACCAATAAAACTGGTTAAAAACAACAAGAACGACAGAGATTTATATTTAAACCCCTCCATAGTTAACTTAAGAAATATTAGAAACTTTTTTTCTGTCATCGTCTGTCGAAATCTTACCTGAGAAAAAAAACAGTGTATAAATTGCATTTTCTGTTATTTTTTGGATTTCTTCTGTCAAAACCCTCCCTGGCTCGTTATACAATATGTATAACGACCTAACGATAATATACCGCATGGTCGAAATAAAAACGGCGTCCAGTTGGCTGAAAAATGACGATCAATGACATTTCCCATATAAATTTACATATAAAATGACAGCGATCTTCATTTCATAGCCATCGCTAACGCCGCTTTTTTTTTCGATCATACGGTAGTATTATATTGTAGGTGCACTTTTAGCAGTATTTAAATCAATAATTTAAATATAAATAATATATGCTATATTAATTTTCTTTAAGACATTATTAGATTTTATGAACTTGTGTGAACTATGTGTTTTTTTCCACTGCAACCTTTTTTGATCTATTGCAGACCTCTCCTCCCTGGATTGCATTCTCCAATCGTACCCTTTTTGCAAACTCTATTAATTAATGACTAGATCGTCCATATAGTCAATGGTTTGTGCCTATAGTGCAAAGAACTGCACCTCTGCCGGGCTATCTCACTAATATAAGGTATTGTACCGTTTCTCGGTTCGTCCGAGAAACCCATCAGCTTCAACCCAACTGCTGTGATGCGCTAAAAATAATATGATGCGCCATAAAGAAAAATGTACAACACAAAAACTGCAGAAATGACGTCACATCTAAGATTTAAGGCTTGAAATTTCAAAGCGGTATTGGCGCTTAGCAGGCCGGGCAGGCCGCTTGGTACGCCACTACGTCACGGGGAGGCCGCAGCAGAAGGAACGACCACGTCGTCTTGGAAGAGGGCCGTTTCGTACCGTTCCGTTGTTATTGTTGGTACCAATGATGGTGCTGCAACGCGGATGCTGCGAGCAACGGTTGTTTGGTTGCGGGAAACGCGGGCCTGCCACTTTTTTCCATCGGTCAACAGACGCGTTATCGGCATATTTTCATCTGGCTCGTTGAGACTTATTGACAGAGAATCGATGATAAATGTGGTACGCACAAAGAGACTTGTTTCTTTACCTAAAACGTTTTTTTTTCTGCCTGAACCGAGGGATAAAATAGTATATTGTTTTATTAGAAGTAACAATGACACTTTTGGTGGCGACGCTGTAAGTTTGACGGACGAGCGGGCCACAAAAAGTAATTTTTACTCCGAGTAGAACATGCCATTTTTTTCAAACGCCATAAATATTTTTTTAACAATTTTAAACGTTCCAAATAATATAAAAAGATTTAAAAGTAAAACCTTGTATCATCCTTGTATGTATCAAATTATATATCAAGAAACTATGGTTGCGTTCGTTAAATGTGACACTTTATGTCAGTTTAATAATATATTTTCGTACTTCTGTCAGAGCCTTCTGTGCTTTGACGTTTTTTTTTGTCATAGACTGCAATGCTTTACGTAGTGCTTTGAGAGTAACGTGGCCATAGACTTATTAGCAGCATCAAGTATTTTTAATTAAGCAAATTTGTATAACAGTAAAATGAGCTTAGAAAATTCTATCCTAGGTTCTGTCCAGTGTTGCCAACTTTCCGAAATAGAGTTTCCCACATAGACGGTCAAAATTTCCATTTTTTCTAAAAATTCCCACAAATTATTGAAAATCAATTATAGTGTCGCCGAGGGACATTGTTTTCGTTGCTGTTTATTTACGCTTTTATCCGACGGACTAAACATTATAATGCCGTGTTAACAAAAAAACATTTATTTTCCAAAAATAACGCAACGTTCAGTCTAAAATAATTAGTGCATTAAAAGACTTAACTAAAAAAAACACATAATTGAGATAATGAACATAATTTGAACACCAGAAATACCCTGTCTAACTCACTCAAACCCACTGCCCACCAACTGCGCATAATCTGACAAAACGACTGAATCTCGGAATGAATTGAACGAGCCAGGGAATTTTTCGAGAGACTACATCCAAAAAATGACAGACACAATTGTCATGGATCTTCTCGTTGGACAGATTATAGCTGCCCAGGCAGAATATAACTATAAGCGGAACTGAGAAACCTGGAAGACTCCATCCGTAATCTGGAATGGGAGAAGTCTTTCAACGGTTTAAGACACTCGAAAAAGATTTTCCTTAATTTAAATAAAAACAATCTTCGGATTGTCACGGGGTTTCTAACCGAACACTGTCTCCTCAACGAACACCTCAGTAGGCTGAAGCTGAGTTAGCTGAGGAACAATGGCGAATGCAGATTTGGTGGGGAATATGGTAAAACCCAAGAACACGTTATCACTGAGTGCGCCGAGACGACGACCGTTCGTGCCATGAATTTTGGTACGGCTGATGTTGAAGATGGAGAGCTAGCCTCTGTGGAGCCGTCTCAGATACTGGCTTTTGTTAAAGCTCAAGACTCGTTATATCTCAAGAAAGGGGAACACACAGTAGATCTGTAAGATCGCGGTGATTGACTCCCCTCCTAAACATTCTACATTTTTCTAGGCGGCATATGCGCTGCGTTGTGCGTTCTTTATACAGGGTGAGTTTCCTACGATGTTCTCTATGGGTATCTCGGAAATTACTGGAGATAGAGAGTTAGTCGGAGATTATTAGTTAGTCGGTTAAATGGGGAAAAAATTGTAGTTATGTGGGGTCATAAATATGCGACTTTCAGATTTTTGAAAAAGTTCATGGCTTACTAGATATTTCGAAAAACACAAATTTTCGCTATTTTAAAAATTGTCGCTGATTCCATTATAATCTATTTTAGACAAAAAGTTTTCAGATAAAAGTTGTAGACAAACAACCACATCACTAATAAGTTTGTGTTCTCCGATTTTTTCTAAAGCCTGTCATTTTTGACATATGACACAAACATGTTTTTTTTAAAGGCAAACCATAGTTGACCATGACTTCATAAGAAGCGCCGTTTTTTAAGCTTTTCAGCGATATAAGCTATAATATGTATTTTTCACAAAATTACTGAGTTATAGCCAATTCTTTTCTTTATTGACTAATTTCACTTAGTTAGCCATGGAAACAAATTCAATCGCCGTTGCTCTCAGAAATGTGAAACTGTCACATCCAAATTTTGTAAATTAAAATAAACAAAAATTGTAAATATGAAGTTTTTAAATCAATAAAAGCGTGTAGGATTATTGATTCAACTTTTCTTGGCCATACAGTTTCGAGGATACGTTGACCGGTGAACACCACTTATGATTTTTAGCAACGGATTTCAAAACATGTTAAAAGTTAAATTTAGATACTCGCGCATTAATAGAGTGGTTCCAACATAACTTTTATTATGACAGGCTTTAGAAAAAATCGCAGAACGCAAACTCATTAGGGATGTGATTATCTACAACGTTTATCTGAAAACTTTTTGTGTAAAGATTATAATGGAATTATAGGGACAATTTTTAAAATAGCAAAAATTTGTTTTTTTCGAAATATCTAGTAAGTCATGAACTTTTTCAAAAATCTGAAAAGCGCATATTTATGTCCCCACAAAACTGCAATTCTTTCCCCATTTAACCGACTCTGTATCTCCAGTAGTTTCCGAGATACCCATAGAGAACATCGTAGGAAACTCAAGTATATGAGAACCGCGGAGTATAACCCTGTATATGAGAACCGCGGTACGCGATGCGCGGAATTTTATTTTTACCTAATTGTCATTATAAAAGGTTCAATTTACTCAATTTGCTGACTGCCTGTACGATTACTATATTTTTTAGGAATAATACATGAACTTTAGAATTTTCCACAAATATGGTGTTTTGTGTTAAAATTTTCCTTTTCCCTCTGAGTTTCAAAATTTTCCACGAGTTGGCATCACTGGTTCTGTCTATGTAGGTATTCTACACCCTTTACCTTTATCATTTACAAAAAATATATTTTTAAAGTTTCCATTTTGTGTAATAATACACACACATTTTTCAAAAATATTTAAAACATCCATATTGTAAAAGACCCTTTATTTTTAGGAAGGTGCATGGTAACCCTAATGCAGATCAGGTATGGTATGCAGGAATATGCAGTAACCGAACATTGGAACGACCAGTTTGAATGTGCTTGTTTATTTTAACATATTTACGATACACTTTTGAGTTTCTCGTCCAATAACATTGAATAGTACTCACGACCGATAGTGACGTCCATTTTCCCTCATTTAGTAGGTACGTGCCGACATCATCGGCTTTTTATACGGAAAGAACCGTTGGCTTGAAGAAGTCGCTGGACCGCAGCATCTGAGAAGCGATTCAGGATTTAATTGGTAGGGTATTTTTACGATCAATGGAACAAAGAGTACTGGTCTCAGAGAAATAAGTAAACAGAGAAAGACTCTTACATACACTCAAAAAAATTATAAGTTTTAATTAAATACTAAAAATTATTATAGATCGCCTATTACCGATATACATAGTCGTATGATTGCAAAAATCGGTGTCCAGTTGGCTAATAAATGACGATCAATGACATTTCCCATATAAATTTACATACAGGGTGGCGCACTTCATTCACCTCGGTTGATTATACGAAAACGGAAAGACGTAGAAACCAAATTTTTATGGGTATATGTAGAGAGGCAATATGAACAATTTAAAATTATTTTCAAATGTACAGGGTGTGTCAGAACTAAGATCCATACCAAAGTTATATTTTTTCTTATGGAACACCCTGTATTTTATTTAATTTTCGGATTGTTGGACATAAAATAAGGCATTTATTGTAAGGGTTTAATGTGTTTAAATGCTTTGGTTTATTAGATATTTAAAGATATTTAATGTGCGTGCTATAATAAAAAAGTTTGTCAACACCCTGTACATTACTTTTCAGAGTTAATTCTTGTGCTGACTTTGAAGCCAGAGAAATAAACTTTAATAAAAAATGTTATTGCTTCCTTAAATGTATACAGGGGTATCAAAAATTGCTGAGCTATTTCAAATATTTATTTTACATAAAAACTTCGTTATTTCAAATACAACGTTATGTATTTTTTAAAACAAGTCGAAGCAAATTTAAATGCTCTTTCAAACTATATTAGGATTTCCTATACCTATCAGGCTCGGATTTTGAATAAAAAGCGATTTTTCAATGAAATGGCAATCAAGATGGCTGGTGTCGCCATGGCAATTTGCTAGTGACACTTAGTAGCTATTTTCAAAATCGACATTACTTGATGGACTTTATTGAAATTTATAACAGTTAACTTTTATTTAATACCTACAATAGTTTAATAAGTATTTATTATTTTATCGAGAAAAATAAAAAAGTAGTTCCTTGATTTATATTAAAATGACTTGTAGATATATTGGATTTTCTATAAAAGATCCAATTAAGGCAAATTAATTTTCTTCACTTCCAGCTACAGGTTTCTGCCTAATAGGTCTTTCACATTCCACACTATCAGCTGTGCGAAATAGGAAAAGTAGTATTTCAAAAAAACTCTTGTCAAGAAAATTCCTATTTGGATATTTTTGGGCATAAACCCTTCAGGCCAACAAGCAATAATAAAATGCTTACAAAATAAAATAACTTGTAACATATCCATTCCTTCCGCCAGCAAATACTGCTTTATTTTTCTTGAAAAAATAATAAATACTTATTTATTAACCTTACTTTATTACCTGTAGATAAATTAATTAGAAATAACCTGTTATACATTTAAATAAAGTCCATAAACTAATGTTGATTTTGAAAATAGATACAGAGTGTCACTAAAAAATTGCCATGGCGATATCAGCCATCTTGATTACAATTTTATTAAAAAATAGCTTTTTATTCAAAATCTGAGCCAGATAGGTATAGGAAATCCTAATATAGTTTTAAAGAGCATTTAAATCTGCTTCGACTTATTTAAAAAAATACATAGTGGTGCATTTAAAATTACGAAGTTTTTATGTAAAACAAATATTTAAAATAGATCAGCAATTTTTAACACCCCTGTATACATTTAAGGAGCAATTATTTTTTTTAGTAAAGTTTTTTTCTCTGGCCTGAAAGTCAGCACAAGAATTAATTCTGAAAAGTAATGTACAAGGTGTTGACAAACTTTTTTATTATAGCATGCATATTTAAATATCTTTAAATATCTCAAAAACCAAAGCTTTTAAACATATTAAACCCTTATAATAAATGCCTTATTTTATGTCTAAGAATTCAAAAATGAAATAAAATACCGGGTGTTCCATAAGAAAAAATATATCTTTGGTATGGATCTTAGTTCTGACACACTATACATTTCAAAATAATTTTAAATTATGCACATTGCCTTCCCACATATACCCATAAAATATTTTGTTTCTACATCTTTCCGTTTTCGTATAATCCAACGAGGCGTATGAGGTGCGCCACCCTGTATAAATGACAGCGATCTTCATTTCATAGCCATCGCTGACGCTCTTTTTTTTATCATACGGTATAAGGAAACTATATACAAGCTTTACTACTCGTCATATCTTTTGCTCGACGGTGTCTACGAATATAGCGGAATTGTTGCGGAAGTTTCCGACATATATTTTAGGTAAAAAGTTACGCAAAAATAATATTTTCACAATCCTGTAATCAATAGTAGGTACCATACAATACGATTGAAAAAAAATGGAGTAAGAGAGATGAAAAGAAGATTTAGAAATGGCAATCACTGCCACGTTATATGTAAAAAAATATAAGAAATGTCATCGATCGCCAATTTCAAATCAGCTGGACACCGTTTTTTACTTAACTTTAACTTATAGCGTTAGTTTGGGTTAATGTACAGGGACATCATTTTAAGTGTCTCACTCGATTTATAATTTTCCTGTTTGGTATTTAAAGATAGTAGAAAGATTTCCTAATGTAATTTTTCGCGAGGATGCCGATTTTCTACATTAAAATTTTTACAACGTCAATTTTGACAGATACGACGCCATCTTGATTTTTTTTAAATGGAAACCCCCACATATTTTAGCATGGTCCGGTAGACATATTTTAGCTAATTTCAAAAATATATAGTTTAGTATACTTTGCACTTACCGTTTTCGATATACAGTGTATTTAAAAATGAATTGTTCCAGAATCATTTTAAGTGTCTCACCCAATTTAAAATTTTCCTCTTCTCTATTTTAAGATAGTAGAAAGATATTTCAATGTAAATTTTCGCGAGGATGCCGAATTTCTACATTAAAATTTTTTACAACGTCAATTTTGACAGATACGACGCCATCTTGATTTTTTTTAAATGGAAACCCCATCATATTTTAGAATGGTCCGGTAGACATATTTTAGCTAATTTCAAAAATATATAGTTTAGTATACTTTGCACTTACCGTTTTCGATATACAGTGCATTTAAAAATGAAATCTTTAGAATTATTTTAAGTGACTCATCCAGTTTACAATTTTCGAATTTTAAAATTCTTGAAAATGTCAAATTTGACAATTACGACGCTTAAATTTTTTTATTTATTTATACTTTGATTCTTCTTCAATATGACCTTTACATACGGGGTGATTCCGGAAACTTTGGCAGCATATTTTGCAGATAAAAATAAGTAAAAAAGTTCGTATAAATGTCCTAACATGCTTAGTTTCGGAGATACAGGGAGTAGAAGTATCATCTTTATTTCGATATTTTCCACATAATTTATGAAGTAACGTTAATACTTTGATGAAAATTGGTGTCTGGGAGATATAAATCCAATTTCTAGGGGGCGCCATATACACGTGTTTTAACTGTTTTGAAGAGTAATAACTTTTCGTCCGTACTACTGAGTATACGTACTATAAAACTACTGAGTGAAAAAATATTCATTTATAACGATTTTTACGTAAAAAAGGTCTGTTGGTAAAAATTGTTACAAGTAATGGTTCTCGAGATATTGAGAATCGAAATTATCAATACCTGTCATTATTGACATATATTAAACATGTGGACTAAATAGTTACTAGTCTGAAATCATAAATTTGAAATGTTTTTTGCCAAAAGTTCAACAGAAACTGTTTTATCATCATTTTTCCGCAGAAAAAATTATAATTAATTTAAAAAAATAAAAATTTCCCACATTTATTATTTCAACCAAATATCTATCTACTCAACGTGTTTATTTTTTTGTCAATAATGACATGTATTGACTATTTCCAGTCGAAATATCTTGAGAAGGGTTGCTCGTAGCGATTTTTACCGAGAGATATTTTTACGTAAAAAGTCAAGAAAATGTATATTTTTTTACTCAGTAGTTTTATACAGGTATGGGCGAAAAGTTATTACTTTTCAAAACAGTTAAAACACATGTAGGTGGCGCCCCCTACAAATAACAGTCATATTGACATCAAAATCAAGTTTCTCATGTCAAAAAACTCCCAGACACGAATTTTCAGCCAAATATTGACGTTACTTCAGAAATTAATTGGAAAAAATCGAAATAAAAATGAAACTTCTACACCCTGTATCTCCGAAACTAAGTATTGTAGGACATATATTTATACGAACTTTTTTACTTATTTTTATCTGCAGAGTATGCTGCCGAAGTTTCCGGAATACAGTTCGGACCACCCTGTATATAAAAAAATGAAAATTTAAACTGCTAGTCATTTATCATAAGATAGCCCAATTTACGTAAATTTCGTGCATTTGGATACAAATGCCACTCAGTTGTAAGTGAATGGCATTCATATTCAAATACATAAAAATTAGAGGAATTCTTGATTTCAACCCCCTGTATATCGAAAACGGTAAGAGCAAGGTATACTAAACTATATATTTTTGAAATTAGCTAAAATATGTCTACCGGACCATGCTAAAATATGTGGGGGTTTCCGTTTAAAAAAAATCAATATGGCGTCGTATCTGTCAAAATTGATGTTGTAAAAAATTTTAATGTAGAAAATCGGCATCCTCGCGAAAAATTACATTCAAATATCTTTTTACTATCTTAAAATAGAAAAGAGGAAGATTTTAAATTGGTGAGACACTTAAAATGATTCTGGAACAATTCATTTTAAATCCACTGTATATCGAAAACGGTAAGTGCAAAGTATACTAAACTATATATTTTTGAAATTAGCTAAAATATGTCTACCGGACCATGCTAAAATATGTGGGGGTTTCCGTTTAAAAAAAATCAAGATGGCGTCGTATCTGTCAAAATTGACGTTGTAAAAATTTTTAATGTAGAAAATCGGCATCCTCGCGAAAAATTACATTAAAATATCTTTTTACTATCTTAAAATAGAAAAGAGGAAAATTTTAAATTGGGTGAGACACTTAAAATGATTCTGGAACAATTCATTTTTAAATCCACTGTATATCGAAAACGGTAAGAGCAAAGTATACTAAACTATATATTTTTGAAATTAGCTAAAATATGTCTACCAGACCATGCTAAAATATGTGGGGGTTTCCATTTAAAAAAAATCAAGATGGCGTAGGGTTCCCAACCGTCCCGGTTTGACCGGGATTAACCAGGAATCAGAAAGTTTGTCCCGGCGAAAATTTTGCCTTGGCCGGGACCAAAAAAATCACATTTACATATAATATATTTTAATTTCTAATATTTAATGTTTTGTTTCAATTATTTAAAAACTTAAAAATAATTGTCCCGGAATCGCCGATGCTCAAGTTGGGAACCCTAAGATGGCGTCGTATCTGTCAAAATTGACGTTTTAAAAAATTTTGGTGTAGAGAATCGGCATCCTTGCGAAAAATTACATTAGAAAATCTTTCTACTATCTTTAAATACCAAACAGGAAAATTATAAATCGAGTGAGACACTTAAAATGATGTCCCTGTACAGCTGAATTAGAACAACTTCCTGATGTTCGATTAGACTCAAATTTGGTATACTAGCGTACCTTCGGTGACAATGCAATATTATGGTAGCATGAAGCATAAATAATAATAAAGTGGCAATAAGCATAAAGTGGTACTATAATATAGTACCATATAATGGTCCACCTTCGTTTAGGTTTAAATTTGATATTGTTGCGTATCTTTGGCACAATGCGATATTATGATATCTACTATAATATAGTACCACTTCATGTAGGTATCCTGACCTTCGAGTGTATTAAGTTAAAAATAGGTTGTACAATTTATTTAACATTTTAAAAAAGTAAAGTAAAGATTTCAGTTAACGTCTCCTTTTTGCTGGCAGGGCTAATCTGGACGGGGCCTACTTTGTTTACGCAGAATCCGAACCGCGGTCCTCGGCCATATCATGGTCAATGGCCTACCGACTTGGCAAGTGTCTAAATCGACTCTTGCTCACGGGATATCCGATCTCATCCGGCCCCGAACCGGCGTGAATGAGCAGTGTGTGTCAGTAGATTTTACACTTTTGCCTTTTTTTGGACAACAACACCATACAGCGTTTCAAACCGATCACCCGTCCATCCACTAGTATCGCCTTAAGTCGCTTAACTTCGGTGTTCTAATGGGAACCGGTTTTTTCGACGTAGCTGGGCCGTTGCCCATTTAACATTTTAATTCAGAAATTGGTGGAAGTTTAAAAAAAGAAGAAGAATAGAACTTTATAGAGTACCCCAAAAAATCAAATTTTGTTTTTTTTATGTGTTACTTTTATTTATTATCAGTTCTCAGATATATTCTCTTAATATTCATTTAATATATATTTTTTTTGTTTTTTCGAAATTTTTTCTACAAAATTAATTTTCAGGGGTAAATTTTATCTAATTGACAATTTAGTTAAAAAATAGTGAGTAAATTCAGGATTTTCTCAATAATTATATTAATAATAATTAATTAAGAAAAAATGGAAAGAACAATACTCGAATACATAGACACAAACCCAACCTTGAGACCAATCTTGCAAAAACAAATTAACAAACACTACTAAAATAACGAATGAAGTCATACTACAATATCTCAGAAATCACATAGAAATAGAACAAATACACGCAATAATATACCGCGGAGCACTAACCATAACAAGTGCGATTTTGGTAATGGGTGGTAAAATTGTTATACAGAATGAAAGAGAAACGAAAACAAAAAATAATAAACTCGGGTTGATGATGAGACTAGAGAAACGAATTGAAAATTTAAGAGCAAAATCATAGTCTACAAGGAGCGTAAGAGATCACGTAAATTAAACAACAAAGATAAAAGAATTCTGGAGAAGAAGTATAAGACACATACAAAACATGCAAAACATAATAAAAACAATGAAAACATAAATGAAGCTGAGACTCAAAATATATCAAGATACAATACTGAGAAAAACACAAAACAAACACCGAGAAACAATTCTAAAACAATCTGTACAAAACAAGTAACAAGGGCAATGGAGCACCAACCAAGGAAGACAAAAAAATATTGGACCAGGCTATGGTCTGAAAAAGTAAATCACAATGAGGAAACACAATGGATAGAAACGGAAGATGTCAATCAAAGAATTACTAGAACGGAATATAAACAGACAACCATTGACGAAATAAGCGAAACAGTAAAGAAAACACAAAATTGGAAAGCAACAGGGATCGACAACATCCACAATTACTACTACAATTTTTTTACATTTACACACAACCATCTAGCACGTAATTTAACAAGATACTGGCTGACACTAAAAACCATGCCCGAGTTTATGTCAACTGGAGTAACACACCTTAAGTCAATATATGAAGACACCAGAAATGCAACCAAATACAGACCAATAACATGCCTTCCCACAATCTACAAAATATTCACTTCCATCATCGCAAATAGACCACTGTGGCAAAAATAGTATCCTAGCAATCGAACAAAAAGAGTGTATTAAACAATCAAAAGGGATGCAAGGAACAACTCATCATAGATATCATAGTGACAGAGCAAATAAGAAAACGAAGAAGGAACCTACATTCATCATATATTGACTTCCAGAAAGCATATGATTCAGTTCCCCATAGCTGGTTCCAGAAAGTCCTCGACATATATAAGGTACACAAGGAATGTTTCAAAACTGTAATGAACAAATGAAAAACAAAAATAATACTTAATACAGAAATAGGAAAAATAGAAACTAAATATATCCAAATAAATAGAGATATATTTCAAGGCGACTCGTTGCCCGCTTTGGTTTTGTCTGGCACTAAACCCGCTTTCTAACATCTTAAAGAGGGAAGACACTGGCATAAAGATTAAACAGAACAAAGTAATTTACATGTGTAAATTACTTTGGTAAATCCATATAGGGGTGTGGCAATTTTGTCACAACAATAAATACAAGCATGACGGTTGTATGAACAAGTATATTAAAGCCCATCTATGTTTATTTATTTTTCTGAGGGGCTTCGCTGTAGCAGACATGGTCAAAATCTCTCAAGACCGGCCGTAGTACGATGAACTTTTGCAATTACGATTATTATTTGATCGTGGAGTACCAAAATGGCGGTTCAACCGGATTATAAGTTGATGGGTAGGTAATATTCTGGCATCAGTGGTTGTGGCCAAAATTATATTACGTGAACCCCCTTAAATGTTTCCATAATGTTTAATATGTAACTTTGTCATATTCCTGCTTATTCTAGTTACATACAGACATACATTAATGGATTGTGAACCAATGGATTAACTGAGACAAATTTAGATAGCTAAAACAGTACATTTTATTAAAGTAGTCACATAGTTTTGATGACAGCTTATGCATAACCAGACTGGTAACTAATAAACATATGCATACATATAACCCGACGTACCTACTTAAATATTCCCTTAGCTTATGTTATCTAACAAGTTTCACAGCTCCAAAGAAGCTGCCTTTATAAAAACTATTGAGACTTGCAGTGGCGGCTCGTGGGTATAAAATTAGGTGAAGAGTTAAATTTTGAAATTTTTTTTGGCGCATTCACCATTTTGTCAACATTTTTTAAAATATTATTTGAAAAATTTTTGCTGCATTCACCATTTTGTCAACATTTTTCTTTGTTATTATTTATACACTAATATCTATAATATTTTCGTTATTTTTAGTTTGGGCTAAAACACATTAAATAAAAAGAGATACAACCAGTTTTCGATAAACACATTATTTTACATTACATTTCCAGTGAAAATATAATTAAATTTAAATTAAATATAATAAAGTCCCCCGAGGTGTCCCCCATAAAGTTGGATCCATATGGACGTTTTTTTATATTAGAGTTTTAAAAAATATTTTTGTGGCAATCACTACTGCTTTGAAAACAACTTCAAATGCACCAAGTCAAAGTTGACAGCTAACATCTGGGAGCTGTCAAATACAAAATATTTAAAAGAAATTTTTAAAAATCAGTTAAATTATTATTATTTTAAAAAAGGTGACTAACAAAATTATGTTTCACCTTTGACTTGGTGCATTTTAACTTTGTTTTTAAAGCAGAATTGATTGCCACAAAAATATTTTTTAAAACTCTAATATAAAAAAACGTCTATATGGTTACATACAAAAAGTTTTTTTTAAACTCTAATACCGAGAAAAACCGTCCATATGGTTCCAACTTTATGGCAAACACTGTATTTATTGAGGTTCCCCGAAAAACGTTGTAACCGACATTTTTTTCAAAATAGAGAATTCAGTGAAATAAGGTTGTAATTTTCATAGGTATAACGTTTTTTCCTCGGTTTTTTCACTGAAATTTCGATATTGAAAAAATTGTTGGTTACAATCGAGGAGTCATTCAATTATTATTCAATTATTATTACATTAATGTTTACTAAGCAATATTAACCAAAATAAATTTGACTTATTTATATTACTAACCTTACTAATTTTTGTAAATCAGCTCAAATTTTCATGTTTCTAATTGCACACCAAGTCATTTATTGGATTCATTTTTGAACACTGACACACACACAGCAGTTTTAAAACACAACAACAAAACAAACAGCACAAATTAACAAGTTAAATCAACAAAAACCATTAACAAACAACAATAAATAATCAACAACAGCTTTACAGTCTTTACACAGTTAATTACTCGCCGAAGTAACCGAATATTAGCATAAAGGAAGACGAAGCGAACTGCCCAAAAACTCATTCACATCGGTCGCCGATAAAAAATTTCGGGGCGGGGAATTTACATGCTGCCGCTAGGCTGACGTCACGTTGCCATGGAAACTGTGCAGCCGCAGCCGCTCGGCTCACAAATATTTTCTCTTTACTTGTGGCTTCGTGGAAACGTAGGCGCATGCGGGCCAATAATGCTACTTTTTCCGCCGGAATTAACGATGCGGTGGACCTATTATGAAAAGGTCCGCCCGGAAAAAAAATAATTTATAAAAAATTACCATTTTATTATTTAGATACATGTAAATATATTAAACTAAATTAATATTTTAAGCAGTAAAGTTTTTTCTTTAATTTGAGTATTTTTTTCGGTGAAGTGCCCCTTCACCTACTGCACCTGACGAGCCGCCACTGGAGACTTGTAGGTACTTTACCTCTGGGCTGGTAGTGAATAAGCTGAGTAACATGATTTTATAACATTAGCAATAATTACTATATGCTGTATATTGTTTCATAGTGTTTTATTATTCTCTTTTTTCGTTAAAGGCTAATATCAATACAATAAATAATAATTATGCAAATGAAATTTGCTATTTTGATTACTTTTCTCTTTATGCAACAATAACTACTTAGTATGCTCTAATTTTAGGTGGTACCGATGGACATTCTGCCTCATTCATGGTACAATCCGTTACTGCTCTATATGTAAGAATAACCTGAAACAGAAATAACTCAATAAAAAATGTCAAATATAGCAATAGACCTATTTGTTAAAGCGGCCCATACATTATCAAAGAAATTGCGCAACGCAGGCTGTTGCGCAACGAGTTGCCAATGTATGGTAACGTTTGATGCGTTGCGCAAATGTTTGATAAGTTTCAAGAATGTTTGAATTCTTTTGAGCAACAGGCGTTTGCGCAGCGCGTTGTGTAGTGTATGTGTGTGTTGCGCTTCGTTGTGCAATATTTTAGTTCTTTCATCCAAATTCTTTGTTTTCTTTTTCGTTTTTTGGTATCATTGAAATTATCTAGGGTAGATACGATAATAATTGACGCAATGGCAATTGAGGACATGATTATTTCTCAAACAATGCACAACTTTTAATGAAAAGTTTGATCAAAATTTTATTAAGTGCATGGGTGATACAGTTGTGCAACGAAACGTTGCGCATCGCTTCGTTGCGCAACTTGTTTGATAATGTATGGACCGCTGAATCAGTTGTGCAAAGCAACGTTGCGCATCGCTTCGTTGCGCAATTTGTTTGATAATGTATGGGCCGCTTTAGATATAAATTTTATCACTGTTATTACTCATGTTTTTTATGAGAAACAAATAAAATGTTACAATATTTATTACATATTTTAGAGGAAATTATTGTATCCGACTACTATATTCTCTGACTCATTATATCTTCTCTCGTCAGATTATAAAATGATACAGTTATTAACCCAACCAATGCAACAGTGACAAGGTGTAGGTAGAATAACAAATTCAAAACAACTATACAGGGTGTTTCAAAAAACATGTGCCATCTCTCGTGGGGAGATTCATCACGTAAAAATAAGATCTATTTTTCATATAGTAAACGCCACGAATGTTTGGGAGTGATTCATCGGTCGCTACCTTTGAATAAGAAGACTAAGGAAGGAGCATAATGCTATATGTATTCATGCATGGTGGGCGGAAAAAGGACTCTAGGGTAGGGATCCTTGACAGTTCTGTTTGACGATTCATTTGACACATTTGAATTTGATTTGAAATTTTGTGGATTTGTTAGTCTTTACGGAGCTTATTTTATGTTATTTATTATTTATTCGACTACTGATAGTTGTATAAAAGTAGTAAATCTAGATGGAAATTGTGGCAGAACTTAAATTAACAGTGACACTATCGCGATTTGTCGAAAAAGACTCTAAAATAGTTGGTTGTGTAGCGTATGGTAGATCTCGGCAAAAATGTGTGAAATAATGGAACAACTTTTCGCTAGTAAGTGACTATTATTATATATATACGTGTAGTAAACCGATCATTTATGAAATTCACTTAAATTAACTAATTATATATTTTTTCTTGCATTATTGCTTTTATTTACTACTTGTCAAAGATTAGATGTCAAAGAATTTAGATACGTCAATTTGACTTACCTGCTTCAGTAGCGTATCGGATGTTTATGGTTATAAATAATTATTATAACTTAACTATTTTTATTAGAATTTTATATTTTTATAACAATTTTAATAACTACCAACATTTATTCACAACGTAAAGTAAAAAAAACATTATTGAGTCTGCCCCACGTCTACCCTACATCATAGTTTTACATTTTTTAAATAAAATTAGAACGGCACTGATAAACCGGAATTTAAGTCGGCCATATTTGAGGCCCATAGCGGTGGACCTAAGATTTTTTATATGCTCCTTCCTTAGTCTTCTTATTCAAAGGTCGCTACCATGTGAACTAATCTGTTCAGTCACATAAAACTTAATTCCAGTGCCGTGGTGTTTCATATCATATAATAATCAATATACAATCTGTGGTAATTTGTTGTTTTAACTGTCAAAGTCTTGTCAAAACATATACTTGGTTAAAAATATAAACTGGAATGCCCCATTGGTCGCACTGCAAGCACACCAATGGACTGACGCATAAAAACGAATCAATCAAAGAAACGCGATATAGTATCGTCTTTGTCAATCACTAAATAACATTTTAGAATTAGTAGGAGGAGCGCAGGCAGATGAATAGGCCGGGCCTTTAAAAACCTACATCTGCGGTAAAAATTTACGTTTTTAATGTAAAAATGATAGCGCGCATGTCGATTCTAACTTCATCAAGTGATGAATCACTCCCAAACATTCGTGGCGTTTACTATATCAATATAGGTTCGATTCTGCTTTGTTTCGTAGCTACTGGGTGTTAAAATCTTAATATTTTTTTGATTTATTATAATTTTCTTTTAAGTACTGTTTGCGTTTCAAATGAAATTTTGAGGGTAAAAGTTACTATAAATGCGACATATTTTAAAGCTAAAAAAGTGTCAACATATTCACCAGGGACGTCCATATGGGTTATCAGGAGAATATTTTTCTAAAAAAAATATGTGCGCCACTGACTTTTTTTCTCTTGTTAGCAAAATAATGTAAGCAATTTAATGCTGATTAAAAGTTGTCTCTTGATATTTTGTCGATTTTGGCCTCCTTGATGAGATAAACGCAATTTTATTAATTTGCCTTGATCCAAGTCTAATAGCAACCTTTAAAAAAAATAATAGCATTAACTTGCGAAAATTTTAAATAAGTACTCATTGATTCCTCATCAAAAAATATGAAAAAAAGTTGCTATAAACATGAGTATGGAAATGCATAGTTTTAGAGTTACAGGATGTTAAAACTGTTTAAAATTAGTTTTTTTGTAATTATCTTAAATACCATTATTTTTTATTTGAAATTGCTATATGTTGGACTAATACTAATAATATTTAATAATAAATTACGTTAAATATATAATTTATTAATTTTGTTTTTATTTCAATTTTATTAATTGTGATTAATAAAATTGCGTTTATAAATCTCATCAAGGAGGCCGAATTGGACAAAATATCAAGAGATAACTTTTAATTGGCATTAAACGGCCTACACAATTTTGATACCAAAAGAAAAAACTCAGTGGCGCACATGTTTTTTTCTTGAAAAAAATTCCAGTGAAAACCCAGACGTCATTACGTGAGGAATATTGTTATGCACGTCCCTGATTAATTTGTTGACATTTGTTTAGCATTAAAATATGTGACACTTATAGTAATTTTTACTCCCAAAATTTCATTCAAATCACTAAAAGTACTTGGAAGAAAATTATAATAAATCGAAATATTATTAAGACTTTAACACCCTATAGCTACGAAACAAAGCAGAATCGGACCTATGTTGATATGAAAAATAAGTCTTATTTTTACGTGAGGAATATTGTTATGTTATGTTTCTACGAGAGATGGCACATGTTTTTTTAAACACCCTGTATAAAGCAGGAAAAATGGTATACTCATTCTAGCTGAGGCAACCTGGTATACAGTGGAAAAATTCTGATAATGATGACCAGTAGACCGCTAGATTAACATATAAAAGCTTAACGGCCTTAACATATAAAAGTCATTACAGTTGAGGGTTGGAACCTTTGATGTTATACAGCAAAATAAAAACACTAAATCACCACAATACACCAAAACACTTTTACTTTTACACTGGACGCGCGTTTCGCTAACCATGTTAAACGGTCCAGTGTAAAAGTAAAAGTGTTTTGGTGTATTGTGGTGATTTAGTGTTTTTATTTTGATATAAAAGTCATGTGCTGATTTTATCAATCAGGCGAAAAAATGGTAGAACACATTAAACATATGTGCGATGACCTGGCAAAAACAATTGATTGGGTCTTCTTTACGTGCCATGGGACTAAAAATTGAAGACCGTGACACACGAGCTCGCGAGAAGAAAAATTGTAACGATCTTGGAGAGGAAAAGTTGTAATATAACTCGGAGCCTATGAGAGCTAGGGGGCTGAAACTCGGAATTTAGATGGTATTGTTAATGTGGAATGTTCTAAGATGGTTTTCATGATATTTTGACGATGTATCGTGGACTACGAGACCCCATTATCAATGAATGGAATAAAAAATTTGTCTGATTTAAATGAAATTTGGTATGTCGATAGACTGGACCAAGGCCAACTTAACCGTGTACGACACATGTCACTGTGACAGTTAGTTTTGACGTAAGAAACGTCAAAAGTTGATGTCGTCCGATCGTGACCAAATTTGGTTGGTAGGCTATGTGAGCGACGGTGCACACGGTCCCACCCTGCAAAGTTGGACACGACGGCGACGTTTCGTTTAACTCTTTATCAGGGTGGGACTAAAGATTTGATATTGAAGAAAAATGGGGGTCGATTTTGGCATAATTGGAGACGGGCTATACAGGATGACGCCCTCGACGTTTCGAACTGATGCCTCTAAATGGACGAAACCAACTTATCAAACTTTGTGAATTCAACTGAAGTTTGTAAACAAGACATCAGAGGACCACGATAGATCTGAAAAGATTGCAGTAAAATAGACCAAGACCAAAACCTAATGTAATAAGGGATATATAGTTACTAACCTCTCCTTGCTCAACATCCATCCAGCATAATGTATGTTTTCGCCAATGATCTTCAAACGATTTTTTTGTCTGATTGCGGATCGGCTTGGAATAATCGTACTCGTCGATTCTTTGCTTACAGTCGTCTCTGGCATGGGCACCTCTTGATTCCTTCCTTGCCTCCATAGCTGTTATAGTTTGGAGAGCGTTTATAAAAAGATTCTTCAGTTCAAAGTATTCGACAAGGTTCGTATTCCAAATTAACCCTTTATCGGTGATTTGGATATTGTTTATTTCTTTATAAAGCTCAGCGACTTTTTGGACTCCCCCTGCGAGGATTTCTTGAGTTCGGAATACGCCAGCATGTCTCTGCATCGTTTTTTGCAGCATCAGCCTTAAACGAAGTTGTTATATTAAAAACTGTGCCAAATAAGTTCTATGAATTCAAAAATTAACACATTTTTACCAATGAAAAATTATTAGGAAACTGTAAAGAGAAGTTAGAAGTGTAATGAAGTGAAATATAGATTTTTTCGGTGCCGATCAACTTGGAAGAACCAATCCGAACTGTAATTCCGAACTGTATTCCGAAAACTTCGGCAGTATATTCTGTAGATAAAAATAAGTAAAAAAGTTCCTATAAAGTTATATATGTTCTAAAATGCTTAGTTTCGGAGATACAGGGTGTAGGAGTTTCATTTTTATTCCGATTTTTTCGAAATATTTTCTGAAGTAACAACATTTGTTATTAGTATTTCAATATTTGGTTGAAAATTTGTGTCTGGGAATTTTTTGACATGAGATATTTGATATTGAGGTGAATATGACATTAATGTGAATAAGAGTTATAACCTTTCGTCTGTACCTGTATAAAACCTACTGAGTGAAAAGATACACATTTCCGTGATTTTCTACGTAAAAAATGTATCTTGGTAAAAATCGCTACGAGTAACCGTTCTCAAGATATTTAGAATAAAAATAGTCAATGCGTGTCATTATTGACAGAATTTTATTGATTATTCAGAACAATAAAGTCATTGTTTTTGAGAAAAATAAACTTGTTGAGTAGATAGTTATTTCATTATTATGGGTTATTTAACTGAAATGATAAATTTTGGAATTTTTTGTTTTTTAAAGTAATCATAACTTCTTCTTCGAAAAAATTATGATAAAACAGTTGCTGTTGAACTTTTGGCACAAAAACATTTCAAATTTATGATTTCAGTTTAACAACTACCTATTTAGTCGACATGTTTAATAATAATTGATGTCAATAATGACAGGTATTGATAATTTCGATTCAAAGTATGTCGAGAACCATTATTCGTAACGATTTTTACCAAGATACCTTTTTTACGTAAAAACCGTAAATGTATATTTTTTTACTCAGTCTCAGTAGTTTTATAAAGGTACGGACGAAAAGTTATTACTCTTCAAAAAAGTTAAAAATATATAGATTGCGCCGACGGTGGCGCCCTCTACAATAGAGACCCCAGACATCAATTTTACTTAAGAAATTATTTGAATAAAATTAAATTCCTACACCCTGTATCTTCGAAACTAAGCATTTTAGGACATACATTTATGCGAACTTTTTTATTTATTTTAATCCATACAGAATATACTGCTGCAGTTTCCGGAATACAGTTCGGATCACTCTGTATATCGCCAATTATAAAATTATAGTTAGATGACTCACCTTAATTGTCCAACAGAATATTTTCCTTTACTATGTCTCATCTCATCAAACATTTGCAGAGTATCCCCGCCCAACTCATCATCTGAATTGATCTTTTCACCGGGACAACTTTTCTCCGTTATACATTCAGCTACCGCTTTACCAAAAACCACAGTTTCCAGCAATGAATTGGCTCCCAATCTATTGGCTCCGTGCACCGATACACAAGCGCATTCTCCACAAGCATACAAACCTTTCACTACTTTATCCTTTCCAGGCGCCACCTGCGTGATCGCCTGACCTCTGTAATTGGTAGGTATACCGCCCATGGTGTAGTGAACGGTAGGAATAACGGGTATGCATTCTCTAAGAATGTCCACGCCAGCAAAGGTAGCGGCAGATTCTCGTATGCCAGGAAGTTGTTTCATGATGACCTCTTTAGGAATGTGGTGCAGTTGTAAGTTGATGTATTCTTTTTTGGGACCACAGCCTCGACCCTCCATGATTTCTATTGTAAGAGCTCTGGATACCACATCTCTGGATGCAAGATCCTTGGCATTGGGGGCGTGTCTTTCCATAAACCTTTCTCCATTCGAATTGACAAAATATCCTCCTTCGCCGCGTGCGCCTTCTGTAATCAGGACTCCGGCGCCGTAAACTCCCGTCGGATGGAACTGGACGAATTCCAAGTCTTGGAGGGGTAAACCGGCTCTGGTTGCCATCCCGGTACCATCGCCTGTAGACGTGTGCGCAGCAGTACAAGAGAAATATGATCTTTCATAACCACCCGTAGCTATGACGGTATTGTTGGCCCAGAATTTGTGTATCGTCCCATCTTCTAAATTCCTAAAACAGAAATTTTTGCATTTTCGCTTTTATTTACTTCGAGTCTAGAATATTAGGATACATCAATTTTATGAATTTTCCTTAGTTCTTTCAGTAACGTATCTATCTTCTGTCATTAAATAATTACGTTAACTTACTTTATTCTTAACTAATAACATTTATTATCTTAACGTAAAACAATACTAGCAAATTAGTTAACTGAGTCTATACTACCCAGCTTTATATTTTTAGACATTTAAAACACAGTTTAAATCTTCTCTTCTTCTTGCGATGCCATGCCTGTCTTCAGGCGTTACCGATCTCCATGACTATTTCGTTGAAAACTTCCCTATCTTCTGCTGCATGAAACAGCCTCTCCACCCCCGGATCATATTAGCTACAACCTTTTTCTACGATCGTGCACAAAGTAACTATTTTTTACACTACCTATCTACTGTATTAAAAGTTATTTTTTTGCACTAGTGCAAAAAACACCCTGACATTATTAATGACGAGTTTAACTAAAGAGAAAAAAAATATACCTTGATTTTGTTAATCCAAATATTGTTACTAATGCAAGTATATTTTTGTTAGTCGCCATATAAAGTCTTATGTGAAGTAATAAGTTAAAAAATACAGTGGCTTTGCCCAGGAAATTGACCATGAATGTCGCCTGCCAGCAAAAATTGCCATAATTTTCAAGTTGTGTTTTGCTGTAAGCTGTTAAAAATGTTGTATTCGGATAGTGACGAAGGAATGATTGGCACCCCTCCAGATATAATAATTGAAATTACAAATAAAGCTACAACAGATTTATTACCCGACAGAGGTAAAAAGGTGTATGAAATTTGGTGTACCACAAGATTTGTTAAGGACATTACTGAAAACGTTCTCCTAGCATATTCGAAGGAAAAATCAGAGATATTAAAGCCATCAACCCTTTCGATATTTGAGTATTCAATGTTAAAGGCTACGCTGTTAATCAATAAAAATGTTGAAATCCGACATTTTACCAAACCGTCCTAAGAAATCAAAAATTTTTACCCGACAGGAATTTGACGAATTTTTAATTGAAGCTTCAGATAATAAATATCTAATGACGAAGGTAGCACTACAATGTTTAACTACATAAAATTTATATCTGCTTATTTTTTATTATTGTATTGTAGATAGTTGCAGTAGTTGGCATTGCGGAAGCATACCGCAGGGACGAGTTGCAAAAAGTAACATTAAATGATTAAATATATTAATGAAACGGGTTCGATCATAATTGTGAAAATTCCTAATAGCAATACGAACAAACCTCGATCACTTGTACTAAGCGGTAAAATTAGAAGTTTTCATTTTATTGAAATGTATCAGCAAATATACATTGCTTCGTCGTCAATCTACCAGCCATAATAGATTTTTATAAGGTCCCAGTGACATTGCAAAATACCTTAATATTAAAGATCCAATGGAATATACAGGACATTGTTTCCGCAGATCTTCTGCAATATTTCTTGTGGAATCTGGGGCAAACATGTTAACACTAAAACGTCATGGGGGATGGAAGTTTTCAAATGTAGCTGAGAATTACATTGAAGAGTCACTTGCCAAAAAAAAATCAGATAGCTGCTCAAATCCTGGAAGGTAAATCAAGTACCAGTACTGGATACCACGCAGCAACATTCCGGAAGAGTTTTAAGTGAAGAACAAGAATCCCGAAACCTCCACGAGCAGAAAGGAAAATAATATTCAAGACTACTGGAAATGAAGTTTGTCCATCAATTACCCTGGTAAATTGTTCAAACTGCGCCATTAAAATTAAAATTGACTTAAAAAAAGTTATCTTCTTCTTCTCTTCTTCTTCTTGCAATAAGGTTATCCCTGTATAAAACAACTACTTAAGCCTCTTGTGAACCGGATGTCCAACTTTCGTACAATCTTTTTGGTGGCCTGCCAGGTGGTCTGGGTGTGTTGAGTATTTGTGTTCGCGCCCATTTTGCTATTCTGCCGTGGTCCATTCTTTCAACATGGTCTTCCCAATAACGCCTTCTTGATTTTCTCCACCTCACTATGTCTTGCACTCCCAGTTCCTCTCTGATGTCGTGGTTTCGCATTCTATCTCTTAGAGTGATTCCGCGTATTGTTCCTAATACTTTCATTTCTGTTGTTCTGAGTATTATATTTTTGATGTTTCGGCTGAAGTCTCTCTAGCATAAGTAAGAACTGGTCTAACACAAGTCTTGTATATGCGAACTTTACTTTCTCTTGACATAAATTTCTCCATATGGAATCTCTTAAGTAGCCATATATTCGTGCTGCTTTGTTTGCTTGGAGCCTTGCTTCGTCTGAGAGATTTCTGTTACCAGAGATATTCACGCCCAAGTAATTAAATTGGGATACTTGGTTAATTGTTTGGTTGTTAACTACGAGTTTGCATCTGATTGGTTCTTTCGTTATTACCATTGATTGCGTTTTTTCCACGGATATCTGCATGTTGGGAGATTCAGCATTATTTGTGAGCCGGTAAAGGAGTCGCTGTGCGTCATCCTCGTTCTCTGCCATCAGTACTGCATCGTCGGCATAACATACAATTCCGACGGATTTCTGACCCATTCTGTATCCAATCTCCAAGAGTTTCACATCTTTAATCATCTGATCCATAATGATATTAAAGAGAGAAGAAAGTAGGACTGAGGCTGCCCTTGTCTCACGCCGACAAAGACTGGTACATTTTCAAAAAGGCCATCCAAAAAAAGTTATAAAAAATAAAAATAATATTTGTTTATAGTATCATTGTTAGTGGTAATATTATTCTCTGAATTACATTGTTAAAACTTTCTCATAAACATTTAAATAAGAATGTCAATGAAAAGAAAAAATGTTGTATGCAACATGTGCGAAAAGCACATGTGTTGCACTCAGCATGATTGCAGAACTGCAAAACTCATGCGTCGTGCAGCAAATATGTCCTTTTTGCACTCCCCATCGCGCTCATTTTCTTCGGGTCCCCCTCCATTTTTATCAACTGATATTATCTCAAAGATACTAACCAAGCTATGACACCCTGACACACGTCATCTTTCATCAGCAAGTCCATCACGAAAAATTCGATGAAAAAATCAACATTATGTCTGCATGCTTGACCATAGAGGGCGTGCAACATGTAATGTCCTGTGGAATCGGCGGCGGCGCAGGTCCTGTGGGCTTGACCCCCTTCGCCGAAGCCCAAAGTTTGACCACCGAAAGCTCGTTGGTATATGCGGCCGTCCATCATTCTGGAGAAAGGCATTCCCCAATTTTCTAGCTCTTGAATGCATCGGGGTGCTTCTCTCGTCATGTAGTGGATAGCGTTTTGGTCTCCTATCCAATCCGAGCCTAAGAAAATAAATAGAAATGAAATTAAAATTCATTAATGTAATTAATTCACTTATCTATTAAAAAAAAAAGAACGGGTTATACATTGCAGAGAGCTTTCAAAGTTAAAACAGGCGCCGCTTCGTTCACTTCTCTCTTGTCGCTAACTGCCTTTTTGGCACGTAGGCCCGAATTCCATTCGCGCGCATCTCCCACTTTTTGACCGTTACGACGGCGCTCAGGGTCGTCTTCGGCGATGGCCTACGATGGTTCAGCCCAAACCGGACGCGGCAGACCACTATGCCGGTAGCGACCGTAAAATATTGTTACAGTCTCCCCCTCTGGTTCCGTGGACATTGAGATGTCGAGGGACCAGCACTAGTGTGGTTGGTTTTCTTCGGGCGGCCTCTTCTTCTGATAGGAACTTTAGGTTCTGTAGCGTCATCTCCACGATACTTGAATATGTTGCTACAGTGATAAATGCCTAAAGGTTGTCCTGGAGTATCAATGTTGGCAATTTCATAAGAGACGGGCGAAACCTGTCTAGTTATGACATAGGGTCCGTCCCTTTTCGGATCAAATTTAGTAGTACTCTGTTTAGTGTGACTACTCTTCGTATGTAGCGTCACAAAAACCTTGTCTCCAACATCAAAAGTAGACGGTGTCGATCGTGAGTTATCGGCATACTTCTTTTGACGATCTTGACATTTTTCATGCTGGCCTTTAGCTTCCATAATCGTTGTAAACATTCCTTGCAGGTAAGGTGTTATTTCTGGGATAAAATTTTCATTTTCCCTAACAGGCCGTGGATCATTCTGTACTTCATCAGGATTTCGCATTTCTCTTGCAAAGTTGAGGTAAGCAGCACTGAAACCGGTTGTTTGTAATCTGCTGGCATATTCGACAGGATGTTCTTCAGAACCTTCACCTTGAACTAGGACCGCGCCTAAGGCGTAAGATGAGGCATCAGTTCGTAGCACATATGGTTTGCTAGGGTCGTTCTGCTGGAGTACTGGTGCACTAGCTAAAGCTCTTAGTAAAGATTCAAATGAGTTTTTCTGATCGGGTCTCCAGTTCCAAGTAGCATCTTTCTTCAAAAGATTAGACAAGGGTCTGGACAATTCAGCAAATCTGTCGATGAACCGTCGATACCAGGAAGCGGATTGTAAGAATGACCGAACCTGCTTTACATTTTGTGGCGGATGCATCTTCGTAATAGCTGAAGTTTTCTCTGGATCTACTTGAATGCCATTAGAGGTGATCAAATGTCCCAAATATTTTACTTGTGGAGTCGCAAATGTACATTTATCACGATTCGCACGGAGTTTGTACGTTCTGAGTCTTTCGAAGACACGTTTTAAGTCTGTCATATGTTGATCAAACGTTTCAGATATCACCAGCACGTCATCGAGGTAGGCGAGTATCAGGATAGATGGAAGTCCACTTCGAAATCTGTCGATCAGCTTTTGGAAAGTTGCTGGTGCGTTACGCAGACCGAACGGCATGACCAGGTACCGAAATGTTCCGAACGGGGTCACGAACGATGTTTTGTCTCTATCTGTTCCCGCACTTTCACTTGATGATATCCCGCACGTAAATCAATGGCTGACATGTATATAGTCTTTTTGGTTGCATGCAGTAGATCGTCCATTCGAGGTAACGGATAATGCACGGGTGTCGTAATAGCGTTCAAAGCTCTGTAATCGCAACATACCCTAGTTTCGCCATTCTTCTTTGGAACGAGTACTACCGGTGCTGACCAAGCTGACTCACATTCTTCTATAATGTCATCTCGTAACATCTTGTCTAGTTCTTGTCGAAGTTTTTCTTTGTTTCCAGGCGTCATTCGGTACGGTGGTACTGAAATTGGTGCGTGTGACTTGGTATCAATATAGTGTTCAGCATAAGGAGTTGGTTCTCCCCCTAGAGCGAAAATATCCTGGTTGGCTTCAAGAAGGTCTGATAACTGCTTATGTTCTTCACTGGATAACATTATGGCTTCATCTGATCTCAAAATTGAAACGGAAAGTACTTCTATATTGGAAATTTTGTGGTCATCTTCATATACCAAGGGATACTTAGTCAAAATATCGTCTGCAAAACTCCAATTTTGCTGTCCGATGTCCAGAACAAGGTTAGCACTTCGAAGGAAATCTATGCCTAGTAAGGTTTTGTCAGCATTGGGTAGAGTCATAAATGTTGTTGGTATATAACGACTTCCTAGTAAAACATCAACTCTCAGAAGTTTTACTTCCTGTTCTTTCACGGTACCATCTGCAAGTTTAATCGTACTTCTGGTTTTTGTATACGGAACGTTGTGTTTCCTTAATGCTTCGTATAATGAGCCACTGGCAACGCTGTGCTTGGCGGCTGTGTCAATCAGTCCTTGACCATTCATTCCTAGTATGTTTATAGGCAAAATAGGACGTGACTGAGGGTAAACAGGAACTTCTACATTGTCAAGAGCACAGAATTCGACAGAAGCTGCGGTGTTGGAACAAGTTGGACAGTTGGATTTAATGTAGCCAGGTCTATTACATCCGTAACATGTCACTTGATTTGATATTCGGGGAGGATGACTTTCCAAGGTCGAATTTGGAACAGATGTCACTGGATTACTTGGTGAAGGCGCTGTAGTCGAAGTTTTTGTTGATGTACTTGCAGTACCTTGTTTCTTTCGGCACTGGTCTTCTGTATGTCCCAAATATTTGCAAAATCGACATTTTGGACGTTTATCGTTAGAAGGCCTGTCAAAATGATCAACAAACGTTTCTTCTACCATGCGACATTCTTTAAGTAATTCGTTAAAAGTACGGATTTTATCTCGAGGTACTTTTTCTCGTATTCGTTTATGTAACAAGCCATAAATCATATCAATCTGCGTCGACTCAGTTAGGGTATTTGCTGGAAGTTGCGCAAGCAATGAACGCGATTGACAGATAAATACATCAGAAGGTGTTCTAATATCTTGTTCTTTTGAAAATATTTCCCGATATACAAGATATGCTGGTTTTCTTGGACCGAAAGTTAGACGTAAAAGATCGAGAGCAGTTTCCCAAGTTGCGACAGTGTCTTTTACTCCGTACCACCACGTAGCGGCAAAATCATCGAGTAGCATAGATAAACCACGCAGAGCGTTCGCGTCGGACACTTTTGAGCAGTCTTTGAAGGTTTCTATAGCGTCTATAAAAGCATTTACGTCAGAGTCTTTGCTACCGTTAAAACGCGACGAACATGAAGAGAAATTCCCTGTTTCCAACGACTGTGTTGACAAATTACTGATGCGTGATAAGAGTGCTTCAAATTGTTGCTGCGTAAGAGTGACGTTTGCTTCTGCCATGTTACGTAATTTAGATGTTTTTCTACTACTGTGGCTCCGTAGCCAGTATCGGTTTTCTTCTGAAGGTTGCAGAGTGAAAAAAAATGTTCAAAAACTTACCGAAATGATGCGGGTTTTGATTTTTTTTTGTTTTTCTTTTCTTTCAACCCAAGGTGCTTGGATGATTTTGTTGAAGTTGGTGAAGCTTATCAGGGTTTAGTGTTGAATTTGCAGCCAAACGACGAGTTTGCACTATGCTGAGTAAATTTCTAGGAATTTTGTCCACACACAAATGTTCCAGAATGTTCACTAGCACAATTTACAATGTTCACAAGCACTGTTTCACCACTGAACTGTGCAATTGAGAAAAATGTCTATTTTTTAAAAACTCTTCATTTCACAATGTATGGCCCAAGTTGGGACGCCAAATATGATAGGAAGTGAAATTAAAATTCATTAATGTAATTAATTCACTTATCTATTAAAAAAAAAAGAACGGGTTATACATTGCAGAGAGCTTTCAAAGTTAAAACAGGCGCCGCTTCGTTCACTTCTCTCTTGTCGCTAACTGCCTTTTTGGCACGTAGGCCCGAATTCCATTCGCGCGCATCTCCCACTTCTTGACCGTTACGACGGCGCTCAGGGTCGTCTTCGGCGATGGCCTACGATGGTTCAGCCCAAACCGGACGCGGCAGACCACTATGCCGGTAGCGACCGTAAAATATTGTTACATAGGGATATTGTAAAATGTATATTATGTTTTCAATATGGAGGTTAGGCGATGGGCTTTACGATTCTTTTTAGCGAACTTACGATTCGTTTATTTGACCAAGTTACAAACACATTTTGCATATCACACTATAAATAGATATTTTTTTGTAAATATCTTTCACATCGCTTACATTTTGTATCCATCCATGATGTTTGTTTAGGGCTTTTGCTCGAGTATATTGATGCCCTACTTCATAAATACGGAAAAAATATAAATAATATAAAATAAATTTTATTACTAATATACCGGGTGCGTCTCAAAAGTAGCTCACCCCTATAACTATTTTTTCAGATAAAACAACGAATTTTGGTATGTTAGTATATGACATAAATTAGAACTGATTGGCATATTATTCAATAATTGAATAATCGGTCACTTCCGGTTTCACCGGAAATGACAACAACTTTTGATTTTTAAATGGCACCCTCGGTATTTGTGTACTTTATTCGATAGAAGATGACACTCTGAATAGAATGACATATCATATGTCAATTTTAGACATTTTTTCATATAGTTTATTTGAAATTGTAACCTGTGGTTCATAGCGACAATTTGACTCGAAATACCAAGTGTGTGGTATTAAATTATTCGTAAAAAAATACTTGTTCCATTTCCAAAAATTGAGAGTTTTGTTCCAAAAATTGAGATATGATTATAATTATGATTTGGGCATCTTTTAACTGACCTGGACACGACACTAAAAACATTAGAGGATCAAATCTATTTTTTCAAGGCTCCTTGATTAAAAATTAGTATTTTTAACACAGTCATGGTACTCTAAATTGAAATTTAAAATACAATTTGTTTTTGAGCGAATATGTCAAAAGACATGATATGTCATTCGATTCAGAGTGTCATTTTCTATCAAAAAAAGTAAAAAAATATCGAGGGTGCCATTTAAAAATCAAAAGTTGTAGTCATTTCTGGTGAAACAGGAAGTGATCGAAAACAACTGAATACGTCAATCAGTCCTAATTTACGTCATATACTAACATACCAAATCTCGTTTTTTTTTATCGGAAAAAATAAAGAAGTTATAGGGGTGAGCCACTTTTGAGACGCACCCGGTATATGTACGAACTTCCACTAGCCATAGCCTTTATAGACTTTGAGATGGCTTTCGACTCGATATATCCTAAGACAATAATAGAAGACCTAACGAAACAAGATATTGACAGGCCTTATATAGAAACTCTCGCCAATATATTATACAAAGAAGCCAAAGCAAGAGTAATGATATATAAAACAACCCCAAACTTATCGCGATATACCCAAAGCTGTTTGCAGCAACATTAGAAGAAATCTTCTGTGAACTGGACTGGACCAACAAAGGATTAAAAATAGATCATAGAGAGTGTCTTAACCATCTAAGTTTCGCTGATGGCATAGTCGTAATCGCCAATAGCCCTGAAGAACTACACAAATTAATGAACTAAATACAGCCAACAATAAAGTGGGTCTCAAAATGAATTTAGCAAAAACTAAAGTAATGCACAACGAACTAGTGGAAAGAAAATACATTCTAATAAATAATACAGCACTGAAATAATAGAAGAATATAATATATATTTGGGACAACTAATACACAGCTCGGGATCTCTACTACCAAAAATCAACAGAAGAATTAAGTTAACATGGAGTACTTTTTTACTTTTTTTTTCGAAGAAACTCAATCATATTCAAATCTAGAAGAAATTTCTTAATAATATGTCAATAACAAGTTTACATAAATGTGACATTTTTGGCGATGTCTAAAAGCACTCTTCCAACTATAATTGGAATTCTAACCGGACATTGCCAACTTAATGGATACCTTCACAAAATAAACAAACCACAACAAATAAGATGTAAACAAGAAGACGTAAAATAATGGAGATAGTTATCAATCGTCATTGCCAATCCAACTTATCTTACCAATTTCTATTAAATTAAAAAAATATTCTGAATATTTACACAATAATGAAAAACATAAAATAATGAACAATATATGAACAATATAAACATATTTCAAAGTAATTTCAAATACATAAAATTGGATAATGTGGTACCTTTAACAGTGTCATAATGATGCCACACCCAATAATCATCTTCGTAGTTACTTAAAGCCGCGTTTATTCCACCTTGTGCGGCAACAGTGTGGGACCTCGTTGGAAACAACTTGGTTAAACATGCCGTCTTAAATCCATTCATGACCAATCCGAAAGCTGCCCTAAGTCCTGCACCACCGGCACCAACAACAACGCAATCATATTGGTGATTGACTATTGGATATTTTTGAGAAATCTACAAAATATTAAAATTGTAAGAGAGATTTGGCTGTTGTAATATTCGAAAATAGTTGTTTTCAATAAAGTTTATCTCATTTGAAATTACGAACATAGCAAGAATATATTTGATTAAAGGTGGTGGAGAATGCCTTTTTTTAATAAAAAAAAAGAAGAGTGAAGAAATGATTTGCTCGTGAAATTGTGCGATAAGAACTCTTGCAATGGTTTTCATAAGAAAAGTTTTCCAAACCTTTGGTACTATACAATGCTTGGTTGGTTGATATCATTGTCATTGTTTCGAAAGGCAGCTTCTTTCCACTTTTGTTACATCCAATAATATATTCTGTAGAGAACGCTAACCATTAAGCACTGAATGTGGTGTTAATTTTTAAAAATCTATATTTTTAATCCCGTTCAAAGGTTTTATTTTAAGTATAATGTGACGTTTTGTTGCGTGATTTTTATTTAATTAAGATTACAATTTACTTACATCACCTGCCCCTTTAATACATCTGGTATTGGCACGCTGAGTAGCATACCCATTTTGGAAAATCCTGAAAACGCTATTTATATATCTGCTAAAATGTTTATTAATCTGATTCATATTATTATTCGAATGTCAGCACTGACAGATCTTGACATATTTCAATATTTGTCGTTACGTTAGTATCATCGTCGTACATACCTGCACCATTAGGTAATAATACTACCCTAGATCATATATACTTACGTGGATAAGTAAATCACTATGGAAACTGTCCCAAACATATCAACGACTTCCATTTATCTTCTTTCTTTGTTGCACACGCGGTGCTTTTACTCTATCTATCCTTGTCGATGACCTATCGTCCACGCGTCAAATTTGAACATTAATTTTAAAAATTTAATTTGTAAAATGCATATATTTGAACAATAATTGAATGTTACTGTCACAAAAATTGATTTAAATAAAAAATAAATTAGCCACTCCGTACGAATATCAATATTCTTAGGAAATCTAACCAGAAAGTATGCATGTGGTTTAATATACATAAAAGAACAACTGAATACTTTACTTGCCTGTGAAAAGATAATTCGGGGACATTTATATTATAATTTCAACACACCAAACACTTTCTTGTCATTTTTACGAGTATTTACCCAAAAATTAAAACCCAACGCGTAAAAGATAGAAATATAATTGCACAAACTTAAAATTAACTTCTCACTGAACACACTTGCATCCTTGGCTATATAAAAGATATATCGATAAAAGAGTAATTAATACAATGTTTAAAATAAAAAACGCAAGCGTCGTTACACAATGGAAATCACATTATGACATATGATTATGACAAGATTATGACAATACGATGACGATGATGACAATGAAAAGTTGGCTTAAAATTGTAATTATTTTGGAAATACGTGCCACTTTTAATGCGCATGCGTAAAGTCAGGTCCTCGAGAAAGACAAACCTATTGAACGTTCATAAGTGCAATAAAGAAAGTTTGTAAATAGCATGTCGTGATGTTGGGGATATATTTTTTAATGCTAAACTTATGGCGTTGATTTATCCACGTAAGTATATATGATCTAGGAATACCACTAATCACAATGGCACGTGCTGACGGTGCCAATGTGATTAGGATTAGTGAATCGTGTAGAGGGTGGACCATTTTGGTTGTTTCTATAAGGTATGTAGGAAACCGTGAGAAATATTCAAATTTTGATACTGCAGTCCCAGGTTCTTTTTTTGACAAAATCACAATGACGCAAATGGATCGTGGCTATCTTGATCGGTTTTGAAGCTACAGGGGGGTCCTCAAATTTTGTAATTTTTGAAGATGTTCGATAGTTTGTTTACTTCAATAACTACGCAAAAATGAATTAAACATTCTAAAGGCACTTTTCTGTGTAGAATGCAGTGGCGTAGTCAGACTTTTTTTGAAAGAAATATTTTTTTAGATATTAACTATACTTATGTTTTTTTAAATACAACCCCCTGTATATTTTTAAATTTCCTGATTCAGTTTGGCATGGGCTTCTCAAAAATATATAACATTATATATTAATTTTCACTATTAACTTTAAAATTCCAATTTATTTAAAGATATCGACTTTTCTCTTGGTAGGTCATACCGAGTATTAAAGGAAACAAGCGAATATCTACTTTCAAATTAATCCATGTATTAGCAATTAAATAAATTCGAACAATACGAAGCAAATAAAAAATAAGTGTGACAGAAACAAAAGAACATATTTTAATGGTACGGAGTTGGCGCCGCCGCTATTAACAATTAAATAAATTCGAACAATACGAAGCAAATAAAAAATAAGTGTGACAGAAACAAAAGAACATATTTTAATGGTACGGAGTTGGCGCCGCCGCTAACAGCATTTCAAATATGTATGTTGGTTACACTTTGCAAAGCCACAACAAAACCATCTTCTAACTCTTCTAATATTCTGTTTGCATTTCGATAAATTTCGTTTTTCAGAAACCCCCAGAGAAAGAAGTCCAAGGGAGTGAAATCAAGTGGCCTAGGTGGCTAGGATTAAACTATTTTCTGACCTTTTAAAAATGGCTGGGTTTCGTTGCTCGCGCTCAAAATACCGCTCAAAATATAAATCAGCTGCATTTGCTTATATTTGTTAGACTCAATATAACATTCTAACTTCTAACGTATTATATTTCTCAAAATTTTCAAATATACGCATTTTTTTATTATTTAAAATACACACATTTCAATCTGTTGAAATGAAATGTCACGCATCCATCAAAGGTATGTCCCGATCACCATGACAACCGTTTACTTCTTACTCGGCGCGGCCTACTATTAACTGGATATTTTCAGAAAAATTTGAAATGTTGAGGTTAATAGTTAAAATAAATATAGAGTGTTATATATTTTCGAGAAGTCCATGCCAAGCTGAATCAGGAAATTTAAAAATATACAGGGGGTTCTATTTAAAAAAAACAAAAGTATAGTTAATATCTAAAAAAATATTTTTTCCAAAAAAGTCTGACTACGCCACTGCATCTTCCCCTACGAGATGCGAGACCTTGACGTTGGTGGGAAAGCTCCCGGCCAGGGCACCGGAGGGGACCACTCTTGCGCTCTGGCTAGGTCTAAGGAGCATCTCAATGTCTTGTCCCTGGCTGTAGTGTCGTGGCCAGGGAACTGCATCAAGACATAAAAACGATGCCGGACGGGACCTCCTTCGGGACTTAACGTCCGTCATACCGTAAGTCTCTCTTAGGAGACATGGGGGCTGGCGCTACTGTCTGAGCCGCGTGGATGAGTACCACTGCCAGAAACCTCCCAAATCCTACGGTATAGTGCGCGCCAAAGGGATGGATGGTCGGGGAAACCCGACCGCCCCAGCGACAACCTGGGATACGGGCAAAGCTCATAAATGCCTAGTCACGGTATTGCGGGGGCTCTGCCGTGATGGTCGTTTCTCCCCTGCTACTCGTGGGATCATTATATGGACCAAGAAAGTAAAAACCCAATGACGAGGATGGATCAAACCGTCCCGATCCTTCTCTAGGAGGAGGAAACTAAGGAAGCATGGGACTATTCACCCAAACAACTCACCTCCAGCCGGATGAGGAAACAGAGAATTTAGTCCCTTCGCCTGAGAAGGCAGAAAGGTGAACCTCCTTTCAGGGGTCTCAAGCAAATGGAAAATTATCCCTGGAAAAGAAAAGGTTTGCAGGAACGACAAGAAAGCTCCTCTCAAGACTTCTCAAGGGCGGAATGCCCTATGAGACCGCTCTGCAGTCGATTCTGCAGCGACAAGCGGAGAAACAAAGGGCACAATAAGTGGGGTACCTCTTCGGGAAGAACAAATCAACGGAGGAGAATAAACCTCACACTGGTGCTCCTAATGCTAACAAGCATCCGCTCCGGATGCAAGCACGCCTGAACAGGCGCTAAGAAGCCTTGTAGGGGGAGGGCGCAAGAAGCTACGTGGGCGCTGGAGAAATAAGGGTTGGAGTAATCCGACCTAACCACCCAGAGAACAGCCTATCCACCGAGAAACGCTTCTTGTTGTTAAAACATTGCCATTATGAAGGCCGTGGACGCAAGCTTTGAGAAGGACTACAGGTACGCTTCCAAGGCTGCTCATTCGGCCTGGATGGCTCGCGCAATCTGTGCCGACAGAGACCAGCGCTGCGTGGTTAGAAAGGATAGTCAACGACCTTTCGCCATGGCAGGGCTTGGAACTCAGGGCAGTAAGGGGGGCAGGATATACCCAAGCCTCATGTCTGTTTGGCCTACATTCCCGATGATGAGCCTGGAGGGAGAAGCAGAGGGGATGTGGTGCTGGGCAGACTTAGAAGAATGAATCTTAGCCTGCTAACTCAGGAGTGGTACTCCACCAGAGTGATGCAGGGCCAGGACAAACCTGGACCTTTGCGGTTGATGAGAGATCCATGGTCTCCTTCGCCGCAACGGATTCAGGAGCCTACTTTGGGTTTGGGCAGATTGCCTTCCGACCCAGAGATAAGGAAAATGAAAACAATACGGAGCAGACCAGGGCGTCAGTCTCGGGAGATGGTAGGGACCATCCTACAGCCTCTCCGGGTGACGACTGACGCCACGAGTCTGGCAACACCCAGAAGGGAGAGGGAGGCTGGAGGCAAAGTAGTGGCACAGAGAAACCCGGCCATGAAAGGGTCTAAAGCTAAACCCTCTGGAGCTCGAGGAAGCCTGGCAGCTCAGTGGGAACAAACCACCCGGAAGCCAGGCGGAACGTATATAGGTTTCCCACCAAAGGGACGTAGACCCCCTGATGGTGGGAGCAAAACTGACTACTGCAGGGATGGCTGCAGCAGGCAAATGTATACAAATTAACCTGCAACATGCCAAGGCCACCTCTAACGTCCTTGGCAGAAGGTTCAGAAGGAAGACGTGCATCTCGCCTTCATTCAAGAACCCTGGGTTAACTCAGGCCGTATGTGGCCTTGGGAGGACAGAGGGTAGGCTAATTACTGCCCCTGGATAACCAGACCTAGGGCATGCATTTAGTAAAAAGAGCGTGCACTCTTTTAGCCTTTATAGGTTCTGCTGTCAGGATGTGGTGGCGGTACATATCAAGATCCCAGCGGGGAGAAGCGGAGGGAGGTGGAGTTCATTGCCTGCTCCTTTCCCGGGAAACAAGACAGCGGATTTACCTCCTCCAAAGAAAGTGACAAGAACTAATCTCAGCTACTGCAGAGGAAAAACCTACAGCTGGTGATAGGATGCGACGCCAACGGCCACAACGAGGCATGGGAAGCACGGACACCAACTTCAGAGGTGAGTTAATTCTTAATTACTTAATAGGTGAAGGGTTAGTAGTTAATAACGCAGGCTCCGAACCAACCTTTCTTACTTGTAACAGGAAGAGGTTTTAGACATTACCGTCAGCTCTAATTACTTGAGCAATAGGATAATCCAATTGGAGGGTATCATCTGAGCCATCGTGCTCCGGATCATAGACACATACAGTTTGAAATAAGCGTAGGTGAACTCTCCTGCAATATAGGGATCCTAAGTACACAGATTGGGAAGGATACAACCGCTCACTCGTGCATCTGCTGCGTTACAATTGCAAAAAGTGAGAGATGCTGACGAGATCGAGATTGCAGCGGAGCAACTACGTGTGCAATTATAACGGCTTATAGTGAAAACTGTCACTTAAAACAAAGAAGGTGTGTCACGCGTTTTGGCCTTAGATTGGCTCTTAAATAAAAAAATAAAAAAATTTAGAAAGAAGTAAAAAAAATACGAAGAAGAAAAAAAATATTATTAAGTTAGCGATTAAGAAAATAAATATTTATGGAATTTGCGGGGTCTAGTCGCGAACAAATTTATGCCTAGCTCAGAAAATTCGGAGAGTAGGGGTTAAAACGCCACTGACTTTAGACGGAAAAAAAAAGTCAGAAATCCCCCAAAGGTGTATTGGGGCCTTACAAGTTCCACAAATACATAAATAAAAAAGTAAATAAATAAACAAAAAAAAGTCAAGATCTTAGAGAATTATGTAGACATAGGGCCAAAAGGAAATATAAAAAAATAATGCAAACTGATTAGTTTCAGTACCCTCTATTGAAATATGAAAGGTAAATATAAGGAAACAGTAAATAGAAAATACCAAATAGCAAATAGTAAAATTAAATAAATCAATAAAAAATTGTGCACCAAAGAAAAATATATCTCACAATACGCAAGTAGCAAAAATTACGTAAATACCTAGATACAGCCTTTTCGTGATCGTAAGATTTACAAAATAAAATATATATGTATATATCCAGCGCAACTAAATTCAGCTAATATATCAAATTAATCAACAGAATAAATCAAATAAATAATACTAAACCAATTCACTAATAATAATAATTAATAATATAATTATTAAATAAATAAATCAAAATAATCAACTAATAATTATGAATTCATCAGTTCGAAATTTAGATATCGAAAAAAAATGAATAGATTTAAATTTTAAATAGAGACAAAAAACTGTGTCAGCTATTAAATTTACAAAAAAAATTAAAAGGGAAAAAAATGAAATTTTATTTTATCAACAGAATTAAGTATGTGAAAATTTATTCTAATTAAATTAATGTTAAAAATTATCTACGTTCAGTATTCGTACGCACCAATGAAATTCAAATCGTAAAGATAGGGAAAAAAAAATAAAAAATTGAATTGTACGATGCAAATAGTTGAAAATCTTCTAAATCCGCAAATCAATCTTAGGCGAACACCGTCGGCCTGTCAGCCAATCAGCAAATCGACTGTCAACTCCTCCAGAAAAGTAAAATGGATACGGCGAAAAAACTGCTCAACAAAAAACTGAAGAGAAGTCTTCAACACAGAAGAAAAACTTCTTCGGCCCAGCAAAAACTTCTTCGGTCCAGACAAAAAACTCTTCGGCTCCGACAAAAAAAAAACCCTGCTAACTCAGGGGTTTCTACACGAATCCTCAGGTGATTAATATTATTTCTTCCCTGGATGGAATGGGGTCTCAATAAAAAAAAGGCGGGCTGCTTGGTTGACACACGTCAGCTTTTTTTGGTGAAAATCCCGTCACCGGTAAACCGTAGCACCGTCCAAAAAACAAAAAGGTAGGTAGGATGCTGCAGTAATTTTTGAGGCACACTCAGAAATCCCCACAAGGGTAAAAATCAAAGACTTGACAAAAATGACCGAGAGGCCTCTGTGCACTCACACTAGCTGAACATAAAGTGACCAAACCAAGGTAGTTCAAGAAAAACGAAACCTTTTGCAACAAAAGAAATAGCCAGATAAAAACACGAGCCCTTGATAAATATGGATTGCCCAACCATAGGCTGAATAAAAGACATGAAGAAAAGTTATATATTAAAGGGAAAATAAAGTTAATATCAATAATTTATATAGTAATAGAATAGAAATAAAGTTAACGAGATTAATAGAAAGTTATATAAATTTGCTTATCAAAACATTCAAAAATTAATAAATAACAACAATCTAGAATTATTGCGCATGACTCACTTGCCGGATCGATACGACATTTTAAGACAATTATGCTTAGAAAATTCAGCAAACCAAACCAAACCTAAAAGAAATTAAAATAGAGCAACATAAATTTAATGAGTTTAACTAAGTGACAATAAATAATAATTACTGTTGATTAAAATAAAATACAAAATATATAATCAATTTATTAAAGTATATTTTGGGTTTTCAATAAGTTAATGTTAATAAAATATAAATAAATATTTGACAGTTCAATTCAAAAATTTCTAACCTACGTATTTAGTATATAAATAGAATTAACGGCGGAAAAATTGTATCTATTTCGGCTAAAATAAAATATTAGAATTGTATTAAATCAAACTAGTTTTGTGCTGCAAAAAAAAAAATGTTATTAAGTGTGAAATATGTTTAGTTAAAAATAAGGATGGAATAATTACTTTTGTTAACATGTAAGTACGATTTATTTATTCTTGGTTTACTGAATTGAACTGATCGATATTTCAGACTAATAATAATATCAATTAGCGTTAAATTATTAAAGAAAAGAAATAAAATAGTTTAGTGAAATTTTGGCACGTTACAACCCCCCCTCTCCTTGGAATAGGAGGGAAATTTAAGGAGAAAATTTTCCGACGATGATAAACAAGAACTACTAAATGTATACTAAGAGAAAGCGAAGAAAATTATTGAAAGCAAATAGAAAAGTGAACTGAAGTAAGATATAAATGAGAAAGAAATTGATAATTATAAGTAACTAGGAACGAAAAGAAATAAAAATTACAAACTATATGACTTTAAAGGTACTAACTGATAAGGGTTAAAGGTACTGTAACTAAAAAAAACTAATCTAATAATAACTAATTCTAGGGACTCTAAATTCTAAATGGAACAGGAGGTAGGACAAGGATTTTGGCATTGGATAGGATTAAAGGTTAGGACATGATTCCCCTCAGGAAAATAGGATTGAGAGCAAATCACGGCTCGCGTGGGCAGGGGCGCATCCCTGAAGTAGGTCGGACCACCACTGGGAGTATACCTACTCGCTACCTCAGAAAAAAAAATAGAATAAAACAGTTACTCATCAGGATCTGAAACTTCATTGGCAAGTGCTGGGTCGGTGTACTGTTTTAAATCTTGTACATGCCAGATTCCTTTTGAGCAACCTAGGTCGTCTTGGAGTTCATACGACCAAGAACCGCATTTGCGTTTGATGGTGAACGGTCCTATGTACGGTGGCGCTAATTTTGCAGTATAATAGCAAGCAGCATCGGAAAGAACTTTATTTCTGCGCCAAACCTTGTCACCTGGGTTGAAAAATGCTGGACGGCGACGTAAATTATACCTGTGAGCATTGTTAGATCTTGAGGATTCGATTCTTTGTTGGACTTGTTTATATAACTTAATAAAACCTTCCTGGCGGACCTTCACATACGAATCTATATCAACATTCTTATTATCTACTTTATTAAAATTGCCATACAATTTATGTTCCTTACCAAATAACACGAAATATGGACTGTATTTTGTAGTCTCACTTGGCGAAGTTCGGATAGCACAACCAATTTCCTGTAGATGTTCATCCCACGTCCTGTGATTTTCCTGTTTAACATATGTTCGAAGCATCGTTTTCACTACTCTATTTTGACGTTCAACAGGATTAGCGCGGGGATTATAACTTGCGGTGTAAAATATTCGTGACTTATATTTCTTACACAAATCCTGGAAATCTTTGGATTTCATTTGCACGCCGTTATCACACGTCAGGAACATAGGTGTGCCAAAAAGTAAGAAAAATTTCTCGACGTGCTCTACCAAACTCTTAGAATTAGCCGATCTACAAGGATACAAGAAGACGGCTTTACTGAAATAATCCGAAATTACTAAAATGTAACAATGTCCCTTCTTGGAACGAGGCAGGGGTCCTATATAATCAAGGCTGATGGCTTGAAACGGTTCGGTTATTTCTGGACGCTCTCCCATTAGACCTGCGGGACGCTTTTGTTCAACCTTATTTTGAGCACATTCTACACAACATTTCACGTAACGAATAACATCTGATTTTAATTTTGGCCAATAGTAAAGCTGACCAATCTTAGCATGAGTCTTGAAAACACCAACATGTCCTGCAGCAGGAATATCGTGACACCTGTGGAATATGTCCTTTCTTTTATCTTTCGGAACTACCATCTTCCATTCCGTTGACGAAGATAACTCTGGTATACGCGATTTTACAAACTTATATAAAATATTATTTTCCACACGCCATAAAGGAAATTTTACAGGATTTTCTTGAACATTTTGTAACATATTCTTATACCATTTATCGGTCGTGTTAGAAAATTGGGGTAAATCTAAAATCTGGACAGAATCGATAGGAACAACAGGGGATCTCGAAAGAAAATCAGGAACAATATGGAATTTTCCCTTCCGATGGATAAGTTCGAAATCAAATTGTTGCAGACGCAACTGCCAGCGAGCTAATCTACCTTGAGGGTCCTTTACATTATGCAGCCACAACAAAGAGGCATGGTCTGTGATTACCTTAAAATGTACGCAATCCAAATAGTGTCTCAGTTTTTCTACTGACCATATTACAGCCAAACATTCCTTTTCTGTTACAGATAATTTCATTTCCTGCTTGGTAAGTGAACGGGAAAGATAACATATGACCTTTTCACCCTCCTCAAATTCTTGGGTAAGAACAGCTCCAAGTCCGTATGACGACGCATCGGTCTGTAAACAAAAGGGCTTCTCAAAATCGGGTCCTGTTAAAATAGGGGCAGTAACTAAACATTCTTTGAGTAGTGTGAATGATTTCTGACAATCATCAGTCCAATTCCATTTAACATTCTTCTTCGTGAGGTTGAGGATAGGTGCAAGAAGCGAGGAAAAATTTGGAACGAAACGCCTATACCACGATGCTGTACCCACGAATCGACGAACTTCATTAATATTCTTGGGTGGAGGAATATTGACAATGGCCTCTACTTTTTCTGGATCTGGACGAAGTCCTTGGGCATCTACTAGATAACCTAGATAACGCAATTCTGGTTTACAAAAATTGCACTTATCTAAAGACACGACAAGACCAGCTTTGGCAAGGCGGTCAAAAACAATTTCCAAAAGTTTCAGGTGTTCGGAAAAAGATGAAGATAAAATAACAATATCATCGAGGTAGACCATAACATTTGGCTCAAGTTCCGGACCAAAAATTGTATCAACAATACGCTGCCAAGTAGCAGGCGCATTTGATAGACCAAACGGCATTCTGCGAAATTGGAACAAGCCTCTCCCAGGCACTGTAAATGCAGTGTACTCACGAGAACTCTCATTCAACGGTACCTGCCAAAAAGCGGATTTAATATCAACCGAGCTAATAAATTGGGCATTCCGTAACCGATCTAAAATTGTGGAAATATAAGGAATGGGCCAGGCGTCTTTCTTCGTGCGTTCATTCAGCTTGCGAAAATCGATGCAAAATCTGAAAGATCCATCTTTCTTCCGAGCAAGACAGACAGGACTAGACCAAGGACTATTCGATCTCTCTATCACTCCAAGTTTAAGCATTTCTTCGACCTCGTCGTCAATAAATTTTTGTTTGTATGGAGACACTGGATAATATCGCTGTTTTATTGGCCTGGTTCCTGGTTCAAGAACTATCTCATGTTCAGCAACTCTACAACAACCAAGAGTAGATCCCATCTGAGATAATTTCTCTTCCACCAATTTATCCAAAGCTGTTTTCTCTACAGGCGTTAAAAGGTCTTTACTCTGCACTCCACAAATCTGAGCAAGTTCAGTGTTCTCAGAAAAATGCCAAACGTCTTGCCTGAGATCAGGTACAATTTCCATCGATTTCCAAAAGTCTATGCCAAGAATAATTTTGTGAGATAATCCAGGAAGTATCAAAATATCAATAATTTTAGTTTTATTCATTAATGTTATTGGTGTTTGAATATAACCTATACTAGTGCATACTTCACCATTCGCAACTGTACATGAACTTTCTTGCTTAATTAATTTCAGTCCCAGACTCAACAGAATTTCGTAACCAGGCAAGCCAACTAATGTACGACTCGCACCGGAATCAAGTAAACCCAAAAGTGAATAGCCTAAAATACTAATTTGAAGGTAAGGACGTTGATCGCCTTGCGCATGGGAAACAATATAGTCAAGGAGAATTTTATTTTGAAAATCTTGGGTGTTATTTGCATGGGCCGTTAATAGTGTGGATTGAGAGGAAATAGCACGACCTAACGATTTCCCCGAGGGCCGTTTCCCGAACTGGAACACTTTGGACAGGTTCTAGTTATCACATCTGGTGTACCACAACGATAGCAATGCATTTTTCTGGGATTAGGACAATTACGATTTATGTGGCCTGTCTTCTGGCAATTCCAACAAGTAATTTCCCTAGACGAATTATGAGAATTATTCTGTAGGCCTCGAGAGATTTCACTGACTTGGTTTTCTTCATCAATAAAATTATAAGAAGTAGAAGGCTGTGAATTCTGCACTCCTACAAAAGCAAAGTCCGGTTCGACAAATTGTTGCTTCTTCCTAGACGGAGGTACGTAGCTTTCGGCACGATACTTCTTCACCTCTAGCTTAAGACATTCTCTCTCAAGCTCTTCAATTGTATTTACAACAGGAAGTTGCGTGGTATAAAATGGGGATAAATTCCTACACAAAATATCCAGTTGAGTATCTGGGGATAAACCATCATAGCGTCTAAACAATGCCTGCATACATGAAAGATAGTCAATGATAGTCTCGGAGGTATCCTGTGTTCTTTCTAAAATTTCTTTAAAGAGTCTAGCACGATAGTCAGGTGGCTCAAAATGACTGCGCAATAGGTGGCTTAAACCCTGCCAATCTTGAAACCTATTATTATTTGCCCTAAACCAATTTAAAGCTTTTCCGGTGAACAAATCGATGGCCGAATCAAATAATTGTTTTTCAGTTATATTACGAGCCAAGCGCAACTCATTCACTCTTTCTAGGAAATTGTGGACTGATAGTTTTTTAATGTCGCCGGTAAATTTTAAATTCCATTTCTCAAGGCTTAGATATTTCGAAGGGGAGACGCTATTTACAAAAGGAACAGATTGACTAGTAGAATTATGTACATGTGAGGAATGTAATGGTATATCATCATCAGGATCTCGAAAGTGATTGCTCAACTGAGGTTCTTGTCGAGACGTTGATTCTAAAGTATCGATTGCTGCTAAAACATCAATCAAAAGTTCGGTCTTCTCAGATTGCTGGTTGACGTTCAAAACTTGGTCAGGTATTCTATTTACACGGTTAAGCAGATGGACTAGTCTAGACTGAATGGACAGAAATTTGTTTTGGACGTTCTCTTCCGATGATACTGTACTAATGGACTCATTAACCTCGTCTAATAGCGTACGAATAATTATCTTTTCATCATCAAACTCTAGGTTATAGGGAGAAGATTTGAAAGCTCCGGCCTTTTCCATTTTTAATAAAGGTCGCAAGGTAGTTCTCAATTTATCGACAGTACTTTGATCATCAACAGACACACCACGAACCCTAAGCTCATGAAGTAACATTTCCTTTTTGAGATAACAAATATTCATTTTGAAATCCATAATGCCAAGAAATTTCAATAAAGTACAAATTTAATTATTAAATGTAAAATTTAAAAAAATAATGATGTTAATTATAAAGTAAAATACGAAGTATTTGTATATCAGTAATTATATAAAGTTCAGTCAAGTAAACCAAGTGTTTAGGTGTAAAATGGCAAAATAATACTTGTCAACAAAAATAAAGCAAAGAAAAGTAAGTAAATATCAAATTAAAAATATCGATATCAGAAATCACAGGCCAAGTTAGTATGCAATCCGCCAGGTAAAAAGCAAGGTAAATAGAAAATGAAAAAGATAAATAGAAAAGGCAAATCAACTATATACCAAAACGTATATCAAACGTATCCAATCAAAAGGTAAGTAAAAATATCAAAGGTAAATCAAGGTAAATCAAAGATAAATCAATGAAAATATCAGTATCAATAATAATCAAAGTCAAGATAATATTAAAAAGAAAAAAATGAATAAATATTAACCAGCAAGATGAATATAAAATTGGCCTAAGTCTCTATAGATATATAATAATAGACATTAATAGAATTGCCCTTTTTAATGCAATTGCCCTATTTAAATCAATTGCCCCACGTTGGGCGCCATAAAAATTGTCACGCGTTTGGCCTTAGATTGGCTCTTTAAATAAAAAATAAAAAAAAATTTAGAAAAAGTAAAAAAATACGAAGAAGAAAAAAAATATTATTAAGTTAGCGATTAAGAAAAATAAATATTTATGGAATTTGCAGGGGTCTAGTCGCGAACAAATTTATGCCTAAGCTCAGAAAATTCGGAGAGTAGGGGCGGGTTAAGAGCGCCATTGACTTTAGACGGAAAAAAAAGTCAGAAATCCCCAGGTGTATTTAGGGCACTTAAGTTCCACAAATACATAAATAAAAAAATAAATAAATAAACAAAAAAAGTCAAGATCTTAGAAGATTATGTAGACATAGGGCCAAAAGAAATATAAAAAAATAATGCAAACTGATTAGTTTCAGTACCCTCTGAAATATGAAAGGTAAATACTTGAAACAGTAAATAGAAATACCAAATAGCAAATAGTAAATTAAATAAATCAATAAAAAAATTGTGCACCAGAAAAATATATCTCTGGCAATACGCAAGTAGCAAAATTACGTAAATACCTAGATACCTTTCGTGATCACGTAAGATTTACAAAATAAAATATATGTATATATCAGCGCAACTAAATTCAGCTAATATATCAAATTAATCCAACAAATTAATAAATCAAATAAATAATACTAAACCAATTCACTAATAATAATTAATAATATAATTATTAAATAAATAAATCAAAATAATCAACTAATAATTATGAATTCATCAATTCAAGAAATTTAGATATCGAAAAAAAAAAAATGAATAGATTTAAATTTTAAATAGAGACAAAAAAACTGTGTCAACTGTATTAAATTTACAAAAAAATTAAGGAAAAAAAAATGAAATTTTATTTTATCAACAGAAATTAAGTATGTGAAAATTTATTCTAATTAAATTATAATGTTAAAAATTATCTACGTTCAGTATTCGTACGCACCAATGAAATTCAAATCGTAAGATAGGGAAAAAAATAAAAAATTGAATTGTACGATACCAAATAGTTGAAAATCTTCTAAATCAAATCAATCTTGGGCAGATGTTGTCAACTGTCAGCAAATCGACTGTCAACTCCTCCAGAAAAGTAAAATGGATACGGCGAAAAACTGCTCCAACAAAAAACTGGCTCAGAGAAGTCTTCAACACAGAAGAAAACTGCTTCGGCCCAGACAAAAAAACTTCTTCGGTCAGACAAAACTCTTCGGCTCCGACAAAAAAAGCCACAACTCAGGGTTTCACGAATCCTCAGGTGATTATGTTATTTCTTCCCCTGGATGGAATGGGGTGCTCAATAAAAAAAAGGCGGGCTGCTTGGTTGACCCACGTCAGCTTTTGAGGTGAAAATCCCGTCACCGGTAAACCGTAGCACCGTCCAAAAAAAACAAAAAGGTAAGGTAGGATGCTGCAGTAATTTTGAGGGGCACACTCAAGAAAATCCCCACAAAAATTAAATCAAAGACTTGACAAAAATGACCGAGAGGCCTCTGGCCTCACACTAGCTGAACATAAAGTGACCAAACCAAAGGTAGTTCCAAGAAAAACGAAAACCTTTTTTGCAACAAAATAGCAGATAAAAACACGAGCCTTGATAAATATGGATTGCCAACCATGAAACTTGAATAAAGACATGAAGAAAGATTTATATATTAAAGGAAAATAAAGTTAATATCAATAATTTATATAATTAATAGAATAAATAAAGTTAACGAGATTAATGAAAGTTATATAGAAATTTAGCTTATCAAAACATTCAAAAATTAATAAATAACAACAATCACAAGTGTGCGCATGACTCACTTGCCGAAGGATCGATACGACATTTTTAAGACAATTATGCTTAGAAAATTCTACCTAAAAATTATAGAGCAACATAAATTTTAATGAGTTTAACTAAGTGACAATAGGCTCAATAATTACTGTTGATTAAATAAAATACAAAAATATATAATCAATTTATTAAAGTATATTTTGGGTTGCCTAATAGTTAATGTTAATAAAAATATAAATAAATATTTGACAGTTCAATTCAAAAGAATTTCTAACCTACGTATTTAGTAGCATAAGCAAATTAACGGCGGAAGAATTATTTTATCTATTTCGGCTAAAATAAATATTAAATTGTATTTAAATCAAACTAGTTTGTGCTGCAAAAAAAATGTTATTAAGTGTGAAATATGTTTAGTTAAAAATAAGGATGGAATAATTACTTTTGTTAACATGTAAGTACGATTTATTTATTCTTGGTTTACTGAATTGAACTGATCGATATTTCAGACTAATAATAATATCAATTAGCGTTAAATTATTAAAGAAAAGAAATAAAATAGTTTAGTGAAATTTTGGCACGTTACAAAGGATAATAGAAAGTCCTCTTGGTGGAACAACAAACTGGACAAAAGAAGAAAAGAAGTGCGGCAGCTTTTTAACCGCGCTAAAGTGTCAGGTAACTGGGAAACTTATCGTGCAACGTTGGCGGAGTACAATAAGGAAATAAGACGGGCGAGAGGGTTCTATGAAGTCTGGTTGATCTACCCCAAAGCACCAAATTCTAAGGTCTCTCAAAAGAACCAGTGTATGAGCTAAGGACGATACAGCGCCCCCGACGGTAATTTCAGAAACGCTACAGATTTTGGCCCAAAAACACTTCCAGGCTGCTTGATACTAGGTGATGGCTACCCCCATTCATGCGTCGTAAAAGTGGCCCAAAAAGAGGATTGGGAGATAGCGAAAAGTAATCACCTATAGGGAGACTAAAGGGGCGATCAGTTTTGACCCATTCAAATCCCAGGAGAGGACAGGGTGTTTCCGGCCTTATTGCAGAAAGGCTGAGAACATTATCGTCCCTCACTTATTAAAATTTTTTAGGGCAAGTCTGGCATGGTCACACCTGCCAGCTGACTGAACGAGCAAGGTGGTATACATACCGAGAAATTGGGGGAAACAAAACCTACAACCTGGCTCATATCGACCAATAAGCCTTACATCATTTCTGCTGAAGGCTCTGGAGAAGATATTGGATGGACATTAGGGGAGGATTCTTACGTCTAATCCCTGAATGTCCGACAATATGCTTATCAACAGGGAAAATCAACAGAACGGCCCTCAACAATTTGGTAGGGAAATTAAAGAGTACCTTTGATCGCAAAAGAAATTGCGGTGAGGATATTCTTAGATATTGAGAGGAGCATTCAGCAATGTCACCCCTCAATCGCTCCTAGAGCGCTGTGAAAGCACGAGGAGTCGAAGCTACCATAACTGAATGGATTGAGCAAATGCTCAAAAATCGAGTAACAACGACCTCGCTCAGTGGGTGAGACCGTTAAGGTTTGTTCCGGGCAGGGGATGCCCGCAAGGAGAGTCTCTCCTCTTCTGTGGACCCATTGGCGGACGACCTGATGGCAATCATCGATACATACGAGGTTGAAGCACAGGCATACGGACGACCTGGTGATCTAGTAAAAGAGTTACAAAAGGAGGACATCTCCTCAAAAAATACAGGAAATCCTAGATGCAATTCACGGCTGGTGCACACTGGAACAATTAGAGTGTAAACCCACAGAAAACCGTGATCATACCATTCACCAGAAAGAAGGAGAGAAAACAGACAAACGGAAACCGCCCATTCTTCTTGGTAGGCAATTCCGTTTGCGGAGGAAGTTAAGTATCTGGGATTAAACCTGGACAAAAAACTTAGCTGGACCTCTCATCTGGAAAACATCAAAAGGCTTGCTATGCTCTATGGGCATGCCGCCGAATTTAATGGTAGAAACTGGGGATTAAACCCCAAAAATATGTACTGGCTATACGTGACAGCCATCAGACCTATTATCACGTATGGTGCAGTTGCCTGGTGGCAGAAAGCCAACCAAATAACGGCAAAGAATAAATTGTCGAAACTACAATGACAAGCATGCTTAGCGGTGACTGGTGCCTTCCATTCCACCGTCCAAAAGCTATGGAAACCCTACTCGATCTACCTCCTCTTCAAATTCTTTTTTGGAAAGAGAGGCGAGATATAGGCTACATATAGTTTCTAAATATAGCACAAGGAAACCAAGGAACAATTATGTTCATACAAAACCGGCTAGTAGAAGAACTACAGTCGGATGAGATTATGGGGCGTCTCGGATCTTACACCGCAGTCCAACTCTTGACGCGCACCACAACGTCCTGTTTCCGAACAGGGACGAGTGGGATAAGCCGAAACGGCTTATTACATGCGGAAATGTGTTGGTACACGGACAGATCCAAAACGAAAAAGGATCTGGCGAGGAATTTACTAACAGTCAAAGACTAATCTACCACAGTCTTGAAAACACACACGATCTTCCAAGCTGAGCTATATGCTGTGAAACCTGTGTGCAGCTGCTGGTAGAACAGCAATACCGAGGAAACAATGCATATTTTCGGATAGTCAAGCTGCGCTGAAAGCACTTGAGGCAACGAAAGCACGTCTATGACGATTCTTCATTGTGAAACTACTCAATATACTGGGAGATAGGAACAAAGTGTCGCTAATATGGATACCGGGACATGTCGGCCCTGGGGAAATGAACGTGCTGATTCCCTCGCCCAAAATTGGTGCAGGCTCGCCATTCGATGGGCCCAGAACCGACATAGCGTTCTAAAAATCTCGCAAGAGACGGAAACAGATGGGTTAGGGGTGAGACATTCCGAGACTGGAATACTTGATCCCGGAATGGAGCATGCCAAGAAAATCCTAGCAGGGCCATCCAAACATAGAACAGGAGAACTCCTAAGGCCGGTAGGAATGGAACGCGTGTGCTCACTGCAGTGTACACAGGCCACTGCCGGCTGAGATCTCACCTACAGAGGACAGGACTGGTGGAAGACGCCGAATGCCACGTTCTGTGGAGATGATGAAACAATGAAGCGTTATGTGTACCTGCCCCGCTGGGGAGCAGGACCAGGTTTGAGATGTTTGGCAAACCCATGCTAGACCTATCAGACCTAGGAGACATATCGCCCTCAGACATAACGGCCTATATTAAGAGGCTGGGTCTTGAGGATGAACTTTGACGCTCTTGTAAATTAGAGCTTGTAGAAACTGAGCCACAATAGGCCCTCGCGGCCTCAGTGGAGGGTCCCCTATGGGGCCCACTCTTAGTCAAATACAATACAATACAATACACCACTGCATTGTACACAGAAAAGTGCCTTTAGAATGTATAATTCATTTTTGTGTAGTTACTGAAATAAACAAACTATCGAACATCTTTAAAAAGTACAAAATTTGAGAATCCCCCTGTAGCTTCGAAACCGATCAATATAGCCACGATCCGTTTGCGCCATTGTGATTTTTTTAAAAAAGAACCCGAGACTGCTGTATCAAAATTTAAATATTTCTCACGCGGTTTCCTAGATACCCTATAGAAACAACCAAAATGGTCCACCCTGTACAGAGAGAAAGTAAAAAAAGTTTTAGTAAATTGTAAAAGTAGAAGAGTTTTGAATTCCTAAAGAAATTAATTATACTGTAATATCAAGGCATAATTTTGTAATCAGTATTATTTAATACGCGATTTTTTATTTACGACATCCACATACTAAATGTTAATTTTCTGATATAAACCACTTTTTAAAAATGTGGATAAAACCTATATACGGTCCAATTTAATCGGTAGGTTTGATGGATTTAGTCGGGTCGGGTGAAAAATCGGGTGGTATGTACTTGCCATCTGATAATACCGTATGATCGAAAAAAACGGCGTCCAGTTGGCTGGGAAATAAACATCAATGACATTTCCCATATAAATTTACATATAAAATGACAGCGATCTTCATTCCATAGCAATCGCTGACGCCGTTTTTTCTCGATCATACGGTACGTAACACACGAGCTAGTGGTAACGATCGAAAAAGTGGTAAGCCAATGAGGAAGTATAGGTGGGTCTTTGGAGCGTCGTAACTTGGGCCCTATGTGAGCTAGGGGATTGACACTCGGAATGTAGATGAAGCTCGAAGTATCATTTTTTCATGTTTTTGACGTCCGTCGTTTCGTGCACTATGAAACCATCAACAATGATCAATGGCGAAAAAATCGTCCTATTTAAATGAAATTGTTGGTATGTCGATTGAAAACCAAACCAAACCAAGGCCGACTTTACCGTGTACGACACGTGTCACTGTAATTTTGACGTAAGAAACGTCAAAAGTATATGTCATCCGATCGCGGCTAAATTTGGTGGGTAGGCTATTTGAGCGATGGGGCACACGGTCCTACCCTGCAACGTTAGATACGACGTTTCGTTTACATCTTCATCAAGGTGGAACTAATGATTTCATATTGAAGAAAATGTGAATCGATTTCGGCATAATTGGGGCATAATCGGGCATACTCGGCAGACGGGCTACAGGATGACGCCTTCGACGTTTCGAACCGATGCCTTTAAATGGACGAAATCATCAGGATTTTTCTTAATTAGATACTATACTCGTAGACTATACATCATAATTACTATATTATAATACAGACGGAGAGACGATCATTTTAATACATTTTGTAAAAGTTAATCAATTATTTATTAATTTTTAATTTATTACTTTTTCAACATTTCTAACTACACTTTTTCAAACATGTCCTTCAAATCCTTTAATTTAATAGCTGTTAGTAAGAAGTTTGACTTTTCAGTTTCATTTTTTTTTTACTTTTTGATAAAACAGAGCATTGGCATCTGGAGCATTGGCGTAGCAAAAAAAAATTGCAGTTTCCTTACCATTGCTGGCTGTCTCATACATAATTTCTTGTAGTTAATCAATATTCAATTGAACAGATAACAACGTCTATCATAATTAATTCCTGTGAAACTAGTCAAGTAAAAGCACTTTACCGAAGTGTTGCGTTTATAAAAGGATTCTGAAGAAGAACATTTAAAAATATCGAGATCATCAAATTCTGCAATAGGTAATCAAAAAACGACAATCAACAACGATAGGATCAGTAACCAGTACACTTTAGAAACAATTTAGAGAATTTCTTCATTTATACAATATTTAGATCATTTAAGAGTCCTACTTTCGTATAAAGACGGCAAATTTTAATATATGATCGAAAAAAAACGGCGTCAACGATGGCTATAAAATGAAGATTGTTGTCATTTTATATGTAAAACTGTTTGGGGAATGTCGTCGATATTCATTTCCAAACCAACTCTTTTTTCGAGCATACAATAAACATATATCGTATGCTCGAAAAAAATGTATAACAATACATATAATACAATATATCTGGAATAATTGAAAAGATCTGTTGCTCGTGAAAAATTTAATCGTTTAAAGGGTAGAAATATAAACATTTGTTGGTAGCTTACAAAAAGGAGTCGATCCAATTACCGTTTCAAACAACTGCATACAAACACATACATTTTATTTCGTTTCTTTACTAGTCCCTTTGATTTTATCATTTATCACAGCTTTAACATTATAATAGCCAAAGTCTTGTAAATGAAAAACAGATCGTTGTAAAAAGCAAAAAATGAATATGAAATCGAATATTTGTCAAGTTTTAACGGGAGCCCTCCCAGCTTACTTTTAAAATAAAGTTACTGTTTTGTTTAGTCGTCAACTCGAGGGAGAAGTGCCAACAAGTTAAAGAGGTGGAGAAAATGGAGATAGATCTTCCAGCCTCCACCGCACAGGTACGTCAGCCGGAAACAAGCTTCTCGACTGTGAAGGGTACAGAGGGCCAAACCCCAACCGTGGAAGAGTGTATACCCTCGTAGGAGGTAAATCACTCCTCGGAGGAGGAAAATCTGTTATCAGAGGAGGATGGGAAATACCCTGTCCCCCTACAACAGAAAAATTCCCATGCATAATGAGTTATTGACTGTATAATAAGTTATAATTCAAGAAAGGGGGACACAATAGATCTTCATGGTCGCGGTGATTAACCCCTCTCCCTCTCAGTCTACATTCTAGCATTCTACATTTTACTGCTTTGTTAAGTATTCGGTAAAGCAGATTTTGGTATTGACTTTTGACATATTTTTTGCCCCAACCTAAATCAAGATCTTGATACCCTCCATTGTCCAGAAGCAGTAGATATTCAATTTCTTTGGTCTGCCTTTGCAATTGTGTCAATCAAGTTCGAGGTGTACAGACAGCAATACATTGTGATTTTGACTGATCCGGTCGAAGCAAATATAGTTAATGTAGAATGTTTAGGAGGGGAGTTAATCACCGCGACCTTACAGATCTATTGCCTGTTCCCCTTTCTTGGGGATAGTATATACAGTCTCAGGGCTTTACAGTCTCAGGGACATACAGTCTCAGTGCTTTCACAAAAGCCAGTATCTGCGACGGCTCAACAGAAGCCAGCTCTCCATTCTCGACATCAGCCGTATCAAAGTTCATGGAACGAATGGTCGTCGTCTCGACACACTCAGTGATAAGTGGTCTGGTGTTTCCCCATATTCCCCACAGAATATGCATTCGCCGTTGTTTCTCAGTTTCTCAGGTGTTCGTTGAGGAGACAGTGTCCTATTCATAACAACCCAAACCCCGTGACAATCCGAAGATTGTTTTTACTTAAATCAAAGAAAATATTTGATTTTTCTCGGTCGTAAGCAAAAACAATCTACAGATTGTCAAATACAGTTAAACGACAAATCCAAAAATTCCAAACGAAAAAATATATAAACGGAATTACCTTCTAAAAATTTTTGCACTAATTCATTTACACCCTGTACAGCAGTATGTTATGTACACTCTGTAGAAACAGGAATGTCCATTCTAAATAAAAAGAAGCTAAAACAAAGTTAAAACTGGATTTTAATTCACACATATCATGAATTATTTTTAGTATTATTGTTATTCGGGCGCAGATGTAGGTAAGCACTTGTAAAGAACAGTTTTAACCGCTTAAATACTGACTGGCTGGCTTATAACGTTAACGGAATATTAAGAGTTGCCTTCGTTGGCCGTTTGGCTCCGAGCGATCTACAGTAAATTATTTATAACTGCCGGAATTTATAATGTTTAATTGCCTATACAGGGTGTTTCAAAAAACCATGCGCCACATCTCGTGGTGAGATTACTTGCGTAAAAATAAGATTTATGTTTCATATCAAAATAGGTTCCGATTCTACTTTGTTTCGTAGCTACAGGGTGTTAAAGTCTTATTATTTTTTCGATTTATTACAATTTTTAATACAAAATTTTCTTCCAAAGTACTTTCAGCGTCTCGAATGAAATTTTGAGGGTATAAGTTACTATAAATGCGGCATACTTTAATAAATCACTAGAATATTTTGCTAAAAAAGCATGTACTCCACTGACTTTTTTTCTCTTGTTAGAGAAATTGTATAAGCAGTTTAATACCGATTAAAATTTTTCTCTTGATATTTTGTCGATTTCGGCCTTCTTGATGAGATAAACGCAATTTTATTAATTTGCATTGATGCAAGTCTAATAGCAACCTTTAAAAAAAATTAATATCATTAATTTGCGAAAGGTTTAAATCAGTACTCATTGATTTTTCATCAAAAAATTTGAAAAAAAGTTTCTATAAACATGGGTATGGAAATATATAGTTTTGGGCAGGATGTTAAAACTTTTTAAAACTAGGTTTTTGTAATTATCTTAAATACCACTATTTTTTATTTGAAATTGCTATAGGTTGGACTAATAATAATAATAATAACTAATGGTAGGTAATGGCTTTTGAAGAAAAAAATGTTTTTATTTTTTTAGTTAATGTTTTAATTTTTTTAGTTGGCATTAATAAATACAAATAACCCTAAATTTTCACCGTTCCACCATCATCCCCTATTTTTTAATAGGAGTTGTTTTTTTTTTAATTTTTTGTTACCATCTCCGAAACGGCTAGACCGATTTTGATAAAATTTTATATGTATATTCAGTAGGTCTGGTTTGGTTTGGTTTGGTCACAACCTATTCCTAGGTTGTTATCTATTTTTTATACCCCTAAGTGATAAGAGTGGTCCACCCCAACTTTTTTTTTTATTTTTTAGACAATTTTTTTTATTTTAGTTGTTTTATAGGAAGTGCTCATTTTTTAGGGGGTGCATGTCCAAAATTTTCTTCTGGGTACTCACTTTCATCACTTAAGGGACCTCTGTACAAAATTGCATACTCCTAGTCCTAGAACGGATTTTACATAAAAATTATACAAATTTTTACCCTTACTTTTATCCCCTTAAGGAATGAATTCCAAAAATCGCTCTAATTATTCAATTACGCTACATAATAAACCTCTGGGCAAATTCTCATATTCCTTGAACAGAATTTATTGTTCCAGAACGTTCAACCCCTCATTTCACACCCTTAGAGGACAAATTTCCAAAAATTGCTTCTTAGTGATAAATTACGTTACATAAGGAACGTCTGAAAAATTCACACTTCTAAAACCGATTTTAATTATTAATTTTATTTTTATTTTAGTTTTATTAATTGAGATTAATAAAATTGCGTCACACAGTTTTGACGCCAATAGAAAAAAAGTCAGTGGTGTACATGTTTTTTTTAAATTATTCCAGTGATAACCCATATGCACGTCCCTGATGAATTTATCGACACTTTTTGAGCATTGAAATATGTAGCACTTTTTCACTTTGAGCATTGAAATATGTAGCACATTTCAGGATTTTAAAATTTCTTGTATTTTAAAAAAATTAAAAGCTAATTTTTTTTATTTACTTATTTATTAATATTTCTGAAACTATCAAAACATATTTAGTAATATTTTAGGATTATGTAAACTGTCAGAAAGGAAGCCAAAAATGCAATAATATGGATAGGGTTCAATTTAAAAAAAATCATCGCGATCAACTCATACTTTTTTCAGCCACCTTATAGAAGTTAAAATATTATTCTGAAATGCATCCTAATACATACTTTAGGTTTGGTTTGGTTGGTTAGTTGTTTATTATAGCTACAGATGCCCGACTCATTGTTGCCGGACACCTTTAAAGTACTAGGAAAAACTTTGAACCGTGGCAATTCCTATTTGCGATCCTATCTTTTATTGACATATTATTCTTGTATAACCACTTGAGCCACTGATCGATTATGCAAGCAAAACTTACATCGTGTAAACGCCGCTTAAATCAAACTGCAATTTTATTGCGGCAAGAAAAGTTGCTGCAACTTTTTTTGCATGCAAGTAAAATTGCATACGGTAAAAGCGGGCTTTAATCAATTTTTGTGAAAATATCATATTAATTCTTGACAGTTTTAATCCGAATTTTTTATCTAGATCAAATATACCCATAATTCTCCCCTGGAAACTGCTCTAACTAGTACTTTTTTCTAGGATCATACTTAAGATAACGATAGGTACTCCATTTAAATTTTCTAGGAAAAAATATATTAATTTTATTCATTCTCTATTTATATGATTTTTATTATATTTTTTGTTTATTATGCATCATTATACATAATAAGAATTTCTTATGCGTATATTATCCTATATCTAATAAGTATCTATAAAATAATAAGACATTTAAAACTGTAATATACAGTATGCTGCCTTTTTTGAACATACACATTTTAATTTCCTGTTATTTCCATAATACGTACTATTAATAATCGATAAATATGTTTGCATTATTATTGAATAATCATAACAGCGCTTTCAGATGGAGCGGACCGTACGCACGGAGCGTCCGCGCGGATGTTTTTTCAATATAGCTCATATAATATTGCTCGAAGTCGCAGACGGTCCGTCGGCATCGCGGACGCTCCGCTCCATCTGGAAACGCTGTAAGACTACACCAACGTTTTTGCAAGAAAATTCCAATAGTTTTAAAACGAATGTAAGTTAATATTTTACAAATTCAAATTCAAGTAAATATTATCTTCGTTAAATCTAACAAAAACTATTTAGCTATTAGTAATTAATTCCACTGGAATTAAATATTTTATCAAATTGATATTTTCAATGCAAATATACTCGCTGGAATGTCAGTAACTATAAGAAGAAATAAATATCCTATAAAACTATTTTTCAAATACAGGTTCAGTCAACTGTAACATTCAATCAATAATTTTATTTAAAATTCTATTTTATGTTTTCCAATGTGGACGATAAGCGGTATATATTTTATAAGAGCCACAAGTCACAAATGATGTAACAGTGATGGAATTTTATTGCTAAAACAGCTATTTCTTCAAATATTCTCTGCCAGCAGCATCTAGCGCACCATCTGTAAACTTAATTTTATTAAACTCTTAAAGAAAACAGAAATCCCTAAAAAATATGTGTGGCGCCATCTATTGTGATTTGATTGTGTAACTCCATAGCCAGTCAAAGATTATCGACCTTTCGCGCGTTTATAAAAAAGTAAACCAGTTTTATTAAGTCCTACCTGGCCGGCAGAATGCGCTAAACGTACAGGTAAGTTTAATTATTATGTTGCCAAGTTTACAATTTTTCAGTAGATTTACGTTTTATTTTGCGGGAGAATCAGTGGGCTTTGGAGGTGTTGAGTGATTACTCCAAAGTATAGAATATATACCTACTGAAGCCCATATACCTACGTAGATATACACACATGGCCAAAATTATTGCATATATCGTTTAAAAATATACGGAAAGGAATTTAAAGAATCTTTTTTTATACATAGCTTTGATAATCTGTAATAAACATTTTTTTGTTAAAACGGATATGGTAAACAATGTTTACCGTTCAGACCCAATATTATTACAAATTCTTGCACATTTCGATTTGTGGTGTCTTGGGTTTCAGAAGAAATTTGACCATTGTTTTGGCCTTAAAATTCCTAGAAACTTTATTTCACTGTTTAATAGAGTCAGACTAGTAACACTCTCTCAACAGGGCTACCGGCAAGTTGCAATAGCTGAAGTTGTAGGAGTTAACCAAAGCGATGTTTCGCGAATATTAAAAAAAATCAGGGAGACAAACGAGGTTATAGACCAGCCTGGAAGAGGTAGAAAGAGAGTTACTACTGCTGTGCAAGACCGTCAAATATCCGTAGTTGCACGACGCAATCCCCTGCTTCCTAGTACTGCTATTAAAAATGATTTAGCTCGTCTTGGAGGAGTAAATGTTTCAAGAAAGACTCCATGACAGAGGGTTGCATTTAAGGAGGCCTCTACGTGTTCGGAAGCTTAATTTACAGCACAAAATTACGCGACTAAAATGGGCTGAGGAGATAAGAGCAAATGGACCTAATTGGAATTTCATCATGTTTAGTGATGAAACAAGAATAGGCTTAGTGTCAGACTCGCGACGAACTTTGGTCTGGAGAGCATCTGGAAGACGAGCACGCTTGAATGCATTTCAATCCCGTGTCCCGTTTCACGGGGGAAGCATTATGGTATGGGCAGGTATAATGCACGGAGCTCGAACTCCTCTTGTTTTTAATGATGGCACAACCAAACCAAACGTCATAACCAAACCAAACCCCGTGTCCCGTTTCAAGGGGGAAGCATTATGGTATGGGCAGGTATAATGCACGGAGCTCGAACTCCTCTTGTTTTTATTGATGGCACAATGACAGGTGCCTCATATAGACACGTTTTAGAACCTATTGTGCGTCCATTTCGAGGGGCAGTGGGGGATGAATTTGTTTACATGGACGATAATGCTCCTCCCCATCGCACTTTAGCGGTCCGCGAATTTTGTGAGGAAGAGGGTATAAGAAAACTCTGGTGGCCACCAATGTCTCCAGATATGAATGTGATCGAGCATGCTTGGGACATGCTAAAACGCCATATTGCCAAAAGGAATGATCCCCCGTACCTTAAATGAATTGAAAATTGCTGCGCACGAAACATGGGAAGCCATTCCTCAACATCTTCTGGACAACTTAATTGAGAGCATGCCAAGTCGTCTCACAGCTTGCATTGAGGCTCGAGGAAGCAATACAGTCTATTAGTTGTGAGAAATAATTAAAATTGTTTTCAATATTTACTGTTTAAAATGAAATTTGTTTTTGTTGATTTTCACTCATTATGAAATAAAATTATAATAACAGCCTAGTTGCACTTAGATTTTTAATTTTTATATTAGTTAGTCGTGTAGTAAGCCAATATGTTCAAAAATATAAAAAGAATCATATTAGGTCCCAAATAAAATAAAAATATAATTTATGCAATAATTTTGGCCATGTGTGTATTTGTTGTGCCCAAAGATTATCACCCTAAATTAGTTAAAGCAAAGTCAGCATCTTGCTAACTACAATTAAAGACTTTCAGTTTTCTGTCTGAGAGTCTGACATAACATTAATGCGCAAACATACTGTACAGTGTGTCCCATTTTAGTTGAAATCATATGGTATCTCCGTTATTAGTAAAGATAGGAGTATGCGGTTTGCACAAACCTATCCCACTTTTTGTCAAATGGAAGATACTGTAAACAAAACATTCATAACCCTCTTCGTTCCTGAACTACAGAGGCTTTTTCGAGAGAAAATTTGACAATTTGGGAGAGTCTCCGTATCGCCGTTATTGTGAAAGGTATCGAGAAGGAGAAAATTGATTCTTGTAGAACTTTTTACGTAGAATGTTTTTCCACGAAAAAAATATTTTTGAATATATCGTCGGCTTTATGACGAAAAGGAGAGCAATTTAAAGAAAATCACTTACTTTATTTGTCCAATAAATGTAAAGTCTTTAATTTTTTAATAGTGTTTTTGTATTAACACTTAAACAAAAAAATTGAGCGTAAATTCTAATAAATAATTTATTTTTAGTTGTTTAATAAAGATAGGCCTTTTTGTTATAGTAATAATAAATTTATTTCCGAACGAATAGTATACATACCCCATGCCCATGTAAAATAAATTTAAAAATGACGGTAAAGTGTTCTTAATAAGAAAAAAAAATGATACAATATTCACATTATGAAATACTTACAAGAAAATACAATACATACATACAAGAAAAAATTTTAAAATCGCCAAAAAATCAGAAACAAATATTTTTAAATACTTTTATTCGCGTTGGATTAGATCAACTGAAAACAAAGACAATTTTCATGCCAGAAGCAAAGACAATAACCAATTAAAATTCTTTTATTAGCTTATTTTAATAATATTGTTTTTTATACAAAAATGCATTTTTGTAACTAATATATTTTTAGTAATTTTTATTTAATTGAGGGCATTAACACAAGGCATTTAAACTCACGGTTCATATAATAAAAACCAATCTAAACAAAAACAAAACATGTTTCTTCATTTGTTTTTTTTATACAAATAACTGTGGAGTAACAGTTTCTGTTTTCCCTGTTCAATGTTAACAAATTCGACTTCCATTCTACGTGTTTATGCTGGATGATGATAGGCAAAATAAATAAAATTTTCCAAAAATTGGTAGGGATGACAATGCCAACGGCCTGACAATGATAATGAGAAGAAAATTATTGTATTTTTCGGGCAAGTTTTTGGTTCGCTAAAATGTTCTTAGAGAAATTATGATTTCGGGAAATTTTCCATTAGGGCAATTTTCGTTTCGTTGTTTTGCTTTCGCTCAAAATTTTCCTTTTATTCTGCCATTTATTCTCGGACAATCTTTTGCATACCCGATACAGCTATGTGCAGAGTCTAGCTCATTCTAACAATGGTTTTTGGCAAAAAAATGGACTCTAAAATCACACTGTAAAAGAGAGCTGCTGCCATGATAGAAGTTTTATTTTGTCCCAAGCAACTGTCAGAAAATAATTAGGTAGAATGGTGTGATTTTCTCTCGCATGCATTTTCATAACTTAAAACAAAAGGACCTATCTCAAATCCATCTTTCTTGTAGTATAACAATTGATATAACAATAATTGATATAACAAAGAGCCCTGTTTCAACATTCATTCGTCATAACGAAGAATTGTAGTATTTGAGATGGGGCAAATTTTAAACTAATATAAAATGAAAAAGATACAATATTGAGATGCGTAAATTCGCTATGTTAAAATATAACCCATTCGGCATGTCATGACGTTGATATCTCAAAATCGCCAAAAATCGAGATACGCCTTTTCGTCATAAAGCCGACGATATGAACTAAAATTATCTTTTTTCAAATGGAACACCCTATATATTTATAAATCATATGATCCGTCTTGCTCTGATGAGCTTCTCAAAAATATATAAGAGTCTATATTTATTTTTCACTATTTACTGCAACATTTCTTATCATTTTCTTATTACTAGCCCGTGATAGATGAGAAAAAAATCAAAATGTTATTTACTAAAATAGTCATACACATATTAAAATTTTATTTGGGACTGAAATATTTTACTTTTAAACTGTTACCACCGACGTTACCACTGAATGTTTGAATATGTTTTTCTTTTTTTATAACGGGATTTATTATAACGGAATGGGTTTGCAAATTATCTAAATTTGCCTGATAGCATTTTCCAACTCTTCGACATTATTGTAGTTGCCACGATATATTTCATATTTCAAAAATACCTAAATACAGAAATTGAGAACGGACAAATCCGGAGATCAGGGAGGCCATCGTATGGTTTCATTGTTCCCAATTCATTGATTTGGGAAATAGTAATTTAACAAAATTATAATGCTTTAGTTGTGAGGGGGAGCCAAATATTGCTGAAAGTATATTTTACATAAATTATCTAAAAGAATATCTAAAAGTTCTGGTAGTATAGCTCCCAAGATTTACAAACAGCGGTAGAGGGTTAAGTTTCCCTGATATATCAAGAATTTATTAGTAGCTCCCAAAAGAAAACAAGAAACAACAGATTCTTTATTTTCTAATAAAAATAAAAATAAACTTTTAATGAAAACTTTTAAATATTGATCTAAATAGTGTAAATAAATAATATAGAGTAATACATATTTTTGAGAAGCTTCTAGCAAACCAGATCATATAATTTATAAATATATAGGGTGTTCCATTTAAGAAAACATAACTTTAGTTCATATTTTCAAAAATATTAATTTCATAGAATAACAGGCTACGTCACTGTATTCTACGTAAAAAGTTCAACAATAAACAGTTTTCAGCTTCTCAATACCATTCATATTAACAGAGATACAGGGGGTCCAAAATTGCAAAAATTTCAAAAAGGGCCTGCAGCTCAGAAACGAATAGGGCGAAAAAAAATGAAAATTTTGTATACAGTACCTTCCGTGTTGACAAAAAAGTGGGGCAGGTTGGTGCAACCGAACCTCTCTATCTTCACTAATAACGGAGATACTGTATGATTTCAACCAAAATTTTACACCCCGTACAAATCGAAGGTACTCAAGATATACAAACCATATGTAACGATTGCTAATGTTGAAAGCTGCGTTGCATTTTATACATTTTATGATTCTGTTGGGATCCCTGAGACTTCTCGAAATACCTTAGAATTTTGGCAGATCAGTGAGTTACTGTCAAAATTAAAGAAATCTAACTAGAGATATCAGTATAGGTATTTCATAAACTATAAAGTGTAATTACCAGATATGCAAATATTTTAGGGGTATTATATTTCGACCCCCGAAACACGCCTATGAGTTTTTTCGCAAAAAAAAGAATTTTGAAAATTTCGAATTTTTTAAAAAAAAAATTGGAATTTTTTAAGTTCTAACTAAAAACCATAATATCTTCATAATATGGAACACAGATAGTAGATTAATTTTACAAGAAAGAAAATCCAGAAAAGATCTAGTGGTTCTCAAAATTTAAGTAAAAAATCATGAGTTGTTTTCGCGAAAAAGGAAATTTGAAAATTTCGAATTTTTTTAAGTTCTAACTAAAAACCATAATATCTTCATAATATGGCAACACAGATAGTAGATTAATTTGAAAGAAAGAAAATCCAGAAAAGATCTAGTAGTTCCCAAAATTTAAGTAAAAAATCATTTTTTTTTGGAATATAGACTTAGAAGAGAAAATATGTTTCTTTTATCGATCCCCAGCCCTGAAAATATTGGCACTTATTTAAAATTCACCCTGTATGGCCGTTATTTTATGTCTTAATGACTAAAAATTAAAATTCTTGCTTTATCAACATCGAAGTAAGGGGTCGAGAGTACTGTGAGTTTCTTCGAAAAAAAGACGGTACGTCTGTGCTTGACTTGACATCAGATTCTTGCCGCATTTGCTCATCTTTTCAACAGAAAAGTAAACAACTAGTTAAACATTTAAAGGGTACATTAAATTGACTTAGGAAATACGAAATGTAGACTTGGCAACATCGACCGCAATCAAATCAATCCTGCTGCGATCCGAACCCGCGAGCCGCAGTTCTGAGCATCGGCAGCGCGCACTCCGTGAGCCTGAACTCGCCGTGTTTTTTAAAACGACATTCATCCACTTCGGTTTTTTTCGTTCTCCCTGATTTTTTCGCTAAAAATGTGATAAGATAAGAAACGAATCGACGTTTCAGTTGTTGTCGAGCCGTACGTAAAGGTAAAATTTTACTAGAAATTGTGAGTGAAAAAAAGTGCGAGTGTTTTGAAAAAAAGGGATTTTTCTGAGGGAAGGAATCATGACAACCGTCGAGTTATATTCAAAGGTAATAATCAGAACTTTAGTCAAACACGTCACCAAAAATCGGTGATGTTTTGTTGTTTGGTGCTTTTTATTATGAAGCAAAAATAAAAGGTTGTGCTACGAAATTATGCATGAATGAAACAGGTCTTCTTAAAGTCCAAAAAACAGAAAAAAGAATTGAAGGTTTTTGTAATTTCATTTACCAGTACCCTGCTTTTATACTGGTTTACTTTGAAGATTTGTATAACTGTTCATATATTCCATTTTTTCCAGAATTATATGGCGCAAAAAATATCCCAAAAATGGCAAATAAGTTATTTATTTGGCTAAAGTTAATTAACGTTAAATATAATTTATTAACTTAGCTAATTTCGATTATTTTTTTATAGAATGGTATATTTGACTTTCTCCAGATTTTTTTTATTATATTTGTATTTGAACCACATACATATGTGAAGAAGTAATCCGTTCTTTTGTAAGCAAGGTGCAAATAAATTTTCTTCCAATTAATTCAACTAATATGTCTCTTATACAAGTTTTATCAAAAGGAAATATACAGGGTGAGTGTTAAATAAGTGCAAATATTTTATGGGTAGTATATTTCGACCCCAGAAACAAGAAAAAATTGCAACTTTTTAAAAAACATAATTTCTGGATAATATGATAACATAGATAATGGATTAAATTTACAAGAAAAAAAACCAGAAAAGATCCAGTGGTTCTCAAAATTTAAGCAAAAAACATTTCTTTTGGACATTTTCATAGTAAAATAACTCGGTTATTTTGGACTTACTTCAAAAACGGCAAAGAGAAAATATGTTTCTTTTATCGAGGTCTACCAGCCCTGGAAATATTTTCTCTCACTTAAGATTCACTCTGTGTATACATAAGAAGGATATAAATAAGGTCAGACGGTTCATAGTTTCCCAAAAATATAATTTCATGTAAATGCTCGTTGTAAGTCTGGCTGCTGATGAACAGGTTGTGATTCTAACACGATTCTAAGCTCCATTGAACCTTCGTTTAAAAAAAAGTATCAAGACTATCTCTATCTAAAAGTACAAGACTCCGGTCATGTACCGTATGATCGAATGCGTCCAGTTGGCTGGGAAATGACGATCGATGACATTTCCCATATAAATTTACATATAAAATGACAGCGATCTTAATTTCATAGCCATCGCTGACGCCGTTTTTATTCGATCATGCGGTATATGTTACGGTTAAGGTCCGATATTCGGTTAATATCGACATTACCCGGTTAGTCTCGAGAAAAACACAAAACAAAACAACCAAAAACAAAGCCAAACCCAAACATTAACCGGACATCGGACTTTAACCGTAACATATATACAAGAACAGGCGCAGCAGGTAAACTGCTACTATACCAATCTATTTATTTTACTAAAAAAAAATTCTAATACCGTATGATCGAAAAAAACGGCGTCCAGTTGGCTGGGAAATGACAATTGATGACATTTCCCATATAAATTTACATATAAAATGACAGCGATCTTAATTTCATAGCCATCGCTGACGCCGTTTTTATTCGATCATGCGGTATATGTTACGGTTAAGGTCCGATATTCGGTTAATATCGACATTACCTGGTTAGTCTCGAAAAAAACACAAAACAAAACAACCAAAAACAAAGCCAAACCCAAACATTAACCGAACATCGGACTTTAACCGTAACATATATACAAGAACAAGCGCAGCAGGTAAACTTCTACTCAAAGACAAGGAAAAATGATCAGCTGGTCGGGAATAAACTGTAACAAAAACAATCATTATTTAAATTAATTATACATAGCATACAAAAAATCCCTAAACATATATGATTTTTTTTTCTGAAATAAATGTTGTTTTAAATAAGTTATTTTCAGCATTTATGAGAATTTTAATTATAACTAATATAATTATTTGAGAGTGAAAAAGGACATGAGTTGAAACAGAGCTATTTCTTCGTTATTTACAAATACTAAAAAAGCAGGAACTATATCTAACGCAAAGCTGCATTCTAAAGAAAAAATAGTGTTTTGAAAAACAATATTTTGATATGTACCCATAGGGGGCTGTCTATTTTGGCACTATGTTAATTATTAACATTTTTAAAACCATAAATTCCTAACTATAACAATTATCATATTTTTGCTTTCAAATATATGTATCTATAATGAACTGATGTACCAGAAATCTACAGATGGTTTTAGATTACCTTGACAAACTTTAATGTAGAATTATTGTTGTTATTTTTATCTGCTGGAACTCTAATTATCATCGATAAGAACTTTGTTAGTCACTTTGTACTTCAAATTTTTTTGTTTAAATATAAATATTGATCAAATATTTATTTTTTGAGTCACTGCTAAAAAGATTGGCGGTAATCTTGTTATCAGCACACACAGATTAATTGGTTCGTTAAATTTTAATATTCATTACAATATGTAAATACGCACTAGATGTATAATTTATAATTATTTTATTTTTTATTGCAGAATAGCAAAATAGGGAAAATAACATATCAAAAATAACGTCAAAATAACGTAATATAATAAAAAACTTAATGCAATATGAATCGTGATTGGTGATTTTTCAATCCTACATTAATCATACCAGAATTTCTTATTAAAAGGGCATCTGTCCTGGCATTCGCAATGTTATTATAGCGCGCAAAATATTCTCGAGTTCTCTATAAAGGCATCAGTCAATGAGTGATGCCAATTGACTTTTCTCAAAACTTATGTTTTCTAACTGCTACCCATACACTGGATGTACACTGCTGTAGTTAGATCAATCTTCACCTATGAAGCACTAGTATTGTGGGAAGCGGTACTTAAAGAGACTAATCCAAAATGCCTCAGAAAAGTACAGCGATTAGCAACTCTAGGTACAAGTGGAGCAAGAAACAACAAAGCAAGGAATTCTAGACTTGCAATCAATCGGCTGACTCGTGAAGGATCTGGTCATTAACGGTGCCCTAAGATTAAGGGAATCCAATCTGTGGAACAAAAACCAACTCCCGTCACTCGAGGTTATTGCCAATGATAGAGAAAATCACCAGGAACACTAGTCCACATCTCTTAGACCAGGAAACGGACTATATGCTCACCAAATGTAATTTTGAGAAGTGGAAAAACAACCTAATAATGAATACTCAAGAGATAGCAGTCTACACAAATGCTTTCGTGATTTCAGGAGGCACAGATATAGGCATTTTCTCAGAGGAACTAAACATCCGACGATCTCTAAGGCTATCATCGGATGTCTGTAAGGTTCTACAAGCAGAGGTTTACGCTATAATGGGAGCGGCCAGTTGTATACAAGAGAAAATCGCTAATAAACCAATAGGGGATATCGTGATATACTCAGATTGGGCGCTTTAACAAGCATAAGTATAATATTGTATTGTAAGATCAAAAATATTATTGATATTGATAGTAAGATCAAAAACTGTGATGGACTGCCGAGAAAGAGGCTGCATCATCCAGCAAGAGACGTGGAGACGCTATCCAGCAAGAGACGTGGCAACAGTGGAAGATGGCAAAAAGACAAAAGAACTACTAGAGCACAAAAAGAACCTAGTACGCATAATTGTAGGAATCATCACTGGAAACTGCCCCACGGAGGTAAACTTCGTGAGATGGCAGATTTTCAACGACGATTACTGCAGAGAATGCGGAAGAGGGAGAAGAAACTATAGAGCAGCTGCTGTACCAATTTCCGGCACTGGAAAACCGACGCGATGCTTTAAAACTTTAGGGCAGTTTTTTAGAGAGACTAGAAGAAGCAGCAGAAGCCAACATCAGCGACATCCGAAACGTTGCTAAGAGCTGGAAGTACTTTAACGCACAGAAAGAATGAGAGGAAGGTTTGGTACAATTATAACAGCGGTATCGCAATGGGTCCAAGGCATCCGAGTGAGGGGTCAAACAGTACCCCAAACCCCAGCAACCTAACCTAACCGATACCCATTTAACAAATCACGACTCATATGTTAGTGCGCTAAGCAGAAGTCTAAAAAAATAACGTATATATCATAGACAGAACCAGTGTCAAAATAATGCAATTTTAACTATTTTTCCTACAAAAAATCTTAAATGTAATAAGTCAAATAGCATAATTTTACTAAGTATTAGAAACAGAAAATTAAGTAACGCCAGTCACTATTTTCTTTTCTAAATAAATAAAAATTAAGTATGCCATCATAGTTTCGCGACTTGGATTAACGGTTTAACTGCCAGATTTTGCATTTTTTAATTTAAAAATAGATGCAGTTTTTTTTAAATCACTTAAAATCGGCTAGTCCAAAATTGTTCAAATTTGGCAAAAATGTGTATTCAGCATATGCAAACCTTTAAAAACCTATTTTTTTACGACTTAATAGGGGAGCCAATATTTGGACAGTTCAAAATTGGATTTCCTATGTTTCCAACCAAGATGCACCACCCGGTATATATTTGATATGTCTAAATCTGATAATTACCACCTACTTTTGAAAATACTTTACCTAAAATTATTCATATTTCTTCAAAGCCCTATATACATACATATGTATTTAGTTACAAATACAGGATATTCACAAATATTTAGTACGATACCAGCAGGCTTAGTTCTATGAAAACTAGTGAAAACCCTGTACAATCTTTGTTTTTTGACAATAATTAAAAAAAATGCAACATTTATAGAAAAACGCATGTGTTTATTAATCATTAATTAGTAGATAGATGAAGTAGATAGCTACTTCCAACAGATATCACATAAGAACACATTTTAATTATTTTTATTTTATAACTACTAAACTTTAAATAAATCAACGCTATCTTTTCCATTTTCATAAGAAAATATCCAATTATCATAATAGTTCTTCGTGACCATTTTTTAGTTATTGAAATTTATTTTTAAGAATTTTCATTTCTACACTAACGATAGTAGCATTTAATTTAGTAACTAAAACAAATAATCTCACTTCTTGTTTCAACATCCTGTAGGTCATACCAAAGTTTACAATAATACGCGTTCAGTAATTGATTCCTAAATTCTGTTTGTTGATTATAAGACAAGCAAAAGGATTGTTTAGATATACTTACCATATTTCCGTTTAAAAATTGATTTTTCTTAACTACTAATTATAACTGTCCTCTAAAAGTGCTGAGACTTATGGAAAAATGTTCAGTTCTTCTTAATATTAAAGCTGGTCATTCAATATAGTCGTCCTGCTATCATATACCGGGTGCGTCTCAAAAGTGGCTCACCTCTATAATTTTTTTTATTTTTTTAGATAAAAAATTACGTACGTATTCATTAATTGTTTTTGGTCACTTCCTGTTTCACGGGAAATGACTACAACTTCAATTTTTAAACGGCACCCTCGGGATATATCTACTTTATTCGATAGAAAATGACACTCTGAATAGAATGACATATCATATGTCAACTTTTGACATTTTTGCATATGGTTTATATGAAATTGTAACATGCGGTTCATAAAGACAATTTGACTCGAAATACCAATTGTGTGGTGCCAAATTATTCATAAAAAATATTTTTAAAAATATGCTAATGAGCCACCCTTGTTCCATTTGAAAAAATTGAGATATGATTAAAAATACGATTTGAGCATCTTTTAACCGGCCAGGACAAGACACAAAAAACATTAGACGATCAAATCTATTTTTCCAAGGCTCCTTGATTAAAAATTAGTGTTTTTAACACAGTATAGGATTGAAATTTAAAATACGATTTATTTTTAAGCAAAAATGTCAAAAGTTAACATATAATATGTCGATCTATTCAGAGTGTCATTTTCTATCGAAATAATGTAGAAGTATACCGAAGGTGCCATGTAAAAATTAAAGTTGTAGTCATTTCCGGTGAAACAGGAAGTGGCCAAAAACAATTTAATACGTCAATTAATCCTATCATATCCAATCAATTCATCATTAATAATCATAATAATCTCAATAATAATTAATCATCATATTAATACCATTATCCAATCGATCAATTAGTCCTATTATATCAATCCTGTCATATACTAACATACCAAATCTCGTTTTTTTTTATCTTAAAAAATAAAAAAGTTATAGAGGTGAGCCACTTTTGAGACGCACCCGGTAAAGATAAATACAGGGCGATTTTAATGGGAAATACATTTAGTATAGTTTATTTAAGTATGCTCGGAAATTTCGTATTTTCAATGCGCGTTTGTTGATGTAAGAAAATGTTATACAGCGTGTCTCAAATTTAAGATATGATGTAGTCGACATTTTTTAGATGACGACTTTATTTTTATAGCTATTTTTAAGGTATACCTCATACTGTGTATGTTGAATGTATGTTTGTCTAAATATCTTTTAAATATCAAGGAATTTAATTTGATATAGCTTTTAAGAATAGCCATGAGAAAATATTATTAGGATTATCTTTTAAAAAAAATATCGATAATGTCATATCTCAAGTTTGAGATACACTGTACAGGGTGGGTCAACTTCGACGCTTTTAAATGGAACCACCCTTTTCTAGAGGAAATAGACGAAAACTAATATTGGTGTCTGGAGCTCAATTTTTATCAAAAACGTGATGGTGAAAACCGTACATCAATATCTGTTACCGTTTCGGAGTTACGGGGTGTTTTTCAAAAATGTTGCTTTTTGTCACAAATCGCTGTAACTTTTTTCCTATGGAAAATTTTGTATTTCTATGAAAACATTTCCAAAGCACCTTTTTACGTAGAATTTAATGGTTTAAGTATAATTTTTTGAAAATTAATAATTTGAAAGTTATCAACAGAAAAATTAATTTTTTATTTGGGACACCCTCTATATTTTTAATTAACTGAAAAGTATTTAAAATTATCTTTCCAAAAATATAGCACACTTGATATTTTGTTATAATCCCCTTCGAAATACAGAATTTTTAAAAGTTCGCCACTTTTAACTAGTAGGCTTTGGACCCCTTATTGATGATATATGCCCTTAATGGAACTCGAAAACATATTTTTCCAGCATGACGACGCACCGCCTCTGAACGCTGAAGTTATCAGCAAATTTTTGCAGCCAATTTCAAGACTAATTGAATATATAGCTATAACCAAGATTCCAGCCGTTGGCCGTCGAGGCCGTCTGACTTAGTGCCCATGGATCTAATCCTATGGATATATTTGCGGAAGAATAAAGGTTCCTTATTCTTCCGTATAATCTAGACAAGAATTAGAAATACTTAGCAGTTATGAGAGGGTATCTTTCACCCCCACCGAATTAATGAATTTCGCGAGAAATGTTCAAAAACTGCTCCGTCTGTCCATAACAGAAGACGATATGTCAAACACCTGTAGCAAAATCTCATGTCTTGGTTTGCTATTTATTTTTATTGTTATTAGATATAGTTTAAAATGTGTTGATGTTGGTTAAATATATTTTAAATTGTTATAAAATTCTGCATCTCTCATAGCAAATATTATTTTCGTTTTAATTGATGCTCACAGCTAGAATTTTTTTGCATTACAGCCGGTGCCGTTCAAAGCCTCCTTATTTAAAGCGGGCGAATTTTTATATACTCTATATCTCGAAGAGGAAATCGAGCAAAATATCAAGTGTGTTATATTTTTACAGAGGTAATTTTAAATTCTTTTCAATAAATTAAAAATATACAGTGTCCGTGTGCAGGCATATTTGAAAAAAAAATGTTTTACTAATTTTATTCATGTAAGAGAATCACCCTGTATTCACGTCTACGTAAGTTCAAATTCTATAGTTCAGAGTTCCCACAGGCCTGTGAAATTTGCCGTTTTATAGCATCAAACTCGTGATACTTTCTATTATGTTTCACAGGCAATTGATACCTACTACTAAGACTTATTTGAAAGTATGTTGAATAACGCTTCTTTTTATTTTTCTGGAATTTCCAGTAATTATTGTTAGCTGATATTTCCTTTAAATAAACATTGCTTTAATAATTAAATTTGTTTAAAAATCTGTATTTTTGTAATATGCTTATTTTGTTTAAATAAAATTCAGACAAATAAATAATAAATTTGAAACCTTCAATGTTAAAACAGAAAAAAAACATTAATTTACACACACAAGGCTGCAACAACTCAGTTTCAAAAAGACTTAAATCTTAAAGTCATTTCTATTATAAAAATTATTTCAATCCTATCATCTAAAGACTCAAAAGTGATTTTGGTAACGACTTCAATCAATAGAATGTAACTTAAGTCGTTTTTATGACTGAAGTCTATTTGATTTAAAAGTAAATTTAAGAGTTCGGGAGAGTTCTAAGAGGCGTCGGACACACGGAAAGCGAGTATGAAAAAAGCGAGCGTCTTTTGTGACTGGAAAAAAAGCAAGATTATACAGGGTGAGTCTTAAATAAGTTTAAATATTTTTAGGGGTAGTATATTTCGACCCCAGAAACACAATTATGTTTTTTTTTTCGCCAAAAAAAATTTTAATTTTATTTTAGTTTTTAGTCAAAAAACATAATTTCTTGATAATATGACAACATAGGTAGTAAATTAAATTTATAAGAATGAAAACATAGAAAAGATACAGTGGTTCTCAAATTTGTGGGTTCTCACAAGCAAAAACTCATTTTTTTGGAATTTTCAAAGTAAAATAACTCGGTTATTTTGGACTTATTTGGAAAAGGGCAAAGAGAAAATATGTTCCTTTTCTTTCAAGATCTACCAGCCCTGAAAATATTTGCACTTATTTAAGACACACCCTGTGTAAGAGTAATCCTACCAAAAGCGTGTAGCGTTTAGCGTTTCTTAATACATATACCTATAAGTTGGAGGCAGATGCCGAATTCGGTCTATGTCCGAAGTAATTAGCCATGTAGAATGTAGAATGTTTAGGAGGGGAGTTAGTCACCGCGACCTTAAAGATCTATTGTGTGTTCCCCTTTCTTGAGCTATAACCCGTTATAACTCATCATACAATCTCAAGGCTTTAACAAAAGCCAGTATCTGAGACGGCTCCATAGAGGCCAGCTCTCCATCCTTGACATCAGCCGTACCAAAGTTCATGGCACGAATGGTCGTCGTCTCGGCGCACTCAGTAATGAGGTGTTCTGGTGTTTCCCCATATTCCCCACAGAATCTGCATTCGCCGTTGTTTCTCAGCTTCAGCCTACTGAGGTGTTCGTTGAGGAGACAGTGTCCTGTTAGGAACCCCGTGACAATCCGAAAATTGTTTTTACTTAAATCAAGGAAAACCTTTGATCTTTCTCGGTCGTAGGCTCTGAGGAACTTTTTCGAGTGTCTTAGACCGTTGGAGGACACCCATTCCAAGTTGCGGTTGGAGTCTTCCAGATTCTTCAGTTCCGCTTTCAGCTGGTTTCCGCTTGAAAAACAGAACGGTTCTGGTCCAGTTAGTGGAGTGTTCGTTCCTTTCCTAGCTAGATCATTTGCTTTTTCATTGCCTTCTATCCCTTGGTGAGCAGGCACCCAGAGTAGGAGGACTTTATTTTCTTTGCCCAACTTGTTGAGCTTCTCTAGGCATTCTTTGACCAACTTCGAATTGATGGTTACTGAGTTGAGCGCGTTTAGTGCTGCATGACTATCGGATAGGATGGCTATTTCTTGTTTTCGATAGTTCCTATCTAAGATAAATTGTACACATCTTTCAATAGCGTAAATTTCTGCCTGAAGGATACTGGGGTAGGTGCCCATTGGTTCGGAGTATTTGGTTTTCGGCCCAAATACTCCTATCCCTGTCCCTGCTTTGGTTTTGGAAGCATCAGTATACCACGTTATGGTATGGTCTTTTATATGCTGAGTAAGCGTTTCTTCCTTCCAATCCTTTTTATTACTCAATACTACAGTGAGGTGTTTCTCAAAGTTGTAAATTCTTGGTATGTCACTGGGAGTTGGAGAAGTGGAATTTTCTTTTTGAGGGTGTTCCAAGCCGCTGACCTAAAATTCTCCCAGTACTGTTTCCGTCTATGACCATTCTAATCATTGTCGCATTGGCATAACTACCGACGACAATGTGCAGTGGTGTTAGGTCTAAAATGACCTCCATTGCTGCTGTTGGACATGTTCTCATGGCACCTGTGATACAGATACATGCCAGTCTCTGTACTTTGCACAGGTTTTGCCTTGCTGTACGTTGCTCTAGTTTTGTATACCAAGCAACTGCTCCATATGTAATCATGGGTCTTACTATCATGGTATACGTTCAGCGCAAAATTTTTGGGGCGCAGCCCCACCTATTTCCCGCCAGTCTTCTGCATATCATGAGAGCCTTTGTGGCTTTGCTGGTAATGTTCTTAATATGCCTGTTCCAGAGAAGTTTACTATCCAGTGTTATTCCTAGATATTTCACTTCCTGTGATGGCAGTATTTCCTTTCCATCTAGATGGATTCTTTTCAAGTTTTTCAAACTTCGCTTTCTGGTGAATGGCACTACCGCGGTTTTATCTGAGTTGATACTCAGCCCGACGGTCCTGCACCATCTCTCAGTGATGCGGAGTCCTCTTTGGATAATATCACACAGGGTGCCATCATGTTTCCCCCGTGCAATCATGACTATGTCATCTGCATACCCTATGCAGTGTATTCCCGCTAGAGTTAATTCTTCCAGTAGGTCACTCCACCTTGTGGAGTTCCTTGTAATTAGCCATATGGCGGTTATAATTAAATATACCTACCTATATCCACAAAGTTACGCGGAAGAGTTTTGATTGCATTGGTTTCAACTTCTATGCGGAAGGTGTTAATCTTTTGTTGTTATATTACACCAAAAAAAATTACCCCCTCCACAAAGAAGTTATATAAAGACTATTTATAACCACGAAGTTGCACGCATCTGGCAAGTTTAGGATGGACAAATCGCCATATGTCTAATTATTTCGAACATAGGCCGAATTCGGCATCTGCCTCTAACGTATATCTACATATAAAAAGGACGTTTTACACGATAAAACGCTTTACTCGCTTCCTGTGTAGCCGTGGGCTTAAGTCAGCAAAATTACTTAAGTAATTACCGTCAGTCAGATTTAAGTCTTTTCTAAAAAGACTGACTTAAATGTTTCTCAATGTTCTTTTTCAGAATTTAATTTAACAAGTTTCATAAATATACCGGGACTTTCAAAAATGCCCCTATTTCAAAATACACTATTTTAAAGATTATGACATTATGATCATGATCTACATACCGAATAGAATATACGGTATTGCACTTAAAAAAAATCGATACGACAATTTTATAAAAATAATTTTATGATTGTGTAACTAATCTGAAATATACGCTGTAATATTAAAAAAACTTTTCAAATGGAAAGGAAGGAATAGAAAAATTAATATAGACTTTTTCGATACCCTGTATATAAAATATACAAGTTATACATTTAAAAAACGAATTGTTTTATAGTTTAACATAAAGTTAACTAATTGTGACGGTGGCTCTATAAGATTATATATGTTATACATCCATTAACAATATCTACTTCTTCACGCCATTTTATATCTCATAACAAACGAAACACGGTAATTGCACATATCCAACTTTAGTAAATCTTATTTAAAGGTCACTTACTGAAAGTATTGACTTTTCACATTGATCTCGTGAGAACTGATTATTTTTTCCTACAAAAAGTTTTCTGATGGAGAGTGTTATGGATATATAAATATTAATAAATAAAAAAAGCTTTAAATAAGTACTGCATACTATATTTAATATTATAATACTAAATACTACAGCAGTTTTACACACACATAGAGTTTTCTCTAACATGGAAAGGTATCAATAAATTGAGTAAATCAAATATATTTGATATTTCGGAAGGCTCAGACATTTACTATTATTATTAAGTATTTTAGGTTTTATTAATACTTTAAAGACGATTTTTGACTCTGTCTAAAGCAGACAAGTGCTATTTAATATAGATTATAAAAAACTAAAACAATAACAAAAGTAAATAATAAGGAATTTAAAAAATTAAAATAAAAACTAACCTTTTAAAACTTAAGCATTTTATTGTCGGCGCTAAATAAAATATACTGGGTGAGTCTTAAATAAGTGCAAATATCTTTAGGGCTAGTATATTTCGACCCCAGCAACACGTCTACGAAGTTTTATTCGCAAAAAAAATAAAAATTAACAGTTTTAAATTCATAGTTAAGAAACATAATTTCTTGAGATAATATGACAACATATATGTAATATGTACTAGATTAAATTTATAATAATTAAAACACAGAAAAGATCCAGTGATTCTCAAAATTTATCTATAATCTTTTTTTTTTCAAAATTTGGGAGTAAAATAACTCGGACTTATTTTAAACCGTTTGAAAAACGGTAAAGAGAACATATGTTTCTTTTCTAGAGATCTATCAGCCCTGAAAATATTTGCACTTATTTAAGTCTCACCCTGTATATCCCGATTTGTGCCTAATAATATTGCACATTATTGGACATACATAAATAATTGTTACAAAGTTTTTAGGTATCTACTATTTTATAGTTAATTTGATCATTCTATAAGACCCTGGACCCTGGTTGAAATACTTTTAGCTTCAAAACAAGCTTCAAAAGGTCATCGAAAGTAACTCCTTGATTCGGTTTAGTTCCTCAGATATTTAGAACAAGTTTTTTTGCTCATTTCGATTCCGAAATGTGAGCCTGTTTATAACAAAGAAACGACAGTGTTCTAGTTACAAACCCAAGATTTTCTTATGATATTCAGTTATCAATCAAGCTTAGAAATTAAGTACTGTCATTAAATAAAGAACAGTAATAGAAAAGTGTTTAAAGAGTAGTTTTTTTATTAATTATTTTACTTTTCAGACAGAATAAAATTTTTCGATGTATAGGTATATAAAATATTTTTAATACTTTATTAACATCTAATAACATTTTTGAAACAAATTGAGAAGTTATTTACGAGGTTATTTATGATTATTTTAATGTATATTTGTCCAGAACAACGTGGAATCAAATCAGCATGCTCTTAAATCAGTTTGTTAAAACATACTAAAAAATATAAATAATTGTTTTATATAAGCAATAACGATAATTAAACTTCTAGTTACATAATCGTGGGCGCGATTTTTAAATTCATTGTTGCCAACCATGGAAATATTCGCCGCCAGGCTAACCACTGGGGATTCAGGTGATAGCTCTGATGTAAAAAATGTCAAGTTGCCACATTTATTTATTTATTGTCTGACATTGTCATTGTCATTCGCCTTTAGTTTTGTATTACGAGTTTTTGGTTTAAATTAATTGTGTTGTGATACTTTAAGCTTAAAAAGTTTTACTAGCAGACCTTACAGTCGAATATTATTCTTTTTAGATCCTCTTTTAGTGCGAAGTGTACAAGACCACAACCTCATTAGAATATTTTGAACAGGAAAGCGGCAGTAATGGCCCTTTATATCCCTTAAGCGCTGTTAAGGAACTGTTTATATATTTATAATTAATTTATTTTTGTTTCCTAAAATATTTTGATAAAAAGAAAATATTTAAAAGTGCGCAACGCTGTGCCGGCCAAGCTTAATCAAGTGACTAAAAGTTTAATTGATATGAACTATATATTATATGACAGCAGAGCTGCAACAAGTCAGTTTTAAAAATACTTAAGTCTTAAGTCTCAAGTCATTTCTAAAATCAAAATGATTTAAGCCTTAAGTCAAATTCAGCACAAAGTTCAAATGATTTAAATCTTAAGTCTTTGACTTAAGTCATTTTATTTCAAGTCAAGCCATTTTTGTAAAGATTTAAATCAATATAACGTTATTTAAGTCGTTTTTATGACTTAAGTCTATATTTTTGACTTAAATCATGATGATCTGCAAGTTAAGTCAGTAAAATGACTTAAATCAAGATAATTACCCTCAAGTCAAGACAACCATAATATTTCAATTTTAGAACCGTTTTTAAATGTTAATATTTATTTTCTTGTATTACCCAATTAGCGATTTTTTTTTACTAAGTATCATATTATTAATTTATTTTATATACAGATGAGACTAAAACCACATAAAATAAAAGGGTTAATTTTCAAAACTACAAATATAAACATATGTCATTTTTTATAAAATTTAACTGATTTCTAGTATTTTATATATTTTTATTATATGTATCCATTACAAATAGATGTCATCGAAAAATGTCTTTTAAAAAGTAGTGATGTGTTTTGATCACTATGTATTATATTGATGGCATAAGCTAAGGGGGGCTGGAGAATTTTAAGGTACTCTTCAATATATTCGAGATAAATTTCTTTCGTTCGTCTTTCAGTCTACAAATCTTCGGTCTACAAACGGTGTCGGGGATTCACTTGAAAGACAACAGACTCACTACGCACGCATAACACGACAAATAATCAAAACCGATTCTGAAAAACCTAACATTTATTTACTAGTGGTATTGAGCATTGTTTTTATTTATTCTGCTGCTTGGCTGTCCCCTAACAGTTTAAAAAAAATGTTGCTGTTAAAAATGTATCATAAAAACATACAAAAATCTGACTTAAGCCTTTTATAAAAAGACTTAAATTTTATTGACTATATAAATAATTAAGTCTTGTATAAAAAGTCTTAAATATTTTTAATGACTTAAGTATTTTCTAAAAAGACTTAAATCTCTTTCTATTTCGGAATAAAGATTTAAATCATAAATCATTTTCAAAAAGACTTAAATTTTAAGTCTTAAGTCAGCTTTCAAAAAATGACTTTAAATCAAATGACTTAAGTAATTAAAATGATTTAAATAAAAAAAACCTTAAGTTTTCTCTGAGTTTGCAGCTCTGTATGACAGTTTGTCTATCAAAGTCTATTAAAATCAAATTGTTTGACCTAAAAATTTAGTGACGTCCACCCCTCAACAACAAATATCGTAACTATACCACAGTGTAAGCTGTGACTATACATTTATTACATGCTCTATTATTATTACCCGATAGTAAAAAGTTTTATTTATGATTAATTAATTATATTAACAGTTTTACATAACACAAAATGTAATGGTTATGTAATTTATATTTAAATATTTACCATATATAGGTATGCATATAACTTTAATATTAGTTCTATTAATCCTAATGTATTAAGTTATCTGTATTTGGAGAGGTGTTAAAGTAGAGGTCAACTAATGCAATTTTAAATTATTTGAATAATCAGTTAATTACCGCGACATTAAATTAAATTTCGTAACTATAAGTGAATATCTATACTTATATAATATACAGATTATGCAGTTTCTAATTTCTGATATAGTTATTAGATTACAAATATAAAATACCTAATTATAAAAATCTGAAATATGGCGGATGTTTCTTTTAATGACTACTTGTATTAGAATTGTGACTATCATATTATTTTTATGACTATCAAATTATTAAAACTATTAGCGTGTACCAGCGACTTCGTTCGCGCCGAATTAATCACTTGTAATGGTGATGATAAAGCAAAGCAAGAATTTGCATTAACATACAAACTGGATAAAATTTTCTCACATTTATGTCAGCATGAGAAAAAACAATATGGCGATATTATTATATAACTTGGTAGTATTTGAGGGGTAGTTTCATCTCGTTGGAATTTGACTTTCGAAAAATCCGTTTGCCAAAAATAAGCTTTTTACGTCAAGCAGTATAAGCAGAACAGTGGTTAAGAAATTACCCTACTTTTTGGAACACCCTGTATGATTTTTTAAAAAATTTCAAAAAATATGTAAGAAAAACCAAATAAATTATGCTTGTCCAAGCGTTTTCCCGAAAGACTAACCGTTTTTTAAATAACAAATATTGTAATATTTGAGGGGCGTTTTTAACCTCTTGGAATTTGAGATTCGAGAAACCCCTCCTTATCGAACAGTCAATCCCTTTGCCAAAAATCAGCTTTAAACGTCAAGCAGTTTAAGCAGAATCGTGATTACTCAATGGTTATATTTTATGAAACACCCTGTATAAATTTATAAAAAATCTTAAAATATGTAAAACAACAAAATTAAATATACGAGTTTTTCCGAAAAACTCACCGGTCTTTAAATAAAAAATATTTTAATATTTGAGGGATAGTTTCACTTCCTTAGAATTCGAGTTTCGAAGAATCCCTTTTTATCGAACCTCTACACCCTGAAGCAGGGTTCGGAAAACTACATGTTACTTTTAAAAACTACATAAACTACATTACATGTAGTTAATGTAGTTTATGTAGAGGGTGTAGTTTATGTAACTTATGTATGTAACTTTCAAATATCAAAGGTTTGAGGTGAGGTTTTAATAAGAAGCTTTAAAAACACATAATGTATTTAAGAAAACAGAAGAAATATGACTTTAAATATAATATTTACATCATATTATCTCTATTACACCTCATACAAATGAAAATTATTCATAATATCAATACATAGTTTATTAACGTAGTTTTCATGTAGTTAATAAACGGGAAAAGACGTAGTTTTTGAAGAGAAACTACACGTAATTAATCAGGTAAATTACGTCTTAATTAACTACTTCCAAACCCTGCCCTAAAGTCAATCTGTTTTCCAAAAATCAGCTTTTTACGTCAAGCGTTTAAGCAGGATAGTGATTAATCAATGACCAGATTTTTCGAAACACCCTGTATACATTTTTAAAAAATCTTAAAATATGTAAAAAAACAAAATAAAATATACGTGTTTAAGCGTTTTTTTTTCGGAAACTTAACCGTTTTTTAAATAAAAAATATTGTAATATTTGAGGGGTGGTTTCACCCTCTTGGAACGAATTTCGAAAAATCCCTTCTTATCGAACCTCTACACCCTAGAATCAACCTGTATGCCAAAATTGAGCTTCTTAAGTTGAGTGGTTTGAGCAGAATCGTGATTAATCAGTGATTTTATATATTAGTATAGATTATTTATTAAATAAATAATATAAGTTTTACTGGTGTAACGAATAGATATTCGCATTCGCTTTCGCAAAATTTGTTCGAAAAAATATATAAAATATAAATATCGTGGTGTAATTAAGTTAAACAACGAAATATGAATTTCTTATAATGTTTAAGTTAATATTATCAATTATTGTAGTTATATCAATTGTAATCAGCGTTCAGCTTAATATTTGGTATTGATTTGGTGTAATAAATATCCAACTTTCGAATAGAAATTACTAAACAAAAAATTGGTATATTCTTGTTTTTAATTTTTACCCCATTTTACATATTTATTTCTTCTTTTATTTTGGACTGAAAATATTTATCTAGTATATGAAACTAAAAATATTAATAAATCCAAAAGAAATAGTCATCCACTAAACATAATTTTGATAAAAAATGGTATATACCTATATTGCACTTATTTAAGACTCACCCTGTATAATTTTTTAACAACAAATTAATATTCGCATTCAAATTCACAAATATATGCGTGGTATATTCGCATTCTTCCATTCGCAAATGGTTAAAAATTAATATTCATCCCTAAATAGGTTTTAATAGTTATTTTTTCAGTAGGTTAATAACCCAAATAAAACAAAAGTAAAATAAAATATTTATTTAAAAATATAACAATAAAACAATAATTTAATTACACATATAAATTTTGAAAGACTGAAAATTTATGTAGTGGATAATGATTTATGTATGATAGATGCTGCTCCAAATAAGAGCAGATAGGATTTTGTCCAGCTCACTTCTTACTCCACGTATGTTCTGGTGGAACAAGTCTAGGTCGCATATGCTTGACAACTCATTGAATGATGAATAAACTTGGTAATTGCTGACTTTGTGGCATAACAAGTTACGAACGCCCGTCTATATAAACTCTAATATCTTTTGTAACATGATATTCATTTAAAACGACTTTATTTATCTAGTTAAATCGCAAATTTTCTTCTTTTAAAGAAATTGGGCATTTTTTACATATGAAGATATTTAGAGGTAGGATTATCTTTTTACATATGAAGATATTTAGTAGGTAGGATCTCTGTTACAAAGGCTCCAATCAAAATAAAATATAAGAAATGTATATTTAAAAATTAAAATCTTTTTGACTGATGTTTGCTTTATATGTATAACAAGAGCAATGCGATATCAATACAACCTCCTACACACAGAAACAATATCAAGGTCGCTATCGTTAAAAAATTATATTTAATGTTTTTTAAACATCTCGATCGTGCCTATATACTCGTAAATATTTACTTTTATTATTTTATAATTTTAATAGCTATTTAAAATATTATTTAGTCACAATACTTTATCTAAAACCAGTTAAAAACACAAGAAAACATTAACAAAATAAATACAATATGATCAAAAAAAAACGGCGTCAACGGTGGCTATGAAATGAAGATCGCTGTCACTTTATGTGTAAAATTATATGAGGAATGTAATCGATGAATCGATGTTCATTTCAAAGTCAACTGCCGTTTTTTTTTCGAGCATACGGTAATTGCCAAGATTTTAAAAATCAGATCATAATAATTATAAAGAAGTTCCATAAAAATCCCTTGATTATTAGTTGAAATAATTGTTTAAAAAATCAACATAAAATTAATTAGAAAAATAAAAATATATAATATGGAATACAATAAAGTGAAATGAGTTCGAAACACTTTTAGATTACAGTACTTAGCCTGAATAAATACGATTCGTTTAAAAATAAAATAACTATTGAACGCTAAGCATGTCTAACCCGCATTTTGACCTTAACTGTACACTATTAAACGAGACCCGCTAAACGTGTTCAGCTTGAAAACAAAAGTCGTTGATTTAATTATAACATTGTAGTTTTTTAGTTAAGTTTACCAAGTCATTACACGTTTCTCTTTTGCTTAAAATCCTTAGGTCATAACGCGTGAGAATGTTCTAAAGTTTAAGATTTTCGACCTATACTCAAAATGCATCTATGTGGCAAACACCTCCACAATGCTGGACACATCCCACATCGTGTGGGATTGCAGAGATGAAATGAGTGTGTCCGTTATATACGTTGGACACATACCACCTTCAGCTTCTTGGCGGTAAATTTCACCCGAACTTCCAACGTTGGAAGCTTGACTACCATTTTAGAAGGGATCATTTCGTTTCAATTTCAGTTCAATTCAGAAGTTAAGTCAGTTCAATTCAAAAATAACGATATTTAGACAAACAGTTGAGTTTTCATTATTGTCGTGCACAATGCAGAAGTGCAGTGAAGATGAAACCAAGAACGAAATGAAGTAAATGGAGCAAAAACTGGCTTCTAAAGACAATTCCACTGTCTCATAAAATTTAATGAATGGAGTTCACTTTGAACCTTCTGATTGGTCAAACTATTTACGAACGAATAAGGATACTTATAGCAAATATCTGGTTGTACCATACGATCGAAAAGAAAGGCCTCAAAGACGGTTGGGGAATGAAAATCGGTGATAATTTTGGCGAGGTCAAGCCCTAGACGTTATTACTTCGTCCCTAGTCTTCTTTATTCTTTAATGGCGCTTACTGCCAGTTGGCATTAAGAAGGTTGTAATTTATATTTTATATTGAGTAAAATTATTTTTAAATGGTGTAGTTTAATATTAGAAAAAAAACATATTGCTTTAGAATTAGATTTGTGTGTTTGGAAACATTCTATCTTTTTTTTAATCATTCTATAGTTAGTGTTAATTTTGACAAGTTTCATGTGAATTTTTAGTAAATGATATCAGACTGGCCTCGCAAAATTTATCATCGATTGTTAATCCCTAACCGTCTTTGACGCCGGTTTTTTTATGCCTCTCTTTTGTGACTGTTATGGTAATGTGGGTCGTTTTTCTCCGCAGGCATGGGTTTTTATCGTAAAGCTCAATAAACTCCATTAGAAAGTCGTGTTTGGACATTGCGCAAGATATATGTCATATTATGCTACTGCGAAAACTGGCACATGAACTGATATGTTTGTTTACACATCATTTGGACTGACAACCGATATAAAAACTTTGGAAAATCCATCGAGCCGAGGTTTTAGTTTCAGTTTTTCATCATTTTTTTGTGTTTAGACGTACCATAACTGACAACTGTACTGAAACTGAACGGAAACCTGAACTGACCATCTAAAAGTACCTTAAAAAATAGTAACTAAACAACAAAAGGACAACTAATTTATTTCTTCCGGCAAGAATTACTCTTAATATTTTTATCGGTGTACTTAAACAGCCGTTAAACGGTAGCCTACTAAAATGCCGTTAATAGATATTGTGAATTGTGACGTCGTTCATGTCGGCGGAAAGTAATGCCTACCTATAAGTATTTTGCAAGAGCACCAGTGGCTCCGTGGCTGAGGCTATCGCTTCGCGAGCGAATGGTCCGTGGTTCAAATCTCACGCCGACCAAGACTTTTTTATATTTTTTTTTGCTTATAGCGTGATTTTATTGCATTGGTTTCACTCTTTTTGGTTGGATTGGTTTAGTTATTTGGCGGGTTGGTTAGCGTAATTATTTGGAGGGTGTTAATTCATTGGTTAGTTGTTTATTTGGTGGGGTTGGTTGGTTTTTACTAATTTATATTTGTTTTTTATATTTTTTTATCAGTGTCGAGGTTAGTTGCGTTGGTTAAGTTGGTTATTTGGTGGGGTGGATAGCGTTGGTTAGTCCTTATAAAATTCCTATATTTCATAAAGCCGTCAAGTGCGTCACATCAACGACGTCATACCTATTAACGGCATTTTAGTAAGCTACCGTTTAACGGCAGTTTAAATACAGCCTATTTTTATTACTACTATTAATTATTTTTAATATTACTACAAACAGGATTTGTACCAGAGTGGCTTGTGCATTGACATCTAGTATATCCTTGAATATATCTGCAGAGCTTAAAGAAATTATTTTATCTTGGGGAATCGTCTATTGAAATAAAATTGTATTTACATTGGTGGAATTTCATTATATGTATGATCAGGTATAAAGTTGTTTCAAACATCCATCATTGATATCTAGTTTGTATAGGTAAGTTATTTCTATATATATCTAGAGTTTGTATCAGTTAAATCTATCAGTTACATCCAGTATTGCAACTACTGTAACACTATTCCCAATTTTAGCAAGGGGTTGTAATTGGTCACTTGTGCTTACCTCTTCAATTAAATCCCTGTATTAATCATTCGTCTGTAAATTTAGGTGTGACGAGGTTCCAGATTCCCTTTTCAACATTTTCTTTATAAAATTTGTTTTCACTTTCATTGTGCCATATTTTATAACATGGGGTGCAACACGATGTACAATCAACAATAATAATATTACCGGATGCAAAATGTTTCAATAAAACCAAACCAAACCAAACCATTCTAGTTTGTCCTAAAAAGTATCAGGACATACTAGTATGGCCCAGGAAAGCTGCTAACAATGAAAGGAACTTTTAGTATGTCCTAGGCCAAACTAAAATGGTCTGAAATCGGATATTTCCTGTAACATATATAATAAAATAAATACACAACTTTTTCCAAATCAAGAATACCTACAACACTGATTTAAATTCACAAATATAGTGCCAACTTTAAGTCCAATGTTGGTACAAACGTTCCCCCATCGAATAGGAGAAATGCTTGCCAACCGCAATATTGTCGAAAACTGAACCAAATGTTGGTAACAACGTTGGAACCAACGTTGGATGCATCGTGTAGGACCGGCTTTACACAAATGTTTTTTTTTGGCACAAGCTGTTTATTAAGGGGACAAAACTTTCAATGCTCTTATCCTGGTGGGTGAAGTACTGTATCTGTTAGTATACTTAATTTAAGGATGTTTAATGTTAAGTTCAGGTCTTCAAATGCTTCTTTTTAAAAATTGATCTAGTTATAATTTATCTCGAATCATAGTTCATTTTAATATTATTGAAATTATTATCATTTAAATATGAATTATTTAAAAGCAAGAGTAGTAGGATTTTCACTTTGCTTCAAAAGTTATCATTTAATTTTTTATAATCAGTAAATTTAAAGTTTAGTTTTACACTAAACTATTTGAATTGCGTTTCAAAGCTGATTTGCTTAATATATACATAATTATATAGTTTGAACATACATTTATTCCCTCCGATATAAAGAAAAAAAGAACTTAAGTTGGCCAGTAACCTCACTGTGTTATCTTGTTAGCGCACGCAATCCTATTGACCTACATTATCAAAAACAGTTTTATTTTAACAACTAGGTACCTACCTATTACAGTTTAGTATTTTAAAACTAAATTTCCTCAACAATTCTTGCTTATTTAAAAAGACCTGTTTATTTTGCCACCAGAGGAGAAATCTGAAAGATGAAAAATTATTTTTTTTCAAAAATATCACTGAACAGAATCGAAACGGAAACCAGCTTGTCAGTAGATTTTTAATCCAAAAAATATAGGGATTATTTACATGTCATTATTGCTTAATTTCCATTTTTTTAATTTTTAAATACACTTTTGCGTGGATATAGCCTGGATACCGGGACACGAGGTTCACAAGGATAACGAAAAGACAGATAAAACGGTCAAACAAGACCCAGCGCCATTCTGCGGTGCTGCAAATCTCAAGAATTATGGAAAAATTAATCAGGACAACAGCACACGAAGCAGTTCATCGCAGACAAATCATCAGAATATATAGCAGTGCCAATAAACTGAGAGCTGCTAAGCAAACAGAAGTATTGAAACAGTAACTAGATTTACTAACAGGGCATTGCAGGCCCAATAGCCCCCGATACACCAACATAAAAGTTGTCCGATTAGATATGGCAAGAGCTAAATACGAGGATAAAATTTTGTGTAGCAAGAAAACCCTATTTAAAACTGGCACGAGCCAAATCCGCAGGCTTGAACCAATGCAATGATTAAAATTTTATAACGTGAAGATTTAATCTATAAGGGACTTTGTTAATAATTGCGCTATTTATTGACAGATCCAAGATAGATTCAGGTGGAGGTTCGGGGGGTGTTCTCGAAGGGTCTTGACAGCGCAAGGTCTTACCGGCTCCAGATAGATCAAGTGTTTTCCAGGCAGAGATACTTGGAAGTGTGAACATTTGGAAGGCCTGCGAATGGTTAAGCGCGGAGACTCCTTATGGGCGAAAAACTTCAATAATCACTGACAGCCAAGCAGTCATGTCGACGCCTGAACTCATCTACCATATCCTCCAAAGTAGCCAAAAAACGTACAAGTTATCCTACATAGCAAGTAGGTATGATATAACCTTGCTTTGGGTTCCAGGCCACAGGAACATCGAAGGGAACGAACGCACTGATGAACATACAGGCGAGGAGCATGCCTTGGTCTAGATGTATCAGAGGAAGTTTTACTCCCCTCAATGCCATAAAAGACATTTACAACCATTTTCTGTCTATGGCGGACAGTAGATGGAAAACTTTAAGCACCTGCAGGACAGCCAGGAAAGCTTATCCCAAATACGACCTTAAAAAATCGGGAGAGCTCATAACTAAGTCGCTTAAGGATATCGCCAGACTTACGGCGGTATATACGGGACACTGACCAATTGGTGAACATGAGGCGAGAATGGGCATCCCTTTTAACGAAGTTTGTCCAAGCTGCAAGGACCCGAAGGAAGGGGAAACGGTTCTACATTTCCTGTGCCGCTATCCGGCTTTATATAGGACCCGCAACCGTTTCCTCGGTGGATACAGCTTTGTAAATCTTGAAAATGTTGTCAGAAGGAGCATAACGGAAGTCACCCGTTACCTTAACGCTACCAAATGGTTATAAACAGTTAACAGTCCAACTTTTCCATCCCTGGGAAAGGGTCACAGAAGGGATGGGGCCTCAGAGTGAGTGGTATCAAAACGGTAATTCTGATAATTGGAGTTCGACAAGCAGTTGCACTCGCCACTTCAACCAAACAACCAACCAGCATGTATTATTTATATTTTGTAAAAATGGGTGAAATCACAGTCTAACTTGTAAAATTAAAGCACCACGTTTCCATTGCAACGATCCTCAACCCTTATAAAGTGTAAACTAACAAATACTAACTTAAAGTTTTTATTCAGTCTTCTTTGTTGTTTACTACCTTTCATCAATTTTCCCTTAACACTATTTGTTCAAAATTTGTATTTAGATTAAAGACTCTATGAAATAATCTCAGTTATTATTACCTCTTGTATAGTAAACCGACCGTGACGCGTTTAAAAAGTTTTGTGCTTCGTCAAGCAAGAAATACACATCAAAATATGTAGGTATATTTTTTCAGTTAAAGATATATTGAAGTTTCATAACAAACGAATTCTTATATACAAAGTATAAAATAAACAGTGTACCAAACTTCAGATATATAACATTTTTATTGACATAAATTTATTTTTAAGAACATTGGTAAACAATTGTCCTTGAACTCTTACCAAAAATTTGACAATACTATTGACAATGACAAAGTCACATTTTTGCTGGTATTTTAATTGTAGCTTTCTCTGGGCCGTATTATAAAATTTTAGTATTTTTAAGATAGATTTTTGCAAATAACATTTAAATGCCAATTTCAAATGAAACGAAATTCTAGACGAAAGTACAACTTTAACGCATCTTGAACAAAGTATCATACAACTATTGCATAAAATTATCTGGGGAGATAAGTCCACAAATGACGCTATGTTTTCCCTCCTTAATAAAGTTTACTCCAGCCTCAATAACCATCATTCTACAGCAACAATTTTCTGTGATTTTTCTAAGGCGTCCGACTGTGTAAATCATAAGATCCTAATTAATAAACTACAGCACTATGGGTTCAGGGGAACATCTCTGGAATGGTTTAAGTCGTATCTGAGCAACAGAAGTCAACTTGTGAGGGCGGATACCACGTTGTCTTCTAGCAAGCCAATAGAATGTGGAGTACAACAAGGCTCAGTACTAGGCCCCATTTTGTTTCTTCTTTTTATTAACGACATTGCTAACATAAACATCAGTGGCAAAATATGTCTTTTTGCGGACGACACTAGCTTCACTTGGAGCAACAAGGACGTCACGGCACTTTATAGGATTATATCAAATGACTTAATCACCATTAAATCTTGGTGCGATTCGAACCTCCTGAGTCTCAACATTTCTAAAACTTAAGCTTAGTCGTATAAAAACTCGCTGCAGCCTTTTGTACAGGGTGGGTCAAATTCGACGCTTTTAAATGGAAACACCCTTTTCTATAGGAGATAGACAAAAACTAATATCGGTGTCTGGAGCTCAATTTTTATCAAAAACATGATGGTGAAAACCGCATATCGATATTTGTTACCGTTTCGGAGTTACGGGGTGTTTTTCAAAAATATGCATTTTTAACAAATCGCTGTAACTTTTTTGCTATGAAAAATTTTGTATTTTTATGAAAACACTTCCAAAGCACTTTTTACGTAGAATTTAATGGTTTAAGTATAATTTTTTTTAAATTAATGATTTAAGAATTATCAGAAAATTTGATTTTTTATATGGGACACCCTGTATATTTTTAATTTATTGAAAAGAATTTAAAATTACCTTTCCAAAAATATAACACACTTGATATTTTGCTCGATTCCTCTTCGAGATATAGAGTATATAAAAATTCGCCCGCTTTTAAATAAGTAGGCTTTGAACGACACCGGCTGTTATGCAAAAAAATTCTAGCTGTGAGCATCAATTAAAACGAAAATAATATTTGCTATGAGAGATGCAGAATTTTATAACAATTTAAAATATATTTAACCAACATCAACACATTTAAACTATATCTAATAACAATAAAAATAAATAGCAAACCAAGACATGATATTTTGCTACTTCTGTTATGGACAGACGGGGCAGTTTTTGAAAATTTCTCCCGGAATTCATTAACTCAGTGGGGGTGAAAGATACCTTCCTATAACTGCTAAGTATTTTTAATTCTTGTCTAGATTATACGGAAGAATAAGGAACCTTTATTCTTCCGCAAATATATCCATAGGATTAGATCCATGGGCACTAAGTCAAGCGGCCTCGACGGCCAACGGCTGGGAATTTGGTTAGCTATCCAATTAGTCTTGAAATTGGCTGCAAAAATTTGCTGATAACTTCAGCGATCAGAGGCGGTGCGTCGTTTTGTTGGAAAAATATGTTTTCGAATTCCATTAAGGGCATATCATCAATAAGGGGTCCAAAGCCTACTAGTTAAAAGTGGCGAACTTATAAAAATTCTGTATTTCGAAAGGGATTATAACAAAATATCAAGTGTGCTATATTTCTGGAAAGGTAATTTTAAATTCTTTTCAGTTAGTTAAAAATATAGAGGGTGTCCCAAATAAAAAATCATTTTTTCTGTTGATAACTCTTAAATTATTAATTTTAAAAAAATTATACTTAAACCATTAAATTCTACGTAAAAAGGTGCTTTGGAAATGTTTTCATAGAAATACAAAATTTTCCACAGCAAAAAAGTTACAGTGATTTGTTAAAAATGCACATTTTTGAAAAACACCCCGTAACTCCGAAACGGTAACAGATATTGATGTGCGGTTTTCACCATCATGTTTTTGATGAAAATTGAGCTCCAGACACCGATATTGGTTTTTGTCTATCTCCTATAGAAAAGGGTGTTTCCATTTAAAAGCGTCGAATTTGACCCACCCTGTACTTAACAACAGCACCATTGACGTCGTAAAATCTGTAAAATTCTTACGGCTTGTTGTAGACAATTCTCTGAAATGGGACATGCATATCGAAGCTTTGTCGAAAAAAATGAGCTCTGCCTGTTTTGCATTAAGATCTGTTTTTAAGGAGCTTAACTTGTCAGTGGCTAGAACTGTTTATTATGCACTTTCTGAGTCGCACCTCAGGTATGCCCTTTCATTCTGGGGCACGTGTTGTGCGACTCAATTTGATCGCATTTTTAAGCTCCACAAGAGAGCTGTTCGATATTCACTGGGACTAAACAGCAGAACTCATTGCCAGGACTTTTTTAAAAAATGAAAAATATTAACTCTTCCTTCCTTATTTATATTTGAATCCGTTTGCCTAATACGTAAGCATGTATCAGCTTCTCAAGAAAGGCCATCTCACACTTATCCACTCAGGAACGCGGAGCAAGATCTTTATCTACCTACCCCCACGCTCAAAGTTAGTTAAAAGTTCAATATTATACAACTCGAAAAAAATGCACAATCACCTGCCATTTGAAATCAAATCCATAACATCATTTTCCTCATTTCGCAAAGCATTGAACTCTTATTTACTAGACAAGGCTTTCTACGCCGTAAATGAATTATATTTTGATAATCGAATTTGATATTATAAACACTGGTCTAATGTTTGTTCTAATGTCATTGCTATATTTACCAATGACACCGAAATAAATGTATTTAGAGGTCATTGATATTTACTATAAACTAAATAAAATTTTTTGAATATTATTTTTATTTTTTTTATTCTTTGACATTGTAAACATCTATAAATGTTTAAACAATAAGACTGACAATATTATTTGTATAATGTTTTGTATTATCTTTTGTTTGTTTGTTTGTGTACCTTGTTTGTTTACTTTGTTTGTTTACTTTACCTTTGTCTACAAATTGTAAAATTTTTTGACAATAAAGGCATTTATTTATTTATTTATAATATTTGACATTTTCAAAATTTACATGGGATTTCCTATGTCCCGTGTTCCGATGCCACATGCCCACCACACGGTATATAATAATATATATCAATAAAATTTAAAGAAATATCATCATCATCATCATTTTCAGCTTCATTTTCAACCATTTCCTGTTATTGTGTAGCCTCCCTTACATACTCTCTTTATAGTTGGGCCCATTGTTGTTTAATGTTGTCTATACGGGCCCCAAGTTATCTCTGTTAATTTCCCATCTGAAATATACAGGTAATAATTCCCATCTCAGATATACAGGTACTAGGTATATACTACCATTTTCAAAAATGTGTAAACAACGATAATATTAGCTATTAATTAAAGTTATTTGTTAATGTACATAACTGATTTGAGGAATATATTTAGCAATATGCGAAATAGTTGAATGCGATTTAATATAACAAGCGATGTCCAAATAATAACGTATACAGTAATATTTTTTTTGTATCTTAAACATGACAACAGCGCTTTCAGATGGAGCGGACCGTCCGCGACGGAGCATCCGCGATTTCGAGCAAGTACCATGAGTTTATATGAACAATTTCATATGGGCGCGTATGCACAGTCCGACGGAGTTCGTCCGACGGCTATCTTGAAAAAACACGACGGACGGTCCGACGCGGACGCTCCGCTCCATCTGAAAGCGCTGTTACAGGGCTTTCAGACGCTCCGCGATATATCTGAAATGAATATGTGAACTATATGTGCGATATATCTGATGAATATGTTCATGTTACAGCGCTTTCAGATGGAGCGGACCGTCCGCGACGGACCCTCTGTCAAGTTTTTTCAAGATAGCCGTCGGACGGAGCACACGCGCCCATGTGAAATTGTTCATATAAACTCATGGTATTTGCTCGAAGTCGCGGACGGTCCGCTCCATCTGAAAGTGCTGTAAGGCGCATTCTCAAGACTCGCGTACTTGACAAACATTTGTAATTGGTATACAGGGTATACACTGTGCGTCGGTCATCTATACAGAATTTCTAAGCTATTTATTATAGGAACTACGCCGCACTCCCGCCAGACCCTGTAGGCCAATAAAAAATACTTGCCAAGTACACGAGTCATGAGAACGCGCCATTATGAAGGGTAGAGGAAAGTAACTGACGATGTCCATTTTATAGAATTTCGTTAGTCAAACGTACAGCTTCGACACAAAAAGTGTCATTTTTACTCCTAATAATATACTATTACAGCCAGATTACAGCCATTTGTCCAATGTTAAATGACATTTTGACTGACTTTTTAAAATAATAAGTGTGACATTATCTATCTTTCCTACCTTCTTCTATTTTTCTCCCATTTCTACCATTTGTTTCTCTTACTGGTTTTCTTCTCTTATATCTCTTGTTTCTGTTCTTTCTAAAGCTATTCTTTCTAAAAATAGTCTCCATTGTCATCACTTTTTGAAAGCATTTTGGCTTTCCATGTTACACAAATTCGAAGGAATGAACGGGAAATTCAAAATTGACAAAAATTATTTATCTATACTAGCTTATGTACTAAAAGCGATAATAAAAATAATTGCTGTACTGTTAGACAAACAGTATTTCTGTTACTTATTGACCTTTACAATTTAAACTTATGTGCTAAAATATAATATGGATGAAATATATATTTTTTATTACTAATTAAAGCTTAAACCGTATGAATAATTGTATATAAAATTTTGCAGTTATGTTACTAAAAGTTACATTACCTTAAAATTGTTCTGTAACATTTAAACCTAACATTTGTACTGGTCCCTAATAAACATTAAAAATATTCAAAAACGACACTTTGGTTGTTTTCTACGTTTGCATTTCAGCAAATCCATTACCAGCTGGTCATCTTTGCCAGTGTGTTTTCTAAACTATATACATATATACATATTTCTAATAAACAAAGATTGAATGGAACTTTAAATCCTACTCGTTAAATAACATAAGTTAGTATTAGAGGCGTCAAGTTGCAAAACCCCTCTTATCCCAAAAACGATGTTTCGAGATAATTTGCGTATTATCTAACTGTTTTGGAACATCAAGAAGCGTTATTTTACAAAAAACCTGGCCATTGAGTGGAATCATTGTTTTGTATCTGGTTTTTCTAGAGATAAAAATTAATATTTAATTTTTAAATAGAATATACACAAATATAATTCGGATAAGGTTTTATTGCAGTATGATGCATATTACGGGTTTTGCTGCATCAAGATATTTGCATCCTAACTTGGAATTATTAGCTTTGATATTTTATTAAAATTAGGTAATGATTTGAAATGGATAAAACGTCAGTATACTCTGTTTTTTTTCTCAGGTAAGATTTCGACAGACGAAGGCAGAAAAAATAGCGACGTCCCAACCAATCTTTTTATTTTACTAAAAAAAGTTTCTAATTCCGTATGATCGAAAAAAAAACGGCGTCCAGTTGCCTGGGAAATGACAATCGATGACATTCCCCATATAAATTTACATATAAAACGACAGCGATCTTCACTTCATAGCCATCGCTGACGCCGTTTTTTCTCGATCATACAGTATTTTTTAAGTTTACTATGGATGGGTTCATATATATATCCGTCATGCATCATTTCTTATTGTTTTTAACCAGTTTTATTGGTTTATTTCAAAAATGACAGATCGTATTTCAATATTATTGGTTTGACGGAAAGATGAACGACAAACAAACGCCGATGCGTGTGAACTCGTCTTAAGATTTTTGAGAGTTGTCAAACTCTTGCCAACTTATAGATTATAATTTTGTGTCAAATTATGTCAAATAGAAATGATAAATATTTTGCATTTTGGACTGTGTTATTACGTGTGTTTTGTGTTTTTTAAAATTAAGTGGAGGAAAACTCGCGGGAAAATTCTGTGTTGACCCAGACCATAGTTTACAGTTAATATTCGGTGCCCAGAGACCGCCAGAGACAGTTTGCCAGAGATTATGGCCAGAGAGATGTATTAGCCACAAATAAAGTTTGTAAATTATCTTGTATATTATACCAAAAACTGGAGTGTCTGTAAAATAGCAGCACACGATAGGTAAATCATATAATCATATTGAATAATTATTTTATTGATAAATGTAACAATAAATGCAGGAAGTTGCTTGAGCTTGAAAGCCGGAAATCTTTTTTATATCTTTTTTGGTATGTTGTGTTTTTTTTAATAAACCCTTGCTTGTTTAGTATTAACACATACTGTAATTGTTTTTAATAAAATAAATCGATTATATTTCACAATATTTTGAAGTAATCACTTGTCACTCAAATTTTAAATATATTAATTTTCTGCTATGCGTTCCAGTTGTACCAACTTAATTCTTTGTAAAATAAGATAAACTAATTTGAAAATAAAATGACAGACACATCTATCACTGTCAAGGATCTAGTCGTTGGACAGACTATAGTAATACCTGTGAAAAAATGCGGGATTTGCAACAATAATGACTCGAATAATGACATAAAAAGCAAATATAAGTGGATAAGACGGATTTTACTGCAGTAACGTAATTTGTAGTAAATTTTATATAGGAATATGTGACTTTTTCTGTAGTTTGAGACTATGTTTATGTAGATTTTAGGGTCGACGTTAAGTTAGATATGTCATTAAGCCATTTTTTTTAAATGGATAATGCGGATTTTGTAACTTGACGCCTCATTTAACTATGACAGAATTTCATGCAAAAGATCTAAAGTCGATATACTGGTTATAAATAGACTATGGTTTGCAAACGCTAATTAGTTGTTGGTAAAAGAAAAAAAATAAAATACTTTATATTTTAGGGTGCAAGAGTATGGATACCTCACAGCGAAAAAGTTTGGGAAGGTGCCACATTATTAGAAGACTACAAACCAGAAAAGAAGACGCTTGAAATACAGACTGAAGACGATCAAGAACTGAAAACTCTACCACTGAAATCTGAAAAGGATTTACCATTCCTGAAAAATCCCGACATACTAATAGGCGAAAATGATCTCACCTCTCTCTCATATCTGCACGAACCTGGCGTCTTGTATAACCTGCAGGTAAGAAAATACCCTTAATTAAAAAGACTAAAGAAGAAGTCTAACACTACTTTTGTATTCATGCATCAGAGACAGTCCTCTCTACGTCGCGCGTCGTGAGAGTTTAGTTTGACGTTTTACATGACACATTTGTCTGATTAGAGTTGAGGGTTGGAACCTTTGGTGTTACACAGCAAAATAAAATACTAAATCACCACAATACACCAAAACACTGTTACTTTTACACTGGACGTGCGTTTCGCTAAGCATGTTAGCATCATCAGCAGATGATTATAAACTTTAGTTTATTGTAAAAAAAATTAATCGCGTCCAGTGTAAAAGTAAAAGTGTTTTGGTGTATTGTGGTGATTTAGTGTTTTATTTTATATTTGTCTGAGTTTGTATCTGTGTTTTTTTATTTCATATTTATACAGAGTGTTTCAAAAAACGTGCCATCTCTCGTAATAAGATTGTTCTTGCAAAAAAAAAATTATTTCTTTCATCAACATAGGTCCGATTCTGCTTTGTTTCGTAGCTATAGGGGTGTCTTCATTTTTTTTTCACTTATTATATTTTTTTCCAAATGCTTTAAGTAATTCGAATAAAATTTTGAGGGTAAGTTATTATAAGTGTTACATATTTTAGTATTAAAAACTAAGAAGTATCTACAGATTCACCAGGCACGTACATATGGGTTATCAATGAAATGTTTTTTTCTAAAATAAACTTGTGCGCTACTGATTTTCTTTTCTCTAGTTAGCTAAAATTGTATAGACCATTTAATGCCGATTAAAAGTTGTCTCTTAATAGTTTGTTGATTTCAACCTCCTTGATGAAAAAAATACAATTATATTAATTTTCCTTAATCCAAAACTAATAGCAACCCGTAATATTTTTGATGTCACTAAATGGCTACATAAAAATACTCATTGATTCCTCATAAATAAATATAAAGAAAAAGTTCCTATAAACATAGACGCGGAAATGCATAGTGTTAAAATTCCAGGATGTAAAAACTTTTAAATATAGGTCTTTTATAATTTTCTTAAATATCATTATTAGCCGACCATACCAATAGGTATGGTAGGCTATTAGGATCGGCAAAAAAAAGTTTTTTTAATTTCACTCAAAATGAGTTTGGTTTGGTTTGGTTTGGGTCATAAATGACCTAAATACAAGATATTTTCGTGGTGTTTGTCTGTCTGTCTGTCCGTCTGTCCGTCTGTCCGTCTGTCCGTCTGTCCGTCTATAACACGATAACTCAAAAACCGCTGAACCGATTTTAACCAAATTTGGCACAAAAATACTGTGGTACCCGAGAATCTGGTCATTAGTTTTTGGTAGGGGTGGGGGTTGGTAAGGGGGTATGGGAGAGGGTTAAAATTTAAAAAAATCGTAACTCCAAAATTACAGTAGCTAGCGAAACGCGGTTTTCAATTTAAGATTAGGAATAATATTTGTAACAAAATTTGTAATAACATCAAAATCAGTCAAAGTCGCAGTTTTTGAAATAATTGAAACTAAAAGAACTGCCTAACAACTTTTTATTAACATATTTTAGTATGGGCGGCTATACGTGCCTCCCGGCGCCAATTTTTTTTTCTTTTTTTTTGCTTCCGACGACGGAAAGAGATAAACTTTCCGAAACGTTAAGAATTTTTTTGTTCGTTAGGCAAATTTGTCCTAATTTCCTAACCTAACCAAACCAAACTTCTGACAAGTAGTTTCCGTTTGGATTAACGCAGAAGTGTTTACAAAAGATAACTATTTTATTTTGTAGATTTTCTTGCAGTGGCGAAATACCCATATAGGATTTTTTGGAGAATTTTTATACAGTCTATACAACCCCCCTGTAGCCACGAAAGAAGTACGAAAAAACTAGAATCGAATTATTTTTATGTGAGGAATCTCCCCATGAGAGATGGCACATGTTTTTTAAAACACAGCCAACTATAGTCCAAATATCATGCAAATATTGTATACCCTGTATTAATTGATTTGTTCTTATTAGAAACTTTTTAACAATTTTAGTAACTATAGCATTTATTGACTCATTGTAAAACAAAACCCATAAATTATTGAGTTTACACGATTTTATTTACTTTATTTTTACTTTAACACGTTTAAATATAATTAAAACTACACTGATATACCTACTATAATTTAAGTCATATTTGGGGAAGGCATAAGTAAATGTATTTATCTAACTAATTATAACAATTTATATTTTACAGGTCAGGTTTTGTCAACGAAGAGATATTTATACATACTGTGGTATTGTTTTGGTTGCCATCAATCCGTATGATGAACTTCCAATTTACGGTGAGTCACAAAGATCTGAATCATTTTAATTAGCTAATTATCTACCTTTATTTATATAATTATATATGCTACTCGTTAAATAACAAAAATCATTAGATTGTTATTTTTTCATATACAGGGTGGCGCACCTCATTCACCTCGGTTCATTATACGAAAACGGAAAGATGTAGAAACGAAAAAAAAAGATTTGAAATATACAGGGTGTCTCAGAACTAAGATCCATACCAAAGTTATATTTTTTCTTATGGAACACCGGGTATTTTATTTCATTTTTGGATTCTTGGGCCCAAAAAAAGGCATTTATTATAGGGGTTAAATATGTTTAAAATCTTTGGTTTTTGAGATATTTAAAGATATTTAAATATGCATGCTACAAAATAATGGATTATTAACACCCTGTACATTACTTTTCAGAATTAATTCTTGTGCTCAGTTTAAAGGTAAAGAAATAAACGATCCGTACTATCACATTTTTTTTACACCATTTCAATGACACCCTGTATAATTTTATTATATACCTATACTGCAAAAAATTTGTTTTCTATTTTAAAAGTATAATAATACATAAATATACATGTTATAATAATAGATATAACTTATAAGACGTTATAAGATAAGTAACATATATAATTAAATAAGTATGAGTACAAAGTTAGAACTATAATCGGAGCCAATTCCAAATAAATTTCAATAATAATTACAAAATACTCTTAACTAGTAGAAAAGCTCATGAAAGAAAACGCCTTGCGTGACCATCTTCTGATGCGTGTCAAATACTCGTCAGCGAGTAATGGCGGTATGTATATGTATAATAATAGATATAACTAATAAAACGTTATAAGATAAGTAACATATATAATTAAATAAGTATGAGTACAAAGTTAGAACTATAATCGGAGCCAATTCCAAATAAATTTCAATAATAATTACAAAATACTCTTAACTAGTTATTAGAATATACAACTAAAATATATTTATTGGCAATCTACCAAAATAGATTAGATTTTTTTTAAATATTTAATTAATACATAATATGCGCATATTAATGTTATCCAATCGTTATACGATTTATAAAATGTATTGCGGATTTTTTTAAGTTGTTATTTGTTAGTAAACTTAACCTGGAAACCAGTAACTACAGTGTCTACTTTTTCTTTCTTATTGGCACTGGCTTGAGAAAGGAACTGAAAGGTTTCCTTTTGTATTTTAATAGGAGACCTCTCCTTAATTAATATTATTTTTCTATTGTAATTGAGAAATAATACCGTGCGAATTTTATATACATTACGATCCAAATGAGACTAACAGCGTGATAGATATTCATAAAAATAGAAATAGAAGAAGGAGAAATTCTTAAAAATATAAACAAGGTTTTATCATAATATAAGTTTTACAATATGACCTCACAAATAATAAATAATGTCTATACCGGGTGCGTCTTGAAAGCTACTCACACGTATTATAACTTTTGTATTTTTTCGTATAAAAAAAGCGAGATTTGGTATGTTAGTATATGACATAAATTGGGATTGATTGATGTACCTATTCAACGGCTGAGTTAAAGACTAATTTTTAATCAAGGGGCCTTGGAAAAATAGATTTGATCGTCCAATGTTTTTAGTGTCTTATCCTGGCCGGTTAAAAGATGCCCAAATTGTATTTTTAATCATATCTCAATTTTTCTCAAATGGAACGAAGGTGGCTCATTAACATATTTGGAAAAAGCATTTTTTACGAATAATTTGATACCGCACCCTTAGTATTTCCAGTCAAATTGTCTTTATGAACCGTATGTTGCAATTTCAAAAGTTGACGTATGATATTCGTATTTTTTTTTTATTTTGACGTATTCTACTCAGTCTCACTTTCTATCGAATAAAGTAACAAAATACCAAGGGTGCCAAAAATCAAAAGTTGTAGTCATTTCCGGTGAAACAGGAAGTGATGGAAAACAATTGAATACGTCAATCAATCCTAATTTAACGTCATATACTAACATACCAAATCTCATTCTGTATTCTGAAATATTCAAAAAGTTATAGCGGTGAGCCACTTTTTTAACGCACCCAGTATAGTACAGAATCCGGCTGCAGAATTATTACGCTCGTACGTATTTTTAATCAAAACCTAATTTTTACGTATATTTATGAATAGGAGAAGTTTACAACTATGTTTAATTAATAATAACTGATTTTGGAGACGACATTACGCTCATAAATTATTTTGACCATTTGTAGGTTAGTATTTGTAAATTAAAGTTATTTTTATTCTGTGCATGATATTATAAGGGTACCTAGCAAAAAAGTGCCGCAAATCGGGGTTGCCACGTTCAAAGCTTTTCCTACGGGCCGCGGCCCGGCAACAGTACGTCGGGCATCTGTAGCTTCTATAATAAACAACTTAGAAGAAATGTTGTACTTATAAGTGCAAACGTAAAGTAGGTGGTAATTAGAGTATATTTCAGGAAAATATTTTAACTTCTACAGGGTGGCTCAAAAAAGTATGAGTGAATCGGGATGATCACAATTTTTTTACACACCTTATATATTATTGAATTTTTGGCCTCCTCTTTTTTGTCCTCTTTAAATAATCCTAAGATATTATTAAATAAATGTTTCGATAGTTTCAAAAATATTGTGTAACGCTAAACTTGGAAGTTTGTATACATATAAATATTGTACTTATTCTTTATTTACCAGTATATTCAATGTGATGTATAAGGATTTATATAATGACTCAAATTTATTTGCAGATATTGACACTATCCAAACGTACAGGGGACAGGCTATGGGCGATTTGGATCCACATATTTTTGCTGTGGCGGAGGAGGCCTACACCAAACTGGAACGGGAGCAGAGAGACCAGAGCATTATCGTTTCTGGAGAGAGCGGTGCCGGAAAGACCGTTTCAGCTAAATATGCCATGAGGTATTTCGCCACAGTCGGTGGAAATGCGACAGAAACTCAGGTGGAAAGGAAAGTACTCGCCAGTAGCCCTATAATGGAGGTAAATATAATAAAGTCTGTCCAACGAGTCAGAGAAGATTTCGATAGACGACATCCAAAAATTGTAGGAAACACAATTTTCTTTTGAATTAAAACGATAGAGAACAACTGTCAATGTCATTTATTCTCTGTTCTTGTTGGACAGACTAGAGAAACGTTATGGAGCCAAAAATGTTAAAAATATATTAAACCCACCAATATGTAATGTTGTTGAATAGGTGCTTTCATAGACACTACTGACTTTGTTTTACATGAAACATGTGATCATATACAGGTTGTTAATTTGTTTATTACTCGCGGCATGAGCTTTATGGTTGAAATATGGCAACCTCGGCCCGCTTGTCGAGAGACGACTCGACGCACAGTGTGGCGTGGTATATGAGGACAAAATTAGATATCTCAAAAATGAGTGAACCAATTTCAATTCTGTAAACGCTGTTTTATTACTTATAGTTTAGACTAAAAAAATACAGGAATACTGAGTAGCTGAACAATGAGGAAATATATATAAGGTGTCACAATAGTGCGTTATTGGTTGATATTTTAATAAATAACCCAAATTACTAGCGATAAAGAAAAAATTCGCTTAAAAAATTGTACATTAATGAGAGGTTGCATAATCTAAAAATATTTTCATTCAAACAGGGTATTTCAGAAATCTGTAGGTAGCAAAGCAAAGCTTTGTTTTTTGACGGAACACCCTGTATAATTCTTCATATTATTTGGAATCTACGCAAAATTTTAGGCACATTTCATGTATAATATGCTATACCTAAATTCAACTGCTTTCAAGCTATTAAGGTAAAATTGGCATTTTACCTTCTTTAACCTATAAAAGTACTGTACGTCTGTCCGTTCTGTAGCTACGGGGTATCCGTGAGAGGGGAAACGATATTCTCTCCATGTTTTTCGTAAAAAATTAGACGACGCGTCCCATCAATAAAAATTCAACAAATTTGCAAGTAGCCAATAAAATGAGTGGGCGGAGCGATTTGCGGTGACGCACTCGTCAAATCGACGTATAAAATATATTGCTGTTTATTTAAATGTTTTTTGTCCGCATTCCTTTCATAGACACATTATCCAGCAGATGTACTGTATAATATATATTATGGGAGCATATATATTATGGGAGCAAATAATAGCTCTAACATTTTTGTTGGAAACACAAAAACAAAAAATTCTTCAATCATTTATATTAAAAACTTGCAGTGGCAACAACATTATCAATAAGGAAGTTACAGGGGGATCAAAAGTACCGTGGGAAAGGATGTTAGGGTTGTGCTCGACTTAGCGACTGATATTTATTATAGACCAATATTATAAATTAATTCTCTTTATGATTTTCTTTCGGATCTAATGTAAAACAATCAAACTACATTGGAGATAATGTACAACATTTTTATCATTTATTGGAGATAATGTATTTATTTATAATGTATTATTTTATTGGAGATAACTTTTTCATCATTTTAGGCCATCGGAAACGCAAAAACAACGAGAAACGACAATAGCTCACGATTTGGCAAATTCATCGAGTTACAGTTCAACAAACAATTTAATATAAGCGGAGCATCTATGAGGACATATCTCTTGGAGAAGTCGAGAGTGGTGTTTCAAGCTCCAGATGAGCGAAATTATCATATATTCTACCAGTTGTGCTCAGCCAGAGGTCGACTTAAACATTTATTCTTGGGTAAGTCCTAACTATAGACATCTAAATAATGTTTATTTAGATGTCATTAGTACTAACTAGGGTTGCCAGATTATTAGAGCTAAATTCCGAGAAGGCAAAAAAGCAACAGCGGAAAATAACGCCGACGCGACGCTCTAAAAAATGCACATCACCATCTCACCACTCACTTCCTATTCTAGAGAATTAGTTTGTGGAAACTAAATTAAAAGATACTATAGCCCAAACATGTTTTATTGAGACGAGCACATAAAATATAAACGAAGATAGTTACGGAGGTTGTTTTTTAAGTTTTTACAAAAAGTGAAACAGAAACGAACAAAGCATAAAATTTGTATGTTTTTACTTTGAGAACTTTATAACATTTGATTTTACAATTTGATTTGCACTTTCCGGGATAGTATATTTTCCGGGTTCCGGGACAACTTACCTAAACCCGGGATATTCCAGGAAATCCCGAACATCTGGCAATCCTAGTCCTAAATAATTATATCCTTAACCGATTTTGCCATAATAGTCTAGGAACGTTATTCAGAAAGAATTTTAACAATTTTTTTTTATAATACGAGAATAATCTATCTCGTATTATAAAAAACCTATTCGTTATCTACAGATCACCAAGATAAATTCACTTACCTGAATCAAGGCTCCAGTCCAATTATACAGGGTGTGAACGATTTGGTTCAGTTTGAAGAAACGGAGAATGCCCTTAACCTCTTAGGATTCTCCGAACAAGACCAGGAGAATATGTTTAAAATTCTTGCGGGCATCTTGCATCTGGGCAATATTGAATTCAAACAGTGTCTAATCAAAGTGGAGAACGAACAGGATCAAGAAGGGTGTACAATTCCAGTAAGTATTTAAAATAAAAAGGTGCCCGGTGGCGTAGAGGTACAGCTCTTATCTACCAATTCTAAGGTTGTGGGTTCGAATCCCACAGCCGGCATTTCATCAGTCGACTATTTTTAATAAAATAAAAACAGTTTGGGTACCGACTCAGCCTTAAATGAGTACTTGGGATTCACAATCCTGAGGTAATAATAAGCGGTTGAAGCGTTATGCTAGCCACATTACCTTCCTTGTATACCGAACGGCTCTGGTATGGCAGGCTGTACCTTGCTACTCCCAAGGCGTTAAACGCTATACCGGGTGCGTCTCAAAAGTGGCTCAACCCTATAACTTTTTTATTTTTTCAGATAAAAAACGAGATTTGGTATGTTAGTATTTGACATAAATTAGGATTGATTGACGTATTCAAATGTTTTTGGTTACTTCGTGTTTCACCGGAAATGACTACAACTTTTGATTTTTAAATGGCACCCTTGGTATTTTTTTTATTTTATTCGATAGAAAATGACATTCTGAATAGAATGACATATCATATGTTAACTTTTGAAATTCTCGCTTATAACACAACCATATGTCAACATGTCAAAAGTTGACATATGATATGTCATTCGATTCAAAGTGTCATTTTCTATCGAATAAGGTAAAAAAATACCGAGGGTGCCATTTAAAAATCAAAAGTGTAGTCATTTCCGGTGAAACAGGAAGTGGCCAAAAACAATTGAATACGTCAATCAATCTTAATTTATGTCATATACTAACATACCAAATCTCGTTTTTTTTTCGGGCCACTTTTGAGACGCACCCGGTATACGCGCTATTATAATTATTTAAAATAAATAACCAAGTTTATAATTCACCTTTCATTATTCGTTTTGCTTTCAAAATTCGTTGTGCGACAGCAATTCAATAAATGTTTATCCATTAATTTAAAAGTTGAGTACTAAAAAAAGTGAACCAGAGAAATAAATATTTGGTATCCCTATGCTTTTTTCCAGTGCCAACTAGGGTAAGTCTGGATATTACTGCGAACAAAAGTTTGATGATACCTAAAACTGTATTTAATTATTTATAAAATTCCTCTCATTGTAATAATAATGTGTTAACTAAACTATAATACAACTGCTTAATATAAAGTTCATATCAAATAAAGTTTTAGTTACTTAATTAAGCTTGACCGGCACAGCGCTGTCCACTTTTACACATTTTCTTTTAATCACAATATTTAGAAAGCAAAAATAAAATAATTATAAATATATAAACTTATTGCAAAATAAAACACTAAATCACCACAATACACCAAAACACTCTTACTTTTACACTGGACGCGCATTTCGCTAACCATGTTAGCATCATCAGCAGATTATTAAGACTGAATCAGTCTCTTGATGAGATAATTAAGACTGAATCAGTCTTAATCATCTGCTGACGATGTTAACATGGTTAGCGAAACGCGCGTCTAGTGTGAAAGTAAAAGTGTTTTGGTGTACTGTGGTGATTTAGTGTTTTATTTTGCTGTGTAACACCAAAGGCTCCAACCCCCAACGGTAATAAACAGTTCTTATTTACATCAACAAAACTCACCTTATTAACAGCACTAAAGGGACATAAAGGGTCATTACTCTTTCCCATTCAAAATATTGTAATAAAGTTGCGATGAGTTTTTTACGGCTATTAAGCTATCTTGTACACTTCGCACTAAAAGAGGTTCTAAAAAGAACAATGTTCGACTGCAAGATCTATGTATAAACATTTTTAAGCCTAAAGTGTCACAACACTATTTATTTAAACCAAATACTCGTTATACACAAATAAAGTGTCCAAACGAACGACAATGTCAGGAAATAAATAAATAAATGTGGCAACTTGGCATTTTTTACAGCAGAGCTACCACCTGAATCCCTAGAGCGAAATTTAAACTCCAGTTTTTTTTTAGAATTTAGAATGAGTGGGAGGGGGGTTAATCACTTCGACCTTACAGATCCATTGTGTCCCCCTTTCTTGAATCATAACTCATCATACAGTCCCAGGGCTTTGACAAAAGCCAGTATCTGGGACGGTTTTATAGAGGGTAGTTCTCCATCTCCAATATCAGTCGTACCAAAATTCATGGCACGAATGGTTGTCGTCTCGGCGCACTCAGTGATGAGGTGTACTGGTGTTTCACCATCTTCCCCACAGAATCTGCATTCGCCGTTTCTTCTTAGTTTCAATCTACTGAGGTGTTCATTGAGGAGACAGTGTCCTGTTAAAACCCCGTGACAATCCGAAGATTGTTCTTACTCAGACCCAGGAAGATCTGTGATTTTTTCTTGATCATAAGCCCTCAGAAACTTCTTCGAGTGTCTTAGACCATTGCAAGATTTCCATTCCAGGTTGCGGATGGAATCTTCCAAGTTCTTGAGTTCCGCCTTGAGTTGGTTACCACTTGGAAAGCAGAACGGTTCTGGTCCAGTTAGTGGAGTGTTCGCTCTTTTCCTAGCTAGATTATTTGCTTTTTCATTGCCTTCTATCCCAGTGTAGGAGGACTTTATTTTCTTTGCCTAATTTATTCAGCTTCTCTATGCATTCTTTGACCAATTTCGAATTGATTGATACTGAGTTGATCGCCTTTAACGCTGCTTGACTATCAGATAAGATGGCTATTTCTTGTTTCCGATAGTTCCTATCTAAGATAAGTTGTACGCATCTCTCGATAGCGTAGATTTCTGCCTGTAGGATACTAGGGTGCCCATTGGTTCGGAGTAATTAGCTCTCGGCCCAAACACTCCGATCCCTGTTCCCGTATTGGTTTTGGAAGCATCAGTATACCAAGTTATGGTATGGTCTTTTAACTGCTGGGCAAGCGTTTCGCTCTTCGAATCCTTCTTATTGCTCAATACTACATTGACATGTTTGTCAAAGTTGTACGTTCTTGGCATATCGTCCACTGGGAGTTGCAGGAGTGGTATTTCCTTTTTGAGGGTGTTCCAAGCCCCTGATCTGACAATTCTCCCAGTACTAATTCCGTTAGTGACCATTCTAATTATTGTCGCATTGGCATATCTACCAATGACAATATGCAGTGGTGTTAGATCTAGAATGACCTCCATTGCTGCTGTTGGACAGGTTCTCATGGCTCCTGTGATGCAAACACATGCTAGTCTCTGGACTTTGCATAGGTTTAGCCTTGCCGTCCGTTGCTCTAGTTTTGTGTACCAGACAACTGCTCCATAAGTAATCATGGGTCTTACTATCATGGTATACATCCAGCGCAAAATGTTAGGGGAGCAGCCCCATCTATTTCCGGCCAGTCTTCTGCATATCATGAGAGCCTTTATGGCTTTGCTGGTAGTGTTCTTAATATGCCTGTTCCACAGGAGTTTACTGTCCAGGGTTATTCCCAGGTATTTAACTTCCTGTGTTGGCAGTATTTCCTTTCCATCTAGTTGGATTCTTTTCAAGTTTTTCAGACTTCGCCTTCTGGTGAATGGCACTATCGCGGTTTTGTCTGAGTTGATACTCAGCCCGACAGTCCTACACCATCTCTCAGTGATACGGAGTCCTCTTTGGATAATATCACACAAGGTGCCTTCATGTTTCCCCCGAGCGATCATGACTATGTCATCTGCATACCCAATGCAGTGTATTCCCGCTAGAGTTAATTCATCTAGTAGTTCATCCACCACCAAGCTCCACAGCAAAGGGGAGGTTACTCCACCTTGTGGAGTTCCTTGCGTTGTTTTAACAGCTACAGTTTTGGTGCCCATCTGAGCCTCTGCTGTTCGTGTTGACAGCATTTCCCAAAACCAGCGAATAATAGTTCTGTTCACCCCTCTTGTTTCTAGAGATCGCCTGACCACCTTATGTGGTATATTGTCAAACGCCCCCGCAATATCCAAGAAGGCACAAATTGCTGTTTCTTTGCTATCCAGACTTGTCTGTATTAGCTCCGTTAATTGGTACAGAGCAGTTTCTGTGGATCTGCCCGTTCTATATGCATGCTGACTATCATGCAGTGGTTTAACCTTTAGATGATTTTCTCCAATATGGTTGTCAACTACTTTCTCCAGCGTTTTTAGTATGAACGATGTGAGACTAATAGGCCTAAATGACTTGGGATTTGTCCAGTCAGTTTTGCCTATTTTAGGTATGAAGATTACTTTTGCTCTTCTCCATGTGGTTGGTATATATCCCATCGCTAGACTGCTTCTTGTAATGCTTAGTAGATTGTGAGTAGCTATTTGCTGACCCTCCTTTAGAAGGGCAGGAAAGATCCCATCCACTCCTGCTGCTTTATAGGGCTGAAAAGTGTCGATCGCCCATTTCAGCTTTTGTTCTGTTATTGCTAGCTTGGCCACTTCCCAATCTTCCCTGCAAGGATTGTGGGGTTCAGTGGGAGCTACATAAGTATCAATAGGTATGCTACCTGGAAAGTGTGTATAAAGTAGGAGATTTGCTCTCTCTTCCTCTCCCTCCGTGTAGCTTCCGTCAGATTTCTTAAGTGCCATGTTGGGGATAGATCCACTCTTGGCCATAGCTTTGTGTAATCTGGCTGCATCAGGAGTAGAAGTGATGTTTTCGCAAAAGGATATAAAATCAGACCGCTTTGCCCTTCTTATCTCCTTCTTATACTCAGTTAATTTCTCGCTGTAGAGCTGCCATTCGCCACTGGATTTAGCTCTATTAAAGAGTCGTCGGACCTCCGATCTAAGTTTGGCCACCTTCTTGTTCCACCAGGGCTTGTTGTTACTTTTTTGTATGCCTTTACTTGCGGGGCAACTAGATTCATATGCATCCAATATTGCACCGCTGACTTCCCTTGCGTACCATTCTAGATGCAGATGGTTTCTGGCCCTACTTGCATCTATACGGTTTAGGTTGTCTACGAGATTGGTGTTATACATGTCCCAGTCTGTTTTTCTTGGATTCCTTCGAGTTTCTGTTTGGGGTGTGATTCCTCCTAATTTGAACTCGATGATTCTGTGATCTGATAGGGAGGGTTCCGTTGAGACCCTCCATTGTTTCACGTAACTGATTACACCAGCACTCCCGATTGTTAAATCTAACACTTCTGCCCGCGTTTTTGTCACAAACGTGGGGCTGTTCCCTACATTGAGAAAGTGCTTGAATAGTGCTTCCCCATACCTCATTGTGTGTATTGGAGTCGCATCCCATTAGCAGAGGTAGTCGCCGTTGGCTGCAGAATCGCACGAGCTCCCGTACCTCCGGAGGCGGTGCCTCCCCGTCACCCGGAAAGTAAGCAGAGGCAATCACGATGTTTTTACTGCAATCCTCGATATTAAGCTGAACCATGATAGGAACAAGATCTCGGGTTGTAAATTCTGAAACACATGTGTAGTTAATGTCCTTTCTTATAAGAATACAGGCTCGGGGAAATTCCTGCCTGTTATCATATATTACCTTTGAATTTTTTCCAGACAAACCTCTAATTTGTCCCTGATACACCCAGGGTTCCTGGGCTAGTACCATTGCATAATGATTTTTCTCAAAGAGTCTTGCTATTGTAGCGGAAGACCCTTTTGCATGGTGCAGGTTTATTTGCGATATCCCATGCATGGGGAGGAAGAAAGGATAAGTTCGGGGAGGGAAGAGGGGCTGGAGTAGGACTTTGGACCTGGTTTAGGTTACTGGGTGTGTGAGGATTCTCCCGTTGTAGAGGGGATAGGGTATTCCTCATCTTCCTCTGACAACGGAAGTTCCTCCTCCGAGAAGTGGCCATCAACCTTCTCCGAGGATATACACCCTTCCACGGTTGGGGTTTGGCCCCCGTGCCCTTCACAGTCGAGGAGCTAGTCTTCGGCTGAGGTACCTGTGAGGTAGAGGCTGGAGGATCTGTCTCCATTTTCTCTACCTGTTTAGCTTGGTCTCTTCTTAGACCTGATACCGGTGTTGTCCCGAATCTATAGTAAAGAGTGTATCCCTCTTTCTCTATTGCCTCCTTGGATTTGAGGTCAATTCCTATTGTGAGGACTTGGCCGTGGCCCTCCTCCCTCGAGTTGATGATTCGCCAACACGACGTCCTTACATCGGAGTTCTGACCCTGGATAAGGTTCAGCAGGTAGGTGGTGTCTTTCCCTTTGCTCCTCGGCAAAAAGACCGTGATGGTCGCCTCCTTAGGGATGTTTTCTCCCTTCAGAGCAACCAGTCCCGGCCCCTGCCAATTCTTAAGTTTAGGTGCCGTTTCTATCAACCAATCCGCCGATTTTGGAGATACACAGTCTATGAGGAGCATGCCCACCCGAAAGTGAATCCCCGCAAATCGCATTTGACCCACATTTTGTTCGTCGTTGTGTTGCTCTCCAATCGCCACTACTTCGTCCAGTATCGCCTCTTCTAGAGCCGTTTGCTGGTCGGTGGTCAGTACAACCTCTGGGTAATCCTTTGGTAGCACTGCCATTTTCACTTGTCCAGCAATAGAGGCAAAGCTGGTGATATGTCCCTGCTTGCCTCTCGGTGTTGGACGTCTTTCCATCCTGGCTTTTTTCTCTTCTTGCCGGAGCAGAGGTGAAAGGTTTTCGCTCCCTCTTTTGCCCTTTGGTGGAGATGCTCCGGCCTGTTTCTTGGTTTTTTTACCCTCCCCTCTATGGAGGAGTACTTTCTCTTTTGCTTCCTCTGGAGCAAGTCCTGCGTGGAGCAGTCGGAGGTATCTCCGTGCTTCTGCTCCGCTAAGACCCACTCTCAGCGGATCGTCCAACCCGCCTGGTTGACCCAGGCCAGGTAGACTAAACAGTAGTCTGTGTCGCCTGTTGGGTTTAGAGGTAAGCTCCCGACCCTTGCTAAAGGAGGTGGTAGCTTGAGTACCACTAGCGCAGGACGGTCCCGCGCAAGTGTCAGCCACCTCACCTGTAGTTTTCTTTGGGGGGTTTGACCCCTTGGAACTTTCATTGTTCCTGTTCCCAGTGTCGCTAGGGGTTTCCCCACAGCTTCTTCTGTGGTGTTTTTATTTTTATTACTGGATCTCATAGTGTTCCCACGAGTCGCTAGGGATAATCAGTCCAGTTCTACAGAGCCCCGCATGTAGAAGTAAGGGGTAAATACAATGGGGTGCCCCCTGATGCCCCAAGGTTGAGACCAGTAATGGCTAGTCCTCTATCTAGCCACGCATCCCTTTGACCTGGCCCCGCCATCGTAGGATTTAGGTTTTTGGTGAGGTTGTCTCCTCTTGGTCCAGGCGGTTAAGCCAAGACCCCCCCACACCCTCTACCCGCGAGACATGACCACAGACAGTAGAAGGTGCCTGGTTTAAATGTCTTGGTGCAATTCCCTGGCCACTACAGCCAGAGACAAGACAATGAGTGAGATGCTTCTTGGACCGAGCCAAAGTGCTAGAGGAGATTCTGCCAGCACCTGACAAGGAGCTTTCCCACCAACGACAAGGTCTTGCATCTCCTAGGGGAAGTAAACTCCAGTTAGTCAACCGGGTCAACCCGGCGCTGAATATGTGCATGGTTGGCAACAATGTATTTAAAAATCGCGCCCTCGATTACGTAACTAGAAGTTTAATTGATAGCAAATGTATATGTCGCAGGCGTATCGAATAACTCAGCAATTCATTATATCGAATAACGCAGCAAAAAGACTAGGCATATTATAAAACGCCGGCGTTTTTAACAAAAGAAGAATATTTTGCAAAGAGCCTATCTGTTTTCAGTCGCTTTGCAAAATGCCTAATGAAGACTAGTCAGATTGCACAAAACATTTTAGGCGGAATTGGTATAAAACCCAAAACCCAAAAAATTAGCCAACGACATTTCTTGAACTTCCCTTTCAAAATTTGGAAATAATTGCACAAAAAGTGATAATTCTGTTAAATAGAGTATGGTTGAGGATGATTATTATAAAGATCTAAATTCATTTTATTCCAAAAGAAAGCAAAGTTCCACAAATAAGCGGCTCTGTACACAGAATTGCAGAACAGAGATATTAATATTAAAGTTTTAATATATTTTGTATTTAAAATTATTTTATTTATAATTAAAATTTATGAAATAGGATTCAAGTTGTTTTCCACTAAACATAATAAAATTTTGACATAAATAATTATTGTTTTTGTATAGGAAAATATGGGATATTTTTATAAAAGCGTAAATTATTCAATATGCTTATGTTCATAGTTCACTAAACTTTTGATTCTCGATTTGGTATTTTGTAAAATGACTGAAAACAGGCAGTCTTTTTGAAGAAGTGTATAGAAATATCATTGTTTAATATGCCTAATTTTGATTAGGCTGAATGTGACTGAAAATAGATGGGTTATTTGTAAAAATGCCTTCTTTTGTGTAAAAAGCCGGCGTTTTATAATATGCCTAGTCTTTTTGCAAAAAAGCCAGATTATTCTATACGCCTCACATTTTAATAATTTTATTTATTAGATTTTTTTTCTGTGTCGAAGGTTGTCGGTTACATTCTTCATCATCTGCAACACACTGAAGACTTGTAAAACTCCCTGGACAGACGGTATCGAAGGCGTAGTTTTTAACGATGTCGTCTACGTTTGAAATTGTTGATGTCGTCTACGTTTATATTATTTTCTTAAATATCATGTTTTTGATCTTCTTAAAGTTCTTATAATTTAATAATTTTGTTATTTCTTTAGGTAACATATTCTATTTCGCGGTCGTTTCTGTTATTAATTCTTGTGAAAGTTTTTCCTTCTGGATCCGCTACTGTACAGCAGTGGGAGCTATCTTATCAATTTTAAAAAAATAGCAATAATTCTCACACACGCAGTAATACGCACATTTACCCTATGGTGCTATAATGAGTTCCGTATAAGCTAGTAAAAAAGCCTAGTAAAGTCTATTCAACGGAAGAAAAGCAGATATGGCATTATTTTAATTTGCAGATAAATTATTGTATTATCTGTTTTTTGAATGTCGTCTGTCGAAGTCTTTCCCAACTTATTAGACAGAGTTTAATGTAGAAAAAGCTTTATTTAGTTAAAAAAACATTTAACCATTGTGTTAATCGTGTTTCTGTAGATAAATATACATAATATTTTGTGTCTTGTCTTTTTCCAAGGCTACTTCATGATGCAAATCAGGAATATCATTTATGTCTCAGAATATCTAGAAATATATCTTTAGAATTCAGTTATTTTAGACCTTTTTAATTCATCCATTTTCAGAATACCGACAAGCATCTTAAAATAATAGCTGATCTACTGGAACTTGACGTCCAAGAGCTAAAACAATGGCTAGTTACCAGAAAGATCGTGTCCATGCGAGACGTGTATTTCAAGCCCATGACAACCGAAGATGCCGCCTTCGCCAGAGACGCTTTGGCCAAACATGTTTACGCGGAACTATTCAACTGGATCGTCATGGTGATCAATAAAGCTTTGGTGTCGGACATAGCTAGTCACAAGTTTATTGGGGTTCTGGACATTTACGGATTCGAAACGTTCGAAAGCAATTCATTCGAACAATTTTGTATTAATTATGCAAACGAAAAGTTGCAGCAACAATTTAACCTTCACGTGTTTAAACTCGAACAAGAAGAATACATAAAAGAAGGGATAGAGTGGAAAATGATCGACTTTTACGATAATCAACCTTGCATTGATTTGATCGAGGCAAAGTTGGGAGTGCTGGATTTGTTAGATGAGGAATGCAAGGTATGTATTTCAACTAGAACTTTGTTTCCCATTGATTCCGATAGGTTAAAGACGGAGGTCGTGCATTTGATCAAAGATACCACTATAAAATAGAATAAATTTCAAAATACTGACTCTTCCTTCCTTATTCATTTTTGAATCCGTTTGCTTAATCCGCAAGCACATATTCTCTATTCCGGAAAGGCCTTCTCACAACTATCCACTAATGCGGACCACGATATTTATCTGCCAACCCCGAGCTCAGAGCTAGTTAAGGGCTCAATACTGTACAATGCCAAGAAAATGTACAATCATTTGCCTTCGAATATCAAGTCACTTTCATTCTTTCCCGCATTTCGCAAAGCTCTGAAATTATACTTACTGGAGAGAGCCCTATATGCGGTAAACGACTTTTTTGTTGATGTTTAATCATGAACAATTTTGAATTTTAAAATTTTGATCATCTCACACACTGGTGAAAGGTCTAGTATTTAATATTTAATATTTTATAACTCTTGATTTTATGATATATAACATGATTTTATCCATTTACAGTTTTCCTTTCGTAAAATTTTCTAGATACGCCTGTGTACTGCAATGTCCATATATGTTTTATTTGTAATTTTATGACGTAATTTTTTTTGAATTGATTTGTATTGTATGACATTTTTTTATTATTTGTATATTTGTTTTTGTGCTTTTTTGTTTTGTGAATGCTTTGTCAATGAAGCTGTTTTGGCTTTTTGTACAATAAAGCGTTGTTTTTTTTTAACACAACCAAGAACTTCTTAGGTAGTAAAAGAATTCTAGGCTTTCATTGTCTTTAACAATTTAACACATACAAAACCGTTATCAAGTGTGAACTAATCTAAATCTTACACTACCGGGTTTATAGGTATTCTATAGATCTATTTAGGTATTCTATCTATTCTATAGATATCTCAGAGATAGTTCTATAGATACCAGACTGTGCGGACGTGTTTAGTGAAGCTCTCGTGATTTCTATTTAATTTACATAGTAATTTTGTAATAGTTTGCGTTAAATTTTGATAGAAATTATCAATAAGATGAGTGCAAGTAGCAGCGGTAAAAACAGTTCGCATGAATCCGATAAACCTAATATTCCATTGCAAAAACAGAGAACAACATCGATTAACAGTGATAGGAAAAACGTTCAAGATCTTACAAAAAAGGGCAAGGCTGATAGCGTTAAAACTCGAGCACAAAAGAAATTAAGTGATGTCGATATACAGGGGATTACTGAAAAAGACACCGAAGTGTTTCTGGAAACAAAAGAAAATGAGGGGACCAATAATATTTTTAAACCACGGCATTCTATAATGAGATCACCCACATGTTCCATTTCGAGTGTTGATATATCACAGGATACTGAGCAACAGAGTAGGAAAAGAACTAGGTCTGATTCCAGCCCAGGTAATTTGGAACAGAACAAGATAAGGAAAAAATTTCCGAAAAACAATTTACAAAATACAAACAAATATAACGACTCTACAGAAACTGAACAAAATTCTAAAAATAACACAAGAAATGCGTTAGAAGGACTACTAGATTATTTGGGAGTGATACACAACTATTTAGAAGTGAGCGTTTGTACAGAAAATGAAACAAATATGTCAAATCCGAGAAATGCGCTGTTTAACGTACATAGATTAGTTACCATGTTATCATATAATGTGGGGCAACTTGAGAAAGAAAATGCAAGTTTGAAACAAACTGTTGAAAAATTGAAAGGAAATCCATTAGAAAGTAATCAAACTATTAGCAATGAAGTAAAAAGTAAGACTCAGCAGAGGACATATAGCGAAATAATCAAAGCGAATAATAATACAAGCAACAGTGAAGAGACACAAATGAATCCTAAATGGAAAACACCTACTAAAGAAGAAAAATATGAATTGTTAATTAAAATTGAAAAAGAAAAAAATCCTAAATCAGTAGTGCAAGAAATTAAACAAAATTTAAAGGCAAACCAAATAAGAGAAACAGTTAAACGAGTAAAACAACTGGAGAGTGGCGGAGTAGTCATGCAATTTCATAATGTTGATCAGCAACGAAAAATTAAAGATAGTCTCAGTACGAACAGTAATTTCCAACTCAAGGAAAAAGAAAATACGTTTCCAATGATAATGGTTACTGGCATAGATAAAGGTTATACTTCTGACCAATTTATTAATGAATTAATTGAACAAAACTCTGACATCAAGGATAATTTTGGAAATGACATAAAGACACAGATAAAATATATTACTAAAAAACCATGCAGAGACATCCATAAAGAAAACTGGGTTCTTCAAGTACCACCGACGCTTTTTAAATGGATCATGAAAGGGAATAATTTAAGTTTTGATTTGATGAAAGCATATGTCACGGAATATTTTAATGTAGCAATATGTTTTAAATGTTGCAATTTTGGGCATGTTTCAAAGTACTGCAAATCACCAGAATGTTGTCACAAATGTGGAGGAAGTCATCACCCGAAGGATTGCTCGGAAGAAACCAATTTAGATTGTCCTAATTGTAAAAGACTTAGGCTAGTTGATCGTAAACATAGTGCCAGGGATCAAAAATGTCCAGCATTTCTACTTCAAGTAAAGAAAACTATAAATCATACAACATACGACCATTTTTTACAGCAAAATATACAAAACAGTTAATAAAACATATTAAGCCTAATATAGTTGATAATAAAGTTGAGGACATCAGTATTATACATCAAAACATACAGTCTATTGGAAACTCCGTAGATAAAATAAATTACATGCTGCAAAACAATCCGGAGTGCAAAATATTGTGTTTTTGTGAACACTGGAAATCGATGGAACAGTTGGAGAAAATCAAAATTAATAATTTTCGACTTCAAAATCAGTACTGCCGAGAAGCTGGACAACACGGAGGAGTAGCAATATATGTCGAGGAGACAGTCAAAACGCATGTGATCGAAGAGTTTAACAAATTGTCAGAGACGGGAACATTTGAATGTGCCGCTATTCAGTGTCAATTTCGGGGGATGAACATAGTAGTGATAGTGATTTACAGACCACCATCAGGTAACATAGTTAGTTTTTTTAGTAAAATGGAACATGTTTTAACATATATTCTGTCTAAAAATATGACTGCTCTTATAACAGGTGATTTCAACATTGAATTATTAAAAGACAATAAAAATAAAAGTGAACTAATGTCTCTTATGTATAGTTTTAATTTTGTAAATACAATAAAAGAAAACACACGAATAACTGAACATAGCTCTAGCTGCATAGATAATATATTTACAAATATGAACTATATAAAAACATGTGTTTTTGAATCACACATATCTGATCACACAGCCCAAAAAATTGTGTTTAAAATAATACCAATAATTAAAAATAGTAAAGTATATAAACGATCTTTTACGGAAACTAATAAAAAATTGTTTTTGGAATCTTTGAGCGAACAAAACTGGGCCAGTGTATATGAAGTTCAAGATAATGATACTGATAAACAGTGGTGTACTTTTCATAAAATATATTCTGAAATTTTTAACCAACATTTTCCTTTAAAGCTAGTATCAATAAAGAACAAAAAGAAACATTTATATGATAATCCACTAATTCTAGAACATAAGAAAAAAATGGATATTTTACTACCACTCTCGAAACATTACCATTATTACAAAGAACTATATAAAAAATATAAAAAACAATATGACATATTATTAAAGCAATGTAGAGCTATGTCATATCAGGGCAGAGTTGAAAAATCAGATAATAAAGTGAAGTGTATGTGGAGCATATGTAAGGAAATAATTGGTAATAATAAAGATGCATCTCCAAATAATCTTAATCAAAATGGACAACAAATGGTTGAAACATTTAATGAGCATTTATTATCAATTGTTCCCAATCTACTACAAAATTTACCAAGCGGCTATAGCATTAACACTGAAATTAATAATAAATCAATGTTTTTAAGACCAATAACGCCTCAAGAATTAATTGATATAAATGCAAAAATAAAAAATAAACATAGTAGTGGTAATGATGAAATTCCTACAAGCTTGATCAAATTGTCAACTGGTGCTTGTCAAGATGTATTGTGTTATTTAATAAACAGCTCCTTTAAGTCAGGCATATTTCCACAAGAGCTAAAAACCGCACTAATAAAACCTATACATAAAAAAGGCGATCCCAAGTTAATAGATAATTACAGGCCAATTAGTCTTCTTCCGGGTTTTTCAAAGCTCTTTGAGTTAGCAATGTTAAGTAGAATGATGTTTTTTATTAAAGAATGTAACTTGATACGCCAAAACCAACACGGGTATTTAAAAGGGAAATCTACTCAAACAGCAATTTTTGAATTTGTTCGGAGAGTTTTGGAACACATGGAGGTGGGGGAATTGGCACTAGGGATGTTTTTGGATCTCTCTAAAGCCTACGACTGTCTTGACCGAGAATTGCTCTTAAGAAAATTGGAACGATACGGATTTAGAGGGAAGTCTCTCGAGTGGCTACAGTCATATCTTAATAACAGAAAACAACAAGTTTCTATTACCAATGAAGGTAAAATATATAAATCCCAGATACGCACAAATAACATCGGTATAGCTCAGGGTAGTATATTGGGTCCAGTTTTGTTTTTATTATTCCTAAATGACTTAAATCTGGCAGTAAATGGACAAAACCAAAACATAATTAATTATGCTGATGATACCAATCTGTTAATTGGAAAAAAACACCTACCCGAATTAATTGACGAGAGCAAAATTTTATTAGATAATGTATCTAGATGGTTCAATGAAAATAATTTAATTCTGAATTCCGATAAAACAAATGTCATCATTTTTCGAACAAAATTGTCACGAACAAATAGACCACTTATATATGATTCGACTAAAAATATATTAATATCTGACCACACGAAATTTTTAGGAATAATAATTGATGAGCATTTAGATTGGAGTAATCATATAGAATATCTTTTGAAAAAGCTGGGTTCAGTGTGCTATGCAATTAGGGTAATAAGCAAATATATGGATGAGAGAACACTAAAAACACTGTATTATTCCAATTTTCAGTCCGTCATGAGCTATGGGATAATATTTTGGGGCAGCAACAGCAAAATACAACGACTGTTTGTAACACAAAAAAGGGTAATACGCACTGTAAGAAAAATGAATTTCAACGAATCGTGTAGAGGGATCTTTAAGAGTGAAAAAATTATGACAGTATATGCATTATATATTTATGAATGTTTAGTATATTTTTACATGAATAGAGAATGTTTTGAGAGTAACATAATACATCAGTACAATACTAGAAAGAATTTACTAAACTATCCCGCTCATAAACTTGCGATTACGGAAAAAAGCCCTTTGTATAATATGTGTTTAAAGTTTTATAATGAACTGCCCTTAACACTTAGACTCTGTGGAAAGTTAAGCGAATTTAAATTTAAGTTAAAAAATTATTTATTAAATATATAGCCTTATAGCTTGCCAGCATTTTTAATTTCAATGGGGTTATTAAGATTAAGGAAATATTGTTGAATTATATCCAATATTGTAAATTTTAGGTTTATTTTTTTCTATATATTTTCCCGTTTATGTAAGTAGACTTATCTAATTTTTGTAAAATTAATATGCTTTGGAATATTTATTTTGATGTTTGACGATATTTCTCTTTATGTTTTTTTTTCTAACATAATTTGGAAATAAATAAATATTATTTTTTTTTTTTTTTTCACTGCTCAGAACAGGTTTAAAGCTGCCTTATCGGTCCATGGGGACAAGATAAGGTGCTATTGTTAATCACCTAGAAAGGAACGAACAATGTTAGCAGCATCTAGCAGCACAGATTTCTGCATTAGGCGGTAAGTATTTTCAGGTATTCCAATTACTTTTAATTGTTCTTTCAGGTTGACCGATAATTCCAATGGCTGAGACAATCAAGGGGACTACCTGGACCGATTCCATTTGCCATATATTTTTTATTTCTATTCTCAAATCTTGATACTTTGTTATTTTTTCTGTAAACTTGCTTTGTATATTGTTGTTGTTAGGAATAGAAATATCAATTAGTAAAACTGTTTTTTAATTTTATTTATAAGCGTGATGTCCGGTCTGTTACTTCTAACGGTTTTATTTGTTAAGATTGTTTTATCCCAGTATATTTTAAAACTATTATTTTCGACTACGGGTGGTGGATGATATTTGTAGTAGGGCTCTTGGATTTCTCGGTCAATGTTGAATTGTTTGAGGATCTCCAAGTAGATGATTGATGCGACTCTGTTGTGTCTTTCCAGATACTTTGTACTCGCAAGATTACTGCACCCTGATAAAATGTGTTCTATGTTTTCACTTCCAGAATCACATCTACGGCATTTGTCTGATATATTCTCCTTTAGGATGAGTTTCCGGTAGTTGCGTGTTGGAATAACTTGGTCTTGCATAGCCACTATGAATCCCTCCGTTTCTGGGTAGAGATAACCCGATGTTAACCAGTGCAATGATGCCGCCTTTTCAATGTGATGTTGATCTAGCTCATTTGGGTACTGTCCGTGTAACTCCTTGGCTCCCCAAGTAGCTATTTTATTAGTGATTGATGTAGGAGTTGGAAAAGCATCATATTGTTTACTACTGAGGTTCAAGGGGGTGTATTTGACATCAGCTGAAGACACCGTGACGTAAAGGTTGCTGTTCTTGGTATAAAAAGTATTCTCTGAGGCTCTTTATTTGCTCCCGACAGACATTAACAACATCCAGTAAACCTCTACCTCCAAGATTTCGAGGGAGGGTTACCCGTTCCGTAGCGCTTCTTGGGTGGTGATTTCTAAATTTGGTTAAGGTTGTTCGTACCAGGCGATTTAGGGATTCCAAGTCTGTATGGGTCCATTTGACTATTCCAAAAGAATATGTAAGAACCGGTAGGGCATAAGTGTTTATTGCTTTAAAGAGGTTCTTAGAATTCAAACCTGTCTTTAGAAGGGAGGTAAGTCGCAGTCGGAAGGCGGTCGATAGGCGGTTTTTAATAATTCCATGTTCTATTTTGTGTGTTTGTAGCATTCCAAGATATTTATATGGCTCAGTCGACATTGCGGAGATAATAGTTTTCTCATCTAGATTCAATTCTGGTGTTTCGCATAGTTTTCCTCTTATGATTGAAACAGTCTGACATTTGCTCGTACCAAAGGTCATTCCAATATCTGCGCTGATTTTATGAACGGTACGCAGAAGGTTTTCAAGTTGGTTTTTGTTGCAGCATATATCTTCAAGTCATCCATGTATAGTAGGTGTGTAATGAGATGACGTCTGTTTCTCGTTCGTAGTGAGAATCCATAACCTGTTTCATTGATTATCCGCGATAGTGGATTTAAGGCTAGACAAAACCAAAGGGCGCTAAAAGAATCCCCTTGGAATATCCCTCTACGAATTGGAATTTTTGGCGATGTTATGTCAAAGGGAGCAGACCTGAGGTTGAGGGAAGTCGTCCATGAAGACATGGTCTCTTTAAAGAATCGGCAGATTTTGGGGTCAACATTGTAGATTTCTAGAACTTGCAACAGCCAGCTGTGTGGTATGGAGTCGAACGCTTTCTGATAGTCAATATAGCCCATGAAGAGATTTCTTTTGTTATGTCTGGCTTGCTCCAAAACCACCGAGTCTATTACAAGCTGTTCCTTAGAGCCCATTGCCCTGCTTTTGCAACCTTTTGCTCTTCGTGTAGGATGTTATTGGTGACCAGGTAGGTATATATTTTACTGCTAATGCAGCTTGAAAATATCTTATAAATTGATGGGAGGCAGGTGATGGGTCGATATTGGGAAGGGTTATCTGGGTTTTCTGTTTTTGGTAGAAGGTGAGTAATTCCCTCCGTTAGAAAGACGGGCATTTTATTGGGGTCAATCAAAGTTTCTGTCATTGTCAAGATTGGGGTCAATCAAAAGTTGTGAATTCCGTCACGCCCTGGACTTCTCCAATTAGGTAATTTTTTGATTGCACTTTCAACGTCGCGCAGGGTAATTATTGTGTCTTCCATTCTTACGTTCTGATGTTTTTCACGCTCCTGGTTTATCCATGCGGCATTTATTTGATGCTCTCCTTGTGACGACCAGATGTTGTTCCAGTATTGATTTAGTTGGTTTGAGTCTATGGCATTTGGGTGTTGGGGGTTTTCTTTATTTGCCTTATTTCCAAGGTTGCGGTAGAAGCACCTCTCGTTTTGGGTGAATTGGACGTTGTGCATCCGTCGTAGGTGGCTTCGTTTGTACCGTTTGAGTTTGTCTGTATGTACTGCTAGCTGTTGTTTTAATGAGTCTAGAGTATCGATAACAAAGTCTTTCTGGGTTTGGCCGCTTAGTTGACGGAATCTAGTCGTTGTGTCTTCTGATATCTTCTTTAAAAGGGTTTCACTATCGTTTCCTTTAGAAAGTTGTTGCATGCGACCTATGTCTCTACGTAATCTGCTGATTTTGTCAGACATTCTTTTTTCCAGGGTGGTATAGGTTTCTTATTTTCCTTAGGACGTTGGGCTACATCTTGACCATTTTGTGTAAGACAAGTTAGGGCCGCACAGTATATATGTACATGTATTTCTTCTAAATTGAAACTGGTTTTCAGTTTATCACATAGGGATAGCGTTAACTCTCTCGATGATTGTTGTTGTTTGTGCTGTGTATTTTATTTTCGGAAGTGATGGTCTGAGGTTGGGATTGGAGCCATAAAACTTAATTAGGTTTGATTCGTATAGATAATCCAATTGGGTTTGTTCGGTAGGTAGTGTAATCTCTGTCGGTAGTGCAGTCTCTGTCTCAGCTTCACGTATGCTTTCGCTCTGCGGTGGTTGTGGCGGTATGTCAATAGTTGTTTCTGGGTTGATTTCTAGTCTTGTTTGTTCCTTGATTCTGGCCAGTGTCTCTTGAGAAAGAAGATTCCTACTTACTATGGTCCTGCGTTGATCTGCGATGCGTTGCTCACTTAAGTGTTTAAGGTTTGGGAAAACCTTTATAAATTGTGCATACAATTTGCCACGGTACATTGTAAAGTCCGTCTCCAGGTTAGTAACTTTATAGTACAGTCGCATGATTTCACTGTTTCGGCGTTGGTCCATTTCTTGCGACGTACCGTTAGTCTGTACCATCTTCGGTGGGAACAGGTGTGTCCGGTTCAGCACTTGAAGATGGAGGATGTCCTATTTCTTGCGTTTGGGTGAGTGTAGATCTCGGGGCAGCATCACCCGCCATGCTGACACCCTCGACAGGCTGCGGATTTGGACGATTCCGAAGGGGACCAGCCCGCTGTCCCCCCTCGCCCTGAGAATATCGTTTATTTCTTGTATTCACCATGTTTACCATAGGTTTGGTTGCATTTTATACCTAACTGCCAGGTTGGGGAAGGTTGACAGGATAAGGGTAAGTGGAATTTTAGGAGAGCGTGGAAAGATAGGAGGTTAGGATAGGTCAGCGGACAGCTGGCGATATTATTATTATTATTATTATATTATTATTATTATTATTATTATAGCAAGGCATTTACTTGAGTTGGGTGCAGTCATGCTTGTCTACTGAGCATTAGTACATTTTATAAGTGATTGCAATCCATATTGTGCAAATTTCCATACTTGTATTGCTGAAGATATTATTATTCTTTCCTATAAAAAGGCTTCTTTAAATTTGCACTTTTTCCAATGAGGTTTATTGTAAATAATCTGCCCTTCCGATCACTGTATGTTGTCCTGCTCGAACCACACATTTTTTTCATTGTTTCACCTGTATGTGTAAGTTTGTTATGTTCGTCTCCGAGGATGTTTTGATCTCTAATAGCCTCGCAGTAACATATTATGTGCTCCGCTGTTTCAGGATCTTTATCCCAGAGTCTGCAGCAAAGACTTCCTTGATACAGGTTGAGCTTGTTCAGGTAACACTTGATAGCCATATGTCCTATCAAGAGGCCTGTTGTAACCATACTGAGGCTTAACCTAACCATACTTGGATTGCTGAAGATATTATTATTGTTTCCTATAAAAAGGCTTCTTTAAATTTGCACTTTTTCCAATGAGGTTTATTATAAACCATCTGGGCCCGAATTCTGGAACTTCGACATAAAAACGTTACGCTTTCAAAGCTTTTTTCATTTTTTTTCGATTAGCGGAAAGCCAAGCAGTCGATTTTGGTATTCTCGTTGTTGTGCGAATCGTTTTCTGGATACGCGTTGAGCACATATTGGCAGCATCGGAATTTTTTAGGTATCTAATAATTTGCTAATAGTCAAATGTGGATAAAACGATGAAAAATTTCAATGCTACGTGTCAAAGGCTACGTGAATTTCATAACCTATTGTTGAGTTATGTCCTATTTTTCTATGGATATGTCATTATTCTTATTATACGAGGGAAATGTTTAAAACGCTTCTCAGCATTTTCGATGTTTTGAACAATATTTATAGCTGCCAAGTTGTAAATTATTTATTACTTATTGGAGGAATTTATAGAAGAAGTAGTTTTCACTAAAGAGCAAAAGAACGCACAAAATCACGTTTTTTTCTATTTTTACTGACAGTTTGACAAGCAAAACGATCCTTTAAGGTAGCCGTTTTCAAATCGCTTAGCGCAATGGGTAAAGACGCTAAGGGCATCAAATGACCAAACGATGCCCAAATCGGTAGTTAAGCGAAAATTAACGTCATATACGCTGAGCGTCAAAAAGCGCTGACCGTTTTCTAAGTTGCAGAATTCGAGCTCTGGTCTTCTGATCACTGTATGTTATCTTGCTTGGACAACACATCGTTTTCATTGTTTCACCTGTCATCATTATTATCATCATCATTTTCAGCTTATTCAACCATTTACAATTATGGTGTAGCCTCCCTCGCATACTCTCTTTGTAATTGGACCCATTGTTGTCTATTATTGGCTATGCAAGTTATCCCTGCCAAGTTATCCCTGCTAATTTCCTAATATCATGGTCCCATCTCAGATTGGGTCTTTCTCTAGGTCTCTTAATTGGGTACCATGCTGTAAGTCTTGTGGGCCATCTATTGTCCATTCTTTTTGTCATGTCTCCCATTGTCATTTGAGGAATTAGACTAAGTGGATGACATCTATTACCTGGGTCTTTGTCGTATCCACTCTATTCTTGGTTATCCCAGCATATTTCGTTCCATTGAGCGTTGTGAGACCTGCAGTTTCCTTATGATGTCCGTTTTAAGTGTCCATGTTTCGCATGCATAGGTCATAGTACACATTGGTCGAATATTGTCTTCTTTAGGAGTGGCATTCTAAATTTGAATATGATTGAATTTCTTCCATAATTACTCCATGCTAACTTAATTCTTCTGTTGATTTCTGGTAGTAGAGATCCCGAGCCCTGTATTAGTTGTCCCAAATATATTGTCAAGATGTATTACTGGTTGCATAACTGCATACTGCTAAATAATCGCAACGTGCATTGAGGAACCTGGCGCATTCGCCAGAAAGTAAAAGAAAATTATAGAATTCTTTAGAAAAATCTAGAAACAATCGCCAGGGGGTATATAAGGCCCGCGCTTTGACAGTTGGACAAGTCTGAAGTTTGATAATACCGCGAAATACCGTTAGAGTAATAGTAGTTGCATAAGTTGTGTTGTAAATAGTATAAGTTGTGTGTACAGAGTGAAACAAATAAATTCGTTAAGTATTTTATCGTGAGTTTAAATAGTGGACCCACGGAATCCGTAACAATTGGTGTCGGAAGTGGGATTCAAGAGGATTTTAAGAAGAAATTAAGTGGATTGGAAGATTTTTAGACCGAATTTAAGTATTTTTATGGTTGGTACAAGGGAGCAAGCGAAGTAAATGGAGGAAGTAAGCAAATTATTGGGCGATTTTATGGAGAATATGAGAAGAGAGAAAGAAGAGGAACAAGACCGTCTACAGAAAATACTTATGGAAAATCAAGAAAAAATGTTAGAAAGTTTAGAAGCGCGTCAAAAGAAAGAAAAACAAGAAGAGCAGGACCGGCAAGACAAAATTTTCGAAGATTTGAAAATTCAACGACAACAAGACAAACAAGAAGAACAGGACCGGCTTGAGAAAATTCTCGAAGATTTCAAAGTTCAACGAGAGCACGACAAACAAGAAGAACAGGACCGGCTTCAGAAAATTCTTGAAAATCAAGAAATTAGACAAGAACGGTTGGAGAAAATTGTTGAAGATTTAGAAGTGCGTCGCCAGAAAGAAAAATTAGAAGATCAAAACCGATTTAAGAAGAACTTTGAAGAACTGGAAAAAAAGCAAGACATCCACCTTCAAGAAGCCGTAGAAGATCTTGAGGAACGCCTTCAGCAGAAAATGGAAAAATTAGAGATGGGCCTACAGAAGACCAAGGTACAAGTAAAGACACCTGGCGTTCATGGAACTGCGAACCTCAAGGCTCCGACCTACGATGGACAAACCACCTGGACGATGTACCACCGCCAGTTTGAAGCAGCGGCTGCTGCGAATGGATGGACTGACCAGGAGAAAGCAGCGGCACTTGTCATCGCGCTGCGTGGCCCTGCCCTGGAACTCTTGCAAACTATTCCCGCAACCCAACAGCAGGAATACCAAACTTTGGTCGCTGCACTGGACAGAAGATATGGCGACCAACATCGACGTCAACTTTACCAGGCCCAGATCAAGACACGCATGCAGAGGTCCGGAGAGAGTCTGCAGGAATTTGAAACAGACTTACGTCGCCTGGTACACCTAGCGTATCCAGAAGCACCGGAAGGATTTAGGGAAGAACTGGCTGCTCAGTGCTTTATCAGCGGACTGAGGGACAATGAATTGCAGAGGGCGCTGCAAATATCCCGATTTTCTACCAGCAGCGAAGCACTGGTCAGGGCGCTAGAAATTGAAGCTGCTTTTAGCGCCATCCCTAGACCGAAGATAAGATCGGTAACGGTCGAGGAACAGCCCGGAAGTTCTCACATACGTTTGGAGGAGATGTTTAGTAAACTATGTGAGTTAAAAGTGAACAAGAGTAGCAACAACACCCAGACAGAGAACCATAGAAGATCACAGGACATAAGGTGCTATAAATGTGGCAGGAATGGCCACATCAAACGGGATTGCCGCGTTCAAATGCGATCCCGTTCACCATCCAGAGAACGTAGGCACCAGGAAAACTAAAATCAGTCAATACTAAGGGGCAAGTATTGACTGGGGAGAACAGAGCCCCCAGGATTTTTTCCATTAGGAGTTAAGGAAGAACCGCTGACAGTTTGGTGATCGACGGGAAGGTCAATGGTAGGAGAATCCGAATGACAGTGGACACTGGCGCTATGGTATCGTTGGTACGGGCCAACTCAGTGCAAGGGTTGAAGCTGATGCCTCTGAGAAGAAGAGTATGTTTACGTACAGTTACGGGGGAAATGGCCTTTGTACGGGGAGAGGCTATCGTCGAACTGAAGTTAGGAAATTTGAAGTTCCAGCATAGCGTCTTAGTGGCAGATATTGAAGATGACTTCATCTTGGGCATGGATGTGATTCGTCAACATGGATTTTCGTTCGATCACCAGAGAAATATCCTGAATATCGGAAATGAAGAGTTTATGTTATCTCCAGACGAGGGATCAGGAAGAATGGATGATCAAATGGATGTAAGATCAGCGGAAACTGTGGTGATACCTGGTAATACCGAGAAGATCATATTCGGTAAAGTGGAGAAAATCGCTGGGTGCTGTGTTGGACTGGTACAAAGTGGCGACAAGAAACAAGATAGGTACTTAGTAGGAAAATCATTGGTGAACACCGACAAGAATATACCGATCAGAATTGCGAATGTTTTCCCGAATTGTGTCAAGATCCAAAAAGGTGACAAGATAGCCATCTGCGAACCTGTAAGAAGTGTCACCCGATGTGATGAAGTGTCGTCAGCTGTTACACCAAAGGCATCCCAAGAAACACTAAAACATCTAGAACAGCCATGGGATCACCTAACACCTGAGGAGAAACAGAAGACCAAGCAGTTCCTGCTAAAGCATGGCAGTATTTTTGAGAAGAACAACAGCGGAAGAACGGATTTTGTGAAGCACCGGATTAATACTGGTCATGCTCAGCCGATTCGACAACGTCCTAGAAGGGTGCCCCTTTCCAAACATCAAGAAATGGAGACAATGGTAGATAAGATGTTAGAAGATGGAGTAATCGAAGAATCATCGAGTCCATGGTCATCTCCTGTTGTTTTGGTGACGAAGAAAGATGGTAGTACACGATTCTGCGTGGACTATCGGAAGCTCAATGACGTCACTAAGAAGGACAGCTACCCACTGCCACGTATAGACGACACGTTAACCACACTGGCAGGTTCGTGCTGGTTCTCCACTCTCGACTTAAAGAGTGGATACTGGCAAGTTGGTCTGGACGAGGAAGACAAAGAAAAGACGGCTTTTTCTACAGGAAACGGACTATACCAATTCAAGGTCATGCCGTTTGGATTATGCAATGCTCCAGCCACTTTCGAACGTCTCATGGAGGTGGTGTTAAGAGGATTAACTTGGAAAACGTGCTTGGTTTACCTCGACGATGTATTGGTTATGGGAAGAACTTTTGAGGAGCATTTGCGAAATTTAGAAGAAGTCTTCGGCCGCATAAGGAATTCGCACCTGTACTTGAACCCGAAGAAGTGTAGCTTATTCCAGCGACAAGTGGAATTCTTGGGTCATGTAGTTTCGGCAAACGGAATTTACACCGATCAGAAGAAAATCGCTGCAATCAAGGATTGGCCTAAACCTCGCGACAAACATGAACTTAGAAGTTTCCTGGGTTTATGCACTTATTACAGAAGATTTGTCAAGGGATTTGCCAATATAGCTGCACCCTTACATAGACTTACAGGTGATGAAGTCGGCTACGAATGGAACACCGATTGTGATGTAGCCTTTGGAAGACTTAAGGCGGCTTTATGTTCAAGTCCTATTCTAGCCTACCCGCAACAACAAGGGAGGTATATCCTGGATACCGACGCCAGCAATATCGGCATAGGTGCAGTGCTATCACAAGTGCAAGATGGCGAAGAACGAGTGATAGAATATTACAGTCGAGTTCTATCCAAACCAGAAAGGAATTACTGCGTTACCCGGAAGGAGCTGCTAGCAATTGTGAAGGCAGTTGATCATTTTCATAAATATCTGTACGGCCAAGAATTTTTAATTAGGACAGATCATGCGGCTCTCAAGTGGCTTATGGAGATGAAACAACCTGAAGGTCAAATAGCACGATGGCTCGAGAAGCTCCAACAGTATCACTTTACCATCCAACATCGTGCTGGAAAAATGCATGGTAACGCAGACGGTTTATCCAGAAGACCCTGTCAAACCGATTGTAAGCACTGCTGTAAAACGGAACAACGTGAAGGCACTGTCATGATAAGGAGTTTTAAACTTGGAACCGATGAACAGTGGACGACGACACAATTGAGGAAAGATCAAATGGAAGATCCAGACATCGGAGCAATACTACGGCTCAAGGAAGGTAACGGCGAGAGACCACCGTGGCAGGATATTGCGGACAGAGGGCTCGTTTTCAAAGCTCTCTGGGCTCAGTGGAATTCACTGGTTATTGAGAATGGATTGTTAAAGCGCACATGGGAAAGTGCGGATGGCAGCACAGTAACAACTCAGTTACTGGTACCAAGGAAGAAAGTTACCCAGGTATTGGAAGAAATTCACGGTGGTAAAACTGGAGCCCATCTTGGGGTAAACAAGACCTTGAGCAAGCTGAGAGATCGCTTTTACTGGGTGGATTATTGCGAAGATGTCAAGAAATGGTGTCGACAATGTAAAATTTGTGCAGCCAGCCAAGGACCAAGCACTCGATCTAGGGGAAAAATGAAACAATATAACGTTGGACTGCCATTCGAAAGAATCGCTGTTGACATTGCAGGCCCATTCCCTGAAACGCACAAGGGCAACAAGTACGTTTTAGTGGCGATGGATTATTTCAGTAAATGGCCAGAAGTTTTTGCCATTCCAAACCAAGAAGCATCGACTGAGCTGAAGTATTAGTCAATAATGTCTTCAGTAGATTTGGAATTCCTTTAGAGCTTCACACTGACCAAGGAAGGAACTTCGAGTCAAGACTGTTCCAGAAGATGTGTGATCTGCTTGGTATTCACAAGACTAGGACAACAGCTTTACATCCGCAGTCTGATGGGATGGTCGAGAGATTCAATAAGACCATTGAAGAACATCTCTCGAAAATGGTGGATGAACATCAAAGAGATTGGGATCAGCATATACCACTATTCCTAATGGCATATAGAAGTGCAGTTCACAACACCACCGGACTTTCACCATCGAAGATTTTATTTGGTCGAGAATTACGGTTGCCTTGTGACTTGGTGTTCGGATCACCAGACGACAGCACCACGAACGTAGAGGACTACGCGGATGAACTGAAGGAAAGGTTATTGGGAATTCATAAGGCCGTGAGAAGTAAGATTACGCTAGCCAGTGACCGGATGAAAGCTCGTTACGACCTCAGAGCTAATTCTACGGGATTTCAACAGGACGATATGGTATGGTTATATAACCCACAGCGCAAGAAAGGGAGGTCCCCAAAGTTAACTCCAGCATGGGAAGGTCCTTATACAGTCATCAAGAGGATAAATGATGTTGTGTACCGGATTCAACGCAGCCCTAGAAGTAAGATGAAAGTAGTTCATCTGGATCGATTGAAGAGATACCAGACAGGAAACCTTGATCGGGACGATCAAATTTGAGAAGGGGGCAATGTCAAGGTGTATTACTGGTTGCATAACTGCTAAATAATCGCAACGTGCATTGAGGAACCTGACGCATTCGCCAGAAAGTAAAAGAAAATTATAGAATTCTTTAGAAAAATCTAGAAACAATCGCCAGGGGGTATATAAGGCCCGCGCTTTGACAGTTGGACAAGTCTGAAGATAGTCTGAAGTTTGATAATACCGCGAAATACCGTTAGAGTAATAGTAGTTGCATAAGTTGTGTTGTAAATAGTATAAGTTGTGTGTACAGAGTGAAACAAATAAATTCGTTAAGTATTTTATCGTGAGTTTAAATAGTGGACCCACGGAATCCGTAACAATATATATATTCTTCTACTATTTCCAGTGTTGTGTTATTTATTAGAATATCTTTTCGTTCCACTAGTTCATTGTACATTACTTTAGTTTTTGCTAAATTCATTTTAAGACCCACTTTATTGCTTTATTGTTTCACCTGCACATAGTTTTTTATGTTCGTCACGAGGATGCTTTGTCTCCCATGTTTTGTCTCTCCAATATGCGACTCACTGCATTCACAGGCTATCTGGTATAGTTTTTCTAAAATCAGTTGAAATAAATTGGGACTCTTAATTTCGGCACTGTTTTTGTCGGTGCGTTTGTCGGCGTCATCTTGAAAAAGGACTTAACTTTCAATTGACTTCAGAAATACTATAAATGCAGATTTTTTCTTCTTTCGATGTTTATAGTCTTGTTTTGTTAAGATACTCCTTAAAGTACTTCAAAACTTAAAAACAGTTTTAATGTTACAATACTTACTTTAAGGAAAGCGTCCCAGTTGTGTAAATCAGAAAATAAAGACAGTGAAAGTTGGACATACTAGTTTTATTTCAAATATTGGATATTATTTTTAGATGCCCAAAGGTAGTGACGCTTCCTGGACCGAAAAACTCTATTCAAAATGCGCGAAATACTCCCACTTTGCTAAAAGCCGATTCGGCCGATCCAGCTTCATCATCAATCATTTCGCCGACAGAGTGGAATATGAAAGTAGCGGTTTCCTGGAAAAAAATCGCGACACAGTCATCGAAGAACAAATAAGCGTAATTAAGGCTAGCAAGAATCCATTTATTCATCGGCTCTTCAGCGGCAGCGAGTCCCAAAAACTCCAAGTGTCCAACGTGAAGCTCAAAGTGGTATCCGCTAAAATCGAACCTGGATCGAAGAAATCGCATAAAAAATCCGTCGGCTCTCAATTCAGAGAATCGTTAAGCGCCTTAATGACCACACTGAATGCTACGACACCTCATTACGTCCGTTGTATCAAACCTAATGATAGTAAAACAGGTTTTGAATTTAACCCCAAGAGAGCCGTGCAACAACTGCGAGCGTGCGGAGTATTAGAAACAATCAGGATATCAGCAGCTGGTGAGTAAACCAATTTTATAAAAATATGGGTATACCATTGTCATAAAAAAAATTTCAGGATATCCAAGCCGTTGGAACTATTTAGACTTCTTCTACAGATACAGAGTGCTATGCAGATTTAAGGACATTAACAAAAACAGCATGGAAAAGACCTGCGAAAATATTCTAAAGCTGCATATAAAAAATTCCGACATGTACCAATTTGGAAAAACAAAAATTTTCTTCAGGGCTGGGCAAGTAGCTTACTTGGAGAAACTAAGAGCCGATAAACTAAAAAAGTGCTGTATTATGATGCAAAAGACAATCCGGATGTTCATTGCCAAAAGAAAGTATCAGAAACTAAAAAAATCCGCTTTGTTAATACAGAAATATGGAAGAGGAATTTTAGCAAGAAGGTTAGTAAATGTTGAACTACAAGTATGCAAATTTGTTATATTTGAAGGGTCAGGGGGAAAAAAGCACATCAATTTTTTTGCTATATTTAAATAATCGGTGTATTTGGTTCAGACTGAGCGTAAGCATCTTTAAAAGCCGCAAAATTGGGAAAAAATCAACCTAGTTAGAAGATATACAGGGTGCTACAAATTCAAGGTACGAGCATTGGTATCTCGGAAACCGTAATATATAGATACGAAGATGATTAACTTGGGGCAAAGTTGCCCCTCCTTGGGATGTTCACCAAGATACCACCAAAAAAGTTTTAAAATTTCAAGGATTGTTGAGTTTTTTGGAAAAAACGGATTTTTTTGAAAATCAATTTTACTCTTTCGTCTTTATTTTTTAGAAAATAAAAAAATTAACTGTACATTCTCATAGCCACTTTATTAGGGCTATCTGATAATATTTTTATATTTTCAAATTAGCTGATAATTTGTGAGATACAGAGGTTAACTTAATTTTTTTAAATACTGACCTGCATTATTTAAAGTTTTGAAAGTAATATAAAGTAAATGATATAAATATAATATAATATAATATAAACAATCAAATCGTTTCCCCGAAAAATGGATTGGAAATGGTAGAACAATATAATGACCAGAGAGGTTCCTGTCGTCTATAAGAAGAAGATATGTTCAAAGGGCTATAAATAAGATTGAACGAAAAATAAATTTGTGCATTAGGTAGGGTTGTGACCCTTTCTAACATATGTAGAGCATTAGAAACTAGTTTGTAGAAGTTGATTTATTTATAATAACTACGATTAATATTATACATATTATTAGATCGTACAATGAAATTTCATATTCATAATAAGAAAAGTTAAAAATAATATCTATAAATTGCTGACCTGGATATTATTTATTTGAATCTTCCAATTGGCTCGATTTTCCTTATTCAATGTTAATTAGCTGATCGATATTATTGCGATGAATATAATCAGATTAAATAATTTAAAAACCCAGAGACCCGGACTTAAAATTATTTTAAATGATAATTAAATAGTTTTGTTATTGTTAAGGTACCTACCCAAAACAAAAGAAAAGTATAAAGTATGGCATATCATTTTACTCAGGAGACCGAGTTATTTCAAAACTTGAAATAAAAAATGCAGGTCCGTGTTTAAAAAAATTAAGTTGGCCTCTGTATCTCACAAATTATCAGGTAATTTGAAAATCTAAAAATACTGTCATATAGCCCTAATAAAGTGGCTATGGGAATGTGTAATTAGTTTTTTAATTTTCTAAAAAGTAATGACAGGAAAAAATAAAATTGATTTTCAAAAAAATCCGTTTTCCAAAAAACTCAGCAATCCTTGAAGTTTTTAGAACTTTTTTGATGGAATCTTGGTGAACATTCCAAGGAGCAACTTTGCCCCAATTTAACCATCTTCGTATCTATTACGGTTTCCGAGATACCAATGCTCGTACCTCGAATTTATAGCACCCTGTATAGCGTCAAAGTTGTACTATAAAAGAAAAACAGCAAGCAAGCCAAGCACAAAAAGGAAAAACCAGGCAGCTCATTGCTGAGTTCGTACGTTTTTCCGCTACAATGGTAGTAAACAAATACCTTTACGAAGTTCTTACGAATCTCTATTACCCTATTTTATAAGTTCATGTACAGTTTTTGTAACGTTTTGAACATTAAATCGTGTTTGGAGAGAAATTAACTTACCTGCTTTCTTCTCCTGACCCTTCATTTGTAATATTAGCCAACCCTACAAGTTAAACATTTCTTAATTAATTTCTTTTCTTTTTTGCTGTTATTTATATACATGTATTCTTTTCGCAGAAAAGCTGAGGCGATAAGAAGGGAAAGGGCAGCTATCACTATCCAGAGATACGTCAGAGGATGGATAACACGACTGATATATCGCAAGAAACGTGATTGTATTTTAGGTATCCAATGTTACGCCAGAGGATTTTTGGCTAGAAGACGTTTTAGCATCATTAAGGATAATGCAAAGGTGAGATGATCAATGCAAATCTTATCTTAAAAAAAAAATAACATAAAGTCATAAATGGTGAATTTTAATAATATGGAAATGCATAATTTTTGCAGGCTATTGTTTTACAAAGATATATTCGGGGATATTTGGCTAGGAAGAGATACGCAGTCAGAGAAAGAAAGATTATCGTGTGCCAAGCGGCAATCAGAAGATTCTTAGCAAGAAAACAGTACAAGCGGTTGAGAATCGAAGCAAGATCAATTGAACACGTGAAATCCCTTAATAAAGGACTTGAAAACAAAATTATCAGTTTACAACAGAAAATTGATGATCTCACAAAAACAAACACCGAACTTTTGACTTACAAAAATGATGTTAAAGAGTTGAAGTTAGTGAGAGGTAAAATAAGATACGTTTAGTACTAAGTTAATTAATTATATTTTAGGAGCAAAGTAACCACATTTAAGGCATTGGAAATTGAAGTGAAGAACCTCAATAATCTTTTGATAGAAAAGAACAAAGTCATAGAGAAATTGCAAGAAGATTTAGCTATAGAAAAAGACGAAAAAATCGATCTGATTAATGAACAGGAAAAATACCGACAAGAAGTAGAAAACCAAAGATCGCACTGGACCGAAGAAACGGAAAAACTAAAAAAAGAATACGAGAATATAATCGAAATGCTGAAAATCAACGAAAAAGGTGCAGAAGAAGATATTAAGCTACGAATGGAGGAAGAAAAGAACGAAATACAAACAGAAGCAGATCAAGAGAGACAGGCCTATCAAAAATTATTGCAAGAATATCATTCGATGGAGCAACACTGCGAGCAATTAGAGAAGCAACTTAGTCATTACGTTCATAGTAATCATAAGAGGAACGTCAGTGACATTAGTGGTATATCTACAATTGATATTAGCGATCTTCCCGAGGATCATGGGTATGGTTCTGTCAGATCGACTTCAGGGAAGAATAGGGAAAGGGTGGAAGATTTTGATTGGAATGGTGAGTAACTAATGGTATAACATATATTCGATAACAATTAAACTTTTAGTTACGTAATCGAGACTGCGATTTTTAAATTCATTGTTCAACCATGGACATATTTGGCGCCGGGCTACCTAACTGGAATTTAAATTTCCCGCTGGCGATTCAGGTGGTAGCTCTGCTGTAAAAAATGCCAAGTTGCCACATTTATTTATTTAAATATCCTGGTATTGTCATTCGTTTTGACACTTTTAGTTTTGTATTACGAGTTTTTGGTTTAAATGATATAAATAATTTTGTGTTGTGTTACTTTAAGCTTAATTTTTTTTACTAGCAGAACTTGCAGTCGAACATTGTTCTTTTTTTAGAACCTCTTTTAATGCGAAGTTTACAAGATAGCTTAATAGTCGTAAAAAACTCATCGCAACTTTATTAGAAAAGTTTGAACGGGAAAGCGGTAGTTTTGCTGATGTAAATAATAACTGTTTATATATTTATAATTAATTTATTTTTGTTTCCTAAAACATTTCGATTAAAAGAAAATATGTCAAAGTGGGCAACGCTGTGCCTGTCAAGCTTAATCACGTGACTAAAAGTTTATTTGATATGAACTATATGCCTTAATATGTCTAACATATAAAGAGAGTGTGGAATATAAAATTCTACTACTGTATTTTCTTTACTCAATATAAAATTATTTTTTAATAGTTGAATTATTTTTATTTCATTTTATTTACAACCATATATGCTAGGCATATATGTAATGTTGACGTTACTAAAATGACTTTCAAATTATTACATTATTTACTTTTACTTGCCTCATCTATTATAATCCCGTGACAATTATTTTGGCTTACCTTTATTGTAATAATGAACATTTAATAATGATGTAGGTGTAAATCAAGTAGAATACAAACCTCGAAGTAGAGTTTTATACTATTTACTGTAGATAGTAACTACACAATTTAGTTGATTGCTTAAATAAAAAAATAAAGATTGCAAACTGTTAAGTTACATACAGATTAAGTAGATACAAGTTAAGATACATTAAGTAGATTTTTAATAATTTTAGGTACTAATGAAAATCAAACACCCACAACTTCCACCAGTGATTCAAATGCTAAGTCTGAATTGGAAAGCAACGTAGATATAGGATTAGTGTTAAAGTTGCAACATAAATTATCAGAAGTAGAAAGGGAAAAAATGCGTATTCAGGCTCGTTTGGATGAATTAGATCTGTCGCCAAGGATAGAAAGGTAAAAATACAGTTTCCTGTTTTCAGAAAACAAAAAAGTTATTAATTGGTTATATTGCTTACCACTATTATAAACTGTTTCTTATGAATTCTTACAAGTTTGTCCGTAATTTTAACAGGTATTGGGATATATTAATAAGCCTAATCCATAAAAGAATTCCATCTATTGAATAAAGAAAGTCAACAATTAAAAATTAGTCAAATGTAAATTTTATCATCGATGTCTTCTTCATACTTCTAGATTACATTCTCCAATCGTATACTTTTCAAAAAGTGTAATAACTTGGAGATTGAATTCATATAGTTATTTAACAGTGGTTTATCACCACACTAGTACAAAGAGCCGCACATTTGCCAGGCTATCCTAAGTCAATCCAAAGATGTTAATCCTATCAGCTTTAAATAATAGACCCGCTACAGTTTTGACATTTTTTGGCAGATCTGCTTATCAGGTTTGCAATTTGATCTGCCCTTTACAACCTTATTAGGTCTGCCCTGGTGATTTTTGCAACGCCGTAAAAGGGTTCTGGATCTACGAATGACATCTGTGAACTTTGTTTGCTCATTTCAACTGTTTTCGTGGTCCCTGTGACCCTTGTACAAATATTTAAAAGGCAAAAAATAATAGTTGATCAAACTCTCCGTACATAATACAATAATTAATGAATATTTAGAGCTCCAAATCCCACTTAATCTAATCTAGTCCTCTATTAATTGCGTATACTTATTACATTTACAGAGCTGAAAATGCAGCCAAAGATGCCATAAGAATATCCGAACTGGAGTTATGTAATGCCAATTTGAAAACGCAACTCTTAGAACTTCAAAATAGCGTTAATGAAGGAACTGGCTTATCGAAATTGCACGAGCAACTACAACAGATGCAACTAGAGCTGGATAGAAGAAGCGAAGAAGTTGTGCAGCTGAAGAGTGTCTTAGCCAACCAAACTGATAACATGAAATCCATTGTAAACTCCAATAATCGATTGGGTGAGAATAGAATCAATATATTTTACGCACAAAACTAACCTAATATGCTTTGTATCAGTAGATCTAACAAAACTGGTTTAGAAAAGCTTTAGATAAATTTATGCTTCAAATGCTTCAAAAGTATTTATCTAGCTTAAATTAGCCACAAATAAGAGCACTTTTTAAAAATATTTATTACATATTACATATTAATATTGCTTGAAAATCACAAATATTTAAATACAAAAAAAATGTTTGATCAAACTCTCCGTACATAATACAATAATTAATGAATACTTGCATCAAATAATAGTGTTCTCCCCAAATGCATAAACTAAACCCTTAGTCATAAAGAAATATAAAATAAAAGAGATGTAATTTCCACAGTTAAAAGTAGGCAACACGTTTAGCCAGGACTAATGGAAACATGACAGCCTTGCCTTCTTGACACGAAAAATGTGGGAACTACTATATACACGAATAAATGTGGGAATAATAATAAGGGGAACTTGTTATTTTTTATTTTTGAAAATATAACGAAATTAAAACCGAAAAAGATATAAAAATAAAGAAAATTTATATATAAAAAGAATATTTCAAAAGTTAAACTATTGTATGTATATTTTTTAGTTAAATGCTAAGTTAAATTTGATAATATATAACATATATTGCTTTACTTGATACCCTTTTCTGAATTAATTTACATTTTCTTAACAAGAACTTTACTTAAAACGCGGACGCTACTCAAAACGGCAAAACCGCTGATTGAAAGAATTGAGAACATACGCAACCTAATGAGCGAATTCGTGACAAGGCTGATTTGATTTCCCTTTTCGTCTCAAGTGCTGTACGGTGGAGCCACCACTCGTTCTGCGGCCAACGCATAAAACACTCATTTTTTTAATTCGGCCAGCGAAAACATATCGAAGACGGTGTGAAACAGAAAGCGACAGTGTTGCCAGATTAAAATGTGTAATACTGTAATACGTTTGACGAAAATATCTTTAGTAGCAAAATCCGCGTTTATGTATTAAAAATTTATTCGTGTTAAACATAGAATAAACAACAAAAAAGAAATATTCTAAATATAAGAAAATATTTCTATCCTTCAGTATTTTTTATTTCAAGTAAAAGAATAGATGAAACAAAAAGTTACTCTACTCTATAATATCTTGATTAAAATTCGGTTTATTTATATTTCGTTATTATTATAATTATATCGCCCGCTATGGACTATGGGCCCGTCATGCGATTGTAACTCTTAGATTTTAATGATAGAAAATCTGTTGTATTAACGTACCGTACCCAAAATCCGTAAATCAACGGATTAATCCATAGTTCTGGCAACACAGTGTCCGGCAACCACCCGCTCTGTCAACTGAAAGCAGAACTACGGTACAGTATTCATTATCCGCTGCACTGTAAACGACGACCAGCGCGCAGCGGCGCGGCGCAGAGCTAAACTAAATCTTGAACACCCTGACGGTAATGCCAACTATATCTCGGACACATTTTTGTGCCACGAAAACGCCCATAAGGTTGCGCATCTTCTTATTTTTTCAGTCAACGGCAAAACACATGGCAGAGAACAAAGAAAATTTAAATAACCTGTCTCTTATGTCTATTCTGTGTCTCTTGTCTATCTTGTCATGACATGTGATAGGTAGCTCTACTCTGAAGCCCTAACTGAACCTAAACTGTTTATTGACTGAACTATACAACATTCACTCACTCACTACCATTACTCGCTGACGAGTATTTGACACGCATCAGAAGATGGTTACGCAAGGCGTTTTCTGTCATGAGCTTTTCTGTGATTGAAAAGCCCGATACATGATGTTATCTCTCTTCCGCACTTCGGACATTTAAAAATCTCATTACTTTGTTGCCTCTTTACTTTTTGGTTTGGTTTGGTTATTAACTGAATTTACAATTTTCCTCCATTGCGTTCTATTGTGCGCTGCTTGCTCCCACTGATGCTGCATACTTATCCCCTTTAAGTTTTCATGACAAACATCCTTGTATCTTTTGAGTTGTCCACCCGGTTTCCTCTTACCCTCGACAAGTTCACCGTAAAGAAGAGATTTCGGTAGGCGGTTTTCTTGCATTCTTCATACGTGGCCAGCCCATGTTAAGAGATTTAGTAATCATGACTTCAGCGCTCTCGCAGCTTGCTTTTTCAAAGACTGATACGTTTGAGACATGGTGGTACCATTTGATTCTTAACAGTTGTCTAAGATGTATCTGTTGCAACTTGTTAAATGCGCTCGTGTTCCAGCGGTACGGCACCCAGGTTTCGCTTCCATATAACATGGTGGGGATTATTACTGCTCGATACACTGCAATATTATGATATATACAACATTATGATCAAGTTAGACAACCTTTCAAACACTCCTTTTTTAGATTCTCTGTGCTATAAGTATAATATTTAGTAACTCAAAATACCACATTTTTTCAAACGAATTATGTTGAATTCGATTTAAGGTGTCTGTTTAATCAAACTATACACTTTTAGAATAGGTATCTTATAAATTGTCTCAGATATTTTATGGTACTCCAATAAGAAAGCAACAATGACATTTTTGTAGATGGTACTTTTGTCATTGTTGGTTATCAATATTGTCAAATTCGAATTTTCAAACACTTTTTCACATATCTTGACTTAAAAGAGTACAATGAAAAAGTACTTAATATAGTACTTAAAAGAGTAATTCTATAAAAAAAATTTCTTTTAGAAAACCAATATTTCAGTTCAAAGTAAGATTTAAAAACTTAGATAAACATTAATTAAATTATTTTATTAACACTGGTGAAATATAAAAAATAATAAACGGAGATTCATAACTTATTATATTGTGAATTAAGAAAGTTTATGTTTGAAATAAGCTTGTTACACTATTTTTTGTTAAAAGTTGCATAATTCTAAGCATTACTTAAACGTATAATAGAAAATATAATATGGAATATGTTATTGCAATTAGTTTCTCACTGATAATATTTCGATTTACTATTATTTACTAACAAAGGTAGCTAAAGGTAAATACATCTGATTACTGTAGGACGCTAAAGAAAGTAAATTTAGTTAATATATTATGGTGGTGTAGTTAGTGTTTATTCCAGCATTATAAATTTTTAACTAATTGAAGTAAATATCCAACAAAATCACGTAGAAAATATAGCACTGAATTTAATTTAATAATAGTTTAACTAAACATTACGATATTGCATTCCAATACATTTATGTATTCTTTAAGCTTTCAGTTTCTTAAGTAATATATTTTTAAAAGTTTAATTACATTAAATATTAATCATATAATTTAAATCATATTAGGTTGAGTTTTGTGCCTTAATAATTTTCCAAGGATTGATATTACAATTCCAGGTGCTTACATTAATGAAGATGGAGAACTAGCTCTGGCTTACGAAACTCAAAAAACTATCAACAAACAACTGGAACTAGAACTGCAAGACGAAAAAGCTAAATATAAGGCTCACGAGCGAGAGTACAAAATGGAAATAGAAAAATTGCGCGAAGATAACGAACGCCAACAACGAATATTATCAGCTAATCTGACCAGTACTCCGCAATCGCAAAACGAAATGTTTATGCAACAAGAAATCACCAGACTGACCAATGACAATTTGGCTCTGTTGGATAAAAATGACCTTTTAGTGGAAAAGGTTAGGAAACTGACTAAGCAGCTCAAAGCACTCACCAAGAAACTGAAGGATGCACCTATAGATGTCGAAGATGTTCTCAAAGAAGTTGACACGAAGCAAACACCTGCTCCTCCTGGAAGAATGGAACCATCTATCAGAAAGAAAGATAGAGAATATTTGGGAATGTTCTCATACAGAAGCGGGGAAGAAAATAATATCATGAAGCATTTGGTGATAGGTATAATATTATACTAAGGGCTAGCAAAGGTTAGTTTTGGGTCGAAATTTCTGTATGTAACAAGAGTACAATGCATTGATAATGTACTGAACAAATAGAGAACAGTAAGTACACGTTGCCAAACTTATGAATTAAACCGAGAAACTGTGCACATTGTTAAGTATTAGTTATTATATTATAATTGCTTAATGTTTCTGCTAAATTTTCTGCGCAGACAGTTTGTGAAAATCTTTATAAATAAAAAAGTTATACTATTGCTGAAAATTGCTATGCACTAAAAGTAAATGGATGTTTTTTTTTAATTTTTGAATGAAAAAAGAAACAATCCTGTCGAATTTTTCTTATTTAAACATATTGTAAAAGATCCGAACTTCAAAATATAAAAAAAGTTTCAATATTTAAAGTTGTTCTTGAGTTATCGCGTGTTATGTGTTAAAAATTTGAGTTTTTAAATTATCGCGATTACGTTTTCTCGTGATAAAGAAAATGGACACCCTAACGATATCCTTATAATTCAATTTCAGATGCTCAGAAACATATCTAATGATTTTATCTGGTTATCTTGCCGAAAAAAAATGTCTTTTAAAAATAAACGGTTTGCGATCGTGATTTTACTTTACTTGATAGGGAAATGCGTACCGCAGAAATTTGGCAACGCAGCAACAGTACACCGTCACATTTCTCTCACTCCGACTGAATAAGATCGCTATGCGATTTACTTCCACACATGTAAATACCGACCCAAAAGTAAGAGTTGCCAGCACGGTATATTGCTAATGAAGTCCTAATAAAAAAATATATATAAATATCCTTTTTTTAGAACTAAAACCACGAACAGCTCTAGCATTATTACCAGGATTGCCTGCTTACATTGCTTTTATGTGTGTCAGACACACTGACTATATTAATGACGAAGAAAAAGTTAAAGCTCTGTTACAGACGTTTATTAGTTCAGTGAAAAAGATCATCAGAAAGAAACATCATGATTTTGAAACAACCACCTTGTGGCTAGCTAATGTTCAAAGGTATTATCCAACCGTACGATAAAAAAAATTGATAAATCATACCTTTATTTTAGATTAAAGAATTGCATGAAACAATATAGTGGAGAAAAAAGATTCCAGAAACAAAATACTCCAAGCCAGAATGAGCAAAGTCTAAAAAATTTTGATTTGTCTGAATATAGACAACTACTGTCTGACACAGCCGTTTGGATATACCAAGGTAATATATAGCCATAAACAGTTCTACTATGAATGCTTCTTACTATTAAATTGTATTTTTAGCATTAATCAAAAACTTTGAAGAAAAGATTCAACCGTTGATAGTGCCAGCGATTCTAGAACACGAAGAGGTACCCGGCATGAGTGGCAAACCAAGCGGTTTAAGAAGTAGAGTTGGAAGTATTTCTAGTCCGGTGGGAAGTGCCGCCAATCAAAAACCCACAACAGCATTGATTCAAGAACTAACTAATCACCACAAGGTATTTACAATGATAATTGTTTAATTATTGTGGCAATATGCTAAAAATTTAGTTTCTCTACCTACATCAGCAAAAGTATGTTTAAACGCATGGTACTTTTAAAAATGTTATTTAATGTTAATTTAACCTTATAAACTTTTATACCTTTACTTTTCACCACAAAACTATAGAACAAGGCCTATTTATCCTTTAGGTAAGAAAGGAGAACAGGCTTATGATGGAATGCAGCACATTTTTGAATGAAAACATCTCATAAACTTTTAACAAACGAAAAAAAAACAAATATAACAAACTCGAAAACATCTCGTAAAACGTATTAATGTTAAAATCAAATAGGTGACATAATATTTAAAAAAGTCAAAGAGAAAAGTTGTTGGAAATTGATTTGACCTCAATTTATCAAGTTTTAAATATAAATATACAGGGATGTTCAAAAGAAAACAATTTCAAATAATGTTCGAAACAAAAAATTAAAAAAGAATTTGAATAATAATATTTTCTAATGCATTAATTTTATTACTGTGCAGCAGTAAATAAAAAAAACGAATGGTCCATAGATAACGCACACACTCAAAGTCACTTTATAATATTTTTAGAACATTTTCCTGTATATTTATGATAAATGATATAGTTCATACCAATTAAACTTTTAGTCACGTGATTAAGCTTGAACGGCACATAGTTGTCCGCTTTTACAAAATTTTCTTTTAATCAAAATATTTTAAAAAATATTAAAAAAAAATAAATTAATTATAAATATATAAGCAGTTATTATTTACATCAATAAAACTCATCTCCTTAACAGCACTTAAGGGACATAAAGGGCCATTACTACCGCTTTCCCGTTCAAAATAGTCTAATAAGGTTGGGATGAGTTTTTTGCATTGGCGATTAAGCGATCTTGTACCCCACTTAACAGAGGTTCTAAAAAGAACAATGTTCGACTGCGAGGTCTGCTAGTAATAGTAATTTTAGATCAATATTATTTTTTAGCAAAACGAGTATTTTAATGATTATATCCAATGTTTTTTCAGATTTTGGTATTCTATGGAATAGATCCCGATTTGATTTCAACAATCTTTAAACAAGTATTCTACTTTATTTGTGCGTCCAGTTTAAATAATTTGTTGCTCCGGAAAGAATTGTGCCATTGGTCAAAAGGTTGTCAAATTAGACATAATCTGTCGCACTTGGAAATGTGGACCAGAGATCGAAATCTAGATGTGAGTATACTTAATATTTTTTTGTTTGATCCCAAAAATATGTAAGTATAAAGATCATAAGTCCTTTTTTGTTAAAAAAAATTAATTTAAATATTTTAGATATAAAATAGCGCATGACAATTGTGTAGCTATCATAGGGCAGTTCGGTGCAAAGCACTTGCCCAGTAACTTGGGGTCCCGGGGAATCCTTACTTATCTTCTTTATAATAAAAATTTTATTAAATTAATAATAGATAAACATTTTATTATTAAATTATTATTAGATTATAAATTTTTATTAATTATTTATTAAAAGAAATGCAATTTAATTTAATAAAACAAGTAATAAATAATTATCTAGATTAGAGGTATTAACTTAATGAACATAATTTTGCTAATGAGTCATAATGAGTCATATACATTCACGGTTTCTGTAATATTGGATCGGGATATCGCCGATCGAATTTTCCCATCTATTTAATACCAACTAGTCATTAGAATACCGCTTCCACATGAGTCGCGTGACTTTAGCGAGCGTTCCAGAGATATACCCAGACATAATACCGCGAGTTTGTAGGGGCCCCGTTTATTTATATTTAGTTTTTTACTCATGGGCCCTCAAAAATAACTTGCACCGAGTTTCCCAGTTCTCAAGCTATGCCCCTAGCGTACGATCGAAAAAAAGTGGTGTCAAAGACGACTGGGGAATGACAATTGACAATAGATGATATTTTAGTGAGGACAATCTCTACATATCCACTAAAAATTGACTTGAAACTTATCAGTAATTATAGAAAGCAAAATAAACCACTAATTCACCACCATACACCAAAACACTTTATATTTGCACTGGACGCGCATTTTGCTAACCTAATATAATTTGCTAACTAAATGATTAAAAATGTTTTAATCATCTGCTGAAGATGTTAACATGGTTAGGTCGCGCAGCCAACGCAAAAATAACTTGTTTTGGTCTATTGTGATGGATTAAAGTTTTATTTTGTTGTTGTAACACCAAAGTTTCCAACCCCCAACTATAATCCTCAACAATAATTAAAGAAAGATTAAAGATAGAGCGTTTACTTCTAAAAATTGTTTTTTTCTCGAATTTTAAACTACACAATTTAAAAATAATTGTTACTCGATATAAAAAAAATAAATAATTACAACCTTCTAAGGCCAGCTGGCAGTAAGCGCCAATAAAAAAATGAAGGAAAGTACGGTACAAACAAATGACGTCTAGGGCTTGACCTCGCCAAAATAATAATCTATCTTCATTCCCCAGCCGTCTTTGAAGCCGTTTTTTATCGTATGGCACAACACGGTCGTTTTTTATGTCGTGTGATACAATGTTGTTAGTTTTGTAATGAAAAGCATTATTACGTAAACAAAAATATAATTATACTAATATTTTCATCACATTTTAGGATGCACCTATACAAGCTACTCTACAACCAATCATACAAGCTGCGCAACTACTACAGGCTAGAAAAACCGATACTGATGAAGACGTCGAAAAACTGTGCGAAATGTGCCATGCTTTAACTCCTTTACAGATATGCAAAATTCTAAACCTTTACACGCCCATGGATGAATACGATCGAATTCAGTTCTCGTTCATACGAAAAGTTCAAGAAAAGTTACAGAGTAGGCATCAAAGCCAGGAACAACAGGTAAATTAATCCAGAAATAAGTTTTAAAGATGATTTTCTTCCTTCCACGATCGGTAACAATAAAACTCTGGAATGATCAAACTTCCCGACAGAGCTTGATACAACTTGATATAAGGCCTGACATACATACCGCCATTACTCGCTGACGAGTATTTGACACGCATCAGAAGATGGTTACGCAAGGCGTTTTCTTTCATGAGCTTTTCTGGGACTGAAAATCCCGATACGTGATGTTATCTTTCTTTCGCACTCCGAACATTCAAAAATCTCATTACTTTGTTGCCTCTTTACTTTTTGGTTGTCGCTGTTAACTGAATTCACAATTCTTCTCCATTGCGTTATATTGTGCGCTGCTTCTCCCCACTTATTCTGTATGCTTATCCCCGTTTAATTTTTCGTGGAAAATATCTTTATACCTTTTGAGTTGGCCACCCGGTTTCCTCTTACCGTCTACAAGCTCACCATAAAGCAGAGATTTTTGTAAGCGGTTTTCTTGCATTCTGCATACGTGACCAGCCCATCTTAAGCGGGATTTTGTAATCATGACTTCAACGCTCTCGCATCTAGCTTTTTCAAGGATCGATGCGTTTAAGACATGGTGGAACCATTTGATTCTTAAGAGTTGTCTAAGGTGTCTCTGTTGCAATTTGTTTAATGCGTTCATGTGTCGGCGGTACGGTACCCAGGTTTCGCTTCCATAATGGGGATTATTATTGCTCGGGACACTGCGACTTTCGTTTTTGTGCTCAAGTCATGATAGTAGAAAACCCTTTCTTTTAATTTCCAGAACGCTCTTGAGGCGCTGCTAATCCTGTGCTGATTCGATATTGGCCTTTTCCGAAATCAAACTGCCGAGGTAATTGAATTACATACACACATTACCGCTACATATTCCGATAGTACTTCTCCGATTTTTATGGCATTGCTGTGATCTTCCGGGGGAGTGCACATGTTTTATCGATGTTCAGCTTAAGGCCCGTTCTTGCAACTAGAGCGCAGTCATCAGCGTATTGAAGTTCTGTGATGAATTTTGTACCTGTTTTTGCCCTGTGTCTTTTTATGTTATCGTCGTATCCCTATCTAATGCCTAATTCTCTTTCCTGCAGTTTGCTCTCCACTATAATGGAGAGCGCTGCCATGAATATGTTGAATAGAAGAGGCGCTAAGACACATCCCTGCCTCCTGTATTTGTTAGGAAGAGATCGCTCAGTGATCCATGATGTGACACTCTTGACTTGTTGTTATGGAGACTTTTACACACTATATAAGAAATTTGTTGGGTACTCCGAACTTTTTCATAATTGCCCAAAGTGCATCTCTGTTTATAGAGTCGAAGGGTTTTGTTAGGTCGATGAATGCAATATAAAGTTTACACTGCTACTATTTTACTTTTTCCTATAGTTGGCGGACGGAGAATATGGAATCGACAGTGCTGCGGTTCGCGTGAAAACCCATTTGCGATTCTGGGAGTATTTTTTCTATATGTGGGTGCAGGCGGTTTGGCATAATTTTTCCTCCCATAGCTAGTAGTGAAATTCCCCAGTAGTTTCCGCAGTCTGATTCACTTCCTTTGTTCTTAAATATATTCACTATATTCGCGTTGCAAAAGTCCTGAGGTCCGATATCGAAGAATAAGTTCTTTACTTGCACGCTTATAGATTTCCGCCGAAATCGCGTCATAGCCAACTGATTTGTTCTTTTTAAGCTGTTTTATAGAGGCCTTTATTTCCCGTTCTGTTATTGGGATATCTAATACATCAAGGCTGTTATACTGAGGTATTGTGTTTAGTGCTTCTATATTGGGGTTGTTTTCTTGATTAAGAATATGACTGTAATGCTCTTTCCAACGGTTTCTGATTTGCCCTTCCTCTTTTAGAAGTTCACCATTTTGTGCCTTGATTGGGCAGCTTACCTTCCGTATACTTCTATTAAAGCTTCGAAGAATTTACGACAGTCGTGATGCGCGGCGTACTTACGCTTGACATCATCGATGAAAGCCTTCTTAAATTTGACGTCATCGGTAAATGCATTTTGAAATTGAAGCATGTGTTCAACGAAATTATTCTGAAATTGACGCCTGCTCTAATGACGTCATAATTTGTTTACGCAATTCTATTATACCACCTATTAAGTTGGTCTTGTAGAGTCTTTATTTTTGAAGTTTGGCAGATAGTAATTAATTTTTTATTATTTTTCTTGTTTTTTTAGACTTTACTTATGGATGTAAAATATAATTTGCCAGTGACGTTCGGCTACAACCCTTCAGATATTCGTCTAGAAGAGGTGGAAATACCAGAATGTCTCAACTTGCCGATGTTAGAAAAAGTTTAATAAGGCTCAAAATTTGCTTTTCAATAAAGATTAAGATTAAATGATAAAAAGTAAATAAATATTCAAAAAATATTTATTAAGAAATAATCTATCCCTGCAAAAAAGTTTAATGCGTTTAAAAAAATGTAATAACTATTGAATGTCTGCCTTAACTGTTAAAATTCTAGATATTTATATATAAATAAATTTATTTAATTTAGATATATAGATATACCTATTTATTATAAATAATTTATTAAATTTTAATTTACATAAATTACCATTTGTTATATAGTCAATTATTAAAGAGATATATAGAGAAAATATATATTTTATCGTTCATTAGTCTGGGTCCAAACCTGTCAGTAACGGGTCCAACATTTTCTCAAAAACAAAATTTAAACAATAGTACAATAAAATAATATCTGCAATGATTTATAATATCTATGGAAAGATGGACCCCATAAGACGTATGAACTATATTCTGTGTGATTTTAGCTGTGCCTCTTCAATCGTTAAGTTTCGTAGAGAGATTTGAAGATATTTTAAAATTTAAATATGTTACTCTGTAAATTTTTTAATTTGTATATATTGTTACTAAGGATATATTATGTAAATATATTTTTTCAGTTACCTGTTGTAAATTATGAGTATTCTTTTATTAAGTTCTAGTACCTAATTATAATAAGAAGAATATATATATATATATATATATATATATATATATATATATATATATATATATATATACAGGGTTCGGCAATAGTGCGTCGGGCATCTATAGCTCCTAGAATAAGAAAACTTGGGAATTTTGTTTAAGTGTAAATCTAACGTATTTACAAATATGTATTTCAGGAAAATATCTTAACTTCTATAGGGTGGCTCAAAAAAGTGTGAGTGGATCGCGATTTCAGTGATATTAATAAATAAATAAAAAAATTATATTTTTCAACCTTCATTAAAAAAATATTACAAAAGAACTGTGCTGAAATGCTTTGAAAAGCAATATTAGGGTATTTACTTTAGATGGTCTATACTTATAACTTTGCTATAAATATCGTAATCTTAAAAATCATACAGGATGTTCAAGATTCCACGCATTTGTTTTTTTATCACCCTGGCACCCTGTATATATTTTTTTTTTTATTAGACGGAGAATTAAAAAATCAACATTTTTGTGTTTAAAGTATTTCAAAAATTTTAATGATTTCGCATGCAGATACACGCAGTAATATTTCATAAATATGGCTCTCTCAATGGTAAAATACGAAAAAATACGAAAAATCATTAGGTGGCTTTGATAAAAATTTACTATGGAAAATGCCATATGAAATATATAACCGCGAATATCTGCGAAACGGTTAAAATTTTTGAAATACTCTACATACAAAAAATGTTCATTTTTTAATTCTCCATCTATTGAAAATATAATATACAGGGTGTTCCATTAAAAAAAAAACGAAGAAAAATTATTTTATATTTTAGAAAATCTGGCATAAAATTTTGAACATCCTGTATGATATACGATTACCATATTTATAGCAAAGTAAGTACAGACCATCTAAAGTAAATATCTAATATAGTTTCGATTTCAGGACAGTTCTTGTATTTTTAATATTTTTTTTAAAGACTGAAAAATACATATACAGGGTGGTCCGAACTGTATTCCGGAAACTTCGGCAGCATATTCTGCAGATAAAAATAAGCAAAAAGGTGGGTATAAATGTATGTCCTAAAATGCTTCGTTTTAGAGATACAGGGTGTAGAAGTTTCATTTTTATTTCGATTTTTTCTAAATAATATCTGAAGTAACGTCAATATTTCCATGAAAGTTGGTGTCTAGGAATTTTTTGACATGCGAAATTTGATTTTGATGTCAATATGACTCCTACTGGTAGAGGGCGCCACCTACATGTGTTTTAACTGTTTTGAAGCGTGTGTTTGAAGCACATCTCTGTGACTTTTGACGTAATAAATATCTCTTTGTAAAAATCGCTACGAGTAATCGTTCTCAAGATATTTAGAATGGAAGTAGTCAATACATGACATAATTGACAGAAAATAAACACGTCGAGTAGATATATAGTTATTTGACTGAAATAATAAATTTGAGAAATTTTTTTCTTTAATTAATCATAAATTTTTCTGCAAAAACATGTTGATAAAACAGTTTCTGTTGAACTTATGACATAAAAGCTTTCAAATTTATAATCTCAGTCTAATAACTATTTAGTCAACATGTTTAATGTATGTCAATGATAACAGGTATAGTCTGTCCAACGACAAGATCCTTGACAGTGATAGATGTGTCTGTCATTTTAATATCAAAGTAGTTTATTTCATTTTACAAAGAAATGAGTTGGTACAACTGGAACGCATACCAGGAAATTATATTTAAAATTTGACTGACAAGTGATTACTTCAAAATATTGTGAAAAAATCTGTATAAAACTGAAAAAATATAATCGAGTTATTTTATTTAACAAAAAACGGTGTGTTAATACAAAACAAAGAACAAGACACAATATACCAAAAAATATAAAAAAGAACTATTTATTTCTTATTTCCAAGCTTCATGAAACTTCCCGCATTTATGATTATATTTATCAATATAACTTATGTACAAATACAAATTTGTAATATTCCACAGGAATAAATAAAACAACATAAATAAAACAAACTATTTCATTAATAATAACACTTACCAAATTAATACCTTAAAGGTTGATTAATTAACTTTAATCTTAATTTTTTTAAACCAGTACCTTTTGACATTATTTTTCTGCAGTACTAAAATCCATTATTTACCTATTGTGTGATGTCGATATTTTACAGCTACTCAGTTTTTAGTATGTGTTTAGTATGATCCTTCTACCATATACGAGATGCATTTATCTACGACGAAATGGTATACAAACTTTATTGATGGTAACTTTATTGGTGTATAAGGCTTTCTGCCCGGGCAGCGAGTATTAACCATAAACTGTGCTCTGGGTCTACAGTTAATTTTCACTCGATTTTTCCTCCACTTGACTTCAAAAGACACAAAACACACGTAATAACACGAATCAAAATGCATTATCTTCCAAAACGCAAGGTATTTGACAAAAGTTGACACAAAATTATAACCTATAATTTGGCAAGACTTTGACAAGCGTCAAAAATCTAAAGGCGAGTTCATACGCATCAGCGTCCGTTTGTCGTTCATCGTTCCGTCAAACCAATAAAATTGAAATACGATCTGTCATTTTTGAAATAAACCAATAAAACTGGTTAGAAACAACAAGAGACGACGTATGACGGATTTATATTTAAACCCATCCATAGTTAACTTAAAAATTATTAGAAACTTTTTTTAGTAAAATAAATAGATTGGTATGGGGCATCATCTGCTTTTCTTCTGTCATCGTCTGTCGAAATCTTACCTGAGAAAAAAAAACAGAGTATATTGATAAATTCTATTCCAAATATCTCGAAAACCAATAATCGTAGCGATTTGTACCAAGAAACATTTTTTACGTAAAAAACGTCGTAAATGTATATTTTTTTACACAGTAGTTTTATACAGGTACGGACAAAAAGTTATAACTCTTCAAAACATTAAAAATATATGTAGGTGGCGCCCTCTACTAGTAGGAGTTATATTGACATCAAAATCAAATTTCTCATGTCAAAAAACTTCCAGACACCAATTTTCATCCAAATATTGACGTTACTGCAGAAATTATTTGGAAAAAAATGAAATAAAAATGAAATTTCTACACCCTGTATCTCCGAAACTAAGCATTATAGGACATACATTTATACTTAACTCTCATTCATTGATACTAGAACTTTTTTACTTATTTTTATCTGCAGAATATGCTGCCGAAGTTTCCGGAATACAATTCGGACCACCCTGTATATTTTTTATTTATTTATTAATATCTCTGAAACTATCGAAATATATTTACTCATATCTTAGGATTATGTAAAGTGATCTGAAAAGAAACCAAAAATGCAATAATATACAGGGTGTTCATTTAAAAAAAATCATCTCGATCCACTCACACTTTTTTGAGCCACCCTATAGAAGTTAAAATATTTTCCTGGAATACATCCTAGAACACACTTTAGATCTACACTTAAACAAAATTCTTAAGTTTGTTATTCTAGGAGCTACAGATGCCCGACCCACTATCGCAATTGCAGGACCCTGTATACTTTTTACTACTACTTCAATAAGTGTTTATTTAACTATAGTAGTACACTTGAGATTAATTCAAAGCATATAGTATATAACTATTCTGTAATTAGCAAGATTCTCAAAATTGAATCCATTGAATAGTGTAAATAAAAAATCTATAATAATAATTATTATAAATTAGTCGATATTTTTTAAACCGCCACTTAATTTAGATAATATATGTTCTTGATTTCCAAGAAACTAGTTATGTAATTATTTTATAATTATTTTCATTGTGTATAAATTCAGTAATAATTAGTAGAAACATTAATTAGTTTTAAATGTTACATTAAGTTTATAACAAATTTAGTTTTATATAAAATTGTTGAATTTCTCAAAAATTATAAAATGCTGATAAAATGCACTATGTATTATCTATTATACAGGATTAGTCTTAAATAAGTGCAAATATTTTCAGAGCTCGGGTATATCTCGAGATATATCTCAATAAAAGAAACATATTTTCTGATCATCGTTTTTGAAATAAATCCAAAATAACCGAGTCATTTTATATTTTTTGCTTAAATTTTGAGAACCATTGGATGTTTTCTGTTTTTTTTTTTCTTGTAAATTTATTCTACTAACTATGTTGCTATATTATCAAGAGATTATGTTTTTTAACTAAAAATTAAAAATTTCCAATTTTTTTTCTTGGGTTGAAATATACTACCCCTAAAAATATTTGCACTTATTTAACACTCACCCTCTATTATTATATAAATACAAAGTACAATACTATTTGATTATACAGCATACAGAAATGGTTATGAATATAGTTACCTGTTAAATATACATTTTCTTGATAAGCTGCAAGAATTACTAATGTAAAAGTATCGGTTTACATGCATCTATTTTCTGTCGCCCGTCTTTTTGGTCATACTTCAATCTGATTGGAGTCACGGAACGACGTACAATGAATGCATATAAATTCGTTTGAAATTTTAATTTTCAAAAATGATACATATTAAAAATAAAAAATAAACTTATGTCGAAATAAACTATTCCTTTCTCCTTTCTATTGTAGATTACGAAAATTTATAGTTATTAGTAAATATACTATTTAATGTACGAGAAATATGAAAAACTTTCCAGCTTTAATAGACGGTTATTTATCTTTGCAGTTACACAGGGTGGCGCACCTCATTCGCCTCGGTTGATTATACGAAAACGGAAACATCTAGAAAGAAAATATTTTATGGGTATATGTGGGAAGACAATATGCACAATTTAAAATTATTTTGAAATATACAGGGTGTTTCAAAACTAAGATCCATACCAAAGTTATATTTTTTCTTATGGAACACCCGGTATTTTATTTTTGGATTCTTGGGTCCAAAAAAAGGCATTTATTGTAAGGATTAAATATGTTTAAAACCTTTCGTTTTTGAGATATTTAAAGATATTTAAATTCGCATGCTACAATAGAATAGATTATTAACACCCTGTAAATTATTTTTCAGAATTAATTCTTATACCGAGTTTAAAGGTAGAGAAATAAACTTTAGTAAAAAATGGTATTGGTTCCTTAAATTTATACAGGGCTATCAAAAGTTGCTGATCTGTTTTAAGGATATATTTTATATAAAAACTTCGTTATTTCAAATGCAACACTGTATTTTTTTAAATAAATCGAAGCAGATTCAAATGCTCTTTCAAACTATATTAGGGTTTCCTATACCTATTTAACTCAGATTTTGCAATCAAGATGGCTGGTGTCGCAATGGCAATTTTATAGTGACAGTTAGTAGCTATTTTCAAAGTCGACATTAGTTTATGGACATTATTATTTATAATTTATAACAGGTTACTTAAATTTACCTACAATAGTTTAATAAGTAAGAGTATTCGTTATTTTATCAAGAAAAATAAAGCAGTATCTGCTGGTGGAACGAATAGATATTATGTTACTAGTGATTTTATTTTGTGAGGAAAATTGCTTTCTTGGCCTTAAGGGCTTATATTTATAACTAATTTCTATTTTGAAAATAGCTACTAACTGTCACTAGAAACCTGCCATGACGACACTAGCCCTCTTGGTTGCCATTTTATTGAAATATTGATCTTTATTCAAAATGCTTTCTTGGCCTCCAGGGCTTATACTTAAAGATATCCAAATAGGAATCTTCCTGATAAGCGTTCCTTTGAAAAACTACTTGTCCTATTTCGCAGAACTGGTAGTGTGATTTCTAAAAAACCTATTAGGCAGAAACCTGTCGTTGGAAGTGAAGAAAATGAATTTGCCATAATAATAATATAATAATAGCTCCCGTATATAGCGTTTAACGCCTTGGGAGTCGCAAGGTACAGCTTGCCATACTAGAGCCGTTCGGTATACAAGGAAGGTAATGTGGCTAGCACTACGCTTCAACCGCCTATTATTACCTCAGGATTGTGAATCCCAAGTACTCATTTAAGGCTGAGTCGACCAAGGTACCCAAACTATTTTTATTTTAATAAAAATAGTCGGCTGATGCAATGCCGGGTGTGGGAATCGAACCCCTACCTACATAATTACCTCTTTTATAGAAAATCCATATAACTACAAGTCATCGTAAAATAAATCAAAGAACTACTTCTTCGTTTTTCTTGATAGAATAATAAATACATATTTAATAAATATTATTTATTAAACTATTGTAGGTAAATTAAATAACAGTAAACTGGTATAAATTTAAATAAGTCCATAAAATAATTTCTATTTTGAAAATAGCTACTAACTGTCACTAGAAACCTGCCATGACGACACTAGCCCTCTTGGTTGCCATTTTATTGAAATATTGATCTTTATTCAAAATCTGTGCTAGTTAGGTATAGGAAACCCTAACATAGTTTGAAAGAGCATTTGAATCTGCTTCGAGTTGTTTTAAAAAATACAGGGTGTTGTATTATATTCTTAAAATAGATCAGTAATTTTTTATACCCCTGTATAAATTTAAGGAAGCAATAACATTTTTCTGTAAAGTTTATTTCTCTACCTTTAAACTCAGCACAAGAATTAATTCTGAGAAAAGTAATGTACAGGGTGATAATAATATATTCTATTGTAGCAAGCAAATTTAAATATCTTTAAATATCTCAAAAACGAAAGGTTTTAAACATATTTAACCCTTATAATATATATTAATATATATAACCCTTTTTTGGGCCCAAGAATCCAAAAATCAAATAACATACCGGGTGTTCCATAAGAAAAAATATAACTTTGGTATGGATCTTAGTTCTGAAACACCCTGTATATTTCAAAATAATTTTAAATTGTGCACATTGCCTCCCCACATATACCCATAAAATATTTTGTTTCTACATCTTTCCGTTTTCGTATAATCAACCAAGGCGAATGAGGTGCGCCACCCTGTATGCTGCAGTTATTATTAATTGTAATTCATCATGTGTTTGATGTAGTTAAAAATATCACTTTTTTCGTAACATTAAATTATAAATAAATTGTGGACTTCTTTAACATTTTAATACAGTAAAAAATATGACGTTAAACAAAAAAATAATAATAATCATCTTATTTTCAAAACAACCGTATTTTCAAAAAAAATGCAAAGATATTTAAACTCAAGAGATACAATTGTTTACCTTTTTCCTTCATCGGTCATTATTCTATTCTTATTTTCCCATCTCTCTTACACCGAAAACATTTGCCAGATTTACCTCTATATTGGTATTATTAGTATTCGATTAAATACCACAACCAATTATGAAGCAATAAATACTTTCGTTATATTTCTATAATATGTAAAGTACATTAATTTACTAACGTCAATTTTTTTATTTAATGCTTAACTGCTTAAGTATTTTAAATAATAGAATAGAAATATCATGGTCCTGTTTCTTTTAATAATAAAAAGCAGTTTGACAACGTCAGTTTTAGAAATATGCCGGCGTAGTACAACAAGAGTACAACGGATTTCGAGGACGAATGAAAATTCCTAGACTCTACTGTTGCGAGGTTGCTATTCCGCCGTTTAAGCTCCGTATTCTTTATTTGCAGTATTATAGTATTTTTGCGTTATTTGTGGACTTCTGCGGACATTAATTTGAAAATATGGTGCATTCATATGTATTGTGTACAAGAAAGTGTATTATTTAAATCCAAATTTAACTTTTCACCGGTAAATAAAAAAAATTGGCGCCGGGAGGCACGTATAGCCGCCCATACTAAAATATGTTAATAAAAAGTTGGTAGGCAGTTCTTTAAGTTTAAAAGTAAAGGAATATTTCCAATTTTTTTTATCTCAAAAACTGGGACTCTGATTTTGATGTTATTACAAATTTTGTTGCAAATATTATTCCTAATCTTAAATTAAAAACCCCGTTTCGCTAGCTACTGTAATTTTGGAGTTACGATTTTTTTAAATTTTTAACCCCCTCCCATACCTCCTTACCAACCCCCACCCCCACCAAAAACTAATAACCAGATTCTCGGGTGCCAAAGTATTTTTGTGTCAAATTTGGTTAAAATCGGTTTAGCGGTTTTGAAGTTATCGTGTTACAGACAAACGGACAGACAGACAGATACCATAAAAATATTTTGTATTTAGGTCATTTATGACCCAAATAACTCATTTTGAGTGAAATTAAAAAAGCTTTTTTTTGCCGATCTTAATAGCCTACCATACCTGTTGGTATGGTCAGCTAAAAATATAGTCAGTTACGTTAGAAAATGCTTATACAGGGTGTTTCAAAACAAATGCTAAAAACTTCAAGGGGTGATTCCTTGTTCAAAATAAAGGGTAGTTTGCTTCATAAACGTTGGGTCAAAAGTCAACCATTAGGGAGATATCGCGGTACAAAGATGGCGGAAAAATAATGTTTTTATTTTTTATCTTGAAAACGAACAGAGATAGACTAATGGAATTTTATGGAAGCATTACTGTTATAAAATAACATTGTCTGGTATCTTTTTCACATTTTTAAAATAAGTGGAAGGGGTTGAAATAAACTACCCCTATCATTCTTGTTAACGAAATTTAAAGAAAAATCTTATCAAACACATGCAAAAAAAAAAAATTAATTTGGATAGTTTAGTTTGTTTAGAAACTTTTTTATCTCTTGTGTTTTTTTGATAAAACTCACCGATTTGAAATTAAAAAATAAAATGTAAAGCATTACATGTCAGGACAAAAACATTTTTAGATTAATAATCTAGTGATAATAACGATAATAATAATAATCTAGATAATAACGTATTGCAGTAGAGTAATGTCAAATAAAATAATATTAGAAACATCCTAAAAGTGACAGCGGTCCACTAGATTTTTTCTAAAAATTACAGCAGCCCACTAGATTCTGTATCTAAAGATGTTTTTGTCCTGATATGTAATACTTTACATTTTATTTTTTAATTTCAAATCGACGACTTTATCAAAAAACACAAGAGATAAAAAGTTTCTAAACAAACTAAACTATCCAAATTAATTTTTGCATGTGTTTGATAAGATTTTTCTTTAAATTTCGTTAATAAGAATGATAGGGGTAGTTTATTTCAACCCCTTCCACTCATTTTAAAAAAGTGAGAAAATTACCAGAAAGTATGTTTTCATAACACTAATGCTTCCATAAAATTTCATTAGTCTATCGCTTTTCGTTTTCAATATAAAAAATAAAAACAATATTTTTCCGCCATCTTTGTACTGCGATATTTCCCTAATGGTTGACTTTTGGCCCGACGTTCATAAAGCAAACTACCCTTTATTTTGAACAAGGAATCACCCCCTGAAGTTTTTCGCATTTGTTTTGAAACACCCTGTATATTAAAATAATAATTCTCATGTAAATACCTTGCTAGCACCAGTCTGTATAAAATTTATACAGGGTGTCCCACAATTAGTGCGACAAACTGAAAGGGGTTGTAGAGGGCATCAAAACAAGTCATTTGAGTATAGGAACCCATGTCCGGTATTATTAAAATGAGCGGAAGGACGCCCTACTAGCAACAGCCCTGTTCGCTGTTGCTAGTAGGGCGTGTGCATTTGTGTCTTCAACAGAATGGACGGCATTTTGAGTAGTTTTTGTAAATGATTTGAATAAATAATGCAACTTGAAATTTACGTTTCACCACCTCCTGTCAAAACAGCATATTTCCGGACATGGGTTCCTATACTCAAATGACTTGTTTTGATGCCCTCTACAACCCCTTTCAGTTTGTCGCACCAATTGTGGGACACCCTGTGTATAAAATGACAGCGATCTTCATTTCATAGTCATCGCTAACGCAATTTTTTTCGATCATACTGTATTATTTATATTATTATTTTAATTTTTTAAATTTTCGAACAACACGTGAACGATTATCATAGTATCATGTATTTTCATAGTCACTAAAATTAAATAGAAATAAAACTCTAGATTGCTATAATTAATGTAGTTGCTCTAGATTATTATGATACGTTTAAAATTCCGAAAAAAATTCGGAAAATCAAAGGTAATGTCCAAGTTTCTTCTTTTTTTTAAATTTTTAAATGCTGTAGCTCCATATCATGTTCATAATAGCACAGAATATATTCTGTGATAATAGGTTTTATAACATTCCCAAGGCCTTATAAAAAGGCTTCCATAATTATAACTGTAGAGTCAGCAATATTAATAGGTACCTTTTGTTTAATTCTGCTTATACATATATATTGTATTAATTTTTCCGTTACCTTAAGATTTTTCTATTCATACACCTAATTCATGTGATTTCTTAGCATAATATATGATTTATAAACAATATATTTCCTAATGGAAAGATTTGCAAGTATATTTATTCTCTACACCACAAAGCATAATATGTAGTAGGTATTTAGACATAAAAAAATTATAAGAAATATCTTAATGTGAAACCTCTAACGAGGGGTAGGGGACTCAAAAAACTCACAATCTTTTAAGATTTTATTTCAAAATTTAATTTGATTTAAAATAGGGCGACATGTTTCGGGACTCTTTTAATTCCCATCCTCAGGCCCAGAAAGCTAAAATAACCACAATCAGAATAGTCAAAACAATTTTAATACAGTCATAAAAGGTCAGGTTATAAAATACAATCACAAACAAATTAAAAAGTTAAAAAAGTTTTTTGTTTAAAAAAGTTAAAAATAATTTTAATTGCAATTATTTAATCACAGACATCTTATGGTAAGCTTTAATTAGAAATTAAACAGCTGAATTACAATCAGAAAGGGCAATAATAATCAATTTAGGTTTAACAAGAGGCGTAACCAAATAAAAACAATTATCAGAAAAAGTTAGGAAAATCATATCGAGAACTTTTTAGGTGAGGGGAGCCAAATAATCCGTTATAGTTATTTAAATGACGGGGAAGAAACGTGTAATAAGACAGTATTTATATCATATTCTAATGTATTTTACAGATATTCAATTATTTATTAGTTAAATGTACTATGTAGGATATATTTTTTTTTGTTATGTTAGTTAGAATAAGTTAAGAATAATAATTATTTTAATTTGTGTATTTAGATATTTAATTTTTATTTTAATTATGTTTTTTAAAGTTAGGGCATACTCACACAAAAGTCACACCAGGAGGCCAAACCACTCGAAAAAATAAAACCAATTGGATTGTTAAAATTCATTGAATTTTGACAATCACAAATTAAAATAATTATTATGCTTAACTTATTCTAACTAACATAATTAAAATAAAAATTTAAATATCTATATACAGGGTTGTTCACCACATACGACACCGGAGTATTGTAACTAAACGATTAGATTATTACAAATTGTAAGTTTTGGGTTCGTTGAAGGACTATTAGAGCTACAATTTAAAAATATTTTTACAAGATACAGAGTGTCCCAAATAAGTAAAAAATATTATAGTTGTATTTTTTTAAATAGAATACCCTGTATATTATTCTATTTTTAGATTCTACGATTGAAATAAAGGTAAATTTGATTAAGGTTTATCACACCTAGACCTTACCGTTTTTGAAATATTTTCAATTTTATGAAATTGCAGTAAAACATTTAAGGCTTTATTTCTCCAAGGCTATCAAAGTTTTTAATACTAAATATTTACTGAAGATTATTTATTGATCAGATATTGTGTTGCAATAATAAAAATTTTACTACCTTATACAGAGTGTCCAAAAATTTATATTAAATAATTACTAGCTTTAAACGGCAATAACTTGTTTAATTTAAATAGAACACCCTATATATTTTACGCGAATCAGATGCACAATGTAATTGTCTATCAAATTGTATTGTTCCATTTTTTACCCACCTCTTCAAGTTTTCATAGAAAATGCATTTTCTTATAATTTAGACCTCATTTATCGCTATACCCATGGAATATTGACATTTTAGCTTATTTTTAAAGATATAACAAATTTTCAAAGGGTACAGATACTAATATTGTCGATATATCTAGTTCGCTTATTTAATTAAAAAATAAAAAAACTGTTTAAATATTTTTTGTTAAAGAGGACCGATTAATATGATCCCAGTATTCAAACTACATTATTTGACTGTTTACGTTGTAGTAATAATTGCTCCAAATACTAAAAAATTGAATTTTGTGTGTGTATTAGACAGTGTGGTAAAAAGCAACACCTTATAGATTTTACTTCATTTATTAACGAATGTTTATTTATAAAAACACACGTTCATTTTTATGACTTATTATTATATTGATTTCTGAGCCAAATCCACATTCATTTAGAATAATGTTTTAATTAAAACAATTTATAAGTATGTAATTAACTAATTTTTGGTGTTTTTGGTAGGAAATAATGATGGTATATTTAATTGGTATACTCTTTTATAAATATTTAAATAGTTTATTTTGTATGCCAATGGGCTTGCAATATTTACCACTTGTACATTTTGTACATATTATGGTGCTATAAAAAAATCTGAAATGTCAATATTCCATGGGTATAGTGATAAATGAGGCCTAAATTATAAAAAAAAGCATTTTCTACGAAAACTTGAAGAGATGGGTAAAAAAGGGTATAATAAAATTTGATAGACAATTACATTGTGCATCTGATTTAGAGTGTTCCATTTAAATTAAACAAGTTAAAGAGTGTTCCATTTAAATTAAACAAGTTATTGCCGTTTAAAGCTAGTAATTATTTAATATAAATTTTTGGACACTCTGTATAAGGTAGTAAAATTTTTATTATTACAACACAATATCTGATCAATAAATAATCTTCAGTAAATATTGAGTATTAAAAACTTTGATACCCTGGGAGAAATAAAGCCTTAAAATTTTTACTGCAATTTCATAAAATTGAAAATATTTCAAAAACGGTAAGGTTTAAGTGTGATAAACCTTAATCAAATTTACCTTTATTTCAATCGTAAAATCCAAAAATAGAATAATATACAGGGTGTTCCATTTAAAAAAATATAACTATAATATTTTTTACTTATTTGGGACACTCTGTATCTTGTAAAAATATTTTTAAATTGTAGCTCTAATTGACCTTCAACGAACCCAAAACTTACAATTTGTGAAAATCTAATCGTTTAGCTACAATACTCCGTGTCGTATGTGGTGAACTTTATTCTAAGTCTATGGTGGTGAACAACCTTGTATACAAATTAAAATAATTATTATTCTTAACCATTTCTTAACTTATTCTAACTAACATAATTAAAATAAAAATTTAAATATTTATACATACAAATTAAAATAATTATTATTCTGAACTTATTTCTAACATATAACAAAAAAAATTAAATAATATATCCTACATAGTACATTTAACTCATAAATAATTAAATATCTGTAAATAATACATTAGAATATGATAGAAATACTGTCTTATTACACGTTCCTTCCTCGTCATTTTTTAAATAACTATAATGGATTATTTGGCTCCCCTCACCTAAAAAGTCCTCGATATGATTTTCCTAACTTTTTCTGATAATTGTTTTTTTTTGTTACGCCTCTTGTTAAACCTAAATTGATTATTATTGCCCTTTCTGATTGTAATTCAGTTGTTTAATTTCTAATTAAGCTTACCATAAGATGTCTGTGATTAAATAATTGTGATAAAAATAATTTTTAACTTTTTTAAACAAAAGACTTTTTTATTTTTTTTAGTTTGTTTGTGATTGTATTTTATAACCTGACCTTTTATGACTGTATTAAAATTGTTTTGACTATTCTGATTGTGATTATTTTAGCTTTCTGGGCCTGAGGATGGGAATTAAATGAGTCCCGAAACATGTCGCCCTATTTTAAAACAAATTAAATTTTGAAATAAAATCTAAAAAGATTGTGAGTTTTTTGAGTCATCTACCCCTCGTTAGAGGTTTCACATTGATATGTACTCACACTGGGTTGGAGAACGTTTAGTTTAGAAATATCTTAATACAAATTACAAACTAACTTTACTTTAAGTCTTAAGTTGGTCTGTGTATAAATCTGATAAGATCAAAAATGAACCTTCACCATATTATCAAGATTTTGACACTACAGGAAAGAAGTTTACAGTAAATTATGAAGAGAATATCAAAGTACAGAATATTAAATACTGTAATGTATTCTACGACACAAACCATATCCCTTTTAAAGAGAAAAAGGTACAGCATAAACCTTATTTTAGTCCTATCAGCATTCTTCAATAAAATATAGACCTACAATTGCTATATATTAATCAATGATATTTAAACTCAATGGGGCGGGCTCTGTGTTTTAATATCTTTATTTTTAAGAAATTATAATACAAACATTATAATCAAACTACTTATGGATAGTACTTCAATACATACATATAACATATATGAAAACTATTGTTGCCTGTAAATAACAACTAGAAATTAAACTACTTGGATGTAATAAATGTGTCACATTGATGATGCAAAATAATTCTAATAGCTCTGCTAATAGGTTTAAAATCAATAAGAAAAAATTCGTAAATGATAATTTTAATTCTAATGTAAATATATAAATAAATAGGTATTATTACAATATTATATTACTTACAACTCCGATTACAATCATAAATCATAATACCTTAACTTCACAATCTCCATTTTCCTTCTTACTTTAATTTTTGCATAATTTTTGATATCAAGATAAATCTGAAATTATAATAGAATTTTTATTATTACTGATTAACAATGAAAAAAACATTGTTTTCAACTGCAAATCTTCTGCAAATAATTCGAAAATAAACAACATGGCAATACCGACGATGTGCGCTTGCGTAGTATGGATGATCAAACGCAGCAAATATGGGCTTCAAGGTCAGCCACCGGATCCACAGAGATCCACACCACAGAACAGCCACACCATTAACAACAGCCATAGATCAGCAAAAATAATTTAATTTTTTAAAAGAGAAGAAGAAAGGGCGGATAGTCCTAGTAGCTTAAGCCATGCTTAAGCCTTTAATTTAATTTAAAAAAGAAGAAGAAAACACTATTAACAAGCCGGATAGTTTTAGTAGTTTGGGCTTTTAAATTATATTAAGAAAAGAAGAAGAGAAACAAGTAACCAAGTTCTTCTTAAGAGCGTGTTTTCCGTCTTTGGCGTCGTTTGTCGCAGTTAGCGAGATTTCACTTTGCACGTTGCATTTCACGTTGCCATTTTGTGGTCACAATTTTAATTGTATCGTACATTTCTATCGAATTAAAACAGTTCTTAACTTTTCTTATATTATCAGGTAAGCAGTTATATTTTATGTGTTAATAGTAATAACTCTTATAAAATTACTTAACCGGTAGGGTATTCTATTCTACATAGTACTCGGCACGTGTTATATTAAATACATTTTTAAAATAATTTAGGCAATTTTTGTTGATTGTTAACAGATTTAAGAAACAATGGTTAAGGCAGAGGTAAAAACTCCCAACAAACGTAAAAGCATTGCTAATGAAACCCCATCAAAAAAGCCGAAATTAGAAAAATCACAGAAAACACCTCTAAAACCGTTTACTCCGAAAAAGCCAAACCAAGGATCTCCCCAGAAAGCAACTCCTAAAACTTTTACACCAAGAAATCCAAATCAGCAAGCCTCTAATCAGAAATCAAACAAAAAGAATAAAAAACTATCAGAATCAGATTCTCCAAAGAAAGTACCTTTTGCTGGTACAAAGCAATTGAATAATACGAAACAAGGTAAACCAACAAATGGAACAAACACAGTTTCACCAAATAAAGACAAGAAGAAAAGAAGGAACCAATTTCAGGGTTTAATCTCTCTGGTAAAAACAAAACAAGGCTCGAAAGATGCTGAGCTGTTAAAGACTCTCCAAGAAAAAATTGAGACATTCAACTCGAGACCAGAACTTTCTAAAACAGCCAAGAGAAAATTAACTCTTTTATCCAGACTTAAACGTCTTGTTGAAGAAGGTCCTGAAACTGTTAAAGCACATAAATCTAATAACTCTGAGGTATATTTTGACGTTATTGTAATAATGTATATTTTAACTGAGTATTTTTAATAATAGGCAAGTCAAACTAAATTGAAGAAAAATAAGCAAGCACAAGTTCAAAAAGCACAGTTGGCTCCAAAAATCAAGGTAGAAGAAGATTCTGATGAGGAAGAAGCTGAAGAAGAGGAGTCAGATGAAGGTAAATACCTCATTAGCATAAATAAGGTTTGTTCTCACAGCGTGTTCCCAACATGTTTGTGACTTCTTCCAAACCGGTGTTAATACGCAGGTCTCAAATAATGCAGTTTCTTGTCAGGTGCTTGTCAGATATAACACCCTCCGAATTTTGTACTTTTTTTAATATCACTCGAAAGCATACATCGAAATAAGTATTTCAAGCCAAAAAAAAGTGTGGATGATCCATAATTTAATGAAAAAATAAACATCTAATTATTGCTACAACAGGCTACTTTCTATGCGAAAACTCCTCCAAATTTTGTCGGCGTTGCCAGATTCATTCATTTTTTCTTGAAAGGTTCATTAAAAAAAACACGTGCTGGTCGGAAGAAAACTCGCGTTAAGAACAGATTATAAATTATTTTAAATTCAAGAAAAGGCGATCGCCTGAGAAACTGCTCCTACCCATAGCTGATATTTTACCTACGAGACTATTTATAACTACAAAGTTGCACGAAAGAGTTTTGATTGCGTTGGTTTCAACTTCTTTGGGGTTAATCTGTTGTTTTTATATTTTAATACTGAATCTGAGTGTTTTCAATGTCTTGATTTTAAAATAACTTATAATATGTTCTTATCGTGACAGCGCTACTGTATAAGGATTTGTTCGTCCGGCGACCGGCACGTAAAATCAAGTGAAAGCAATCAGATTCGTATTAAAATAAAAAAAAACATAACAAAAGATTAACACCCTCACGAAAAGGTTGAAACCAGCGCAATCAAAACTCTTTCGGTTTCAACTCTTTTTTTGTATCATGTAACGTACCGTATGATCGAAAAAAAAACGGCGTCAGCCATGGCTATGAAATGAACATCGCTGTCATTTCATATGTAAAATTATATGGGGAATGTCATCGATCGTCATTTCCAAGCCAACTGGACGCCGTTTTTTTTCGATCATACGGTATTATGTATCATACAAACAAGAAATAACTTTGGCAACAATGCTTACGCAGCTTACATCCTTAACAACAAATGGTGACAGACGGCTCCGGCGGCAAGTTTGAATCGAAAGAGTAAATCGATCAGGCAAATATTACAAAAGAGATCACCAACTCTATTTTTGATTTATGACTTATTAATGCTTCTCAATGATTTTTTCTGACCTTTATATTAATAAAAAAATGCATATAATCGTCATATTTTACAATAATTACACGCTTATACAACTTTACCATAACCTAAAAATGCACTTTTAATTTATTTATTTTTCAATAAATTGTGGTTCATCCGCAATATTTTTTTGCTTAAAATTCTTATTTAAGTGTATGGCTTCGACTGATATATAAATAAATGCCAAATTCGGAGGGTGTTATATCTGACAAGCACCCTGTGTCAGGGGGGTGACAGTGAAATAGGAAAATTGGAAACAGTCATTAGTGTCATTCCTGTCATTCTCCTCACGACAAGTATGGCCGCCTAGACAAGGACAGCATTGTTTTTGTCTAACTATTGTCTAACTTCACAGTTTAGAATTGACAGATTTCAGTTTCAGAGACAACTTCAGATTTGTTCTAGAACAAATTCGAAAATATTCGACGCCATTTTAATTCATTCCGTTTAGTTTCGTTTTGGAAGTTCAATTTAATATTTCGGCTGAAATTTATAAATATAAAGGTAATAAAGTATATAAAATATATATTACATGAAGAATCCTGGAGAAAATGACGTTTCTGCAGTAGTAGGTATGTCCCATGTATATGAAAAATAGGTAGTAAATAAACACTGTTTTTACATTTTTTAGATGCAAGAAAATGGTGTGATAATCTCTTTGATCGGCGATTTTTTTGAAAATGGAAACAATTTACAGCAAGGTAAGATCATTTTTAACTATTGCCAACATTAGTTATCTCCAGTATGTGCGATTTATTGTCAATAATGCAATAAATCGGACTGATAATCTGATTATCCGACTAAAAGTCTCTTTTTGCTTCTTTTTAATTTATAAGCCAGGTCTCTTTGGGAATAATGGACGCTTTTTTAAACAGTATATTTATATTTTATACCTATTTATATTTTTACATTGTTAATTTTAGTATAAAAAAAATTTGTTTTTCTGTTTTCAGGTTTTTGTATAAGGCTCCCGTTTTCATGTCCCTGTGTCCGTTTTCTGTCCTTGAAGTCTGCGAATACGTGTGTTTATTTACAAATTACTGTAAGTCATGCTTATACCTTAACTAATTTACGTTAAAAGTACATATAATTAACTAATTGGTATTGAAACAATACAATCCTCTATATTTTATATTTATTTAGTCACGTTGTTCCATATTTCAAATAAATATATGTGAATAAATTATTTTTTTTGGTTTTATTTATGAAAAAGAAAAAATACAAAATACATTTGAACTGAAGGAGGGCCCGCCATTGAATAACCGGAAACGGAAATGAAAATTAAGCCATCATGTCCTTATCATGTCAACCTGTCAATTGGAAAATTAGTTCTCCAGACGACAACTAAGGCTTTCGGTGGCGTATCGTGTTTCCACGATTTAACACAGAGTTGACACTTCTTTCTAGTTAATTATTTTATGCCCTGTGTCTGTATCCGAAAATTCGGACGCCTCAGATTCTTTGGAAGATTCAAAATCGCTCATTTCTTTTCTTTATTTTTTGAAGAATAAAACACTAAACAAAAACAACACACGTTTTGTAGGTTAAGTTTACCAATTAATGACGTCGCACAGTAGAACGATTGTATGTTTGATGCTGGACATAACACTTAAAATCGTATTTAAACTTTTAATACAAATTTCTTCAAATACCTTCTAAATAGGCCATAATTTAATCAACTAAAATCGAATTTTATTGAAAAATTCACCCAAAGCTATATATTATGGTATACAATATATGCGTTTCTTGTTAAATATTTAATATATGGGAAGTTTATAGAGCAAATTATGGATTAAATAAATGACTTAATTCATGTGCCCCATACAAAAGTTTTAGCCCATATTTTAACGAATAATTTAAGAGAAATTTTGAAACACTTGGGTGTTTATTTAACTCTATTCTCCGTGAAAATATACATTTTTCAGCGAAATTTATTATACTTTGCATCTTTCTTTCGTAATTATCAAAAAGTCCCACCGAGTCCCGATTATTTGTTGGTGGGTATGACTTCTCTATTTTATACTAAACTTATGAATACAAAGTTTTATTGCAGCAAAGATCGCTATGGAAAATTTTGTTTAAAATTTAATTTTTTGTGATACACTATACAATAATTAAGGAATTATTGTTATTGAATACATGTTGGTATTAAAGAACTGGACAAATCGCAAGGTCATAATTCATATAGAATAAAAATATGATAAAAAGTTCATTCAGTTTTGGAATAAGTATGAAATTATGCAGTTTAATTTGTAATAGTCAATTTAATACGGAAATTCAAATAAAATATATATTCTGGAAAAACACCCCTGCACTATTCAGTAAGTTATCTATAATAAAGTTATGACTATTTTTAACAAATTTGAAGATTTTAGAACACATTTATTCAAAAAAATGTCTTAAGTTAGAAATTTTGCATAATTGCTGAATGTCCAGCAAATTGCATTGCGTCGATCCACTGTGCGTCGGGTCGCAATACACATGCGCCGGACACTTTACTTGCAAAAGATCCGCGAACAGGTCTGGCTGTCAGCTAACAATCAGAATTTTCTGTGCGAACAGCGTACTGTTGGTTGGAAACCAATCAAAAATTTCTGTGCGAGCGCGTTTTATTCTATTGCGCATGATTATCTGTTGGAAATATGTTTCTTACAGCTGTGAGAACAAACCTATAGTGTAAATCCTTGAAAATTTATTAAACTAATAATATACCAATAACACCAAGAAAAAGTTAACCATAAATATACAAAAGATAGAGAGGGTCAAAGAAGTCAACAAACAATAAAAGAAGTACTGTTTGTTCAGGTATCTTAGAAAATTTTAAGTACATTCCTATAGTACTGATGAGCGAGTTTTGTTTCTTTATTCATTTTTTCTTTAACTCTTCATCAGTTACGATCCTTTTAATTCCAATCCTTTGGACTGTTGCAATTCCTATTTCATTTTACAGCAACTCGCTATATTATTTAAAAACATTATCAATTTGTATTTCACATAGGAATATTACACCTTGGCATTGTACTTACTTCATATACGGGCAAGAGTGTTCTACCAGCTTCTCTTTCTCAGAAATATAATTAATAAGCTTATCAATGAGCTCTTGTTGATTTTGGTTAAATCTTTGGGGCATTTTTGGAGTAAAAAAATTGTTTGACAGTAACAACAGATTTTTAATTTTGACATTCCTCAATGTCTCATTCCTCTTGTCAATGTGAACAATGCCTGAACAAACTATACTTTAGATTGCATGTTCATATAATTTTTTTTAACATGAGGAATTATACCCTAATTTTCTTAGGTTACTTGAGAAACACCTTGTATAATATTTGGTATATTATAAATGCTATAGAGACAATACTATTTTTGTAAAACGCTTATGATATTTAGACTCAAAAATAAAGAATATAATATGTTGATAGGGAACATTCTCAGTTGTACTCATACATGCTCTATAATAAAGGTTCATTCCCAAAAGGATCCTGAATGGGAACATTCTCTATTACAATTAAACATGGATTATTTCAAAAAAAGACATTTTTATAAACAATATGATTACTATGTATGCAGGGTGGTCCAAACTGTATTCCGGAAACTTTGGCAGGATATTCTGCAGATTAAAGTAAGTAAAAAAATTTGTATAAATGTATGTCCTAAAATGCTTAGTTTGGGAAATACGAGGTGTAGAAGTTTCATTTTTATTTCGATTTTTTTCAAATAACTTATGAAGCAACGTCAATATTTGGATGAAAATTGGTGTCTGGGAGTTTTTCAATGACTAAAGAATACAAGGACATGTAACGCCCATATACAGGCTGCAGCAGAATTTGTGACCTTAGACTCCATTTCTTTGGACATAAAGTCATCAGCGACAATTTTAGCGATTTTTAAAAGTTAGTTGTATTAGTGAACTTTGTATAAACTCTATTACAATGGCAATTTGTTCAACTTTCAACTGTAAAAGGCACAATGATAAGAAAGAGCCAGGAGTTACGTTTTTATAGGGAGATCCACTCCACCTTTTTAGCATTTTTTTTTATTTGATTTGATAATTACTTTTCTGTCGATACTAGTTTTGAACCTTTTGTTAACATTTTAATATGTTTTTTTCGTAATTAATTAGTATGATACCAGCGGATACACCATAGGCGTAGTAAAAACATTTATCAAAAATATAAATATTGCTTCAAGCGGCTATGTTAAGAAAAATATGTGCCACGGCACTGTTTGGAAGAAAGGTCACAATTTGGTCTCGTGTGCTATTTGTCCTTGTATTCTTTAGTTATTGGAGTTTTTTGACATGAGAAATTTGATTTTAATGTCAATATGACCCCTACTTGTAGAGGGCGCCACCTACATATTTTTAACTGGTTTGAAGAGTAATAACTTTTCGTCCATACCTGTATAAAACTACTGAGAAAAAATATACATTTACGACTTTTTTGCGTAAAAAAGGTCTCTTGGTAAAAATTGCTAAAAGTAATGGTTCTCGAGATATTTGGAATCGAAATTATCAATACCTGTCATCATTGACATAAATTAAACATGTTGACTAAAGCTTGATTTTTATGCAAAACGGTTAACCAATCAAAGCCTTTAAATTCAACCAATAAAATTAATATTGTATCATCGTATCGTCGGACAACAGATGCATGAAAATCAAGCTTAAATTGTTATTAGGCTGAAATCATAAATTAAGATATACATTTTTCAAAGAAACTGTTCTATCATAATTTTTTCGCAGAAAAATTAATGATTCGTTTTTAAAAAATAAAAATTTATTGTTTCGGTCAAATCACTGTACTCAACGTGTGTTTATTTTTGTCAATAATGACATCTATTGGCTATTTCCATTCTAAAGATCTTGAGAAAGGTTGATCGTAGCGATTTTTACCAAGAGACATTTTTTACGTAAAAAGTCATGGAATTGTGTATTTTTTCACTCAGTAGTTTTATATAGGTACGGACGAAAAGTTATAACTTATAAAATTCAAATCAGTTGAAACACATGTAGGTGGCGCCCACTACAAACTACAAATAGGAGTCACATTGACATCAAAATCAAATTTCTCATGTCAAAAAACTCCCAGACACCAATTTTCATCTAAATATTGACGTTACTTCAGAAATTATTTGGAAAAAATCGATATGAAAATAAAACTTCTATACCCTGTATCTCCGAAACTAAGCAATTCAGGGTATACATTTAAAAGAACTTTTTTACTTATTTTTATCTGCAGAATATGCAGCCGAAGTTTCCGGAATACAGTTCGGACCACCCTGTATAAAACAAGTGTCTATAGTCTATATAAGGAACAACTGCCACGTAATGACTAAAATATTAGTATAAGTAAATTTTCAGGTAGCTCTTAGTAATCTGATAAAGTTTTTTGTCACTCTGATTATTACTGTGCGTTGCTGAACATAGGAAATCCTGAACAGAGCATGAGAATTTTATAAATTATGAATAAGATTTCCCCTTTTTATTTTACAGAAAAAATTATTTGAAACTTTTTAAATAATTCTTTAAAATGAAACAACTTCTTAATTTTCAATAATTTATATGAATTCGTTTTTGAGTAATGAGAGGTACAAAAATACTAAATTAGGCGAAAATTAAAAATAACACGGTCCTGGTCAAACAAACATAACAATTACAAATTATGTTACAATATGACGAATCTATTATGATTTTCTTCTACAGAGATCTGTCAAAATACTCTCAGTTATATTCTCCATGAAAAGTTACAAAAATACACTATAAACATGATAAAAAATCGAATATACTTAAGTAAAGACACCGCTTCAGAAGAAAATGTATTTATTAAACACTAAACAATTCACAAAGTGAGTACTTGAATTATCAATTGGAAAAAATTTGGCCTGCCTTTTTCACTCGCGTCCAATAATTATTCTTCATGTTCGTAATATTTAAATGGCTTAAAATTATGATTCTTCAGAATTCGCCAAGCAGTTCTGCGATGTTTTACGACAATTTCTCCAAGTATTCCGGTACTTACTTATTTTTCATCTTCCACGTGTAACAGAATGTTTAATTAATTTTCATTTATTATTTCTATATTATGATCTTCCTCAATATTATTTTTCTTTTTGTATTAGTCAATCTTTACTGTTCCTGATGGAATTCTTCTTTTTTTCATTTATACCGTTTAATAATAATTAGTGTTCTAGCCTCTTTGAAAAATGTCTAGAAAATAAATCCTTTATATACAGGGTTCGTTCCTTTATATACAGAGTCTTAAATAAGTGCAAATATTTTCAGGGGTGGTATATTTCGACCCCAGGAACACGTCTATGAGGTTTTTTTGCAAAAAAAAAGATGTTGAAAATCGTGCATTTTCTTTTAAATTTCCCTGTATATTTTTCGAAAACTTTTTAGAACTGCCTGTTCACTGCAAATTTTCCCACGGTATAATTTCTTAATCTCTGATATTGCCATAGTTATGGCTTTACTCAATGGTTACGGCACTATAAGGGATGCAAATACAGAAAAAATCCGGTGGCTTTCAAAATTTAAAAAAAATCATTTTTTTTTTTAACATAAATTACTCGGTTATTTTGGACTTATCTGAAAAATGGTAAAGAGAAAATATGTTTCTTTTATCGAGATCTACCAGCCCTTAAAATATTTGCACATATTTAAGACTCACCCTGTATATATAGGGAAAACTTATTCATGCATTTTAATCAGGGTGCAAAAAAATCACGATCTTCTTTAAAAAAAATCGATTTTTTGGATTTTAATCGGATTTTTAAATGATTTTTTTTGTTTTTAAATTGGATTTCCAGCTAATTAACGACTCATTTCCAATTTTTTTTATTCTGTAAATTTTACCAATGCCTATATTTTCGCTAAAAAAGTCGCCCGTTTAGATCAAGGGATTTTGTTTGGAAATAGTCATGACTGTCTTAAATTGGAGAATAAAATTACAAATCCATCTAATATTCAAAATGCAAAGTACTTATTGCAGAACAAAATGTCGGTAGAAATTGTGCGCTAGAAATTTGGAAAGAACTAAAAAGATAAATTGGAGAAGGCAGAAGTTAGCTTAATCAACATACAGTTATTTAAACAAATTAAAACAGCCTTGACACCAGCATATTTTTTGACATTTATTATAGAAACTCTGAAATTAAAATATCCTAACAGCAGGAGAAACTAGTTGGCACTAGAGTTTGCGAATGAAATGTATTCGAACACCGGATTTCTATCACTTCGCCATTTCAAAATAAATTTCTGTTGTTTAGAAGTCTAATGGATTCACGCGAAAGTACTTCAAAAATCGGTCCAACATTTTAATACATGAATAGATGGGGACATTTTAATACATGAATGAATGGTATACCGGGTGTGTCTCAAAAGTAGCTCACCCCTATAACTTTTTATTTTTTCAGATAAAAAAAAAGAGATTTGGATATGCAATAAATTAAGATTTTTTTTAAAGAGTTTTTGGTCACTTCCTGGTTCACCGGAAATGACTACAACTTTTGATTTTTAAATAACACCCTGTATATTTTTGCTTTATTCGATAAAAAATGACACTCTGAATAGAATGACATATCATATGTATGTCAACTTTTGACATTTTCCCTTTAAAAAAATCGTATTTTGAAATTTAATCTAGAGTGCCATGGCTGTGTTAAAAACACTAATTTTTAATCAAGGAGCCGTGGAAAAAAAGATTTGATCGTTTTGTTTTTCGTGTCTTGTCCTGTCCAGTGCCATGAAAGGCAATTTATACTTATCACTTTGGATGATTCATCCAAGTTGTACATCCAAAGTGACAAATGTAAAGGAGCCTTAAGTTGCCATTTAGAAAGTTGTAGTAATTTCCGGTGAAACAGGAAGTGACCAAAAACAATTGAATATGCTGCAATCCTAATTTATGTCATATACTAACATACGAAATCTCGTTTTTTTATCTAAAAAAATAAAGAAGTTATAGAGGTGAGCCACTTTCATCAGTTTCATGGCTAATCTTACTGTAGGTTTGCCCAATAATTTCGTTCTTCTTTTTTATTACAGTCCCCATGATAACATCTCTTGTTTATTATAAATTTATACTTATGTAAAATGTAAAATTATAAAATAAATTAAATCCAAATAAAATTAAATTAAAGAAGTTAAAAGATAACCAATTCTTATTTTATTTGTTATTTTATTTAGGTGTATGAATGCGTATACGGTATCCCATATAACCAACTTTCTTATTTTATTCTTATTTTATTTTATTTGGCTGTATGAACCTACCATTAATCAGAGAGAGCCACCATTAATCAAGAAATGCGAAGTATTTATATATAACCACTTAATCCGACGCTAGATTTCATGCGCTTGGGAAAACGCTTGCTCTTTTGTCTTCATTCAGTACATCTTATTTTACTAAGCGTCTTTACCTTACTCTTCGTACACACGAAAATCGACGCCGAAGGCCAGAAGTGTCAACCCTAGTATATATTTTACAATTATTTTTCAATTTATTAGTAACGAGCATTTAAACAGTACATTAAGTTATAACAGCAAGTGTAACTTTTTATTTTGTGAATAGATATAGGGTATATTTGTTAGGATATGTATAGGGGAATAGTTTTTTTATAGCTTTATAGAAAAACGTTTTATAACTTTTACAGTTATTTTTCGATTTATTATAAGTTTTATTAAAATAAAAAAAATCCGTTGATATAAATCTTTGCACCCTGGATTTCCTATGTTCAGGTCGGCTATGCAACAGACTGTATACACATTAGAATAGTATTTCAATAATATGTATCATTTATATAAAAAAAGGAAAATATTAAACGGCCTAGCCCTCAACAACTCGCAACCATATACACTGTACACGGTTGCGAGTTGTTGAGGGCTAGGCCGTTTTATTTTTTCCTTATTTTTTATATATTTCCCTCACTATTTCAATCTTGTTCATATCATTTGTATACCTGTTTATTTTTTACAGTTCTTTTTATGTTCCTCTTTGTTATTTATTTTTTTGAACGTTTTTGGTTAATTATTAATTATCATTTTATTATATTAGATGCAAGTGACGATGGTGCTGAAGAGAATGAACAAAATGATGACAGTGACGAAGAAGATGACGATGACGATGATGATGACGAGGAAGAGGAAGAGGAGGACGACGATGATGATGATGAAGATGATGAATCTGATGAAGCGCCGGCGCCTCAGGTTAGTAAGAAAGGAAAACCAAGTAAAAAGAAATAAATCTTAGGAAATTTGAATGTATCAAAATTAATGTGCAACCATATAGTATAGTATCATTTTTTTTTCAATCTTTCTTGTCCGTTTACCATGATTTGGTAATGCTGTTTTATTAAATGTATTTTTATATAATTATGAAAGTTTTCTGTAAAAAATTATTCAGATAAGTTTCCTATTAATAATACTATTTACTAATGTTAATTATATTAGTTTCTGTTAAAATTTTCATTATTAGAAAATTTTGTAATATGTGTGATCGCGTTATATTGTATGTTAAGACATTAAATTTTTTAAAGTATTTTATAGCATATTATTTACTATACATACCTCACCTAAAAAATATTGAAAGAATTTTCCCTTTAGGGAAAATCGGCACAACAAAAGATGAAACCGAAACAGTCCACAGTTATTGATAAATCAAAAGCAGTTGACATAAATGATCTTAAAAAAACTGAACTTGTTGGAAAGGGACAAAAAAGATTTGTGCTGTTTGTCGGAAATATTCCTTATGATTCTACAAAACAAGATTTGTTAAGTCATTTTAGTAAAGTTGGAGACATACAGCATATTAGAATACCCACAGAAAAAGACACTAACAAACCAAGAGGTTTTGCTTATGTCGAAGTAAAAGATGAAATAACTTATCAGGTAAATAAAAATATACTTTACCTTGCATAATAAGTTCATCCCTTAACTGGTCGCTTAATTTTTAGAAATGTCTTTCAATGCACCATTCACAGCTGAAAGGTCGTAGAATAAATGTTTTATATACTCAAGGTGGTAAAAAGAAAGGAGACGAACGAAAAAATCAAATAAAAGTTAAAAACATGAAGCTACATGCTCTGAGAAAACAAGGTAAATTGGCTGGCAGTGTCAAACAGTCACAGAAAAGATCTTTTAGAAGGAATAAAATCAAACAAGAAAAGGTGTAAAGTTTAGCATAGGAATGTAATGTGAAATTTATTTTTTATAATTAAGATAGCAATAGTGATAAATATTTAGTACATACATTAAATACTACTGTTGAGTGTCACTACTGCACTTTGTTATTATTTGATAAAAAGTTTGAAAAATATGTTTCAATTTATAAAGACTTACATATATTTTTTTTTCAGTATTTATATAATAAAATTAGATTTTTAGGTATATATGATACGGTTAAAGTCCGATGATCAGTTAATGTTGACATTAACAGGTTAATGTTAGGTTTAGGTTATGTTTTTGGTTGTTTGTTGTGTGTTATTTTTGAGATTAACTGGGTAATGTCGACATTAACCGGGCATCGGACCTTAACCATAACATATACACAAAGTGTTTCAAAAAACATGCGCCATGTCTCGTGGGTAGATTCCTCACGTAAAAATATGATTTTTTTTATATTAACATAGATTCTGCTTTGTTTTGTAACTACAGGAGGTTAAAGTCTTCTTTCTTTTCTGTTGTATTTTCTTCCAAGTGTTTTTAGCGATTCGAATTAATTTTGAGGGTAAAAGTTATATCTACTATAAGTGCGGCGACATATTTTAATGCTTTGAATAAGAAGACTAAGGAAGGAGCATAATGCTATCCATGTATTCATGCATGGTGGGCGGAAAAAGCACCATAAAAGCACTCTAGGGTGGGGATCCTTGACAGTTCTGTATGACGATTCATTTGACACATTTGAATTTGATTTGAAATTTTGCGGATTTGTCAGTCTTTACGGGGCTTATTTTATGTTATTTATTATTTATTCTACTTCTGATAGTTGTATAAAGGTAGTAAATCTAGATGGAAATTGTGGCAAAACTTAAATTAACAGTGACACTATCGCGATTTATCGAAAAAGATTCTAAAATAGTTGGTTGTGTAGCGTGCGGTAGATCTCGGCAAAAATTGAGTGAAATAATGGAACAACTTTTCGCTAGTAAGTGACTATATAATATAAATACATATATTGCATACATACATTATATATACATATAATGTATGGGTTTCACATATATATAGCAGGGACAGTTGGTTTCCCTTATTATTGTCCCTAACTGGTACCTTTACCTCTGGAGCATATTTAGCGAAGAAAACTTGGATATCTCTGGGAAGAGTTTGTATACTGGCTCTTTCCGTTATTAATACATATATTTATATGTATATTATTAATAGTATAATATTATTATTAGTATTACATATAAATATATGTATTAATAACGGAAAGAGCCAGTATACAAACTCTTCCCAGAGATATCCAAGTTTTCTTCGCTAAATATGCTCCAGAGGTAAAGGTACCAGTTAGGGACAATAATAAGGGAAACTAACTGTCCCTGCCATATATATGTGAAACCCATAAAACTACTAGTTTTTTCAACTAATGCAATAAATTTGTTCCCAAAAACTACAGTGATAGATCTACCTATAGAAGAAGACTAAACATTTAGATGATCTTCCAGTGGTTAAAAATAATGTTTTTTAATATTTAAAAGGTTCTGTTTGGTTTATATTATTATAATATGTTCGGTATGATTTAGTTTTTGTGGCAAAGTTATATTTTTTTTATTTTGAATACTAAAAATATTAATGTGTTAAATAACAGATTGTTATAAACGCAATCGAAAAAAATTATTAACAATTTAAAATTACATCAAATAAAACAAAATAATTAAATAATATGATAACTATTTTACTTACATAAGCGGGCGCGTAGCGGCACGGAGTACTGCAACTTCTGGAGTTGCCAGGTTTACAACAGAATTACTACTGAACCAAAATCGCTGGATACGCAACTACTACGACACAGGGTGTCAAATATCCCTGAATAAAAATAATTAATGGTACCACCGCCCTACGCCCAATTGATATTTTGTTTTAACGAAATTAGTAAAATTGCGGTACAAAATTCCGGACGCGCCCGCTCGAGGGTTAATGTCATAAACTGACCAAAGAGTTAAATAAGTACTCACTGCTTCCTCCTCAAAAAGTATCAAAAAAAGGTTCTATAAACATGGGTGCGGAAATGTATAGCTTTAAAGTTACAGGATGTTAAAACTTTTAAAAAATATAGGTCTTTTGAAATTAACTTAAACACTATTATTTTCTTTTAATTCGCTGTAGGTAGCGCTAAACATCAATGTCATAAATTCTAGTAAAATTTAATAATAAATTTTAGATTAAATAAATAATTTATTAATTTTATTTTAACTAAATTGTGATTAACAAAATTGTGTTTATCTTACCAATCAACCCCCTGTCGCTACGAAACAAAGCAGAATTGAACCTATGTAGATATAAAAAATATCTTTGTTTCGTGAGAAATTTCCCCACGGCACATATTTTTTGCAACAACCTGTATTTATTGCAAAAATACATAGATGTTTTAGTTTGAAATATTTATTCTTGGGTTGATTTAATCTGTAATGCCAATCACAGTTCGTTTTGGGTTGGGTAAAATATCAAGCAAGAAATGTATGTTTAATATATTTTTTTATTTCGCAAGAAATAAGTAGTATTTTTTGGCCCAAAATCACAGTCAGCGACTTTCAAAAACTACTCGCATTAGAACATTGAGATTTGATATGTGCATGGAATTAAAAAATATTTGTAGAATGTAGAATGAGTGGAAGGGGGGTTAATCACCCCGACCTTAAATATCTATTGCTTCCCTCTTTCTTGAGTTATATATAATATGTACAGGTTGTTAATCTGTTTATTACTCGCGGCAAGAGCTTTATGTTTGAAATATGGCAACCTCGGCCCGCTCGTCGATGGACGACGCGACGGGACGAGTCGGAAGAAAACCCTATGTGCATGCGTTCTCAATAGGCAGTGTTGCCATTCTGTTCCCCTATAAGTAACTGTCCAGTTAACAATCTGTATATAAATATCGTACAGTCTATAACTCATACATGGTACATGGAGATCTTTCTGTTGTAGGGGGACAGGGTATTTCCCATCCTCCTCTGAAAAGAGATGTACATTCTCCGAGGAGTGGACATCTACCTCCTACATGGGTATACAGCTCCTACCTGCATATACAGGGTGAGTCTTAAATAAGTGCAAATATTTTCAGGGGTGGTATATTTCGACCCCAGGAACACGTCTATGCGGGTTTTTTCGCTAAAAAAAGATGGTGAAAATCGCGCATTTTCTTTTAAATTTCCCTGTATATTTTTCGAAAACTTTAAAACTGCCTATTCACCGCCAATTTTCCCACGGTATAGTTTCTTAAACTCAGATATTACGATAGTTACGGCAATAAAAGGGATGCAAATACAGAAAAAATCCAGTAGCTCACAAAATTTTAAAAAAATCATTTTTTTTTTAAATTTTCAAACTTAAATAGTCGGCTTTTGGACTTATCTGGTAAAGTGGTAAGAGAAAATGTTTCTTTTATCGAGATCTACCAGCACTGAAAATATTTGCACTTATTTAAGACTCACCCTGTATAGTGGCAGCTTCGATCTTTCAACATGCTAAATATTTTTAACTGCGCGCAGCACAGATTTGACCGGAACCATACTAGACTCTAGACTGACGAAATTATCTGTTATAAAATCTGAAAGTGTAGTGTGAAAAGATCGATCTGGTCTTAAGATCTGAACTGTGCGATTTGGCATGCAGATGAAATCGTTGCGTGTAGGACCACAGTAGTATCACTCTATATAAAAAAATCACAAATTTTCGGAGTGAATACCAAGGTACACGGCATCAATATTATGTTTTATAATTTTGTATAAATATCTTATCTATTACAGGTTGGTATTATTTTTAAAATGGCGACGAGCGGCTTGCCTTAAATATAAGTATTTGTAATTGATAAAAAATTGAAAGGTTAAAATCTATATACAGGGTGGTCCGAACTGTATTCCGGAAACTTCGGCAGCATATTCTGCAGATAAAAATAAGTAAAAAAGTTCGTATAAATGTATGTCCTAAAATGCTTAGTTTTGAAGATACAGGGTGTAGAAGTTTCATTTTTATTTCGATTTTTTCCAAATAATTTCTGAAGTAACGTCAATATTTCGATGAAAATTGGTGTCTGGGAGTTTTGTGACACGAGAAATTTGATTTTGATGTCAAAATGACTCCTATTTGTAGGGGCGCCACCTACATGTGTTTTAACTGTTTTGTAGAGTAATAACTTTTCGTCCGTACCGGTATAAAACTACTGACTGAAAAAATATACATTTCCATAACTTTTTACGTAAAAAATGTCTCTTGGTAAAAATCGCTACAAGCAACCGTTCTCAGGATATTTAGAATGGAAGTCAATACATGTCATTATTGACAAAAAAACAAGCACACGTTGAGTATAGCTATTTGACTGAAATAATTTTTTATTTTTTTAAATTAATCATTTTTTTTCTGCGAAAAAATGATGATTAAACAATTTCTGTTTAACTTTTGATACAAAAAGATTTCAAATTTATGATTTCAGTTTAATAACTAGTTAGTTAACATGTTTAATTTATGTCAACGATGGGTATTGACTATTCCCATTCCAAATATCTCGAGAACCATTACTCTTAGCGATTTTTACCAAGAGACCTTTTTTATGTAAAAAAAGTCGTAAATGTATATTTTTTTACTCAGTAGTTTTATACAGGTATGGACGAAAAGTTATTACTCTTCAAACCAGTTAAAAAATATGTAGGTGGCGCCCTCTACAAGTAGGAGTCATATTGACATGAAAATCAAATTTCTCATGTCAAAAAACTCCCTAATACCAATTTTCATCCAAATACTGGCGTTACTTCAGAAATTATTTGAAAAAAATCGAAATAAAAATGAAACTTCTACACCCTGTATCTCCAAAACTAAGCATTTTAGGACATACATTTATACGAACTTTTTTACTTATTTTTATCTGCAGAATATGCTGCCGAAGTTTCCGGAATACAATTCGGACCACCCTGTATACAGGGTGTCCCACTTAAGATGGATACAAGCCAATATCTTGATGGTTTGTTGAGCAATCTTTTTCATTTTTGGCAGGAGGCTGTATGGCTATAAGACGTACATTTTGCCCAGGGTAAGAAATGCGATATCTCATAGACGTACGTTTTAATGGGGTTTGATATTTTTCGAGTCGAGAGTAAACTACCGTTAGGACAGTATTTATTTCAAATCTGAAAAATTATATTGAATCCTCCTTACCTAAGATACTTAAGTTCTAATTTTGATAAATATTGATACAGGGTGCGTCATTAAAATAAGACATTTTTATTTTTATTATTATTTTTTTAAGTACTTACGACGCCACTGGATAAACAACAGGTCTATTATGAATAACCAACTATCAATTAATAATCTATTTAAGTTTTCAGATAGCTTCCATAATAATTAAGATACGATACAAAAAAACTAAATATCTTCAATTTATTTTGTTTACTTTAAAAAATTGTTTTTTAAGTTTGCTAATACAAATGAATAAAATGAGTTACAAAATAATTTAAAAACCCAGTTTATCTTCGACCAAACCACCATAAAAAAAGATTATTAATTGATAATTGGTTACTGATAATAAACTAATTGTTTATCCAGTGGCGTCGTAAGTATTTAAAAAAAATAATAAAAATAAAAATGTCTTATTTTAATGATACACCTTGTATCAATATTTATCAAAATTAGAACTAAAGTATCTTAGGTAAGGAGGATTCAATATAATTTATCAGATTTGAAATAAATTCTGTCCTAAGGGTAGTTTAAGAGTAAACTACCCTTTACTCTTGACTCGAAAAATATCAAACCCCATTAAAACGTACGTCTATGAGGTATCGCATTTCTTACCCTGGGCAAAATGTACGTCTTATAGCCATACAACCTCCTGCCAAAAATGAAAAAGATCGCTCAACAAACAACCAAGATTTTGGCTTGTATCCATCTTAAGTGGGACACCCCGTATATATAAAATGATGAAAAGGTAACATAATTCATACATGTATTTTATGAAATGTGTACACATTTATTTATAGTTATAACTTACAATATCACAGTAGTTCTGATGTCTGACATAAATTTGAATTGTGTAAAAAAGGCACAGAATTATATTAAATTGATTTCAAAAGGTGTTTATAATTTGTTACATAAAACAACTGAAATTTATATAATTATAAAATGTAACTACTTAAAGTGCACATATAATTGAGCATATTTAACAACTTCATTAGTTATAATTAACTAATAAATAGATTTTTATATAAAAATGTTAAATATTGCCCCTATTAACTTGTAGAATAAAGTCGGCTACTCACTAAGAAACATGTTGACAATATCTTATTAAAATATTTTTTTAGATACATTTTTCATCGTTTTATAGGCTTGGTACATTTCAGTTGATTTCAATAAATTCCGACCGCAGCGCTTCAACGGCAGAAATCAGAAATTATCAGTATGTATTTCACGTCATGTTGATCGCATTAAAATAATATTGAAATCGTGGTTTTGTCATAATATTTAAGTGTATATTAGTTTTTCGCTGGTGCAGTTATTGAGACTATAACATATTCAGGTACGAGGTTTGTGTGATGTAACGCTGTTTCGGGTAGTAAAAAATAAGTGAAAATTAATTCGAACTAGGCGTCGTGTTGTGTTGTGACAATTTCAAATGTTAATAAAATTGCCGAAAAATTGATAGCACGTAAAGGAGAGCGTAATTAGGGCGTAATAATAACTCAAGATCTTCTAAAATTATAATTATATGTACCTTTACAAAATTTCGTTATAACCGAAATAGCCCCAGTTATGCCCCACTAGCAAAACCGGTGATTAAAACTATATGCTCGCTACCTAGTTGAACTCATTTAAAAAGTTTTTTTAACTGGAATAATAAATTATAATACAAGTTAGACCTTCTCAAGATATCAAAATATTTACTTTTTTATTTTTATTTTTAGAATTTTCACAAATTATACTCCCTAACACTTTTAGAATAATTAAATAATAAATTTTTCGTATACTCGCTATTTTTAGTCTTGTTTACGATATTCTCGGATGATGGCAGCACCGGTGGAGAATGCACCAAGCCTATAGAAATTTTTCATCAATTAATTTTATTAGTATATATGCAATACTAATTTTTTGCCTTACGCATGGTTAAAAAAGATGTCAATTTATCCATTTAAATATTATTTATTGAAATTGTTGTGTCAATTCTTAGTGAATGACATAAAAAGTCAATCCAATAAAACTATTATTGATTATCACTTCCAAGGTTCCTGTGACGTTTTTTTGTTTTCGATCATGGCATCTCAGCAATAGAAAATCTGCGTCGAACTTAATTTATATAGTATTGCAATTTCTACAAATATGTTCAAAACGATCCTCTTTCTAGGATGTTAAAACTTTTGTTATAATCTTTTTTATTTTTTTCTGGAGTTTTTACTTTTTACAGTACAAATACATCATGTAACCAATCTTATATAAAACCCTTATCTGCCGCGATATTTCTATTTATATTACATACTATCAGTACAATTTTTAAAAGCTTATCAGTCTTCTATTTAATAGAAAGTTATTATTTACTCCCACAAAACGATTTATTTAAGTCGTAAATAACCGTCTGACCAAGCTGGCTTTGGACTTTATTAAACGTTGATAGGTATCATTTTTCATAAAAAAATATTTCTATGTCATTATTCAGAGCCTGCTTAATCATAAAACTTTTTAATCACGCTGTAAAATATTTTACTTTATACAAAAAAACTTCCAAAAAATAGGATATAGCAAAACAATAGATTTTAAATCTTCCAAAAATATTTTCTACATGAAAAGGGTCCCTATATTTCCATAAAATATTTAAAAAAAATACTGTTACTGCCTAAAAATCTAAGCTATTTGTTGTTAATATTCGTGTATATGTCATTAAATTTCATTGCAAAAATACAACTAAAACCGTTAAAAAAAGTTATTTTCAAAAAAAGTATAAATTGTTATTCAATGTTCAACAATGACAATATGTTCTTTAGAAAGTGGCCAGTTAATTCTAACCTTGTATATGAATTTTTAAAGTAGCTCAACCTAAGACGTTTATGGATGTAAAGCACCAGATGGCGGGGCGTATTTCACAGTCTTTTATTACAGAAAAATATTTTTTGTTACTCTGAATTTTGAAGCGACCAATAAAAACAGAGAAAATAAAAATCGATAATTTTCAGACTGTGCCAATTGGTTACTAGCCGACCAGATACTTTTTATCTGTTAGATATGCTATAAAAGCTGGTAATTATACAATTCGACCATTGTAAATACCCGACAAATTCCGCAAGACCGACGAGGCCGATGTTTTTCACTGATAAGGAAAAAAAATGTTTGTATAGATAATTTTCGAAATATTTTTTCTTTCTGAATGCATATTTTTAAAGTATTTTATATTCTTTGTCCGCTTGATCTATTTTACTGGTCGCACGTATCGAAATTCTGTTTCTTCTAGTTTTAAAAAATGTTCTTATTTCTTTGTAGTTGTATAGTGGTTGTAGTGTAAAATTAGATTAATTTTATTAAGTTTAATTATAATGTTTAGTGTAGAATACCAGAAATAGTTTAGTAGTGTTTGTATAGTTTATTTTGTAGTTAAGTAGTAGGTGAAGGGATAATTTGGTTATTTTTTCTTTTTGTTTGATTAATTAGTATTAGTTGATAATTTTTTCAGTGTAGAATACAAGAAGTAGTTGTGTAGTGTTTTTATAAGAGATTATATTCGTTTATTTTGTAGATGAGTAGTAGGTGAAGGTATTTGGGTATTTTTTCTTTTTGTTTTTCTTCTAATTGTAGTAATTCTATTAAGTATTGTGATAGATACACTATATGTATCTTCCTTCAACTTCGTTGAAAAGTGCGTTATCATATAATTTTAGTTTTCTGGTAGTAGAATATACGAAAAAAAATCTGATCAAATTTATTTTAAATTAAATTAATCGAGTCTTATTAATCAAATTAATCTAGTCAAATAATAACAATAGTTAGTTTCTAAATACTATACAGGGTAAGTTTCCTGCGATGTTCTCTATGGGTATCTCGGAAACTACTGTTAGAGAGAGTCGGGTAAATGGGGAAAGAATTGCAGTTTTGTGGGGTCATAAATATGCGTCTTTCGGATTTTTCGGAGAAGTTCAAGGCTTATTAGATATTTCGAAAAAAACAAATTTTGACTATCTTAAAACTTGTCTCTAATTCCATTATAATCTACCGTATGATCAAATAAAAACGGCGTCAACGATGGCTATGAAATGAAGATCGTTGTCATTTTATATGTAAAATTATATGGGAAATATCATCGATCGTCATTTCATAGCCATCGCTGACGCCGTTTTTATTCGATCATACGGTATTTTAGACAAAAAGTTTTCAGATAAAAGTTGTAGATACCTAATGAATTTGTGTTTTCTGTTTTTTTTTTCTAAAGCCTGTCATTTTTGACATATGACACAAACATGTTTTTTTTTAAATGGAGACCATAGAAAGCGCCATTTTTTAAGCTTTTCAGCGATATATGTAGGTATAATATGTTTTTTTTTTCGAAAAATTGCAAGTTATAGCCAATTCTTTTCTTTCTTGGCTAATTTCCATACCAATAATAACATGCCAATTAGTTGGCATCAAAAATGTAAAAAGTGTTATGTTTTCAAAAGAAAAATATCGTAACATTCGTAAAGCATTCAATTTAGAATAAAATAATCTAAGCATGAAATGATTCTTTTATAAACCTGCATTAAATTAAATTAAAATAGGTATGTAACTTTTTTTAAATATTAATTAACAGCAATTAGCATTATCATAAATTATAAATAATGTACCAGCATATCGAAATAATAATTTCTTTGTTGTAATACGTTTTAGAATTTTTAAAATAACAGGCAAAAATAATCCACAATTTATATAAAAGAAAAGTTTCGTTTAAATTTCTTAATCAGCTGATCACTATTAAAGTTCGCAGAAACCCGGCCTATATTATTACATTACTCTGATGAAAATAACGAAAATAATCGATACTTTTGACTCCGCCCCGAAAGGTTCACGATTTGTCCTCCAGTTGGCAGCACATTTTGTCTAGTCGGTTGAGCAACTTTAAGAATATATAAACAAGGATGCTAATAACTAAAAATATATCAGGTTGATAAGAAAATATTATGTTATAGTTTAAACTAAGCTTAGTCTTCCTCTTCTTCTCCATCTAAAAACTTCATTATTGCATCTCGCACGTCCATATTGGCAGAAAAATTCGTATTGGCAAGTGTACAATTAGTCATGGGACTGGTATATTTACCGGACATAAACCATTCAGCAATAGCGTTCTTCTCATACGTAAACCCATCCGAACAAGTTACTGGTTCTCTCATTATTTCATGTGTTATTGGACATAGAAATTCATCAGGAATAGTTACATTTACTGGTGCTTGAATCTTTAATTCAACTTTTTTAAGCCACTTTAGTTCGTTTATCATTACTCTAGTCGTCTCGTCATCTAAAAAAAATCATTAAAAGACTGTGAGAAAAAAAAACGTTTTATAAATATTACCAAGGTCCAGTCCTGAGCAAACTTCGATTTCCGAAAAAGTTAATAATTTTTCTCCATCTAATCCTGTGTTTTTTACGTTTTCAGCTATTCTAGACATACCAATTTCGTCCAGCCATTTGATAACATCGTGATTAGTCCATTCTGCTATTGTTTTAGTGCGACTTCTCAGTTTATTAGCTATGGCTGTTTGAAAGACCTAAAATATTTTGGAAAACAAGACTTAGCGTTGATTGAAAGAATTGGGAAGATACGCAACCTAATGGGCGAATTTATGACTAGCCGGATTTTATTTCCCCTTACGTCTCAAGTGCTGTAAGGTGGAGATGCCAATCGTTCTGCGGTCAACGCATAAAACACTTATTTTCTCTAATTCGGCCAGCGAAGGCATATCGAAGACGATGTGGATCTGCAAGCGACAGTGTTGTCATATTAAAATGTGTAATATATGTAATACGTTTCACCAGAATATATTTCGATGAAAAATTCCCGTTTATGTATTGAAACTTTATTCGTGTTAAACATAGAATAAACAGCAAAAATAAAAAATTCTTTTTTAGGTATTGAATATGTCGTATGATCGAAAAAAATCGTTTAGTTAGCTTGGAAATGACGATTATTGACATTTACCATAATATTTTATATATGAGCTAGCGATCTTCATTTTCAAGCCAACTCTGCTGTCTTTCTTTGTTTAATCAAATAATATTATATTAAATTGTTTAACTCTTTCGGGACGGAAGCTTCCCCGAAAAAAAATTGCTGCAGGGACGGGAGATTTTTGCATTGTCATAAGAAAGCATTGAGTTGATGTCGTGTATACACGACAGCCGTCCCCAACGCACTTTTTTCTCTATCTTGAATACGTTTCACCAGAATATATTTCGATGGAAAATTCCCGTTTATGTATTGAAAATTTATTCGTGTTAAACATAGAATAAACAGCAAAAATAAAAATTCTTTTATAGGTATTGAATATGTCGTATGATCGAAAAAAATCGTTTCGTTAGCTTGGAAATGACGATTATTGACATTTACCATAATATTTTACATATGAGCTAGCGATCTTCATTTTCAAGCCAACTCTGCTGTCGTTCTTTGTTTAATCAAATAATATTATATTAAATTGTTTAACTCTTTCGGGACGGAAGCTACCCCGAAAAAAAATTGCTGCAGGGACGGGAGATTTTTGCATTGTCATAAGAAAGCATTGAGTTGATGTCGTGTATACACGACAGCCGTCCCCAACGCACTTTTTTCCTGTCCTCTACGTGCCGACAGCCGTCCCGAAAGATGATAGAAAATCCGTATTATTAACGTACTGTAACTAAAATCTGTAAATCTACGGATTAATCTATAATTCTGGCAACACTGTCTCCGGCAACCACACCCTCTGTCGACTGAAAGCAGAACTACGGCCTGCTACAGTACAGTATTCTTTATCCGCTGCGGTGTAAAATCAGCGCGCAGAGCTAAACTAAATCTCGGAATTCTGAGATAGGCTGACGGTGACGCCAGCTGCATCTTGGACATAAAGTAACTAAAATAAAAGAGTGTTTGAAAGGTTGTCTAACTTGGCCATAATGTTGCATAGTTCAGTTAGGGCTCTAAAGCGTCGCCACCTGCTACCTGTCACGTGTCACGTGTCATGACAAGTGACATGACAGCAAATTATTTGTATTATGCAATTGTTTACAATTTTGTTTTGAACTTTGGAATTTTGTTATTATTTTGTGTAGCATATACTTTGTTTGTTTTGGTGTTCGTGTGTACAGAAATTATGGAGGAAGTTTTATTTCCCGAGAAACCAGAGACCTTATATTTCTCTATGATTTGAACCACGGCACATAAAACAATCGGCACGCCAACTCTACTCAGATTCCATTGTTTAAAATTTCTATAAAATTTGACCTTGTCGGCGCCATTATGGTTTCCTAGTCAGGGCCGGATTAAAACGTATTAAAAAATTTCTCAGAAAATACGATAGGGTCGTATTAAAAAAATACTGTAATTGACTGAAACTGAATTTTATTTACAATACTTCTGTCCAAACAAATGAATCGTTAACCGCGCATACTTCTCGAAAAGTAAAAATGAAAAAATCAATTAAATATTTCACTGTAGAGAATAGACAATTAAAATTAAAAAACATGCAACTAACAAAAACATGCCAGGAGTTACAAACAAGAATTAAAAAAATACCAATAAAATATTTATTGAACAATATAAAGAGGCTACGTACAAATTATGCCCATCAATGGGCGTAGCAAACTTTATTAATATTCAAATTTCACAAATTAATAAATCCACAATTTTTTTTGAGAAACTTCTATTTTTTTTATGGCAGGAAACAAAGTAGGTACCGTATTGTATTTTATACGGTTACAAAGTGAATTGGTAAACATTTTAAATTCGAAGTGAACAGAACACAACCTGTACTTGTGGGCCTTCTTTATATCTTCAATCAAGTCTTCTCCGTTAGCTGCAATTGCCCATGTTCTTGCCCTAAAAATGTATTGTTAACTTATTTTCGATATACTCATTTTATTTATTTTTATAATTATATTTAAATGAATAATATAATGATTTTTATATTTAATTTTTAATGTCTAGATACAACATTAAATTTTACTAAATATTTAACATTTTAATCTTGCTAATATTTTATATACATATAGGGTGAGTCTTGAATAAGTGCAAATATTTTCAGGGGTGGTATATTTCGACCCCAGGAACACGTTTATGAGTTTTTTTTCGCTAAAAAAAGATATTGAAAATCGTGCATTTTCTTTTAACTTCCCTGTATATTTTTCGAAAACTTTTTAGAACTGCCTGTTCACCGCAAATTTTCCCGCGGTATAATTTCTTAATCTCTGATATTACTATAGTTACGGCTTTACTCTATGGTTGCGGCACTAAAAGGGATGCAAATACAGAAAAAACCCGGTGGCTCTCAACTCAACATTTAAAAAAAACATTTTTTTTTAAACTTAAATAACTCGGTTATTTTGGATTTATCTGAAAAAGTAAGGAGAAAATATGTTTCTTTTATCGAGATCTGCCAGCCCTGAAAATATTTGCACTTATTTAAGACTCACCCTGTACATAAGTTTGGTAACATTTAATATAGATGCTGAACTTGTATATTTTTAATTAGATCTTTCTATTTAGCTGAATGTCCTAATATGTATACTACCAATGACCTCTAAATAAAGTAGACCCGGCATTTCATTCATAAAAAGGAAAAGATCAGAATCAGACATTCGTTTCTTGCTCTATGCGAGTGGGAACAAGACGGGCTGATCGCAGTCATGAAGGATTCCCGTGAGAATGGCAACGCTGTTCAGAGATCTAGAGAAAGTGTGTCATGGGCGTAGTTACTTTGATTGTAATATATAATTTAATATTATATCCGCGTAAATACCGGGAAAAAAAGCGGCGTCCAGTTGGCTTGGAAATGACGATCGATGACATTTCCCATATAATTTTACATATAAAATGACAGCGATCTTCATTTCGTAGCCATCGTTGACGCCGTTTTTATTCGATCATACGGTATGATTTTTGGATACGATATATTGTTGTGCTCGATGGCTCTTCAAATTTTGAAAATGACTACTTCTGTACTCCAATAAATTGAAAATAACTAATTGAAATATTATGATATGCACATTTCCATAGTATAAAGTCTGTAAATTGCTCCAGTAGTAATATAATCCATCAAGCATTCAATACGAGCCGACGACGACTTTCATAAAACATTTATGTGAATTAATGGTTATTATTTTGCTTGAAGCAACGGTGGAAAATGAGAATATTTTAAAACTGTCGTGACTAATTACAATTTTATATTAGGTATAAAAATATTACTATATAGCAACAATAATAAAGATCTTTGTTAAACAAAAGAAAATTTCTAAAATATTTACTTATTTCTGGAACAGTTTCTTCGCGGATAATCGGGACCTTGTAATGAATAAATAATTAACTTTTCATTAGAAATTACCAAACAAAAAATAAGTAATGCTTTATAAATCATATCAAACAAAGATGCATTCATCTTTTAAACTATATAATTTTTATAGCATTAATAAACAAAACAAAAAATACATTGCTCTATTACCACAAACATTATACCATCGAAAAAAGAAACGGCGTAAAAAATGACAATCACTGATAATTTTGGCGAGGTGATATGTCATGACCCCTACTCTTGTTTATTTTTTAATGGCACTTACTGGCAGTAGTAGGCCTTAAGGTTGTATTTGATTTTTAAATGGTGTAGTATAAATTCGAATTTTTTTTTGGATATCGGTTTGTATTTCTGGAACCGTCTATCCTTTTATAATTTTTCTATAATTAGTATTAGTTTTTGACAAGCTTTATATCAATTTTTAATAAATGACATCTAGAAATAGACCTCGCCAAAATTATATTCGATTGTTATTCCCAGCAGTCTTCGATACCGTTTTTTTTTCGATCATTCGGTATTTAGTATGTAATATCCAACGTACTCTTCCCTTAACTTTTTTTCAATCATTATATAAATCTATTTTGATTTTACACTTAAAAAATCCTCTTTAACAACTAAAAATCCTAATAACAATCAGTATGATAGAAAAAAAGGCCTCCAGTTGGCTTAGAAATGAACATCGATGACATTCCCCATATAATTTTACATATAAAATGACAGCGATCTTCATTTCATAGCCATCGCTGACGCCGTTTTTTTTCTCGATCATATGGTATTTCGCTTATGAACATTTTTCGTAATTGTGGCATCTTTAATTTTTTTATATCTTTTTCAACAAATTAATCGCATTTGTATACTTGGTTTTAATAATTAAAAATTATGAGCAAAATATTCAATAAAACCAAACGTGACGAAACTGACTTAATGTAATTCATTACTTATAACGGTACATTCCAAAACTGTGTGATTTACTAATACATATTTCCAAAGATTTTTCTCTATTTTACCTTTCGGCACCGCACTGATGTAACATAGCCTTACTCACCTTCGAAATGAAACTCTAGGTTTAAATCGTCTCTATTTTTGCAAATTAAGCAAGTTCGCACCATTGTCTTATTGTTTATCAATAAAATCACTAAAAACAATACCACAAAACACTAAAATATCTGGAAATCACCTCGTAAAACATTTCGAAAAACTACAACACATTGGCAACGCCGTAGAGCAATTTATGAACGAATTCGAACTGGATGTTTTGTTGGCTGCCTAAATTTAGGGGTGAAGATAGTAAAATGCGTACGTTTTCGGCATCAGCTGGCGTTGCGACGTTGTCGATTGTTTTATGTTAAATTTCTTAATTTCTAAAAATTATAATTGCAGAAGATTTAAACCTTTACTTATTAACTTTACTACCTTTAATTATTATCGGTTTAAAATATTCTACGACGTAATCTATATTTGGAATTATGGAATTCCTGGTTTACAATGTGGGTTAGCTATCCCCGTACGTATACGTAGGTAAGATTTCATTTTAAATGCGGCCGGTAGTGGAAATTTGGCATACATGCAATTTTCTAAGGCAATGATGGATTTCGCCAAAATGTAAGTCGCCGGGTCTAATTTATTTCGATGTCATTGTATACTACTGTTTTTTTAACTAAAATATGTTAAAATAATTAATCACATATGTATATACATACCTAATCGGATCTCTAGGAAACAGAAAAAAACTTTTATTGCAGTTTAGTCCTCTACTCGGGCAGTTTTTTGCTGCACAACTTCGCCCAGGCATTTTAAAAACACGTAAAAATTAACGATTTAAAAATGTTCAGAAAAACAAAAATAAATTATATAACACAAGAAACGAAAATAAACTAGAAAAACCAAATATATAACACAATAAACAAAAATAAAACAACAACTATAAAATATAACTCAAGAAATAAACAAAATAAATTAATCCGTACGCTACTGACTCGAATCAGCCGAAAGTGTGCGCAGTCGATGAAAGAAACTACGACACTGGTTACTTTCTGTTATGGAGTCTAAAAGGAGGAGGCGAATCGAACGCAAAAATTATGGGCCCAGTTTTTGAGATCTAAATGAAGTTCGAAAATCGCCGTTAGGGGCGCTTGTGATGATTGGGATACTAGAAATACACAGCTTCTTATGGCAAGAATAACTATTTTGTTATAAATTATAGAGCCAAGTTAATATTTGGGCATATTTTTACCAGAGTTAGCTTTTAGAAACGTGGTTTTTCTAATTGAGCAATGTGCGTGGCTAAAATTGTGAATACAAAACCTTAAATTTGAGTTTGAAAAGTTAGTTAGGTTATATTAGATGCCGGTTTAATATATCCTTTTCCTAAGTTGATATTATAAAAATGTTTTATTATGTGGTTCTTTTTAGTGCATACACGACCGAAGAAACATATAAGCTGCTAAAATAAATCTTCCCTAGAACTGTTGTACAAAAAAGATAGAAGTTCCAGCAACAAATTTATCACCAGTTCAACCTTTGATTTGATGTAAACAGTAATTGTTTCTTGATGAGAAATGCGAATGAAATAGTTTATGGTGTGATTGTGTTAGTGTTTTATTAATAGTTTTGTTGATGCAGTTTAAAGGTTCATAGTTTTTCATTAAAACATTTGAAATTGACATGTTTACATGCAGTTTAGTGTGATACCATTTTAATAAACATTAAAATCTTTCGAACTAGTAGTGGTTTTATGGCGATTGACAGATTGAATAACGAAAATTAAGAGTATTTTATCAGGAATAACTTAATCATAAATGGAAACTGAAGACGAACGTTACCATTGCACCCTTTGATCGGTGTTATCTATTCCATAACTTTTTATAGCTGAAACTAGAGAGTAGGTATATTGAGCTGAAACGTTTCCTGTGTTCAATAGCGTTTTTTCTAGCGTTGAATTGTAAGTTTTAATGTCATTAGCAAAGTTTTGCAAATTGTCACTGTTTCGTAGACAATTAAATTCAAGATATATTATATTCAATGTCACCTAATAATTGTAAAGGTTTTTCTATTGATATTCACTTTATTAATATAAGGTAGGTTTGTAAATAAAATATTAATGAATAAATAATGTACTCAGTTTATTTCAAAAGCACAAAAATACAGAGTTGTGAATATGTATATACGCTGACTTATTTCATCATATAAATATTTATTTAGCAATATTAATACATTACAACTTTTGTTTCTATTAACTAATTCCACTAAATTTAATAAATAAAATATACAATATATAAATTTAATATACAATTTAGCACTTAGATATTAAATATCTATATGTACTATGCCAAAAAATAAAACAGGAACATCATATTATATCAAGAACACAAAAAATTACAATTTAAAAAAAATGCATTCTAAAAAAATACCTAGCTACAATATACCTACATATTAATTTAAAGAGCTTATTCATATTCATAAAAACTATTCTAAATGGTTTATATACACAATCAAAAGTATCAACCACAATACAATAATTTTCAAATTATTTCTTATTATTCCTCAATGAAAAAGCGTCTTGCGACGGCTAGTCAAAAATCTAAATAATTTTTATAATAAATTTACAATCTGACATATATATAGGTACATATATAGGTACATGTCAACAGGTAATTTTAGCACCTAGTAAGTATTAAATTATTTTAATTTTATAACAAGGCCTCCTAGGTTATGTTATACACATGTTGATTTTAGGCTATATTTCCTATTAATTTGGTTTATAATTTAATCTGTACACTGACAGTATATAATTTTAATGTTTTTCTTAACATCTATCCATAATTTTTATAAATAAATAGTCATACTACTTACATTAGGAGCTTTGAAAAGGCTTGGGTTTCTTTCACCCCGTTCTTTATTTGCCTTGTTTTTATTGGGATTCCCACTTGTACAGCCAGGTACAAAGCAATTTCTACCACGACTCATTGTTGTACTGCTAAAAATTCAGTAAATTAACTATAAATTTTATTAAAAACACAATTAAATCGTATACTAACAATGAAAATGTAGTATCCCAGTCGATCGCAGTGCCTCTGCTGTCAAACCGAGGAAGCTGCTTAAAAGTGGGGACAGAAATTTCAAATTTGCCCATTGCCGATAAATCTCCTTTTTTAAGCCCTCCATACTTTCTGTTGATGGAAACCCTAATGGCGGCGTGCGCGACGGTATGCGCGTAGCGTTCCCGCCAAAGAGAGTTAGCCTGCCGTGTGATTTATATGCCGTGATTTGAACTTTATGTTTTGTGCTGTGTTTTGCCGTCATGTAATATTTTGTTCAGCTGATGATGTGATTTGAACACGATCCAGGAAAGGGTATCAAGCAAAGCAAGTTCGATATAGATTGCAAACCCTGCGATCTTATATGCTTTGTTAGTGGCTTTGTTAAATAGGTTTTATAATACTATAGGTTAATCGAGGGGTAAACCGCTGGTGTATTTTGGTGTACAAGATGTTGGCATTTTTGGCATTTTCGTGGTATTATTGGTATTAGTACTAAATTATTTGGCATTACTTTGGCATTAGTTTACAGAAATTCATCAGCGGTTTATCCCTCGAGGTTAATTCAGCATATTATATGTTTTATATTATCAAATTTAATTTAGCATTTAACTGTAAGCATTTGAAAAGTGTACAATAGTTTATACTTTTCAAATATTCCGTTTTAAAAAATAAATTTTCATTATATTTTTTGCAGTTTAGATTTCGTAATATTTTTAAAAATACATAAAATTTTATATTCACATTTAAACTACCCGCCTTTTTTGTGGTAGGTAATGCAGATACCTATTTTACCGATTACGTCGGTCATATTTCCATTAGTTCAGTTAGGGCTCAAGGGTGCGCTACAATCGATCCTCGTTAAACGTGTTGCCTACTTTTGACTATGGAAATGACAACTCTTTTATTTTATATTTCTCTATGATCTTGGACATGTTTTGTGCCACATAAAAAAATCACCCATAAGGTTACGCATCTTCTTATTTCTTCAATGTCTTGGCTTTTTCAAGAAATAGATTTAGATTTTCAAGAAAAGAAGTTGCTAAATTTCCTTACCAATTGCTGCGGTAACTTCCATATCCATAGAGTCCTATCTAAACATCCAATCGCTAATAACGAACAATCCAAACTAAACGAACAGCACGTAACTATAGAGTCGTGGTCAAGGACGTGTAAGCATTGACCTCCATACACAGACCATAATCTAGCCTGTCTATCAGTCGCAGTCGAGCAAACTACTTCACCAACAGTCGGTGAAAATCTGACAGATATTACATTCCCCCCATGTCCTTGCAACAATCTCCAAAGTTTAACATCAATTGTTTCAAAGTTTAGTTCATTATCAACTGCCTGAAAAAATAATTTAGTAGTCAATTTAGTGCCATACATATAACACCATAATGTTTAGTTACCGTTTCTACACTAATTTTCCATAATTTTACCATACTATCGTTACCACAAGTTGATAATAAATACAACTGTCCTTCATAAGCAACGTTAGGAACCGGTTCTAAATTTTCTGAAAAGTCACAACACTGGATCCCACCGTCGTGCGCATCCTCCTTAACATATATACATTTATAATTTTCAACGAGCCACATTCTAAAATCGGAATTACATGATGCGGTTACGATCATTTTGTTATCTGGTGAGATGCAGGCAGAAGTTATGGTATCTAGGTGGCCTTCTAAAACGCTAAAATTAAAACAGCAGATTAGAAAGATATTAAATTAAATTGAATAGTTATTACGAGACTCTATTCATCGTTTCCACGTCCCAAATAACAGCTTTCTCGTCGTCTCCACCGGTAACTATAAATTTTCCGTTTGGCGAAAATCTGCACACTTTAATGGATAAACTGTTTTTGGGTATAGATGAGAGTTTTTCACCAACCTATAAAACAAGTACTCACTACTATAATAAATTAAGACTTGCAGGATATTTTATAACAAATTTTGTAAACGAAGTATTTATAGTTTAGAAGTGTTGTTGTTTTAAGTTGGGTGAAAGACTACTAAAGACCTTAAACTGTTGTGGCTCAAAAACAGAAAAATTTGTATTCACCTAAGACAAGGTGAAGTAAAGTGAGTATTTTCCACTGACCAAGTACATATTACTTACGAGATGTAAGTACCTGAGGAGAGTTACCTGATCTACACCAAACAACGTACACTTGGTTCTTATGGTTTGGTGTTATCCGAGGATGATTATTTTACAAAAAAGAATTACTATTGTCAGAATACATATTAGAATTAAATTATAAAATTTAATGAAAAAATGTATCCAATCGTGTACGTTACTGTTTTAACCATTACCAAGATGGCAACAAAAAAAAACAGGAAAACAAGGAAATAATTTTTTACATTAATATTTTTTTAGAATTTAGAATGAGTGGAAGGGGGTTAATTGCCGCATCCTTAAAGATCTATTGTGTCCTCCTTGTTGAGTTGTGACTCATCATACAGTCTATAACTCATCATACATGGGGATCTTTCTGTTGTAGGGGGACAGGATATTCCCCATCCTCCGAGGAGTGGACGTCTACCTCCTACGAGTGTATACACCCTTTCACGGTTGGGATTTAGCCCTCCGCGTCTTTCACAGTCAAGGAGCTTGTCTCCGGCTAAGGTACCCTTGAGGTGGAAGCTGGAGGATCAGTCTACATTTTCTCCACCTCCTTAACTTGGTCTCTCCTTAGACCTGATACCGGATCTATAATAGAGTATATATCTCTTTTTCTCTATTGTCTCTTTGGGTTTGAGGTCAACTCCTATTGTGAGGACCTGACCATGGCCCTCCTCCCTCGAGTTGATGACTCGCCAACTCGATGTCCTTACATTGGAGTTTTGGCAAAGCTGGTGACACACCGCAATGGTTAGTCGGTCCACTTATACAGAGCCCCACATGTAAGGGAGACGGGAATACAATAGGTTGCCTCCTGGTGCCTCATGGTTGAAACCAGTAGAGGCTAGTCTTCTATCTAGCCACGCATATCTTTGACCTGGTCCCGCCATCGTAGGATTTATTTTTGGTGAGGTTGTCTCACCTTGGTCTGGGCGGTTAAGCCATGCCCGCCCCCTCCCCTCCACACATCGTTATACGTCTTGGTGCAATTCCTTGGCCACGACACTACAGCCCTTGTATAAACAAGGCTACAGCCAAGGAGAAGACAGTGAGATGCTCCTTAGACCCAACCATAGTGCCAGAGGGGATTCTCCCTATCACTTGACCAGGAGCTTCCCCACCAACGACAAGGTCTCGCATCTCCTAGAGAATGTTTGTATAATATATATATATGTAATCAATTTATATTCTGTTAATATAAGTATATAAAATCTGTACAATCAAAGTTACCTCATAATATTGTCGTACACTTTCTTTCAAAAACAAAATTAAATATATTGTAGATGTCATTACAGCAAGTACTAACAATGATAAATCCATTGTGTACCCTCCTTCTAATGAAACTATAGTTTATCTAACGAGCGAATATATGACAGTAAAAGTTCCGGTCTGTCATGTTAATGAAAAAGTAAACTTTTTTTCTGACCCTTATGACTATGTGAATGACATTTGATAAGAAAAATGTATATATTTGTTTAATCCAGGGATTGAGCAATCCCCCGGTCTTAACACATGATACTGGAAAGGTTCTTGAATCAGAATGTCAACAGTAATCTAGATTGAAGGAGTGTCTAAGAATACAGATAGATTTCGAATTTACTGACACTTTACAGACTAGACTTACTTCAGGATCCCAGATAAAAGTACATCCATCCAATGAAGAAGACGCCAATCTACTTCCATCTTTAGAAAATTCAACGTAATTTATAGCATATGTATGTCCCTCTAGGGGAGAATTGGATACTTCTTCTATATTGTTATTTTCCTCTGTTACGCGAAACAATCTAACGAATTTATCCCTAAAACAAGCAGTGTTCAGTAACAATCTACTTTTTTAATTAGATGGACTTTCTAACCCGGATCCGGTAGCTAATAAATTAGTACCATGGAAACAGCAACTGTTAACACCGCCCTCAAAAATGTCATCGATTTTTTCCAATAGTACTGGATCGTTGTTATCCAGATTTGAACTTTGGCTCATTTGTACTTCAAAAACTCCACCGTTTGGGCTAGATATCGGGGCGAAAAGTTCGGTGTCCAGATCAATATTTCCAGTCAAGTCCCACACAATGAGTACTTTGTCGTTGGAACCTGTGGAACCTTAAAATGTCAGTTTTCTTTACTATTAATTATTCAGAGATACTAAGATTGTCCACATATCATGCTAAGTTCAGAAGAAAAAACAGTCGTGCAGCCCATGCGATTTTTGATCTATTAATTAATCTATTGATAAAATTTTAATGTTCAAATTTCATATACCGATTTGGTCATTTTAGAAGAACTGGTCTGGATTTTAAAGTGTAAGACAGAGAATAATATAAATGACCGGTTGACAGACAGAGAGACAAAATCAAAAGCGGCATACAGTGTTGCCGGTTTTTACGTTTGTAGGAGAATTTGTGTAGAAAAAAAACTATTTTAAAAACTTTCATGTATACTACTCAAATGAAGATAATATATCTAAGTAAAATCTTTAGTAAATCTATCTAATCTGTGGTAAAATGAAGTACCTAATAATTATGAAAAATAAGGTTCCAACCCAAAGACATCCAAATAAAGGGAGACAAAACAATTTACATTTTATCGCGATCACGAACCGTGTTCCGCAAAAATCGATGATGACAGATTTATGCGGTATGTGATAGAATACGGTTTGAGTACCAAATGTTATTATTGTTATTAATGTTTTTTGGGTACCTATAGAAACGTTAAACTAAATATAATTTTTATTGTTGTCGATCCAATAATATATAATGTGTTCTTTTTTTTATAAATTGGATTAGGATCGAAAGAAATCAACAGAAGTCCTTTGTTTTAAATTTGTCGACGTTTCGCAAAATTTATTTGCATCTTCAGGACACTACAAAGTTAAGAGAGCAAAAAATACAATCAAATAAAAGTTTTTTCAAAAATTTAACAAACAACCCAAAACACATATCAGTGGAATTCCACACATATACAATTGGTAAAACTACCCTAATGTTAACAATTAAATAAAATATATGTATATCTTACTCACATTTAAATCTGGACTTTCTTAGTCATATCCATTAATACACGGATGGTATAGAGGGGAGTGGTATATATCCCTTTTTTCTTTTTAAAACACATAACACACTTACATAAAAAAAAAACATATAACACAATTATGTATAGAGAAATATCACGAAATTTTTTTCGTTTCACAGACAAGCAGTGCAGATGTACCTACGTTGACCGTATACAGAGAGAAAGTGATAAAATACTAATATAATTTTTACCTGGAGATAAAGAACAGTTGAAAAAAAAGAAACATATAAAAATATTATTTGGATTTAAACCATTATTTTGAAGTTTATTATTTAATTTTTGAAAGAATATTAAAATATGCTGTACTCAGGTTTTCTACGTCTGTTCTTTTATTAACGCAATTTTTGTTTTTTTGGATTTCTATCATCTCTGCAAATAATCTTTTCTTATAATTAGATTGTGTTTGTAAAATGGTGGTATTGTCAAAATCGAAGTTATGGCCTGTCTCTATTTTGTGTTCTACTAATGCGGTAGGATTAGATTTCAAAAGAAAGTTCCTTTGATCATTTTTATGTTCATTCAATCTTTGTTTTAAATATCTACCGGTCTGCCCAACATAGCTTTTAGGACATTGAGTACAAGGAATGTTATATATTATGCCGGATTTCAGTTCTTTTTTATTCTTTGATTTTGTTTTTGAAAAGAACCGTCTCTTTGAAAAGAACCGTCTAGAACAAATTAAAAACACATTTAAGGGTCATACTACAAAAAAACAGGAAAAAATAAAAATTACAACAAGGAGTCATAACACCATAAAGAGACGGTTCTTTTCAAAAACAAAATCAAAGAATAAAAAAGAACTGAAATCCGGCATAATATATAACATTCCTTGTACTCAATGTCCTAAAAGCTATGTTGGGCAGACCGGTAGATATTTAAAACAAAGATTGAATGAACATAAAAATGATCAAAGGAACTTTCTTTTGAAATCTAATCCTACCGCATTAGTAGAACACAAAATAGAGACAGGCCATAACTTCGATTTTGACAATACCACTATTTTACAAACACAATCTAATTATAAGAAAAGATTATTTGCAGAGATGATAGAAATCCAAAAAAACAAAAATTGCGTTAATAAAAGAACAGACGTAGAAAACCTGAGTACAGCATATTTTAATATTCTTTCAAAAATTAAATAATATAACTTCAAAATAATGGTTTAAATCCAAATAATATTTTTATATGTTTCTTTTTTCAACTGTTCTTTATCTCCAGGTAAAAATTATATTAGTATTTTATCAACTAGAATTAGTTGCTCTCTGTATACGGTCAACGTAGGTACATCTGCACTGCTTGTCTGTGAAAGGAAAAGATTTTCGTGATATTTCTCTATACATAATTGTGTTATATGTTTTTTTATTGTAAGTGTGTTATGTGTTTTAAAAGGAAAAAAGGGATATATACCACTCCCCTCTATACCATCCGTGTATTAATGGATATGACTAAGAAAGTCCAGATTTAAATGTGAGTAACATATACATATATTTTATTTAATTGTTAACATTAGGGTAGTTTTACCAATTGTATATGTGTGGAATTCCACTGATATATGTTTTGGGTTGTTTGTTAAATTTTTGAAAAAACTTTTATTTGATTGTATTTTTTGCTCTCTTAACTTTGTAGTGTCCTGAAGATGCAAATAAATTTTGCGAAATGTCGACAAATTTAAAACAAAGGACTTCTGTTGATTTCTTTCGATCCTAATCCAATTTATAAAAAAAGAACACGTTAAACTAAATATTTGTATAGGTATATAACTTTAATTAATATACATAGATTTTGCCAGGATTATACCTTTGAAATTATTTTTAGTTTTCTAATTAAATTATATTAGAGAAATTACAATGACAACTAGCGGCATCGCTGTGGATTTATCTTTACTACGAAATTGTCGAAATCTGTAGGAATTACGCTGACATTTGGCGTTTTCATTTGTTTTCATTCAACTTATATTTGACAACGCGCAGTTGTGAGTTTTCTGGGGTAGTTGAAAGTTTTTGTAGCTTTTGAACAACTTTCTTATAATTATTAGTGTTTATTGCAAAGAAAACTATTTAAAGTAGTTTTTAAATATCTACGATGGTTCGCCAATGCATAGTTTATAAAAAGATGGACTATTCTAAGCCGGAATTGATATTTCGACGGTAAGTGTCATTACGTTTTTTTTTACCTTTAGCCCCTTTAGCCATGCTTACAGTAGCGTATTTAGATAATTTTAGCTATAAGTAGATTATTACAAAAATACGTATATTTTCTTATTTGTTGGCATTTTCGACTGTGAAATTAGAGTTACCCTCAGTTAAACGTCAGGCAAACCTAGTTATAATTGGTCTGAGGCAATCCCAATCAATTTTTGATAAAATTCATCAATTTTTGATAAAATAACATCACGCCACCGTCACGCCACTGATAGAGCCAAATGACAGAAATATAGATTAAACTCAACCGTGTTGTCATATTTATGTAGGTACCCATCTCTTTTTAACTCTCATAAAAGTGTGAAACCATGTATGGTTCAAAAAAATTGACAGTCTATTCTATCTACCCATTTAGATGTCTTTGTTCTAACCCTAGATGCAACATTTTCCATAAACGCCTAATTAGGCGTTAAAAAGGCTTAATAGAATTCTGCGGTTTGAACTTTTGATGCAAAATCCGGCAATACCGCATAGAAGAACTGCATCAACCCAACTTTTATCTCTTTTTAATAAATTTGATTTTCCATTAAGCTGCCTACACCACTGTATTACACGTTAAAATCCAGACCACACTTCTAAAATGACCAAATCGGTATAGATATTTTATATGGTCTATCAGATTTAACGCATATGAGGTATTCGACCTTTCTAACAAAGCTTTTGAAGTTTAATAAATAAAACTTTCTTGAGCTATAATTAAGTACTGTTACTTCTTTCTCTGTCTAATATTACAACAATCTATAGTACCGTATGATCGAATAAAAACGGCGTCAGCGATGGCTATGAAATGAAGATCGCTGTCATTTTATATGTAAAATTATATGGGAAATGTCAGCGATTGTCATTTCCCAGCCAACTGGACGCCATTTTTTTTTTTCGATCATACGGTATAATTTAAGTCCTGGCATAATGGCTAGATTTCAACACGCATACACATTGTATAAAATCAATTACAAAATAAACAAGAAATAATAAAAAATTAACATAGAAGAGCATAACTTGCGTATTTGAAACTAGCAAAAATCCAAATTTGTCAAGAAAAATATCAAATATGACTAACTAAACAGAGGTTGTTGTTATATTGCTTCCGTCCTTAATCCAGATATTCATATCATCTTATATTTGACGAGTTGTATCTTTTTATTCTTAATCTAAGGTTGTATCCAACGGATTTCACACCTGACAAACACTCAATGCTTATTATAAGAAAAATCGTTAAAATTTGTTAACGCTTACAAGTACTTGTACCTAGTAATTGGTTAGGTGTTAGGTATTAATGTTGTCACGACCAGAAGTAATTTAAAAGTTAAAAAAGGTCTCTAGTCTCTGTATATAGTTTTTTTTTATAGTTTTTCAATTTGAGTAGTAAATTCTTAGTGGAAAATTCAGTGAAACATCTAAGAAAACAGTGAATAACACACATGCAATAGTGAAAGTTGGTTAACAATATATAGCTAAAATCAATAATTTTACTCAATGACAACATATTAGAGGAGGATTATTATTTAATGAGTGGTTTGAATTTTATTATCTGCTAAAAGAATGTTTATAATAAATAAAATATTTTAATTAAGTAATACGTTTTATAAGACACGACTGCTTAATATAATCGGAAAATAAAATAAAATGTTATTTGTATGTTATCATTTTTAACCTCTCTTATACAGATTGTTAACTGGACAGTTACTTATAGGGGAACAGAATGGCAACACTGCCTATTGAGAACGCATGCACTTATATGGTTTTCTGCCGACACGTCCCGTCAGAACGGGCCGAGGTTGTCATATTTCAACCATAAAGCTCTTGCCGTGAGTAATAAAACAAATTAACAACCTGTATACATTATACAACTAGCTCTGCAGTGTGATTCTGTAAGCTACATAGCAAGAAATTGCTTGCCTAGCTTATGATATTTGAAGCCGATTGATAAGTCACTAGAAAGAAAATATGTTTACAGAATCGCACTGCTGCTCACTTTATTTGCGTGGTCTGTACTTTAATGCATACGACAGAGATAAATATAAATAAAAAGCCGTATACAGTGTTGCCAGTTCGTGATCTAAGCATTCAATAATGCTCGTTTCTGTTAGACAGTTTTTTAAGTATGTATTACGGCTGTAGTAAAATGAGTAACTAATTGTGAAAAATAAAGTTCCAACACTAGATAAAATATTTTTTGTAACACCGACTTGTGCTGTTTGAAATTTTGATGCAAAATCCGGCAATACCGCATAGAAGAAATGTATTAACCTAACTTTTATCTCTTTTTAATAAATTTTATTTTTCATTTAAGCTGTCTACATCACTGTCTTACACGTTAAAATCCAGACTACGCAGTTTCGAAGACCAGATCGGTATACCAAAATTGTGTAAAAACGGTTCATTAAAATTTAACACAATGCTTAGTTTTAAATACCTGAAACTACAAGCGAGTTGTCCTTAGAGAATGCAACACTGTTGACATATCTCTGATGACCATAAAGTGTTACGAAACAAGTGCCATTAGTATCCCACACCTTGACTGACTTATCTAAACTAGAAGATACCAAATATTCGCCAACATTGCTATACCTTACGCAGGTGACCGAGGAGTTGTGTCCGTCCAATATTTTGTCTTGTTGAAACGATACTTCGTTGTGAGTGTGATTTTTATTTTTAACTAGGGCTTTTGAAGTGATCCTCCAGATTTTAATTTCGTTGTTACATCCGCCAGAGGCCATGGTATAATGTCGAATGAGAGGATTACTTTCTGAAAGAAAATATAATCAATTTGTATAATTAAGACGTACAGGCCTACAGGGTGGTCCAAACTGTCAAAAGGAGCCACATAATAATGAAGTTTCCTGTTGAGATCTTTCATCAGATTTATTCTACCGCGTCACCTGATCGTTTAGTTCACAGCTCATCGAATCTTAGATCTAGAAACCCATACCTCTACACTACTCGTGAAGTAAGCCGAAGTAGGTTAAAGTTGAATAGTAAAGAGTAGAGATGGGATCACTCGAGTGAAAAATACTCGGTCGCTTGAGTATTCAAATCATCGGTATGTTTCAAGGATTTTTGTCCATCAAAGTTTTCTCGAATTTTAACCTACACCATTTAAAAATAATTTCCACTCAATATAAAAATAAATTACAACCCTCTTAAGGCAGCTGGCAACAGGCTCCATTAAAAAATAAAGAAGAACCCGTGCCAAGAAATATCGTCTAGGGCTTGGCCTCGCCAAAATTATTATCTATTGTCATTGCCGTCTTTGACACCGTTTGTTTTTCGATCGTATGGTATACTTACCATCTACTTCGATATGTCTTGATATGTCGATAGAAAAGACTCCCATATCGTGTATATTGTCCATCCTAACAATAGGCGTGCAAACATTATCAGTAGTTGTATCTATTAGATTTTGAAGGTACCATACTTTTACGACTTCTAAACTACATGCTGTAACAAGAAACTGGCAGTCTGGGGTAAATGCTAGACCTTGAGTAGTGCCTTCGTGTTCAAAAAGGGTTCTAAAAATATTAGAGGTTATACTAATACAACTAAGTGAAAAGAGTTTACAATAATGTTGCAAACAAGAGACCAACAGAGATATGGAACTATTCTTTGAACTTTGCTGTAGGCTGTAGGTAAAAATACTCTAAAAAAATGACTCGACGTGTATGAGATTTTTCCTAATAATATTTCTAGATCTGAATTATTTTGCCTTTACGTTTATTCACTGGCAAATTACTTAAATTTCAAAAGTAGCAAAAATAACAACAAAAATTTTTTCATTAACTATTCATTATCGTCATGAATAAGTAGGAGAAAATTCAGGTAATTGCTCCTAAGATTGAAATAAGAAGTTTTTCTTATCTTTTTCTTGATTTATCTCGTACAAAACTGATTATATTTTCTTACTAATATGGTTATATAGAGTAATCCAAAAGCACATTATTATCAGCTTGTTTTAAAAACGGCTCGTTCTATAAAATGTAAATAATAATAATAATTGATTTTATTTCTACTTTGTGTAGAAAAAATGTATAGAAACAAAAAGTATCATAATTTTACTGATCCTTATTCAATAGAAAAAAATATTTCAAAATTTGTGGTAGGATTTAAAGATATACGCGTTAAGATATCGCGAGTAGCTGTTTGCACCACTCTGAATAAAATCCCCAATAAAGCATCCAACTTCAAAAATTTGATTTAATTAGTATCATCAGCACATCACATTTCAATTTTCTAGAGCAAACCATTTTTCAAAAAGTCGATAATATAGTTACTTTATAATATGCTGTTCTATTATAAAGTTTCTAAACTATAAATAATACACTGATTATCTTTTATATTTTAAAATATAATGGACATATATAAAAAGATAAAGGATAAAAAATATATAAGCGATACCAATTAAACTTTTAATTACGTAATCGAAGACGCGAGTTTTAAATTAATTGTTGCCAACCAAAGACATATTCCGCGCCGGTCTAACTAACTGGAGTTTAAGTTCCCCACTGGGGATTCAGAGGTGGTAGCTCTACTGTAAAAAATGTCAAATTGCCACATTTATTTTGTATTACGACATTTTGGTTTAAATTGGAATTGTGTTGTAATACTTTAAGCTTAAATTTTTTTCCTAGCAGATCCTGCAGTCGAACATTGTTCTTGTGTACAAAACAGCTTAATAGCCGTTGCAAAAAACTGATCGCAACCTTATTAGCATATTTTGAACGAGAAAGCGGTAGTAATGGCCCTTTATGTTACTTTAGTGCTGTTTAGGAGGTGAGTTTTGTTGATGTAAATAATAATTGTTTATATATTTATAATTAATTTATTTTTGTTTCCAAAAATATTTTGGTTAAAAGGAAATACGTAAAAGTTGGCAAAACTGTGTCGGTCAAGCTTATAATAACGTGAATAAAAGTTTATTTGGTATGATCTATAGTATATACAATAATATACAGGTTGTTAACTCGACAGTTACTTATAGGGGAACAGAACGGCAACACTGCCTATTGAGAATGCATGCATTATTGAGTTTTCTGCCGACTCGTTCCATCGCGTCGTCTATCGACGAGCGGGCCAAGGTTGCCATATTTCAACCATAAAGCTCTTGCCGCGAGTAATAAACAAATTAACAACCTGTATATTGCAAATAGAAGTAGAGTAACTGTTTAGAGTTAACGCCCAGTATATGACATAAACAATTCTACTTAAAAACTCGATTTGATTAGTGCCATGCAAAATCAAATTTTAATTTTCTAATGAAATATGTCGATAGTACAATATTATATATATATATATATATATATATATATATATATATATATATATATATATATATATATATATATATATATATATATATATATATATATATATATATATATATATATATATATATATATATATATATATATATATATATATATAAATATTGGTCCATCGTATATAACCAACTAATTTTGTAGGGAAACATCACATTAAAAACATTATAGGAAAACCTCACATATTTTTTTTTACTTATTTATTTACAGCTTGTACATTAGAGAAAACTGGTTAACTGTGTTTTTTGTAAACTGTTACTCTACATTGTTTTATACCTATATACTATTAAAACTTGAGAAACTCTAATGCGGATAATTTAGATTCACCCAATGCACGTTCACTTACCTAACTAATATTCTGTGCACCAAATCCCAGATACAAACTGCTCCATTATCTCCTGCTGTTACCAGCAAAGTGCTATCAGGTGAAAAACTATACAGTAAAAACATCATTAGATTGGTAATCTGTTGGTTACTAATTTGAGACTCTAACTTGGTTTTTAAAATACAATAGTACACTTTGGTTTTTAAAAAACATTATCTTTATTATTAAATTTACACAATTACCATATTTCGAATTATGAATTATATCACTCTTTGGTTATCAAATATACCGGGTGCGCCTCTAAAGTGGCTCACCCCTATAACTTTTTTATTTTTTCAGATAAAAAAACGAGATTTGGATAAGTTAGGATAGGCAATAAATTAAGATTTTTTTAAGAGTTTTTGGTCACTTCCTTTTTCACCGGAAATGACTACAACTTTTAAATTTTAAATGGCACCCTCGGTATTTTTTACTTTATTTGATAGAAAATTACATTCTGAATAGAATGACATATCATATGTCAACTTTTGACATTCTTGCTTAATAAAAAATAGTCTTAAAATCCAATCTAGAGTGCCATGACTATGTTAAAAACACTAATTCTTAATCAAGGAGGCTTGAAAAAATAGATTTGATCGTCTGATGTTTTTAATGTCTTGTCCTGGCCAGTTAGAAAATGCTCAAATCGTATTTTTAATCATATCTCAATTTTTTCAAATGGAACGATGGATGGTGGCTCATTAGCATATTTGGAAAAAGCATTTTTTTAGGAATAATTTGATACCACACACTTGGTATTTCAAGTCAAATTTTTGTTACGAACTGCAAGTTATAATTCCGAAAAAATCATATGCGAAAATGTCAAAAGTTGACATATGATATGTCATTCTATTCAGAGTATTATTTGCTATCGAATAAAGTAAAAAAAAACACCGAGGGTGCCATTTAAAAATCAAAGGTTGTAGTCATTTCCGGTGAAACAGGAAGTGACCGAAAACAATTGAATACGTCAATCAATTTATGTCTTATTACTACTACTACTACTACTACTGCCATTACTCGCTGACGAGTATTTGACACGCATCGAAAGATGGTTACGCAAGGCGTTTCCTGTCATGAGCTTTTCTGTGACTGAAAAGCCCGATACGTGATGTTATCTCTCTTCCACACTCCGGACATTCAAAAATCTCATTACTTTGTTGCCTCTTTACTTTTTGGTTGTCATTATTAACTGAATTTACAATTCTCCTCCATTGCGTTCTATTGTGCGCTGCTTCCTCCCACTGATGCTACATTTATCCCCTTTAAGTTTTCATGAACAACATCCTTGTATCTTTTGAGTTGTCCACCCGGCCTCCTCTTACCGTCTACAAGCTCACCGTAAAGAGAGATTTTGGTATGCGGTTTTCTTGCATTCTGCATACGTGACCAGCCCATCTTAAGCGGGATTTTGTAACCATGACTTCAATACTCTCGCAGTTAGCTTTTTCAAGGACCGATACGTTTGAGACATGATGGAACCACCGGATTCTTAAGAGTTGTCTAAGGTGTCTCTGTTGCAACTTGTTTAATGCGCTCGTGTGCAGGCGGTACGGCGCGGCAGCCAGGTTTCGTTTCCATATAACATGGTGGGGATTATTACTGCTCGATACACTGCAAGTTTCGTTCAATACTGCTGATACACTGCAATAATCTGCTCAAGTCATGATTGTAGAAAACCCTGTTTTTAATTTTCAGAATGCTCTTGAGGCGCTGCTGATTCTGTGCTGAATTTCAGAGTCGATATTTGCCTTTTCCGAAATCAAACTTCCGAGGTAATTAAATTCCGATACATATTCCAATAGTTCTTCTCCGATTTTTATAGCGCTGTTATGATTTTCCGGAGGAGAGCACATGATTTTTGTTTTATCGATGTTCAGTTTAAGGCCCAAAGTCTCGTATGCCCAGGTATATGTGTTCAGCATTTCCTGTAACTGCTGTAACGTATTTGCAACTAGAGCGCAGTCATCGGCGAATTGGAGTTCTGTGATGAATTTTATACGTTTTTTTGCCCTGAGTCTTTTTATGTTGAACACCCATTCCTCTGTCTTGCAGTTTGCTGTCCACTATAATAGAGAGTGTTGCCATGAATATGTTGAATAGGAGAGGAGCTAGGACACATCCCTGCCTAACTCCTGTATTTGTCAGGAAGGGATCGCTCAGTGATCCATGATGTGACACTCTCGACTTGTTGTTATGGAGGTTTTTACACACACTAAGAAATTTGTTGGGCACTCCGAACTTTTGCATAATTGCCCAAAGTACACCTCTGTTTACAGAGTCGAAGGCTTTCGTTAGGTCGATGAATGCAACATAAAGTTTACTCTGCTGTTCCTTTACTTTTTCCTGTAGTTGGCGGACGGAGAATATGGAATCAACGATACCGCGGTTGGTGCGAAAGCCCGTTTGCGATTCTGGGAGGATTTTTTCTATATGTGGGTGAAGGCGGTTTGACATAATTTTTGCGAGAACTTTACCTCCGATAACCAGTAGTGAAATTCCTCGATAATTTCCGCAATCTGATGCACTTCCTTTGTTCTTAAATATATACTTTAATATATTTACTACTTACTGAATATTTTCTGACATAAATTGTGAGAATTACCACCACACATGTTCCCTATTTTCGTATAAAATCAAGCATCTTTAAATATATTTTGGAGATCTACAAAGTGATAGAAATAAAAGTTACAACGTGATGCCTAGTACCATTTTAGATGCAAAATGCAGCACTGATTTCTACAATTGTAAGGTATATCACAATTTATTTTTTCCACGCATTTGCGTAGAAATCTGCAAGCTTATCTATATTCGCACATCTTAAGGCCCCCATACACTGCGGTTATTTTACACGGTTTTAACTGAACGGGTTGGAGAGTTCAGTTAAAAAATGTCAGTGTATATGTGTAGTTCAAAAATGTAACTTCGGTTCGCTATAATCGGTAGTTCGCCAGTGGCGTTCCACGGGGGATGGTGGTCTTCATGTAATACGATATTATTAATTTATTGTGTCAGAAACGACTCCGGAGTATGTACTTCGAGTAAAATTTTGTGTCTAGTATCTCCCCCTTCCCTGGAATCCTGGATCCGCCCCTGTAGTTCGTTAATGATTACCGATCGGTAAACACTCGAAGTTCGCTAACTACCACATGTGCGGCCTCAGCATTATATTATGTAACAAATCGGATTCTGAGCTCCAATAATTTTACTGCTGGTAAATATACAAAAATATATATACACGCAGTAGATGAGACGCGCAAACACTCGAAGCGAAGATGACTAGCTGGTACTTAATAAGCTGTGATAATACTAAGTTTTTGATAGCAAGCCAAGTTTATTTAAAAATGAAAAATAAGAGTATCAAGTATATAAAAATAAAGAAGTAAATATTTAATGTGTGACAGTAAAATACGATAAAAATTTCCAAAGAAACATTCAAATCCCATAAGAATTCTTGAAAATATAAATATCCAATTTTTTATTGGTTTTATTAATTATATAATAAAAGTTTACAACAATCGCTCAATAATCAATAAAATACTGACCTGCACACTCTTATGGGGTCCCCGTTAACCTGGGTCATGGTGTATAATTTTGTCAGTGAATGTAGATTCCATAACAAGGCAGTACCGTCTACGGAGGATGACGCCATCATCGAACCTTGAGGTGAAATTTTGACACAGGTGACTTGATATTTGTGACCTCGCAGAGGTGAATTTTGCCGTTCTACATAACCAGAACCTTTTATCCAGTCCCATACTCTAATGGTTTTATCACTAAAAAAAATTGTATAAAAATATTAAAAAAATACTAATTTCCAAAGATGTATAATTAAGTTTCTGCTCTGCCTGCAAATCAATTTTTTGACATAGCATTGATAATATTTCAAAAGCTGTTAAACAAAAATGGGTAAAATACGAAAATTGATAACCACTTGATGGGAATGATAATCAAATATGCCAATATTCGCGAATATGTTTTGATATTTTGATATTCGTATGCGCTGTTGCAAAATTGATGCGAATATCAGCGTTCGAAAAAAAAAATAAAAATGTAAATAATATTGGGTAAATTAAACAAAGATGTATAATTTTTAAGTTAATTCTAGTCCTGCAATTATATCAATAGCAATGAAGGGTCCAGAAGAAAAACTTGATAAGCGACTAAATCTTAATTTTAGAATTTTACAATATTATAGAAGGTTCTACCTGGTCCTTACATCAGGTATAAACTCTGCAGGGCAATAATTTGTTAAATCCTATGATATATGCCTATATGCCTAGTAAAAATATAAAATTCTTCACCAACCATCCAATGCTCTTCTGTAAAGTTAGTAAAATGGCGCTTATCATGTTTTTCCCTGGACTCTTCAATTATATTAATTGTAATAACATTCACTTTAATATGTGGTATTGGTTCGGTATTACAATTAGCCAACAATAGATAGAAATTGAAATTAGTATTCAAAAAATATGTATATTCTTTTAACCTTACATCAATATTACATATTTATTTTGAAATGAAAATTGAAAGTAATTATTTTGTTTATGAAATTAAAAAAAAATAATAACTAAAAAAATTTTCTCTATTACAGCGCTTTCAGATGGAGCGGAGCGTCCGCGCGTACCGTCCGCGACTCCGAACAAGATTATATGAACAATTTCACATGGGTCGCGTATGCTCCGTCCAGATGATTTCGTCCGACGGTTATCTTGAAAAAACACGCGGAGCATCCGCGCGGACGCTCCATTCCATCTGAAAGCGCTGTTAAACACGGTTGATAAAAAAACATACCGGGTGCCTTTCAAAAGTGGCTAACCCCTATAACTTTTTAATTTTTTTTAGATAAAAAAAGGAGATTTGATGTGTTGGTATATTACAAAAATTAGGATTGCTTAATGTATTCAATTCTTTTCGGCCACTTCCTGTTTCACCGGAAACGACTACAACTTTTGATTTTCAAATGACACCCTCGGTATTTTTATTTTACTTTATTCGATAGAAAATGATATTCTGAATAGAATGAAATATCATATGTCAACTTTTGACATTTTCAAATTATATTTTAAATTTTTAATCTGAGCGCTTATTAGGATTGATTGATGTATTCAATTGTTTTCGGCCACTTCCTGTTTCACAGGAATTGCCTACAACATTTTTTTTTACTTTATTCGATAGAAAATGACACCCTGAATCCAATGACATATCATATGTCAACTTTTGACATTTTCGCTTAATTGTATTTTAAATTTCAATCTAGAGTGCCATGGCTGTGTTAAAAATACTAGTTTTTTTTTAATCAAGGAGCCTTGAAAAAATTGATTTGATTGTCTAATGTTTTTCGTGTCTTGTCTTGCCCGGTTAAAAGATGCCCAAATCGTATTTTTAATCATATCTCAATTTTTTCAAATGGAAAGAGGATGGCTCATTAGCATATTTGCAAAAACCATTTTTTATGAATAATTTGGTAGCACAAATTTTGACATTTCGAGTCAAATTGTCGTTATGAATCGCATGTTGCAATTTCAAGTAAACCAAACTAACCAAACCAAACCCAAACCGTATTCGAAAATGTAAAAAGTTGATATATGATCAATATCATTCTATTCAGAGTGTCATGTTCTATCGAATAAAGTAACAAAATACCAAAGGTGCCAAAATCAAAAGTTGAAGTCATTTTCGGTCAAACATAGGAAGTGACCGAATACAATTGAATACGTCAATCAATCCTAATTTATGTCATACTAACATACCAAATCTCGTTCTGTAATCTAAAAAAAAAATAAAAAAGTTATAAGGGTGAGTCATTTTTGAGACGCACCCGGTATACATTCAACGTATAATAATTAAATAGGTTTGAATAATAATTAAATTTTTGTCAATCAACAGTATGTTCACGGATTGTCTTTACAAGAGGAAAAACTTTTTTATTATTGAATTTTTGGTAAAAATGCATTCTTCATAAAAATTGTTGCGGTTAATTCCGTTTATATTTTTACAAATTTTCATACCGTAGAGAAAATTAAAAAAAAAACATGCAAATATAGTTGCCCTAAAAATCAAAACGCGTTTCTATGGTAATATAATTTCCTTTTAATTCTCTTAGATTGTTATTGATAGAATTTTAATTAACGTCGCCGTCGTAAAAACTCTTAACAAATGGGTTGTATGAAAAACCATGTATAATATATCAATGTATACAGTGTCTGTAAAAAGTTTGCAACCAAATTATAGTTTTGCATAAACCAAGTATGATGGCGGCAATTAAAAAAAAAAGTTTATACGTATACACAAAAAAATGCTTCTTAGTACATGGCAATATTTGTATTTTTTTAGATTTATAAAAACTTACCTGGAACCAGTGACTAGCGTAAAGTTAGGTGCAAAATCGCAGGAATTTATATCGCTAAAATGTCCTTTTAGAGTCTGCAATATATTGGCGTCTCTTCCAGTAAAACCATTTAAAATTGACATTGTCCCTAAAAAAAGAACGAAAACTCAAACTTCAGACTGCATAAATTTATGTGTGTATGTTTTGAGCTCAATAAAAAGTAAAACAACGCACGATACCTCATCTTGATATTGTAATACGGACTATAAATCTAGTAAGATATAAACGTTGAATATGACACAAACGTTAATATACAAAGTGTAAATATTATTATAATGGCATGAATGGCGTATATTTTTCATGCGAGGTCTACAAACTTGATGTTTATCGATGCACTAGAAAAATGGAGATATAGATATATTAAAAATAATCATCTATAAAAAAGGCATATTTTTTTTTCGAAATATAACCGTCTCTCAGACGGCCTCTACCAGTGGCGGATACAGGGGGAGTGCCCATGGGGCCCGGGCCCCCCCTAAAGTCTGTGAATTGTGTAAAACATTAGGCTTTTGGGTTAAAAATGGCGTCCTAAAAAGCATAATCTACATTGCTTCTCATTTTGGACTCCCCCTAAAATAAATTCCTGTATCCGCCCCTGGCCTCTACAATATTCGCGAAATGCCTCGCGAAATAAGTCCGATGTAGGTCAAAGTCGAATAGTAGATGGTTAATCCCTATTTTCTCATTTCACTTTGTCTCGTCATGGCTTATTTTCATTTCGTAAAACCCCTTGAAACTACTCTTGAAATTGTGGAGAAGGACGAGTTCTTTTGGGGACTTTCGGTTGTCTCCTGTTATCTCGTTCAATTTCGTGTTGTCTCTACTATCAGCTAAAATTACATATACTATCGTATTTAATTTTTTTGAAAATACGCGCTATGTTAAATTGTAAGAAAGCGCCCCCTAGCCCCTAGCGTCTACGTTCAAAACCTTATTATTATTATTTTTATGGTATAGTATTGAGTAAGAAACGCTCTTTTAAACAAGCCCTCGTTTGTTGGATTCTGATCATCTAGTCTGGAGTTATTAACATTTAAATAAAGATAGATCTAACCTTCCCCCACCACTTTATTTTAGCAGATAGAGGAAAATGGTTCTAACAAAAAAACTCCAAAATTTACTGAAGATTATGAAGCTATTATTTATAGTACCCAGTATCTAGGGAAAATTATGTAAAAATTCTATTTTCTTATTTTCCACAGCTGTTGCGCCCTCTAGCGGCCGTTTTCGCAATTCCTTTGCAGCAATTTCTCATAGCCCCTTTAGTTATAAATATTTTTTTCCGTAAGCCCTACGGCTAATACTTTCCGAGATACAGCCGAGAGATATTCTTAGTGTGAAACCCTGTACAGGGTGGGTCTAATTCGACGCTTTTAAATGGAAACACCCTTTTCTATAGGAGATAGACGAAAACTAATATCGGTGTCTGGAGCTCAATTTTCATCAAAAACATGATGGTGAAAACCGCACATCAATATCTGTTACCGTTTCAGAGTTACGGGGAGTTTTTCAAAAATGTGCATTTTTTACAAATCGCTGTAACTTTTTTGCTATGGAAAATTTTGTATTTCTATGAAAACATTTCTAAAGCACCTTTTTACGTAGAATTTAATGGTTTAAGTATATTTTGTTTAAAATTAATAATTTAAGAGTTATCAACAGAAAAATTGATTTTTTATTTGTGACACCCTCTATATTTTTAATTAACTGAAAAGAATTTAAAATTACCTTTCCAAAAATATAGCACACTTGATATTTTGTTATAATCCCCTTCGAAATATAGAATATTTAAAAGTTCGCCCTTTTTAACTATTAGCCAGGCTATTAGGCTTTGGACCCCTTATTGATGATATGCCCTTAATGGAACTCGAAAACATATTTTTCCAGCAAGACGACGCACCGCCTCAGAATGCTGAAGTTATCAGCAAATTTTTGTAGCCAATTTCAAGAATAATTGAATAACTAACCAAGATCCCAGCCGTTGGCCGTCGAGGCCGCCTGACTTACGGCCGTATTCATAGTCGAGCGCCAGCCGCCCGCCGAAAAGAAGCGCCCGCCGAAGATTTCTTCGGCGAGCGCTTCGATATCGGGAGAGAAAAAAAGCTCTTTCATAGTCAGCCGCCAGCGCACAAAGGAGTATTTTTTAGATCTAGCTAGCGAAAAGTGATTTCCGAAAATCGCGCGTAGATAAAAAGATACGGTTCTCAAGCAATGCCAGAGAGACCCCCCGCTCCGAACCCAGTGTTTATGGTGCCTCACTCCACCCTAAAATCGAATGCATCAATCGGTTTTCGGACGTTAAACAGCCTTAATTGTTTCGAACTGTTTTCTGTGTGAAAAACGTGACTTTTAGAAGTGTTGTATATTTTTGGTGTATTCTCAAGACTAAAATCTCATGGATTCTGAAATGGCAGGTAATTTTACCTTCATTTCCATATTAGCTGTGATATTAGTGTTTTTATTTATTATCGGTTTCTTATGCGTTTATTCCTTTATATTAAAAAATCCTGTACTTTTGTCTGTGTTATGAAAAGATATTATAACTGAAAGTGTTTTGTTGTACTTCAGGGTTCGTCCCGGTAATGATTTTTGTAGAGATGATAAATTAACACTATTCCCTTCCTAAAAATCATATATTCAAGGTCCACTATGCTCCACCTATTAATTAATTAAATATTTAAAGCGAAAAGTTTTGCGAAATGTAAAAAAAATAATAATCTCCTGCTGATCTGGTGATACTTTTTATGGTCTGTTGCATTCAAGTTATTAGTAATTTTGCATTTTCCTTTATTTTAGGACCATCTGGCATTAGGGCAATGACTCGTAGAGAAATATTTGACTTGATGAGTGCACAAAATCGCCTCGATATTAACGAGAAGTTAGAATTTGTCGAAAATCATTTTGCAACATTGGAGCCTTATAGCGACGAACAAATTAAGGAAATAAAGCATAAATTTTCATATGTAAAGTCCGAAATAAAGCGTCACTGGATTGCAGCAAAACAACGACTACACCTATTCGGGAAAAATAATCAGACATGGCTAAGGGGAGTGTTTGAGCTGCCAAAGTTACAGACAAAGCCAGGACGACCGAAAAAGTTATTTGAAGAGGCTAGCGAACGAACGAAAAGACGCAAGACTGAAGAACTTCGATTGTCTGATAGTCCTAGTAAAATTATTTATGCATTTATCTTAGTACCTACCAAAATTATATTCTGTAAAGTAATAATATCGCACATTTTTTTTAATATACGTAGATTTAACCAAAATATAGTATTTTGAAACGATTTTCAGTGTTAAATAATTTTGGCCAGGTAGATCCAGCAAATACTCCTCTGTGCAGCGAACCGCTGGCTGGCGAAAATGACGGCGCGTCGCCGACAAAATTTCACTTCGGGTGGAGGTTTTTAACAACAGGGAACATTTGTTCTTCCTTTTTCTACACAAAATCGGTTAGACAAACTTTAACATTCTCTAAATATTTAAATATTAATAATTTAAATATTTTATTGATATTGGATAATTTAGATATTTTATTGTGTCCATTATTTTGTTATAATTGGTTTTAAAGTAATGAATAATATCTTTGTAATCTTTCACTTATAGTAAAAAGATTTACACATTTAAAATTTTTTATATCCATATTTTTTTGGCTAGGTATATTTTTGGGTCATAATAAAAAGTGTATTCAGTTAATAAATTTATATAATAGGTAATTCCGTAGGTCTGTTCGGTTATTTGAAAGTTTTATGGATTCGTCTTTATTATATTTATAAATTTTGATAACTGATGTTTTGTGAATTTGTATATTTTTTCCAGTTTGTGTAAATTACAAAGAGAATTAATGTAATAAACGTAAAAACAATAGGAAAAATAAAAAAAAATATAAACATAACAAAAACAAAACAATAAAACATTTAAATGGTCAAATAGACGAACGGAGTTCATATGCCTGAAATGTAATGAATAATGTCCTCAAACATATGAATGTCATCGTTCTCGTCGATTTCTGCATTTAATCGTCACAATATTATAAATATCCATAATCAATTCAGTTTGCTTGGTGCTTCTTTCAATTAGAGAAATAAACCAGACTAAACTGGCGGGCCGCCCGGAGATGGTAAGGACATGCTCCAGTCGCCGGCCGAAAATCACCGGATGGGATTTAAACTGCGCAAGTGTTCTTCGCCTGGAGATCGACTATGAAACGGAAAAAAAGTGCTTATCCAACCGCCCGCCGGCGAGAGAACGGTTACTCTATATGACGGATGTGCGCACGCGTTACTCGGAGAGCGCTCGACTTTGAAATAAGAATGAAGAATTTCGGGAAAGCTCCCGCCAGCGGGCGGCTGGCGGCCGACTATGAATACGACTGTTAGTGCCCATGGATCTAATCCTATGGATATATTTGCGGAAGAATAAAGGTTCCTTATTCTTCGGTATAATCTAGACAAGAATTAGAAATACTTAGCAATTGTGAGAGCTGTCACTCCCACTGAGTTAATGAATTCCGCGAGAAATGTTCAAAAACGGCCCCGTCTGTCCATAACAGAAGACGATCGATATGTCGAACACCTGTAGCAAAATCTCATGTCTTGGTTTGCTATTTATTTTTATTGTTATTAGATATAGTTTAAATGTGTTGATGTTGGTTAAATATATTTTATTTTGTTATAAAATTCTTCATCTCTCATAGCAAATATTATTTTCGTTATAATTGATTCTCACAGCTGGAATTTTTGTACACTACAGCCGGTGTCGTTCAAAGCCTACTTATTTAAAGCGAGCGAATTTTTATATACTCTATATCTCGAAGAGGAATCGAGCAAAATATCAAGTGTATTGTTACGTTTTTCGTCGGTTCCGTGTGGATAGAAAGTGACAATTTATTTAAACACTATTTATTTAACACTAATTAACAAAAACAATAACGATGAAAGACTTATAGAACTATTTACAAACGATTTATAACTAAGAATTTATTTTGAATTTTTGCGCGTCAACTGCACTTGTCTATTTATAACTGCCCCCTGTAGGCCACAGCCACCGGCTTTTATACCGACAGGTAAAGAACTCTAGAATAGTCCATAGATCGTTAGGTGCATAGAGAAGGTTTCGATTGTTCTCGTATGTACTACTCCATTCCAGTAGAACTCGATACTTCTCGAATCTTCGAATGAATCATTACGGTGTCTATGCGATGTTAAGGTCATCCGAGGGCGGGCCATATTGTTAGGTTAGGTCGAGTCCACACCGGTCCGCAACACTGCCCCCTTCTTAGGTACATGCTCGTCCCGAGATGTACACGGTGAATGAAGGTATTTGCAAAGCTGGCCCCTGGTACATTGCGAAGTCTGGTAGAAATAGCAGTCTACAGTTTTCTCTCCCGATCTCAGCTTTGGGTTGTAGCAGCAAACGAGGATCTCGATTCCCGTAAATCTGAACAAGACTTCAATCATGTTCCGGATTGTACGCCAACTCAAACCATCGAGTCCACACGCCAGCTTCGGAATGGCTAATCGTGCAATGTTGTTGTTTAGCAGGGCTTCTCTCAGTTCAATCAGGGTCTTCCATAGATTGAGATAAGTCGGCTTACTCGGGGACCATTCCTTGGTGACCAGGTAGAAGATGTGCCTTGCTTGACCATGTGCATTGTCGGTTAGCCTCAAGACGCTTCCAACCTCTGGATCCTGTCGGCGTAGTTCTCCGACACGCCCAAACTTCTCATTGAACGTCGCAGCGATTCCTCTGGACATCCGCAAATCTCGAGCCACACAATGAGCGAGCGAATAATCAGGAGGCACGGAAAAGAGGTCTCGTTGATCTTCTTTGGTTACACCATAGCGAGCCTTCTCACTGCTGTTGTATCGGGCCATGAAATCGTCAAAGGACATCTCCGAATCAGGGGGATCAAAGCTGCAGGTTCTCACGGTCCCAGCACGATCTTCTATTTCGCCTTGGTAGGGGCTCAAACGGTTGAAATGGACTACCCTCGGTTTTCCTTTTGGCAATTTTCTGATACGGTATACGACGTCATTAATTCTATCCATGACTTCGTATGGCCCTTCCCACGAGGATTGTAGCTTCGGAGATAACCCACGACGTCTCTGCGGGTTATATAGCCACACCAACTTCCCTGGTTGGTATCCTCCATGCTCAGCTTGAATGTCGTAGTGTTCCTTCATTCGGTCACTAGCACTTTGAATATTTAGGCGGACTCTCTGATGAATGTCGTCCATCCTTTGACGTAGTGTGTGGACATAATCTTCTCCGGCGACTTCTTCTCCCGGTCGGCAACCAAATTTCAGATCACAGGGTAGGCGCACTTCCCGTCCCATAACGATGCTGGCTGGAGTTTGCCCTGTAGATTCTTGGACGGATGAACGGTAGGCCAACAGGAACAGGTGAAGAAATTTGTCCCAGTCTCTTTGGTGGTCAGAGACTACTTTGGCCAGATAACGGTTGATAGTTCTGTTCATGCGTTCAACCATCCCATCGGATTGTGGATGTAGAGCAGTCGTCCTGGTCTTGCGGATGTTCAGGACTTCACAGACGCCTTGGAACAGATTGGACTCAAAGTTTCTTCCCTGATCTGAATGAAGCTCCATGGGAACACCAAACCTGCAGATCCATTCTTTAACAAGGGCATCAGCAATCGTGGACGCTTCTTGATTTGGCAACGCGTAGGCCTCGACCCATTTGCTGAAGTAATCCATTACTACCACAATGTATTTGTTGCCATCGTTCGTCTCCGGGAAAGGACCAGCCACGTCGATCGCTATTCGTTCGAAGGGACTACCAACATTGTACTGGCGCATAGGGGCTTTACCACGCTTTTGTGGCCCATTAATGGCTGCGCAAATGTCACATTTCTTACACCAGGCCCTCACATCTTCTTTGCAGTTCACCCAGTAGAACCGTTCACGCAGCTTGCCAAGTGTCTTGGTAACACCAAGATGTCCACCGCTGGTTCCATTGTGAACTTCCTCCAAGACTTCTGGGACCCTCTTCTTTGGAATGACGATCTGCCTTCTCTCTTCTTGTCCCTCCGGTCTCTCGATCACACGGCGAAGTAGTCCGTTATCTATTACCAAGGAATTCCACTGAGCCCAGTACGACTTTACGTTCGGCGAATATCTGCAAACTTCCTGCCACGTTGGTCTCTGGTCCGCGTTTTTCCAGTTAATCACCAAGCCCAACTCTGGATCACTGATTTGGTCATTTGCAAGATCTTCGGTTTGCCAACTATCACCAACCACAGTCGTCCTTAAGACTTTCACTTCTTTCTCTTCTTTGCAACGATTTCCCATCTGTCCGCAATTCCAACAGCGAATCGGTCCCCCCTTCTTGCTCATATACTGATCCAGTACTTTCCGCACAATCCTTTCCACTTTGGAATCGTCGGAACTCTCCTCAACAGCCCGTACAAATCCTAGAGACCTAGAGCATTCTTTCGCGGCCTCAAATTCCAGGGCACGTGCTAGGGCATCTCCCAAATGCGTTGGATGAGCTAAAAGAAGTGTTTGCCTTGTCTCGTTGTCACGTAAACCATCAATAAAATCCTGTACTGTTAAGCGCTCCATAACATTTTCGGGCATAGCGGGGTACGCAAGGCGAACGAGGCGGGCTACGTCGGCTTCAAACTCCTGCAGAGACTCATTTGACTTTTGAATGCGATTTTTTAGCTGGGAATGATAGACATGTTCCAAATGAGCTTGACCGTACCTCATTTCTAAATGTCGTACCAATTGCTGATAATCTCCTTGTTCCGATGGTGACAGTGTCTGCAGGATATCAGTCGCATCTCCTCGCAGTGCGACAGTCAAAGCGGTAGCCTTTTCAGCGATTGTCCATCCGTTCGCTCTCGCAGCGGCCTCAAACTGGCAAAAATAATTGGCCCAAGCGGTTTTTCTGTCAAACTGTGGAGGTTTCATAACTGATTTTGAGGTATACCTATTTTCGACTAGTTTCGGTCCCTCCGATGTTTCTTGACATTTTGGTGAATTTGACTTCGTTATTTCTTCCCGTAAAATTGCGATTTTTCTGTTTACATCATCTTCAATTTGTGTTATTTTGTCTTGTAGTTCCGTAGAATTCTCTATAATTTCTGTTATCTTTTCTTCTAAATTAATTATTTTATTATTAAAGCTGGCCTGTATGTCTTTAGAATTTTCTGATCTTATCTTCTAAAATATTAATTTTATCACTGATTTTCTCTTCTAAATTAACTTCCAAGTCAATTATTTTACTATTCAAATTGTCTTCTAATTTTTGTAAGGACGAGTCAAGGTCACCTTCCAACTCAAAGCAAAATGTGTCAGGATCCTCACCTTCCTCAATCAAAACGTCTCTCAGTCTGGCTTGCAAAATGCTTTTCTTTCCATCTGTCTCGCATTCCCTCTCTTCCAGTATGCATTTTAATTCCGACACTTTCAGGTCTTTCAATAATTTTTTCGAAGCCATCGAAGCTCTAGTCTATCACACACGCCACACTTGACACCAATTGTTACGTTTTTCGTCGGTTCCGTGTGGATAGAAAGTCACAATTTATTTAAACACTATTTATTTAACACTAATTAACAAAAACAATAACGATGAAAGACTTATAGAACTATTTACAAACGATTTATAACTAAGAATTTATTTTGAATTTTTGCGCGTCAACTGCACTTGTCTATTTATAACTGCCCCCTGTAGGCCACAGCCGCCGGCTTTTATACCGACAGGTAAAGAACTCTAGAATAGTCCATAGATCGTTAGGTGCATAGAGAAGGTTTCGATTGTTCTCGTATATACTACTCCATTCCAGTAGAACTCGATACTTCTCGAATCTTCGAATGAATCATTAAGGTGTCTATGCGATGTTAAGGTCATCCCAGGGCGGGCCATATTGTTAGGTTAGGTCGAGTCCATACCGGTCCGCAACAGTAGGTATTATATTTTTGGAAAGGTAATTTTAAATTATTTTCAATAAATTAAAAATATATATAAGAAATCAAATTTTCGTTTGATAATTCTTAAATTATTAATTTTAAAAAAATTATACTTAAACCATTACTACGTAAAAAAGGTGCTTAGGAAATTTTTTCATAAAAATACAAAATTTTCCATAGCAAAAAAGTTACAGCGATTTGTTAAAAATGCATATTTTTGAAAAACACCCCGTAACTCCGAAACGGTAACAGATATCGATATGCGGTTTTCACCATCATGTTTTTGATAAAAATTGAGCTCCAGACACCGATATTAGTTTTTGTCTATTTCCTATAGAAAAGGGTGTTTCCATTTAAAAGCGTCGAATTTGACCAACCCTGTACAAGTACAGAGTCGTCAGAGTCCGCCCTAATGCATATCTCACTCACAATTATTTGAAAAAAAATATACATATTATAAAAATATACCTAAAAATTGTAAAAAAAAATAATTCAAATAAGATTACAGATAAGGCATAAATCCGTCATTCATATTAAAAAAATTATATTTAAAAAAATAAATAAAAAATTACAAATTTGCGAATATACAGTATGTCCCCGGATCGTCTTTACAAGAAGGAAAACTTTTTTATAATTGACATTTTGAGAAAAATGCAATCTTGATAAAAAAATTGTTTGTTCTAAAATGGTTAATCCCGTTTACAGTTTTCCAATATTCCATACCGTTTTAGAGAAAATTAATAAAATATGGCAATATTGTTAAATTTTTTGCGATAACAGTCCTAAAAATCAAAAGGCGTGTTTCTATGGTAATATAATTTCGATTCCATTCTTTGATAGAGTAAATCACATTTCCCCAATAACTATTATCACCCTTTCCGTAACATTGAACTAAACAAATGTTTCTTTAACATATTAAAAAAGCAAAAAATTTGACGTTAGTTAACATTCCAGCAATAGCAATCTATCAAAGAATGATAACGAAATTATATTACCATAGAAACTCGACTTGATTTTTAAGACTTAAAAAAAATCAACTATATTTTCATGTTTTTTTTTAATTTTCTCTAAAACGGTATGGAAATTTTGAAAAGTCTAAACAGGATTAACCATTTTAGAACAATAACATTTTTTGATGAAGCCACTTTTCTCAAAATGCCAATATTAAAAAAGTTTTTCCTCTTGTATAGCCAATCCTGGGACATACTGTATAGTAAATATAAAAAATTGTACATATACTAAACTTTAAAATTAAACCGATAAAGAACTCACCTGGTCATTCGATGGAAAACGGAAGTTGCTGACTGCTGACCAACGGGTGTCTAATATTTCCGCTGTTCACAGACTGTGTCAACAAGTAGCAAGCTGGACTTTCTGACCTAGAGTAAAATAATTTATTAAACGTCATGATCGCTATGGAAACTCATGAAAACCATTATTTTTTTCAGTGGCGTGTTCAGCCGTAACAAACGGATAATGATATTTATTCATTATGATGGATAAAAAAAACAAAAAACCGCAAATAGGTATTTTTTAGATAATTAATCTTTACTTATTCATATTCCAACATTAGCGTGGGTGCTTATATTATTATACTAGAAAAATACATATTTACACTGGTTTCTTTATTTCTAATTAAAAAATTGCCATTAAAACAAATTTATAATTTGACATTAATATTTTACCTTAAGTGCAATCTTCACAAATGTGTAATAATTAATAAAAATTATACTAGGATAGAAAAAAAGGCCTCAGAGTTGGGTTGGAAACGAAGATCGTTATCATTTTAAACTAAATGTAAAACTACGAAGTACAATAACTGTATAGTGAATGACATCGATCGTCATTTCCATAATCCAACTTGTAGCCGTTTTTTAATTCACGAAATTTGACTGTTAAAAAAGCTGAAAGATTTATTGCCGTACCTATAGTCGGTACTTGAGCCGACCTCAGGCTTGAGTACGGTCTTAATGAAAAATGCGTACTATAGAGGAGACTTGAACAAAAAAGCGGCCAACTGCGTACCTATAGTCCGATCTCAGACTTGAGTCGAACTTAGCCAAGCCATACTCAAGACTCGAGATTCCGTCTCTACGCATGCGCAGCTTGTCGCTTTCTTGATCAAATCTCCTCTATAATACGCATTTTTCATCTAAGACAGTGCTCAAGCCTGAGGTCAGCTCAAGTACCGAGGCTTGACCAAGAAAGCGGCAAACTGCCCATGCGTAGAGACGGAATCTCGAGCCTTGAGTATGGCTTGGCTAAGTTCGACTCAAGTCTGAGATTGAGATCGGACTATAGGTACGGCAATAAGTCATTTTACTGACTTAACTTGCAGAGAATCATGATTTAAGTCAAAGATATAGACTTAAGTCATAAAAAGGACTTAAATAACGTTATATTGATTTAAGTGTTTACAAAAACGACTTGACTTGAAATAAACTGATTTAGGTCAAAGGCTTAAGTTTGCCGTACCTATAGTCCGATCTCAATCTCAGACTTGAGTCGAACTTAGCCAAGCCATACTCAAGGCTCGAGATTCTGTCTCTACGCATGCGCAATTTGCCGCTTTCTTGATTAAGTCTCCTCTATAGTACGCATTTTTCATTTAAGACCGTGCTCAAGCCTGAGGTCGGCTCAAGTACCGACTATAGGTACAATAAATTTAAACTTTATGTTGAAATTGACTTATTAATTATTTAAATCATTTTAATTTTAGAAATGACTTGAGACTTAAGAATTAAGTCTTTTTGAAACTGACTAGTTGCAGCTCTGCTAGTTACTAGTAATATAAATTTACTTTTTTATAAATATTCATACTCATACCATAGCACAAAGATACAGCTCAATCCCCGGGGCTACCCCTGACTAAATATAAAATATATAAAAACCTTTTACAATCGATAGACAGTTGAAAGTGACGTGGTCTTAACAAACAAAGGAAATATTTAACAAGTTTATTATTTCCTCTGGTATTGCTATTGAACCTAAAATCTATAAAGCAATTCGAATACTACATTTTCTCTATCGAGTTACGGTAATTACAGTAGAAGAAATCACGGTATTATTTAAAATCAAACGTATTAAATAATAACACATATCCAAAAGTTAAAATAAATTATTAAACATTAACCGTCTTTTTGTTGCCAAGGCTAATCTGACCGGTGCGTACTTTGTTCACTCAGAGTCTGAACTGAGGTACTCAGCCATACGATAACCTGTCTAAATCGAGTTTTACTCACGAGGGATCAGATCTCATACTATCTCATCCGGGCCCTAAGCAGTGTGAATAACCACTGCATCTCAGTCAGTGATGGGCGGTGGGTAAATATCCAATGGGAATAATAGAATATCCAAAGAAATTTAGGTATATACCTGGTATATGCCCAGAAGGTGTTAAGCATACAGGGTGGTGACAATTTCATTGTCATCAACATTGACATCTCAGAAAGTACGCGAGATACGAAATCGGTTAATGGGACAAAAGTTGCGTAATTAGAAGTTTGACAAACACCTATGAAGAAAACCCCTGTATCTTGATTAGTTTCGGATTTATGTCAAAAAAATGAAAATAATGCCTTTATTTTAAATGAGAATATCTTCAGAACTATTGTATCTATTGCAACGTAAGTTGGTAGTTTTATATTTTTAACCTCGGCCAATTAAATGCCGTTTTCAGAAAATTTCTAAGCCTTCTAGATTTCGCACAACAGTCAAGTTATTTTTTTCTTATGGCCGCCATTTTGAATTTTTATACTATTAGATAGAGCGGAAAAAAGTCTATACGGTGGTATCTAATTTTTATTCATTATTATGTAAATTTACTAAAAAAATTGATTTTTTAAAAATTCGCCTAAGATCAAGTCTGCCTTGGAAATCCAATTGACACTTTATATGTCAGCAAGTTATTTTTTGTTTATTCTATTGTATTCTATTGTATATATAAGTGTCAAATCTGAACGCACAAAAATTGTATAGCAGAGGCCAAAATACAGGTCAATACAGAACCTAAAATTTTATTGCCGAGAATGCCAGCCCAGATGCTCAAAGAATATCTTATTTGTGGTCTGGTTTCTCATATAAATGAGAATTTTCTTTTCCATAATAATGTGATTTTTTTCTGTTAAATGTACCAGAATTTGTAAATAAAGATTCATCCGTCACTAATATTTTTGTAGAAAAAAGGCGGCTCTCTTGAACACTTTCCCGAAACTATTTGCAAAATTATAATCTTCTCTCGTGATCACCAGCATGTAAAAATGTAAACTTGGTACAAATTTAAATTAAAAGTTGCGATATTTATGTTTTTTGATCACTTACGCAATACTTGTGACCTAATTTACGGCTAGAAGTTTCCTGATTTATTTCAATCTAAACTGGTACATTAATATCATAAGCTTTTTTAAAATATCTCTCTTTAAAACCTCTTGTTTTTTAAAGCTACCAGCAACTGCTAAATTTCTCGAAATCCTTGCGAAAATAGTACCACGAGGCTGTGTCCTTTCAGGATACAATGTCACAACAATGTTCTATAACTTGCGCATGCCATATCGAAATTTCTATTATTTTTTAAGTAAACATCACTTTACACTATCTACTATAATTTTTTGTGTCCAGATTTGATACTTAATAGAGTAAACCAAAATTAACTTGCTGTCATATAAAGCGTCAATTGGATTTCCAAGGCAGATTTGATATTTTGAGCGAATTTTTAAAAAATCTAATTTTTTTGGTGAATTTACAAAATAATGAATAAAAATTAGATACCACCGTATAGATTATTTTTTGCTCTATCTGATAGTATAAAAATTCAAAATGGCGGCCATAAGAAAACAAAAACTTAACTGCTGTTGTGCGAAATCTAGAAGGCTTAGAAATTTTCTGAAAACGGCATTTAATTGGCCGGAGTCAAAAATGTCAAACTACCAACTTACGTTGCAATAGATAAAATAGTTCTGAAGATATTCTCATTTAAAATAAACGCATTACTTTCATTTTTTTTACATAAATCCGAAGCTAATCAAGATACCGGGGTTTTGTTCATAGGTGTTTGCCAAACTTCTAATTACGCAACTTTTGTCCCATTTAACCGAATTAGTATCTCTTGTAGTTTCTGAGATGCCAATGTTGGGCATCGAAATTGTCACCACCCTATATACCCATTGAGAGTATATTTCGTAGAAAAAAACACCTTTATAAAATTCGACTAAGATCAAGACTTGGTCTTGGTCTTGCGCAAAACGTTTGCAAATCTTGCCTTTTTTAATAGATTTTTACTAGGTGTACTTTCTACATAATATAAAATAAATAGTATTTTTTGTAATTTAATAATTTGTTTTAATAATTAAATTTAGCTTTGAAAACCGTTCTTGATAATCTAGAGATGCCTGGTCACTGTACAATGTTTTAGAATCTACTTGATTACGGTTATAAATATCAGAAAAGTATTTTTATATACCGGGTGGATCTCAAAAGTGGATTATTCCTATATAACTTTTTATTTTTTCAGATAAAAAAAACGAGATATGGTATGTTAGTATATGACATACGAGTAAATTAGGATTGATTGAGGTATTCAGTTCTTTTCGGCCACTTTTGCACCAGAAATGACTACAACTTTTGATTTTCAAATAGTACCCTCGGTATTTTTCTACTTTATTCGATAGAAAATGACATTCTGAATAGAATGATATATCATATGTCAACTTTTTACATTTTCGCTTAAAACAAAATTGTATTTTAAATTTCAATCTAAAATGCCATGGCTGTGTTAAAACACTAATTTTTAATCAAAGAGCCTTGGAAAAATAGATTTGATCATCTAACGTTTTTAGTGTCTTGTCCTGGCCGGTTAAAAAATGCCCAATGCAAATCGTATTTTTAATCATATCTCAATTTTTTGAAATGGAAAGAAGGTGGCTTATTAGCATATTTGGAAAAAGCATTTTTTATGAATAATTTGGTACCACACGCTTGGTACTTCGAGCCAAATTGTCGTTACGAATCGCATGTGCAATGTCAAATAAACCATATTAAAAAATTTCAAAAGTTGACATATCTATCGAATAATGTAACAAAATACCGAAGGTACCATTTAAATATCAAAAGTTTTAATCATTTCCGGTGAAAGGGGAAGTGACCGAAAACAATTGAATAGGTCAATCAATCCTAATTTATGTTATATACTAACATACCAAGTTTCGTTTTTTTATCTGAAAAAATAAAATTTGGCGCCGGGAGAAAGCCAGAGAAAATATGTTAATAAAAAGTTGGTAGGCAGTTCTTTTAGTTTCAAAGTAAAGGAATTTTTCCAATTTTTTTTATCTCAAAAACTGCGACTTTGACTGATTTTGATGTTACTACAAATTTTGTTGCAAATATTATTCCTAATCTTAAATTGAAACCGCGTTTCGCTAGCTACTGTAATTTTGGAGTGATTTTTTAAAATTTTTAACCCCCTCTCATACCCCCTTACCAACCCCCCACCCCCACCAAAAACTAATGGCCAGATTCTCGGGTTCCACAATATTTTTGCGACAAATTTAGTTAAAATCGGTTTAGTGGTTTTTGAGTTATCGTGTTATAGACAGACGAACAGACAGACACCATCTTAATAGCCTACCATACCTGTCGGTATGGTCGGCTAAAAAAGTTATAGGGGTGAGTCACTTTTGAGACGCATCCGGTATATAAGTATTTGGTATATTACAAAATTAAAACAATGAAAATTCGACATAATTATAGTTACATTTCAAATTAAGCATTGCCTAACACTTGCAAACAAATATTTTTTATGTCTAGAAACAAAAAAAATCTCGATAGAGCTTTTAATTAAAAACCTAAATTGGAAACTGTACACACCATTTCCGAGAAGAGCTTTCAAATTTGAGCTGCTACAAAATATTCGACAAAATGAGAACTCCTGCATAAAATACGATTATATTTTTAAAATTGGTTACAACACTTTGATTTAATTGATGTAAATTGTATTATCCTTGAAGATATATCTATACTAATATATAAAATCCTTAAGTGACTGATATACTGATCACGATCCTGCTCAAACAACTCAACGTAAGAAGCTCAATTTTGGCATACAGGTTGATTCTAGGGTGGAGAGGTTCGATAAGAAGGGATTTTTCGAAATTCCAGTTCCAAGAGGGTGAAACCACCCCTCAAATATTACAATATTTTTTATTTAAAAAACGGTCAAGTTTCCGAAAAAACACTAAAACCCGTATATTTTATTTTGATTTTTTACATATTTTAAGATTTTTTATAAATTTATACAGGGTGTTTCATAAAATATGACCATTGAGTAATCACGATCCTGCCTAAAGCGCTTGACATAAAAAGCTGATTTTTGAAAAAAAATTGACTTTAGGGTGTAGAGGTTCGATATGAAGGGATTTTTCGAAATTCGAATTCTAAGGGGGTGAAAGTATTTCTCAAATATTAAAATATTTTTTATTTAAAAACCGGTTAGTTTTTCGAAAAAACTCTTAAACACGTATATTTTATTTTGTTGTTTTACATATTTTAAGATTTTTTATAAATTTATACAGGGTGTTTCATAAAATATGACCATTGAGTAATCACGATTCTGCTTAAACTGCTTGACGTTTAAAGCTGATTTTTGGCAAACGGATTGACTGTGGGGTGTAGAGGTTCGATAAGGAGGGGTTTCTCGAATCTCAAATTCCAAGAGGTTAAAAATGCCCCTCAAATATTACAATATTTGTTATTTAAAAAACGGTTAGTCTTTCGGGAAAACGCTTGGACAAGCATAATTTATTTGTTTTTTTTTGCATATTTTTTGAATTTTTTTAAAAAATCATACAGGGTGTTCCAAAAAGTTGGGTAATTTCTTAACCACGATTCTGCTTGTTCTGCTTAAACGTAAAAAGCTTATTTTTTGCAAACGGATTTTTCGAAAGTCAAATCCCAACGAGATGAAACTACCCCTCAAATATTACCAAGTTATATAATAATATCGCCATATTGTTTTTTCTCATGCTGACATAAATGTGAAAAAAATGTATCCAGTTTGTATGTTAATGGAAATTCTTGCTTTGTTTTATCATCACCATTACAAATGATTAATTCGACGCGAACGAAGTCGATGGTACACGCTAATATCAAATAAAATTCTAATGAAATATGAAATCTACAATAAATTATAGCATATCAACATATCTCTATATTTTTATTATACCATATCGGCAAGAGAATCTTGGGCCGGTTTAAGAGAGAATCACTATGGCGATTTTCGAAGTCGGAGAGAAAAAAATGACAAATGTTTATTATATGACTATTCAATCGTGCTCTTTATTCAAAATCTGAGCTAGATAGGTATAGGAAAGAATACCTAATATAGTTTGAAAGAACATTTAAACCTGCTTCGATTTATTTAATAAATACGGGGTGTGAAATTTTTATGTAAAATAAATCCTTAAAATAGATCAGGATTTTTTAATACCCCTGTATAAATTTAAGGAAGCAATAACACTTTTCAGTAAAGTTTATTTCTCTACCTTTAAACTCAGCACAAGAATTAATTCTGAAAAGTAATGTACAGGGTGTGATGATATTAAACATATTTAAACCTTATAATAAATGCCTTTTTTTGGGCCCAAGAATTCAAAAATGAAATAAAATACCGGGTGTTCCATAGGAAAAAATATAACATTGATATGGATCTTAGTTCTAAAACACTCTGTATATTTCAAAATAATATTAAATTTTGCACATTGCCTCCCCACATATACCAATACAAATTTTTGTTTCTACATCTTTCCGTTTATGTACAATCAACCGAGGCGAATGAGGTGCGCCACCCTGTATGTTTTTTAGCCTTTCTTAAAAAAATATTAATAACTGTCCTGAAATCAAAACTATCTATCTACTAACACCAGCAGGCATTTTCCACAGTAAATTTTTATCAAAGCCACTCAATGATTTTACCATTGAAAACGCCATTATATGAAATAATACTGCGTGTATCTGCTAACCTATTAAATATTTTGAAATACTTTAAATACAAAAAATGTAATATACAGGGTGTTAAATTAAAAAAATTAAAATTATTTCCATTAAAAAAAACAAAGAAAAAATATTTTATATTTTAGAAAGTTCGGTGTAGAATATTGAACATCCTGTATGATTTACGATTACCATACGTAAATACCTAATATAGTTTCTTTCAGAACAGTTCTTGTATTTTTATTCATTTTTTTAAGAAGGGTTGAAAAAGATATATACCTATTTGATTTATTTTTTAATATCTCTGAATCTATCGAAATATATTTACTCATATCTTAGGATTATGTAAAGTAATCTGAAAGGAAGCCAAAAATGCAATCATATACAGAGTGTTAAACCATTTAAAAAAAATAATCCCGATCCACTCACACTTTTTTGAGCCACCCTATAGAAGTTAAAATATTTTCCTGAAATACATCCTGGTACATACTTTAGGTTTGCACTTAAACAAAATTCTCCAGGTTTTTATTCTAGGAGATACAGATGCCCGACGTACTATCACGTACTATTGCCGGACCCTGTATAATGGTTTTAATTTCAACTCGATACCCCCACGTTTTTCCGAGATAGAGGGTCTTGACCATAGACTTAAAATAAAATATAGACTGAGCATCTCATTCATAAATAGCTGGAACATGCGGTCAGACACTGTCTTGTTATTGTTGTGTTATTGTTTTAGGTTATAACGAGTGCGACACGAGCGATAGATAGGTTGTCTCTGTCATAACGGTCGTTCCCTGACGACTCTGCCGAGAAACACAACACTGTCTTTCGTTTCTCAAGTACACCTGAACTCTCCGTATCATAGCCGGGTAATTTTTTATTTTAATGAAGCTATAATTAAATTAAAAATATATCGTATTTAAACTTTTTTATATTTTATTAAGATTTAGGACAGTTTTTTAAATAATAGTTTAGAAAAAACAATTTAGAGTCCAAAAGGATAAAAATAATAAAATACACGTTATAGAAGAAATTTTATAATCGAAATTAGGTAATTTTGAAATTAATAATAAATTATTAATTTTAGTCAAACATTTACAACCCCTAATATTAATCAAATCAGGATCTATTCCACAGATATAATAGAATCGGCGACAGGGAGAGAAAAAAAATATGATTGTTGTAATTTTTTTCTGGTTAAATGATGTCTTATTATGTAAATTAGGAAAACATAAATCTGTTCCATTAAAGCAAGGAAGGTGATAGGAAGTGGATAAAATAAAAACTACATTTATTTAACTCGGTACTGTCTTTATTATACCGGGTGCGTCTCAAAAGTGGCTCATCCCCATAATTTTTTATATTTTCAAATAAAAAACAAGATTTAGTATGTTAGTATATGAAATAAATTAGGATTGATTGACGCATTCAATTGTTTTGGGTCACTTCCTGTTTCACCGGAAATGACTATAACTTTTAATTTTTAAACGGCGCCCTCGGTATATTTCTACTTTATTCGATAGAAAATGACACTCTGAATAGAATGACATATCATATGTCAACTTTTGACATTTTCGCATATGGTTTAATTGTAATTGTAACACGCGGTTCATAACGACAATTTGACTCGAAATACCAAGTGTGTGGTATCAATATATTCATAAAATAATGCTTTTTCCAAATATGCTAATGAGTCACCCTTGTTCCATTTGAAAAAATTGACATATGTATGATTAAAAATACGATTTGTACATCTTTTAACCGGCCTAGACAAGACACGAAACCTATTAGACGATCAAAACTATTTTTCCAAGGCTCCTTAATTAAAACTTAGTGGATTGAAAAAAACTGGATTGAAATTTAAAATAGGATATGTTTTTAAGCGACAATGTCAAAAGTTGACATATGATATGTCATTCTATTCAGAGTGTCATTTTTTATCGAATAAAGTAGCAATATACCGAGGGTGCCTTTAAAAATCAAAAGATGTAATAATTTCGGTGAGACAGGAAGAGACCAAAAACAATTGAATACGTCAATAAATCCTAATTTATGTCATATACCTACTAACATACAAATCTGTTTTTTTTATCTGAAAAAATAAAAAAAGTTATAGGGTTGAGCCACTTTTGAGACGACCCGGTATATTAAAAAATATTGTTTCATAATGTAATATCATTTTAAAATTCTTGTATGTTATTTTAGATTCTGAAGATAATTTTAGAATAAACCGGAATATATTTTTAATAAAAACATTATTAATTATTAACAGGGTTATAATTATGATTTTGTTACAATGTAAGTAAGTAAATAATGTAATGTAAAAGAAAAAATTCAGATTTTACATTTTACTAAAATATTATCTAAATAAGCGCCTTTCTACAACAACGCCACTGACTGCCAATGGGTAAATTGAGAGTTGCCTACCGGTCAAAAGTCGTTTCAAGACTTAAATGGATTATTTAAGTCAAATTTCTTAAATTTGGCACTGGCGAACCATATTTTATAGTTTTTGAACAGAAAAAGTCAATAAAATAAACACTTAAGGACTACAAGCTAAGAAAATGCGTTAATACAGACGGGGAGATAGCGGCAACAAAGCTTTACCGCACACGTGCGACACGTACTACAAGGTAACAAATGAATGAATAGGCTCCCTCGCCTCTAATCGGTGTTGTCATATTGTAAAGAACTTATCCTTATTAAACAGTAACCGACTTATAATTTAGTAGTATAAGGACTATTTAATACATCTATGGAATATTAAAACCTACTTTATTAAACTGTAGTATTAATATCTCAATATATGTGTATAACAAGAAAAAAAATATTGATAATATTAAAGACGTGACAACATAGGCTGGATGAGGAAGGCTCGGTCGACTGTACCCAGAAGTAAACATGTGTACAAAAAAGGTTGTTTGTCCGCGTTGAGATGTAAATAGTGTAGTCTATATTTTATTTTAAGTCTATGGTCTTGACAGACAATAAAGTGATCATGTAAGGGTTCCATTTTTTCCTTTTAAGGTACTGAAGCCTAAACAAGACAACTTTCGGCATTTTCATTTATTTTTTTCATATTCAAAATGAAATATTGTACGTTCTTTTAGATTAATGGTTTGGTTGTAAATATAAAATAGTAACATTTTCAAAAATGTCATGTGATAGTTGCTGTTGCGTCAACTTTCAGAAATATTTTATAGACTTATAAAAATGGAATTATGTAAATGACAATACAAGAAAAACATTTTTTTTTTTCGAAAAATTATAACTATTTTATTTTGTTGATCTTCCGAAACATTGCAGCTTCGAAGAATCGGCACTGACCGCTGTAACTGATAATCAATGACCCCCTATATTTTATTGACGGTAAAATTATAAATGTAGAACAATATAATGTGGAAAGATAAATCGTTATTTTTCCCGAAAATAGCCATAGTTGTCAAGTAAATTACTTCCAACTTTTTCTATCCAACTAATAACAAAAACGATATCTAATGTATTTCTTCTACAATCAAATGACATTTTAATGTTATATTTTCACTAAGTTTTTTTCTGTTATACGCTGCATGATTAATGAAAGTCTATAATTTAATAAAGAAAATATATACCCGAGTATACAGGGTGCTACAAATTCGAGGTACGAACATTGGTATCTCGGAAACCATAATAGATACGAAGATGGTTAAATTGGGGCAAAGTTGTGCCTTTGGATTTTCGCCAACATGCCATCGATTGCTGAGTTAAGGCTGATTCTCACTATACCCTCCATATCAGCTCCCTTCCGTTTCCCTTCCGTTTACATAAAATATTATATAATGTAAATGAATAGGACAATGCACACTATCCGTTCCATTTCCCTTCCGTTCCATATCCGTTCCTTCCATACATTTTTTTGGCGGACGGATTGAAGCGTATCGGAAACAGCTTTGTCAAGGTCTTACATTACCAGCTCTGTTAAAATTTTACTTATAATTATTTATTCTCTCGCCTCTTAAAATCTGTTACCTTTTTCAAAAGATAGAAATTTTTAAAATAAAACTTTCGTAATGATATAAATTGTACAATCAAAAGTATGGAACTGATACTGAACGGAAGCTTACGTATAGCGTCAATACAATAAAAAATATGGAATGGATACGGAATGGATACGGAATGGATATGGAATGGATATGGAATGGATATGGAATGGATATGGAATGGATATGGAATGGATATGAAATGGATATGGAATGGATATGGAATGGATATGGAATGGATATGGAATGGATATGGAATGGATATGGAATGGATATGGAATGGATATGGAATGGATATGGAATGGATATGGAATGGATATGGAATGGATATGGAATGGATATGGAATGGATATGGAATGGATATGGAATGGATATGGAATGGATATGGAATGGATATGGAATGGATATGGAATGGATATGGAATGGATATGGAATGGATATGGAATGGATATGGAAATATGAATGGATATTATGGAATGGAATGGATATATGGAATGGATATGGAATGGATATGGAATGGATATGGAATGGATATGGAATGGATATGGAATGGATATGGAATGGATATGGAAATGGATATGGAATGGATATGGAATGGATATGGAATGGATATGGAATGGATATGGAATGGATATGGAATGGATATGGAATGGATATGGAATGGATATGGAATGGATATGGAATGGATATGGAATGGATATGGAATGGATATGGAATGGATATGGAATGGATATGGAATGGATATGGAATGGATATGGAATGGATATGGAATGGATATGGAATGGATATGGAATGGATATGGAATGGATATGGAATGGATATGGAATGGATATGGAATGGATATGGAATGGATATGGAATGGAAACAAAAGGTATAATGAGAATCAACCTTTATTTGGAAAAAACGGATTTTGGAAATTATTTTTTTGGGATTATTTGGAAAAAACGGAAAACGAATTTTATTTTTTTGAAAATCCAAAAACTAATTGCACATACTCATAGCCACTTTATCACGGCTATCTAACAGAGTTTTCAGATTCTCAAATTAGCCGCTAATTTGTGAGATCCTAACCTAACCAAACTTAATTTTTTTAAATACGGGTTTGCATTTTTAATTTCATTTTTTGAAAGAATTCGGTCTCCTGAGTACAACAATATGCCACACTTAATATTTTTGTATTAAAACTAGGATTTTAGTTTTAATCATCTGCTGATGATGCTAACATGGTTAGCGAAACGCGCGTCCAGTGACGTACAAGTAAATATGTTTTGGTGTATTGTGGTGATTTAGTGTTTTATTTTTCTGTTGTAACACCAAAGATTCCAACCCCCAAACCAAACACAATAGGCCTCACAGGTCGCAGTGTTTCCGGCAGAGGACCGTTACCTTATAGTAAAAAAAAACAACTATACCTAATTACTGATAATTGAGTAGTTTTTTAATGGTCAAGAGAATAATTTGTCTTTTTACATTCTGCTGCAGCCCGTACATGGGCGTTACATGTCCTTATATTCTTTAGTCATTGACTTTAGTCAAGAAATAACAAAAATAACCTCAGAAAAGCTCAACAAATTCAGCAAAAATTCAAATAAAATTCAAAAGTGTCAAGTAAAACGAGAAACTACATGAAGTTAAATGTCATATAACATAAAAGTACAATATGATCGAAAAAAAACGGCGTCAGCGATGGGTTTGAAATGAAGATCGCGTTAATCGTTGTTTTATATGTAAAATTATATGGGTAATGTCAAAAAAATCAAAGATTTTCCTTGATTTAAGTAAGAACGTTGATTGAAGAAATAAGATGCGCAACCTAATGGCCAATTTCGTGGCATAAAACCTGCCCGAGATCCGAGATGTAGCTGGCGTTAGCGCCAGCCTCTCAGAGAATTTCGAGATTTAGTTTAGCTCTACGCCGCTGCGCGCTGATAGTCGTTTACAGCGCAGCGGATAAAGATTACTGTATATACCGTAGCACAGCAAAACGTATTACAGATATTACACATTTTAATTTGGTAACACTGTTGCTTTCAGTTCCTCACCGTCTTCGATATGCCTTCGATAGCCGAATTAGAGAAAATGAGTGTTTTATGCGTTAGCCGCAGAGGCTCCACCGTACGTCACTTGAGACATAAGGGGAAATCAAATCAGCCTTGTCACGAATTCACCCATTAGGTTGCGAATCTTCGCAATTCTTTCAATCAACGGTAAGAACAATCTTCGGACTGTCACGGGATTTTTAACAGGATAATGTCTCCTCGATGAAAACCCTCAATAGATTGAAGCTAAGAAACAACGGCGAATGCATATTCTATGGGGAAAGTTGGAAACACACAAGAACACCTCATCACTAAGTGTACCAAAACGACAACCATTTGTACCATAAACTTTGGTACGACTGATATCGGAGATGGAGAACTAATCTCTCAAAAACCGTCTCAGATACAGACTTTAGTGAAATCCCTGAGACTGTATGATGAGTTATAACTCAAGAAAGGGGACACAATAGACCTACGGGCTCCGGCAATAGTGCGTCAGGCATCTGTAGCTGCTAAAATAAAAAAAAACTTAGCAATTTTATTTAAGTGCAAACCTAGTGTGTATTAGGATGTATTTCAGGAAAATAATTTAACCTCTACAGGGTGACTCCTAAAAGTGCGAGCGGATCAGGATGATTTTTTAAATAGAACATCCTGTATATCATTACATTTTTTGGCTTCCTTTCTGATCACTTTACATAATCTTAAGATATTTTTAAATAAGTTTTGATAGTTTCAAAAAATAGTTTTTTCAGCCTTTTTTTAAAAAAATATTAAAAATACAAGAACTGTCCTGAGAAATCAAAAGTATATTAGGTATTTACTTTAATCTGTACTTACTTTGCTATAAATATCGTAATCTTAAATCATACAGGGTGTTCAAAATGCTACGCCAAACTTTCTAAAATATAAAATAATTTTTCTTCGTTATTTTAAATGGAACACCCTGTATATTATTCTTTTAATAGAAGAAGAATTAAAAAATGAACATTTTTTGTATTTAGAGTATTTCAAAATTTTTAACGGTCAGATACTCGCGGTATTATTTCATATGACCCTTTGAACGGTAAAATACAAGAGAAAAATAATTGAGTAGCTTTGATAAAAGTTTAATAAAAAATTATTTAAAAGTTAACGAATACCTGCGAAACCGTTAAAAATTTCGAAATAATCTAAATACAAAAAATGTTCATGTTTTAATTCTCCAATTACTGAAGAAAATTATTATTATTTATTTATATTTTAGAAAGTTTGGCGTAGAATTTTGAACATCCTGTAATATTTAAGATTACGATATTTATAGCAGAGAGTCATGCTGCAGACCATCTAACGTAAATACATAATATATTTAGTTTTGATTTCAGGACAGTTCTTGTATTTTTAATAATTTTTTTAAGAAAGGCTAAAAAATATATTGTATAGATTTACGACTGATTACTCTCTTTAGCTTTACTGTGAGTAATAAAAATACTGAATTGGCATTCGAGATGTCTTAGTTTCTTACTAAAACTAAAAGACAAAGCAAGAATCCGATGATGTGCTGTTAGAAAGGTCATTCGGAAGCCCTTAGTTTTCTCATCGCTCTGGACCGGCATATAAAAATAATTTCCAAGCTATTCCGGGCAGATCGGGCAGCAGTCCGGCCAAGTAAATCGATATTTTATGTAGTTTTGGGTGATATTTGGGATCGCTGGTCGTCCTTTTCGGAGCACAGAGACGCGGGTCTCGCGATATACGAAATATCGCAATTCTTGCTCTACGTCGCGATCTTGTTTTATTGATTCTAGAACAAAGAAAATATGACCGCAGCGTTCCAATTTATTTAACTTCTTATTTTTGATGTTTTAACTGCGTTTATAATGGTTTAGATTCTTCTTAGACTGTAAGAGCGATGAGGAGAACATGGCAATAAATATTTAAAACTCATTATTAACGCTTATTATCGCTTATATTATTTATCGCTTGATATATAAAACAATCCCAGGGAACGCCAAAGTTCCCAACTAGCAACGGAGTACGACTGGGAGATGCAATATCCCCAAAGTTGTTTACAACAATACTAGAAGAAATCTTCTGTCAACTCGACTGGACCAACAAAGGATTAAGGATAGATCGAGAATATCTTGACCATCTAAGATTCGCTGATGACATAGTCCTAATTGCCAATAGTCCTGAAAAACTACAAGCACAAATTAATGAACTAAATACAGCCTATAGCCAGCAATAATGTGGTTCTCAAAATGAATTTAGCAAAAACTAAAGTAATGCACAACGATCTAGTGGAAAGAAAAGACATTCTAATAAATAACACAACACAGAAAATAGTAGAAGAATATATATATTTAGGACAACTAATACATAGCTCGGGATCTCTACTACCAGAAATCAACAGAAGAATTAAGTTAGCATGGAATACTTATGGAAGAAATTCAATCATATTTAATTCTAGAATGCCACTCTATCTAAAGAAGAAAACATTCGACCAATATGTACTACCAGTCATAACCTATGCATGCAAAACCTGAACACTTAAAACGGACATTATAAGGAAACTGCAGGTCGCACAACATTCAATGAAACGAAATATGCTGGGAATAACCAAGAGAGACCGTAAAAGAATAGAGTGAATTTTAGGGCCAAAAGACCCAGGTAATAGATGTCATCCACAGACTCAAATCACTCAAGTGGCAATGGGCAGACACCTGGCAAGAAGAACGCATAACAACACACTATGAATTAAGAGATCTAAATAATAATGTTTGCGCCAACAGAGCATTGGAAATGTTCATTTAAATACGTTTTTAGTTCAAAGTAAACAAAAAACCAAGGATAAAAGGTATAAAATGAACATAAACAAAGATCTGCAAAAGACTTTCATCTTTTCAATTTTTTCTTCTTCGACCTACAGTCAAGCATTCGTGAGCGATTTTAACATAACCCTGTTATTTTACTAAATAGATCGATTTCACGAGCAGTTATGTATATTAAAGCCCGTTTTAAAATTTAAATGATTAATTTTCTTCACTACAAACGCCACTTAGAATTCAGCAAGTCGTAATTTATTCAGCTCATAAATAAACAAATAGGTGTAGCGGAATAATTCTATCCGACTTATTAAAATACATATAAAACCCCAAATTCATTACATTTCGATTTAGTATCTTTATGTTCATCGATTTTTCGAATTTTATATAGACTTCATATCATAATCCCTATTTTCAAGATCTGACATCAGGTAATGTCTTCAACATATTAGATTAAAACACCAAAGGTCTAAAGAAAGATGGCGAATACCTGTATCATCAAGGATTCCGATTATATTGATCTAGCAACTATAAAATGAACTGTAGGCATTTATAACATTACAATCAATGATGCAAATGCACCATCATACAGAGTCTTTTTGTGTCATGATATCACACTGGGAGCAGTAAAGTCTGTCTAGCAAGGAAATACATGACAGTGACAGATGAATAAAAATGACAGTTGTTGTCTTTATTCACAATTAAATTTGTGAATGTCGTCTGTCGTAATCTGCAGGCAAACTAATAAGTATAAGCGATACCAGTTAAACTTTTAGTTACGTAATCGAGGGCGTGATTTTTTTAATTCATTGTTGCCAACCATGGACATATTCGGCGCCGTACTGGAATTTAAATTTCCCGATGCGGATTCAGGTGATAGGTAGCTTTGCTGTAAAAATGTCAAGTTGCCACATTTATTTATTTATTTCCTGACATTGACACTATAGTTTTCTATTGCGAGATTTTGGATTAAATGAATTATGTTGTGATACTTTAACGTTAAAAATTTTTACTAGCAGACCTTGCAGTCGAATATTAATCTTTTTAGAACCTCTTTTAGAGTAAAGTGTGCAAGATAGCTTAATAGCCAATGCAAAAAACTCATCGTAACCTTATTAGAATATTTTGAACGGGAAAGCGATAGTAATGGCCCTTTATGTCCCTTAAGTGTTGTTAAGAAGTTGAGTTTTGTTGATGTAAATAATAACTGTTTATATATTTATAATTAATTTATTTTTGTTTTCTAAAATATTTTGATTAAAAGAAAATTTGTAAAAGTGGGCAACGCTGTGCCGGTCAAGCGTAATCACGTGACTAAAAGTTTAATTGGTATGAACTATAGATGAGTAATAAATACATATCAGGTGCGACTCAAAAGTGGCTCACCCTTATAACTTTTTTTAGTTTTTTAAATAAAAAAAAAGATTTGATATGTTGGTATATGACATCAATTAGGATGATTGATTGATGTATTCAATTGTTTTCCGCCACTTCCTGTTTCCCAGGAAATGCCTACAACTTTTGATTTTTAAATAGCACCCTCGTTCTTTTTTTTTACTTTATTCTATACTTTACATTTTCGCTTAAAAAAATTGTAATTTAAATTTCAATCTAGAGTGCCATGGCTGTGTTAAAAACACTAATTTTTAATCAAGGAGCCTTGAAAAAATAGATTTGATCGTCTCGTGTTTTTAGTGTCTTATCCTGGCCAGTTAAAAGATGCTCAAATCGTATTTTTAATCATATCTCAATTTTTTCAAATGGAACCTCATTAGCATATTTGGAAAAAGCATTTTTTACGAATAATTTGATACCACACACTTGGTATTTTGAGTCAAATTGTCGTGATGAACCGCATGTTGCTGTTTCAAATAAACCATGTTCGAAAGCGTCAGCAGTTGACATATGATATGTCATTCTATTCAGAGGGTCATTTCCTATCGAATAAAGTAACAAAATACCGAGGGTGCCATTTAAAAATCAAAAGTTGTAGTCATTTCCGGTGAAACAGGAAGTGACCGAACGAAAACAATTGAATACGTCAATCAATCCAAATTTATGTCATATACTAACATACCAAATCTCGTTCTGTAATCTGAAAAAATAAAAAAGTTATAGGGGTGAGCCACTTTTGAGACTCACCCGGTATAGACAACTCTGGTTCACTATTTTCCGAAATTAAGAAACAAATAAAAAATGACATGGAAAATATTTGGGCGAAATTCGATCACCTTTAAGTGTAAATCCAACTCCGCCTAAAGATGATTAAATATTGAAAAAAACTTTGACGATCAGATGATTAAATGTCAGTAATACATAATTACAAGTATAAAGTTTGCCTTCAAAAGACACATTTTCTATTAAAAACAACTTACTACTTATTTATAAAGTCAAATTTAACAGAGTAAAATAAATAAGTTCCTTACTCAGACATACACTTCAAAGAATCATAGAAAACGCTCTTTTCTGCCAACATTTTGCCTCTCTTTGAAAAATATTCCCTGAGGGATTATTCTAAATAAATAAGCGAGTAAATAATTTTATTAATTATTCAGCAAGTTGGCGAGACAGTAGCGGAAAATTGAAAATAATTGATGATGAAATTACGTCGAAGCAAAAACGTTGCACATTTTTTTTCATCAAACTTTCCGTATAATCTCGTCATCTTTCAAACAGCGGCAGTTTAAACTAATTAAAAGAAACCCGACAGTGGCCGAATTTAATTCTGTAATTACGCCACTAGGCGACTCAAATGATTTATATCATCTAATTAATGATAATTACATTCCCTACCGAATATTCTCAAAAATAAACCATTTATTGAAAGAGTGAAGTTGTCCTTAGAGTTGAAAAATTACAAATCTAGGTGCTTATAAAAAATATTAATAATTACAAGCCTGAAGAGAATTATATTTGATTAAAAATCTTCGATAACGCTATTTCTGTAATCATCTATGAAAATTAATTTATTATGGTCATATGTGTGTTTCAGTTTCAGTCTAAGTATTCCGGCATACATTAAAAATTCTTATTATCTAACAACGATATAGTGATTGGAGGAGATTAGACTGTAACTAAATATTTGATAAATATTTACACAGTCAGATCAAGTAGTAAAAAAAGAGAGACCTGTTGAATATTTTAACGAAGCTTAAAAATTCAATAGAGCAAATACACTATACCACACTATACACTCACCGGCACGAAAAACGGGCACCTAAAAATTTTGATGTATTCTAAAGTTTAATATATTGCGTTCTAGTAGGCCGATTTTGATGATTTTTTAAGCAATTTGCAGTTTTTTTTTCTTTTAGTATCTCTTTCTAAATTAAAAATAATTTAATTTTTTTAATTCGTTTTTTTATTCATCTCAATAACTTTATTTTTATTGAAGAACTTTGACACTTTTGGACAAATGACACTATTGAACACTTTTGAATAAGATGCCTTTGCTTATATATGTACAGGGTGAGTCAACGATAGAGTAAAGTCCATTATCTCATTTGTTTCGAGGTTTACAAAAAAATGTTGAATACAAAAGTTATAGGGAAGGTTAAGATACACATTTTAAAATTATTATAGAGTATACAGGGTGCTTCAAAAAAGTGTGGCGGATATAACATATGTTTTTTTAAAGACAACACCCTATTTTTAGATTCTGCGTAAAATTCTATAACTTTTTTATATATAATGTTATATACCTAAAATTAATGGTTTTTGTAATATTTAAATTTGTTTATACAAATGTTAAATTGCAGTGTGGTAAAAAATTGACAGTTGTACCATTGTTTCTGAAGTTGGAATTCCAAAATTTGGTATGAAAGTTCTATAGAGATTAAAAAGAAGATATATGTTAATATATTTTAGTTAAATGCTACAGGGTGTTTAAAATATATTTATGAATTTCAACTACTTAAAATTTAAAAATCTCAAATTTTTTAAATGGTCCACCCTATATATTTTCATTTTTTCTGATAGATTTTGCAAAGCTCTTCAACTTTTATTAAGTATGTCATATACCTATTTTTAATAGTTTGCGATTTATTCCAATTTTTTCTATTTTTACCCTAATTTTTAATACAATTACGCTATAACATCATAGTTGCCGTGACAAAACAAACATATTTATTACTTATTTTTAACAAGTAGTTTAATAATTTAGTTACAATTGTTATTATTAGTCAAAATTAACTAACTTTACTCAAATAAACTAAAATCGTAGTCGTGAATTTCTTGGTGTATTTCTATATTATGAAAGATGACATTTAGATTTTCCGTCGGGCCGAATAGCCGCAGATTAGGGTAATACTAACTAGATTACCTAATTATTGACGACTACTGATATTGAAATTTTCTCCGACATACAGTAAATTTTTTTTTCTCGTAGTAATTCTGGTTTATAATTCATTTCGTAAAGCCAATATTACTACTGCCACAAAACCGTCCCGTTACACACTGAAAATATTATAATATAATATAATATGAAAATGTTTTCTAGATAATCTACATCTATATTCTTATAGTACTTAGCAAAGTACTATATAATATATAGTACTGAACCAAAAAAATATGTTTATTTTGGCTTGTTCGTGTATATCAGTCACAGTGACTAATCCATTTTTAGGAAAATCTGAAACTATTACCTCTACCTCTACCATTTATACAAATTAAACTAAAATTCACTTTTTGTTCTTAACTTGCTTAACAGACATAGGAAATTTTGATAATAATTATTTTTTTTTTGTCATGGTAACTATGATGTTGTAGCGTAATTGTATTAAAGATATGGGTAAAAATAGAAAAAATTGGAATAAATCGCAAATTATTAAAAATAGGTATATGACATACTTAATAAAAGTTGAAGAGCTTTGCAAAATCTATCAGAAAAAATCAAAATATATAGGGTGGACCATTTAAAAAATTTGAGATTTTTAAATTTTAAGTAGTTGAAATTCATAAATATATTTTAAACACCCTGTAGCATTTAACTAAAATATATTAACATATATCTTCTTTTTAATCTCTATAGAACTTTCATACCAAATTTTGGAATTCCAACTTCAGAAACAATGGTACAACTGTCAATTTTTTACCACACTGCAATTTAACATTTGTATAAACAAATTTAAATATTACAAAAACCATTAATTTTAGGTATATAACATTATATATAAAAAAGTTATAGAATTTTACGCAGAATCTAAAAATAGGGTGTTGCCTTTAAAAAAACATATGTTATATCCGCCACACTTTTTTGAAGCACCCTGTATACTCTATAATAATTTTAAAATGTGTATCTTAATCTTCCCTATAACTTTTGTATGTAACATTTTTTTGTAAACCTCGAAACAAATGAGATAATGGACTTTACTCTATCGTTGACTCACCCTGTACAGTATGTCCCCAACAATGTATTGTCTTTACAAGGGGAAAAGTTTTTTTATAATTGACATTACGAGGAAAATACATTCTTCATAAAAAAATTTTGCTTGTTCTAAAATGGCTAATCCCGTTTATACTTTTGCAAATTTCCATACCGTTTTAGAGAAAATTAAAAAAAACATGAAATAAAGGTTGAATTTTTTCAAAGTCCTAAAATTCAAAAGGCGTTTCTATGGAAACATAATTTCGTTTTCATTCTTTGATAGACTGTTTATATAATTTTAATTAACGTCATGTTTTGCTGTTTTAAAATGTTACAGAAGCACAACATTTATTTAGTTCAATGCTACGGAAAGGGTGATAGTAGTTACCAGAAAATATGATACTTTAACAACAGCAAAAAATATGACATTAATCAAAATTAATAATAACCATCTATCAAACAATAAAATCGAAATTTTATTACAATAGAAACGCATTTTTATTTTTAGGAAAAAATTCAACCATATTCTCATGTTTTTATTAATTTTCTCTAAAATGGTATGGAAATTTGGAAAAATATAAACGGAATTAACGTTTAATAATTAACTTTATTTAATTAATGAAAAATGCACTTTTCTCAAAATGAAAATAATAAAAAAGTTTTTCCTCTTGCAAAGACAATCCGGGAACATACTGTATATTAGCGTTTACAAGTTCACCGTAAAAAAGATATTTTGATAGGCGGTTTTCTTGCATCCTGCATACGTGGCCAGCCCACCTTAAGCGGAATTTAGTAATTCTGACTTCAGTGCTCTCACAGCTAGCTTTTTCGAAGGCCGATAGGTTTGAGACATGGTTTTACCATTTGAGCATTTGATTCTTATCAGTTGTCTAAAGTGTCCCTGTTGCATTTTGTTTCATGCGGTCATGTGTCAGCAGGCAATAACAGGCAACCGGCCCGAATCCACAAAAACAAAATGACCATAACGAAGAAACATTTTTTATTTATTAATATACAGGGTGTCCCAGAAATAAGTGCAAGTATTTTAACTGGTAGTATCTATATTTCGGCCTCAGAAACACGCCTATGAGTTTTCTTTTTGCGAAAATTTGGAATTTTTTGAAAAAACTTTTGGAATTTTTTTTATTTTTAAGTTAAAAAACATAATTTCTTGATAATTTGGCAACATAGGTAGCAGTAGAACACACGAAAGAAAGAAATTACATGAAAGAAAATCCAGAAAACATCCAGAGGTTCCCAAAATTTAAGCAAAAAAGCATTTTTTGTTTAAATTTTCAAAGTAAAATAACTCGGTTATTTTGGACTTACTTGAAAAACGGTAAAGAGAAAAAATGTTTCTTTTGACCAAATCTACCCCCCTTAAAATACTTGCACTTATTTCTGGGACACCCTATATAAGTAAGGGTGATTTTCGCTCGGGCGAAAAAATCTCTTTTGCCTCCGATTTTTTAAAATTATTGAAATTGTCTCGATCAAAATTTTTATAAAGATCTATATTAGATCGGACATCTAAATTTTTACTACAAAATAGCTGAGTTTCACAGAGTTCTACTGTTTTATTTCCATTATCGATAACGGTAATTTGATCTTGAATATCCTACGATTTTCAATTACGCTTTTGAGAAACTTTAAGACTTCCTGATTCATTCAGTTCAGCTGGCCCAATCCTCTGTGAAATACATTATTTTTAGCTTATCAGGTATATACTTTCTTACACATTGTAGAAAGAAATTCTCTCTTTTCTGGTACAGCAGCGGCCTCGTCGTGTAAACGTGTTTTAATTTTTGGTATAATTCTCATCACGTAACTTTTACTCGTTTCTACATTTGGCATCTTGTATGATAATGCCATGACTCAAACGAAAAAAACCTAGGCAATACCTAGGCAGTGGATATAAATGTGTTCTGAGGTTACAGAAAAATGAAAAACTGATTTTTTTTTAAAATAAATCAATTTTTTAAAAAAATTTCATACTTTAATAACTCGGTTATTTTGGACTTATTTGAAACACGCCGGTAAATAGAATATATTATGTTTCTTTTATTCATATCTACCAGCGCTGAAAATATTTGCACAAAGCAGCACAAATAAAGTGCACTTATAGACTCGCCTTGTATAATAAAACATTTCAAACGGAACAACAAACAGATGTTTATTAAAATTATAAGGGTCTCAGAGAAAGACATCTAACAATAGTTTTTTTACAAATTGGTGTTTATGTTTAAAAGCAACTGACGATTATATTGATATAATTGATTAGTTAGTTAGGCAGTCACTAAGAATCTTAACGAAGATTAACCATTTAATTTTTGCTAAATCAATGTTTTTTTTGAGCTCTAATCGGGACCGGCCTACCGGCCCACCGGAAATTTTCCCGTTTTCCCATATGACCCATCCACTCCTGCGTGCCGGCGCACAGTAGTTCCCTCCCTTATAAAAATTTGGCCAAAACTCAATATATCGAATAAAATTATTTTGATCATATATGATCAAATATTTTATAATATATATTTAAAAACATGAAAGGTTTGTTATAAAAATATATTTTGGAAATCCATGCACTTTAGAGCACTTATGTGATAACATTTTATATGCAATAGTCTAAAAAAGCATATATAACTGTTTTTGTATCGACAATGAATAAATTACTCACTTAGTGTTTTCAAAATAATATTAAATAGTGCATTTTATAATTAGACCATACTGCACGTATACTTTCCTCATATAATATCAGTTTTTGACAGATAAAATGAAAAAAAAATAGTACTAACCATTTGAAAATATCAAAATTATATTGTACCTGTGAAATATATTTTATATACATAACTAAATCAAGGATATCGCAGCTGAACTAAGTAATTGTTTTTAACTTAAATGAAACTTCATAATGTCTTTTTTGAGAACCATGTCAAATTAGCTGCTAATATCTGCTATTCAGCATAAATTGTCTTGTAAACAAACGTCTTATATAAATGTTGCATGGTTTATAAATGTGCATTTAAAAAATTGAAATAGAGCATTTTAAATATTTCATTGTTAGCCACGCAATAAAAAATGACCGGTATAAGATAATGTGAGTTTTTCTTCACAAATGTATTCTATTTTCTTTGGCGTTAAGAAAATATTGGTAAAGTACAGGGTATTAACATAGTATAGCATTAGATATTAACAAATATAAATTAACCTCAGATTTTAACCAATTTTCGGATATACCTACTATTATTAATAAAAATTTTAATAAATAAGAAATTGCATGGTAACACCGCATAGTTTTTCAAATAAAAATAGTGACCTATATGCACAATTTTATGCTGAATCAAATTATGTACAGAAAAAAGGGAGTTATGATTTAAAAAAAAGCCCAGGATTTTATCATTACTTTGGGACACCCTTTATACAACAAAATATTTTTAGTATATGCACCTTAATAAAACATGCAAATATTTATATAATACTTTTTTCATATTTTCGTCTACGCAACGATGATATTGAACTTTCTCACACTTATGGGCCACCCTGTATCTTTATTAGCTTATCAACGATTTACCGCATATCTTCTAACCATTGTTCATTCTGTTTGTTGTTTTTTAATTTTTCCTAAATACCTTTATAAAGTAATACTTATTAATATTGGTAAATAAATTGCGCTTTTAAATTCTAATGAATCATCGTTACTTTACCTGTATAATTGAAAACGTCTAACGATAAAGAACTTTTTTTATATGTTTGGCAACTCCAAACGCCTAAATTATTTATAGATTTACTAAAAAATATTAACTGATACATTAATTTTCCCCGATATAATAATATACAGGTTTTGGCCACGTACGTCCATAAGAGCGAACCAGTGTGCGGCGCGGCGGTACGACGCGACACGCAGGTTTCGCTGCCATATAACATGATGGGGATTATGATTGCTCGGTACAGTGCAAGTTTCGTTTTTGTGCTCAAGTCATGATTGTAGAAAACACTGTCATTTAATTTCCAGAATACTCTTGAGGCGCTGCTGATTCTGTGCTGAATTTCAGAGTCGATATTTGCCGTTTCCGAAATCAAATTGCCGAATTGAATTCGGCTACATATTATAATCGTTCTTCACGGATTTTATAGCATTGTTATGATTTTCTGGCAAAGTGCACATGATTCTTGTTTTATCGATGTTCAACTTAAGGCCCAAAGCCTCGTATGCCCAGGTATATGTGTTCAGCATTTCTTGTACCTAATTGTTGTATCGCCTTTGCAACTAATCCGCTATCATCAGCATCTTGAATTTCTGTGATGAATTTTATACGTATTTTTGCCCTAAGTATTTTATGTAGAACAGACCGAGCGTAGATATAGAAAGAGATACACACCCAACAGTTTAATTGTGAGTAGGCAAAAGTCAAATAAACGAAGTCCAGATCTGTTTTATAGCTGATAAAAACTAGCATTAACTAACATGCGAACTTAAGTCAAAATTCGCTGAACCTTTGAATAAAAAGATTGGCAGAAACGGATACGCCATTGGTTAACACTATCATTTGCTCATTATCGTTATTAGTCTAAAATTATCCCCTATAAAGGTATTAAGTTCTAATCCAGACCAAAAGCAGGGGCTGTGGCATATCTTCTCTGCGCCGCCTGTATTCCCGCGCCGATTTCTACGATTGTTCGAAGACGGAGCGGACGGTGCGGCGTTCGTAGGGAAATTTGACGTACGGATTACAGATAAACTGATCGATATCAGTAACCAATCGTAAGTTACGGCCTAAAACATAAAGAGCCGCCGCCGGTGCTACAGCGGACAACAAGCGCGCAGAACCTCGGCGGTCGCGACTCATTCACAGGATTCACGGGATACGAAAGCAACTAGAGCTATACGAGGGTAGTGTAAAGAAATAATCTAGGAAGTATGCAGTATATTTCAAACTAATATCGGATCTAACATTGGATAGCCACCAACGCAAATATATGTCACTATATTCAGCACGTACTTTAAAAAGCGGTTTACCACAGCTTATATTTGTAATCAGCCTGGAAACTTAAGACCATTTCAATGGAAATCTGCAAGCTTACCTGGATATTCGCTTATCTTATCTTATCTCATCTTATAGAACACAAGTCGGATTCAGAACTCCATTGAAGCTACGTTTAAAAAAATCAAGATTGAAGCTCCTACTTGTATGTATTGGAGGCAGATGCCGAATTCGGCATATTATGTCCGAAATAATTAGACATATGGCGATTTGTCCATACTAAACTTGCCATACTATGCGTGCAACTTCGTGGTTATAAATAGTCTTTATATAACTTCTTTGCGGAGCGGGTTAATCTTTTTTAGTTATAATATAACAACAAAAGATTAACACCCTGCGCATAGAAGTTGAAACCAATGCAATCAAAACTCTTCCGCGTAACTTTGTCGATATTGGTAGGTATATTTAATTATAATATATATGTCTAATTATTTCGGACATAGGCCGAATTCGGCATCGGTACCTATACAGGGTGTTTCAAAACAAATGCGAAAAACTTCAGGGGGTGATTCCTTGTTAAAAATAAAGGGTAGTTTGCTTTATAAATGTTGGGTCAAAAGTCAACCATTATGGAGATATCGCGGAACAAAGATGGCGGAAAAATAATGTTTTTATTTTTATCTTGAAAACGAAAAAGCGATAGACTAATGAAATTTTATAGAAGCATTACTGTTATAAAACACACTTTCTGGTAATTTTTTACTTTTTTAAAATGAGTGGAAGGGTTGAAATAAACTACCCCTATCATTCTTGTTAACGAAATTTAAAGAAAAATCTTATCAAACACATGCAAGATGCATTAATTTGGATAGTTTAGTTGATTTAACTTTTTATCTCTTGTGTTTTTTGATAAAAGTCACCGATTTGAAATTAAAAATAAAATGTAAAGAATTACATGTCAGGACAAAAACATTTTTAGATAAAGAATCTAGTTGGCTGCTGTAATTTTCTTAGGAAAAAATCTAGTCGACCGCTGTCACTTTTTAGGATGTTTCTAATATTATTTAATTTGACATACTCTACTGCAATACGTTATTATCTTACGATCAATTAATTATTCCGAAGCCTTTTTTCTTTATCTAAAAATGTTTTCTACCCTGACATGTAATGCTTTACATTTTATTTTTTAATTTAAAATCGGTGAGTTTTATCAAAAAAACACAAGAGATAAAAAAGTTTCTAAATCAACTGAACTATCCAATTACTTTTTTGCATGTGTTTGATACGATTTTTCTTTAAATTTCGTTAACAAGAATGATAGGGGTCGTTTATTTCAACCCCTTCCACTCATTTTAAAAAAGTGAAAAAATTACCAGAAAGTGTGTTTTCATAACAGTAATGCTTCCATAAAATTTCATTAGTCTATCTCTTTTCGTTTTCAAGATAAAAAATAAAAACATTGTTTTTCCGCAATCTTTGTACTGCGATATCTCCCTAATGATTGACTTTTGACCCAACGTTTATAAAGCAAACTACCCTTTATTTTTAACAAGGAATCACCACCTGAAGTTTTTCGCATTTGTTCTGAAACACCCTGTATATAAGAGAATAGGCACAGTAGATGACGCGCGGACCCTCAAAAACAAGCGAAGATGCGTAAGAGCTATTACTGAATAAGCCGTGGTTTTAATGAACAATTTTATTCAAACCTGGCCCTGTAGAGCCACGCTAGACCATACAGGGTGGTCCCATTTTCGTGTGTTTTACGGAGTTTCTCTTATGAGCTGCAGTTTGCTTATGAGTTGAGTTGCATACAAAGATGCAGTTTACTATGCTACTTCTTTTTAGCCGACCATACCAACCAAGGTATGGTAGGCTATTTAGATCGGTAAAAAAAAGATTTTTTTAATTTCACTCAAAATGAGTTATTTGGGTGATAAATGACTTAAATACAAAATATTTTCATGGTGTCTGTCTGTCTGTTTGTCCGTCTGTCTGTAACACGATAACTCAAAAACCGCTAAACCGATTTTAACCAAATTTGGCACAAAAATACTGTGGCACCCGAGAATCTGGCCATTAGTAGTAACTAGCTAAACGCGGTTTTCAATTTAAGATTAGGAATAATATTTGCAACAAAATTTGTAATAACATCAAAATCAGTCAAAGTCGCAGTTTTTGAGATAATTGAAACTAAAAGAACTGCCTACCAACTATTTATTAACATATTTTAGTATGGGCGGCTATACGTGTCTCCCGGGGCCAATTTTTTAAACTAAAAATTCTACACGCATATTTGTCCTAGCCCTCTTAGTTCTTGAAATACAGGGCGAAAATTTCGCATTTTTCGACCCCCTTTGTATCTTGTTTATCTTATAAGTTATCGAAAAAGGAAAAAGTGAGTCCTATTGAGATTTTTACACAAAATCCAGTGGCGTAGCTAATTTTTTGCTGGGAGCTTATATCTCCGAAATATGAGTCAAACGTATGTTTCTTTACATACAGACATTCTGTATAAAGTAGTATAATTTTTATTACTGCAACAAAAAATGTAATTATAGTATATAGTAAATTGAAATACTTCAGTACAATATTTGGTTTTAAAACTTAAATCCGCCTATAGAAATGAAGCATTAAAATTATTATTACTGTATTTTAACAAAAATCTTAAAAAATATTTCATAAACGGTAAAATTAAAATGCGATAAACCTTAATCAAATTTACCTTTATTTAAATCGTAGAAACTAAAAATGTAATAATATACAGGGTGTTCCATTTAAAAAAATACAACTTTGATATTTTTTAATTTATTTGGAATACTCTGTATCTTGTAAAAATATTTTTAAATTGTAGCTCTAATAGACCTTCAACGAACCCAAAACTTACAATTTGCAACAATCACAATTGGTGAACAACCCTGCATAACGATTGAAGTAAAAAACAATTAAAAAATCTGAAAGAATTTTTAAAATGTTTTAAAACACGCTGTCAATCAGAGTTATTGATAATTTTGATGCACTTGTGCAATTCTACACACAGAAACTAGAGTGGAATGACCGCAATAACCAAAATTTGACGTCAACTTATTTGATTATTTTGGTTACCTAATTTAAACAAGACACCTATGTTAAAAAAGTTATATAATGCATTTTTACCTTGTTTATGGAAATAAGTATAGTAATAAACAAGAGAAATAAAATAAAAATATAATATACTATAAAATATGACCCATTTAAAAAAAACTAAGTTTGGGTCATACTTTAAGAATAACAGCTCGCAGTGAAAATCTAGTTGCGCCACTGAATTCTACGTGAAAAATTCTATGAGGCACAATTTTCATATTTTTGATAAGTTCTGAGATAACCGAGAAACGAAGCGGGTCAAAAAATGAAAAATGTTCAAATTCGCCCTGTTTTTTAGGAAGTAAGAGGTCTAGGACAAATCTGTGTATAGAATCTTTAGTTTCATAAAAAAAAGTAGCACAGGAATGTGAAAACCGCATATTTGTATCTCTTTGAATAAAACTTCTCTTCTCATAAACGAGAAACCCCGTAAAACACACGAAAATGGGACACCCTGTACATACGTAACATGATTTTTTTACATTTCGTCTTTTCACTAGACGTTTCTGCTATTCTCATCTCTGCATCTGTAATCTCAGCTTAGAGTGGCCCGTGTATGTATACCGAGTGTCTCTTAAAAGTTAGAATATACATAACATAAATTAGTATTGATTGATGTATTAAGTTATTTTCGGTCACTTCCTGTTTCACCGGAAATGACTACAACTCTTGATTTTTAAATGGTACCATCGGTATTTTTTTACTTTATTTGATAGAATGACATACCATAAGTCAATATTTCACATTTTCGCTTAAAAATAGTATTTTAAATTTCAATCTAGAGTGCAATGGCTGAGTACATAACCAGAATTTCAGTCGAAATAACGAGTATGTTGTAACATATTATTCATTAAAAAATGCTTTTCCTAATATGCTAATGTGCCACCCCGTTCCATTTCAGTTTATAGATTTTTAAAACAAAAACCGGAAATTTTAGTTTTTCCGCAATATTACAGGAAATTACAAAAATAAGTTCAATTACTAAACAGATTACCAGTGGGCTAACTAACAGGCAACTTTGTCCCAATTTAAGCCACCCCGTATCTCTTACCGTTTCCTATATCCCAATGGTGAGAGTAAAATTTGAAACACCCTGTATATTATCACTTCGACAAAAATATCAAATAATAAATTAGAAACATAAAAACTTCTTAGATTGCCCTCGTATATTAGGTACTAGCGTGTACCAGCGACTTCGTTCGCGTCGAATCAATCATTTGTAATGGTGATGATAAAGCAAAAGAATTTCCATTAACATACAAACTGGATAAAATTTTCTCACATTTATGTCAGCATGAGAAAAAAACAATATGGCGATATTATTATATAACTTGGTAATATTAGAGGGGTAGTTTCATCTCGTTGGAATTTGACTTTCGAAAAATCCGTTTGCCAAAAATAAGCTTTTTACGTCAAGCAGTTCAATCAATTACCCAACTTTTTGGAACATTCTTCCGAATAATAATAATAATAAAGCACTAAATAGATAAATTTCTGAAATGACAACTTCATTTGACAGTTATCTTTAACCTTGACTGGTGCTCATAAGTAAATACAGGGCCATAAGAAAGGAGAAATATTTAAAAAGAAATCGGCGATAAGTCGTAAATCAAAAATATCTAAAGTTATTCTTTTGAATGTGGGTTTTAATGCTCTTCAATAAACCTAAATAGAATTATTCTCTAAAATAATTAGGGAAGCCAATAATTGACCCCTTTAAAATTTACATGGGATTTCCTATGTCCCGCTCGACGATGCAACACCCGGTATAAGAGTACTTACAAAAGTTGTGCTAAAAAATGTGAATTTTGCACGCTCGTATAGAAAAATAATTGAAAACATTTGGATCTATATTAATTATATTGTTCTTTACAGGACTAGTTTTTGAAGAACGCTGATTACTGGTGCAGTTTTCAGCATTAACAACTACATCAAAGCAATTTGTGATATATAAAAGGAGGTAAGTAACTAAATGTTAAGATAATTAAGTTATTAATTTAGAATATTGTTTTTAGGGTTCCGTACCCAAAGGGTAAAAACGTGAACCCTATTACTAAGACTTCTCTGTCTGTCACAAAGGTCTAGGTCTATCTTATGAACCGTTAAAGCTAGACAGTTTTTACAGATAATGTATTTATGTTGCCGCTATAAGAACAAATACTAAAAAGATAATTAAATATATGTTAATAAATAAAAAAGTACTTTCACTAAACATTATCTTTGAAGTAAGAATATAACTTCCTGTATGATTTTTTTAAAAAATTCAAAATATGTAAAAAAACCAAATAAATTATGCTTGTCCAAGCGTTTTCCCGAAAGACAAATATTGTAATATTTGAGGGGTGTTTTCACCCTCTTGGAATTTCAGATTCGAGAAACCCATCCTTATCGAACCAGCTTTAAACGTCAAGCAGTTTAAGCAGAATCGTGATTAATCGATGGTCATATTTTATGAAACACTCTGTATAAAATTATAAAAAATCTTAAAATATGTAAAACAACTAAATAAAATATACGTGTTTAGGAGTTTTTTCGAAAAACTCACCGGTTTTTAAATAAAAAATATTTTAATATTTGAGGGATAGTTTCACCCCCTTAAAATTCGAGTTTCGAAAAATCCCTTCTTATCGAAACTCTACACCCTAAAGTCAATCTGTTTTCCAAAAATCAGCTTTTTACGTCAAGTGCTTTAAGCAGGATCGTGATTAATCAATGACCAGATTTTTCGAAACACCCTGTATACATTTTTAAAAAATCTTAAAATATGTAAAAAAACAAAATAAAATATACGTGTTTAAGCATTTTTTTGGAAACTTGACCGTTTTTTAAATAAAAAAATATTGTAATATTTCAGGGTGGTTTCACCCTCTTGGAACTGGAATTTCGAAAAATCCCTTCTTATCGAACCTCTACACCCTAGACCTAAATTTTGACAACCTGTATGGCAAAACTGAGCTTCTTACGTTGAGTGGTTGGAGCAGGATTGTGATTAATCAGTATGTCAGTCACTTAAGTATTTTATATATTAATATAGATATGCTTCCATTATCTTTATTTAATTTAAGTTACATTAAATTTTTATAATACAACTGAATAAGTTTTACTGCATTCAAAGAAAAGCCCTTGTATACGCTGCGAGTGCCCTGAATCCTGCACCCTGCCGGTTATTATGTATTATACACTGGTGTGTATGGAGATTTACTGCACAATTCGGGAAAGCCTCCGCTGATCGATAAAAGAGGATGGCATTTCCGGGAAATCTCACCTTAAACGATGCCCTTTGTATTTTGTATTACCTCCATCCATTTTTATTGCTTTATTCGTATTATAAATACTAAAATTGAAGAGGGCTGGTAGATCTCGATAAAAGAAACATATTTTCTCTTTACCGTTTTTCAAATAAGTTTAAATAACCGAGTTATTTAAGTTTGAATATTTAAAAAAAATTGAGACACAGGATTTTTTCTGTATTTTCATCCCTTTTAGTGCCTGAAACTTAAACCATGGTATAATATCAAAGATTAAGAAATAATATCGTGGGAAAATTTGCGGCGAACAGACAGTTCGAAAAAGTTTTCTAAAACATACAGAAAAATTTAAAAAAAATGCACAATTTTCAACATCCTTTTTTGCGAAAAAAAAACTCATAGACGTGTTCCTATGGGGTCGAAATATACCACCCCTGAAAACTTGCACTTAGATAACTACTTCAACTTATTTAAGACTCACCCTGTAGGTATAAAGCAACTACTTTGAACACCTGGTATCTTAATTCTTATTTTTGTCGAAAATGTCGTTAACAATTTAAACAGGAAGGTTTCTTAATCTAATGAACCGAAGAGATCGATGGCTGTATACCTCTTGGTATTTTAACCCTAATTTTTGTCAAAGAAGTCATTACAATGTTAAAGAACCGGATTTCTGGATACAATAATGCTCCTGATGGAATATGTAATTCACATTCGAAGCTATGGATTATTTTACACTCTCTGATATTTTAACACCTGGTTCTGGATACCATGATGCTCTTGATGACATGTTCCATAACATCTGAAGACATATCTTCAGATAAAGGATGTCTTCTTTTACATCTTCTAATATTTCAACAATTATATTATATTTATCTTGTTAAAAAGGTCGTTACTATTTAATATACAGGGTGGCGCTTTTCATATGACCCTGAGGCTCCAAGGAGAACGGGAGTTTATCTCGAAATGAAATTTTGGGAGCATATGTAGGTTAATTGAAACCATTTTATAAAAATATATGCATACATACATATATTTCGACTAGAAAAATATATCCAGTTCTACAGGGTGTTCCCAAAAAAAGTTACGCATCAAATCATAGTTGGGTTTTTTAGGAAAAAAATAAATGTAAATTTCATTAAAGAAACATATGCCTAAATTGTAAGGGTTTTGACATATTTCACATTTTGTGAAAATGCTACCTAAATTGTTATTTACCCTGTATAGCTTGATATTTCATTACAATTAACCATTGTATGTAAAATTAAATTAAAATTTGTCCCGAAAAGTTATACAGGGTGAGACAAAATTAATATTGAACATTGGCTACTTTCAAAAGCGGAACAAAAAGGAGTAACTTTCCTTTATTAATGGTACACCCAGTATATTATACCGGTATTCAATGGAGAATTCATATATCTTTAAAGTATTTAAAATACTATTAAGGTTGCCTCCCTCTCAGACAAAGATTTTCCTAGATATTTTCATTTTTATGATTTTAAGCAGAGGTGGATGGGCCATATGGGAAAACGGGAAAATTCCCGGTGGGCCGGTGGAAAGATGGGCTGGTGGGCCGGTGCCGATCAGAGCCCAAAAAAGATTGGATTAGCAAAAATTAAATAGTTAATCTTCTAACTAAAGTGACGTAAGATACTTAGTGATCCATAACTAACTAATCAATTTGCATCAGTATAATCGTCAGTTGTTTTTTAACATAAACACCAATTTGTAAAATAACTATTGTAAAATGTCTTTCTCTGGGGCACTAATTTTAATAATCATATGTTGTTTGTTCGGTTTGAAAATTGTTATTATACAAGGTGAGTTACAAGGATTTTATTATACATAAGGGCAAATATTTTCAAGGCTGGTAGATCTCAATAAAATAAACATAATATATTCTCTTTATCGAGTTTCAAATAAGTAAATCGAGTTATTAAAGTTTGGAAATTTAAAAAAATAGATTTATTTTTAAAAAATTTTGCGCCACCTCAATTTTTCGGTATTTGCATCTCTTTTAGTGTCGTAATATCAGAGATTAAGAAACTATACCGTGGGGAAAAAATTTGCAGTGAACAGGAAGTTCTAAAAAGTTTTCTAAAATATACAGGAAAATTTAAAAGAAAATGCTCGATTTATAACATCTTTTTTTTCAAAAAAAAACCTCAGACGTGTTCCTGGGGTCGAGATATACCACCCCTGAAAATATTTGCACTTATTTAAGACTCACCCTGTATCGTTTTATCCACTATTCTTTTATTAATAACTAATAAATATGACTGACTGGCAGCAAAAAAGAATGAATAGCATTAGGTAAATTTAAATACTCTCCATCTAAATGTATATTAAGAATACGGTAGCGTAGATTGACAACTGGGGGCCTCGGTGCAATATTTTTTGAGCTCCTCTTTGAAAAAAGGTAGACGAATTTGACGCGAACACTGCGGTTAACGGAGAAAACATATACATATGTATATGCTTAGCTTGAATTGGGGACGGACTAAAAGCCAAGTCTAAATTGTTGTTTAAAATGTTGCTAAAATAAATTTGCTAAAAATTACTGAGACAGCAGAGAAGAGTTAAATAAGTTTAAACTAGATTAGATAAAATATTAATATGTCTTGAGATCCAAATATTCTTATTATGGACTGTAATATAGCATTACATCAGAACACATTTATATCCACTGCCTAGGTATTGCCTAGGTTTTTTTTTCGTTTGAGTCCATATACTTCTCTAATGCCTTTATTTTTCTCCTAGAATCCGAAAATCAAATAATATACAGGGTGTAAACCAAACCAAACCATTACAAACGATTGCACAACTTTGATGTATAACTTTTTTTTGGGACACCCTGTAGAACTCACTATAATTTTAAAAATGCTCGAAACTAACCTACATATGCTCACAAAATTTCATTTCAATACAAACTGTCGTTCTCCTTAGAGCCTCCGCGTCGTATGCGAGGCGCCATCGCCACCCTGTATTACAGAATGAGTTCTAGATACAATAAGACTCCTTTTGTAGTTCCGGCCCTGCATGTTCCATCCAATATAGAGACATGAATTATTTCTTGTACATCCTCTAGTATTTTATCGCATATTTTTGTCAATAAAAAAAAGTTAAAAAGTTGTTAAAAAGTTAAAGATGCCATTAACAAGTCAAGAAGTAGCGGATCTGAACACTATGAATAAAATGTGACAATTTTACTGATGGCTTGATTGAAGTCACATACTAAGCATAAGAAAATAAGAACTATATGAAAGAGGTGATCATGTTTACTCGAACAATAGAGAAATGGGTTAGCCCACGTTAGGCCTATGCTTAGGTTCTTAGCCGCAAATACTGAGAATCTTTGTGACCTGCGAGACGGCATATTTTTTCTCGATTTCAGGGATGCCGATAATGCCTTGCCGGTCCCGTGGTGCCTGCCATGTCTATACTTATATTATGTATATCCCACAGAATAGCCGAGGATTAACCAAAACAGCGACTGCGACTCTGACGAGGATGAGGACAGGGACGGAGAAGAGGAGCGCGCGTACGATTTCAGAACATACGACAGTTGTTTAAAAGCGGACCGCGGAGGAAACTCGGCGAGGGGGAGGGGGAAGACGACCGACGAAGCATCGATGTGACGGGGCGAAGGGAAAGAAAACACCGAATCGAGGGTAGAGAATGATAGAGAAAGAGACGGAGCGGGCGCGAGGGAGAGAGACGGTGACAAAGAGGGCAGAACACGCGGGGCTAAAGCCAGGTTTACGCTGGCGAATGTTTGGGTTTCGTTATTTTATTACTTTTAATTGATACGGGGCGGCGGATTAACCGGTGAAGAGCGGCGGGGTGAAGAGGTGAGGCGGGCGAGTGGAGCATGCCCTTCCCCCCACCTAACGCTCGGAGGACGCGATGCATTGTCACCGCCGGCGGACGCCCGATAGTTTTTCGTTTTATCATTTCGGGACGATTCAGGTGCGTACCCGAAGAGGGGAGGTCGGGTACAAGAGGTAATTACCAGGGATGTTCCTGGATGCACCAGTGTCTATGATCACAATTTACACTCAATATGTACCCCAATAGAAAAACATGCACAATCAAACCGAATAATTGTACGTACAATCTAATAATAAAAAATAGGGTATTTCATGGGCATTTCCATTAAAACAAATGTTACATCCGCAACACTTTTTTAAAGTACCCTGTATACTCTACAGTAATTTTAAAATGTGTTTCTTAACCTTCCCTATAACTTTTCTATTTAACATTTGTTCTAAAAAACGTTAAAAAACGTATTTTGTAAAAGACGTCGTGTCTCGAAACAAATGAAGGGTTAAAGCGGAAAACAACCAAAAGGAAAAAATTAGTCAAGTGCGAGTCGGACTCGCGCACGAAGGGTTCCGTACCATTCATTATCTATACAACATTAGACACTATATTATTATAAACTTTTTTTTCCGATTTAGCTGAAATTTTGAATGCGCGTATAAGTAATTTAAAAAAAATGAAGAAACATATTACTAAAAATTGTATTAATCAATAATAAATATGTAAAAAGTAAAAATAAATATGTAAAAATTAAAAAAAAAACGATTAAAAAAAAGTCGCCTTGACTAGGATTCGAACCTGCCTTACTACGGCTCCAACGTCATAGCAGCGTAAAGTCCTAACCCTTTACATACATACTGCCATTACTCGCTGACGACTATTCGACACGCATCAAAAGATGGTCACGCAAGGCGTTTTCTTTCATGAGCTTTTCTGTGACTGAAAAGCCCGATACGTGATGATGTTATTTTCCTACGGCACTCCGGGCATTCAAAAATCTCATTGCTTTGTTGCCTCACTTTTTGGTTGTCGCTGTTAACTGGGTTTACAATTCTTCTCCATTGAGTTCTATTGTGAACTGCTTCTTCCCAATGATTCTGCATGTTAATCCCCTTTAAGATTTCGTGGAAAATGTCCTTGTACCTTTTGAATTGTCCACCCGGCATCCTCTTACCGTCTACAAGCTCACCGTAAAGCAGAGATTTTGGTATGCGCTTTTCTTGCATTCTGCATACGTGACCAGCCCATCTTAAGCGGGATTTTGTAACCATAACTTCAATACTCTCGCAGTTAGCTTTTTCAAGGACCGATACGTTTGAGACATGATGGAACCACCGGATTCTTAAGAGTTGTCTAAGGTGTCTCTGTTGCAACTTGTTTAATGCCTTAATGTGTCGGTGGGGTACGGCATCGGCACCCAGGTTTCGCTCCCATATAACATGGTGGGGATTATAGTTGTTCGGTACACAGCCAGTTTCGTTTTTGTACTCAAGTCATGATTGTAGCAAACCCTGTCTTTTAATTTCCAGAATGCTCTTGAGGCGCTGCTAATCCTGTGCTGAATTTCAGAGTCGATATTGGCCTTTTCTCAAATCAACTGCCGAGGTAATTAAATTCCGCTACGTATTCCAATAATTCCTCTCCGATTTTTACAGCATTGTTATGATCCTCCGGGGGAATGCACATGATTTTGGTTTTGTCGATGTTTAGCTTAAGGCCCAAAGCCTCGTATGCCCAGGTATATGTGTTCAACATTTCTTGTAATTGTTGTAACGTGTTTGTAACTAGAGCGCAGTCATCAGCGTATTGAAGTTCTTGATGAATTTTGTACGTGTTTTTGCCCTCAGTCTTTTTATGTTGAACAGACCGCCGTCATATCTGTATCTAATGCCCAATCCTCTCTCCTGCAGTTTGCTGTCCACTATAATGGAGAGCGATGCCATGAATATGTTGAATAGAAGAGGCGCTAAGACACATCCCTGCCTAACTCCTGTATTAGTCAGGAAGGGATCGCTCAGCGATCCATGATGTGACACTCTTGACTGGTTGTTGTTATGGAGGCTTTTACACACTGTAAGAAATTTGTTGGGTACTCCGAACTTTTTCATAATTGCCCAAAGTGTATCTCTGTTCACAGAGTCAAAGGCTTTTGTTAGATCGATGAATGCAACATAAAGTTTAGACTGCTGCTCTTTTACTTTTTCCTGTAGTTGGCGGATGGAAAATATGGAATCGACGGTGCCACGGTTGGTGCGAAAACCCGTTTGCCATTCTGGAAGGATTCTTTCTATATGTGGGTGAAGGCGATTTGACATAATTTTTGCAAGAATTTTTCCTCCGATAGCCAATAGTGAAATTCCCCGGTAATTTCCGTATTATTTTAAATATATTCACTAAATTCGCGTTGCAAAAGTCCTGAGGTATCTCTCCGCTTTCCCATATGACATCGAAGAGAGCCTTAAGATGACTAATAAGTTCTTTATTTGCACACTTATAGATTTCCGCCGGGATCGCGTCACAGCCAGCTGATTTGTTGTTTTTAAGCTGTTTTATGGATGCCATTATTTCCTGTTCTGTTATTGGGGTATCTAATACATCGAGGCTGTTATACTGAGGTATTGTATTTAGTGCTTCTATAATGGGGTTGTTTTCTTGGTTAAGGATATGGCTGTAATGCTCTTTCCAGCGGTTTCTAATTTCCTCTTCCTCTTTTAGAACTTCGCCATTTTGTGCCATGATTGGGCAGCTTACCTTCTTGGTTGGGCCGTATACTTCTTTAACAGCCTCAAAGAATTTACCATAATCGTGGCGTACTCTTGAATCTGATTAGCCTTTTGTGACCACCAATCATCCTTTACTTGACGCAGATTTCTTCGAAGCGTGTTGTTGGCTGCTTTAAAGTTGTCTACCAGCCTTTGATTGTGTGGATTTGCAGTAACTGCTTGATGTGCTCTGTGCTTTTGTTCCAAGAAGGTCTGGACACGAGGTTGATTTTCGTTAAACCAATCTGGTTGTTTCTTTTTGTTGGACTTTCCCAGTACTGCTTCGCTAGTTTTATGAATCGCATCCCTTAATTGTGTCCAGCCTTGTTCAGCTTCCAAGATTGAGATTGAAGTTATCGGTGGAAGTGATTCTTTGGTGGCTTCCCGGAGGGCGACGGCGGTATTTTTTGTCTCTAGACCTAACGCTTTAACCACGCGGCCACCGAGGACTTGAAAGATTCTATGTAAAATTCTTACTTAAAAGATAATGTTTAGTGAAAGTACTTTTTTATTTATAAACATTTATTTAATTCTGTTTTTAGTATTTGTTCTTATATCGGCAACATTGATACATTATCTGTAAAAATTTCAACTGTCTAGCTATAACGGTTCATAAGATAGACCTTTTTGACAGACGGACGGACGGACAGCGAAGTCTTAGTAATAGGGTTCCCGTTTTTACCCTTTGGGTACGAAACCCTAAAAAACGAGAATGAATAAGATACGACGAACCAAATACCATGTTAAAGATACAAAAATGTATTACTCTATGCGTTATTATTTGGCCATCGTTTGTTATATTCAGTTACAATTTAATATGTGTTTGGGTTCCTTTCACTGTGATCCAACTCACTTGTCTAGTGACAGGTTTGCCTCAAAATATGGATAGAAGATGTCTCGATCTCGTCTCGTCAAGTCTGGACGCACCTTAAAATCTCACTATGCTTGGTCTTCAGTCTTGATGCATTCTCCGACGGTGCTGAAATTGTCCCAACACAACGCGACGCCCAGTTCTTGTTTGGTTGCGATTAATCTCAGTTAATTTTTACTGTCCGAAGCAGCATTGCATCACACAAACTTCGTACTTGGGAAGTTTATAGTTTCAATAACTGCACAAGTAAAAACCAAAATACTTAAATAGTATGACATAGCCACGATTTCAATATGATTTCAGTAATCGGGGCATGAAATAAAGTAGCCGAAGTTCTGATTTCTACCGTACCGACCGCTGCTCTCGGAATTTTAAAAAAATCTGTTGAAATCAAAGATAATTAAACTCAAGAGATACAATTGTTTACCTTTCTCCTTCATCAGGCATTATTCTATCCTTATTTTCCCATCTCTCTTACACCGAAAACATTTGCCAGATTTACCTGTATATTGGTATTAGTATTAGTACCACAACCACAATTATTAAGTAATAAATAATTTCGTTATATTTTTGTAATATATCAACTACATTAATTTGCTAACGTCATTTTTTTCATTTAATGCTTAACTGCTTTACTATTTTAAATTTTATTTGAATAAAAATATCATGGTCGTGTTTCTTTTAATAATAAAAAGCAGTTTGGCAACGTTAGTTTTAGAAATATGCCGGCGTAGTACAACGCATTTCGAGGATGAATGGAAAATCCTAGATTCTCCTTTTGCGATGTTGCTATGCCGCCGATCAAGCTCCATATTCTTTATTTGCAGTATTATAGTATTTTTGCGTTATTTTGTGGACTTCTGTGGACATTAATTTGAAAATATGGTGCATTCATGTATTGTGTACAAGAGAGTGTATCATTAAAATCAAAATTTAACTTTTCACCGGTAAATACAAATAAGTAGGGTTAGGTATATTACTATATCCTATTCTTTGTAGATCAGAGGCGTACCTAGACATAAAAAGTAGCATATCTCTAAATTATATTTTTAGGTTTATTTTTTAAATCATATATTTATTATGTTTTTTAAATTATATATTTATTAATTAAATTATTTGTAGGAAAAAGGTACATGGTACATACTAATTACCAATAAGTTAATAATAATTTCTGTTTCCCTTTTAAGAAAAGGGAAACAGAAACCCCTAAGAAACCCACCCTTTTTTCTTATAAGAATAAATCTAATCTAGGTACCTACTTGGGTTTGACTAACCATTACCTACCTTTTGTGAAAATTTTATTGGGGTGTACCAAAGATGGAATTTTGCGGCCTTACTTTTTTTGTTGCCGTTACAATTTTATACGGCTTTCGTTTTAAATTTTGGTTGCTATAATGTAAATGGACATCTTTTGACATACATATAATTAATGTTCTTATTACATGAATTTTATGACTTTCTTACTTTTATTGTACTGAAATTCTTTGCACATGCACTTTTTATTATTTATAAACAATATGAATTTTCCTTTGCAAACAAGAGAAAAAAAACCTCGAAAAAAACTAAATATTTTTTTTAAACTAAGAACCGTTTACTAAACGATCACCATTTTATTTTATTTATGATTTTGTAAAATTATCGCTAGACTTTTCTGATGACTGTGTATTATAATATCAAATAATTTTGTTTAGATATACACATACCGTATGATCGACTAAAAACGTCGTCCAGTTGGCTTGGAAATGACGATCGATGGCATTTCCTATATAAATTTACATATAAAATGACAGCGATCTTCATTTCATAGCCATCGCTGACGCCGTTTTTATTCGATCATACGGTATAATATACATCTTATATTTTCAGTTCTCATTTACTGTGTTTGAAACATCCCTAAAATGAAAGTTAAGGTAAATAAATGTTGAATTTTCTTACTTCTTATTCCCTCATTAATGAACAATTGTGAACTAATAAAAATTATAAGGCACATTTTAAATTTTATTCAATGTTTTTTATTGTAATTGTAAAATTCATATATATAATAATAAAGTTTTTATCAAAAATATGTGAACTCTACAAATATTGGTTTTTGGTAAAATATTGTGTTATTAGGTTAAAATAACTATTTTATTTTGTTATTGCTAATTGAGGGAATCTCATTCGCCGGAGACGAACAAGTTTGGAACAAGATATTGAAACTGCATTTACTAATACACCTAAAATTTGATATTTTATTTAATAAAATAAAGTAAAAAACGCTTATTCATTTTTTAATCGTTATTCTTATGTGAAAAGCCATCTTATAATAAAAAATTATGCCGGTTTTTATTTTATTTCGCTATCCTCCCTCAACTTATTTTTTTTACAATGCGACAAATATGTATATATATATATATAAGTTTTACTATTTCATTTTAATTTATTAAACAATTATTTTAATTTCCTTAAAATACTGTCGGTCGATCAGCACGCCACTGGAAATTGACCTCATACGTCTAATCTTTGTACACAACTACATTGTTGCCATCGAGCAGATACCCCTATTTCCTTCTCTATCCATTCTCTCTTGCACTCGTTGATTTTCGCAAACCAATGTGTGATGAAGCTTTAGAGAGTTTTATGAATGGATCATTGTATCTCCCGAGTTTAAATATCTTTGGTTGAAATGCACCAATTCTATAGATAAGAAAAGAGAATGCTAATACTATTAATTCGTAAACCTAATTCGAAATAATACAAAAATTATATTTTTACTAAATTATTATCTATTATTTAATGCATATCTAGAATTCGATGTAGCCCCCCCCCACACGTATCAAGAAGATCTCAAATATCTATCTAAAATGAAGAGGTTTTTGACTCACCAGCCTCACTCCTTAAAGTGTAGCCGCAACTTTTTCAATACTGTCAAGGCGTATGACAATATCTTTCGGAAGAGCGAAAAACCATGAAGCGTGTTATTTTATTATAGTACTAGTTAAAGCCTGGTGCATCCGCCACGACATGACATCAGGAAAAAAATACTTATTTTTTTTAAATTAAATGAAAAACAAAAAATCCGGCGACGATAGTTTTTAGAAGAGCCCATTAACTATATTTTAGTAAAAAAAGCAACTTTCTAGAGCAAGTCGTTACTTCAGTAGAGACTAGAGACGACACAGATAAACATTAGCATTTTATATATGTAGATAGTAGTATTGTTGATTGAAACCATTGAGAAGATACGCAACCTAATGGGCGAATTCATGACAAGGCCGATTTGATTTCCCCTTACTTCTCAAGTGCTGTACGGTGGAGCCTCTACTCGTTCTGCGGCCAACGCATAAAACACTCATTTTCTCTAATTCGTCTAGCGAGGGCATATCGAAGACGGTGTGGAACTGAAAGCGACAGTGTTGCCATATTAAAATGTGTAATATCTGTAATACTTTGACGAAAATATTATTGGATGAAAAATCCGCGTTTATGTATTGAAAATGTATTCGTGTTAAACATAGAATAAACAACAAAAATCAAAATTCTTTTATAGGTACTGAATATTTCGTATGATCGAAAAAAGTCGTTTAGTTGTTATTTACTATAATATTTAATTTGAAATAACAGCAATCTTCATGTCCAAGCCAACTCTGACACCGTTCTTTGTTTAATCATATAATATTATATTAAATTGTTTAATGATAGAAAATCCGTATTATTAATAGTGATGGGAAAAACCGATTAATTTCAATAATCGAGTACTCGAGTTTCAAGCAATTCCAATATGGAACGATCGCTCGAGCGAAACATCGCTCGTATTTAAAAATACGTTTTTTCGCCTGTCGCTTGTTGCACTCGCAACGCCAAGCAGTAAGTTGCGTGCGCAGAGCACATATTCTTTCGGTGATGAATGGCAAGCGACGAGTAATTCGTTTGATTTAGTTTTTAATTTATTTCAAAGCATTGTCGATGTAGGTCGTAAAATTTTGTCACTCAGATACGCAACGAATAACGTCGTATACATTTTCTACCTGCAATGTATGTAGAAAATTCGCTCGGCTTTGTATCGAGTATGTCACATTAAAATCGGATTTCAATTTATTTAATTCTAGGATCGCTTGCGTTCGTCACTCGTAACTCCTCACTTGCATCACTACTTCATAATCAAGCGATGTCGGTTATTTTAATAATCGAGTACTCGGGCGAATTTTCGCTCGAGTTATCCCATCATTAATTATTAACCTACTGTACCCAAAATCCGTAAACCTATGGATTAATCCGGAGTTCTGGCAACACTGTCTCCGGCAACCACCCACTCTGTCGACTGACAGCAGAACTACGGTCAGTGTTGCCAGCCCTATTACGTTCGTAATAAATCTATTACGGAAAAAAAAATCTGTTACGTTGTTACGCCGCTCACCAATCTATTACGTTTTTACGATACAGCCAATCCAACTATTTAAAAATTCAACTATAATAAAAAAAGTTGATAAACTGGCTTTTAAAATGTTCATTCCACATTTTGTGTATAATAAATTAATTATTGCACGTGTATTGCACGTTGACCGAATTGGAGCCACTGCCGTCTGCTGTGAGTATTATAACCTTATATCTCTGGTATAACCTAACATTTTACAAGATAGAACCATAGACAAAGAAATAAAATTATTTGTTTCTTTGTCTATGGAAGGAACTGTGAAGGAAAGCGGGGAACCGGGGGGAACACCAAAAAAGGGGAATCACTAACCAGTAACCACTAACCACCAAAGTAAGTTTTGTTGTGAACTTAAATATTTTAGAAACTTTTATTATGATGAAGAAGTAAGTTACAGGATCAACTTTATATTTTATACCTACCTATCTACCTAATAGTTTACTTAACTTAATTATGTTTATATCAAATTAATTAAATTTGTAGGTGGTTATCTACATCTGGTGTTTCCAAAATAGATGCTGCAAAATCTGCAGATCCTCCCATTATTACTGCTTCTGTTCGTCCTACATCAGAACATAGTAGCTGTTCAGACTCTCGTATAGCAGGCCCTAGAAGCCAGCCAGATTCCCCTATACAAAACTCCAGCAGTCAGCCAGATTCTCCTGTACCAGGCCCTAGTGGGAGGCGGCATTCCAGTATTACAGACTCGGATTCTAGTAGTGATGAATCCACTGGCACAAAAGCTGTTTTAAAAAGGCGAAAAGTAACTACAACCAGTTATAAACAAAAATTTCGGGATAAATGGTGTGAAGATAAAAGATATGCAAATTGGTGCAAATCATCATCGGATGGAAGTTCAGCATTCTGTACTGTTTGTGACAAAAAAATAATTGGAGGAATTACTCATATAAAAAGGCACAGTATAACGTTACTACATAAAAAAAATAAAGAAAGCAGAAAAAACACCAAAAATTCAAGAGCTGCTGTCGATCAATCCTAACAAAGAATTACATTCCATTAAAGTGAAAGCAGCAGAGTTAAGATGTGTTATGTTTCTTCACGAACTAATTTACCCTTTTTATTGATGGACCACCTCCCAAAATTTATAGGATCAGTGTGTCCAGACTCAAATATTGCAGCAGACCTTAAAATATCTAGGACGAAAGCCACCCTAATTACTAAACATTGTTTTACATCCTCCGCTTTAGAGAATATTGCTTAAAAAGTTGACAAATCAGTTGCTTATAGTTTGATAATGGATGAAACCACTGATGTGGCAACACAAAAGTCATTAGTTGTAGTGATAAGATTTTATGATGAAAAGGTGACAGACCACTTTTTTGGTCTTTTAGAAATACATCAAGGTACGTCAAATGAAATTGATCAAACCACAATAAACCATTTGAAAAATAATAATATACCCCTAACAAAAATGATTGGACTAGCTGCTGACAATGCGGCAGTGATGATGGGAAACATTAAAGGTGTACAAGCACTTTTTAGACAGGATGTCCCATCATTATTTGTTATGGGATGTATTTGCCACACATTCCACCTGTGTGCGTCCGCAGCAGCAATTAAATTACCGAATACACTCGAAGAATTCGCTAGGGGAGTATATAATTTTTTCTCAAACAGTAGCAAACGCCTTCGTTTTTTGAATGAATGCCAAAGCTTTTTAGATGAGAAGCCCCATAAAATGCTGCATCCAAGTCAGACAAGGTGGCTGTCCTTACAGGTAATCTGATTCACAGTTATCTTAAATAACAATAATTAGATTATTTTTTAGGAGGTAGTAAATAGAATTTTACTGCACTGGAATTCCCTAAAACTAGTGTTTCAGGATGCAGTTTTAGCAGAAAATTTACAAAGTTTCCAAACAACTTTAAATAACCTCAATGATCCTATTTACAAGTTATACTTTTTATTTTTATCTTATGTTTTAGAAATTGTGAATCAGTTACCAAACTAGTTTAGAAAAAATAGACGTAAAAAATCCCAGAAATTTTTTACCAATTGAAGAAGTTTATTTTGGCGCTAGGGTCCAGGTAATGTTATCCTCAGAGGAAAATAATAATTCTGTCAACAATTTTAGACTAAGATGTCTTGATTTTTATATTGAGCTATGCTCCCAAATTCAGAAAAGATTTTCATTCAATGATCCAATTTTGAATTTCTGTAAAATATTTAATCCTTTGACTGTAGTAAGTGGAAATATAAACTCTATTGCTGCTAAGAGCATTCAGTATTTTCCACAATTAGTTACTGACATTGAAAAATTGGATTTTGAATGGAGACTGTCAGCAGATTCCGAAGAAGTACAGAGTATTAAAGATTTAGATTTTGAAGAATTTTGGGAAAAAATATTTCGAATGAAAAATAGTACGGATGAATTGTTATTCCCAAATTTGTCCATCTTAGTCAAAGGCATAATGTGTCTTCCTCATCCATCTGCAACTGCAGAGAGACAATTTTCCCAATATAATTTAATCAAAACCAAAGTTCGAAATCGTTTAAACATTGACACTTGTGATTCAATATTACACTCAAAAGATCTTTTGAAAGGTTATTCTTGCCACACTTGGGTACCAGACACCAATCTTTTGAAAAAAAAGGTTCAGTATAAAAATGATACTATGTAGTAATACTTATATATTTTACTAATTTAAGACTGTTGATGCTGTGAAAAAAAGTTATATTTTAACCTGATATTTATTTCGTTAGTTTTAAGTTGACTGATGAGACTGCTGATGCTGTGAAAAAACGGGTGTGTGCAAAGATTATTATTTGAAGTTGACCACATATTTCTTCTGTGGATTTCTCCTGAAACGTGATATTTTCTACTAAAAAAAATTGTAAATATGTATTTTTCATAATATCTATCTTTTGTAAGCTATTTATGTTGCTATAGCTATGACAATAGCAATTTTAGTTTCTTTAGCTGTAGTTTTTCAGTTTACGGCCTCTGTTACGGCCCTGTTCATTGGCATTAAAATTTCTAGTTGAATTTTCTTGTTTATTTGGTTTATATTGAAAGGAAATACATCACAATAATCTACAAGTTACTGGCAGTTTTCTTACGTCTTTGAAAGTAATGTAAAATGTTAATTGTTAGGTATTAATCAGCTATTTTTAACAAAAAAAAAGACCTAAGTCATTTTCTGACTGCAATTTTTTGAACTGGTTCGAAGAATTGCGCCGCCAGAAAACACCTCACCACTTTTAGCTGTAGCCATGCTGTAGCTATGGCATGGCTATGGCTACGTGGCCAACTCCACGAAAACATAACATTGAAAAGATTTATTACGAAACATCAGGATCTATTACGAAAATTTACGAAATATGGTACGAAAAAAAAATTGCGGCTGGCAACACTGACTACGGTATAGTATTCTTTATCCGCTGCGCTATAAACTAGTGTAAACGACTATCAGCGAGCAGCGGCAGTTCTCGGACAGGTTGACTAGCAGTGACGGTATCGCCAGCTACATCTCGAACAGGTCTTTTGCCACGAAATCGCCCAGAAGGTTGCGCGTCTTCTTATTTCTTCAATCAACGGTAGTATATTGTCAATAAGCGTGGCGATGTCTTTCGGGAATTGAGTAGCGCGCCATCTCTTAGACATTGGTGGAAAATCCCGAACGAGACAACGGAAACCAAAAGAATTCTAGAGAGTTCTAGAATAGAAGTTGTGAGAAGACTTTTTAGAATTATTTAAGAATTTTTGGGACACCCTGTATATAAAATAAATATACCGCAAATAAGAACAAACACCCGTTAAAAAAAAACGTTAAAAACAGCAATAATAAAATCATTAAAATAAGACAAGATAACATCTCTAAAATATTAATTAGGCATGTCAATGTCAATCTATTTATGTTTATTTAGAGATAAAAGGAAAGCATTATACTTGTTAAAATTTGCGAAACAATATGCAATTTTCCTAAACAATTATATCACGCAACAAATTCGAAACAAATTAAATTCATTATATTACTGAATGTATATAGCCATTTTCAATGAACTCGACCTTGAATTGGCGCAAAAACAAACCAAAACAATATTAAATGCATCATACATTCGCATAGGCAACTATAAAATCAAATGATGCTGAAACCTGACTGACTTTTATATAAAAACATTCAAGAAAGTCATCATTCCCAAAATCAGGCAAATTTACACGCCCAGAATTATGGCAATAATAGAATGTATCTAAAAATACCCGGCGAACATTGATAAATAAGTAGGGGACGTTGGCGTAAAGCAGAACGGAATTTAATGTAAAATACGACTTTCCGTATTATGGAATAGTTGGGTCGATTTTGCAAACATGATTTTTATTTCAGATGTTCGGAGTCACTAGAATGTTCACTCTATATAAAGAGCAGATCATTTACTCAATATAATGTGTCAGTACCATGCAGTTTTATGTAAAATATTAAATCAGGACTAAACTTGAAAATGATAAACAAATATTTTTCAGAAATAACAAATAATATTTATAGTATACTGAAGAGTATCTAGATATTCTATAGGATTATAGATTCTGACAGCTGTTGCTGTCAAATATTGTATATAGATATCACTGAACAAATATAAGTACAATTATTAGAAGTCCAAATAGTGATCCAGCCAAATTCAAATTCAAGCATATTTAGTTTAGGAAGTGTTTTTCAAGTAAGTAGTCTTCCTGGTAGTTTTGTTGAAAAATAACAGACACACCAAAAAATCTGTATAATGTACAGGGTGGAGGGCGGGTCAAATTGGACGCTTTCAAAGGGAAACACCCTTTTCTATAGGAGATAGACGAAAACTAATATCAGTGTCTGGAGCTCAATTTTTATGAAAAACATGATGGTGAAAACCGCATATCGATATCAGTTACCGCCTCGGAGTTTCGGGGTGTTTTCTTTAATATGCATTTTTAAAAAATCGTTGTAACTTTTTTGCTATGGAAAATTTTGTATTTTTATGAAAACATTTCCAAAGTACCTTTTTGTGTAAAATTTAATAGTTTAAGTATAATTTTTTTAAAATTAAAAATTTAAGAATTATCAACAAAAAATTTGATTTTTTATATGGGATACTCTGTATATTTTTAATTCATTGAAAATAATTTAAAATTACCTTTCCAAAAATATAGCATACTTGATATTATCCTCAATTCCTCTTCGAGATATAGAGTAGATAAAAATTCGCCCACTTTGAATAAGTAGGTAGGCTTTGAACGGCGCCGGTTGTAATGCAAAAAAAAATCAATTCATTGCAAATTCAAATTCATTGCAAGTAATATTTGCAATGAGAGATGCAGAATTTTATAACAATTTAAACTATATTTAGCAACATCAACATATTTAAACTATATCTAATAACAATAAATAGCAAACCAAGACATGAGATTTTACTACAGGTGTTCGACATATCGACTGTCGTCTGTTATGGACAGAGGGGACCGTTGACCGTTGAACATTTCTCGCGGATTTCATTAACTCAGTGGGGGTGAAAGATACCTTCGCATAACCGCTAAGTACTTCTAATTCTTATCTAGATTATACGGGCAATTTAAAAATAAGAACCTTTATTCTTCCGCAAAGATGAAAATCCATAGGCATTAAGTCCGGCGCGGCCAACGGCTGGGATCTTGGTTAGTTATTCAATTTTCAGTCTCGAAATTGGCTGCAAAAATTTGCTGATAACTTCAAAGTTCTGAGTCTTGCTGGAAAAATATGTTTTCGAGGTCCACTAGGGGCAGATCATCAATAAGGGATCAGAGATCCAAAGCCTACTAGTTAAAAGTGGCGAACTTTTAAAAATTCTGTATTTCGAAGGGGACTATAACAAAATATCAAGTGTGCTATATTTTTGGAAAGGTAATTTTAAGTTATTTTCAGTGAATTAAAAATGTATAGGGTGTCCAAAAAAATATGCTTAAACTATTAAATTTTACGTAAAAAGGTGCTTTGGAAATGTTTTCATAAAAATACAAAATTATCCACAGCAATGAAGTTACAGCGATTTCTTAAAATTGTACATTTTTGAAAATCACTCCGTAACTCCGAAACGGTATCAGATATCGATGTGCCGTTTTCACCATCATGTTTTTGATAAAAATTGAGCGAAGATACCGTTATTAGTTTTTGTCTATCTTCTATAGAAAAGGGTGTTTCCCTTTAAAAGCAACAAATAAACAGGTCCAATGCTAGTCTTAGCCTTGGTATTGCATTTTGAGCAAGACGAAGACAAAGTTAATTTTCGTGTGTTTTATCGTTTATTAGTAGAGATACAAAGATGCGGTTTTCACATTACTACGCTAAAAATCAAAAGTTGTAGTCAGTAACTGAAAACAATTAGCTATAAGTTATAGGGGTGAGCCACTTTTGAGACGCACCCGGTATATACATATAGTTTGTCTATATTTGCGTGAACCGTTTTTTTTTAATTATTGTGGTTTAATCAGTGTAAGTATTTAAAAATTTCTTTCAATAAAATTCCATTTTTGTCACTGTTTGTACAGGGTGTCCCAAATTCGAAGCTTGACATTGTCATCATCAGTTAAATTGAGGCAAAGTTGCGTAATTTGATGCTGATCCAAATGCCACATTAAAAGTTTAAAAATACCGAATACTTCCGAAGATTTTTGGAGAGAACCGAATATTCGCGATTTCATTTTTATTTTTTTGTAACCCTACTTGAATAGATATAACAAAATATCTTTGAAATTCTCATTGATACATTTTTAGTTCTACGAGATGGTACTATTAGATTTTCATACCGACGTTTCGCCTTTCAGCTGCCATCATCAACTTTCTTTTTTAATTTAAAGAAGGCGTCCATTTTTCTCAAAAAGACTGATAAACACTGATAAATAATGGCACTGATAAAAGATTAAAATTAGCATTCATAATGTTTTGTGTAGAAATTTAAAATTGCTGTAAATTTAAAAATATAGAAATATGTAGAATGTGTAGAACGTAGGAGGTGGCACCACTGTAAGGTTTAGATACACCCGAGGATATACCGTAGAGAAATCTCAAGTGAATAAACAAGTGGCACTAAAAAGTTTTTTAAAATTTCCCGGAAAATATATAAAAAAATAAAAATTTTCAGCAATTTTTTTTTGAGAAAAAAACCCTCATAGGCTTGTTTCTAGGGTCAAAATATACTGCCAGTTAAAATGTCTGCACTTATTTCTGAGACACCCTGTATAATTTCCGAGATCCCAAAGATAAGGCTCGAATTTGGGACACGTACACAAAATTATATTTTAAAAACTTTTTAATTTGTGTTAAAAAAGTCAGTTCGAAAATAAAAACATTATACCTATATAGATATTTTTTTAATTAAAATTTAGAACATTTCTCAACTTATCATTCACTTTAATAGGCACAAATGTGAAAAGGCCCTATGTTTATTGTTAAAACATAAATTTTCAGTCCATTATGATTCCCGCTTCCCCTATTTATTTTCCTAAATTACCCAAATCGAAAGAAAACCTAACCTATAATCGCTCAGAAACAAAACAACGCGTCAGACTCAAACACGATAAACAAAACACAGAGATCGGTCGATAGAAAAACGGACTTAATGTTATGAACAACAATATTAATAATATTAATCTTGACTTACAGTTTAGGGAGGCGATAACGGCAAAATCTTGCGTGTCAGCCGAATAACAAAAGAGAAGGAAGGAACACTCCCCGAACGTAAAATGCGATAAAACACACCGAAATGAGTAATCAGAGTAATTTTTACAGTGTGCATCCGCCGTCGATGTAACTGCACGTTGTATGTGCGACGGAGAGAGGCAGTAGAGAAGCGAGAATGAAAACCTCTGTGGACGTTTACGGGGGGTACCGTGCACGGCGGGAGGGGGGTTAGCAAAGCAATCGGACTGACACCAAGCCTAGGTCCGGCCATCTTGTAACGACGAGGCGCTGTTGTCCGCAAAAACACCCCCAAAATCCAAGAATTCGCGTAAATAATTGGTGCGAAACGCGGCACATCGCTTCTAGTGTGTGTTACAAGTGCGTACAATCATTAAACACACGTGTACGTACCTTAAAACCGCGTTAAATTAAGATTCCACGAAGATTCTAATTGTTTTGTGTTACATTTTTGTGAGTGTGGTATATAGTTGTCTCCCAGGCACATCGATGAATATTTCGTATTCGGATAAAAGCTCAGCGTATTCTCTCAAGTAAGTATTTTTATTATTAGCGATTACCGATTGATTTCGGTGTTTTCTTCTGTCTCGTTAAAGGTTTTGCGGTTCCTTTGTAGTTTCGTAGTCGTATCGTATTTTTGGCAATGATCGAGGATTCGATGATGCCTATAATCATTTACTAACCTCCAAATTTACCGTTTCGGGCTATTATTTTCCGTTTTTGTTTTCATTCAATGTTTTTCATAAACAAATGCCTCGGTTTTATAGTAAACTTTCCGTCATTCATGTTTAAACTTTTTACTACAAAGTTTAATATCTGTACATACTATAGGTATTCATGAATCGTTCGATTTCTTGTGGATAAGAGCTTCCTTTGTCATAGTCAGAAAATGTTCCATTTACCTACATTTAATCTTTGATAAATTATTGTAAGGGCATAGGCCATTCATAGGTACATAATAATTTCAGTATCAATCACCCCTTATACAACCACACTTTATGACTGAAATAATTTTTAATTTTGTACATAGTGCAAATAACTTAATTACAATACACAAAAACACGTTAATAGACAATATAATTTGGGGAGTACAAAGGCGGTATTTTTTATTGTCGAAATTTTATCACATGGGAACTAATTCATTATCTCTATTTTTGAATAAAGAATAATTAATTGAATATTTCGAAGCTCGAAGTAGCTACGTGGCTGTAGAAAATACTTTCTTAAAAACATCTTATTTGTTGCATGGAATATCAGAAACAGAAATACTAAGATACTTTATAAGTACGTATTATCCTCGGTATTATCTATTAAAATGTTTGGTAAGCAAGCCGCTGTGTGTTTTATATAAAACTAGATAAAATTTTATTGTCATCCAAGTAGTTCTGAAAAGCCTTGTTAATTCGAGGCAGAAGTAGGGAAGGTAAGGTAGGTAGGTAAAATGGCTTCTCTAAAGCGTATCCTTATTAAAGTACCATCAAAACCGTAAGTAATGAGTTCAGGCATTGACCTCTGCGCTGCTGTACACCGTACAAAATTACAGTACTTAAAATACTACTTTTAGCATGGCATTGTTATTGGTATTAGAGCGTCGTCGTATCAGTTTATATCGATCTGACTGGGCTGTTTGTATTCTATTACAACCGTGTTCTAATGTCGGTCTTTTAAGAAATTTGGACCGGTTGCGCGCTACGCATATGGCAGTTTTCTTTATATTTATTCCTGTAACTGTGATCTAAAATTAAGTGCATTGCTAGAAAATTGAGTCACCGTGATAAAAAATCATGTTTTAATTCGTTTTTGTAGGTTTATATGTTTTGTTTATTTAACATTATTAATTTTATTTTGTTAAAGGGCGATTCCACAAACAATACATTTTTTTGTTAATTTTAAAATGAGACATTTTTTAAAATATTTGTACTTTTATTTGTAGTATAATGCCTATAGTACATAACAAAACTAGAATAACTTAACTTTCTAATCTAGTGCTCCTTGAAAATAGTCAGAACAAAATAGTTTTGGTTTTCACAGTGAAATTCCAAAAAATCGCTTTGTTTTATCAAGGTGGCTATGGATAAGAAAGCTGAGCAATGCGCTAACGCTGTCAGTTTTCTTTGCGCTTCTGTTTGAGTGATAGAATTATTGTGTTGTTACTCTTTCCAAGTAAGTATATTTTGTGATAAAATATTATAAGTATATCTAAATTTTATGTCCCGTTAGTAAACAAAATATACAATGAATTGATATATAGCGATACTTCAAGCCAAGAGGTTTTTACATAAGATAAAAAATATAAGTTTTGTGTGAACAAATTCTAATGTTTTAACTGTTTCTTTTTTAAAAGTTCTAGCTTTGTAGTTTTTTAAAATTAATTGTTGTCCCGTTAGTAAACAAAAATTATATTTTAGGACAGGAAAAATAGTTTCTAACGCAAACAAAAAATCAAAGCCTGTGTTTCGAATTACAGAAAAAAGATTTATGAAAATGAAAATTTAAAACAAAATTATTTGAAAAATTATGCTAAAAATCAGATAAAATACAGGAAAAACTAAAAGATTTGGCCAAAAATAATATCGCATTGAAAGTGGAACTGAACATTAATGAAAAGCATATTGCCCTATAAAACGGCCCAACGCCTTGGAAAAGCTGTAAGAGCGACAAATAAATCACTTCCTTTAGATAAAAATAAGAAAGTGGCCGTTTTAAGAAAAATTCTGGAAAAAATTGAAGCAAGTTTAAAAATACAAAATATTAGCAAGTTTACCAGTCCGTCAATTGATAACAAACGCAAATTATCACAGGAGAATTGAAAAAATTTAAAATTTTTATTTACGAGAGGATATCAGCAGGGTGTCTCCTGGAATGAAAGACCGGGTGAAAATAAAAAGAGGCGATCATGTCGAATACGTTCCAAAAAGATACATACATGTATCTTACTATAAAAGAAGCCCTCCAGATTTTTACAGAAGAGAATCCAAATACTAAAATAAAACTAAGTTAATTTTATGAGCCCAGACCATCATGCATCCTGCTTAGCAGCGCAATGCCACATAATGTGTGTGTGTGCAAATATCATGCAAACGTTTTTTACATTTTGGAAGTTCTTCAGAAAAACATCACAACTTTTCCTAAAGACCACAAAAGTTTGATTTCTGAAATATCCTGCAATTGTACACAGGGATTTTGCATGCTGAACGAATGCAGTAAATGTAAGGAAATTGATTTAACCTTTTCCTGTTAGTTGATAGCAAGCTCACATTATTTCAAATCCGTTGATTAGCACCATATATTGATTAAAAAATACCGAGATCAGAAAAAAATACAATTTTCAAGTGCTTTTAGGTTAAGGATTAGGCTTTGACAGTTTTTCCTATATGTTGATATTATTTGGTTGCATTAAATTAGGTAATTTTTGAATTTATTGTTTTAAAAATAATAATATATCCTGTTGGAAAAAACTGTCCCGTTAGTAATGTCCCGTTAGTAAACATAAATTACCACCAAGAACCTATACACCTGATAAGTAAATGAGAGTAATATGCTTAACTATTTTTTAGATGGGACCTTTACCATCCTATATTTTTACATTTTGTGTCAGGCGTTCAAATTCACAGGTCTGCTCTCTGAATTATTTGAAAAAATGTCTGAAGTTTTTTCTGTCCCGTTAGTAAACACATGTTTTTGTAATATTTCCGCCAATCTAATAAATATTCAAGTAATATCTTTTTGGCAAATTATTACTTAAAATCATTGCTAACAAATATTACAAGGTCATTGTTATATGAACGATATAAGATATAAATATTTTTCGAAAACATTCTATTTTTCGTTCAGTTTGTCCCGTTAGTAATCATGGAATCGCCCTAAACTGTTTTTTTATAATGACCATAGTTCAAAATATAGACATGCTTTTCCCTGATTTGTTATATTGTAATTTTAGTACCTCCATAAGTTAATAAAAACAGATATACCTAATGTTAATTAGAAGTAGAAGCCTTAAAATATTACTGTGATTGAAAAATTGTTTGGATGTTATTTAAAATTAAAGTTATTTGCGCTAAAAATCTCAAATTTGTTAATATGTAGATACCTCTGTTGTATTTTTTTAAGAAATAAGTATATTTATAGAATCAAATGCTAGAAGTTCTATCGGGAAACATGATCTACTATAAAAGTACATCTATGGGAAGGATAGGCGGCATAGGATTTCTTATCAGAAATTCAGAAAGGAATAGAAAGACAAAGTAGTGAACATAACAGATATCTTCAATGACAATCAGGACATCTAATAGATAGAGCGGCAAGCCTAACACTCCAACTGTCAGGGAAATATTGCTTGCAAATGATACAAACATACGCTCCAACAACTAGTCACTCGGACTAAGAATTAGAATAATTCTATAATGAAACCAACCAAGCATTGGACGGCAACAATAGTCATTTTAAATATCTAATAGGGGACTTCAATGCAAAGGTGGGGAAACAAAAAAGAACAAGAACAACAAATGGGAAACTTTGGAATTGGGGAAAGAAATGAGAAAGGACAGAGACTTGTACAATACGCATATCATCAGAATCTTTAGGAAGAACACAAATTGAAAACGGACATGGCAAGCTCCTAATGGGGTAACTAGGAATGCAATTTGTTTCATTTGAACCAACAAATTGAACACAGTAAAAGTTGAAAACTCGTTAGAACCAGAATAGTTCTTGATATTCGACTAGAAAGAATAAAATTAATCAGGAAACCAATAGCAACCACAGTAAACACTAACAGACTAAAAGAAAAATAATATGAATATGAACAGCTACTGGATAGCAGGCTGACTGAAGAAGAAACAAACACACAACATACAACAGCTTCATGGACACTGAACTAAACTGTGCTAAAGAAATAGGAGGCCCACAGCCGCGTAACAAAAATAATAAACTGACTGATGAGACCAAAGCATTTCTCAAGAAAGGAAGAGAAATGAAAACCGAGAGCAGGATACATAAAATAAAATACACAGAATTATGTAAGACAATAAGAAAGAGAATTGCAGAAGCCATCAAAAACTACCATGAGAAACTTATACAAACTGCAATCAAACACAGAACAAGGTATGAGAATGCTAAGAAATCCCTCATAATTGGAAAGAACAATAGTAACAACATCAGAAACAGACAAAAACGAAATAATAAGCCTGGTAACAAAATTCTACAGCGACCTATAAACAACCAAGTTATTAAAAAGAAGTTATTAAAACAAACCAAACCCCAAAAAACACATGAAGAAGAAAGACTACCTCTACTACAAGACGACGCTCCAGAAGTTCTCGTGGGAGAAGTAGAAATGGCGCTTCAAAATATGAAAAATGGAAAAGCAGCAGGGAACGACGGAATAACAGCTGAAATACTTAAGTATGCAGGTACGAGAACTTCCTAGCAAATATATACACCAGCTGCCTAAGGAGAAAACATATACTGCAAGACTTGAATAGCGCCAACATAATTCTAATTCATAAGAAAGGCAGCAAAGAAGGCATCAGAAACTATATACCAACAAATCTACTACCAGTAGACTTATATACTAGATATTCACAAAAATAATAAACAACAAGCAGGCTTTAAAAAGGGCTTCAGCACGATTGATCACATACATGCACTAAGAAAAACTATCAGCCGAAAAAGAGAATACGAATTTCCACTAGCCATTGCCTTTATAGACTTTGATGGGGCTTTCGAATCGATATATTCTAAGGCAGTAATAGCGAAACAAGGTATTGACAGGCCTTATATAGAAACTCCCGCCAATATATACAAAGATGCCAAAGCAAAAGTAATGATATATAAAACAACCCCAGAGTTCTGGTAAAGGACTCTGGGGTAAAGGAGTACGTCAAGGAGACGCGATACCTTAAAGCTGTTTACAACAACGCTAGAAGAAATCTTCCGTCAACTGGACTGGACCAACAAAGGTTCAAAAATAGATGAAGCTTAACCATCTAAGATTCCTTGATGACATAGTCCTAATTGCCAATAGTTCTGAAGAACTGCAAGCACAAATTAACGAACTAAATACAACCAGCAATGAGAGACCTACTCAAAATGAATTTAGCAAAAACTAAAGTAATGTACAACGAACTAGTAGACAGAACAGACATTATAATAAATATCACAACCTCGATCACAACACTGGAAATAGTAGAAGAATATTTATATATGTGGGAGAACCTAATACATAGCTCTGGATCTCTACTACCAGAAATCAACAGAAGAATTAATGATGATCATGGAGTACTTATGGAAGAAACTCAATCATATTCAAATCTAGAATGCCACTTTATCTAAAGAAGAAAACATTTGGTCAACGTGTACTACCAGCTACGACCTATGCATGCGAAACCTGGACACTTAAAACGGACATTATATAGTACATAAGGAAAACACAGGTTGCACACCGCTCAATGGAACGAAATATGCTGGGAATGATTAAGAAAGACCGTAAAAAATACAATGGATACAAAAGAGCCAGATGTCATCAACAGAATCAAATCCCTCAAGTGGCAATGGGCAGGACACCTGGCAAGAAGGACAGATAACAGATAGACCACAAATATTACAGCATGGTACCCACAATGAATGAAGAGACCTAGAAGAAGACCTTTCTAAAAACGCTTCTCTGTAGCTACGACCTGAGCTTGGAGCTGAAAACACGGATGCGCAAGTGCTGTGTATTCCCAGTCCTCTTGTATGGTGTAGAAGCTTGGACCCTCAACGCATACTGCGAGCAAAGACTAGAAGCCTTCTAGATATGGGCCTACTGTAGGATGCTGCAAATATCATGGACATATAATGTGACCAATGTAGAGGTTCTGAGAAGAATGGAGAAGGACGTAGAGATCCTTCATGAAGTGAAAAGAAGAAAACTTTAATATCTTGGCTACATCATGTGAGGTCCAAAATATGAGATCCTAGAGCTCATTATTCAAAGGAAAAATTGTAGGAAAAAGATCTATTGGAAGGAGAAGAATATCTTGGTTTAGGAACCTGCGAGAATGGTTTAACGTCACATCATCTGACCTATTTAGGGCCGCAGCTTCCAAAGTTAAAATAGTATGGTGATAGCCAACCTCCGAAATGGAGATGGGAGATGGTACATGAAGAAGAAAATAAGACCAAACCTGAGATGGAACCATGATATTAGGAACTGAGCAGGGATAACTTGGGTCCGCATAGCCAGCAATAGACAACAATTACAAAGAGATGTGAGGGAGGCTACACCACAATTGGAAATGGTTGAATAATAAATTGTTATTTTTTACTGAGTTTTTTTTACTGATCCCTGTATATTAGAGTCTGTCTAATGATAGGATATATGACAATAAACACATACACAGTTGTGCATCTGTGTGTATTTTAATTCATAGGCAAATTGTGTATTCTGTCTTCTTTGGATGTGGTCTGTTGGAAACTCGTTGGACAGATTTTAGCCTAGATTTAAAAAGTAATATTAACTAGTGGTGATGTATGTGATGATATGATGGTGTATATCAAATTTAGACATTTCTAATTTGTCATCCTCGTTGTCATCTATCTAGCTGCAAAATTAAACACTAATTCATCAATACACTTTACTTTTAAAACTGGACGCGCGTTTCGCTAACTTTGTTATCATCATCAGCAGATGCTGAGGCAGATAATTAAAACCTACAAAAGTCAGGAAGTAAAAAGTCTTATAAGTTTGTATCATCTGTTAATGATGCTAACATGATTAACAAAACACCCGTTCAGTGTTCAAAAGTTCAAAGTAAAGTATTTTGGTTTATTGTAGTGAATTAGTGTTTTATTTTGCTGTTGTAATACCAAAGGTTCCAACCCCCAATTTTATTTAATCTAATTGTTGTCAAAATCTGCTAAATTTGTTTTGAAAATATAACATACACATGACACATCTACAATAAATACCTAATAAAGATATCAAGCTCTGAAGAATAGGTATAGTAGGTAAATGGGAATTTATTTATTTATCACTTTTTAAAATATGTTTATCATGATTAGGCTTTGTCTAGAATCTTTTTCTAATCTTCACAAATAGCCTGACTTTAGGAGTACACTCTAGCGAACATAAAAAAATTGAAATTAGTATTATCCGGTATTATCTGATTATTTAGTTTGTTAATACACCTAATGGAATTCATATTCAATAATAGGTTAAAATATTTGCTTTACGTTTATATATTGTTGTATAAAAAATAATCCTCGAATAAAGCTCAATTTTGAGAATCAAAACGCATCTGAATATGTATTATATCTATTACCACTATTAAAACTTGTTTTTTTTAACGGTGGTTTGAAAAACGTTGATTTGACAATACATATTAAAGTTCATTAAATGTTGTTAATTTTTTTGTAGAAACATATCTATGTAGTGTATTCGTTGTAACACTTTAACTAATAGGGACTTAATATGAAAACGATTGCTATACTGTAGATACTATTACTACTATTTTATGTGGTAATTACAGATGGAATTTCCAGCTGTACACTTTTATCTAAGGTTTAAAATTTATTTTAGCTATAGCCATATTCTAAATTAACGAAAAGATAGATGATCTCATCGTCATTTCTAGATATAAATAATTCTGTGAATACATTAAAGTAATACAATGAGGTTTTCATTGAAACAGTGACAATAAATTGGCTATTTGGATGCTTTAATATCAAATGTGAGGCTACTTGAGCGCTAAATGAGTGCTAAAAAGCATGCCTTATGTCCTCTAAGGGAAAGACAAAAGGACGGGAAAAGCTTCGACAATTTTGAAACGAGGCAAGAGTTTTCAAAGTCTCCTACAAGGTTCTAGGGATTTTGAAGGCAACATTGCTTAGATTTTCCCGAGGATTTTCCATTACGTTAGAAACAACCTGTATATATACCGCTATTTATCTCTATCGAGATTTCTATATACTCCATATATTATAAGTAACGTGGACATTGGTTTTCATAATTGTTATTAAAGTTACTTGATGTTACTGAGAAAACCTCTGGAACCGACAGAGAGAAAAAAGTAATTTTTAAATTCCGTAATTACGTGTAAGGTATGAAACCTTAACAAAATAAATCATCAAGAAAAATCAACTAAAATAATCTTGTTCTGATATGTACTAAATAGCAAAACAAATATTGACTTGATCGTTTTGTTTAAATTACCACAATATTTAATTTCGACAGAGATGTTACGCTACTGTACCGGCGGTCTAGAAAACGCCGACGATGTATTAGCATTTTTAATCTAGCCATACTTAACATCTCTTTTAACGCCATTCGAACTTTTTGAAGCAAACAAAGACTTCCTCCTAATGTCATTGACTTCTCTTTAGTGACGTTACCCACTACATTCTCCTCCAAGTTCGGTACGTTCTAGTAAAAGAAACGATTCTAGCGCAGCGAGTCAAATTGCGAAGCTTGATTGTTGTTTATGCCAAAATAGTGGGAGAAAGTAACTTATGCTATCATGCAAAAAGTTTTTAATATATGTATAAATAACACATACGTGTTGTGTCGTTTACAAGGATTTTTTCGAGATTTTCTTCATCTAAAATATATTTAATTCAATTTAGGTTTTTAGTCCAGTAAGTAAGGACACGAAAAGACACAAGTCTCGGCATAATTCGTCGACCTTGACTTTTTAGGCGGATTGTATATCTTTTGGGGAGTAGTTTTAGGGGGAAAATTGCAACACCGTAGTCTGGCCCCAAATGGCCTAAAAATCAGTTTTTTGCAAATATGTGCCAGAATATGCAATTTACAAATTGTTTCTTGGAATAAAAAATGAAGCTTAGGTCATTAGCTTAGGTTCGGTCATTAGGTCATTTTTTCCTAAAGTCCCGGGAAAACGCTTAAAAACGGCTCTAAAGGGTCAAAAATCAGGTGTGCCGGAATATGATATGTGGATGATTCTCATCCATGCTAAATGGAGGATTAGGTCATTATCTACAAAAAAGCTCTAACACTTTTTTTTCGCAAAGTCTCAGGAAAACAACGGCCCTAGGGGGCCAAAAAACGGGTTTTCCGCCAATATTGGCCGAAATATGGCATGTAGATGATTTTCATGGTCGCCAAATGAAAGATTGAGTCCTTAGCTAAAAAATGATCCTAACACCTTTTTTCCTAAAGTTGTTCGTAAAAAGAAACCAGTTCGACTATTCGTAATTCTCTTCAATTTTCTTTTGTTTTAAAAACTTTCCCCAAAAAGCGAAAAAAGCCAAACTCACGAATAGTTGTTTTTTAGGGTTCCGTACCAAAAGGGTAAAAACGGGAACCCTATTACTAAGACTTCTCTATCCATCCGTCTGTCACAAAGGTCTATCTTATGAACCGTTATAGCTTATTTAAATACTAAAAACCGAATTAAATAAATGTTTATAAATAAAAAATGCTTTCACTAAACATTATCTTTTAAGCAAGAATTTTACATGGAATCTTTCAAGTCCTTGGTGGCCGCGTGGGTAAAGCGTTAGGACTTTACGCTGCTATGACGTTGGAGCTGTAGTAAGGCAGGTTCGAATCCTAGTCAAGGCGACTTTTTTTTAATTTTTACATATTTATTTTCACTTTTTACATATTTATTTTTACTTTTTACATATTTATTATTGATTAATACAATTTTTAGTAATGTGTTTCTTCATTTTTTTTAAATTACTTATACGCGCATTCAAAATTTTAGCTAAATCGGAAAAAAGTTTATAATAATATAGTGTCTAATGTTTTATAAATAATGAATGGTACGGAACCCTTCGTGCGCCAGTCCTACTCGCACTTGACCAATTTTTTATTAAAATGTGATTAAACAAATACTTCAAACTTTCTGAATTGCTTAAAGAGACTCTAAGAACAGTTGTTAAAAAAATCTTGAGTAATAAGCTATTATTAGTCAAAAATATGAATAAGTACATAAAAATCTGAAAATTTTTGTGCTCTTTTGATTTTTTTATTATCATAAAACTAGTTGAAGCCTGGCGCATCCGCCATGACATCACGAAAAAACTTTTTATTTTTGTTTAATTAAATGAAAAACAAAAAATCCGGCGACGACAGTTTTTAGAAGAGCCAATTAGCTATCTTTTAGTAATAAAAGCAACTTTCTAGAGTAAGTCGTTACTTCAGTAGAGACGACACAGATAAACATTAGCATTTTATATAGATATGTATGTAGATATTCAAACAAGTTCTAAAATGTGATAGCTGTTGATTCTATCTTTTAAATGAACTTTGAATCATCAAAAAATATTAAATTTTAGCCGAGTTATTAAACAATTTGTCAATCAATGATACGCTTATGTCGCTTATGATATCTATCTTCAGAGCGTTAAGACTTGGAGAGGAAATTCAGGGATCTTCGAGGCCGAATATCTCGAAAATTACTGATTCTATTAAAAAAACTGATAAGGACCATTTTTGTAATAATTACTAGTGATTCAAAATTCGATTATGAAAATAATCGTCATCATCCGATTATCGAAAAATAATTCAAATTTTTTAATGAATGATAAAAAATCGATGACTCACTAATACGAGTAGTCGATGTTTTGGGCGGGATTGTTTGGTAATCTTTCTTTATAGTAAATCGAGAAACTAACAGAGACTGAGAGAGAGAGACAAACAATCCGATTCGCTATTAATAATTTGAGTGTTTTTTTAACTTGTTTTAATTTAATTTAACTACAGAAGTTATGACGGCAGAAGCTTCTACGTCCCACTAGTCAACTCGCATACCCGCAACAATGTTGCCGTTTGCTGTCACCTTATTTTATGAACGGTTTTAAGAACGGCGGAAAGTAACGCCTAGCTAATTATTGTGCAAGAGCAGCTGTGGATCCATTGGTAAGGCCGTCGCTTTTTTTTGTTTAGATTGCATGCGAAATTCTCGACCGACTATCGTTTATGCGCGTGCAGAACTGCGAAATTAAGGGACAACAAACGGCAACGTTGGATATGCGAGTTACTAGTGGGACGTAGAAGCTAGTTGAATTTCGAATAATGAGAACTGAGTGATGAATTATGAGTGACGACGTTGCAAGTGCACTGAGAATTGATTATAATAGAGTGATTTATAATTCGAATTATAATCCGATTATTTTTATATATATTTTTTTGGGACCGAGCACGGCGTTACAATTTTTCCCCCTAAAAGTACGTCTCAAAATGTACTCAATCCGCCTGAAAAGTCGGTCGACGAATTAGGCCGTGGTTTTAACCTTCATTTACTGGACTATTTAGCTTTTATTTTCACACACAAATTTAAGGGTATACTGTCATTTAAAGTGAATTACTTTCATTCTTCATATGCATATCTCAGTACCATAATGCTCAATCTACAGACTCTGTACTAAGTACAGTTAAATAATATTTTTCACGTCTGGTATTTAAAACACACGATTTACAATACGGAGTTGGAAAACATGTAGAGGGACCCATGGTAAAGATCGTAAAAAGCCTAGTTCCGACAAAAGCAGCTGCCTCTTTTAAAAAAAGTTACCAATAAAAATAGCCGACCATGCAGAGGCCGTGTTCATGGATTGTATCCTTCCTAGGTAATAAGCTTGTTAGTTAGCAGTCGAACTAACAATGGTTTTCTTTTTAAAAATTCCACAAGAGGAGATGAACCTATCTACCTAGCCTGCCTTGTTACTTCTATTCTAATTTTGAATCGTTGTACATGTTAACTTTGGTCGATACTTTTTATGTGGCTTCGTTTAGATTGTCACTGAAAAATTCAACAATATTTCATGTTTTTTTTTAATTTTCTTTAAAATGGTATGGAAATTTGAAAAAGTATAAACGGGATTAACCATTTCAGATAAAGCAAAAATTTTTATGAAGAATGCTTTTTTCTCAAAATGTCAATAATAAAAAAGTTTTTCCTCTTGTAAAGACAATCCGGAGACATACTGTATATTCGATTAATATTAATTATACCTACCTACACCACAATAGGATAATAGGATATGCATAAAAATACTTTAGTACAGCAATTTCTTGTTTGTATATAGTGCAATTAAAAGCTATCCATCCAGCATAAACTACAATCTGGTCAAGAATAATCAATAACTTTGGTTGGTCTTTAGAACGATTTTCCGTTACCACATACGCCGTAAGTATCAGTGGATACGAAGACCATTGGGTGATTGTACCTGTTAGGTACGTCTTCAATCTTGCTAAGTTACCCTTAAGGTGGAGGCTGGAGGATCTGTTTTTATTTTCTCCACCTCTTTAACTTGGTCTCCTTGACTCCTGACCTGATACCGATGTTGTCCCGGATAGAGGATATATCTCTCTTTCTCTATGGCCTCCGTGAATTTGTGGTTAATTCCTATTGTGAGGACCTGACCGTGGGCCTTCTCCCTTGAGTTCATGACTCGCCAACTCGATGTCCTTACATTGGAGTTCTGGCAAAGCTGGTGATACACCGCAAGGGTTAGTCGGTCCACTTCTACAGAGCCCCACATGTAGAAGTAAGGGAGACGAGAATAAAGTGGGTTGCCTCCTAGTGCCCCAAGGTTGAGGTTGAGACCAGTATAGAGGCTAGTGTAGATAGAGACAAGTATAGTGGCTTTCGTAGTATATATTCGCCGTCATAGGATTTAGGTTTTTAGTGAGGTCTCCTCTTGGTGCAAATCCATGGCCACGACACTACAGTCAGGCCAAGACAGTGAGATGGTCCTTAGACCCAGGCAAAGTGCCAGAGGGGATTCCCTTTAGCACCTGACTAGGAGCTTCCCCACCAACGACAAGGTCTCGCATCTCCTAGGAAGAAGAAGACTAGACATATTTTTGATGAATATCCCTGTTTAGATGTTAATAATTGGAAATTAATCAAGCATATAAGTATATCAAATTAAAGATAATTGGATGTTTAAGAGTTAAACAAATAAGTTGTTAATACGAATTATCCCATATTGGTAAATAGCGTTATGTTACCTGTTAACACTAATGGACTAATGATAAACGTTAGAAACATAGAGTAAATACTGGGTAAAACGTGCCCTCAAGGGAGCTACAGGTGCACACGTTGCAACCGAGAGTGCAGTGTAACTGAAATTAAACGATTGGCGTTTTTGCGTTTATTACAATTGTATGTGTAGAGGGTTATTTACACTAAGTACGTAGGTGTTGAGGATTTCTATTAGGATTTAGAATTTTAATTCAGGCTAAAAAAGGTAAAATGCGAGTAATTCACATTAAAACCAAGAAAAAAGTACTTAATTAAATCTAATGAAAAGGAGTGTGTGGAAAGTATCTACAGTGACAGACAGTTTTTTATTATTTTAATTAAATAATGATTGACACAAATATGATTATTAACAAAAAATAATTATTATTATGACACAAAAACGCACCTTAAAATATCAAATATTTATAGAAACTAAAATAATTTCGTTCTTCCATTGTTTTTATTTATTTTAAACTACACAGCGTTTCAGTAAAATGTATCACTGACCTAAACGTTGTATAAGTTGAAATAAATAAAGACAATGGAAATCCAAAATTCTTTTAGTTTCAATCTCGGTTTCATTACTGCATCCTCGACTGCATCATTGTCTACTACATTCAATTGTGGTGTTAGATCACATGTGGTTAAGCGCTATTTTTTAACTATCCTCAAATAATCTTATCCGATAGTGAAACAGCACTAAACGCGATCAACTCAGTAAGTTGGTCAAAGAATGCCTAGAGAAGCTGTACAAATTAGGCAAAGACACTAAAGTCTTCCTACTCTGGGTGTCCGCTCACCAAGGGATAAAAAGGCAATGAAAAACCAAATGATCTAGCTAGAAAAGGAACGAACACTCCACTAACTGGACCAGAACCGTTATGTTTTTCAAGCGGAAACAAACTAAATGCGGAATTGAAGAACCTGGAAGACTCCATCCGTAACCTGGAATGGGAGTCTTCCAACGGTCTAAGACACTCGAAAAAGTTCTCTAGAAATTACGACCGAGAAAAATCGAAGATTTTTCTTGATTTAAGTAAAAACAATCTTCGGATTGTCACGGGGTGAGAAACAATGGTGAATGCTGATTCTGTGGGGAAAATGGGGAAACACCAGAACACCTTGTTACTGAGTGCGCCGAGACGACAACCGTTCGACGGCCATGAACTTTGGTACGGTTGATGTCGAGGATGGAGAGCTGGCCTCTGTGGAGCCGTCTCGGATACTGGCTTTTTGTTAGAGCCCTGAGACTGTATATTGAGTTATAACTCGTTATAACTCAAGAGAGGGGAACACACAATAGATCTGTAAGGTCGTGGTGATTAACTCCCCACCTAAACCTTCTACATTCATTCTACATCGTCAGATAAGGGAATGGGAATATGGGAATCACAATAGTCACATTCTTATAAATTTATTTTTTAATACTCAAACAAGATAGTATTAAAGAATAGAATGTTTGAGAAGTATGATTATTAGTTAAAAAAATATAAATATTTTTTTTTTTTAAATCAATTTCTGGTGTATATTTGCTAATCGTTAAAATGCTTATTATTTTAATATGTCGGTACATATAAATTACGGCTTGTTTTTTCAATATGAATGATTTTACTGTAAGTTTTACTGCATCTACTTTAATCATTTATGATATGCTCGTTGATATGTCAAATATTAACGATTAAATTTGATGTTACGTCACTATTAACGCCTGATTTGTGTCATACATATACAAATAGAATTACAATAGCCTCGACAATAAGTTAATTAAAGTACAATAGAAATAAATTGTTTTGGTTATTGGTTTAGAGGTTTTTATTTAAAAAACTGGTGTAAATAATGTTCCTTGGCACTTCAGTGTCACAGTTCTTATGAAAAAGCTTTGATATTTATATGTGTCAGGAGTAAAAACATGTAAGTTAATTACGGCGAGGCATTTGTATGTAATTGTCTTTATTTCCCACACAAAAATAAATACCAGAAAAGTAATAATACATTAAACACGAACACATTGATATAACTAAAAACTAAATACAATAAATTTCTAATATTAGCAAAACAACAGAATAAAACATATTTTTGCGGAAAATGGAGCGAAATTCAGAACATAAAAATTAAGTTCTGCCCTACTTTAACTCCAGAAAAAAATACAAGAAATTTGAATATGTTAAATAAAAAAGCAAAAAGCTAAAAATCGCGAAATAATTAAACAATAGAATATAATACAAAATACATTTATTCTTTGCATTACTCGTGAAACTTAAGTGAGTTGGTACCTGAGCAAAAAATAAGAAGAAAGATCTTTGAGACCGAGTAACTGAAAGACATTTCGTAGGATGTGGAGGAGGGGCGAGGGAGGGTATTTTTCAAGAAGGTTTTATGGTAAGGAACTGTTATATTAGTTTTATGACGGATATTAATACCATTTAATACTATGAGCCTCTTGTCTCAACTGAATTTTATTGAAGAGACATAATGGTTTATACGAAATCAATATATTGGGATATATTATTCAAAGGAAATCTATTTTCATATTTAACCAATGTAGTACTTTAAAAGTATGTGCTGCATGATCATATTTTCAAGTGCGAACACGAGTCCACATCTGCTAGACCAGAAAACGGACTATACCAGGTGCGTCTCAAAAGTGGCTCACCCGTATAACTTTTTTATTTTTTCAAATAAAAAAAACGAAGCAAAATAAAAACACTAAATCACCACAATACACCAAAACACTTTTACTTTTACACTGGACGCGCGTTTCGCTAACCATATTAGAATTAGAATTTAGAATGAGTGGGAGGGGGGTTAATCACTTCGACCTTACAGATCCATTGTGTCCCCCTTTCTTGAATCATAACTCATCATACAGTCCCAGGGCTTTGACAAAGGCCAGTATCTGGGACGGTTTTATAGAGGGTAGTTCTCCATCTCCAATATCAGTCGTACCAAAATTCATGGCACGAATGGTTTAGTTAGTTTCAAATAAAAAAAACGAAGCAAAATAAAAACACTAAATCACCACAATACACCAAAACACTTTTACTTTTACACTGGACGCGCGTTTCGCTAACCATATTAGCATCATCAGCAGATGATTATAAACTGAGTTTTTTTGAGTTTATAATCATCTGCTGATGATGCTAACATGGTTAGCGAAACGCGCGTCCAGTGTAAAAGTAAAAGTGTTTTGGTGTATTGTGGTGATTTAGTGTTTTTATTTTGCTGTGTAACACCAAAGGTTCCAACCCTCAACTGTAAAAAAACGAAATTTGGTATGTCAGTATTTGACATAAATTAGGATTGACTGACACATTCAATTGTTTTTGGTTACTCCCTGTTTCCCCGGAAATGACTACAACTTTGATTTTTAAATGGCATACTCTGTTTTTTTTTATTTTATTCGATAGAAAATGTCACTCGGAATAGAATGGTATACCTATCACATTATGTCAATTTTTGAATTCTCGCTTTAAAAAAAATAGTATTTTAAATTTCAATCTATAGTGCCATAGCTGTGTTAAAAACACTAATTTTTAATCAAGGAGCCTTGGAAAAATATATTTGATCATTAGACGTTCAAATATATTTTTCTAAGGCTCCTTGATTAAAAATTAGTGTTTTTAACACAGCTATGGCACTCTAGATTGAAATTTAAAATACTTTTTTAAAATACTCGTTTTTTGTGTCTTGTCCTGGCCGGTTAAAAGATGCCCAAATCGTATTTTTAATCATATCTCATTTTTTTTGAAATGGAACGAGGGTGGCTCCATTAGAATATTTGGAAAAGGATTTTTTTACGACACACACTTGGTATTTTGAGTCAAATTGTCGTTATGAACCGCATGTTACAATTTGAAATAAATCATATTATGAGAAAATGTCAAAAGTTGACATATGATATGTCAGTCTGTTCAGAGTGTCCAGGGTGTTCAGAGTTCAGTTCTCATACCGAGGGTGACATTTAAAAATCAAAAGTTGTAGTCATTTCCGGTGAAACAGGAAGTGACCAAAAACAATTGCTAACTTATGTCATATACTAACATACCAAATCTCGTTTTTTTACCAAACATGATTTTGGAGAAAAGATCACGAAAGAGGTATATTATTATTACTGATTCGCTTCCTCACAAGAGAAGAATGGAAAAGCAACCTAGTAATGAACACTCAAGAGATAGCAGTCTACACAAATGCTTCCGTGACTTCAGGAGCCACAAGCATCTTCTCAGAGGAACTAGAACTATCCGACGATCTCTGGCTATCATCGGATGGCTCTAATGTTCTACCAATAGAGGTTTACGCTGTAAAGGAAGCAGCCAGTTGTATACGAGGGAAAATCGCTGATAGATCAATAGGAGATTTTTTTTCGGTAAAATCATCTGCTTCTTCACCGTCGCTCTGATTTAGCTACTTAAACAATGCGCCATCATTAATCAACTAATAAGGAATCGGGGACCACATTTTTGATATGTCAATAGGTATAGGTACCTACTAATTACTAAATCACTTTACATCTACTCATGAATTTTAATATACACAAGAATTGTGTCAGAGTTCGACATATTTTAGTCTAGAAATATGTTTAACATTAAATTAATCTGATTTTCTCACATGTTTTAATATTTTTTGTCCCAAAAAAATTACGTGATATCTGCCATTTCTACGTGAGATTCGGCTTAACCCCCTCCCCTTTCCCTTCCCCCCTTTTGGTTCGTAATTAATGGACGCCCCCATAGCGTAGGATTACATTGTTTCAATGAAAGATCATAAGTTACGATGACGTTGACGTTGAAGATCATAAGCTGGTACTGAATAGGCGATGCTTTTATGTTCCTACGATTTAACCATACGATCGTCATCAAAAGATCCCTAAAAACGTATTTGAAAATAACTAGTAAAGAAAAAAGCCGCTCCATTACTCTGCCTTGGAGTCATCCTCGTTTCCTCCAGATCTCTCCCGCCTCATCTGTCCCGTTCTCCCAGTATGAACCCCCGGTCCCATTCGGTATCGATTTCTTCATTTGGTGGCGTTCGGCCTCGCGAATGGATCATATTTATCCGGCGTCGTATTTTTGTTGGTTTTTCTCCGGGCCGACTACTGACGCATGGGACGACGGTGTTCCGTAAGTCTCGGCATCTCGTTCTGGCCGTCCGTCCCCCGAACTCGTTTCGCAACAATTTTAACGAGCGGCCATTTTTTCGTGCATAGGTGGACCTTCGGATGAATAAAATGCACGGGGAGATGTTATGTATAGTCTTCTGTATGCTGTATCTACAGAGAAAACAATCAGTTTTCAATAGGAACCGTAAAAAGCAACTTCTATGAGTTTATTTGAAGTTAATGGACAATGTTTCACTTGAAAGAATCAAATTGAAAGGTTTTTTCTAGAGAAATTCGCTTCAAGATTATTATCAATATTATCGATAGTGATATCGTTCTTTAAGTGAAGTGAAATGAAATGAGTAAAGGTCAAAAACCAATCAAACTCCTGAGTTTGATATGATTCTTGATTAAAAAATCCTTGATTTAAATTACTTTTACCATTTTTGCTTTATCTCGTAAAAATACTAAGGGGTATTCCAATAAGAGGTTTCGGATGTTGATAACGAATTATTACTAGTACTATTACTGCCATTACTCGCTGACGAGTATTTGACACGCATCAGAAGATGGTTACGCAAGGCGTTTCCTGTTATGAGCTTTTGTGACTGAAAAGCCCGATACGTGATGTTCTCTCTTCCGCACTCCGGAATCTCATTACTTTGTTGCCTCTTTACTTTTTGGTTGTCGTTATTAACTGAATTTACAATTCTCTTCCATTGCGTTCCATTGTGCGCTGCTTCCTCCCACTAATGCTGCATACTTATACCCTTTAAGTTTTCATGAAAAACATCCTTGTATCTTTTGAGTTGTCCACCCGGTTTCCTCTTACCCTCTACAAGTTCATCGTAAAGAAGAGATTTCGGTAGGCGGTTTTCTTGCATCCTGCATACGTGGCCAGCCCATCTTAAGCGAGATTTAGTAATCATGACTTCAGCGCTCTCGCAGCTTGCTTTTTCAAGCACTGATACGTTTGAGACATGGTGGGACCATTTGATTCTTAACAGTTGTCTAAGGTGTCTCTATTGCAACTTGTTTAATGCTACCGTGTGCCGGCGCCGGCGGTACGGCACCCAGGTTTCGCTCCCATATAATATGGTGGGGATTATTACTGCTCAATACACATCAAGTTTCGTTTTTGTGTTCAAGTCATGATTGTAGAAAACCCTGTCTTTTAATTTCCAGAATCCTCATAAGGCGCTGCTGATTCCGTGCTGAATTTCAGAGTCGATATTTGCCTTTTCCGAAATCAAACTGCCGAGGTAATTAAATTCCGATACATATTCCAATTATATATGGATAACGAATAAATATATAGATAAAAAAATCATATATAGATAACGAATAAAATAAAAGTTTCATAACATATCTAAAAGTTAGTTATGGCAGGGCGTAGCTGGACAGTGTACAATAATTATACGTGGAACACAATATCTGCCAAATGGCCACTACGACTTCTTTGGCAGCACACATTTCTGAAGAATCTATGTTACTAATTATTCGCCTAATTTCTTCTTTCAATTGTTGAATGGCTTGCGGATTGTTTCCGTAAGTTTTGCTTTTCACATAGCCTCACAGGGGGGGGGGGGTTAAGCTTTTTTTACATTCAAATGTTGATATATCTTGGATGAACCGATTTTAATTAACTTGGTATCAAAAAAGATGTCACTGTGACGTTGTTTCTATATTCACATCAAGTTTAATCATATCAGTTAATCCAAAACAGAGATATAGAGATTTGAATGAAAAAATGTTAAATCTTCCCCAGCACTTTATTTTTGACAATAAAATGATCAAGTCAAGAAAAGAAAGTGTATAATTGGTTGAAGAAGAATACAATGCATATATATTTTCAATTTTCAACATATTCAATTATTTTTTTAATTGTGTTGCTAAAGTCCTCTAACGACCACCAACTTTCGAACTTGAAAATAATTTACAGCGATTTCCCTTGGCCGATTTACCTATATGAATAGTTCTATATATATATATATATATATATATATATATATATATATATATATATATATATATATATATATATATATATATATATATATATATATATATATATATATATTTATATAATGGTGCCCGGTGGCGTAGAGGTACAGGCTCTCGTCTACCAATTTCAAGGTTGTGGATTCAAATCCTACACCCGCCATTTTCAGCCGACTATTTTTATTAAAATAAAAATAGTTTGGGTACCTAGGTCGACTCAGCCTTAAATGAGTACTTGGGATTCACACTCCTGAAGTAATAATAATAGGCGGTTGAAGCGTAGTGCTAGCCACATTACTTTCCTTGTATACCGAACGGCTCTAGCATGGCAAGCTGTGCCTTGCTACTCCCAAGGCGTTAAACGCTATATACGGGAGCTATTATTATTATTTTTAATAGTTCTATATATGCATCTTTCCCTCATCAACGGTTAGCGACTTATAGCGGAAGTCTTCTATTATTGGAGTACTAAAATAAACTTATACAGGGTGTCCCAGAAATTTAATAAGTGCAAGTATTTTAACTGGTAGTATATTTCAACCCCAGAAAATGCCTATGAGGTTTCTTTCTCGGTTTTTTCGCGAAAAAAAAAATTTGAAAATTAAAAATTTTTTGAAAAATTTTTTGGAATTTCTTTTAGTTTTTAGTTAAAAAAATAGTAATATTTTTTGATAATATGGCAATATAGGTATTAGATTAAATTTACAAGAAAGAAAATCCAGAAAGAGATCCAGTGGTTCTCAAAATTTTAACAAAAAATCATTTTTATTTGAAATTTTTAATTTAAGTTAACTTATTTTGGACTTATTTGAAAAATGATAAAGAGAAAATATGTTTTTCTTTTATCCAGATCTACCAGCCCTTAAAATACTTGCACTTATTTCTGGGACAACCTGTATATACTTATATTATTATCAGAAGGTTTTAACATTATTTTTCTATTTATTTCAGATACCAAGTAGAATGATATAGAAGTACTTAAAATGCATTCCTTTAGGATAAATTTATGTAAGTAACATTAATAATACCTATTTATTATGATTGAAATATGACCAGTATTACACTATGAAATTTCTTTGTCAAAGATCTTTTATAAAAGATATTTGATGAAAAGGTTGACATTGTTAATATACAATATTTTATAAAATCACACATATTACACTGTCAAATTCTTTGATAAAATTAAATCTTTGACAAAGAAATTTGTGTGTAAATTAGTGGTAAGTAGTGTAATACTGGCCTGCTTTGATATATGAAATATTTTTAAATAATAAAAATATTAAGTTTTTCAATTATATGCATTTCCCACTATGACACATAAAATACAATTTACTAAGTATGTGTTGGCCGAGGTGTTGGCCATATTGTAGGACTATAATGAATGCGTGAACTACGTTGTACGACTACTTGTGGTTGATATATTTAGGCTTTATCGCTAATTCTGTTTACAGAAATAGACAAAATATCTCCTGGAGCAATCACACATGGTTCGCAGGAACATTCTGTAAATATGCCTTAGACGATGGATATATTTCTATTTTTATACTGAAATTCTAATTAAATTACTTGGTTACAACCCTGGTTCTAGTACTAATGCTACTAGAACCAGGGTTGTTCCTTGAATATTTTCATCGAATTCTAAGCTCCATTGGACTTATTACATAATATAAGCGCATATCTATGTAAACAGAGTTGTACACAGAGTTCCATGTAAAAAATGATATAAGGTCAACTGGCTGTCTAATGAATAGACTGTGATCCAAGGGGTGTCTCACTTGGGTAAAAATGTACATGTAGTGCCAAAATATAATTTTACTTAAAAGAAAACACGATAAAAACTCTCGAGACTAGTGTTTTAACTGTGTGCATGTGTACTAGAACCCCAGGGTTGTTCCTTGAACATTTTTGATTGTGCATCGGGCAATCTCAAAATTGTGTATATTCTATTGAAAATGTACATCTGTCTGTGGTAATTTAACTTGAAGTATCGTCGCAATATTCGAACAAAACTCTGACAGTTGGTTATTCTACATGCAAAGCTATATGACGCCTATTCAAATCGTGCATATATTTTCATTGTAGTACATAATATTGAATGTAAATTATGCATCATAATATGCACTATTACATCCAGGAACAATCCTAACGAGAATAGACGGGGCAGGTTCAGCACAGGTACTTAATCAAAAAATGAAGATGACTAGCTGACTGATGAATAAACTATGATATTGAGTATAGTATTTCCTTAGACTATGAAAGTTTTTTTGCCACACCTTTTTATTAAAAATTTATATAATTTACCTATTGATATAAAGGGCGTGCCAATATTTCGTGGACATAGAACTACTACGTATTTTTGGAACCAAAGTAAGTTCATTGGAACTGTAATTAAAATCAGTCCTAAACCATAATTATTATAAAATTTATAAAGCTTATCGTCAAAAATATTTGTGATATTAACATAACATTCCATATTTTCGCCAACTAAATCGTCAACTTTTGTAAGTGAATTTCGGAAAAACATTTTTATTTTCTTAAAAATTATGCGCATTGGCGTTTTTTTACTAATCTTTAAATACTAGGAGGACCATTTTACGAAAAAAAAGTAGCCATCGAAGTTGGAGAATACTTCTACTAAAATTTATGTAGAGGTGGGGCTAGTTTTCACCCTTCCCGTACTTCTTGTTCTTTCAGAAAGTGAAACGTTAAGGTGTTTAAAACATAGGCACCTCAAATCTCATTCAAATCGGAATAACGGTTCTTAACATATTTTAAAAAATGTGTTTATTTTTTTAAAATTTGATGTCCTCTAACGGACAAACGAAGCAGTTTTGTATAGAGCAGGGTTTCTTAAAGTGTGGTCCATGGATCCCTTAGGGGTCAATAGCATCTGTAGCAAGGGTCCACATTACGCCAGTTAACTGTAAACATATTTATTAAGAAAAGAAATAGCGTAGGGCGGCGAATTCAGTAGGTATTTAATCACTAAATTGAAAAACCGCAGTGCTTTTTATGCAGTAAAGTGCTTACTAATGGAAGTATGAAGCCAGCGAAACTATCAGAACATCTTAAAACTGTCCACCCTGGAAATGTTTCCGACGACATTGACGATTTTCGTACTAAGAAGGCTCGGTTTGAAAAATCCGGCACTTTACCTAAACTTGGATTCACACCGACACAAAATGTCCATGTCTTGAGGCCATCATACAAGGTTGCTTACCGTATTGCTCAGCAAGAGAAGCCAGACACTATCTCGGAAACATTAGTGAAACCTTGCGCACTGGATATTGTGGAATTTGTCTGTGGTAAGGATCAAAAAAAACAAAATTGAAGCTGTTCCCTTATCAAATGATGTTATTCATTCTAGAATTGTTAAAATGTCGTCAAATGTTTTACAACAAGTTGTTGAAGAATTAATTGCTTAACCATTTCCATTCAGCATTCAATTGGATGAAAGCACCGATGTGTCACAATGTAACCAACTCTTGGTATTTGTCCGTTACATACAATAAGACACACGTAGTATTTAAGAAGAGTTTCTTTTTTGCAATTCACTTTTGGAGACTACAAAGGCTTCAGATGGTTTTGAAATGACAAAAAGGGTTTTCAACGAACAGAATATAGACTGGAAGACTAAACTTGGTAGTATCTGCACCGATGGAGCTCCTGCAATGCTTGGTAATACGTCTGGTTTCGCGGCTTTCGTCAAAAAAGAGATCCCTCATGTCATAATAACTCATTGTGTCTTACATCGATATGCCTTGGCTTCATGGACTGTATCTACATTTCTGAAGGAAGTTATATCTACATAAGTCAAAATAATTAACTTCGTCAGAGCAAGAGCCTTAAATAACTGTTTAAAAGACTTTGTCACAAAATGGGGTCAGAACATGAAGTACTGCTTTACTACACAGAAGTTTGTTGGCTGGTAAGGGGACAGGTCTTAAAGCAATTGTTTGAATTGAGGACAGAAGTGTTACTTTTTCTAAAAGATAAAGGAAATTCACTGTCTGAATATCTTAAGAGCGAAGATTTGGTACGGGGTCTAGCGTATTTGGCAGATATATTTACTCAATTGAATGAGATTAACTTGTCTCTTCAGGGCTCTGCGGTGACCATCGTGGATGCATCTGAACGGTTGAAAGCTTTCATATGTAAACTGCCACTTTGGAAAAGGAAGGTGGAATCTGGTAACTTTGCAAATTTTCCGATGTTTGAAGAGTTAATAGCACAAGGTGACGGCAACACGATATCAAAAATGCTACAGAAAGAGGTGTCTAAGCATTTGGATACATTGCAAACTTCTTTTGAGGGCTACTTTAACTTAGAATCGCTTTAAAATAAAACGTGGGTGCGGGGTCCATTTATAATTGACACGGATAATATCACCGATGACGATCTCATTAAAGATGACTTAATTGACATGAGATCAAAATAAGTTTTGAAAGCTGAACTTTATGCAAAAGATCTTGGCGAGTTTTGGTGTTCTTTAAGTCAAGCTTACCCTCTTCTTGTCAAGCAAGCTATGTCCGTTCTGATACCATTTGCTACTGCGTACCTTTGCGAGGCAGGGTTCTCGGTTATGGTCTCATTGTGGTCTAAATAAAAACAAAAAGTCGCAACCGATTGAATGTCGCAGATGATATGCGCCTTGCCTTGTCGAAGATAACCCCACAATTTAACGTTCTCATTGAGGCTAAACAACTGCACCCTTCTCACTAATTTACTAGTGTACGTGTAATAAATCTACTAAACGTTTTCTTTTTATGTAAATAAGGCTTTTTTATTTTTTTCTATTATTTCTGATAGGGATCCGTGGAATTGTAGAAATTGCGAAAGTGGTCCGTAACTGCAAAAAGTTTAAGAAACCCAGGTATAGAGGTAAATGGTGCCCAATGAATGATTTTTTGATGATTCTTTGATTCCAAAAATACCAAGTAGAATGTTGTAGAATGTTTAGGACGGTTAATCACCGCGACCTTACAGATCTATTGTGTGTTCCCCTTTCTTGAGTTATAACGACTTATAACCTAAGGGCTTTGCCAAAAGCCAGTATCTCAAACGACTCCACAGAGGCCAGCTCTCCATCTTTTTTGACATTAGCCGTACCGACGTTTGTGGCACGAACGGTTTCTGGTGTTTTTTCTTTTTTCCTACAGAAACTGCAATCACTGTTGTTTCTCAACTTCAATCTACTGAGTTGTTCGAGACAGTGTCCTGTTAGAAACCCCGTGACTTCTTTGATCTTTCTCTGTCATAAGTTCTGAGAAACTATTTCGAGTGTCTTAGACCGTTAGAGGACTCCCATTCCAGGTTACGGATGGAGTCTTCCAAGTTCTTCAGTTTCGCTTTATAAAATACCATGTAAGTAGTTGTATGTAAACGGAACATTGGGACATCCTGTATAGTGTTATTTCGTTCTGTATTAATAATTCATAATAACATAAGGAACTCAAAATTGAAAAATCATATACGTCAGTTTTCGGGCCATCAGAATTCAATTTGATACCACCACAGTTGTTTATTTAAGTTAAAGCCCTGCAGTTTTTGCTTTTACATGTCTATCTATAACATTTAAGTGTATTCAAGTTACGAATGAACTGAAACAATTGAGAAATCCTATCAAAATCAAATATCATATTTGTATTTAATTAGCCGGCAATATCTCCGATTTAATTTGTTATTTTAATTTGACAGAATAATAAAATGTAAGCTAAGAAAATAGCTTCGTGTTAAATTATAACGTGACTGACATCTAAAATATAGATATTATTAAAAGCCATGAGTCGTTTAGTTTGTGTTCCTAGCCCTACAAACAATCTTAATACCTGAAAATCAACCAGACCGGTTTGTGGTATCCCTGCCGGAGTTTGCTATAGGTCTGCTGGGACAGTATAACACAGCTTATGGGTTCTAATTACCGATAATTAGTGTTGAAACAGGTTAATGTGTATTATGTCCGGAGCTTGGAATATAATATCTAAATAAAGTCCATTTGAAGTATTTTATTTACTGCAGAAGCAGTCTTTCTTTTTAAAGACGTGTTTTATTATGTTTCTTTGAATGTGGTTGAGAAAATGATTCAGTATTGAACCTAAAAGAATTTCGGGCTTCCATTGTCTTTATTTATTTTAACTTATAGTCCAAGAAAATAGGCCTTCAAATACGAACTTTTGGTAAAAACTTGAATTTTTATAAAAGTCACTTTGAAAGATCTAAAAATGAATCGTGAAAGATTTTTTTTAATTCACCCCCGAGAAGGGGTGAAATAAATAAATAAAATTATTTCGGAGAAACGGTAAGGACTAGAAAAAAAGTCCAAATGAGAGTTGTAGAGTATCCAATTTTACATAATAATGGTCTCTACTTTTTGTTCAAATCAAAACTAACCGAGATAAGGTGGCTATAATCTAGGGGACAGCTTTTATTGAAACATTTGTTTCAAATTCCTTACTGTTTCTCTGAAATTTGAAAACAACACTTTATTTATATTTTTCACCCCTTCTTGGGGTGACTTTACTTTAAAAATCTTGAAAAAAATCGCCGTGACCTCGGACCTTTAATAGGGCTATGGCGTTATGAGACTTCGTTTTTTCTCGAATGCATTGTTGGCTTTTATAAAAAAAAATATTCCCAATTGAAATAAACTTAATCTGTGGCACAGCTTTTTTGTAGCGATTCATCATATGCATGCGCTTTGCCATTCGATCCCTTTAAATAGGATATTTAAGGATGATTCTCAATATATCTTCCATCTCCATTCCATATCTATTTCATATTCGTTCCGTATTTTTATTGTATTGACGCTATACGTAAGCTTCCGTTCCGTATCAGTTCCATATTTTTTATTGTACAATTTATATCATTACGAAAGTTTTATTTTAAAAATTTGTATCTTTTGAGAAAGGTAATAGATTTAATTGAGAGGTGAAAGAATCAATAAATATCAGCAAAATGTTAACAGAGCTGGTACAAATGTAAGAACTTGACAACACTGTTTCCGCACGCTTCAGTCCGTCCGCCAAAAAAAAATTATGGAATGAAAGGATATGGAACGGAAGGGAAACGGAACTGTCCTATTCATTTACATGATATAATATTTTATGTAAACGGAAGGGAAACCGAAGGGAGATGATATGGAAGGTATAGTGAGAATCAACCTTTAAAAGGACCAGATGCATCCTTGTTTTAATCTCCGTCTTACTGATAAATCTGTGTTAATATGTGCCTAGATATTACCTTATCTTATGTAATAAGTCTGATTCTTAACTTCATTAGGCTTTGCTTAAAGCACAGCCTATTCAGTACCAGCCGGTCGACTATAGTATTTTCGTATTTTGTACTGAAATTTATTATCCGATCTTGTATTTTTTTATTATATAAGAAATCGGATTCTGAGCTTTATTGAAGCTTTTCTTAAAGAAAACTATCGAGACTGGTGTTTGACTACTTTCTTGTTTAGGTGAAAAGGTGCAGTAGGCAGGAGTTCAAACCAGCTCGGGTGTCTAATGTTGGTATGGTAAGAGGTATCTCTACCAATGGAAAGCAGTCCCTAGCTTATTTTACAAGCTTTTATTTAACTTGTTTTGTATGTATGTTTGTTCGGGGCAAATCTTTAGAAGCACTTCCTTTCATTGTAGGAAATTGAAATTTGACACATAGGTTCAGTCCCGATGACAATACATTTTCTTGCAAAGCATGACCCGAATTTCAAAGTTGTCCGATTTTGATAAAAATCGATATATAGGATGGCCAGGGGCTAAAATGAAAGAAAAAAAATTGAGCTGTTAAATTTGACAGCTGTCAAAGAATCTCAAAGTTGTCCGATTTTGATAAAAATCGATATATTGGATGCTCCCTACCCCATAGTCGGTTTTCATTTTATTGTCTCACATTTGAACTGTCAAATTTGACAGCTGTCGTTTTTTTAAGTTCTCCTTTTTTAATGAAAATCGATATACATATTATTGGGATGCCCATAGGAAGTTATTTAAGAAAAAGAATTGAGTTTAAGTGTGTGGCACTGAGCATAACTAAAAAGTAAAAAATAAATTTAGGAAAAAAAACTTTTTAAAAACAAGGTTTTATTTAAATACATTAAAAAGAAAAAAAAATAAACTTTTATTATGGACTTATAACGTCATTACAGAATTTTATATTATATAAAAGCTTGTCTCGCGAGATGCGAGATTTGAGTGTACAGTTGCACTCATAAAAATCTGGTACGGCAACTTTATCTTGTAATTTCTGTAATTCTTCTAATTCTAATATCTTGTAAACCTATCATTATTCCCATCCAGGATAAATTCATCCAGTTTAGAAGAATATTTAAAAAACTTTGTGTCCGAATATTACTCACGGGTACTGAAAATTGCCAAAATGATCTGGCAAAGATCTTATTAAAAACGGCAGACTTTATTTGTTTACGTCGGAATCCGTAACATTATTATAAAAAACAACGAGACCTCTGTTCTTTTCTCTCTGAATTGTCATGAGCTATCCATAAAAATTAAAAATAGATACGGATAATCAGAAAAACAGTAATTTAGAAATGAATCTTGTTTGTCATTTTGCAGGATACCTAATAATAAAAATTACTTTGAATGCCGTAGGCAATGATTGAGTATTAAAACTAAAAGAATTTCGGACTTCCATTGTACTACTAAACTACAAAAACCAAATATATCATACACAATAAACAAACATAAAAAAACAAAATATATCACTCAAGAAAAGAATGAAATAAATTAAGCCGCACGCTACTGACTCAAAGCTGCCGTAACTGTATGTTCTCGATGACAAAGACTACGACTGACTACGACACTGGTTAATTTCTGTTACTGGCACCCATAATGGCGGCGTGCGCTAGGATATGCGCGTAGCGGTCCCGCCAAAGCGAGTTGGCCTGCCGTGTGATTTATAATGAATATTATGCCGTGATATAACCATAGAAACGCGTTTTGATTTTTAGGAAAAAATTCAACCATATTTTCATGTTTTTCTTAATTTTCTCTAAAACGGTGTGGAAATTTGGTAAGTATAAAGGGGATTAACCATTTTAGAACAAGCAAAAATGTTTATGAAGAATGCATTTTTCTCAAAATATCAGTAATAAAGGTTTTTCTTCTTGTAAAGACAATCCAGGGACATATTGTATATAAATAAAAAAAAATAATTTATTTATTAACTGCTAGTAAATGGTAACATAACACTGCGGTCGTCGTGGACTTATCTTTTTACTTGCAAACGAAATAATTTTATTCACAAAACACAGTGCCATAAAGCAGAATATGAAGGCTCTTATTGCATCTAAACGTGACGGCATCTAAATGCAAGCGCGGAATTTTGTTGAAACCACACAATAACCCGGTTTACAACTTTATAAATATTTCGTGCTTTCATTTAGAACGAACTTTATAAATGCTTTAAATAAATTTAATAAACGTTAAACTTACATACCGAAAAGAAAATCGTATTAAATAACTATGTATATAACTTTTCTTTGTTTCCCTTTCTTGAGTTATATCTCATCATACGGTCTCCGGGCTTTGACAAAAGCTAGTATTTGAGAAGGTTTTACAGAGGTTAGTAGTCCATCTCCGATATCAGTCGTACCAAGTTTATGGCACGAATGGTTGTCATCTCGGTGTACTCAGTGATGGTGTTTTTTTAATTTTTGAATCTCTTCAATCTTCAATCTACTGATATGTTCATTGAGGAGTGTCTTAGACAGTTACGGATGGAGTCCAGGTTGTTAAGTTCTGCTTTAAATGGGTTCCCACTCTGGGGAAGCAGAACAGTTCTAGTCCAGATAGTGGAGTTTTCGCTCTTTTTCTAGCTGGATCGTTTGTTTTTTTATTATCTTCTATCCGTTGGTGGACTGGCAACCAGAGTAGGAGAACTTTATTTACTCTTTGCCTAATTTGTTCAGCTTCTCTAGGCATTCTCTAACCAACTTCGAATTAAGACTTCTTAAGACTGCTAGTCTATCGGCTATGATGGTAATTTCTTGTTTCCTATAGTTCCTATCTAAGATAAATTGTACGCATCTTTCGATAATGTATAGATTTCTGCCTGAAGGATGCTGGGGTAGGTGCCCATAGGTTCGGAGTATTTAGTTTTCGGTCCAAATACTCCTACCCCTGTGCCTGCTTTGGTTTTGAAAGCATCAGTATACCACGTTATGGTATGATCTTTTAACTGCTTTGAGACCTCTTGTAAAGGTGGGTATCTGCGGATATTGTACTGATTCCTGTCGCAGGAAGAAGATCTATATATCTTGCACGTATTATTGCCGTTCTGTTTTGTATTCTTAATATCTCTACTATAGCTAAATTCTCAATTATTATTTTAATACCATTACATCTAGGAAAATTTTAATAGTAAATAAAAAATATCTTCTTCGGGTATGTCGTCTTCTTGAAGGCGAGAGGGGCATTTTAATTTATTGTCGCATATACTGCCGTTCCACTCCGTTCTGCTTTCTTAACTCGATTTCAAATTATTTTCTGATGTTGCCGGGCTTACGCCAAGACGATATAATCCTCTTAGGACGTTTACCTGAATCGACCGGTTTATATTCGTCGTGTGTATGTGTGAGAGAGCGAATCCATTGTCAAAAGGAAGCGGTTCGGTCGCCATTAATACTGAGAATGCGCGCTCAAAGTAATTTTTTCAAGCTGCTGTTTTGTTTATTGATATCTCGCAAATTAATAAATATGTGACTTGGGACTTGGTGGAAAAGATATAAGGCTCATCAGTAATAAATAAGTAATTTGTATTGGAACCAAAAAGCCGAAATTCGTATACATGGCGTGGAAGTAACTGAAGATTTTGAAATAAAAAAGGGGGTAAGGCAAGGATGTATTCTGTCTCCAATGTTGTTCAATTTATATGTGGAAAGAGCATTCACTGAGTCAATTTCCGATAGTTCCATTGGTTTGAAAATAAATGGCATTCCAATTAATAATATCCGATATGCGGATGACACAGTGATATTGGCAGACAATGCAAATGATCTCCAAATCCTTCTAAATAAGGTTAACAATGAAAGTTAAAGACTGGGTTTAAACATAAATACTACAAAAACTAAATGTATGGCTTTTAGCAGAAACAATATTCCGAACACCAGAATTTACTTAAATGGAGAGGTCATCAAGCAGGTCACACAATTTAAATATTTGGGATGCATGGTTAACGAAACGTGGGATCCATATGAGGAGATCAAATGCAGGATCGAACAAGCAAGATCTACTTTTCTGAAACTTCGAAGGTTTCTCACAGATAGAAACTTGAACTTCGGCCTTAGATACAGAACGGTGAAGTGCTATATCTGGTCCGTTTTGTTATATGGTGTGGAAGCATGGACACTGAAGGTAGCAACAATAAACCGAATTGAAGCCTTCGAAATGTGGACCCTACGACGAATGCTAAGAGTGCTCTGAGTCAACCGTGTGAGGAATGAAGACATTCTCAGAAAAGCTGGTCTAGAAGAACGTGAACTCTTCGAAATCATCAAGAAGAGGAAAATAGCCTATTTGGGACACATACTACGTGGATAACGCTATCACTTTCAGCGTCTGATTCTCTAGGGTAAAATAGAGGGGGGCAGGGGCAAAAGGGAATAGGCCGAAGGAAGCTATCCTGGCTGAGAAATATTCGTTATTGGACAGGCATACAGGACTTCCAAGCACTACAAGTCGCTGCAGTTAATAGAACCATCTGATGAGGAAGAAAAAGATGAACACCTACTCAGGAATCTGCACGGCACCTTAAGAAGAAGATATTTAATGTTTTAAATGTTATTTGGCATTGTTATACTGACCTGAATACGTTATAATCAGTTCACTACATCTTGTATGATCGTTATATCTATTGTAATATTCAAATTACAGTAATTCATTTATTGATCACTGAATTAAATTTCACTCTTAATATTCAAAACCATCAATCAGAATCGTTTTCATCATATGCAACTTTCTCCAACTTTTGTGACGATACTACCTCCCTTCCTTACTCATTTGTTATTTGCGCTCGTGCATCATGCTATTGTGCTATTTGATGCCATTTTGTTCGTTCTTGTTTTGTAATGTCGTAGTCCAACTTTTGATTATAGGACGCATTCTTGATTTATTTTACGCCTCTGGTAGTACTGAGTGATAGATATGATTAATTCTGGTATTTTAAAAGAGTCTGGTCCGGAGTTACATCAAGCTTAATGAAGCATCCAGCAACCTGCATCCAGGTTCTAGTTCTGCCGGATCTATATCATTCTAACCATTAATTTTAATCTAACTAAATGTTGTTTTGCATGAAGCAATTCGCGTTCAAAAGTTTTATAGTCTGTTAGGGAAATCTGATGCTTGCGTTTTGCCAAATCCTTATCACCCGATCTTGCTAGAAGCAAAATGTTCGGTATTTAACAGATCATATTTTTAAGAAATAAAATGGCATCTTTTTACAAAAAAAAAATAAAACTAAATTTGGACGTAGTTTTTGTCTGCTGATTTCTTTAACGAGCCTTGTACAATCATATCATTTTTCAAATAATACAAAATAATTTCGAATACGTTATGGTTCCGCGAAAAAGTAAACTTAAAAAATCAGTAAATACAACTCAGCAGCAGTTACAATTCCCTCTTTACTTTAATCTGCTTTATTTCGCTGCATCGTTATATTTTCGTTATCTGCCGAAGACGTGGCCTGTTGGCTGTCAGCAATACAGTTCCGCGGATAGGGGTCGATATCAGTAGGACATCCATCAGTACCGGCGCTGGAGTGGAGTCGTATCCATCCGGACCTACTCATCTCTACTGTGTGATTTTGGTGGTCCATCTCTCCTTGCTAGGCAACCTGTCCATTCTACGCCCATTCCCATCCCATTAGCCGACCGAAGAACTGTTAATGCCGAATGGTATACAACAAATTCGTTTGTCAACGGTCTTCGATGAAATAAGGAAAAAGAACAAAAAACGTTGTATCATTCGTCATCATAACAATGCCAGCTTCCATAAAACACGTCAAACAACTTAATATTTGAAGGAGAAAAACATCCAATTAATGTCTCATTGCATTGCTCTTATTCACCCGATTTATCGCCTAATTACTTTTTCTTGTTCCCCACTGTCAACCAAAGGTGCGCGGACAGCGATTTTTATCAAGAAACTGTTAAAGACTTTCCAAACCATGTTTCTACGAACTGATTCAGAGTGGAAAGAATGTTGAAACCAGAATTGGTTTGAGCGTATACAAAACTGTATAGACATTAAGGGTGAATATTTGGAAAAGCAATACTAGTATATTGTTTTATTAGGAGTAAAAATAACACTTTCTGTGGCTACGCTGTATGTTTGACGGACGAGCGTTAGCAAATCCGACATACAGCCCAGACACAAAAAGTCATTATTACTCTGAATAGAACATGCTGTTTTTTTTCAAACGCCACAAATAAGTTTTAAACAATTTCAAACGTTCCAAATAATATAAAAAGATTTAAAAGTTATACCCTGTATGTAATTATACAGGGTAAGTCTTAAATAAGTGCAAATATTTTCAGGGGTGGAATATTTCGACCCCAGGAACACGTCTATGAGTTTTTTTTGCAAAAAAAGATGTTGAAACTTCTGCATTTTCTTTTAAATTTCCCTGTATATTTTTCGAAAACTTTAGAACTGCCTGTTCACCGCAAATTTTCCCACGGTATGATTTCTTAATCTCTGATATTACCATTGTTACGGCTTTACTCTATGATTACGGCACTAAAAGGGATGCAATTAGAGAAAAAATCCGGTGGTTTTCAAAAATTTTTCAAAAAAATTATTTTTTTTAATTTTCAAACCTAAATAACTCGGTTATTTTGGACTTATCTGAAAAATGATAAAGAGAAAATATGTTTCTTTTATCAAGATCTACCAGCCCTAAAAATATTTGCACTTATTTAAGACTTACCCTGTATATCGAGATTGAGAAACTATGGTTACGGCTCGTTGAATTTGACACTTTGTCAGTAATAATATCAGAAATAATAGGTATATTTTCCTACGTTTATGCTTAGGCGTTAAAATTACTTTTTTATATTGTCAAAAAATGTCGCAAAAATTAAAGCAAAAATTAATACTTTTGTGACGTTTGAAAAAAAACACTTTCTTTTGAACTTGTTCGTATCTGTTTCACTTTTTATAAAAACTTAAAAAGAAACCTACGTATTTGATTTATTTCGTTCTGTAGATCCTGTTTTCTTGGCTGGATCTTGTGTCAACTTTATTATTTTGTGATCCTCTTTTGTTATATCCTGTTATCTCCTTTGTTAATCATAGATCACTTCATAGATATTTGTGCTCTCTGGAGTTTTCTACCACATATATCTACAGATGATATAGATGGTTATATTAAGGGTAGTATGTTACCAAAGTCCATCAAGTTAAACATAGTTGACTGAACAATTCAATCCTGGTCATAATAGGGAACAAAAAGTTTATTGTTACTTTTATAAAAACAAATTTCCTCAACGTTGACATAATTTTGCACGTTTAAACTACTTTGTAGTTTTGAATGTTTCAAATGTGTCTGATTCATGTTTTCACTTGCTCTTCAGAATTACATGAATATTCCTTTATTGATGCAATTCTTAAAAATAATTTAAAGCAGCATACAAATATTTTCATGGAAGAGCAATCTTATAATTCCTGTAAACTACATTTTGATGAATGTTCTGGGTTAAACAAAGATTTTACCGTTTTGAAAGTACTTTATAAAACACTGTGCACATGTATATTTTCATGCAAGAACGATGCAATAAATATGAAAGAAAACGAAAACATATTTTAATCGTTCGCAGCAAACGGTGGTTGACTCAAAAGAGAAAATATTATACGATATAAATAATTTATGTCACAACTTTCGCCGTAATTGCGTCAATGCAAAAATTAATTCGCCGTGTTCGGTGCAGACTACGCCGAGGAAACGGGCTTCATGTGTATCGACGATTTCTAAGTTATATTTCCTATTTTGTAATAAATTATCTATTATTAAGCGAGGTTGAATTTACGATCTTCCCTTGGGCGAATTCTTCGTGAGTTATAAATCTTAACCGGTTCAATTTTTGATCTGTTTCAGCTGAATTAGAGCTGCCGTTTCGTTTTGCACTATTTTTTTTTAAATATATGAATTATAATGTGTTAAATGTATATGTCACTGTAAATGTCCGAAATGCGGTAAAACCTAGGATAAGCGCGCTAAACCTAGGATTTACCAAAAACAAGTAGTAAAAGTTCGAAAACTTCTTTATTTTGCTTCCATTTCGGACTTTTACCGGACTCAAACAGTAAATCTTAGGATTTACCACACCGCATTGGTAAAAGTACGAATTGTTTTTCTTATAGCAACAATATCGACAAATTAAGGATGTCAATATACAAAGACATCTCTGTTTTTGTTTACTTAGGCATTGAAATTTTAACGATTATCGTTTCACGATATCGATTTTTGTAACTATCAGTCTTATATTTGTTACTGTAAATGTCCGAAATGCGGTAAAACCTAGGATAAGCGCGCTAAACCTAGGATTTACCAAAAGCCTTAACTAATTAGGTTAGCCTGGTTATTTAGGGGGTGTAAATGCATTGATTAGGTGGTTATTTGGAGGGTGTTAATGCATTGGTTAGCCTGGCTATTTGGAGGGTGTTAATGCATTGGTTAGCCTGGTTATTTGGGGGGTGTTAATGCATTGGTTAGGTGGTGTTGGTTGGTTTTTACTACCACTTTTGGTATTTGGTTGGGTTGGTTGGTTTTTACTACCACTTGCTTATTCGTACTTTTACCAATGCGGTGTGGTAAATCCTAAGATTTACTGTTTGGGCCCGGTAAAAGTCCGAAATGGTAGCAAAATAAATAGTTTTCGGGTCTTTACCACATGCATTTGGTAAATCCTAGGTTTAGCGCGCTTATCCTAGGTTTTACCGCATTTCGGACATCTACAGTAACATACAGTGTGTCAGTTTTAAAACTTCCCACCCTTAATATCTTTCTTGCAGTTAAAAGTATGAAAAATCGGAAAGACACGTCAATTTTATTTGTAAGGGGAACACTTTAAATTAATATTTTTAGTCTTTTTCTTTTAACCCCCTAGGAAGGGGAGATGTCACCCTTACAATCTTAAATGGGAATGGGGGTCAAGTGGCACATCGTTTTAAAGGGCGTTTAATTATCTTTTCAGTGGTGTCCTACTTTGTTGCTTTTTGTCGAGTGGTTTCCGAATAATCACGTTTCAAAGTTGCAGAAACAATTATACATGCCTGCATTGAAATTTTGATTTTCAGTCTAGTGTTTACACAAAAATTATTGCAATAGATCTCCTTATAGTACAAAAGATTAGAAGATCACATTACACCACTTACGCCCTATCGTATAAGTTGATCAGAATGTTGTCCATTTTCCTGTTAACAATAATAAAGTGTGTTTTCAAACTCCTTCCTAACATTTCGGAAAACTTCACCGGGAATTGACCGGCATTCTGCTGTAATTCGCCTTTTAAGATCATTAATATCAGTAGGTTGTGTTCTATAAACAATGGATTTAAGATGTCCCCAAAGAAAGAAATCTAAGGGTGTTAATCCGGTGATCTTGGAACCCATTCAATTGGTCCCCTTCTGCCAACCCATGTACCCGGAAATCTCTCGTTTAACCACTGTCGGATCGTAAGAAAATAATGAGGTGGAGCCACCGTCCTGCTGGAATGTTAACAAATCCTCCTGTATAACTGATTAGAGGTTGCCACTCATTCGAATTTAATAAAATAAACGTTAATGTTTATGACGTTTTCTGTTTATTAGTATTTCGACCCCCCTAGAAAAATATAATTGCTACGTCCATGTTTCCAATCTTCTAATTATTTGTACTACAGGAGACCCATTGCAATATTTTATATAAACACTAGCCTGCAAACCATAATCTCAATGCAGGCATGTTTAATTGTTTCTGCAAGTTTCAAACGCGATTATTCGGAAACCTCTGGACAAAAAGCAACAAAGTAGGATACCACTGAAAAGAGAATTAAACGTCCTTTAAAACGATGTGCCACTTGACCCCCATTCCCATTTAAAATTGTAAGGGTGACATCTACCTCTCCTAGGGGGTTAAAAGAAAAAGGCAAAAAATATTAATTTAAAGTGTCCCCCTTACAAATAAAATTGACGTGTCTTTCCGATTTTTCGTAAGGGGGACACTTAAAGGTGGGAAGTTTTAAAATTGACACACTGTATACAAACTACACAGAGGAACTTTTAGTACTGATATGTGTTAGAAATGCCTCAATCAGGATTAATCTAAATTCTCTCCTTTTCTTCTTTTACTTATTTAAGATCTAGTCGATCTATTAATTTTAAGGTTACCTCTGTATGAGTTCTTGGATGGTGGACTGCCAACTCTCTTTCCATCTTTTTGGAGGTCTTCCCGGCTGTCTCTTACCCATGGGTTTCCCTTCAAGAGCTATGCGTGGTAGCCTGTTTTCTTCCATGCGTTTTACGTGTGCGAACTATTGTCTTTTTCTTTGCCTACCCCATCTCACTACGTCCTGTATTCCACATTGTTGTCTAATATTTGTGTTTCTAATTCTGTCTCTTCTAGTCTTCCCCATTGTGGTTCTTAGGTTCTTCATTTCAGGAACTCTTAACATGCTTTTGGTCTTGTTTGTTTCTTCTCGGATTTCTATGCCATATGTCATTCTTGGTCTGATGCAGGTCTTATAAATTTTAATTTTGCTGACTGTTCGCATGAAGAATCCACACTATTTGCCTCAGACATCCTGACATGGCCGTCGCTCTGTTTATCTGATGGCTTCTCAGATCTTTCTCTGGATCATAGTAGTGCTACATATCTATTCCTAGGTATCTGAACTGTGATACTTCTTTTCCTCGACAGTAATCTAAATCCATAATGAAAAATAACATAATTTACGGTACCTAATTTATTTTAATTTTTTTTTACAGGTGATTTAAAGTTATATGTCAGTTTTGTCAGAATTGTTCAAAATTATTCACTTCTATCAAAAGTTGACATTGTTACGCTATTTGCAGGTTTTTAGATATATCTATGAGGGTTGTCTTTTATACATTCAGACGCAAAAAAACGCAACGGAGAAATTCTTGGTTAAATTTGAAGTGTTATATTTTTGTTATTTTTAGCCCTGTTTTTCTGAATTTTTTAGCAAGCTGTATATAATTATGTCAACTTTAATTCGTAAACTCAGTTTTTTATAAACTTTAGTATTTGGCATATTATACAGAGTTAATCGAGGGGTTGTTTTTTTACCCTAACTTTAAAACACCCTGCACAATTTCTTTTCTAAATTTTCCTAAAATATAATTTTGCGGTCAGAACCATGTCTTGTGAGCATTTTGTTTTTTGGATCATATCAATACATGCCTTGGTTAATTTTTAAGAGCGAAATGAACTTGCCAACAACAGTTTGCAATTTTTTCAATTATTTTTTTTTGAAGTTATTTGCTTGGTCCTTAAAGAAGAATGGAAAAATATAACGCAATATGATATATGCAGCCACAATGACAGTATTAACGGACAATTATAGCAGCCAGCAAGTATTAGTTTATTTTTATTTTTTTTTTTCTATTTGTATACTTGAGTATTACAGATGGTTTCCTTAATATCGTTAGTTCTGTTATCTTTATTAATGTTTATTAAAACCGGGACTGTATCGTTACTTTTTAAGTTTTTTTTTTAATTTAGTATAGAGTATCCAATGCAGCGTAATATGACGTTATGACAATAGTCAACAAAACAGGTCAAAAAAATTAGGTCAAAAAGTAATGATAACTGAAAAAAATTGCAAATTGATCGCGATCAGTTCATTTCGCTTTTAAAAATTAACCATAGCATGTATTGACATGAATCAAAAATCAAAATGCTCAGGAGTCATATGGCTATGACCGAAAAATTATATTGTAGGAAAATTTACAAACGAAATTATTGCACAGGATGTTTTAAAGTTAGGTTAAAAAAACAACCCCTCGATTAACCCTGTATAATATAAGAAACTTAGTTTACGAACTAAAGTTGATATTGAAGGACCAAAAAGACTGGAATGACTGCTTTTAGAATTGATTCCCGGTGCACAAATTCATTTTTCTTCGTGGACAATACTTCGAAAAATAATACCTATTGTCTAAAAACCACATCACACCTATTGATTTTTTCTAAATCTGTATGCAAAATATAAAAGACAACCCTCGTAACTTTTAGAGCCGATCAACAAACATACTAGTTATAATGCAGGGTATCTTTGAAAAAAAATTGAAAAGTACTGGGACCGTGGTTCGGATTCTTTTGAAATAAAGTAAGCTCTGTCCAGAGTAGTGCTGGTAGCAAAATCGAGACCTATTTTGAAGAATTGTAGAAAATCGCCCAATCAAAACCGTTTTAAAAATAGAACTTTTTTTAGGAAAAAGAAAAAATCATTAAAAACTGAAAACCCGAATAACTTTTTGATATTTTTATTCAATAAATAATATATTTTTCCATGAAATCTATATGACTTTCATATTAATGTCTATACCACATAGTTTTTATCCAATGAAAGAAAAATAGAGCTCATCTTTGCTAAACCCCACCCTCGAGTGAAAATCCATCTCTGCAGTGTTTTCTTCCTGCGGGAACAGGATCCTTTGATTTTAGCACGTCCCGTTCCTTTTTCGGGAACAAAAAAGCCGAGAGCACCGCCAATTCCCGATCGATGTTTAAGGGCACGTCGAACGATTCTCGCCATAAAATCCTGCAGGAATTTCTCTCCATTGGTCCGTGCGCTATAACGTCGATTTTAATGGAGAACATTCGTGGATGCCCGATGCCGGCGCTTTCCATGCCTAAATCAGGGGATCTGCGACAGTCTACAGATTTGAACTATATACAAGCATTAATCTAATATAACAGTCAAGTAGTCTAATATAACACCATGTGGTGCGTCGGAACACGGAACGTAGAAAATCCTATATAAATTTTGTCATATATTATCTCCCCAAATGATTTAACGCAAAAGTTATAGGTATTATACTTTTTTAATAGGCTTTAAAAAAGGACTTTAAATTCGTTTTTCTCAAAAACTGCGTTTTGTGAGTTAACATAGTTTGCTTCTGGGGTACTGAAATGTAAAAGAGGGAATTCCCACAGGAACAGTTATTAAAAACTCTAAATATAAAAAGAAGAAATAATATTGATAAGGACCATCGAGATTTTAAATACATTTTGTACATATATACAGCCGTTACTCGCTGACGAGTATTCGACACACATAAAGAAGATGGTCACGCAAGGCGTTTTCTTTCATGAGCTTTTCTGTGACTGAAAAGCCCGATACGTGATGTTATCTGCCTACCGCACTCCGGACATTCAAAAATCTCATTGCTTTGTTGCCTCTTCACTTTTTGGTTGCCGCTGTTAACTGAGTTTACAACCCTTCGCCATTGAGTTCTATTGTGAGCTGCTTTTTCCCACTCATTCTGCATGTTAATTCCCTTTAAATTTTTGTGGAAAATGTCCTTGTACCTTTTCACTTGTCCACCCGACCTCCTCTTACCGTCTACAAGCTCACCGTAAAGCAGAGATTTTGGCATGCGGTTTTCTTGCATTCTGCATACGTGACCAGCCCATCTTAAGAGGGATTTTGTGACCATGACTTCACTACATTTTGTGGGATTGGATGAAGAACCAAAATGAGGAACTTTCTGATTCACACCGCCTCACCTCTTAGAGAAAGCCAAATCATTTTTTTTTTAAATGAAACCCGAATGAATTGATTGGGCAGCTTACCTTCTTGCTCGGGCCGTCTACTTCTTTTACAGCCTCGAAGAATTTACGATAGTCGTGATTCGTGATGTGCGGCGTAATCTTGACTACCTTTTTTGTGACCACCAGTTATCCTTTAGTTGGCGCAGGTTTCTTCGAAGCGTGTTGTTGACTACTTTAAAGTTGTCCACCAGCCTTGGATTGTGTGGATTTGCAGTGACTGCTTGATGTGTCTATGCTTTTGTTGCAACAACTACTGTATATACGGTTGATTTTCGTTAAACCAGTCCATATTTTCTGTTGTTTGCCGACACGGGCATTAGAGTCGCCCAGCAAGATGACTCGTTCCAGCTTTGGAATTCGTTGGAGAGCATTTTGTAGAGCTGGGAAAAATGTATCCTTATCTTCAAGTTCAGCGTCTAGAGTGGGAGCGTAGGCACTAATGATGTTGACGTAAGTTTTGTCTGATATGGGGTACCTTACGGTCATAAGACGTTCGGAGATACCAATAGGTACTTCTGTTAATCTAGTGGTGATTTCATTTTTGACTGTCTTTGGCTGTGTTTTGACTGCGGGTATGAATATACTTTTTTACTATAAACTACTTATAACATACATGAATAAAAAATCAAGTTTGAAAAAATATGATTGAAAATGTAACTTTAGAACAGAATCACTCACTAAAGGCCTATCATCGCCTATTACTCGTAGTTCTCAGATTTGCAAGTCATGTCTCGTAAAAAGGTGAAGAGTGTCCAGGGTGGGTCAAAATAGACAAAAACTAATATCGGCGTCTGGAGCTCAATTTTTGTCAAAAACATGATGGTGAAAACCGCATATAGGTATCTGTTACCGTTTCGGAGTTACGGGGTGTTTTTCAAAAATATGCATTTTTAACAAATCTTTGTAACTTTTTTGCTATGGAAAATTTTGTATTTTTATGAAAACATTTCCAAAACAACTTTTTACGTAGAATTTAATGGATTAAGTATGTTGATAATTTAAGAATTATCAACAGAAAATTTGATTTGTTATATGGGACACCCTGTATATTTTTAATTTATTGAAAATAATTTAAAATTACCTTTCTAAAAATATTACACACTTGATATTTTGCTCGATTCCTCTTCGAGATATAGAGTATATAAAAATTCGCCCGCTTTAAATAAGTAGGCTTTTAACGGCATCGGCTGTAATGCAATCAAATTCTAGCTGTGAGAATCAATTAAAAATTAAAACGAAAATAATATTTGCTATGAGAGATGCAGAATTTTATAACAATTTAAAATATATTTAACCAACATCACAACACATTTAAACTATTTCTACTAACAATAAAAATAAATAGCAAACCAAGACATGAGATTTTGCTACAGGTGTTCGACATATCGACCGTCTTCTGTTATGGACAGACGGGGCCGTTTTTGAAAATTTCTCGCGGAATTCATTAACTCAGTAGAGGTGAAAGATACCCTCTCATACCTGCTAAGTATTTCTAATTCTTGTCTAGATTATACGGAAGAATAAGGAACCTTTATTCTTCCGCAAATATATCCATAGGAAACATTTCCAAAGCACCTTTTTACGTAGAATTTAATGGTTTAAGTATAATTTTTTTTAAATTAATAATTTAAGAGTTATCAACAGAAAAATTGATTTTTTATTTGGGACACCCTCTATATTTTTAATTAACTGAAAAGAATTTAAAATTACCTTTCCAAAAATATAGCACACTTGATATTTTGTTATAATCCCCTTCGAAATATAGGATATTTAAAAGTTCGCCACTTCTAACTAGTAGCACAGAATATCTAGCTACGCAACAGAAAAATACTCGAAATGAAAGAGCTAAAATTGCACAAATAGAATACTAGATGGCGCGACAATATCATAATCAGAATATAATTAGAAATTTTGAACTTTCGGTTTTGGATCGACGGCTCGTCGACTGCCTTGTAGCTGGGCTAAATATGCACAGTTGCCAGATTCAAAAGACTTGAATTGGCATCCCTTTCTTTTTACTGTGTATAATTAATGCAGTATATGTTTCTTTCTATTCTTCTTTTCTTGTCAGATACACTTATATTAATTACTCCTTTGGCTATTAAAATAGTTTTAAGTATATTATTACAAAACATATACATTTTTAATATACACTACCTTATAATGTTAACTAAGAAAATACCTTTAATTACCTTTAAAATTAATAATATACAGGGCGATTGATAATGATATTTATTAATGCTGGAACGTTAGTAATGAAATATAAGTTTAATAATAATGGAAATAATTTATTAAAATGCAGTACAAAAAATGTTAACTGACTAAAAAATACTATAATAACAAATTTCTTCCGTTTGCCACGTTATTTATATAGACCTAGGTAGATTTTAAAATGTGACACAGTTGCAATTAATAATATATTAGTTCGGCATAAACGTTGCTGTCACGACATCGAACAATAAATTAAAATCCGTAAAATAAATTAAAATTATTAATTAAACATATCTTTATAAAGAAACGCAAGTATACCAAATTTGGCCCAATCGAACTCCAGGAAATGATATCATAATAGTGTACTATATTATGGTACCACTTGATATGCTTTAAGGTACCATAATATTGCAATGTCACCGAAGATCCGTAGTAGGTATACCAAATTTAAGAACAATCGAACGCCATGAAATGGTATCGGAATATGGTACTATATTACGGTACCACTTTATATACATCATAGTACAATCATATTACAATGTAACCGAAGATACATAGTATACCAAGTTTAAACCCAATCGAACGCCAGGAAATGGTATCGTCGAGGGTATCGTAATATGGTACTATATTAAGGTACCACTTTATATGCATCATAGTATCATCATATTACAATGTCACCGAAAATACGTAGTATCGCAAGTTTAAGCCCAATCGAACGCCATGTACGTAATATAGTACTATATTATGGTACCATTTGATATGCTTCATGGTACCATAATAATGCAATGTTATCAAAAATACGCGAGTATATATCAATTATGAGCTCAATCGAACGCCAGGAAATGGTATTGAAATATGGTACTATATTAACGTACCACTTTATATGCATCATAGTACCATCATATTACAATGTAACCGAAGATACGTAGTATACCAAGTTTAAGCCCAATCGAACGCCCGGAAATGGTATCGTAATATGGTACCTCTTGGTACTCCATGGTACCATAATATTACAATATCACCGAAGATACGTAGTATCCCATTTTTAAGCCCAATCGAACGCCATGTACGTAATATAGTACTATATTATGGTACCAGTTGATATGCTTCATATGGTACCATAATAATGCAATGTCATCAAAAATACGCAAGTATATATCAAATATGAGCTTAATCGAACGTCAGGAAATGGTATTGAAATATGGTACTATTTTAAGGTACCACTTTATATGCATCATAGTACCATCATATTACAATGTCACCGAAAATACGTAGTATACCAAGTTTAAGCCCTATTGTCGCTATGTCATCAAATATGGTACTATAGAAAGTACCACTTTATATGCTCCATGGTACCATGATATTACAATGTCACTGAAGATATAGTATATCAAGTTTAAGCCCAATCGAACGCCATGTATCGTAATATGGTATTATATTATAGTATCACTTGATATGCTTCATGGTACTATAATATTGTAATGTCATGAAAAATAGTATCTATCAAATACCGTATGATACCGAAAAAAACGGCGTCCAGTTGGCTGGAAAAGGACGATCGATGACATTTCCCATATAAATTTATATATAAAATGACAGCTATATTCATTTCATAGCCATCGCTAACGCCGTTTTTTTTTCCGATTATACGATATGAACTTGGTATGAACACAATCGAACGTCAGGAAGTGGTATCATAATAGTAGAACAATACTTATTATATTGTCGCCGAATTACAATGAAAATTCAGGATTCAATTATACAATCAAACGTCAGGAAGTGATTGTAATTTAGCTCATAAGATTTAATTCCAACTGACATGGCAAATTGAAAAAAACAGCTCTGATCTATTTTAATATGTTTAAATGATGTAGCAAATTTGAAGGTAGGCTTTATCAGGAAGTATTGCGATATGAATTACACAATGGCAACACTGCACAAAATTCTTTTAAATTTTGTTTGTAGAAAACTGTTTTCTTTTAAATTTATTGCCCTCTATTATGTAGTAGCGAAACTACCGCATCAAAATATCTGATTTGGAGACAGGCTTTAAAAGCCTGTCTCCTTTTGCTACCTACAATTTTATACGTGTAACGAGGCTTCTGTTGCGTAGCTAGATATTCTGTGCTAGTAGGCTTTGGACCCCTTATTGATGATATGCCCTTAATGGAACTCGAAAACATATTTTTCCAGCAAGACGACGCGCCGCCTCAGAACGCTGAAGTTATCAGCAAATTTTTGCAGCCAATTTCAAGAATAATTGAATAGCTAACCAAGATCCCAGCCGTTAGCCGTCGAGGCCGCCTGACTTAGTGCCCGTGGAAAAGTTACAGCGATTTGTTAAAAATGCACATTTTTGAAAAACACCCCGTAACTCCGAAACAGTAATAGATATTGATGTGCGGTTTTCACCATCATGTTTTTGATGAAAATTGAGCTCCAGACACCTATATTAGTTTTCGTTTATCTCCTATAGAAAAGGGTGTTTCCATTTAAAAGCGTTGAATTTGACCCACCCTGTACTCGAAAATTATTTAATTAAAAAAAGTTATTCTAGTTTGAAGGATACCTTTTCGGATTCGCATATCTCGCTTTTATGTTAGTAAGTTGGTATGTTTTTATAGTAAATGTATTGGGGGGGACTGTTGAGCTGGAAGTGGATAGTTGCTGCTGCAGCTCATACTATGTAATAATTAGAAAGACTATTTATTCTTGTATTATCCAATACTTTTTGAAACATATGTTTTATATTTTTACTTGCCAATTATTATTCTCGTTTGTCTTCTTTCTTTATGTGTAATTATTTTTATTTTATAATATCAATTATTAAGTTTTCATATTCTAACTAAGCTTTTGTAATCTATGAAATTCGGAACAAATAAATAATTATGTAACTATCTATTACCTGAACGAGTACTAATTAATAGTAACTTAGAGAAATATAAAATTATAACTAATGACTACTACCGACAGCAAATGGCGAAAGACTAGGAATACCTATTACATATTCAGAAATGAAACATTGCAGAGGAATAATTGATTTACAGTTACCGTTTATCAATAGGATGAAGCTTGTTTACTTATTTTAATCGTATAATCTTGTATACCTATTAACTGTGCATTATTGTCTTTTGACAATACCGCTTACATGAAATTCATGATTTATTAATGGCGTACATCGGCATGAATAGTTCTTTGTACTACGTTGAACTTTCATGATGGTGTATTTATCACGTTTATTTAGGGCCCTATAAATATCTATTGAACAAAGCTAAAATTTAAGAGGTCTTTAATTTTCGAATATTGATTTATTTTAAATGAGAATGTAAATGAAAATTGCATCCGCAGCCTATTTATAATCAGCTTGTCGACTTACGTTAATTTGCTTGAACTCTTACTTACTTACTGCTATTACTCGCTGACGAGTATTTGACACGCATCAGAAGATGGTTACACAAGGCGCTTTCTTTCATGCCGTGTTGTTATCTCTCTTCCGCACTCCGGACATTCAAAAATCTTATTGCTTTGTTGCCTCTTTACTTTTTGGTTGTCGCTGTTAACTGAGTTTACAATTCTCCTACATTGCGTTCTATTATGCGCAAACTATATCTTCCCACTCATTCTGCATGTTTATCCCCTTTAAGTTTTCGTGGAAAATATCCTTGTACCTTTTGAATTGTTCACCCGGTTTCCTCTTACCGTCTACAAGTTCACCGTAAAGCAGATATTTTGGTAGGCGTTTTTTTGCATTCTGCATACGTGATCAGCCCATCTTAAGCGGGATTTTGTAATCATGACATCAGCACTTGAGGCACAGTGGAACCATTTGATTCTTAACAGTTGTCTAAGGTGTCTCTGTTGTAACTTGTTTAATGCGTTAATGTATCGGCGGTACGGCACCCAGGTTTCGCTTCCATATAACATGGTGGGGATCGGTACATTGCAAGTTTCGTTTTTGTGCTCAAGTCATGATTGTAGAAAACCCTGTCTTTTAATTTCAAGAAAACTCTTGAGGCGCTGCTCATCCTGTGCTGAATTTCAGAGTCGATATTGGCCTTTTCCGAATTTTTATAGCATTGCTGTGCTCTTCCGGGGTAGTGCACATGCTTTTAGTTTTATCGATGTTCAGCTTAAGGCCCAAAGCCCCGTATGCCCCGGTATATGTGTTCAACATAGGTCACAACTCTGGTGCTCTGACTGCTGGTATGTCTACAAGAATAGGCGAGGCAAGTAACTCAAAATACTAAAATACTCACGCAGATACAAAAAAACGAAGGTGGCGAGCTGATACTGAATAAACTGTGAATATAAGTAATAATAAATGTGAATGAGTGAATGTTTGTAAAACATCTATTACTTAGATGGCGTCCATATACAGGGTGAGTTTTCCACGATGTTCTCTATGGGTATCTCGGAAACTACTGGAGATAGAGAGACGGTTAAATAGGGAAAGAATTGCAGTTTTGTGGGGTCATAAAAATGCGCCTTTCAGATTTTTGAAAAAGTTCATGGCTTACTAGATATTTCGAAAAAAGCAAATTTCGGCTATTTTAAAAATTGTCCCTAATTTCATTATAATTTATTTTAGACAAAAAGTTTTCAGATAAAAGTTGTAGATAATCACATCCTTAATGAGATTGTGACCTCTTTTTTTTCTAAAGCCTGCCATCTTTGACATATGACACATACATATGTTTTTTTAAATGGAAATCATAGTTGGCTATGACCTCATAAAAAGCGCCATTTTTTAAGCTTTTCAGCGATATAAGCTATTATATCGCTGTTATATATGTAACAGCGATATAGTATGTACAGTAATGTAATATATGTTTTTTTCGAAAAATGTGTTATGGCCAATTCTAATCATTATTAAACACTTTCACTTAGTTAGCCATGGAAACAAGTTCAATCGTCGTTTCTCTCAGAAATGTGAAACTGTCACATCCAAACTTTGTAAATTAAAATAAACAAAAATTGCGAATATGAATTTTTAGTAGAATTTTTGATTCAACTTTTCTTGGCCATACATTTTCGAGGATATGTTGACCGGTGAACGTTACTTACGTTTTTTAGACAACGGTTTTCAAGACATGTTAAAAAAGTTAAATTTAGATACTCGCGCACCAATAGAGTGGTTCCAACATGACTTTCATTATGACACGCTCCCCCATAACGAAAGAAATGTCAAAAATTATTTATATCATAATTATGCAGAAGAAGTATGTAATGGTACGTGAGAAGTTTAAGTCGACCGGTCGTTCTGTGAGAATAGCTAGTAATTCAGTTTTAAAAATATGCATTTACGTACTCAAAACAATGGCGGATTTTTGAACATTTTCTAAAATAAATTCATATTTACACATTTTGTTTATTTTAATTTACAAAGTTTCGCTGTGACAGTTTCACATCTCTGAGAGCAACGACGATTGAACTTGTTTCCATTGCTAACTAAGTGAAATTGTTTAATAATGATAAGAATTGGCTATAATTCAGTAATTTTTCGAAAATAAAAACATATTATAGCTTATATCGCTGAAAAGCTTAAAAAATGGCGCCTTTTATAAAGTCATGGCCAACTATGGTTTCCATTTAAAAAAACATATATTTGTGTCATATGTCAAAAATGACAGGCTTTAGAAAAAATCAGACTCATTAGGGATGTGATTAGCTACAACTTTTATCTGAAATTTTTTTGTCTAAAATAGATTATAATGGAATTAGGGCAATTTTTAAAATAGCTAAAAATTTTTTTTTCAAAATATCTAGTAAGCCATGAACTTTCTAGTAAGCCATGAACACAAAACTGCAATTCTTTTCCCATTTAACCAACTCTCTATCTCCAGTAGTTTCCGAGATACCCATAGAGAACATAGTAGGAAACTCACCCTGTATTATGCGTGAAGCGTTTTTAAGGATATTTTGACCTTCCCTCCTCCACTGTTAAGATGTCGTGAGAATAGTCGTGACCCCTTCCCTCCTCCAATAATCTCACGAGAGATCTTTCAAAACTTATTATTTCAAAACATATTTTGAGTATAAATGCGGTGAATTTATTTAAAAAAACACAAGTTGCTTTATTATTTTTTTATTAAGACTAGTAAAGAAACTAAACTAAAAAAAACTACTAAACGTTCATTCTAATTTAGTCCATGGAAACTGCACGGTCTAAAGAATGAGTATTGGTACTAACAAATCCAAGTTCAGTAGCTCGTCTCATGAAATCTTAACGGCGCGTCATAATTTTTTAACTGATGAGGAATCGAGGACCACATTTTCAAAATATGAATAATAAGTAAATAACTTTACATTATCTATTAATGGATTTTAATATGCAGAAGAATTGTGCCAGATTTCGACATATTTTAGTCTACAAACATGTTTTACTTTAAATAAATCGTAGTTTCTCACATTTTTACACTATTTTTTGTCCGAAAAAATACGTAATATTTGCCGAAACCGATACCCTTTCTCTCCCCCACATGAGATTTAGTGAGATTCGGCTTGACCTCTTCCCCATTGAATTCCTTACGTAATCAATGGACTTCCCCTTTACTTTACTTTTTTTTTCAAGTATCAGTTAATAAATAATTAAATTAATCTCTGGTAAAAACTGATAAACTAATGTTTTTGTTTATAATTGTTTTAACCCAATTTTTGAATTCTCTTCTGTTTTAAATGTAATTTACCTTTGAATTCGCAACAGGTGGGATAAATTATTATAAGCCCTTATTGCCGTAATTGTCGTTTAATTGACATAAAATTGCCAAGTAAATTGGTAGATAAACCCCGCAATAAAATTAGCATGTTTCACTGGAAATATGCGCTCAGGTAATGTTTTTATCCAGTTAAAAAATTGAAAACATTATGTTTGCACCTTATGAATCAGTATAATGAAATTTTAGTAGTAATTTTATTTCTTGAAGAGTTGTAAAACTTTAGATTAATTTGCACAGGGTCATTCTCTAACTTGGAATAAATTCAATAAATGAAAAATATTTTTTGTTTTTTACGGAAATATGCTGGTACACGTCCATTAGTATTTTAAATTGGGCTCTTTTTGTTGTAAGACAATTAAAAAAAACAAATTTGGTACAGCATGTATCAATTTTGACGTAATTAATTAATAATAATAATGTAATCGCCATTTTTTTTATAGTAACCCTATTCCCTAATGTTTTTTCAGCTATCCTTAAAGAGTATACTTGAGAGTATAGAATGTTCAGGCATCGTTCAACGTCACGTCATATATTGTCGAACTCTCTCAATAACTTGCCAACCAGATGAAAGAGATTGGTGACGTCATTGTCATTACTGCATGTTCTTTTTAGTAATTGTCATTGTTATTTGATTTGGGGTTATAATTTTAAACAAAAGATGTTATCGTGGGGACTATTATAAAAAAGAAGAAAGAATTTATTGGGCAAGCCTACAGTAAGATTAGCCATGAGACATGACCTATGGACATGACTATCCGTAGACACTCAGTGTTTCTGTCTTCCGGCTTCATCAGTACGGGAGGAATCAGCAACGATGAACTAGCGATCCTAAAAAAAGAAAAAAGGGAAGCAAACGAGGCACAAGGCATCATTTGCAGCCCAGTTAGGCTGTACCTCACAAGTCGCAAGCTTTACCACCGAAAAACCGTGTGTTGGAATGCCTACGCTCCATTTGGAGCCTGGTTAGGGCAGTAGGTCACAATTCGCAAGCGTTACCACCGAAAAACCATGTGTTGGAATGCCTCCGCAGCGTTTTTTTCTTTTTTCAGGATTCATCGTTTCTGATTCCTCCCGTATTGATGAAGCCGGAAAGCAGAAACACTGAGTGTCTACGGGTACCTAGTCGCGTCTCATGGTTAATCTTACTGTAGGCTTACCTAATAAATTCTTTCTTCTTTGTTATAATTTTATTGACGGAAATCGACATTACCAAAGTAAAAATTTGATTGTTGTAAAACAAAATTCAATTTTTTTATTGTGAAAATGCCTCAGAGATTTAATCAAAATGAACAAAAGCTCATTGCCAAGCTTATAAATCATTTTTCTCGAGGAAGAGACGCTGGTAGTCTGGTAGAGGGCACTCTTGCCCATGGATAGGCAGTAAGTATACGATGCAAAGGTGTAACATTCTTATGTAAAATACAAATTAATAGCGTTTTTAAATAATATAGTGTGTTGCTGATGCTTTAGAAATAGGAATTTCAACAGTACAAAGTATTAGAATTAAAGGGATCGTAACTGATGAAGAGTTCAAGAAAAAATGAATAAATGCCGAAAAAACGGAATTCGCTCAATTAAAAATATAGGAATGTACTTAGAAAATTTTAAACAATATAAACTGATCTCAGACACACCCTAAAACTCATATTTGACAAATAATGATGACGTAACTGTGAACGATGGCTGAACAGTCTTTATATTAAGTTACGTATGTATGCCAAATTTCAAATATTTATTACTTTTGCAGGGTTGTTGTAGATTACTACGTGTGTAGTTTAATTGGCAAAATAAAACACTAACTCACCACAATAGGTACACCAAAAGTCTTTACTTTTGCACTGGACGGGCGGGCGTTTCGCTAACCATAAAAACGCGGTGTTTTGGTGTATTGAGGTGAATTAGTGTTTTATTTTTTTTGCTGTTGTAACACCAAATGTTCCGACCTCCAACTGTAATAGTTTAATTGGACCAAATTTTTAACCGCCAAATTTTGGTTACTTGGATGTTCAGCCGATTTGGGCTATTAATATTGGTAAACCATTTTTTTGGAGCATTGACAAATCCAATATGTTGTTTTGGAAAAGATCACCAACATACAGCTAAACTGTAATATGATGTAGAGAGCATATTCAATTTCTTTAGATTGTTCCCTGTAAATTGGAAATTTATTTATTATACAGGATCGCTGATATGTAACAGTCGATTATTAGCTAAAATAAACGAGGTACCGCAAGAAGTCAAATATAAATATTATAGGGTTTTTAAATGTCTATTCTCGAGTAATAAATTTTAAGTATACTGTCGATATACAGGGTGGTCCGATATGTATTCCGGAAACTTCGGCAGTACATTCTGCAGATAAAAATAAGTAAAAAAGTTCGTATAAATGTATGTCCTAAAATGCTTAGTTTCAGATATACAGGGTGTAGAAGTTTGATTTTTATTTCGATTTTTTCTAAATAATTTCTGAAATAACGTTAGTTATTCATTAATTTAATAAATAATTCATTAATTTTGATGTCAATATGACTCCTACTAATAGAGGGCGCCACCTACATGTGTTTTAACTCTTTTGGAGCGTAATAACTTGTCCGTACCTATAAAACTACCGAGCAAAAAAATGTACATCTCTGTGATTTTTTACGTAAAAATTATCTCTTTGTAAAAATCGTTACGAACAACCGTTCTTAAGATATTTAGAATGGAAATAGTAAATACATGTCACTATTCACGAAAAAAAAGCACGTTGAGTAAATAGTTATTTCACTGAAATAATAAATTTGGGAAATTTTTATTTTTTTAAATTAATCATAAATTTTTCTGTAAAAAATGATGATAAAACAGTTTCTGTTAAACATTTGGCACAAAAACATCTCAAATTTATGATTTGAGTCTAGTAACTATTTAGTCAACATGTTTAATTTATGTCAATGATGACAGGTCTATTCCAAATATCTCGAAAACCATTACTCGTAGTGGTTTTTACCAAGAGACCTTTTTAACGTAAAAAACATCGTAAATGTATATTTTTTACTCAGTAGTTTTATACAGGTACTGACGAAAAGGTATTACTCTTCAAACCAGTTAAGAAATATGTAGGTGGCGCCCTCTGTTAGTAGGAGTCATATTGACATCAAAATCAATATTGTCATGTTAAAATACTCCCAGACACCAATTTTCATCCAAATATTGACGTTACTTCAGAAATTATTTGGAATAAATGGAAATAAAAATGAAAGTTCTACACCCTGTATCTCCGAAACTAAGCATTTTAGGACATACATTTATACGAACTTTTTTACTTATTTTTATCTGCAGAATATGTTGCCAAAGTTTCCGGAATACAGTTCGCACCACCCTGTATATAGATATATTGTCGATCATAAAGTCGTGGGACCTCAAAGTTTTATTTTTTTAAACGGAACCCCCTATATATTATTGCATATTTCAGTTCTTCATTCAATTCTAAGGAAAAAAGAGATACACAAAATGTACCTGAAACTCACCGTTTCCGAGTTATTGACTTTCGAAAATATCAGTTAAACAATAATTCGATTTAATTAATTTCGATGGGTTCGGTTCCATTTAACGATGCCATTCTACGGGAACTGTGATAGTTAATAGTATTTAACATTAGTTCTCAAGTTAGCATTTATAAACGTATAAAAAAATGAGGTTAAATCAACTCTGGAAATTTCAATTTTTTCGTTTAACATTTCAAAATCAAAACTTCATAATTCGGAAATTGTTGAAATTAGGTACAATATGTGTATTACGATTAATGCTTAAAATTGAAGAAAGAATTAAAATATGCAATAATATACAGGGGTTTGCATTTAAAAAAATAAATTTTGATGTGCCACACCTTTATGACCGACCCTGTATGCTTAAATTTGTTACTAACTAATAAACATTTAAAAACCATATAACTATTGTATTTAACTTTTTGCGGTACCTTGTATATTTTACCTAATAATCGATCGTTCCCATTCATATCAGCGACCCCGTAGATAGTCAGTTAAATCACCCTGTATATTACTAATAATTTATGTAAAACTAATAAAACCGCATATAATTTTATTATGTACAGCATATCTATGCTTAGCTATTTGAAAAGTTAGTCTCAATATACCTGAACTTTTTTGTTTATTGAATCTTATTTGCATTCTTTAAAACGAGTTTGTTGATTGGCAGCATTAATCGGCGCGGCGTTAAAAACAGCAGTATCCTCTACATGAGTTTCTTTTTCTTGTAATAATGTTATTTTATTAATTAAATTGGATTTTATCGCTATTTTAACCTTTTTTTTTCTTTTTCCAGGTCGGACTGGTCTTCGGTTAATTTCCTCCCAATAAGGTAGGTAGTGGTCGGTGTAAATCAGGGTTGTACAAATGTTAATGTTTAATGTTATGGTTGTACAAATGTAGTAATTTTAATAATTAAATTTAATATATTTTCTTTAAATAAAAATTAGCATATCTATTTGGTTAAAAGACTATAATATAGATCATAGTGTAGTTCAGAGATAGTCATTTTTTTTCTTTTGTAAAAAAAATATATCGGTATACATAAATTAATCACCAATATAATTTACATTTACTACATTTGGTATCAAATAGAGGATTTTCGGTCAATTTCTTAAAACTAGACCGGGTGTTTTTCAAAACTGGTTCGCCCCTATGACTTTTTTATTTTTTCAGACAAAAAAAACGAGATTGGTATGATATGACATAAATTAGGATTGCTTGACAGTATTCAATTTTTTTCGGTCACTTCCTGTTTCACCGGAAATTACTACAACTTTTGATTTTTAAAGGGCACCCTCGGTATTTTTTATTCTATTCGATAGAAAATGATATTCTAAATAGACAAATAAATAAGTAGTAAAAATAAATAACTTAATATCATATGTCAACTTTTAATATTTTCGATTAAAAAAATCGTTTTTTAAATTTAAAGCTAGAGTGCCAAGGCTGTGTTAAAAACACCAGTTTTTAATCAACGAGCCTGGGAAAAATAGATTTGATCATCTAATGTTTTTCGTATTTTGTCCTGGCCGGTTAAAATATGCTTAAAGCTTCATTCAGAACCTCCCAATTAGTGGAATAAATTACTGGTTTCAATTAGAATAGACGTTTGTTCCTTTAATTTCAATGTAAGCATTCAGAACGTCACTCAAAAATTAGTTTTAGACATTTTTAATTAGTAGAAAAAGTTATCAAATTATTATTTAGCTTTTTCTACTAGATGTCTACTTTCGTCAAGAAAAATTGTGGTTAGAAATCAAAAGTTGATTTTTTTAGGACTCCGTACCCAAAGGGTAAAAACGGGAACCCTATTACTAAGACTTCGCTGTCCGTCCGTCCGTCCGTTGAAAAGTTAGTCTCATCAGGTCTATCTTATGAACCGTTATAGCTAGACAGTTGAAATTTTCACATATAATGTATGTATGTTGCCGCTATAAGAACAAATACTAAAAACAGAATTAAATAAACGTTTATAAATAAAAAAGTACTTTCACTAAACATTATCTTTTAAGTAAGAATTTTACATAGAATCTTTCAAGTCCTCGGTGGCCGCGTGGTTAAAATGTTAGGACTTTACGCTGCTATGACGTTGGAGCCGTAGTAAGGCAGGTTGGAATCCTAGTCAAGACGATTTTTTTAGTCGTTTTTAGGGTTCCGTACCCAAAGGGTAAAAACGGGAATTCTATTACTAAGACTTCGCTGTCCGTCCGTCCATCCGTCTGTCACAAAGGTCTATCTTATGAACCGTTATAGCTAGACAGTTGAAATTTTTACAGAAAATGTATCTATGTTGCCGCTATAAGAACAAAAACTAAAAACAGAATTAAATAAATGTTTATAAAAAGTACTTTCACTAAATATTATCTTTTAAGTAAGAATTTTACATAGAATCTTTCAAGTCCTCGGTGGCCGCGTGGTTAAAGCGTTAGGACTTTACGCTGCTATGACGTTGGAGTCGTAGTAAGGCAGGTTCGAATTCTAGTCAAGGCGACTTTTTTTAATCGTTTTTTTTTAATTTTTACATATTTATTTTTACTTTTTACATACCACCACTAATTTATTCCAACCACTAATTTATTCCACTAATTGCGAGGTTCTGAATGAAGCTTAAATCGTATGTTTAATCATATCTCAATTATTTCAGATCATTTTTTACAAATACATAATTTGTCGTTATGAACCGCATGTTACAATTTCGAACAAACCAAGAATAAACTATATGCGAAAATGTCAAAAGTTGGCATATGATATGTCCTTCTATTCAGAGTGAGGTAAGAAATATCGAGGGTGCCATTTAAAAATCAAAAGTTGTTTCAAAAGTCATTTCCGGTGAAACAGGAAGTGACCGAAAACAATTGTATACGTCAATAAAGCCTGATTTATGTCATATACTAACGTACCAAATCTCGTATTTTTATCTGAAGAAATAAAAGAGTTACAGGAGGTGAGCCACTTTTGAAAAACACCTGGTATACTACTGCAATAATTACTTAATATTTTGTTAATACACTGGATCCAACCCTGGTGTAAATACGTGAATTAAAGGTGTACACAATTATTTATCGCTTTCTTATTTAACCAACTGGTCAAGTGAAGGAGCGCCCGCAATAATACATGATTATTTGTTTTCTCTCGATTTTACGCTGTCTTTATGGAGATAGTGTAGGCAGTATATCACGTATTTAGTAGAAACTTTGTCATTAAATTGGTTGCTTATTATAGTCTATTTCAATTACTACTCTATTAGCAATAAAGACTTTAAGAGAATATGTGTTAAAACGATGAAAGGTTCAGAGGATTATTTTTCCTTAATAAAAATAAGACCTTTTGTAAATTGTTAAGTTACCGGTTTTCGCGAAACTCCTTTAAGAAATATTTTCTCGTTATTATTATGAGAGTTACCACAGCGACAAATCTAGATTATGGCCGTACTATTCTCACTAGTCGCATGACGTCATCCTCCGTGGGATAGTGTATTCACCGTGAATAACGTACATAATCCGATTATCTTAACTATCAATCGAGTACATATATCGATGTATTTTTTGTGTTTATATTTACGAGATTCGGGTATCTATTTGGATTTTATCTTGAAAATATTGAAACAGCTGCGCGTTTTAACAGATACGTATAAATACAGAGAAATTAGAAATATATTGGAATATGTTCTATTAACTCTAGATCTCCATTAATTAAAATTTAGCTGAACCTATTCTATAGTTATATTTTATGAAATTTTTGCTATTATACTGCGATATTTTCATATCTGTTGTGGTTTCCTGATTTCTAGACGACATTCTCCAGCTGTATCATTTCCATAGAATCTAATAACTTCGACACACTGAACTTTCCATATACTCGGTAGTGCATCGTTGTTCGAAACATAGGAAATCCCATGCAAGTTTTAAATTGTCCAAGTATGTATTGGCTCCCCTATTAATTATTCAGTTAAGTCGTATATAGGTTTGTTAAAGGTCTGCCTATGCTGAATACACATGCCAAATTTGAACAATTTTGAATAAGCGATTTTAAGTAATTTAAGAAAAACTGTATTTATTTTTAAAATAAAACTGAACATGGTAACAATGCAAAACCAAACCAAACCAAAACCAGTCAATACCTTAAGTTGTCAACCTATGATTTTATCATTGTCAAATGTAATTTGTACTGTCTACACTACAACATTATAGTACCTACGCTTAGTGTCCCTGAAATGTATTTTTGTAATTTAAAACTGGTTCGAATCAGGCAAAAGCCTACGTGTAGAAAATACAATTTGACATTGTGTCGTGATCCTGGATTGGACCACCGTCGTCACCAATCTTGTAGTCGCTGCCACCAAATGTTGTAGTTCTCTATTTGACTCGTATCACCACTTGTTGGGAATGTTATTCTTTATTTTTTTTATAATTAAATTCTTACTAAGTTGTTATTACTTTTTATTTTTAAACTTTTAATACAAAATATAAATTTAGCAGTATTACGTCTATGAAAAAATTTTATGAATGTCCCCGGTCCCTTCTGTGACCGTGCTTTTATGAGAATGCCCTCTCCGAAAATCCACGGGCGTACCTACTATTTCTTAATAATATTTTCAGGTAGGTTTGCAAAGGGACAAACATGACCATTTCTTAAGTAAATAGAAACCAGACATCGCGTCTGAAAGTAAACGAATTACAAAGGAAAACTAAAAATGATGCAACTTTTATGACTATTTCTTCCAAATTTCATCTTAAGGTAATGGTTCTGTTTATTTGCATCACCCATCTTTCTGAGAAGAATAATAATGTTGATGGTATTTTTCGTACCTTAAATTCTTTAGGCATAGCCGTAGAATAAGGGTAAAAATAATATTTTATACAATTTGTCGAATATACATATACATATAACCATATTAAATGTATGTTCACAACACCTCCCCCCTTAATGAGAGATTTCATGAGGTGAAAGTGATATGAAATCTCAAAACAAATGTTTATATAATTAATTAGTATAACTCAGATGGAAATGAATAAAAGTACATATATAAAAGTATTATACAAGTCTTAACTACTAATTATAACTAACTTACATTCTAACTTAACTAACATTTTTTTTTATAACTATTGCAGATTTAAAAATGTATCAAATGCGGAAATTATTTTTCTTTTAATGGTCGCCTTGATGGTACATACCCAATGGGTCTGCGCGAGGGCGCCTGTAAATTAACATTCTCTTCTTCGGAGTTTTCATAGTTACCTACATTTTCAGAGTTTTGGCTAATATTACGATTATAATGAGCAACATATCTATCACTATTTCTAGAAGATGGTTCCACAGACTGATTAACTCTAATGCATAAGTTTGGAATAATTCCGCAACAGGCTGTCTTGTTAGTACATTTTGTATACAATTTATAAATAATAAAAATAATAGCAAGAAGAGCTAAGATATAGGCAATTACAGATGCTGGAAATGTATAATTGTTTACAAGTTTCCTTTTTAGAATTTCATCACCTAACTTTTCAATATCTTCTAGCTTATGGCTCGCTACATTAAGTTCGGGGATGTGCTTTGTTAATTTCCTATAATGTTCGTTGAGAAATATTTCACTAATGTTTATTTTTTCTTCCTTTATCCTTTCGCAACAATTATCACTAATGTCGAATGGTGGAATAAAATCACTTGAAATATTGGACTGGACTGTATTTCCATGAGGGATTAGCATTGATGATGCGCTATAAGCTTTACATTGTTTACCTATAGTGACACTACCGCAATTTTTTAGTATTACATCTACGTGATTTTTTTTATTATTACATGATATCGTAAGAGTTTCTGGATGAGGAACTGCAAATAACCAAGTGTTACTGGTTTGTAGTTGAATAAAAATTGCTCTATCTGACTGAATTATACGTTTGTCACAGATATCAGGTATGATATTTGTGAATTGCAATAATTTAACTTCGCAATTATCTGCCAAATGAGCAAGAGAAACTGGTTTTTGTTGCTTGCAAATAAATTTATTTTCTATAATTTTTAAACAAGTATTAAATTCTATTTCCGACAGTGTAATAAACTGCTGTTTGCTTTCGTCAATTGCTATATATTTAGATGAGGGTTGAATTAATATAAACTGGTTATTTGACATTAATTTTGGAAAGGGTGATATTTTATAAATATAGAATAAATTTGTTTCAATTAAAGGGATGTTTATAATATATATTAATCGTTTGTTTTCGAAATAAACTTGCAACTCGATAACATTTAGAATGAGATTTGCATTGAGCGGATCTAATGGTACAGGAAATTCTAATCCATGAGGTAGAGATTCGGACACATCTTTTAATTCGTTAATTAACCTTAATGGCGTTAATATTGAGGGGTGTAAAACTCCCTTTCTTGCTACTAAAATAGCATTCGTAATCGTCATGATTTCTAATTGTAATTGATTTAGCATCATATTTAAAATAGTGACGTGTTCTTCTATGCCGGTTTTTATATATAGAAAATGAAAATTTTCTTTGACTTTGCTTAATTCATCGCTAATCTTTTTTATATTATTTTTTAATAAATTTTCGTTAAAATCTAAAGTTCCAATAGTATTATTGAAATTAATTATTGTTGATTGAACAATTTTTGTTTGTTCTTTTAAAAGTTGAAGGACTGAAGTTTCGTCTTTATTCATTTGTGAAATTTTATCATTATAGTATTTAGCATCTTCTTCATCTAAAACGCCGAATAAAACTTTAGTTGCTTTTCCTACAATATTGAACCAACCTCGTTTTTGTCTACTTTCTGATAAATGACTATGACCGATCAATTCGTGTAAGACTTCTAGTTCTTTTTCAATTTTTTCGAAAGTGTATTTAGAACTTTTCAAAAATAACTGACAAATATAATAGTGATATTGAGCATTCTCATTATTGCATAAATCTGTAGTATACTTACGGTAATTCTTTAATGATAATAACTTATTACTAATATTTTCTAATTCTACAAAAGTTACTAGTTTCCATTTGTTATTAAAAAACCTTAGTTCGCCCAGGTGCTCAAAGTGTATTCCAGGGTTCAAGTCATAAGTGGTTATATTGTATTCTGAGTGGACTACTGCTAGGATACTGGTAATTATTATAAATAAATTAACCCTAAAACAAAATATATATACTAATAATAAGCTAATTAAAATTTATTAATTCTAGTTTTTATAATCTATATATACTGATTATGTTTAGTTTTAATAATAAAAATATTTTAATCTATTTGCATGAATAGTTTGTTTATTTTTTCCTTTTTGAATTGTATAATTTACATCTGATATTTTTTTTAATGGTATATGGACCAATCCATAAGGCGGAAAGTTTTTACTTCTGCCACGTCGAACTGATTCGTCGTAAAGTAACACTTTGTCACCAATTTCGAATATTCTGGTATAACTGTTTTATCGTAATTATTTTTGATATGTTTTTACATTTTAATAAGTTTTCTTTAGCTAATTGATTAGAATGTTGCATTTTTTGTTTAAGATTGTTTATGAAATCATCATAAGTATAATTGACTTTAGGTGGTTGTTTAACTGATGTTGGTAATGTAGGAATATGTCCGAATAAAAGTTCAAATGGAGAAAATTATTGTAGCAGTGTGAGGTGTAGTATTATATGTAAATGTTGCATAGGGAATCCAATTATCCCAGTCTGTTTGAGATGTCTTAATGAAGTGTCTTAAATATTCTTCTAGAACTTTATGAGAGCGTTCTAGTGCTCCGTTTGACTCTGGGTGATAACTTGTTGTTTGGATCTTTTTATCTTTAAAAACTTGCAAGTACTTTTAAAAATATCACTTAAAAAATTTGACCCCTGATCTGTGACTAGCATGTCAGGTATTCCGTAAATGCATATAATATTCGTTACAAAATGATGCGCTACAGTTACAGCTTCTTGATTTCTCATAGGTATATTAATTATATATTTTGTTAAATCATCCTGAAAGGTTAATATGTATTTGTGACCATTTTCGGTTTCTGGTAGTGGTCCAACTATATCTAAAAAACATTTTTCGAACGGTTTTGATGCCCGTGGTCGTAATTACCATAGGCATTTTGTTTTCGAGACTGTTTATTTTTTGACAAAGTTCACATTTTTTATAAACTCTTTTATGTCTTTTTTTCATACCTTTCCATGTATATAATTGAGATAATTTTTATATGTGCGGGATGACCCTTGATGACCTCCTAATGGACAATTGTGATTTTCATTTAATAATACAACTTTTCAGCATCTGAGGGGTTGATAAGACTGTTGTTAAATATTGTAATTTCTGAATAGAGGTCTTTAAAAATATATCTTATCATAGGAAGAACGATTTCCATTTGACTAATGAGTTGTAATGATATTTTATAAATGATAGTTCGGTTTTTCGTTGGATATAATATTTCGTAAAGTTAGTAAGCAAGACCAAATATTTTCATAATTAATATCACTGAATGTATTTTCGTTGTCTGTTAATAGAAATATATTACAATTATTTTGCTGATACTGAAAAACTGACGGCATGTCTAAAGGATTTGTGTTATCGTAATGTTCTAAAAATGTATTAATTTGTTTATTTTTTCTAAATTTTAAAAGTCGTTTTTGTTGAATAATTTTGGCAAAAATAAAACTATAGGTATAAGTTGTGGTGTTTCAAACAGATTTGTGTTTTTTCTTTGACTTTGGAATTAATAATTATATGGCTTTCGAGATGTGTTTTAAAATTATCATAATTGGTAATAATAGAATTGACATTTGTTGTGCTAACTATTCTACTCAATGCATCAGCATTTGTATTAATCTTTCCAGCTTTATAAATTATTTCATAGTCATATTCTTCAAGTTTTTTATTCTAAAACGCGTCAAACGAGAACCAGGGTCTTTGATATTAAATATATAGAGTAGGGGTTTGTGATCTGTAACAATTTTAAATCTTGTGCCAAAAAAATATATGGACGGAAATGTTTTACTGCCCAGACGATTGCAGTTAGCTCTTTTTCTGAAGTTGAATAATTTTGTTCTGCTTTATTTAGAGTTCTACTAGCAAACGCTATTGGACGATCATGATTAACCTTACCCTGTGATAAAATTGCTCCTACTGCGAAATTACTCGCATCTGTTGTTATAATAAATTCTTTGGTAAAATCTGGGTATTGGAGAACAGGTGGAAAAGTTATACTATCTTTAAGAATTTGGAAAGAATTTTCGCATTTTATACCCCAATTAAAAACAGAATCTTTTTTAATAATTCGGTTAAAGGTTTAGCAATTTTAGCGAAATTTTTGATAAATTTCCTATAATATCCTACAAGCCCTAAAAAAGATTTTATATCTTTAGGATTTTTAGGTTGCGGAAAGTTTGTTACACATTGAATTTTGATGGATCTGGTTTAATGCCGTTTTCTGTAATAATGTGACCTAAGTATAAACATTCTTTTCGTAAAACTGACACTTCGAAGGTTGAAGTTTTAAATTATGTTGTCTAAATCTTTGAAAAACTTCAATTAATCTATCGTTATGTTCATTTAAGTTGTTTGCATAAATTACTATATCATCTAAATAAATAAAGCATTTCATACCATTAAGACCGCTTAAAACTGTGTTCATGAGTCTTTGAAATGTGGCGGGAGCTCTCCTTTTAAACCGAAAGGCATTCTGTTATAAACGTAATGTCCTGTATTAGTGCTAAAAGCGGTTTTATTTTTATCTTTTCGTCCATTTCTACCTGATGAAATCCACTAGTAAGATCTAAGGTAGTAAAATAATGAGATTTTCCCTAACTGGTCTAAAATTTCTGCTATATTAGGTAGAGGATATGCGTTTCCAATGGTAATTTCATTTAACTTTCGAAAATCAACGCATACTCTAAATTTAGGTGATAATGGGTCGCTTTTCTTAGGAACAACTAGTAAAGGACTATTCCAAGGACTGTCCGAAGCGGAAATTACCCCGTCTTTTAACATTTGCTCAGTTTGTTCATTAATTATTTCTTTATGTTTGAAAGGCAATCTATAAGGTTTTACGTTAATAGGACCTTTATTACTTTCTGTCGGTATAGTGTGTTTTATTGTGTTGGTGCTTGTTAGTTTATCGCCTTCTAAGTAAAAAATATCGTTAAAATCTCTACAAATATCTAATACTGAATTAGTTTCTTCTTCATTTAATTGGTCTAGATTAATTTCTTTTCTTATTTTAGCAAAACGATCGATAATGTCATAATTATATGTTTCTATAAATTCGTACTCATTAAAAGAAATAGGTTCGACATTCTGTCGTGATCCTGGATTGGACCACCGTCGTCACCAATCTTGTAGTCGCTGCCACCAAATGTTGTAGTTCTCTATTTGACTCGTATCACCACTTGTTGGGAATGTTATTCTTTATTTTTTTATAATTAAATTCTTACTAAGTTGTTATTACTTTTTATTTTTAAACTTTTAATACAAAATATAAATTTAGCAGTATTACGTCTATGAAAAATTTTTATGAATGTCCCCAGTCCCTTCTGTGACCGTGCTTTTATGAGAATGCCCTCTCCGAAAATCCACGGGCGTACCTACTATTTCTTAATAATATTTTCAGGTAGGTTTGCAAAGGGACAAACATGACCATTTCTTAAGTAAATAGAAACCAGACATCGCGTCTGAAAGTAAACGAATTACAAAGGAAAACTAAAAATGATGCAACTATTTATGACTATTTCTTCCAAATTTCATCTTAAGGTAATGGTTCTGTTTATTTGCATCACCCATCTTTCTGAGAAGAATAATAATGTTGATGGTATTTTTCGTACCTTAAATTCTTTAGGCATAGCCGTAGAATAAGGGTAAAAATAATATTTTATACAATTTGTCGAATATACATATACATATAACCATATTAAATGTATGTTCACAACAATTCACTCTAGGTGTATGGATAGTTTGAGCTTCATTAGAAATATTTAATATGCTAACTAAACATTTATAGTTCTGGACTTTTGTTAGGCTTGACCCTAGATATAAATGTTCGGATAATTGTTTTGAAACTACTATGCCTTCGGACGAAGATAAATTAGCTAGAGCAGGTACAATAATTTGACATCTCGCGGGAATTATTGTAGTTGCTTCTGACGGCAAAATTTTAAAAAATTGTCTTCAAAATTAATGACTCCGTCTTCGTAATTTATTTTTTGGCTTTATACTTTTGCAAAAATCGCGTCCTAATAGTCCATCACTTTTAATCGGTATACTATCTGGCACAATGTGAAAAGGATGAGTTATTGCTTTGTTATTGTTTAATTTAATTGGGATGTTACAAACACCTTTAGTAAATACAGGTTCTTTACTTATACCTTTTAATTCTATAATGCAAGTTTTATTTAATTTTAGATTATTTTGTAATAAGATACATTCTTTCAATAAAGATATATCTGCCCCTGTATCTAATAAAGATGTAATTCTTTATCTTTTATATCTAAGAAGGGATTTTAATTATCTCTAATTGTTGGTAACTATCGGAAAATAATACTGATTTATGCGGTATGTCAATTAAGTTTTGCTCAATTTTAATTTTATTTTTTATGCTCAGGTAGTGTGTAATTCATAGAACAGCTATTATCTAATTTTAAGAAGCGCTTAATCGGCTGCTCGCGACCAAGGCTTCGCTCTCGTTTCCCGAAAAATTTTGAGATGTGCTCGGTTCTGAAAAATAATTATCTGCTGAATTGATTAACGACTGAGAATTTATAGTTTGAATTTGTTGTGGTGATCTATTATTTGAACTATTAAAATTGGTAGTACTGGATTCATTATTGTAATTAGAAAAATTTTGAGATTGTTGAGGTATCGAAACATTTTGCTGCCGTTGAGGAACTTGTGAGTTATTAAAATTTCTTGGATTCTGAGAATATCTATTATTGTAATTTGAACGAGGATTATTACTGTATAATTGTTACCATAATTACGATTATAATTACGCACGTCGTTGTTCTGATTAAAATTTTGATTGTTGTAGTTTCGATTAGTGAAACGTCCTTGATTATATTGTACTGTATTTACGTCTTGTCTATTTGAAAAATTATTATTGCTATTAAAATTTTGCGGTGGGCGTGTCTGATTATTGCTAGGTACATTTCTATTATATGAGTTACTATTTTGTTCGTATTGCCTAAGCTGTCTACACTGTGATGTTAAATGATTATTTTTTAAAACAAAATAAACAGGAATTATTAGAAGAATGATTATTTAATTGTCTATTTCCACGCTCTACAAAACCTATATTTTTAAAATGCGAGTTTTTAAACCTGTCATTATTCTCAAGTTCCATTTCAATTGCTAATGATAAAGCTTTATCTAAATATGTAGTATTTTCGGCAATAATACGCATTTGAATTTTTTCATCGTTGAGTCCTTTTCTAAAAGTATTGACTAAAATGGAGTTTAAATTTTCTATTAAAACAGTAGCTTCGTTATTTGCATAATTTAAGTGACACGTTTCTTTATATTTATTAAAGAGAATTTGTAATCTATCGCCATATTCTTTTACAGTTTCCCTAAAATGTTGCTTTTATATTCATTATTTGTGTTAGAAAATGCGATGGTGGTGTTTTTATCAGTAAAGTGCTCTAATAAGAAATCTTTTAGTTCTTCCCAATTTTGAAACTGTTTATATTGTGTTACCTCTTGTGCCTTCCCTTTTAATTTAGTACCAAAATTAAATCTACTAGTAATTCTTTTGATCCACTTTGACAATTTTTAATATTGAATCACAATTTTTAAGAAAAATTGGAGTGAATTTGCGTCACCCTGACCATCAAATGAATTTATTAAATTCAGAACATCAGTTGCGTCTTTACCTCCTGCCATTATTATATTTTATTAATGATTTATTACTTTAGTTTAAGAATTATTATTTATTTTTATAGATGTATTTTTAGTTTGAAGAGAGAAAAAAAATATTTACGAATTTTAAGCAATATTTTTTTTTTTTTTGTTATTTGCAGCCCAGAATTATTATTGTCTTAACTTAAATCTAACTAACTAAAATCAGAAGAAAAACAGTAGCGTCACAATACAGTAAACAAACAGAAAAGACTTACCCCGTCATCATCTGGTGAAAACAAAAGCTTCCCTGGAGACTTGCTGCTGCGTCTGGCGCTCCTTCAGTGTCCCCAATGTCTACGTCTCGTGTCGGGCTTCTTGCTGCTTCTTGGTGCACCTTCAAGAACTGCCCGTTGCCTCTATCTTCTTCCAAAACTGGTGGGTTTTCTGCTGCGTCTGGCGCACCTTCAGGAAACCTTGGTAGTTTTTACCGCTGCCACCAATGTCGTGATCCTGGATTGGACCACCGTCGTCACCAATCTTGTAGTCGCTGCCACCAAATGTTGTAGTTCTCTATTTGACTCGTATCACCACTTGTTGGGAATGTTATTCTTTATTTTTTTATAATTAAATTCTTACTAAGTTGTTATTACTTTTTATTTTTAAACTTTTAATACAAAATATAAATTTAGCAGTATTACGTCTATGAAAAAATTTTATGAATGTCCCCGGTCCCTTCTGTGACCGTGCTTTTATGAGAATGCCCTCTCCGAAAATCCACGGGCGTACCTACTATTTCTTAATAATATTTTCAGGTAGGTTTGCAAAGGGACAAACATGACCATTTCTTAAGTAAATAGAAACCAGACATCGCGTCTGAAAGTAAACGAATTACAAAGGAAAAACTAAAATGATGCAACTATTTATGACTATTTCTTCCAAATTTCATCTTAAGGTAATGGTTCTGTTTATTTGCATCACCCATCTTTCTGAGAAGAATAATAATGTTGATGGTATTTTTCGTACCTTAAATTCTTTAGGCATAGCCGTAGAATAAGGGTAAAAATAATATTTTATACAATTTGTCGAATATACATATACATATAACCATATTAAATGTATGTTCACAACAATTGACAAAATTATAGGATGACAACTTAAGGTACGTTGGCATTTGCCTGGTTTTGCATTGTTACCTGTTCAGTTTTAATTTAAAAATAGATGCAGTTTTTCTTAAATAACTTAAAAGCAGCTGGTCCAAAATTGTTCAAATTTGGCATGTGTATTCATCATACGCAGACCTTTCAAAAACCTATTTACGACTTGACTGTAAAATTAATAGAGGAGCCAATATCTGGACAGTTAAAAATTTGCATGGGATTTTCCTATGTTTCCAAAGACGATGCACGACCCGGTAGATCTTTGCCAATGGTTTATCATCGCATCGTCCTAGTACCGTATGATCGAAAAAAAAACGGCGTCAGCGATGGCTATGAAATGAAGATCGCTATCATTTTATCTGTAAATTTATATGGGAAATGTCATCGATCGTAATTTCCCAGCCAACTGGACGCCGTTTTTTTTTCGATCATATATATATATATATATATATATATATATATATATATATATATATATATATATATATATATATATATATATATATATATATATATATATATATATATATATATATATATATATATATATATATATATATATAAATATACACATCGGGACAGGTCAACTCTGTGTATAGGATTTTTAACGTGTAAGACAGTGATGTAGGCAGCTTAATGGCAAATCAAATGTATTAAAAAGAGAAAAAAGTTGGGTGGGTATGGGTGGGAACATTTCTTCTGAGCGGTATTGCCAGATTTTGCATCAAAATTTCAAACCGCATAAGTAGACGTTTCAAAAAAAATGTGGCATCTAGGGTTGGATCTGGATTTTCAACAATTAGTTACTCATTTTACTACAACTGTAATAGATTACATTTAGCTTAAATATATTATCTTCATTTCAGTAGTATACATGAACATTTTTAACATAGTTTATTTTATTCTAATTTCTTTAAGACTACGATAATATACTGGTCGGCAAGAGAAAATCTTGGGTCGTTTATTTTAGTCATCATTTACCTACATGTCTAGAAGTGAATCGCTATGGCAATCTTGTAAGTCGGGGAGAGAAAATTATTACCTATCCATTTAATCCGGAGCTCAACTTCATACGCTTGGGAAAATTCTTGCTCTTTTCTCTTTGTTCATTTATACAATCACAGAGTCTATAGACTCTGTGCACGACAATCGGCACCCAAAGCCGTGTGTACATTATCGGTTATATCATTAAATAAACTAACCAAAAAATATGCTGTATTACGTAGTAAATGGTGCAAATTCTATTGTCGACCATTCTAATCAGTATTAAATAATAATGGAGTGAGCCAGTGTGAAGTGAGACATTAAATGATTGATCTTTTGTTAAATTACGTGCTATAACTTAACACAATGATGAATCGTTTAATGTTTCATATACACCTCCATAATTATTTAATCTGTAATCATACTGATTACATTGTTCAACAACAGAATTTGCGCTTTTAGTACGTTTTGGAATTAATAGATTATCTGTCTTATTATGCAACTAAGGATGTACGTGTCTACGTAATAGTGCATCAGCATCTCTCTCAATATATCGTATTGTACTGAACACGTTGACACACGAGAATCAGCAACCAAAGCCGTGTGTACGCTTCATTAAATAAACTAACCAAAAAATATGCTCTATTACTTAGTTACGTACATCCTCAGTTACATAATAGGACCGATAATCAATTAATTACATAATGTTGTAAATATCACAAATTCTATTGTCGACCGATCCGGATTAAGTGGATAGGTAATAAACTTCTCATTTTTCTCCCGTATTTTATAGTCTTTTCTCTTTCAGTATATCGTATTGTACTGAACAAACGTTGACTTTATTCTTCATACACACGACAATCGGTATACAAAGCCGTACGTTGTACGTTTTATTAAATAAATTAACCTTTTGTTTATTTATTGGTTTGTTTATGCTTTATTTAATGATTGATATTATTTTGTCAAGTTATACCACCAAGTGCTATAAACTAGTACAAAATTAAAAAACTTAATTTTAAGTAAAGTTCTTTGAAATATATCTGTATTACTATTATGAATGAAAACTCTTATCCATTTTTAATTTGGAATTATATTAATTGCCATGTGTCATGTTTTTATTATTATTGTCAATTTTCTGCGGATAGCTGATAAATTAATCTATTGTCAATTCAATATGATTATATTATGATGTTCAATTACCATTTTGTTATTCATAAAAACGGCCTTCTCTGTCATACTGATCCATCAATAAATATTTCTTACGTGTTGCAGCAGACCAGCAAAATTTATTAATTTTATGGTCCTTTATATTTACTCATCCCTGATTCCATCCAATTATGGCCGCTGATGAAGCGGGAGGTAGACGTTCGCTTTCGGTCATAGGCGTACTGAAAACTAAAATTTCTTATCCTCGTATTCAGAATTATAAATAGCAATAAAAAGGATAAAGATAAGTAAAACTTTATACTGATAAGTTTGCTGTACCAATATTAAAAAAATTGGTAGTAGGAAATATTATTTCATAATATTATGACATGATAATGTTATAATGTAATACTATAAAGTAAAGTAAAAGATTTGAAGTTAACATCTCCTTTTTACTGCCAGGGCTAATTTGGACGAGGCCTACTTTGTTTACGCGGAATCCGAACAGCGGTCCTCGGTCAATGACCGAGCAAGTGTCTAAATCGACTCTTACTCACGAGATATCCGATCTCATCCGGCCTTGAACCGGCGTGAATGAGCAGTGTGTGTCAAAATATTTTACACTTTTGCCTTTATTGGACAACAGCACGATACAGAGTTTCGAACTGGTCACCCGTCTATCCACTAGTATGGCCTTACGTCGCTTAACTTCGGTGTTCTAATGGGAACCGGTGTTTCGACGTAGCTGGACCGTTGGTTGCCCGTAATACTATAGCTACAACCGTTATAACACTAGTTATACCACCCCGCATAAATTCAGTATTATTATAAATAAGTAATTTATTTCACACCCCTTAAAGTGTAGCACAATTAGAATCATTAAAACGATGCCACTTAACAGTTACATAATGTTTATAATGTTAATTTTAAAGGTCGTTTTACATAAAAATTGTTTATCTGTTTTTATTTATGATACAAAACCCGCTTGATCATAAAACTTTTTGATCATGTCGATGAGTTTTTTTATATTGAGTATGTATGGGGCTTAAGAAGCAGCGTGGTGAAGGCGTTGTTCCACTGTTTGCATCTTAAACATTGTCAGCTGTCATAAAAAGATTATTATTAAAATTCTAATAAATTAAATTTTACAGAATTCATAAGCAAAACTTTTAAACTAAAATTGGCTGTAATACTAAATCTAAATGAAAATAAAATATTAGTACGCCTATGACTCAAGAGTTTGGTTTGGTTTGGTGGCGACACGTGCGAAGAGATATGCATGGCTTCCACATTTCGAGAGGCGGGGTGAGACAAATCAAGTGGTGGGAGAGAATATGGCCGTAGATGCCAGGTCTAGAAATATTCCCTAACATTAAGGTTTCTATCCAGGAAATACCTTTTAGAAAGCATATTTTTTTGGACACAATTTAGTGTGTGTATTTAATTTGTTTTCTCAAACTTGGCATTTCTAAAAGTATCATCAGATAAATATTTTAAAAGAATATTTTTTGTTGGTTGATTGACCGTGCCAACCAGGCTTCAGGAAATTTTCAAAACTTCATCTGGCAACACTGACAGTATCGAAGTCCTAGAACGGCAGACAGAAATCAAATCAGTCGGATTTTGAAAGGGGTTGGGTGTACATCATTCTACAATATATTTACGATTTTGAAGGTTATCCATACATCTCGAGACGTTTAATCTTTTAACAATAAAAATAATTAAACGTCCGGTTGTATCTATACTGCTCATGTTTTTGTTGCTGTTTCAGCATAAGTTAAAACAAGCATTAAAAAAATGACTAAAAATCAACTTTAAAAAAGGACAATTAGCAAAATAATTATAAAAAATTAAATCAAAGGTTCAAAAATACCTCCTTCGCAATAGCCAAGACGGTTATAAAACTCTGACCTAACTTTAGCTAACATAACAGCGGGGATATTTTCTAACGACTGAACGATTTTTAATCGCAGCTCGTCAATATTCATGGGTCGTTCATGGTTATGGCCATAAATGGAGTTTTTTACATATCCCCACAGAAAGAAGTCATTGGGCGACAAATCAGGAGAACGTGGTGGCCAATTAATTGTGCCTTGTGTGGAAATTAGCCGATTGGGAAATGTGGTTTGAAGGAACAGATTTACGTTATGCGCAGGACAGCCATCCTGCTGAAACCACACTTCCTCAAAATTGATTGGCAAATTTCGAACTGCTGGTACAATTTGGTTTTGTAGCATATCCAAATATTTGGCAGCTGTTAACATACCATCAATAAAAAAAGACCCAATGATATGATTTTGCAGCATGCCAGCCCAAACATTTAGTTTTTGTGGATATTGTGTCCACAGTGCCATACTAAAGGTGCTTATTTTCTCGAGACCAATAACGTACTATCGAAGGATTGTGGTAGCCATGTAAGGGGAAACGAGCTTTCATCTGAGAATAATATATTTTCCAAAAATAAATTATTCCGATCGGCTCTTTCTCTTACAGCCTCATAAAACTCAGACGCCTGTTACAATCTGCGGGAAAAATTTCTTGCGTGGTACTGATTTTGTAGGACTTATATCCATGCTTTTTTAAAACCCTGCGCACCGTTCGAGCATTGCAACCAACTTGTTCGGCTATATTTCGGCTTGAACAAGGTTCGCTTGTTTCGACCGCGGCACAAATATTAATTTCCTTGTCGGGAATCACCTTCTCTGCGCCTTCCTTATTGTCACAATTTCTGCACGCCGCAATGCAGCCTGTTATTTATGGACAATGTTGCGTACAGTTGTGGCACAAGGCACAGGGCGATCTTGAAAGGTGAACACAAAACGCCCAATGACCTCTTCCACACTAGACGAAATGTAAAACCATTTAACGATATGCACCTTCTCTTCGGTCGTATAAATAGCCATTTTTGAAACACTTAACGTACATACCGAAACCCGAAACAGCTAGGCGAAAAGAATGATGCAAAAATAGTTTGGATCTCAGGTGATCTATTTCCTTTCCCCACCCTTTCATCTACATAAAGGTGCGTATTCACTATCCGAACGAACGAATGCTACTATCCAACGAGCGAACGTCCAGTCTTGTTCGCGCGGTTCTATAATTTTCATTCGTTTGCGAACGTCTCTGATATACCGACTGAAAACGGATGATGGAGCGAACCGAATGGCGAACGGCCGCATGCATTCGGTTTGCTGTCCAAATATACCGAATTTCATTCCTTTGTTCTTTCGGATAGTGAATACGAACCTTAACATAAAGCACCGCCCCTCTCAATGCGTTCTCCCACCATGCTTATGCTTTACCTTGCCCACACCCGTAAAAACCGGCAACACTGTATCGGTCGCACCGGCTTCTCGCCGGCCCCTTTTGATGCTGTCTCTCTGTCTGTCAACCGGTCATTTATATTATTCTCTGTCTTACACGTTAAAATCCTATACACAGTAATCAAATGACCAGGTCGGTATATATATATATATCATCGTGTTAATAAAAACGCCCTAATTACAATTACAAAAAACTGCCTTGTTTTATTACATATTTACATATAAAATGACAGCGATCTTCATTTCATAGCCATCGTTAACACCGTTTTTGTTCGATCAAACGGTATTCGATTTATATGTTTTTTATCTCTTCACCCTTGTTAGTAATAGTTCCATGATTTAAGTAAAAACAATCTTCGGATTGTCACGAGATTTACAGGATTTACTCTCTCCTCAATGAACACCTGAGTAGTTTGAAGTTAAGAAACCACGGCGAATGCAGATCCTGTGTGAGGGAAATGGGGAAACACCAGAACACCTCATCACTGAGTGCGCCGAGAGACAACCGTCATTCATACCATAAACTTACTTATGGTACGACTGATATCAGAGATGGAGAACTAGACTCTGTGAAGCCGTCTCAGATACTGGCTTGTCAAAGCCTTGAGACTATGATGAGTTATAACTCAATAGATCTGTAAGGTCGCGGTGATTAACCCCCCCTCCCAAACATTCTACACTGTTAGTAGACTCACTACACTGTCGTTGTTATCACGTGTGCCGCAAATTTTAACTACTGCTGTAACATTCGTTGGGTTATGAATTATTAGTATTTTAATAAAACACGCTTTTAGATGTATCAAAAAACTTTTAATAAGAGTAACTTTAACTCTACATATATGTTTCGGCTTGTTAGGCCTTTTTCAAGAGTTTTTTAAGAACTAATCGTCTAACTACACTGTAACTATATATATATTTGCTATGGGGGTGGGTTCAGAGAGTTTACAATAGGGGTAATAAAAAATGTGTTTAGAAATCCTTATTGGTCGCTAACATTATTTTCGTTTTTAACAGATTTTAGTATTTCTAACTGTTCAATGTAATTTAAGCGTCTACCTTTTGTTTCTCTGTGTATGGGTTATGAATTGTTTCGCGTACGGGTTATGAATTGTTTCGCGTGCTTGTTATGGCAACTTTGTCCATCATTCTGGGGATTTAATGACCATCCACTCTTTCGTAGTCATATTTTAATTGCTTTTGCAGCACCACAGAAGGGTTCTAGTTCAATGATTGGCATTGATGAACCTTGTTCTAGTATAAATTTAGTAACTTCAGTAAAGTAGTAGAGAAATTAGTAAACTTCAGAGAAATTAAAAAACTGTGCTAAGCAGTCCAAATTATCTCTTGATGATATTTCAAGGTTTTAATATGATAAAGAAACCGAGAATTCAGCATTTCTTATCCCGGTTTTAGCTGACCTCTAAGAATTTGAGGATTTTAACCGGCTTGGGCCTTTGTTTCTACACCGAAATAGACAATGGCATCTTCGGAGCGAGACAAACGCACGCATTCTTCATTTTTCGGCCTCTTGGCTCATTCCGATACCAGAAAATCGCCGTTCCCCCTGTTCCTCTTGCCATCGTCTTCGACCAGAGCCATTCGCTTGGTCTTCCGACGTTTAATTTCTCTCCGCGAACCCAAGATCGTTCACCTTTGGCAATTGTGTAAATGTGCGTCCGTATTTTACGTTCGCGATGAGCGGCGGGCCGTCGTGGAAAAGTGGAGGAACGACTCGAAGTCGTCTACCAAGTCCATTTTTAGCCATGCATCGGTTAAGTATGCGATTGACATTGTCTGAAGAAGTAAACTCCAATACGAGCATTACGATCATTCTACATTATTTTGTTATTAAATCGGAAATCAAACATGTCTAACCTAAGATTACAAAAGTTTTAGGCCGATCGCCAACGGTGCGACTATTTTGAGACAAAAGTTCCGAACTAGTTTATTCTACAATCAGTTTCCAACTAAAGTTTGATTTGGTTTGGTATCACGATCCAACTCATTCTGAATCAGTTTCATGACTTCAGTTCTGGTATATCAATGGTTTTCTAATTTTATTTAAAATATACCCAAAATGTTAGCGGCGCAGCCCATCTATTTCCAGTCAGCCTTCTGCATATCATGAGAGCCTTTGTGGCTTTGCTGGTAATGTTCTTAATATGCCTGTTCCACAGGAGTTTACTGTCCAGAGCTTTTACACATAAAACCAATTTAAAAATAAAGTAAAAAAGTCAAATGTCTGAAGTGAAACGATATACAAAACTAAAAAATTGTGTCTCGTGACTTCGATTTCGACTTTAAGGCATGAATATAAAATTATTATAGACTTTTTAGTCTTTTATTCAATGTGTGCAAGTAAAAATGGTTTTGAACTTTGATATATACTTCTTTTTCAATTTTTAGTATTTAGAGAGAGCAGTGAAAGGGATAGGCGATAAATATTGGTAAAAGTTAGTTGAAATTTGCCTTGTTACGCTATTATAGTGAATCATTACCCCCGTTATTACTTTAATGTATATTTGCATGAAAGGTATTTATAGGCTGTCAATGCGTTTGTGTTAATTTATACTTTAACTTCTTAGGGTGGCTGCAACGACGTCACATAATCCTACTGTTAAAACATAACAGCTGGTTTTTATATATAAAAACCAACTGTCTCACCTCAAGAACGTTATCGAGTGCTCTGTCGAAACTAAAGGTTATTTTCTTAGCTCTAGTGGTCTTTGCGAGGGTCAAGTTCATATGCCTCTCCGCCCGCAGTCTGAAGCAAAAGACAGAAACCCATTCTTTCTGCCATTCCAGTCGATCATTTGCATAAATTTGCAGCATTCAGTCTTTGGACTCAGAGCAATAAGCACATAGAAGTGTATTTACTTGAAATTATTTGTCATTTTAAAACAGTTGTTGTTTATCTTTATATGGTTCCGGATTTTATGGGTCTCTATAAGAACTATAATCAAGGATGCGATAGACACACTAACTGATTTGTTAAAATATCTAAGCTATGATTCTTTACTTAACACACGTAAATACCATAAATAACGGTTAACTATTAAATCTCGGTCACATCTATGTCTTGCGATTTTACTCTTTAATTGTCCTCCCGTCTTAAGTACTCGTATCTGGAGGTGGATTCTCACCGGCGGCGGCGCGGTGACCCTCACTTAAACAGTTTGATTGATTCTTTATTAACGATAGACTTCTGTCTATCGTTAATAAAATTAATTAATTGGCCTTTATTTACGCCGTTTTCTAACGGCGTTTGTGTTTACCCCTTTCATATTGCTAGTTGAATACTTTCAGTTGGTCCAGACTTCCAGACATCTTTGTCAGTGATCTTGTAAACATAAAATGAAAATTAAAAAAATTACAACCGGTTGTTCGCGAGGTTTGAGTTACAAAATATTATGCTGCATCAGAAAGGATGAAAACCTCATAGACGGTGGGTAAGGCAGTGATAATAATGTAGAAATAAAGGGGTGCTAGTGAAACTACATATATCGGAAGAATTGTTTTTTGAAGTAAATTCTTTCAATATTTTCTCAAACTTCTAAAAAGGAAATCTGGACGTAGAAAATACGTTCACTCTGTTATCATTTTCATATTTATATTTACTAATGACATCGAAATGAATTTATTTAGAGGTCATTGATATTTTACTATAAACTAGCTAAATATATTTGAATATTATTTTTATTTTTTGTTCTTTGACATTGTAAACATTTATAAATGTTTATTTTAACAATAAGACTGACAATATTATTTGTATAATGTTTTGTATTATCTTTTGTTTGTTTGTTTGTGTACCTTGTTTTTTTACTTTGTTTGTTAGTTTACCTTTGTCTACAAATTGAAAAATTTTTTGACAATAAAGGCATTTATTTATTTATTTATTTATTTATTGTTTCCAAAATGAACAAAAGTAGAACTAGTTTAATTAAGCTAAAAGTATGACTATGCTGATCATTTTCAATGAAAATATGTTCTCAGGTTCATTATTTGTTGAGCAATACTGACTTAGTCAAATTAGGCCAGTGAAACGCTGAAACAGGTGAGAACTCGCCTTTATGTACTTCAGAACATGTTTTTACATTTTCAGAAATATACGTCTTTGCTCGATTTTTTTGTTGATCTGGAATATTCTATGTATTTCTACGGTTTTTGATCGGCTGTCAAGAGATGGATCTTGAAGCTGATGTTTTAAAAATCCTAATTTTAAAAATATATGAATTTGCATTTACATTTCGCATTTCATTGGATCCAAACGTGATGTGTTTCTTACGAATTTGCAAGAAAAGTGTTCATTAGCAATGGATACTCATAGTAGTCAAGTCGCTAAATTATATATTACTGAATATCATTGCTGAACTACCTATATTCTACTAAAAGAAAATTAAAACAAATAACTGATCATTATTTTTATGTAGATATAGAAAAGAGGGGTCTGGAAGGTCGCATGATTTTTTCGCTGCCCTTTTTTTATTTAAATATTTTTTATATATTTCTATATAAACATTACTACCACATAAATATTATATTATAATTTTTATAATATGATAATAATATATGATATTTAATGGTATTATTATTAACGTTTCTCTATCAATAGTTTGTAATAACATAACTTACATTTGAAAAATCATATTTAGTTTTCGGCTTTCAAAATTTAATTTGACCGTTTATATTTAAATTTTATGCAAGGGAATATGGAACGTATAAAGTGCATGGTTTGGGAAATTTACAACAAATATGAAAATCAAATGGAAAATGAAAAAAATTATTATTTTAATATTATTATTAACCGGAATTATTAGCTCCGGTTCGTCGATAGATGTAAAATGTAGAATGAGTGGAAGGGGGTTAATCACTGCGACCTTAAATATATATTGTGTCCCCCTTTCATGAGATGAAGATTTCTTTTTTTATGTTATAAAGAGTTATAACTCATCATAGTATCAGGGATTTGACAAAAGCCTCTGACAACCCCATGTAACCAAGAATCAGTATTATTTAATTTTAATATAATGCATTCGTTTTATATTAACCTTTTCGGGACGCCAGGCTTCTCCAAATAAGTTTACCTAACAGCCAGCAGTTTTGGCATTGCACCGACGGCATATCCAATAAGATGCATTAAAACTTATCCCATTACTATTATTTATTGTTATTTTATAATTTATTGTTATACGCATAAAAAACAGTGAGCATGATAAAATTGTACTACGCCGGGAAATACCTTAAACAGTGTATCTGACATGTTTCGGTTAATTTTCCCTACTTAAATACTTAGCTTAAATATTAAAATTAAATTACTTTTGACAATGACAAAATCAGAGTTTGTATACCTAAGGTATGTCGGTTTTTGACTGGTATTTTATTGTTACCTGTTCAGTTTTAATATAAGAATAGATACAATCTTTTTTAAATTACTCAAAATCGGATTGACGAATATTGTGCAAATTTGAGTTATGTATTTAGCATACATAAAGCTCTAAAGAACCTATTTACGACTTCGCTGTAAAATCAATAGAGGAGCCAATAACTGGACAGTTCAAAATTTGCATGGGATTTTCTATGATGCACTTCCAACGATGATGCACCACCCGGTGTATCAATATAGAATAGCACGTGGTTCGCTCCAAAAGTCCTTACAATGCTCCAAAAGTCCTTACAGCTAATGTCTGGTTGCCTTGCCATGCAGGCGACTGCGACTGTCAGATATTTCCGTCACGGCCGTCAAAACTGTCACCAATCTGTACGGCAAGTACAGACACCTTAGAATTTTTAGAATTCAGAATGAGTGGGAGGGGGGGGGGGTTAATCACTGCGATCTTACATATCTATTGTGTCCCCCTTTCTTGAGTTATAACTCATCATACAGTGCCAGGGCTTTGACAAAAGCCAGTATCTGGGACGGTTTTACAGAGGGTAGTTCTCCATCTCCAAAAAAAGTTCATGGCACGAATGGTTGTCGTCTCGGCGCACTCAGTGTGTTCTGGCGTTTCCCCATTTTCCCCACAGAATCTGCATTCGCCGTTTCTTCTTAGTTTCAATCTACTGAGGTGTTCATTGAGGAGACAATGTCCTGTTAAAAACCCCGTGACAATCCGAAGATTGTTCTTACTTAAATCCAGGAAAATCTTTCATTTTTCTTGGTCGTAAGCCCTCAGAGACTTCTTCGAGTGTCTTAGACCGTTGCAAGATTCCCATTCCAGGTTGCGGATAGGGTCTTCCAAGTTCTTGAGTTCCGCCTTTAGTTGGTTACCACTTGGGACGCAGAACGGTTCTGGTCCAGTTAGTGTCTCCTTTTCTAGCTAAATCATTTGCTTTTTCATTGCCTTCTATCCCTTGGTGAGCAGGCACTTCTCTATGCATTCTTTGACCAATTTCAAATTGATTGATACTGAGTTGATCGCTTTTAACGTTGCTTGACTCTCAGATAAGATGGCTATTTCTTGTTTCCGATAGTTCCTATCTAAGATAAGTTGTACGCATCTTTCGATAGCGTAGATTTCTGCCTGTAGGATGCTAGGTTAGGTGCCCATTGATTCGGAGTACATATTTAGTTCTCGGCCCAAATAGTCCAATTTTTCTCCGATCCCTGTTCCCGCATTGGTTTTGGAAGCATCAGTATACCAAGTTATGGTATGGTCTTTTATCTGCTGATCAGACATTTCTCTCTTCCAATCCTTTTTATTGCTCAATACTACATTGAGATGTTTCTCAAAGTTGTACATTCTTGGCATAGCATCCACTCCATTTCCTTTTTGAGGGTGTTGATCTGAAAATTCTCCCAGTACTGATTCCGTTAGTGACCATTCTAATCATTGTCGCATTCGCATATCTACTGATGACAATGTGCAGTGGTGTTAGATCTAGAATGACCTCCATTGCTGCTGTTGGACAGGTTCTCATGGCTCCTGTGATACAAACGCATGCCAGTCTCTGGACTTTGCACAGGTTTAGCTTTGCCAGCCGTTGATCTAGTTTTGTGTACCAGGCAACTGCTCCATACATAATCATGGGTCTTACTATCATGGTATACATCCAGCGCAAAATGTTAGGGGAGCAGCCCCATCTATTTCCGGCCAGTCTTCTGCATATCATGAGAGCCTTGATTGATGGCAGTATTTCCTTTCCATCTAGTTGGATTCTTTTCAAGTTATTCAGACTTCTTCGCTTTCTGGTGAATGGCGCTATCGCGGTTTTGCCTGAGTTGAACTCCCCGACAGTCCTGCACCATCTCTCAGTGATACGGAGTCCTCTTTGGATAATATCACACAGGGTGCCTTCATGTTTCCCCCGAGCGTACAGACATCTTCACAGACAAGTTAAATTTTAGAATCTGGCATAAACGACAAGGGTTTAAATAGTAATTTTAAGCTGTAAAACCGTCTATACCTAAGATCTATACACGACAGCCATCCATAAGTCATTTCTTTCCTATCGTCTGTACACGTCTACCGTACCAAAATCATTTTTATGACTTCTTACGAGTTTGGATCTAACATAACCGCCGCATTACATTAACTTTAGGAACGACTTAACTGATTAAGCTTGTCTGTACAACCTGACATTACTCTACACTTTTATGAGTTTGTTACTCTGAGGTGTTACTACGGTGTATGTATGTATAATCGCGGAAATAATGGAAATAGCGTAATTACATTTTACAAAGACTTGAAAAACGCTGAAATTGTTGGGTGGAACACAATGCTGCCTGTGTATATGGAAACAAATTAAGTGATTTTATGGTATTGTGAGAGATGGTATACCTACGTTATTTGTATACTAATAGTAGTAGTAGAAGAAGACTATAACTAATTATTCGTTAAGCTTTTTTTTCAATAATAAGGGGCCGTCCTCTGCCGGAAACACTGCGACCTCTGAGGCCTATTGTGTTTAAAGCTTATTTATTTTAAATTTGCAATATCTTGTGTGAGTGTGTCTGAATAACCGAAAAGGAATTTCGGTCATTTAATTACATCTTGTAGATAGTTTATGTGTAAGTGCTTTATAAAAAAACTTCTAAATTTTGATTAATTTTTAGCAGTAATACTAGATACTGTTAACATTTTATATTTCTATAGGTGTCTTTTAACCTATAGAAATATAAAAGCTGTGTGCTTTAATTATTTTGAACCGATTTTACACTGAAATATTAAGAAAAACGGTGACTGTGTGAAGTCACTGTTTGATCGAGCTCGAAACAACAATGTAGCAATTATTTTTAGTATTCTTTTTTAAAGAAGAACGTCGTTAGATGTACATATATGTGTTTTAATATTTTATAAAGGAAAGGGTGTAGCCGAATTAATATAGGAAATCTGCCCACACGGCTTTTTTGATTCGTGCTCAGAACATTCGTTCGCTCGTTCGTTTGTTCGTTCGTTCGTTCGGATAAAGGTGCGTATTCATTATCCGAACGAACGAATGAAAGTGCGGTATATTTAGACGGGGACCGAACGCATGCGGCCGTTCGTTCGTTGGTTCGCTCGACCATCCGTTTCGAGTCGGTACATCAAAGGCGTTCGCCAACAAATGCCTCCGGTCTTCTCGTGCGGTCCTATCGTGCGGTCCTCGTCCATACCACTAGCGAACATTCGTTCGTTCGTTCGTTCGGATAATGAATACGCACCTTAAGAATTAGAAAAAAATCATCATTAATTAATTTTGAATTTTACTATAAAATAAAAATAAAATTGAAAAGACAGGTTTTTTTGAAAATCTCGAAAACCGTTTATGTTAAAGAGCTAGAAATTTAGGTGAATTATTTTGATTCGACACCAAATCGATCCCTTCAGTGCGAGTTAAAAAAGCCGCGGGGGCAGGTTTCCCATATTAATCCGGCTATACCCTTGTGTTTCCAATGTCCTATAAAGTTAGTTTTTAAGGCCTTATTGTGCAGAGGATGTTGTTTTGTTAATTGGCTGCATCCTCACTTAAATTTTGAGTTTTTTCTTAACTTTTTCGTCACGACCTGCTGTTTTTCTGAAATATTAACGTCAACTAATAAATAACATTAATATTTTAATGTCACCGATGTCTTCAGGTCTGCACCAACAGTTTAAGTTTATTTATAATAAATTTGCAATAGCTACTGTGACTCTATATTAGCACTGGTTACTTTATTTCCGTGGTCTGTACTTTAATGCATACGACAGAGATAAATATATACGACCAATTGACAGACAGTGAGATAAAATAAAAAGCGGCATACAGTGTTGCCGGCTCGTACGAGAAATAAAATAATAAAGTTTGTTTGTTTAAGAATCTATTACAGCTGTAGTAAAATGAGTAACTAATTGTGAAAAATAAATTTCCAACCCTAGATGCAACATTTTTTGTATCAACCTAACTTTTATCTCTTTTTAATACATTTGATTTTTCACATAAGCTGTTTACATGACTGTCTTACCCGGTAAAATTCAGACCACTGACAAATTCAAACAATTCAGGAGATGTTTGCTATTTCAACAGATTTTGAGAAATATTTAATTCTTTAATTGGTATATTTGTTTTTTTTTGTTCCATTCTTTAAGTGAGGCTACTAATATTTTAATGTCAGTTATTAACTACATATTTTTCTTCATTTTTAATTTAATATAATAATTGTTTTATTTTTAGTTTATAAATGTTTTGCAACGGTGTAATTTTACTGTATTTTGATTTGAATTATATGTAGGTGTTCGTTATTAGTTTAGATTTTTTTTATTTGAGTTTTCTATGTCTAATTTCTATCCTTCTAGCCTCTTATTTCATCACTTAATATAAACGATAGCAAGGCCTTTGTGGTTTTTGCAAGGCCTTACAAGGCAAAACGTTGTTTTGTGAGTGTCTCATTTTTAACCCAACATGTCCCATTTTTAGACTTTTTATGGGATAGATAGGGGGGTTAGATATAAGACAATTTTCTGCATACTGACTTTTTTAGGGGTACTTTTGGTATATTTTTACTTTTGCAATAGTTTCATTACCAACAAATACCTTTTATAGAAGAAATACTTTTGTATTTTAATGGTTAAAAAAGAACATTTGGTAGGTTGTAACTAACTAAAAGTTTTGAAATAAATCTCTCATTTTTAGACTACTTCACCCTAAAAAAATTAAACACTAATTCACCAAAATACACCAAAACACTTTTACTTTTGCACTGGACCCGCGTTTCGCTAACCATCTTAGCATCATCAGCAGATTATTAAACTAATTTAGTTTTAATCGTCTGCTGATGCTGCTAACATGGTTAGCGAAACGCGCGTCCAGTGCAAAAGTAAAAATGTTTTGGTGTATTATGATGAATTACTGTTCGATTGGTTTTGACTTGCTTGGCACGCTTGGTCAGTACCAATCGAGCGCCTAAACAAACCTTCAATTTCTGGATATTAGTTTAGTTTTAATATTAGTTTAATTTTAAGAAGCGCGCGTTCAGTATATATTAAAATTAAAGTGTTTTGATGCATTGTGGTGACTTTGTGTTTTATTTTGCTCTGTATAACCGAAAAGGAATTTCGGTAATTTTATTACATCCTGTAGATAATTTTCGAATGCTAAACTGAAAAATACAAGTTCTTGAAATTTAGATTAATTTTTAACAGTGATACATACTGTTAAAAATTAATATAAAATACTGTTAAAATTTTTATATTTCTGTAGGTATCAACTTACTTTTAACTAAAACAGGCTTTAATTATTTTGAACCGATTTCACACTGAAATATTAACGTTAACTAATAAATAGCATAAATATTTTAACGTCACCGATATCTACACCACCAAACAATGCTGTACCGAAATTTAAATCAATAACGTAATTTTCTTTGTTTCAGGCGTTAATGAACAAAAATGGGCTGAACGATACGTGCCAGATAGGGCGATACATCATTAAATAGAGGTATTCAATCAATAATTGTATAGTATACTAAGGGCGCAAATCCCAGTTTACTTCTGTCATAGACGCGCGATCCAAATTATAAAATATACTCTGATTCATAAAAAATGACGATCGCGTTAGACTGTTTATTAGGAAAAGATCTTAGTCTAAGGAAAAGACCTGCGGAACCCATATTTAAATGTGTTAGATTAAGAACCTCCTAATTTATTGTCTTAGGACCAGAGACTGATCAATCTCTGAACCAAATAGAGAAGGATTCGGAGATACAGGGTGTAGAAGTTTCATTTTTATTTCGTTTTTTTTCCAAATAATTTCGGAAAGAACATCGATATTTAGATGAAAATGGATGTCTGGGTGTTTTTGGGCATGAGAAATTTGATTTCGATGTCAATATGACTCCTACTTGTAAGTAATAACTTTTCGTCCATACCTGCATAAAACTACTGAGTGAAAAATATGTATTTTCGTAATTTTTACGCGTATTTATGTTGGTGGAGTCTACCCCTATCCTAAAACCTGTCTTATCCTACCTACCTATGTTGGTGGAGTCTACCTCTATCCCTACAGGAGTCATACTAACATCGAAATCGAATTTCTCATGTTAAAAAACACCCAGGCACCAATTTTCATCTAAATCTGCGTTAGCTCAGAAATTATTTGGGAAAATTTGAAATAAAAATGATACTTCTACACCTCTAACGAAGAATTTTAGTACATACATTTATACGAACTTTTTTACTTATTTTTATCTACAGAATATACTGCCGAAGTTTCCGGAATACAATTCGGACCGACCTGTATAATAAAACTGGCATAACGCCTTCTATCTTATATAAAATGTAATAAGGTGTATTATTTATTGATTATCCCATATGATCGAACAAAAAATCGCATCTAGTTGGCTTGGAAATGACGATCGACGTAAAACTTCCCATATAAAATGACAGCGATCTTCATTTTAAAGCCATCGCTGGCGCCATTTTTTCGATCATATTGTATTATTTATTAGGATTAATATATTTTAACTTCAATCTATAGAGGACATTAAATTATGTAGTTTTATCATTTTTAAAAAATAAAGATCACGAAATTTTGAGTTGTCGCTTTCGTTCTGAGGGTCTTAGTTTATTGGAGTATTAAGTATATTGACGTCTTTCCTGAATCGGACTTGCTTGCTTCTTAATTATAAACATTTGGCAGACGAAAGTATTGACACAAAATTACAAAATGTCGATATTTTGAATTCGTTATGGCTAGAAATAAAAAAGCAAAAATCAAAATCTTCAAAAAATGAACGCCTTATAAGTTTTAACATGGAACAACATTTTACAACCAGTTACCATTTAGAACCGTTTACTTTAGATGATATACTAAGGGCTGGCAAAGGTTAGTCTTGGGTCGAGATTTCCGTATGTAAGAAGAGTACAATGCGTTTATAATGTACTGAACAAAGAGAGAACAGTAAACACGTTGCCAAACGTATGCAATAAACCGAGAAACTGTGCACATTGCTAAGAGACATGGAAGGGGATATAGCAGATTTGTCGCAGTTGACCGGTCGACCCAATCAATACCTCTGTCAGTACTTAAAGTTCTAGGGACAGGTGTACATCATGCGTTCATCTTCACTATTTAATTACGTCTCGTGATACTTTATTTGTTTATTTACTAACGAGTCGTTGTAATTTTCTCTATAGCTTGAAAATTTTTAAGTGCAAGTTAGAAACACTTGCATTTTTGGTAAAAATAAGTGGAATTGAGATGGTGTTCGAGGGTGGCCGCGCTATTAGAACTCTGAATTCAAAAGTCGATATCTCGAAATCTACTAGAAGTAATTGATTTTAGTTTTTTTTTCAAAAACCTTCTTAATATGTCTGCTATAATTTCTTCGCAGACAGTAGATATATCAAAATCTTTATAAATAAAAAAGTTACACGATTGTTGGAAATTGCTATGCACTAAAGTAAATGGATATGTGATTTGATCTAGTCGTCTTTTCGAAAATAAAAGTCTTTTAAAAATAATCGGTTTGCGATCGTGATTTTACTTTACTTGATATGGAAAGGCGTACCGGCAACGCCGCAACAGCACACCCGTCGTATTCCTCTCACTCCGACTTAATAATATCCCTATACGATTTACTTCCATACACGTAAATACCGACCCGAAAGTAACAGTTGCCAGCACTGTATAGTAAAAGACACCACCAAAATGGCGTTGAAAGTATTCTCCCTCTGATATACACAACTTTTGCCGACAAAAATTAGTTTGTTTGCAGCACAGCCTATTCATAACCAGCCATACGATCATTTGCTGGTTCTGATCAACCTTGCTACTTAGTGCATCGCCAACTTTCAAAATGAAAAATAGAGAACGAGAGCTTAAAAAAGCGCCACTGGCGAAACATTTTTTAAAACTTCGCCTAAATGTTTTCCAGAATTTATCCAAAAGTTATGTAAAAGATTCTTCCTTAAAAACATTTATACTCAAAACTTGTTAAAATAAAACAAACGATTTTCTACGAAACTTTTTATTTCAAAATATAAGCTAACAGTAAGTAAACTTAATAAAGCTAAACATTTTTATTGCCTCCACAAATATTTCTTGGACGTGAATCTTTCTTTTCTTTACGAAGCAGTGCCAGTGGGAGTAGCGAAAGACCCATTGCTGCTAGATTAACAATTTTATTAAGCATTGGGGCGATAGACGCATGTCTTATGGAATAGAGTTTTAATAATCTGCTGAGATGATAACATGGTTTGCGAAACGCGCGTCCAGTATTAAAAGTAAAGTGTTTTTGTGTATTGGCGAATTAGAGTTTTATTTTGCACATTTTCCAATACTTATCAATTATTAGTACATAAATACCGTATGATCGAATAAAAACGGCGTCAGCGATGGCTATGAAATGAACATCAATTATTTTCCATATAATTTTACATACAAAATGACAGCGATCTTCATTTCATAGCTATCGCTGACGCCGTTTTTTTCTCGATCATACGGTATTTCACAGTTAAATTTTAACTTTTTTCCTGTATTGGGCATTTAGACCAAAAATCACATATTAATATATGTATGTCAATACGTTTTCTGCTTTTGTTTATTATACCGTGTGATACATAGGAAAGCCTAAACATAGGAAATCTAATGTAAATTTTAAAATTGAGAAAAGTTCGCCATTATATTTTAGAGAAAACCTTTTTTGAGACTTTATAAAATAAGGCAAATTGTTCATTTTGAGAAATGGAGAAAATTTGGCCTACATTCTACACCCTCGTCCAATAATTTTTAATGTTCATAATACCACTTGAGTATAACAATTTATATGAATTCGTTTTTGAGTCATAGGAGAAAAAAAATACTAACCGAAAACTTAAAATAATCCGGTCCTTGTCAAACTATCACAAATTCTATCAGAATATGACAAATCTATTATGATTTTCTTCTACATTATCTGTCAAAAATGCTGTGTAAAAAATACTACTCTATAGAATCTTTAAAAAAATCAAATATATTTCGTAGTTAAGAAAATACAGTTTCCTAAAAAAAGAAAATTTATTTATTAAACACTAAAAACGATTCACAAAAATGTTAAAAATAGAGAAATGGAGAAAATTTGGCCTACATTCTACACCCTCGTCCAATAATTTTTAATGTTCATAATACCACTTGAGTATAACAATTTATATGAATTCGTTTTTGAGTTATTGGAGAAAAAAATACTAACCGAAAACTTAAAATAATCCAGTCCTGGTCAAACTATCACAAATTCTATCAGAATATGACAAATCTATTATGATTTTCTTCTACATTATTTGTCAAAAATACTGTGTAAAAATACTACTCTATAGAATCTTTAAAAAAATCAAATATATTTCGTAGTTAAGAAAATACAGTTTCCTAAAAAAGAAAATTTATTTATTAAACACTAAAAACGATTCACAAAAATGTTAAAAATAGAGAAATGGAGAAAATTTGGCCTACATTCTACACCCTCGTCCAATAATTTTTAATGTTCATAATACCACTTGAGTATAACAATTTATATGAATTCGTTTTTGAGTTATTGGAGAAAAAAATACTAACCGAAAACTTAAAATAATCCAGTCCTGGTCAAACTATCACAAATTCTGTCAGAATATGACAAATCTATTATGATTTTCTTCTACATTATTTGTCAAAAATACTGTGTAAAAAATACTACTCTATAGAATCTTTAAAAAAATCAAATATATTTCGTAGTTAAGAAAATACAGTTTCCTAAAAAAAGAAAATTTATTTATTAAACACTAAAAACGATTCACAAGAATGTTAAAAACAGAGAAATGGAGAAAATTTGGCCTACATTCTACACCCTCGTCCAATAATTTTTAATGTTCATAATACCACTTGAGTATAACAATTTATATGAATTCGTTTTTGAGTTATAGGAGAAAAAAATACTAACCGAAAACTTAAAATAATCCAGTCCTGGTCAAACTATCACAAATTCTATCAGAATATGACAAATCTATTATGATTTTCTTCTACATTATCTGTCAAAAATACTGTGTAAAAAATACTACACTATAGAATCTTTAAAAAAATCAAATATATTTCGTAGTTAAGAAAATGCAGTTTCCTAAAAAAAGAAAATTTATTTATTAAACACTAAAAACGATTCACAAAAATGTTAAAAATAGAGAAACGGAGAAAATTTGGTCTACATTCTACACCCTCGTCCAATAATTTTTAATGTTCATAATACCACTTGAGTATAACAATTTATATGAATTCGTTTTTGAGTTATAGGAGAAAAAAATGTTCATAATACCACTTGACTATAACAATTTTTTCTTCAGTTATACAGGGTGAGTCTGAAATAAGTGCAAATATTTTCATATCTCCATAAAAAAAACATATTTTCCCTTTGCCATTTTTCAAATAAATCCAAAATAACAGAGGTATTTTAATTTAAAAATTTCCAAAAAAGTGATTTTAATACTCTAAACAATTTTTCAAAAAATTCCAATTTTTTTTCACGAAAATAAACTAATAATCGTGTTTCTGGGGTCGAAGTATACTACCCCTAAAATTATTTGCACATATTTAAGGCTCACCTGAAGAAAGTATAACTCAAAGAATATACCTAGAAAGTATAATTCAAAGAATATAACAAGAAAGTACAGTATGATCGAAATTCCGGTGGCTTAGAAATGACGATCAATGACATTTCTCATATAATTTTACATATAATAATGACAGCGATCTTCATTTTATAATCATCGCTGACGCCGTTTTTTTTCGATCATATTGTATAATTTACATTTACAATTTATTTTTGGCATGTAGAAAGTCAATGTGAGACAAAAAAAAATATTTTTTTAAATATTTTTGACATTAGCGTCCATTAGGCATCATCTTATTATTTTTTTGGAAAAATTAGTATATGATTTATTTATCTTTCGTTACTTCAAAAGGAATTTCTAGAGACTATTGAAAATGAAAATTGGCTTTTTAGTAAGTTCTTTAAAAAGTTTCAAATACAGGGTGGCGCCTCTCATACGCCGCGGAGGCTCCAATGAAAACGACAGTTTGTATTGAAATGAAATTTTGTGAGCATATGTAGGTTAATTCAGAGCACTTTTTAAAAATATAGAGAGTTCTACAGGGTGTCCCCAAAAAAACTTTATGTTATGTTTTTGTAAAACCCTATATATTAATTGATTTTCGGATTCTAGGAAAAAAATAAAGGTGAGTTTTATTAAAGAAGCATATACCTAAAATCTAAGGATTTTGACATATTTCATATTTTATGAAAATGAAGAGTAAATTTTAAATTTCGATAACAGCTACCTAAATTTTAGTTGACCTTGTATAGCCTGATATTTAATTACGGTAACCATTGTATTTTATACCAAATTGAAATTTGACCCGAAAAGTTATACAGGGTGAGATAAAATTAATATGGAACATTAGTCACTTAATAATATTTTGAAGATATCTAAATCCCTCATTGAACACCGGAAAAATATACTGGGTGTTCCATTTAAAATAAAAGAGTAACATGCTTTTAAAGGTGATCAATGTTCAATATTAATTTTGTCTCACCCTGTATAACTTTTTGGATCAAGTTTTAATTTGATTTAAAGTACAACAGTTAATTTAACTACATATTAGGCTATACCGGCTAAATTTCAATTTAGGTAGCTTTTATTGTAATTTAAAAATTGTTCTTTATTTCTAGAAAATGTCAAATATGTCAAAAACCTTACATTTTAGTCATATACTTCTCTTATAAAACTCTCCTTTATTTTTCGCCCGAAATCCGAAAATCAATTAATATATAGGGTGTTCCATTACAAAAAACACAACTTTGATATGTAACTTTTTTTGGAGACACCCTGTAGAACTCTCTATATTTTTAAAAAGTGCTCTGCATTAACCTACATATGCTCACAAAATTTCATTTCAATACAAACTGTCGTTCTCCTTGGAGCCTCCGCGGCGTATGAGAGGCGCCACCCTGTATTTTACTCTAGCCAAAATGGGTAACTTTTATTTATCGTCTTTTTTAATTTGCATGAGATTGCCTATATTCAGGTCGACAATGCAACAGACGAGACGCTGTAATAATTGTATGAAATGGATTAATAAAATTTAAATAACTTGAATAATCATTTCCCTGTATATATTTTACCTTGTCAATTACCTTATTGATAAATCATATTATTGCCACATAGGCTACTACGTCAAACTAACACTTTATGAGTATACTATTAAAATTTTCTCACGATCAAAAATACCTTTATAAGTAACCTTTATTAAGCATTTGACAGATACGCTTTCGCATTTTGACGCTCACATAATAATTCATGACTAAAATTCGAAGAAATAACTAAGTTAAGATTAGTTTTAAACGACCAGAACTGTTAGATTATAGGAAAATTATTGTTTTTCTAGTCTCGTAGATTGGAAATGGATAAAGAAAATGGAAAGGGCAACGATAGTTCTTCCGGCCCGAGCAAGGTGTCCAGCGTACAAGATCCAGCGGCCATCCTCGATGCTGCCAGCTTATTTGGAGGTAAGATAGCTTTATTAATGGTTCATAATATGCCCCTTTACACGTTGGCTAATGCGGTGCCAGTTCGTTGGGCAATGTGCTGGCGCACATTTTTGCAGGCCTCTCTACACGTTGGCTAATGCGTTGGCCAGTGTGTTGGCCCATAAACCGGCGCAAGTATTGGCCAGAATATTGGTAATCCATACATTAAATGTCTCAGTCAGCTGCTGTATCGACCGGTATCGGTAGTTAAAAACAAGACAAAAACTGTATCCTTGTGATTTGATTGGTCGGGACTATTCATGACTTTACAACTCACTAGACGTTGAAGAATAATGGGGGGGGGGGGGGGAATTACCGCGACTTTACGAATCTATTTTCTCCCCCTTTCTTGGGTTATAACTCATCATACAGTCCCAGGGCTTGGACAAAACTCGGTATCTGAGAAGGTTTGGTTTGGTTTTACTTAAATCCAGAAAAATCTTTTATTTTTCTCTGTCGAAAGTCCTGAGAAATTTCTTCGAGTGTCTTAGACTTTAAGCTTCTCTAGGCATTCTTTAACCAACTTCGAATTGATTGTTATGAGTTGATCGCTATTAATGCTGCTTGACCATCGAATAAGATAGATATTTCTTGTTTCCTATAGTTCCTATCTAAGTTGTATTTATCATTCGATAGCGTAGATTTATGTTTGAAGGATGCTAGGGAAATGCTCATTAGTTTCGAGTATTTAGTTTTCGACTCAAATACTCCTATTATCTATCCCTGTTCCTGCTTTGGTTTTGGAAGCATCAGTATACTACGTTATGGTATGGTCTTTTAGCTGCTGAGCAAACGTTTCTCTCTTCCAATCCTTTTTATTATACTCAATACTAATGCGTTGGCCATGTTTTTCAAAGTTGTACATTCTTACTTTTTATTCGCATGTTATCCACTGGGAGTTGGATTAGTGAAATTTTCCTTTGGAGGGTGTTCCAAGCTCGTGAGCTGACCTTCTGAATTTCTCCCAGTACTGTTTCCATCAATGACCATTCTAATCATTGTCGCATATACAGTATGTCTCCGGATTGTCTTTACAAACGGGAAAATTTTTATTAAGTTTTCGAGAAAAATGTATTCTTCATAACAGTTTTTGCTTGTTCTAAAATGGTTAATCCTGCTTATGCTTTTCCAAATTCCCATACTGTCTTAGAGAAAAATTAAAATTTTTCCCCCAAAAGAGAAAGTCCAAATCGCGTTTCTATGGTAATATGGGTATAATATCATCTCGATTTCATTTTTTGATAGATAGTTACTATGAAATTGATAACGTCATATTTTTTGCTTTTTTAATATATTAAAGAAGCACAAAATTTATTTGGTTCAATACTACGGAAAAAGTGATTATAAATTTGTTGCTTAAACTCTTTGACTAAAAAAGGAAAAAATAGTAATGACTTTAATCAAAATTAATACTTACCACCTGTCAAGGAATGATAACGAAATGATATTACCCTAGAAACGCGTTCAGATTTTTGGGACTTACAAAAAATGGGGAAAATTCAACTATATTTTGATAGTTTCATTTATCTATGTTTTCATATTTTTGTATTTTTCTCTAAAACGGTATCAAAATTTGAAAAAGTATAAACGGGATTAACCATTTTAGAACAAGCAAAAAGACTACCTTTTTCTCGAAAAGTTAATAATAAAAAAGTTTTTCCTCTTGTAAAGAAAATCCGAAGACATACTAACACTGATATTTAGAATTTGAATGTGTGTGTTTTTTCTCACAGCCTATTGGCCAAGGAGCGACGCCAGCACTGCCAATCTGTTCGCGGCGGCCAGCGGCTTTGGACTGCCGCCCCACGCGGCCGCCGCCCTTCCTTTCGGTCTCCTGCCGGCGGCGGCTGCTGCCCAAGGCGGCCGCGGTGGTAGCTCGTCCAGTACTTCCGGCGGCGGTACCAACTTGCCGCCTAGCTACCCTGCCTCTTCGACGGCCGCGCCTTCGGGAGCGGCGGCGGCGGCTGCCGCTGCCTACAGCAACGCCGCTTATTCCAGCACGTTGTCGGTTGCCGCTAGTCAAGCTGCCAGTTTGGGGATGCCAGTAGCAAGTAAGTAAATGTGTGTTTAAAATTAATAGAGAATTTTTAAATGTTTTAGTTATACAGAGTGAGTCTTAAAATAAGTGCAAATATTTTTAGGGGTGATATATTTCGACCCCAGGAACACGGCTATGAGGTTTTCTCATAAAAAAATATGTTAAAAATCGTGCATTTTTTAAATTTTCTTGTATATTTTAGAAAACGTTTTAGAACTGCCTGTTCATCGCAAATTTTTCCACGGTATAATTTCTTAAGCTTTGATATTAGACAGTTAAAGCACGGTCAAAGACGTAGACGTAAACGTATCGTTTGACATGTACGCTTGCGCAGTGAGAAATTCACTTGCGTTGATACGTGATACGTATCTTTACGTGCCTTTACGTACGTACAAAACGCAAACGCATCGAGCCGAAGGAGTTTTGATTTTCACCCGAATGATTCCGAACGTACAAATTCACAAACAACTCGTTTCCACAACTGGCTAGTAATTAAGTTATTTCATAAATTTTGTGGCCAGTGTAACAGAACTGGGCCTATTTTATTACAATAAATTAGTATGAAAATATTAAGCATCATAATAAACTCATTTTGGAATCTATTTAATTAAATGCTATTTCTTAGCCAAAATCCATATGAGGATTCTAAAAGATGGAATCTAATAAATAATCATAAAACTGTTTCTGTTTTCCAATATTTTTTATTACTAAGAGCATTTTAAGTTGTAAAGACTACTTTCTGTAATAAAATAATTTCCATTTATAATTTTCTTCGTGTTTCGAACTTTTATAAATTTAATGTGGAATCATTGGAATAATAGATATCCATTAATCAGTTTTAAAGTTAAATAAATGGTTTCACAAAATAATTTAGAATTACAAATGTACCATTTGCGTTACGTACGTCAAAATACTTGCTTTAACTCTTGTTTACACGACAACACAACGACAGACGTAACGTAGGTTTCTGCGTTACGTGTCGAGAGATACGTATACGTATATTGTGCCTTGCTTTAACTGTCTATTACCTTGGTGACGGCTTTACTCTATGGTTGCGGCACTAAAAGGGATGCAAATACAGAAAAAATGGTGATTCTCAGTTTTTTTAAATAAATAATTTTTTCCTTAAACTTTCAAACTGGAATAACTCGATTATTTTGGACTTTTTGAAAAACGGCAAAGTGAAAATGGGCTTTATTTTTCTTGATAAAATAATGAATATACTTAATTTTATTCTTAAACTACGGTAGGTAAATTTAAGCAAACTGTTATAAATCTAAATAATGTCCATAAACTAAAGTCGATTTTGAGAATAGTTACTAACTGTTACTAGAAAATTGCCATGGCGACACCACCCGTCTTGATTGCCATCTGAGCTAGATAGGTATGTATAGGGTACCTATTATATATATATAGTTTAAAAGAGCATTTAAATCTGCTTCGATTTATTTTAAAAAATAGAGGGTGTTGCATTTGAGATAACGAAGTTTTTATGTAAAATAAATATATAAAATAGATCAGCAATTTTTGGTACCCCTGTATAAATTTAAGGAAACAATAAAACTTTTCAGCAAAGTTCATTTCTCTGCGTTTAAACTGAGCGTAAGAATTAATTCTGAAAAGTAATGTACAGACTGTTGATAAGTCATTCTATTGTAGCATGCATATTTAAATATCTTTAAACATCACAAAAAAAATTCAAACATACCTATTTAACCATTATAGCAAATGCATTTTTCCAAGAATCCAAAAATATATATTACCAGGTGTTCCATAAGAAAAAATAACTTTTCTATGAATCTTAGTACTGAAACACCATGTATGTTTCAAAATAATTTTAAATTGTGCACATTGCCTACCCACATATATATCCATAAAATATTTTGGTTCTACATCTTTCTGTTTCGTTATAATCAACCGAGGCAATGTGGCCACCCTGTATAAAAATTATACAGGGTGTTTCTGAATAAGTGTCCGATATTTTATAAGGTAACTAGCGTGTACCAGCGACTTCGTTCGCGTCGAATTAATCATTTGTAATGGGTTTAATTAGCTATATTTAATTTAGCAAGAATTTCCATTAACATAAAAACTGGATAAAATTTTCTTACATTTATGTCAGCATGAGAAAAAACAATATGGCGATATTATTATATAACTTGGTAATATTTTAGGGGTAGTTTCATCTCGTTGGAATTTGACTTTCGAAAAATTCGTTTGCCAAAAATAAGCTTTTTACGTAAAGCAGTTTAAGCAGAATCGTGGTTAAGAAATTACTCAAACTTTTTGGAACACCCTGTATGATTTTTTAAAAATGTCAAAATATGTAAAAAAAACAAATGAATTATGCTTGTTCAAGCGTTTTCCTGAAAATTCTTAAATAACAAATATTGTAATATTTGAGGGGCGTTTTCACTCTCTTGGAATTTGAGATTCGAGAAACCCCTCCTTATCGAACCTCTACACCCCACAGTCAATCCGTTTGCCAAAAATAAGCTTTAAACGTCAAGCAGTTTAAGCAGAATCGTGATTACTCAATGGTCATATTTTATGAAACACCCTGTATAAATTTATAAAAAATCTTAAAATATGTAAAACAACAAAATAAAATATACGTGTTTAAGAGTTTTTCTGAAAAACTCTCCGGTTTTTAAATAAAAAATATTTTAATATTTGAGGGATAGTTTTACCCCCTTAGAATTCGAGTTTCGAAAAATCCCTTCTTATCGAACCTCTAGACCCTAAACTCAATCTGTTTTCCAAAAATCAGTTTTTTACGTCAAGCGCTTTAAGCAGGATCGTGATTTATCAATGACCAGCTTTTTCGAAACACCCTGTATACATTTTAAAAAATCTTAAAATATGTAAAAAAACAAAATAAAATTCACGTGTTTAAGTGTTTTTCCGAAAAACTCACCGGTTTTTAAGTAAAAAATATTGTAATATTTGAGGGGTGGTTTCACCCTCTTGGAACTGGAATTTCGAGAAATCCCTTCTTATCGAACCTCTACACCCTAGAATCAACCTGTATGCCAAAATTGAACTTCTTACGTTGAGTGGTTTGAGCAGGATCGTGATTAATCAGTATGTCAGTCACTTAAGGATTTTATTTATTATGTCAGTCACTTAAGGATTTTATATATTAGTATAGATATAGATTTTTCAAGCATTTTTAAGTTAAAAAGTTCATATAATCATGTTTTTTAAAATGCTTCGGTTTCGAGATGCAAGGTCAAAATTTTGAGAAAATATGTTTTTTTCATATCTTCGGAGCCACTCCAGATATTTTTATGAAATATAGTCACACATCTTTTCTCCATAAGGCCCAGCGCCCACGGTGCGACTATTTTGAGACAAAAGTTGCAAACTAGTTTACTCTACAATCAGTTTCCAACTAAAATAAAACTGATGAACGTACACGGATGCAACTCATTCTAAATCAGTTTCACTCAGCTGTTGTTGCAGTTCAATTAAACAAAAATACAACGTCAAATTCCGAATATTCCGAATATTGAAAATCAGATGATAAAGACCTCATTAATTATCATAAATACTGCAGTCAACCCAGGACTCATAGAGAGTACTGGGTCTATCCATACATGCTTTCTCTATCACGTCTTTCTTGGAGTACACCACAAAGTTTATAATTATAGAGTTCTGCGTATTTCTCAACCTCTCCGACAAATTTTATGTTCAGTTCTTAATCACACATTTTGAAATATATAAAATAACCACGTGGAAATCACTTGAATACGGGCAACTTTAAAACTGCAACGCAACTGCGACCGCGGGAAATGGTCACCAACAACAGATTTGTGACTGATTGCAAACTAGTTCCATTCGAATCGATTCGTCTGCGTCTTCACACTACCATACGTTACCGAGGTTACAAAATAGTTGCAAGCTCAACCAATCTGCAATTTTTGTCACAAAACAGTCGCTGGGCCTAACCTAAAGGACACTTTTCGATGAAAAATAGTTTCTTAAATTTTACCGGTGTAAGGCCAATAGCCTTTTCAGCTCATAAAATCTAATCTATAGAACTACTAAAGTTTATCCAACCAGTCAGGGAAGATTTCACTAGACGACATCCAACAACTGACAGTGATGGCTTGGATATATGTATTCAAATTAAATTTGTTTCAATTTATTGTACTAAACAGTCGAATTGATGAATTATTATTATTTAATGTAACTATTGACAGTATTTTTTATATATTAAGGAAACGCTAAAAGCTACGTTAAAATAAATATAATTTTAAAGCTAATTAATTTGTAGTTTTCATCTTTTTGTTGTATGGAAATAAATATATCCGAAAACCCAATATATTTTTTAAACACACTTTTTAAGTGTAAAAGCAAGGCGTAAGTTACCCTAGTTTTTTAACGATTTATGGTGCTCACAAATACGCTTTCATTATATTTCGCTCCCTCTGAAAACGCGTTGTACGGCGTACACCCTAAATCGTTCTTGGGTCTCCCCTAGGTTGTATAATATGCACTTCCGCATCACTCGACTGCATAAAGGCGGCTTTTGTTGATATAGAATTAATTTTCGTTTAGTCCTTTGCTATTAATTCGTTTATTGCCATTTCTGTAGCAAAGGATGCGAAAATGGATTTTTAATGTTATGTAGTTATTAGGTTTTGTTTTTGGTGTTTATTTATTTATTATTTATTTAGTGTGTGTTAGTTTTTTTTCTGTTAATTGTTTCAAAAATGAACGACGCCTAAAAGCATGTAACGCGTTATACGAATATTTCACCAAATATCAATCCACATTTAGTTCTATGTTTTGTTTATATATATATATATATATATATATATATATATATATATATATATATATATATATATATATATATATATATATATATATATATATATATATATATATATATATATATATATATATATATATATATATATATATATATATATGTCTTGTTTATAAAATAATAAAGTTGCGATATACAGGACGGTCCGAATTATATTTCTAGAAACTTCGACAGTATGTTGTGCGGATAAAAATAAGTAAAAAAGTTCGTATAAATTTATATCCTAAAACGTTTCGTATCGGAGATACAGGGTGTAGAAGTTTCATTTTCATTTCCATATTTTTCAAATAATTTCTGAACTAAAACCGATATTTGGATAAAAATTGGTGTGTGGGAGTTTTTGACATGAGAAATTTCGATGTCAATATGACTCCTACTTGTAGGGGGCGTCATATTTTTAACTAGTTTCAATAGTAATAACTTTTCGTCTGTACTTGTATAAAACTACTTAGCGAAAAAATATACATTTTCGTCGTTTTATACTTAAAAAAGTTCTCTTGGTAAAAATTGTCACGACTAATGGTTCTCAAGATATTTAGAATCAAAATAATTAATTCGTGGAATCATTAACAAGAATAATTGAACATATTAACTAGATAGATATTAGACTGAAAGCGTGAATTTGAAATGTTTTATGTTAAAGGTGCAGCAGAAACTGTTTCATTGTAGAAAACTAACTGTATGATTAACTTAAAAAAATAAAAAGTTTGATTTATCATTTCAGTGAAATAACTATCTAATCAACATGTTTATTTTTTGTCAATATTTACATGTATTGATAATTTACATTCCAAATATTTTCAAAACGGTTAAGCGTAGCGATTTTTACCAAGAGGTTTTTTTTATGTAGAAAACAGCGCAAATGTATTTTTTACTCGGTAGTTTTATACAGCTACAGACAAAAAGGTACTAATCTTTAAACTAGTTAAATAATATGTAGGTGGCGCCCCCTACAAGTAGGAGTCATATTGACATCGAAATCAAATTTCTCGTGTTGCAACATCCAAATACTAATTTTCCTCCAAATATTGACATTATTAGTTCAGGAATTATTTGGAAAAAATAAAAATACAAATTAATCTTCTACACCCAGTATCTCCGAAATTAAGCTTTTCAGGACATAATTATACGATCTTTTTTATCTATTTTTATCGGTAGAGTAACCCAGTAAGCTGTCAAAGTTCCCCGAATACAATTCGAACCACCCTGTATAGTCATTGTAAGCAAGCTAATTCCGTATCTACCGTGTGTTATATCGGAACACGAGACATAGGTAACAACACGTAAATTTTGAACCCAATTAATTCTGACCCACGTAAATTTTGAAAAATTTTCCCCATTATAAAAATGAGTGAAGACCAACTGGCAGTAAGCGCCATTAAAAAATAACGAGTACGGGCCAAGTAAATAACGTCTAAGGCTTGACGTCGCCAAAATTGTCATTGAATGTAATTCCCCCATCCGCCTTTGACGTCGTTTTTTTTTGATCATATGGTAGTTTTTGATCAATTGATAGACCAAGGATAAAGGAAGATCCCGTTTGTAAGTTGACGAATTTTTTTATACCCTCAGATCTCGATTGGGCACAATTATCGGATGGACCATTTTTCGAGGGAGCATTCTCTCCTCTCTCTTCTATTTATTCATACCGCTAGCCGAAACATTGGAGCGAGCTGGGAGCAAAAACGCTGTCGTTGCCCGCCCCCCTCCTCAGCACCGCCCCCGTACAGCGGCCTGTGCTCCGCCCGTATAGGGATGTTTCCATACTCATAATCTATCGATACATACTCATTTAATTAGAGCACTAAATCAGCTTTGTTCGGGAGCACAGAAATATGAAATAACAAAACAACACAGGACAAATACAACAGCAAAGCTTCCATAAAGATGGAAAATTAATCAATTAGGTTAGACTGGAAAAGTAGGGTAAAAAATGGTAATGAACAGCTTAATAATAATTAAGGCTTTGAATTTTCATCTGACATAGAGAGCCACGCTAAACAGTTCATAGTAGAACCGTTGATTGAAGAAATAAGAAGATTCGCAACCTTATGGGCGATTTCATGGCACAAAATATGTCCGAGATGTAGTTCGCGTTACCGTTATATGTCCGAGATTTAGTTTAGCTCTGCGCCGGCGCCGCTGCGCGCTGATAGTCGTTAACAACGCAGCAGATAAAGAATACTGTAGTGTAGTTCTGATTTCAGTCGACAGAAAGATTAATAACACCACCCGATACCAAACCATACCACCAAACAGTGTCGTGGCACATATTTTTCTTAACATAGCATTGAAGGAATATTTATATGTTTTATCAATATTTTGACTACGCCTATGATGTATGCGGTGGTATCATACTCACTAATTACGAAAAAAACGTATGAAACTGTTAACAAAAGATACAAAACTAGTATAGACTTATAGCACATATATCAAGTATATATTATAAACTTGTGTCTAGCCCCAGCAGGCAACTATTAAGTCCGACCATTCACGTTTGAGTTTTTGACCAAACAAAAAAACAAATGAATTAACACCCTCCAAATAACCACGCTAACCAACCTCATTGGTCAAGCTTAATAGTTGTCTGCTGGGGCTAGACACTTCTATATTATAATATCTGAAAAATAATTATCGAATTTAATAAGAAAACACTAAAAAGGTGCAGTGGACTGTTTATTTACCTATGAAACGTAATTCCTGGATCTTTCTTATCGTTGCGGCTTTTACAGTTGAAAGCTGAACAACTAATCCTATTGTAATTAAGTTTATACAAAGTTTACTACACACAAACTATTAAAAATCGCTAAAATTGTCACTGATGACCAGCTGATGACTCATTTCTTACAACCAAAAAAATGGCGTCTAATATCACAAATTCTGCTGCAGCCAGTATATGGGAGTTACATATCCTTTTATACTTTAGTCATTGGTCGACAGACTGGGTGGATCCCGGAGACAGTGTTGCTAGAACTACGCATTAATTTGTAGGTCTACAAATTTTAGTTATCATATATACAGTACGTAAATAATATGGATTTTCTATCATTAAACAATTTAATATAATATTATATGATTGAACAAAGAACGACGTCAAATGTCAATAGTCGTCATTTCCAAACCAACTAAACGACTTTTTTCGATCGTACGAAATATTCAGTACCTATAAAATATTTTTTTTTATTGTTGTTTATTCACGGTTAACACGTATTCATATGTTTAAAACGAATAAAGTTTCAATACATAAACGTAGATTTTTTATTCAAAGACATTTTAATATGGCAACACTGTCGCTTTCAGTTTCACACCGTCTTCGATATTCCTTCGCTAGCCGAATTAGAGAAAGTGAGTGTTTTATACGTTGGCCGCAGAGCGAGTAGAGGCTCCACCGTACAGCACTTGAGACGTAAGGGGAAATCAAATCAGCCTTGTCACGAATTCGCCCATTAGGTTGCGTATCTTCTTAATTCTTTCAATTAACGGTAGAACACTGACAAAATTTACGGCAGACTTGAGCAAAGACAGGGAACCTGCCAAAACTGTAGTGGGTTTATTAACAGATTAACAGGACATTGGAAGCTCAGTTACATCATATTCATCAATAGGCATTTAATGCTAATGGGATTAATAGACGAAGCCCTGTAAAATAAGGAAAACTAAGAGGACTTTATATAACTACAATAACCTGGCAAATCTTTCTTTTTTTACTTCAGTTTCCAAGTTATTAAACTTTGTGAAACAAAATACGACAGGAGAATTTAATCTAAAGATCAAAGGCTCACAATATATTTGAAAAGATAGCCGTGAAATGGGACAATAGCTACTTCATAAAATATCCCACTCCTTCCTCATACCGTCTATGCATCGCAAATTCTTCCTAAGATTCCATTTCACTAATCCGAAAAAGTAGCAAAATAAGCGTTCGGCATGTATGTAAAACTAGCTAGGTATTTTTACACAAATGAAGAAGGAAATTAAAGATTAAGGATTATACTATATCCGTATCCGTATTGTAGCAAATTTTTAAACAACTTTTTGAAAACAACAAAAATTTTTAAGATTTTGATGGTCAAACATCAACAAAATCTGCCTTATGTTTGGACTAAATTTTCTCGAAAATAAAGACATAATTTAAAATTCCGTTACAATACGGAAATAGATTGAAGTCTTGTGATTACAGTATATCACCAGTTATATACAATTTATATGGTTTTGTAACAAATTGCTCACTATTTTATGGCAAATGCTGAAAGCTCTGCAAACCTTAAATCAAGCCTTAATCAAAGCACGTGTGTTTGGAGGCTTAACACAACAGGAACAGGATCGGGCTAAGCCTTGGGCAGATTTCTGAAATATAATATTTATTTCCTTCGGCCAAACACCCGCTTTACCCGACTCCTGAGAGCGACCCGAACAGTACAGCTTAATACTCTTAAAAGTAATTAAGGATTTCGTTCATTTGTGTATGATTTGATTGTATAGTGGCTCACTTTTCTCCAAATTTAACTTTTGTTTGTCGTGAAGTGTGCTGAGCTCATTCCATCTCTGTTTAGCCAGTTCAGCAGGTATCGAGTATTTTTTTGCACTTAGCCCTCTTTGACAGTACGGGACCATCCCTACGCGGGCCGTATATCGCCGTCGGTCGCGGAGGGATTCGCTACACAGCATTTGATCTGGGCAAAGTGTAACGGCAAATGTAATTTGTTTTATTGATCTACTTTTCTTGGGTCGGGTCGGTCGGCCGGCGGATTCGGATTTCGTTCGTTTCTCGTCGCGTCTTCTCTCTTTTTCCACCTTACTCTAGGGGGTGAAAGGGGTAGGAAAATGACTAATGGCGCGTCGCGGAGATATAATTGAAATTGGATTCATGCGAGCGAGGGCGGCAGGGAAGGACGACGTCGACGTTACGTCGCTGGAGACGAAGGTATGCCAATGTCAATTAAAAACTAGTCTTTGTTGTTTGATGTGCTCGATTTTGATCGTATGGAAATGTTTTTTGTTCATGAAATGTATGTTTTTAATGCATTTATTTGTCGGTTATTAAATAACCTATATGCCTCTATTGGGGGCCGGGCCGTGGCACAGAGACCATGCGTCTACAGCTGACCGGATAGACCGTGTGCGATCTCCAGCCGGTGCGGTCAGTTTATTTATTTAAATAAAAATATTTAATAGGACTAAATAGGACGACCGACGAGTCGCAAAGAAAGGCGACTGCACAATTCACCTTAAAAATATTTGCCTAGTACAACCTCCCAAATGAAGAGCACACGGGAAAAACGATGAGGGTCCAAAAACGATAAATGTTCAGGAGAGCGCTTTTTAATTCAAATTACGCATGGACTTCTATAGGTTTCCCCACTTTTAAATTTCTGTTTCTATGTGACCGTTATCGATATTTCCGTTTATTTAGGTACCAGAAGGTGTAGCTTTTTAAAACGAAAAATATGATGCATAAAATAAAATTAGCAAAAAATGGATTTTCATCGTTTTTCACGAATGCTTTTCAAAAGGTATCGTTCGGATTCGGCGATAAAATATCGGTCCCGTATACTCGTACTTATGAAAAACTAACAACATAACAAATACATGCGAGATGTCTACGGTCTATATAGAGCATGCCTCTCTAAGAAAAGATATCATTCTAGCAGATATTTGAGCACACATATCTGTTCCTTAAGCATACACTTCTGTTAATACACTTCAAGAATATTAGTACCTATTTATATTTTTGTTAAATTTTACTTATTGTGTTTAGAATTATTACATTCTCTCGAATTATTACTGAGTATTAATCTCTCAGTGGATCTTTAAACGTAAACGTATTTGCTTAAGATTGTATTATTCATATTTAGACATTTATTTGACTCGAAATACCAAGTGTGTGGTACCAAATTATTCGTAAAAATGCTTTTTCCAAATATGCTAATGAGTCACCCTTGTAACATTTGAAAAAAATGATATATGATTAAAAATACAATTTGGGCATCTTTTAACCGACCAGGACAAGACACGAAAAACATTAGACGTTCAAATCTATTTTTCCACGGCTCCTTGATTAAAAATTAGTGTTTTTAATACAGCCATGTGACATATAAGCCATGGCACTCTAAATTTGATTTTAAAATACGAATTTTTTTAAGCGAAAATGCCAAAAGTTGACGTGATATGTCAATTTATTTAGAGTGTCATTTTCTATGGAATAAAATTAAAATGTACCGAGGGTGCCATTTAAAAATTAAAACTTGTAGTCATTTCCGGTGAAACTCGAAGTGACCAAAAACAATTGAATACGTCAATTAATCCCATCAATTAATTTATGTCATATACTAAGATACCAAATCTAGTTTTTATTATCTGAAAAAATAAAAAAAGTTATAGGGGTGATCCACTTTTGAGATGCACTCGGTATAGTTTTTGTATATTTGCGTGAACCGTTTTTGAATTATTTTGGTTTAATCAGTGCGGTCGCTAACACAAAATGCTTCGTTGCCTTGGGAATAAGAATAAATAATACACTTTATTTTTCTTTTGTGTTAGCAGCAGATATTATGAATAGGTTGTACGTAAAACTCTCTATAAACCATGTTATTTAAGCTATCTTAATACAATAATTAATTTTTCTTCAGGTGCAGCATGGTGGTCTATGGCCTCCCACCTGGCTGCCCAAGACTACTTGGCCCGACTGCAAGCCTCCGGCCTGAATTTTCCAATGGGAGGGCCAGCGGACCCCTACGCTGCCCTAGGGCTACCATCGTTGACCGGTGGTGGCCATCACAAATCGAAAAGTCCCTCCAAGTCGTCCAGATCGTCGAGCAACAACAAAGACAAAATGGCAGCGGCTGCTGCTGCTGCGTCGATGGGGTCCTCCGGTTCCATGAAGATGGACCATCACAAGTTAAACTCTTCGATTAGCATGAGGTAAGGATACTATGTCTATAGTCTGTCCAACGACAAAATCCTTGACAGTGATAGATGTGTCTGTCATTTTAATTTCAAAGTAGTTAATTTTATTTTATAAAAAAATAAGTTGGTACAATTGGAACGCATAGCAGGAAATTAATGTATTTAAAATTTGAGTGACAAGTGATTACTTCAAAGTATTGTGAAAAAAAACTGTATAAAATTGAAAAAATCTAATCGGGTTATTTTATTTTAAAAAAATTACCTACGGTATGTGTTAATACAAAACAAATAAGAACAAAACATCACATACCAAAAAAATATAAAAAGAACTATTTCTTACTTTCTAGCTTCAAGAAACTTCCTGCATTTATTATTATATTTATCAATATAACATAAAACTTATATATAAATAAAAATTTGTAATATTCCACAGGAATAAATAAAACAACATAAATAAAACAAAATATTTTATTAATAATAACACTTGCCAAATTTTATACCTTAAAAGTTGACCAATTAACTTTAATCTTAATTTTTTTAAACCAGTACCTTTTGACATTATCTTTCTGCAGCACTAAAATCCATTATTTACCTATCGTGTGATATTATTTTACAGGTATTATACTTAAGTTTTAAACATATGTTCGACGAGATGGTATATACAAACTTTATTAATGGTAACTTTATTGCTGTATAAAACTCTCTACCTGGGCATAGAATATTAATTATAAACCTGTGCTCTGGGCCTACAGTTAATTTTCCCCCATTTTTCCTTCACTTAACTTCAAAAGACACAAAACACACGTAATAACACGATTCAAAATACATCATCTTCCAAAACGCAGTGTATTTGACATAATTTGACAAAAAAATATAACCTCTAATTTGACAAGACTTTGACAAGCCTCAAAAATCTAAAGGCGAGTTCATACGCATCTGCTTCCGAGTTTCGTTCTTCGTTCCGTCACTCCAATAATATTCAAAATATGATCTGTCATTTTTAAAGTAAACCAATAAAACTGGTTAAAAACAACAAGAGACGACACATGACCGATTTATATATACTATAATCCCATCCATAGTTAACTTAAAAAATATTAGAAACTTTTTTTAATGAAATAAATAGATTGGTATGGACGTCATCTGCTTTTTTTCTGTCGTCGTCTGTCGAAATCTTACCTGAGAAAAAAATAACAGAGTATATTATTCATATATTCCCTATACAGGGTGTTTCAAAAAACATGTGCCATCTCTCGTGGGAAGATTCCTCACGTAAAAATAAGATTTTTTTTTCAACATGGGTCCGATTCTGCTTTGTTTCGTAGTTACAAGGGGTTAAAGTCTTAATTTTTTTCTTCGATTTATTATAATTTTCTTCCAAGTGTCTTCAGCAATTTGAATCAAATTTTGAGGGTAAAATTTACTCTAAGTGTTTATTTTAATGCTAAAAAAGTGTCTTCATATTCACCAGGGACGTGCATATGGGTTATCAGTTATCATTGAAATAATTTTCTAAAAACACGTGGGCCACTGACTTTTATTTATCTTGTTAGCAAAATTGTGTAGATTGTTTAATGCTGATTAAAAGTAGGCTCTTGATATTTGGTTCGATTATGATCTTGACGAGATATAAGCATTTGTATTATATTGCCTTAATCCAAGTCTAATAGGTACGTTTAAAAGTTTTTAATATCATTAACTGGCCAAAGTGTTAAATATACAGGCTGTTTTTCAAATGTGGACCACCCCTATAACGTGGGTGTGTTAGTTTTTATTTTAAATTGATTCTCTGCTGAAAAATATAGTTTTAACATTTGAATATTTTTCCTGGAGTTTGTGGAAGTAAAGAAAACACTAGAATGAAAATATCTTTGAATTTGATGAAGTTAAATATACAGGGTGGTCCGAACTGTATTCCGGAAACTTCGGCAGCGTATTCTGCAGATTAAAATAAGTAAAAAAGTTCGTATAAATATATGTCCTAAAATGCTTACTTTCAGAGATACAGGGTGTAGAAGTTTCATTTTTATATCGATTTTTTCTAAATAATTTCTGAAGTAACGTCAATATTTGGATGAAAATTGGTGTCTGGGAGTTTTTTGACATGAGAAATTTGATTTTGGTGTCAATATGACTCCTACTAGTAGAGGGCGCCACCTACATGTGTTTTAACTGTTTTGAAGCTTAATAACTTTTTGTCCGTACCTGTATAAAACTTCCCAGTGAAAAATATACATCTCCGGGACTTTTTACGTAAAAAATATCTCTTTGTAAAAATCGCTACGAGCAACCGTTCTTAAGATATTTAGAATGGAAATAGAAAATACATATCATTATTGACGAAAAATAAACACATTGAGTAAGTAGGTAGTTATTTCACTGAAGTAATAAATTTAGGAAATTTTTATTTTTTTTAAATTAATCATATTTTTTTCTGCAAAAAATGATGATAAAACAGTTTCTATTGAACTTTTGACACAAAAACGTTTCAAATTTATGATTTCAGTCTAATAACTATTTAGTCAATATGTTTAATTTATGTCACTGATGACAGGTATTGATAATTTCGATTCCAAATATCTTGAAAACCATTACTCGTAGCGATTTTTCCCAAGAGACCTTTTTCGCGTAAAAAAACGTCGTTAATGTAAATTTTTTTACTCTGTAGGTTTATACAGGTACGGACGAAAAGTTATTAGTCTTCAAACCAGTTAAAAAATATATAAGTGGCGCCCTCTACAAGTAGGAATCATATTGACATTAAAATCAAATTTCTCATGTCAAAAAACTTCTAGACACCATTTCATCCACCCGACATTTTCATCCAAATATTGACTTCACTTCAGGAATTATTTGGAAAAAATCGAAATAAGAATGAAAATTCTACACCCTGTATCTCCGAAACTAAGCATTTTAGGACATACATTTATACGAACTTTTTTAGTTATTTTTATCTGCAGAAGATGTGCTGCCGAAGTTTCCGTTATACAGTTCGGACCACCCTGTATATAGTTTTTAAATTAAGAGTAGGTACTCTAAAATCATATTTTATATACCATCCAATTACTTATTATAGTAGTTTACCCAGCTATCTCTATGTTGAACCTTTTATGAAAACTACTAATTTTTTATGGCTGTAATATCACTAACAGAATATGAAGTTGCTCAGGTTGCTTAATTAAGAATAAATGAGAACTGACGCATTTTAAATGTATGCCATTAAAAGTTTGTTGTTTTTTTTTTCATTTATAATTTACTCTAAAGTGATTTAATTTCCTGCTCTTGCTAGTGCACATTTACAACAAGCAGGATTTTTATCTAATAAATATTTAAATTATTTTTTATTAAAGCTCTTCATATATGCATTTTTCAAGAAAGGCTCAAAGAAATAAAAGATCAAATATACTGTCAATACTGAAGTACTTTAATTATTGTTTGATATACCCGGTGTGTCTCAAAAGTGGCTGATCCCTATAACTTTTTTATTTTTTTCAGGGAAAAAATGAGATTTGGATGTTAGTATGTAACATAAATTATGATTGATTGACGTATTCAATTGTTTTCGGTCACTTCCTGTTTCACCGAATATGACTATAACCAGGGAAGAATCCAGGATTCGGGAAGGGGGGGGGGGCTTGAGCCTCCGAAGCCACCCCCGTGGATCTGCCACTGACTACAACTTTTGATTTTTAAATGACACTCTCGGTATTTTTTTACTTTATTCCATAGAAAATGACACTCTGAATAAAATGACATATCATATGACAACTTTTGCCATTTTCGCATATGGTTTATTTGAAATTGTAACATGTGGTTCATCCCGACAATTGCACTCGAAATACCAAGTGTGCGGTACCAAAATTTTTTTAAGTTCGAACATTGGCCGCTAGGTGGCGGTACAGCAACACAAAATCGAAAATACCAATTTTCTCATAATTTTTTTTAATTAAGACATGTTGAAAATATAAGCATTGGATTCTTCAATCAATTACGCACTTTTTTACTCTAGACCATTTTTATCTATTGTCAAAAATAGAGTGGTTGGGGAAGGATATCAGAACTTTTAAAACTGTTGTATATGTAATTAATATAATTATTGTTGTTTGTTTCAGCAAAACGTCATCGAACAACAGTTTAAAATACTCATCGCCATCAGGACTGACGATACAGCCTAGCGTTAAATTGCCCGGCACGAACTCCAGTGTTAGTGATAGTAAAAGCCGGAAACATAGTAGTGATTTAAGTTACTTAACTAAGTTAGATGTGAAGCAGAAGACTAGTAGTGCTTCGGTGTCCACTCCTCCCGCACCCATAACTTCCTCCAGCACCATCTCGTCCGTCACCACAACTTCCTGTGTGAAACCGCCAGCGGACTCGCCCAGTATATACTCGAACCCCATGAGTTTGGCCAGTAACCAGGACAAAGGCGCCATGTCGATTTTAAATAGTAATAGTAGTCACAATTCAGTCGTCAATAGCAGTAGTTCCGGATTGCCGTCTAGTATTTTAAGGTAATCTATTGTTTACTTCATATTTTGCTTCTTTAAATCACAATTTATAAGAACCCGTGGCGGCTCGTGGTCATTATTGTAGCGAGGTCAATATCTAAAAATATTCCGTCGATTTTTTTTAGGACGCGCCCAAATTTGATTGGTTTCTTACAAGGTACTTGTATGAAAATAAATATAAATTCTGTTAAAATGAAACCTACCCTTACATTTTTAAACAGGTGGTCTAGTGCCATTTCACAAAAAATCCAGTCAATGTTCTTTACACACATTGTCCACGGTAGGATTTAAAATACACATATATTTAAAAGTTTTATTTCACATTTTTTTTATATTTTAAGCGAATGCGGCGTTCTTTCTCTAAACGTTTTTCGAAATTTAAGCAATTGTTTAAGCATGTTGTCTATTTTAAAATATCAATCACAGTTCATCATTTATCCATAACCAGAAAATTATAAATTATTAGGTACCTATACAAATTTCGCGCTACACCTCAAACTAGATGGGATTTCTTTCAATATTAAAAATTTAAATATTGCCTTATATTAACTAAACCAAACATTATATGCGATAAACGATACAAAATACTAAGTTGTTTTATAATTTGAGTTTTTATAAACACCCAAACTGCCTAAAGGGCGAAATTTGTCTAAAGTCCTTTTATGAATGACGCGGTCAATGGCCAATATAAACTATATCTATCGCACCTTAACCCGTTATATTTTCTATACGTAGTTTAATACTTGCAAAACATAGCGGGAACGAAGGAAAATGAAATTTTGACCGGCAGTAGAGAAAATGGGTAAAATGAAACGTTTTGAAGCGAAAATTGGACAAATTGATGGTTTTTGGGAATAGTTAGAATATCTCAGGATGAAAAAAAGTTATTTACAAAAAGTATAATTTAAATAGGTTTTTCCTAATTTTCTTCTGACTTTTTTGGGGGGCATTGGACCTTATGGTTAAGCCGCCACTGATAAGAACTGGGTTTTAACTAAAACACACAAATGTAGTTTAAAAGCAAGTGAAGCTTTTTTTATTAAGTTTGACGCTAGAATGCGTATAGATTTTTTTCTATCCATCCAATAGTATATATTTTTGTTTGCTTTGTTTAGACGGGTTCCACGTTCATATCAACATTATTTCTATTTTTTTTTACTGGAATGAATAAACTATTATCTATCTATCTATCGATATACGCCATAATCATACATGCTAATGTTAATAATCATCTAATAATGCTTTTGAAATAATGTATTTTTTTTCTAAAGTTTTTATGATTCTTAATTTTACTTGTATTAAATTATTTTGAATCTTACCTTTTATTAAGGATATCTTACATTTTTTTAATACTCATCCTAGTTGCTTAAAAAAATTACCGCCATACCAGCGTCCTGTCTTGGAAATCCTGACTGGAAGTTGTATGGGATACCAGGAGAGTATAAGATGTTTCCCCGGACTCATGTAATTTCCTGAAGCGTGATTAGATGTAAGGTTTCTGCCTCTTCTTGAGATGTTACATAGGTCTTGGAGCTGTGGTACCTGAATCCAAAATGATTGATGAGGTCTTCTTTTGTCATTCGGTGTGGTCTTCTTTTGCAGATCAGCAGTAAAGTCCTTTGCAGAGTTCGTTAACCATGATTCTCTAATAATTTCATCAGTAGTAAGAGCAATCTTTTATTTTATGATTTTTATGAACCCAAAGTATACATTTCATTTTTGAACAGAATTTGTGAGCCGTCTTTTTGTGCACTTGATTTGTATGGTCAACACAGATTTTTACTTATCAGCTTTAAATTTTGAATGCTTTTAGGCTCTTGTAGTAAATATTGAATTTCTCGGTGGAATAGTTGTTTCACTTTCAACGTGGAGCTTGAACACATCAGCTTGAGTCATAAAGTAGGTAATCCTCGTAGTTGTATATATTATGATGATGGCTTAGTTAATAGCAGCTGTGCAATTATTGGCATTGCTATTGTATGTTTTCCAGCAGCCAGAAGCTTAAGCAAGACTCGTCAAATGGGGAAAATAGCTTATCAGTGACCTGATGAATGAATTTTCTGTCACTATGTCTTAACTTAAGTATTTAGTAATTATTGTACTCTTTGCTATTTTATTCTTCAAGTCTTCATCAACACCTCACGAACCTGATTCTCTGAGCAAATATTGATGAGCTTACCGGAGTAAGCTCTTCTGTTGTTTTCTCTAGCACATTGTAGAATGGCGAAGATTTCTGCCTGAAGTGCGGTTGAGTATTTGCCCAAGGAAAATGATAAGCTTGCTAGCTTGCCCTCGGTCTTTTCCTTAATACCGTCAGCGGTCTTAGGTTTACTTAATATATAGGCTAATAACTTTTTAGGGAAACGCAAAATCAAAAGAAAAAGGACACAATCTTCTTTAGGAGTTTTAGCATTAATATTTACAATTATTAGTTTTAGCAGTTTGGATTTATAAAGGGTTTTGTGAAAATTGTTATACAGGGTGTTTCAAAAAACATGTGCCATCTCTCGTGGGGAGATTCCTCACATAAAATTAAGATTTATTTTTCATATCAAGATAGGTCCGATTCTGCTTTGTTTCGTAGCTACAGGGTGTTTAAATCTTAATATTTTTTCGATTTATTATAATTTTCTTCCAAGTACTTTTAGCATTTCGAATAAAATTTTGAAGGTAAAAGTTAGTATTTTAAAACTAAAAAAGTGTCTACATATTCACCAGGATCGTGCATATAGGTTACCACTGGAATATTTTTCTAAAAAAAAGCATGTAAGCCGCTGACCTTTTTTCTCTTGTTAGCGAAATAGTGTAAGAAGTTTAATGCTAATTAAAAGTTGTCTCTTGATATTTTGTCGATTGAATGAGATAAACGCAATTTTATTAATTTGCCTTGATCCAAGTCTAATAGCAACCTTTAAAAAATTTTAATATCATTAACTTCATCAAAAAATATGAAAAAAGTTCCTATAAACATGAGTATGGAAATGCACAGTTTTAGAGTTACAGGATATTAAAACTTTTAAAATTAGTTTTTTTGTAATTATCTTAAACACCATTATTTTTTTATTTGAAATTGCTGTAGGTTGGACTAATATAGTAATAATAACTAATAGTAATATTATTTAATAATAAACTAGGCAAAATATATGATTTATTATTATTTTTTTATTTTAATTTGATTAATTGTAATTAATAAAATTGCGTTTATCTCATCAAGGAGGCCGAATTCGACAAAATATCAACATATAACTTTTAATTGACATTAAACGGCCTATACAATTTTGATATTAAAAGACAAAAGTCAGTGGCGCACATGTATTTTTTTTTGAAAACTATTTTAGTGATAACCGATATGCCCGTCCCTGATGAATATGTCGACACTTTATTAGCTTTAAAATATGTCGCATTTATAGTACAGGTACTAAAAGTACTTGGAAGAAAATTATAATAAATCGAAAGACAATTAAGACTTGTAGCTATGAAACAAAGCAGAATTGGACCTGTGTTGATATGAAAAAATAAACATATTTTTTACGTGAGGAATCTCTCCACGAGAGATGGCACATGTTTTTTGAAACACGTTGTATAATATTTTTAAGCGTTAAAATGCTAATATTCATAGTCGGCAAATAGATGGGTGTAAAATTATCAGTTAAATAACTTACCATTTTATTAATCTGCGTAACTTACGTATTTATACTTTTAAATTTATGATGCGTTTATTAAAACGCAAGATACTGCTATAGGTAAATAGTTGCGTATTATATGTAATATAATTTTACATTTGTCAAAATAATATACCGCGACCTGTTGATTAGATTTCTTTATCTTATCAATATGAATCAAAATATGCAATACATCCAAACGATGCTACACTAACGCAAAATCTTAACAATGATATGTCAATTGGTTGTAAATAAAAGTTTCATTTATATCATGTCTTTATTATGTTTTCAATGTTTTTTTATAACATAAATATTTGTTATATTTATTATGCCAAAGAAGCTTAAATCTAGACTAATAAAACGTTTTCTTCTAAGTAGTGCTGCATTGGAAGGAAGCAGGTAAGGCAAAATTTGGTGTACATTCTTTACAGTGTGTATTTTTTTAGAATGTGTAGTGTAAATTTATACAGGGTGGTCCGAACTGTATTCCGGAAACTTCGGCAGCATAATCTGCAGATAAAAATAAGTAAAAAACTTCGTATAAATGTATGTCCTTAAATGCTTATTTTCGGAGATACAGGGTGTAGAAGTTCCATTTTTATTTCGATTTTTTTCAAATAATTTCTGAAGTAACGTCAATATGTGGATGAAAATTGGTGTCTGGGAGTTTTTTGACATGATAAATTTGATTTTGATCTCAATATGACTCCTGCTTGTAGAGGGCGCCACCTACATATTTTTTAACTGGTTTGAAGACTAATAACTTTTCGTCCGTACCTGTATAAAATTACTGAGTAGAAAATATACATTTGCGACATTTTTTACGTAAAAAAGGTCTCTTGGTAAAAATCGCTACCGAGTAATGGTTCTCGAGATATTTGGAATCAAAATTATCAATACCTGTCATCATTGACATGAATTAAACATGTTGACTAAATAGTTATCAAACTGAAATCATAAATTTGGAATGTTTTTGTGTCAAAAGTTCAACAGAAACTGTTTTATCATCATTTTTTCGCAGAAAAATTTATTATTAATTTAAAAAAAATCCCAAATTTATTATTTCAGTCAAATAACTATCTACTCAACGTGTTTATTTTTTTGTCAATAATGACATGTATTGACTATTTTCATTCTAAATATCTGGAGAACGGTTGCTCGTAGCGATTTTTTCCAAGAGATATTTTTTACGTAAGAAATTACGGAAATGCGCATTTTTTAACTCAGTAGTTTTATACAGGTACGGATAAAAAGTTATAACTCTTCGAACCAGTTAAAACACATGTAGGTGGCGCCCCCTATAAATAGGAGTCATATTGACATCAAAATCAAATTTCTCATGTCAAAAAACTCCCAGTTACCAATTTTCATCCAAATATTGACGTTATTTCAGAAATTATTTGGAAAAAATCGGAATAAAAATGAAACTTCTACACCCTGTATCTCCGAAACTAAACATTTTAGGACATACATTTACACAAACTTTTTTACTTATTTTTATCTGCAGAATATGCTGCCGAAGTTTCCGGAATACAATTCGGACCACCTTGTGTAATATAAATTATTAATGAACGTGTATATTTAATATTCAGTAAGTGGTAGTCACTTATATAGTTCATTTTTCTCTTTGTTTTTTCTTTAGATAACTTTATTTGGTAAAATTATACCTACCCTTTGTTTATTTTTTGAATGATCTGTGTTTTTAGTTGATTTTTGCGTTAGTGCTTAGATAGTTTTATTTTATGGTTATTAATGTTAATTTTACTTTTATTTTACCAGAGTAAATATTTTTATATTAGTTAGGTATGTGCATTAAAATGCTACTAAATATTACATCAATTTGCAGATATTTTTTCATAAAGTTAAGAAAATATAGAAACAAAAATGTCTGAGAGATGAATATTATCCACATCTTTAGATTATTGTTATCTTTGGCGGAATTTTGACCAATTCCGATCAGAAAATTTTTAGTAAGAGAAAAATAGTTTTGTAGTAGTATTTTATTAGATAAAAAAAAACAAATAGTAATAGGAACAAAGATGTATTTTTGTTGAATAACTGTTTTATATACAGACATATTTAAAAGAATTATTTTTTTAATTATTTAGTGATTGTTGTGATGTATTCAGGGTCGACAAAACGCGTCCTAAATTTAAGAAATTGAAAATGTAATTAATTCATTAAACATGACCAGGTAAAAACTGTAAGCTATTTACTGGACAAAAATCAACCACTCACATCACACGCGCTGGTATACGTAATAAAATCGCACCAAAATTTGTAATTTAACTTTTATCATTTAAAAAAACATCAAATGTCCATCATCTTATTGTTTTACTTACTTTACATTTCTTGTACATTATAATGGTTTAAATAACTCATCTGTGTGACTAAAATATAGTCATCATTAGGCCGTATTTTTGTTGGCGCTGCGATAAACAATAAATGTAAAGATAAAGATACTAGTAAAAGTATAAAGATAAAATATTGAGTAAGAGTAGATTGGACACTCGCCAAGTCGGTCCGCGTAAACAAAGTAGGCCAGTCCAGATTAGCCCTAGCAGTCAAAAAAGGAGACGTTAACTTAAAATTGACTTTTTACTAGTAAAACAAGTGACATAACGAAGTAAATTGCATGTAGGGTGAATATGCCAGTGGTCGGAAAGTTTAGAAAAAGCGAGTTTAAATTGTTGATTAAATTTTCTTTATTGGTGGCATGGAAATGAAATAGATAGTGTGGTTATTGGGCATCACGTTAAATATAACAGTTTTTTTCACAAACCTGCCAATGATTTTAATTATTTTTTTAAATGATAAAAGTGCTGTTTTGTCAGTAGTTGGACAGTGCTTGCCAGTGTCCGGCCGGGTAGATATAACATAATTCGGACGCTTTGTGATTGGCTGATTCTGCACAGTTCCATATTTCATATATGTATAATTTTAAAGCAAATTTAATCCTGAACATTATATACCATTTTTTGTTGTATGTTATCTATATGAAAAAACATCTTTAAACGATAACAACGCGGTTCGTAAAACCATGCTTCCAGTAAACAGCGTTTTCAATTTTTCTTCTTCTAGATACAGTTTTTTCCACTGTATTAAGTAACACCTGCTTTTTTATTGGGAATCCACAAACGGCTAAGTTTTCAATCCAGGTAACATTTTTTTTCAATATCCCTGGTTAAAACATGTTCTGGTTCTATTCGTTTGCAAACGTCACTTATTTGTCTTCAATACGGTCCTGTACTCTTGACTTGGAACCCTTTACTGACTGCATGTTTTACGCGATTTTCCCTCTTCTCGGACAGTTTGGACTGTTTTTTCTAATACATCTTTATTTTATTGATGAAAACTAACTTTTACTTGACTTCATGCTTGAAAATAACCAGTATCTCATAAAAAATCACACGAAAAGGGGCTACTGGACCTCTCAAATATATTAAATATGGTATTCACCGGTGGTCGGACAACTTTTATCTCCTTTGATCTCCGTTTGTGTTGAGTTTTTTTGTCCGACCACTAAACACTACCAAAAACTCATGTTTCATTATATTTCAAATGAAAAAGACAGTAGATATTACATATCAATTTCCAAGAAAAAGACTAAAACAAAAGAGTTATTTTTTGTTTTAGTTAAAACGAGTTTATCGAACACCGGAATTTAACTTCCTTTACAAACTATCTCACCTCCATCTTTAACAGGCAAAGAAAATGTTATAGAACAAAGCGGAAGAATTAGCAGAATTGGATTTTTAATTATTTGAAGCAATACTAAGCCATATTTTCACTTATTTCCCAATAAATACGTTTTGTCCAACCGCTGGTGTATGTCCGACTACTGGCATATTCACCCTATTGGTATAGGAAAACGCCGCTCTACTCACCGATTTAACATAAGCAGCTGTGTACAAATATATGCATTTTATTCGTCGATTCGCTAGTATCTTTGCTCTTATCATTTATCACAGCTCCAACATAACCACAGCCTAAGTCGCCAATCTGATTTCGCACAATTATAATTCGTCAAATATAGGATAATATTTGGCCATTTTCCTAGGATTGCCAACTTTATTATTATTATTACAAAAATCAACAGTAAGCGGGTAAAACCCGATGAGACTATTGAATCACATAATCACATTTATCTATCACAGTTGAAAAAATAAATAAATGAATATTGCACTGCGTACATTCAATTAAAAAACAAATTACAAATCAAAATTAACATCACAGTGTACGATCACATGTAGTGAATAAAAAGGTTGTTCCAGCTCTTCATTTCCACATCAAGTCTATTCTTAAATATATTGACACTTGTAGCATTCACTGTATCATACTGGAGCCTGTTCCAGCTATACACTACTCTATTTGTAATAAAGTTCCGCCTTAAGAGCTTATTACAGCGTTCTTTATCCAATTTTTTGTTATGTCCTCTAAGGTTGTGCGTTTCACTGATATGGAAGATGTTCATAACGCATCCATAGTAGCCACTTGTAATCTTGAATGTCTCGATGAGATCGCCACGAATTCTCCGTTCACGAAGAGTTGTTAGACCAAGCCTTTGCAGTCGATCCTCGTATGGCAAATTCCTGATCTCCAAAGGAATCTTAGTGACCCTCCGCTGAACACGCTCAAGCTTTCACAATAAAATATAGAGTACGAGAGGGTAAAAGCCTCCACAGGCGCAACATTTTTTAAAACCTCGCCCAAATGTTGTCAAGAATTGACCCAAAATGTTATGTAAACTTTATGCGGATAATGGTCTTTTTTACCAAAGATCTCCTACAATTTTTTTTATGTCAACATAAACTAACATTAATTAAATACAAAAAAGCCAAACATGTTTATCGCATCCACAAATATTTCTTGTACTTAAATATTTATTTTCTGTACGAACGAGTGGGAGTAACGAAAGACACATTGTTTCCGTATTAACAATTTTATTAGGCAATGTGGCGATAGACGATTATTTTTATATGAGCTTAAAAGGCGTAAATTTTAAGGTTAAAAATTTTGAGTGTGTAAAAAGAGGATTTTTCAAAATGAGAATGAAATTAGTGAAAGAACAGTACGATTCAAAAAAGCTCTGGAATAGAGGACAGTTGGCAACCCTAGACTTTCCCCACGGCACAACGGCTGTGTTGTCAACTACCAGTACATCTTTATACTAATCAAGTCATAAATAGTTAGAAAGACTGACTTAAATATTAATTTTTGTGACAATTTCAAGATGACATGTAGTCGGTAAAAATTTAAAATTTGATAATATTTTAAATTTTGAAAATATTATAAAATATTAATTGAAGGAAAAATTTCCTTCAATCAACGTTCAAGTGCATATGCATCAATCAAAAAAAAAGCATATTATACAAGCTACATTTCTCTCAATGCCTGATTATTTATTGCGCATCGAGGGAAAATGGTTGCATTGATAAATTGCCATATCATTTTATTATTTGACGACCTGTAATAATGAATACCTAATATATGTATATGAGTGTTATCGTATATTATTCTTAATAGATATTTTAGACAAGTAGGTGTGTGTAATTGATCCTGTGCATGTTTTACAGTGATCCTAATTCAATTTTGGGTGGTGTTAGGTTGCCACCTGACACCGAAATTATCAAGTACACCTCTTCCATCGTGGGACCCAAGATTCCGGGAACCACCAATCGCGGCAGGAAGAAGACAATTTCCCTAGATCCGCCTTCCGTCAGTGTTCTTCCTTCTCACTCCAGCACAGGGTTATCTATTGAGAGAACATTAAAACGGGCAAGACTATCGGTAAGCTTGATTCTCTGCATTCGATTTTATTGTTCTTTTGTTATGTTACCTAAATTCTTGTCACAAACTGAAATATTTCTATATAGGATGATGATACGCCAGGAGGTACATCCATGTCAGATAGAGTTGAAGTCATCAAACTTCCCGCCACCAATGGAAGTCCATCAGGTATTTCATCATTCAACTCTAGTGATGGTTCTGGAGAGGCCCCATTAAATCTTTCTCTCAAACCAAACTACACAACCAGTGGTAGTACTTCATCTCTAAATTCTTTAAGCAATATGAGTGCTAATATAGGATCGGACCGAATCTGTAAGTACACGTAATTGGATTTTAGATCATACAAAAATGCTTCATAGTTTTACTTGATCATACATTTTACATAATATGTTTGATAAAGTTTTAGTACACAGAGTCATTTTTTAAGAATAAATATTTTTTTAATCCTATATTTACAGTACATAACGATTATCCTAAGGGGTTAATTGAGGGGTTAAAGGGTTATCATGTTATAAGAAGTTCTTATATACCGGATCGGCATTTCTGGGTTTGGGTGCCGATTTTTGTGTGTATGAAGACTATATACCGTCAATACGCTCAGTACAATAAGATGTACTGAATAAAGAAAGAAGAGTAATTAGCGTCGGATTAAGTGGTTATGTAATAAACACTTGGCATTTTGCTCTCTCCAACTTACAAGATCGCCATAGCGATTTGCTCTTAGATATTTAAATATCAGCCCAAGACTTCTCTTTCAAAATGGCATAAATCAGTTTTAAGTAATTAAAAGATTATTATTATAAAAGAATTTAATCTCAAATTTATTGGAAGAAAGGGGTTAGTCTTTATTGTTATCAAATAATAGTGAATGGCTACTTTCCATTTAATTAACTCTATTAGATCACTTCGAAAGACCCCGAATAAAATTTGAAAGTAGTAGAGAGTCCAAATTTATTGAAATATTTGAAGTCTTCTTTGCAATTTAAAAAGCCATTTACTTTTCATTATATCTCTTTCATACCGTTCTTGTATTTTTGTAAGTATAATATAAAAAGTCTATTATAAATTAAAAATGTATTTATATTATAGAATTAGAAATTACATTATTACATTTATTTTTATTAATTAAATCTAGCAGAAACTTTTTGCGTTGATTGACATACCTCAAATAGTTTGTTGTACTACTGCATTTTTATTGAATAATAATTATGAGATCAATCGACTTACCTGTAAGGAAGAGTGATCCTAATTATACGAGCAGCCTCGTCGAAAGATTATAAACACCCTGTAGTTGCAGCGCGACTATCCTATCTACGACATTCAAAGAAAAATAACAATTTTTTGCTTCCCTGACTCAGCGCACAGGCCCACATCGAGCCTCGCCGCTGATAGCCTATTCATTGTAAGAAAGGTCTAGATTGCCAAGGGTAGGGATCAATTCAACATGTGATGTCAATAAGGGCTGGGAAGTTTATAATCTTTCGACGAGGCTGCTCGTATAATTAGGATCACTCTTCCTTACAGGTAAGTCGATTGATCTCATAATTATACTTCGCAGCCTCGTCTCAGATTATAAACACCCTGTAGATATTTAAAGAATATGGCAATCTAGACTGAGAATCCCTATGTTGAAAATAAGATATATTTATTTTATTCAAAGGAGAGTTTACATCCTTTGTATTTTCTAATAGTATGATATCAAATAATCTACATAAATATTGATGATAGTATAATAAGAATATAACAGAACAATAATAATAATAATAAAGATATAACAAACGAACGTACTATATGACTAGATAGTAAAATCATAAACACATTTGTAATAATAACATAACAAATGAACGTACAATCTAGGTAGTAAAAACACTTATTATCTATTTTTAGTAAAATTATTTAAATAATCCCTGAACTTTTTAACATACTGTTTGTAAGATCGGAAATGTTTGACAATATTGGTTTATTGTAAAAGAAAACATTTTATACCGTTAAGTCCTCCTGCTGCTTTTCTTATGGACTCAATATTCGCACCACCCTTAAAAAGACGCAGATGTGGATGCATGTCTCCACCAATAGGCAGAGAAAATACTAGTGCCTATTCTACAGATACCTAAAATATTCTTAATCCAATAACCAATCGTCTAACTGGAGACCGATCTATTATTTTTTATCTGGTCGTAACGATATAGTTACTTTTAAATATTCGATAATTACAGAAGCTAAACAGAGTTCTGGCTTTTTCTTAAAAAAAATGGTAACATTAAAACTGGTTGAGGTTTGTCTCACCCCGATATTTTAATATTTTCTATTATAAAACTTGTAAATTATCTTTAGTCTTATTAATATGTTTAATATTGATTTTTGTCAAGATCTGTAACCTTTGCCCGGATATTAAGGCCAACAATACTACCACCTTAAAATATAATTGTTTAAGGGGTACCATTTCGCCATTTTTATTAATACCGGGTGTGGATCCCATGTAAAATTGTATTTAGGTTTTGGGGATTACCATTATACATTCCTTTTAAAAATATTTTTTATGACATACTGATTTTCTTCCTTGAAGGCAAGTATCATTGTGCTATGTATTAATATTAGATTAAAAAAAATCCCGAAATAACATTCTCTGTTAGAAATTTTATAACTATAAGGACTATATAAAAAATAACTATAAAGACTATATGAAAAACAGTCAAATAGATTATTACCACAGTAACTCCATCATATTCTAAAGACACACTCGTACTGTCGGTGGGTACTTTCATTTATTGAGACAAGAATGCCTTTTATACCAATATCAGGAACGGATCTCTTGAGAAATATGTCCTGATAACCCCCCTGCAACCACGATAAGTTTTTGTTGGACACAAAATAAAGAGACTTTGAAACAAGAGATACCAGGGTGACTCTAGGCCCATCTAGGAACTATTAGAATTCCAGTATGCAGTTGCTTTATCTTCAATAATCTTTTTATGATTTCGTTGATAATACTGAAAGGTAGAAAAGCATAAAAATAACGATCTGCCAATGATACAAGAAAGGCACCAACTGCAATGGAATGGTCTGGTTTCCATGAGATATATAAATTACATTTTGTATTAAGTTTCGAAGTAAATAAATCTATTTCTGGAGGCTTAAAAATATGACATAGTTTAGCAATTTTTTTTTTTTTTTCATAGTTTAGTTCATATTTAGTCTGAATTTGAAGACTTCTGAATTATGACTTCGATTGGACTTCCATTGTATTATGATTTCTGTTGATATAGAATGCGAAAACATATATATTTGGAATCCCGCAATATTCCCAAATATCCTGTGCAATCTTGTTAAACTTTTTTTTTTTTTTTTTAATTCATTGATATTAATCAACAAAGCCACCACAAAATATCCTTGTTAATAGATGAAGGGACTTCAATCTTTTTATTATAATTATTTATAGCATTAAATATTTTCCAAAGATGCCCGGTGGCGTAGAGGTACAGGCTCTCGCCTACCAATCTAAAGGTAGTGGCTTCAAATCCTACACCCGGCATTACATCAGCCAACTATTTTTATTAAGAATAAAAATAGTTTGGTTAGGAATTTTTATTAAAAATGAAAATAATTTGGGTATCTAGGTGGACTCAGCCTTAAATGAGTACTTGGAATTCACAATCTTGAGGTAATAATAGGCGGTATTGAAGCGTAGTGCTAGCCACATCACCTTCCTTGTATACCGAACGGCTCTAGCATGGCAAGCTGTACCTTACTACTCCCAAGGCGTTAAACGCTATATACGGGAGCTATTATTATTATTATTTTTTTTTTTTTTTTAAATGTTTACCCTTTCTAAGAGTTTTACATGTGCCCAACCATATTGTATTGCAAGACATGCTGCCACTAGCACACCAATATAATTTGCCATTTCACGAATAGAACACGATTAAGAATTTGAGCAGAGAGCATCTTTTCTTTTTTCTCGAAATGTAACGACATTTTAATTGTAACAGTATTAGAATTAAAACCCAGAAACTTAGATTCCTGTGTGGGAAATAATATACTTTTCTCTTATTTTATAACTGAGCCTAATGACGTTAGCAATTGTAGAACTTTATTAGAATTTTTTAATGCCTTACTCATAACTTGGCGATATTAATAGAATATCATCCAGGTATCCCACACAAACAATACCTAAATGTCTTAAGTACGTAAGGACTGGTCCTAATAGCTTGGTAAAAAGATTAAAGAACAGCTGTCCATTATATTCAAATTTAAGATACTTTTTATATTGATCGTCAATCTTGACTGAATATTAAGCAGTCAATTTTAAACAAAAATGTATTTTGATGAATACAAACTTCAACACTTCTATAATCCTCTAACTCAAAGTATGGTGGGTCTACTAACTAGGTGAACTTTTTAAGATTTAATATAAACTGTAACCACCCATTATGTTTTTTAATTATAAAAAAAAAACTTTAAATAAATTTATCTGTCTCAAGGTGAGACTTAGATATAGCAACAATATCAAGAAGATCAGCAATAGTCTACTGAATTCTTGATGTGAAAATTGAGCAACGGGATTTCGACGCAAACCACACCTTGTAAAGGTGTTTTACTGATAGGAAGTCTGTAACCTTTAATCCATTCTAAGACTAGAGGATTTTTTGTAATATTTTGTCAATTACTATAAAAGTTACTTAGATAACCAATATTATTTACTTCCTGAAGACTACTTCCTGAAATCCATTATCTTCCAACTCTTTCTCAGCTTCTGGTCCCTCCTGCTCCCCTCCGACTTTTTCCGATGACTGAATTTGAACCACTTGGCTAAAAAATCCGAGGTGTGATAGTTTTTTCGATACCCTTGAACCTGAACTTATGCTTGGATAAGATCTGGTTTTTATCTTTGCGCTGACCTTTTTTAATTCTTAAGCAGATTTAATATGACTTGACAGTTCCTTCCCAAAAAGAAGGCTCTGAATGGGTCTGTCCACAAAAACCTTTTTAATATTTTATTTAAATAACCCTTTACTCGTAGGACAATAACAATGTTGCCCGCCTATGAGCTGAGCTAAAGAAACTGCATATATTAATTTATTCTTTATTACAAACTGCGATAAGCGTGTTTTTTTTTTTTTTTTTGTGCCTGCCGTAAATATTTACGGCTCCTTTGGCCCTTATCTACGAGAGCATGCATAAAATACATCTGGATAAAATACATTTGGCCTTTATCTACAAGCATGAAATGTTTCAGCTTGATTCTCAGGGCTATACCGAAAAATCCCATATTAAAATTCGGGAGGACAATAATCATATAATATTCTAATAATTTAAACCACACAGGTGTGTGATTAAAATATATAAGCGTACTTATATAGCAATTAATAAAAAGTAAATGGTTAAAATAATTATATCCACAAATTACTTTTCTTAAATATTCGTTATCCGTAGGCATAAACAAGATTGGTTGCCTATGGATTAACACAAAGAAATCGTATATTACAGATAAAACACTGCGATGTTTTTATTTTGTTCCTGCCGTAAACATTTACGGTTCTTCTGACCTTTGCCTCTGCGAGATAAGCATGAAATCTTTCAGCGTTAATCTCATGGTCATACCGAAAAACCAAGATTGGTATTCGGGAGGAAATAATACTTACTATTATTGCACTACGATGTTTTTATTCTGTTCCTGCCGTAAAGATTTACGGCTCCTCTGACCCTTGCCCTTTTGAGATAAGCATAAAATAGGTATTTCAGCGTTAATCTCAGGGTCATACCGAAAAAACCGAGATTGGTATTCGGGAGGAAATAATACTTATTATTATTGCACTACGTTGTTTTTATTTTGTTCCTGCCGTAAAGATTTACGGCTCCTCTGACCTTTGCCTCTTTGAGATAAGCATGAAATAGGTATTTCATCGTTAATCTCAGGGTCATACCGAAAAAACCAAGATTGGTATTCGGGAGAAAATAATACTTATTATTGCATGCCACTTCTAATCATCATATATTAAGGCAGGTACATCAATAAATTAATAATTTTAAACACAGAGAACATGCGTTTAAAATTTGTATTAATAAGCTGATTATCAAATCGCCTTTTCTAAAACAAAAGGAAGCATTAGTATAATCTACTTACACCACTGTTGTACGCCTTAAGCTTTTTATTAAGTTTTCCTCAAAATCTGATCACTTTTACGTTTAGGCATTTTGAACGCACTCTCCGACAGGATACGACACGATACAAATGAATAGGCTATCAGCGGCGAGGCTCGATGTGGGCCTGTGCGCTGAGTCAGGGAAGCAAAAAATTGTTATTTTTCTTTGAATGTCGTAGATAGGATAGTCGCGCTGCAACTACAGGGTGTTTATAATCTGAGACAAGGCTGCGAAGTATAATAATACTTTACACTAGTTGTTTCTTTCTCGAAACGTCATTATTGAATGCACAGTCTTTGCTTCAGTCCTTAAGTCCTGCTGCACCATAGTCATATATTTTAACCTTAAACTTTTAAAATGAAGTGAGACACTATACTGTACCACAACTGTACAAGGTGTTCCATTTTCGTGTGTTTAGCAGGGTTTCTCGTTTATGAGTACAGCTACAAAGATGCGGTTTTCAGATCACTTCGCTATTTTGTATGAAACTAAATATGCTACACACAGATTTGTTCTAGCCCTTTTAGTTCCTGAAATACAAGGCGAAATTGAAAATGTTGCACTTTTCTATCCCCTTCGTATCTCGGTTATCTTATAACTTAGGTGTAAACTGAGTCCCATAGAGTTTTTCACGCAGAATTCATTGGCGTAACTAGATTTTTACTGCGAGCAGTTATTCTTGAATTTTTTTAATGGGACACCCTGTGTATTATATTTTTATTTGTCTTTGTTGCGAAATATTCAATACGGAATAAAAAAAGGGCGTCGTAGCTCCTATAATAAATAACTTGCACTACTCACTATTGCCGGACCCTGTATACCAGTAACAAATGTTTACCAAGTACACGAGTCGTGTGAGTTCGGCTTTAGAAAGCTCATGAAAGGCAAATAAAATAACAAAATAATATACAGGGTGTCCCATTTAATAATAACATAAGTTTTAAAACACATTCTTTTTCCACTATTCTAAAGATTTGTTTCTAAAGCACCTGATCAGACCCGATCTTCTTTACTTACCAAAGGCATCCATGAAACAGGATCAAATTTTTTAATGATTGATAACAATGAACATAGTTTAATGATCATAATGCATACGTATTTGATTACCCAGTTATCTCTCTGTTTTCCAGCTCGACGGAAACCGGGACCCAAACCGCGCCGCGTCATTCCAATGGAATCGACACCACCCCCTCCTTCTAGCACTCCCAATACCATACTGAATCAGTACTTCTCCGGGATCGATTCGCCAAGGCCTCCAAGTCGGAACGAGGGTTCGGACGGTGGTAGTTCCACTTCGTCCACGTCGGCGGCGCCATCAGGCCCGTCGGGGACCGGAGGAATCAGTATAATGAATCACAAAGAGGGCAGACCGAGGAATTTAGGCCGGGGCGTCAGCAAACCCAAGAAGAATACGGTTGCGTCTTTGTTAGCGCAAAGTAGAGCATTAGGTAAGTACTAAAATAAGTAGAGCTTTTTAGTCAGTCAGTCAACAGGTTTATTACTATAGGTCAACATGCCCAAAACAAAAAAGCATGCGCATTTATAAGCCGTTGTATAAAAGACAATCGTTAAATGAGATATATACCGGCTGTTTTTTCAAAAGTGGCTCACCCTTATAACATTTTTATTTTTTTCAGAAAAAAACAATGATATTTGATATGTTCATATATGACATAAATCGGGATTGACTGACGTATTTAATTATAGTACGAGAGCTAGCAACGTCGGAAAAACAAATATTTTAAGACGTCTGGCTCTTTGATATATCTTTTACTATGTCTGTAGAACAGCATGCGGCCCGTCTGGCTGCCGGTAAACGTTGCGTTCCCTACTGCGCATTAAAAGAAGATCCTATATTTTTATTAGTCCTTTAAATTCTAGTATTGAATATAAATCGAACATAGCGCAGTGCGTAGAGTTTCCGACCACGAACCGATGGTTCAGAATTCGAATCCGGGTCAGGGCAAGGACTTTTTATTTTATTTTCGTTTTTATTCTGATAGTAAAGTATTAAATATTTGTTTTTTTTTAATCACCAGAATTATTTAATACTTTACTACAGTAAACGCCACGAATGTTTGGGAGTGATTCATCGCTAGATGAAGTTAGAATCGACACGCGCGCTATCATTTTTACATTAAAAACGTAAATTTTTACCGCAGACGTAGGTTTTTAAAGGCCCGGCCTATTCATCTGCCTGCGCTCCTCCTACTTATTCTGAAATGTTAGCGTGATTGACAAAGACGATACTATATCGCGTTTCTTTGATTGAATCGTTTTTGTGCGTGAGTCCATTGGTGTGCTTGCAGTGCGACCAATGGAGCATTCCATTTTATATTTATAACCAAATATATGTTTTGACAAGCTTTTGACAGTTAAAACAACAAATTACAACAGATTATATATTGATTATTATATGACTTGAAACACCACGGCACTGTAATTAAGTTTTATGTGACCTTGAACAGATTAGTTCACATGGTAGCGACCGATGAATCACTCCAAAACATTCGTGGCGTTTACTATATCAGAATATAAACGAAAATAAAATAAAAAAGTCTTTGCCTTGACCCGGAATCGAACTTAAATCATCGGTTTGTGGTCGGAAACTATACGCACTGCGCTATGGAGACACGTTCGATTTATATTCAATACTAGAATTTATAGCACTAAATTAATAAAAAAAATAGAGCATCTTCTTCCGATGCGCAGTAGTGAACGCAACGGGTATCGGCAGCCAGACGGGCCACATGCTGTTCCTAGGAATTTATAGAAGAAGTAGTAATTTTCACTAAAGATCAAGATAACGCACAAAATCACAATTTTTTCGATTTTCACTGACAGTTCGACAAGCAAAACGATCCTTTAAGGCAACCGTTTTCAAAACGCTCAGCGCAATCAGTAAATACGCTAAGCGCGTCAAACGAGAATACCGAAATCGTTAATTAAGTGCGCGCTCAGCGAAAATTAACGTCATATACGCTGAGCGTCTAAAAGCGCTTAGCGTTTTCAAAGTTACAGAATACGGGCCCTGAATGGCTGGTGGTTATAAGTTTTTTGCCACGTATTATATATTTTTACTAATCATATATGTATATCAGGAGTTGGATTGGCATTAACAACTTATTGCTCTGCAGAGTTTATACAATTGGAGGAATCTGTTAGACCTACTATAATATTGTAAAATCCTAAAATTAAGAAATTGGCGCCTATCAAGTTTTTCTCCTGGACCCTTCAAATGTAAACTTTTGACATTTTTATTTAATATAAATAGTATTTTAAATTTCAACCTAGAGTACTCTAGCCCCATACTTCTTCTGTGGTCATGGCTGTGTTAAAACCACTAATTTTTAATCAAGGAGCCTTTAAAAATAGATTTGATCGTCTAATAATTTTCATGTATTTTTCTGGCTGGTTGGAAGTACCCAAATCGTATTTTTAATCATAACTCAATTTTTTCAAATTCAATGAAAGTCGCTCATTAGCATATTTGGAAAAAGCATTTTTTACAAATAATTTGGTACCACATACTTCATATTTCGAGTCAAATTGTCGTTATATTTATTGTCGTGGCACTCTAGATTGAATTTTAAAATACTATTTCGTTTAAGCGAACTTGTCAAAAGTTGACATATGTCATTCTATTTAGGATGTCACTTTCTATACAGGGTGATTCCTGTAAGTCGGTCATGCTTTCGGGGATTGATAGAGGACGTCGAAATATTAATTTTGATATAGCACACTATGGGTCGGAAATGCCTCTTACCAAGATACAGGGTGTTAAAGTTTTTGAAAAATTAAAGATATTCCTTAATAGTTTTTTAACAGTTGAAGGTATCGTTATAAAATTTTATTATAGGAGTACCTAACAGAGACACTTTAAATGTAAAAAGAAGAGGTTTTAGTTTCAACCAGTGGCGTAGATGTGATACGCATCGGGTAATTTTTGCAAAAAAATAGTACGCTACTGATAAAAAATAAATTTTTTAGAGTTTTTTTTATTTACTCGGTTTATTTCCAAGCAAAAATGTCTCTTGCAACTTTCTCCTATCTAATACCAATTTGTCACAGTTTAAAAATAAATACATTTTTTAATGAGTATCTTAAATATGCCTTATAATATATATATCCTTATATATCGCACATAGCACGCCCACTTATGACCTCTAAAATTGTGCACAGCGCCTGATCGGCACAGTTATTAGAGAGATATCGGAAAACCGAATAGCGTCATGCAGTATTTACGCGTACCTTATCATGGTTACGATATGCGCGAGTCAATTTTTAACGCAACACCCGCTAGTAACGTTACCGCCTGACGTAATTTGCGGATCAATCACACCAAGCGCTATTTCTAAATAACGTTTAAAAATTGCTTAAATGGGTATGCAATCGGGGCCGGCCGGCGAGCGGCGAGATCTTTTATTTTAGGTTATGTTTGAATTGTTTTGAATTATTACTTTAGTTTTATTAGGTAATTTGATATTTAAGTAGCTGGGATTAGTTTCAATTAAATAAATATGGCCCAAAATATGGATTCCACATCTTCCAATATTAAAGAACCTATAAAGAGGCTTAGGTTTACAGCAGATGACGACTTAGCCCTTCTAAGAGAATTTGTTGCTTGTTGCCCTAAACCTGCTGGCAGACGTTGAACAATGAACCACTGGAAATAAGCACTTTAGCCCTTTAGTTTTAAAATACCTATCCTTAAATATATATTTTTTTTTTAATTATAAATTTACACTAGAATTTTTTTATTGTTAATAATAAAATTCTTAGTTTTAAGGTAGTTATAATAATTCTCATATTATTTAAGGTTTCCATTAAAAAAATTATTTATTTTTAAATTGTGACAAAATGGTGTTAGATAGGAGAGACATTTTTATAGCAAGAGACATTTTTTCTTGGAAATAAACCAAGTAAATAAAAAAACTCTGAAATGTTTATTTTTATCAGTGGCGTACTATTTTTTTTTTTGAAAAAATTACCCGATGCGATCACATCTACGCCACTGGTTGAAACTAAAACCTCTTCTTTTTACATTTGTTCTCTGTTAGGTAGACTTCTATAATAAAAAATTTTAACGATACCTTCAACTGTTAATGAACCATTAAAGAATATCTTTAATTTTTCAAAAACTTTAACACGCTGTATCGTGCGTAAGAGGCGTTTTCGACCCATAATATTTCGACGTCCACCATCATTCCCCGAAAGCATGACCAACTTACACCCTGTATAATGAATTAAAAATAATACTAAGGGTATAATTTAAAAATCAAAAGTTGTAGTCATTTTCGGTGAAACAGGAAGTGACCGAAACGAATTGAATACTTGAATCAATTGGTTTATGTCATATACTAACATACCCAATCTTATATCTGAAGAAATAAAAAAAGTTACAGGGGTGAGCCACTTATGAAAAACACCCAGTATTTGTTTTATATTGATACATTAGGAACGGAAGCGGTATCTTTTTAAAATCCTATGTTTTTACCTGGAGTACAATAGTTTTTGTAATAATATTTGTTATCATTATTGTAGGATATATCTGTCACGTCTGTGTCTCTTAAATAAGCAAGTATTTCAACTTGTAGTATATTTAGACCTCGTGAGTTTTTTGCCAAAAAAATGTTGATTTTTTTATCATTTTCCGGGAAACTTTAAAAAAACTTTAGTGCCACAGGTTTGTTCGGAAATTTCTTGACGGTGTATCGAGACGTTGCCACTTCCGCACCTCAGTTGTCATTTCGTCATATTTTCAAAAATACATAAAATTTTAAATTCATATTTAAACTGCCCGCCTTTTTCGTGCTACGTAAGCAATGCAATACAGATACCTATTTTATCGATAATGTCTGTCATGTTTCCATTAGTTCAGTTAGGGCTCAAGAGTGCGCTACTATCGATCCCGGCTAAACGTGTTACCTACTTTTGACTATAGAAATTACATCTTTTATTTTATATTTCTCAATGACACACACTAATACATTTTTACAGCTATTTTTAATTAAACTGGAATAATAAACCTTATAAATTATTACAATTATTATTACGAAGTATTTTCTCCCAAGTTAAGTGATTACTTTCTTGTCGCCGTGTATACGGCAACACAAGACGTGGAATAAGCCGAGAGACGGTTGCCGTAGTGTTGTATCCAGGTTAAAAAGGAAGAAAATATGTTTCTTGTACAGATCAACTTAAAATACTTGCTTATTTAAGACCGACATCCTGTATATTATAAATGGTCTATATACTACGTTATGTTAGTTTCTTATATACCCTTTTTCTCATGTAGGAATTAAGCCAGTGCCAATGTTAGACCCCAACGCTTCAATGAACCAGCAGATGAACCTTTTGAAGTCGAACATTTTGGCGGCTCAGCAGTACATTTCCGAGGCGGGCGGTGACGAAAAAGCTTTAAATAAATTCCTACAGGAAAGGTTTAAGGGCACTTTAAGTGATAGTAGTACGGTAGACGCTTCTGATTCTGATAACCTAACTGATTCTAACCATACTGATTCAGAGATCGAGACCGAGATCGTGGCCAAGAAACAGAAGCAGTACGACGAGCGGTTACTCAGGGTTCCATTGGAAAGAGGTTAGTCTGGTTATTTTATCATGTTGCTTATAATGTTTTCACGTTACAAAAGTATTCATAAAAGAAATCAGATGATCAGTTCCAAATATAAAAAATTGTCAGCGCATATTTGAAGTGAAACTTCTTACTAACAGCTATTAAATTGAATGATTTGAAGGATATTATGTTTGAAAAAGTGTAGTTTGAAATGTTGAAAAAGTAATAAATTAAAAATTAATAAATAATTTGATTCGCTTTCACAAAATTTGTATTAAAATGACCGTCTGTCCGTTTGTCCGTCTGTCAGTCTGTGGACTTCATTCGGGTACCTCTATCCAGAAAAATTCTGATGATTTCGTAATATGGTAAAGTGTCTGCTCGCACAATGACACAACATTTTTTAATCAAAATTTATTTTAATTTTTCTGTATAATCTTATAAAAGCACATCTTCTGTCCATCTATGCTTTCACCTTATCAACTTCTCAAAATTGTTGGCGTCTTTGTCGCTAAAATATTTGTTTATACAAGCTCAAATTTTATCATGAAAAATAAAAAAAACTGTAATCTAAATCAGTAGTACAACATGGACGGTGGTCTAGCTTTTTACTATAAATTTTACCGTGGCAATGGCCGATTGTCTTGGTGACACAAGATTTTTTTCTGCAGATGTATGTAGCTGTTCTGCTGCAATTTTTGTTTATTAGTTTGTCAAGTAATGATGCGTAAAATTATAGCGCTAAAACTTTGAATCATTTTGTCTAAATCGTGCCAACGCAGCGTTAAAATGCGTGAGACCATTAACAAATGGGTCGCAATAACATAAACTTCAGACCCCTTAAGCTAAAAACCATGGAGAAATTGATTACAATAACTAATGAGACTTAATGAGAGTACTTAACGATTTGTATTTTTTGGTAGGCTGGAAAAGAGAAACTGTTATTAGAGGAGTTACTAAAAATGGAGGAATAAGGGGGGACGTCTCCTACGCTGCTCCAGATTCTTCTAATAAATTTAAACAAATGTCCGATATTACACAGGTAAATACTAGAATTAAATTATTTATGCCAGCCACACACGTACAAGTGTACTTGCGCAAACCAGACTTGAGCAAGTACATATACTGGAACGTGTGTAGGAAGAACATTGCGCAAGTATCTAGACTTGTGCGCGTTTCAGGAAAGTTTGGTTAGGTTAGGTTAGTTTTATTTCGAGTCTTGCGCAAATCTAATTTGCGCTAAGCCGCTAATTGAACATTTTACTCGCTAAACTGAAAAAAATCGAGTTTGTGCAAATCGTCTAGACTTGTGCAAATGTAACGTGTGTGGCTGGCATTATTATATTATTCTTAACTGATTACGATAATTTACATATATCATTTTAAAAATCAAAATGTCGATTTCATAATATAACCATTTGTTTTGTCATGTTATTTTACAATATAATTTTAGAAACCTTTGTTTATTAATAAAAAAAATTGCATTTGTTAATTTATTTACAGTAATTACATTATTAAGCAAATTAAGAAGAATAATTGTGTACCTATTAGTAGAGCAATATTAAATGTAATGAGGTATATAAATTATTTGTTTTTGTCCTGCTAAAAATTTTGGTAGCAGTAAATGTTACATATTTGTATACTTTATTTCAGTACTTAGAATACCAAAAAAGCACAGAACTGACAAAAGACAACTTTACGTTTAGTTGTCGAGTTATTATAGGCGATTACTTACAACCAGTACCTCCAGAAATGCAGACTGATGGCAACGAATATATTTATTTGACTGAAGAAGATGTTACAAAAAGGTAAAACTTACATTTATAAAGAAATTTAAAGCTTGTATTTTAAGAAAATGACATGATTAATCTTAGAGATTTATCTATTGCCATTAGTTAGTGTTATTCCCTCATATTCTGGGTGTCGTCTGTTGAAATCATGTATTCTCTTACTGGACAGATTATGTCACAGAATTAAATAACCATACAAAAACGACAAGGGGATTTTTCCGTGGACCAAATTTTGTTAGTTTTTTTGTAATATTTTTAGACTGTAAAAAAATCTTGACATTTTCTCCATTTTTTAATGTAAAAGTGCGTTTAATTGTCAAAATATGTAACTTCAAGGTTAAACAATTGAAAGAGATATTTCAGGAGCCGACGCTTACTGTTGCTTTTGTATGACTAAGGCGTTCTGTAAACTATATTTTATGCATCAAAATGTTCTAAGGAATAAATCAAATAATTCGTAAAATCTATTTAGACTTGAAGAACTGAGAGCAGCAATGCGAACAAGTTTACCTGTAGAACAACGAATAGAAATGGCCAAGAAACAGCAGGCTGCTCGTGCGGCGGCTCGCCTAGACAGAGAACAACAAAGGCTAACAAAGGAGTTAGAAAGAAATGAACGCCAAGAAGCCGCACGAAGAGAACGGGAAGCTAGATCTCAACAGCTATTAGAGGTACATTTTTACCCATTTTAATATTTTTTTTAATACTCTGTTTAAAATTTAGACATGTTTATAACTATTTAAATTATTGTGGAGATTTAAATGATTTAGGAGCCGAATAATATTTTATATTTTATTACATTTGACAGGCTAAAAGGAAACGCCAAGAAGAGTTAGAGAAACAAAAACAAGAAGAGCAACACCGGAAACAACAGGTAGGAGACTATAATTTTGTTTCAAATTATTTTTTAAATTCCAATTTTTCATTTTTATCTTGATTTTTTATATAATTTTTTACATTTATTTTATTAATCTTATATATGTTAGATTTTATTTTCATTAACAAACTTTGGAAGCATTATGATTTATAATTCAAATATCAATAAACCCCCGTCTACATATATAACGTTTTATCTGTCAGTATCACAATACTATTTATTTAAACCACAAACGCGTAATACAAAACTAAAGTGTCAAAACGAATAACAATCAGTTAGGAAATAAATAAATAAATGTGGCAACTTGACATTTTTTACAGCAGAGCTACCATCTGAGGATATAGTTTATTAACTGGCGAACGCAGAATCCTAAGTCAGTCGATTTGCCGTTATTTTGCTACTGCGCACCTTTGACATTTGTAAAACATCCAAAAAATATCTTTTAGGCAACTTGAAATTTGTTTGATCTTAAATTTTAGCATCTATTTAACCCAGAACCAAGCATTTCAGATTATTTTTAGCCGACCATACCAATAGGTATGGTAGGCTATTAGGATCGGCAAATTTTTTTTTTTAATTTTACTCAAAATGAGTTATTTGGGTCATAAATGACCTAAATACAAAATACTTTCGTGGTGTCTGTCTGTCTCTCTGTCTCTCTGCCGTCTGTAACACGATAACTCAAAAACCGCTGAACTAATTTTAACCAAATTTGGCACAAAAATACTGTGGCACCCGAGAATCTGGCTTACTTTTTGATGGGGGTGGGGGGTCGGTAAGGGGGTATGGGATGGGGTTAAAAATTAAAAATAATAAAACAGTAGCTAGCGAAACGCGGTTTTCAAATTAAGATTAGGAATAATATTTGCAACAAAATTTGTAATAACATCAAAATCAGTCAAAGTCGCAGTTTTCGAGATATTAACATATTTTAGTATGGTGCCTATTACTAGTATGGTGCCATTTTACTATACGTGCCTCCCGGCGCCAATTTTTTGGGTTTTAAAGTATAACCTGATCATCCCACACAAAAATCATATATTTAATAATTAATACCTCGAAAATATGTTTTAGACATTGAGATATTTTTTTTTGCAAATGTCATAGGTTGCGCAGCAGGGAAATAGCCGTAAACCCTTCGCCTGACGTATTTTTTTGTGTTTGCCATTTAATAAACTATAATTTTCGTTATTCTAACTTACCTAAACTATGTTCCTTAAATGCGCCGTCAAACAATACAAAGATATTTTCAAATATATGCTGTACTCATTCATATTTAAGTAAAACTTTTTATAATTGCAGGAGAGAGAATTGAAAAGACAGCAAGCCGCTATGCTAAAAGAACAAGTAAGTTTATAAATGTTACGTTATAGATAATTTTTGTGTATTTACTGTACAAAAATCATGAAAGTTGGATGTAAATGTTATAAGCACTCATTATGTAAGCCTCCAATTATTTATTTCAAAAATATTTTTTGAATTTCAATTTAATATTGCTCTTATCATTTATGTTTGAACTCCTGGTTTATACATTTGATAATTAAGGTGTATCACTGTCATTATTTTCATCAAATCATTCAAACTTTTAAAGTGCGTAGATATTAAAACTTTCAGTTGTATTATTGAGTATCTTAATAATAACGTAACTTATATTAATTTTGAATTCAGTTCATTAAATAACAATTTAATGAATATTAACGTATCTTAAATAACCACAGATGTTTTGATTTATATAAAATCTTGACGTTGCCACACGTATATGTCTGCATATTTGTATTCTATTAGCTTTTGTATATACTGTTATGCAGTTTTTTCTCTTCCTAGATTTACATACAGGAGATCAATAAACAACGAGAAATGCTGTACACTGTTGAGTTGGTATGAAATACTTCTGAGTGTCATTGTCTATTTGCTGTGTTTCTTTTTGCATATTAACAATATTATTCGGGCTTCTTTAATATAATTTGCATAACCCTCTTAACATGTTTAATTTTTGTTAAATTCAGGGTGGCGGTGGCTTCTTATGTATTACTTTTTGTTTGGTTCACGGCATAGTGGCTGATTCAAAATTATTTGTTACATTCCGGCTTACTAATTACTATTAACAAGAAAGGGATTTATTTTAGTTATTAAGTTCTTTCCTAACTCCTAATTACTGGATTAATTTCTGTAAACAAGTACACCTAAAATACACACATTAAAACGATATTTTTGCATAATTAAGTTTTATTTTTTAATGCCAATAAAAAGTTGTATTAATAGCATGTATTAGAAACTTTTTATTATACTCTAGTGTTATCTTTCTTTTATTTATTAGGAAAAGGAGAGGCGTCGACAACACCTGGCTTTAATAAAGGCAATGGAAAGTCGTCGAAAACTTGAAGAAAAAGAAAAAAGGAAGCAGCAACTTTTAGCTGAGAAACAGGCTAATAAAGAAAAGAAACTGGAACAAAGACGGGTAGATCTAGAGATACTGACTGAACTAAGGAAGCCTTGTGAAGATCTGGAATTAAATCAAAAACCGTTACCAACATATGAGCGAATACATGGACTAAAGCTCTCCGGAAAAGCATTTGCCGACACATTAATGATCTTCGAGTTTTTGCATAATTTCGGTGAAACTTTGGGTTTTGACATGGACTCGTTGCCAACCTTGGATTCAATACAACAAGCGTTGGTGCCCAACGATCATTCATATGAGGCAGAAGAAGAACTGTTCTCGGTAATAACACACCTTTTAGTTTGTGCCATCGAAGATCCTGGTATTCCCAATCCTGCCAGACATACCACGATCCTAGGTCAAAGTTTACGCCAAGCTGATATTACCCACGTCAATTTATCTGAGATTCTGAGAATATACTTGTACGCAAATGCGACGGGTGAAGTTAAAGCACTGACTGGAGTGCATTTTGAGAGGGATAGAGAAAAAAGGATAGCGGATCATCATCAAACTGAAGACGAAATGCAACAAACAGTAGCTGGAAAAAATTCCCATTACTACGAGTTGTTACATGAAAATCCCACTTACAAAATGTCAGACTTATTAAAGGACAAACCCTTTATAGCTTTGTCTCCAACTGATAAAGCCGCTATTCTCGCTTTCATCTGTAACGAGTTATTACAAAATAAAGCTGTTACTAGACAAATCGAAAATTCTTTAGAAAATATGATTCAGCATAAAAAAGAGAAATGGCTTTTAGACCAGAAAATTAGGAAGCTAAAAGTTGTTCATAGTAAGAAATTGAGAACTGAAGCATTGGAAAAATCTCACAACAAAAGCGAGATGGAAGAAGGTGCTCTCGATTCACCTCATTTGTTACATAAAGACGACTTATTGGAAGATGAGGAGCATGAGATGAGCGACAATGAAAGTGTCGGTACTCAACCAGAAGAGGAAGAAGATGCTAAGTTATCGGGCGAGGAACTAGCCAAAAAATTAGAAAAACTCTCCCAAACATCCGAAAACCATCTGCAAACTATAAATACGTCCATGTCACAATTGCGAGCAGTCACTTTTGGAGAAGATAGGTATTTTAGAAGATACTGGTCTCTCCCGCGTTCTGGTGGAATTTTTGTAGAAGCAATGGAGTCGGCCGAACCTGAAGAGTTTGAAGAACAATCCAAAAACGATCAAGTAGAGAACTTAAGTAACGGTATTAGAAACCTGAATGAACTTCATAGTGTGATTGAGAAGGTGGAGAAAATTGATGACCACGCCGACGACAAGGAAGTTAGCAGTATAGTTGGGGGATCTGACACTGATAAAGAATCTAACATTGCCATAATTAAACCTCAGACTAATAATAACGAAAGTGAGCACAGGAAGACGCCGAATAGATTAGAGAACGGTGAAATAACAGAAACACATAACTTAGCAGAGTTAAATAAGAGCGTTGAGAACATAGTACAAAGTTTAGAAGAGAGAATAGAGGCGTGCAAAGAAGAAAAACTTACAGAATCTCAATTACAATCTGATATCAATGATGCGAAAAATCTAGACGACAGTGATTCTATTTCTAATAGGAAATTTAATTTATTCGAAAGGTTAGGCCAATGCATGGAGCGGGAAAATAGAACCGAGGAAGATCTGAAAGCCGAAGTAAAGGCAGAGGTGAAGGAGGAACTTAAAAACGAAATTTTGAAAGAACTAAAGCAGGAAATTAAATCTGAGATAAAGACGGAACTGGAAGAAAACGACGAATTCAAATGGTTCAGTATTTTACATAAAGATGGCTCCACGTGCGACGAAGTACATCTAACGGCCGGGAATAAGTGGGATAACGGTAACGTAGGCGCCTGCACAAAAGATATTACCGAGTTAAAAATACCTGTTTTCCCACCGCCTTGTTCGAACAGCGGGATGAACTTACATCATAACTGTGAAAGTCCTGCTCCGCTCCAAATGACGTCTGAAGAAAGCGTTCAGTTAGAGCTTATTAGAAAGCACGGTATGCCTTCGTCGTTTGAGAAGAAACCCGTACCTTTCGACCAGCGGTACGGCTGGTGGCGAATTAAAACTTTGGAACAACTACGGGAAGTGCTAGAAAATCTTCACGTTCGAGGTGTAAGAGAACGAGAATTAAAAAGAAGTTTTGTAATCAATATGCAGCAGATGTACAACAAGGGAAAATTAGTAATTGAAGAGGGTTGCGACGAACTGACGAAATTAAGTGGTGAAAATATCGAAAATATAAACTTCGTAGTCGGAGATATTCCTATGCCGGATGTACCCGGTTCATGGAGCAAGGTCATTGCACACAGGGTAGATATGTTTCTGCTAGAACAGGTATGTTAAATAACATCGCTTTTTACATCTGTTGAAACTAAATAAAATTACATTAGGTTGAAGCATTGGAAGACAAAGTTGCAAGCGCGAGTATGCAGGTTAAGGGTTGGAAAATTCCCGAACGGGACACTGACGATATTCCTTACGGAGAAGTCGTGAATATAATAAAAAATAAGCTCTCTTCGTTGGAAATTAATATTGAGAGGCGGTATTTGAAACCACCTTTAGGTGTCAAGTAAGTAGATAGCACAATACCACATAATACAACCAGTATGCTATATTCTAAACATATTGCGTCGATTTATTTACATTATTTATGTGACATTTGTTAATAAATATTTTTCGCCTATTTTGATATAACTTGCAATGTATATGTAAGTTATCCGTTTCGAAATTTGCAAACTATTTTTCAACTGCGTCCACTAAATGGATTTTTATAAAACTTTGCACACTCTAAAACTGATCTACTACTACCATGGTTACGGCACTAAAAGGGATGCAATATTGCCACTTCCGACACGACCTATATTTCTAATTATTCATACGAGAAATTGCCACTTACAAGTAAAAAATGGCTGAAAGGGATGATACATACTTTCAGAAAAGGTATAAACAAAATAAATATAAAATAAATTGTAAAGTGAAGAAATACTAGTATTAACACGCCATTATGATTAATTTATTTATTTCCGTATTAACATAATAAGTAATTCTAAAAAAATACCCCTTTAACCGTTTTCAAGTTTAATTAGAAATAACGAGAACTAAACTTTCGATTTTAGTATACATTATAACATCTCTAGTTAATACCTGTAATAACGACCACATAAAACGTGTGTTTTGAGGGTAACAAATTGTTTGTGCTCGATTTTAAGTGGCCTTTTGGGCGTTGATTTTAAGACACAAGCCGATCTCTATCCAATGTTTAGTTTTCTGAGGGTTTGTATCTCCTTGCGGTATTGCAATTTTTCAAATAAGAAAATAATGAGCTTATCAAAATTAGAAACTCTTCTTTGTTCATTTTAAAATTAAAATAGTTTACAAATAGAAGTTATTCATTGTCCGTTTTGGCGTTATAATATCTTATTATATTATAGAGAGGGACAATCTTATTAAAGATCTATGGTTATAATTATTGCATACCATAATGGAAAAACTACGTTTCAACAACATGCAACGATGTAAAAATATAAGTATAAACAAACTGTATCGAGCCACGTTATTTCATTTACACTCTTTCAGACCATGAATGGTTGCCGCTAGGTATTTTGGTTTAAACACATCGGCCCAGCCCTACCGTCTAACAGCGCCCCCACCGCAAAGCAGGTAACCCGCGAGGGTTTTCAAAGGGTAGAATGTAGAATGAGTAAGAGGGGGGGGGGGGTTAATCACTGCGACCTTAAAGATCTATTGTGCCCTCCCTTCCTTGAGTCATCACACAATCTATAACCCATCATACCCCTGTTGTAGAAGCGACAGGGTATTTCCCATCCTCCTCTGACAACAGTTCTTCCTCCGAGGGTACACACCCTTCCACGGACGGTTGGAGTTTGGCTCTCCGTGCCGCTCTTCACAGTCGAGGAGCTTGCCTCCGGCTGAGAAACCCGTGAGGTGGAGGCTGGAGGATCTGTCTCCATTTTCTCCACCTCTTTAACTTGGTCACTCCTTAGACCTGATACCGGTGTTGTCCCGTATTTATAATATAGGATATGTCCCTCTTTCTCTGTTGCCTCCTTGGATTTGAGGTCAATTCCTATTGTGAGGACTGGACCATGATCCTCCTCCCTCGAGTTGATGACTCGCCAACTCGATGTCCTTAAATTGAAGTTCTGATATAAGCCTCAGCAGGTAGGTGGTGTCTTTCCCTTTGCTCCTCGGCAGAAAGACCGTTATGGATTTTTTCTCCCTTCACTGCAACCAGTTCCGGCCCTTGCCAATTTTTAAGCTTAGGTGGGATTTCCACCAACCAATTCGCCTATTCTTGAGATACACAATCTATGAGGATCATGCCCACCCGAAAGTGTATCCCCGCAAAACGCAGCTGACCCACATTTTGTAGATCGTTGCGTTGCGATCCGATCGCCAGTACTTCGTCCAGGATAGCCTCTTCTAGAGACGTTTGCTGGTCGGTGGTCAGAGCAACCTCTGGGAAATCCTTTGGCAGCACCGCCATTTTCACTTTTCCAGCAATAGCGGCAAAGCTGGTGATACGTCCCTGCTTGCCTCCAGGTGTTGGACGGCTTTCCATCCTGGCTTTTTTCTCTCCATGCCGGAGAAGAGGTGAGAGGTTTTCGCTCCCTCTCTTGCCCTTTGATGGAGATGAGTCAGGTTGTTTCTTGGTTTCTTTACTCTCCCCTTTTCGGAGGAGTGCTTTCGCTTTTGCTTCCTCTGGAGCAAGTCCTTCGAGGAGCAATCGGAGGTATCTCCGTGCTTCTACCCCGCTAAGATCAACTCTCAGAGGATCGTCTAGCCCGCCTGGTTGACCCAGGCCGGGTAGACGAAACGGTAGCTTATGTCGCTTATTGGGTCTAGAGATAGGCTCCCGACCCTTGCTGGAGAAGGTAGTAGCTTGTGTGCCACTTGTGGAGGATGATCACAAGCAAGTGTCATCCTGTATTCTATCTTCTTTTAAGTGTATCCTGTAGTTTCCTTTGGATTTGGTCCCATGGAAGTTTCATTTGTAATGTTCTGTGTCGCTAGGGGACTTCCCCACAGATTCACCGGTGGTGTTTTTAATACTAAATCTCATAGTGTTCCTACGAGTCGCTAGGGATAGTCGGTTCCCTTCTACAGAGCTCCGCATGCAAAAGTAAGGGGTAAATACAATGGGGTGCCCCCTGATGCCCCAAGGTTGAGGCCAGTAATGGCTAATCCTCTATCTAGCCACGCTTCCCTTGGACCTGGTCCCGTCATCGTGGAATTTAAGTTTTTGGTGAGGTTGTCTCCTCTTGGTCCAGGCGGTTAAGCCAAAACCCCCCACACCCTCTACCCGCGAGACATGACCACAGTAAGTAGAGGGTGCCTGGTATGACGGACAAGGGTAGCCCCGTCCGGTATCGTTATATATCTTGGTGCAATTCCCTGACCACGACACTACAGCCAGGGACAAGACGACGAGTGAGATGCTTGTTAGACCAAGCCAAGCGCTAGGGGAATTCCCCTCAGCACCTGACCAGCAGCTTTCCCACCAACGACAAGGTCTTGCATCTCCTAGGGGAAGCTCAAAGGGTATTTAAGTTGATATAAAGAAAAGGGAAGATATTGATTTCCATGTTCTGTGTTGTGGACAGATAAGGCAGGACTTGCACGTTAAGAATAAAATCAATAATAATTTAATAGCGTAATATCCTATTTAAATATCAGAAGTAAGCTTTTTTTATTAATTGTGTGCTTGTGTGGGATAACAGTGCTACTGACAAAGATCATTAAAAAAGTAATACCCTCGAACGGTTGCATTGTCAATTGAGGGCTGGCTTGTCCCTCTCGAATAAATTTAACAATCTATCTGAGCTTCTCTTCAACGGTTCCGGTAGTACTTAACCCAAATCGTATTAAATGGGCTGTCAATTCGGGTTTCTTAAGTAAATATATCCATCCGGTTCTCAGATCAGATTCGACACTTTCTGCACCGGTTAACGGTATAAGTGTGCTGCAAAATGGTCCTGTTTCAGTAGTGTCGGTATTGCTGGTTGTACCAGGAATCTCCTCCTTTTTCTACATTATCAAATCTGGGACTTGCTTTCACCGTCTGTCGTTTTAAAGTAGCTCTACCCGGTTGTTCCTTCTTTTGAACGGTACCTACTTCAATTTGTGAAGACCCTTCTCGGGCGCCAAATTTGTAACGCTCTTTTTTTCTGGAGAGCGTTACTGACGCCTTAAGGTTTTCTCGGGCGTCACCCTATTGAGTTTATATGATGAAATAATACGGACTGTGCAGGGCTGTGGCGGTAGGTATGGTGGTCGTCGGGAGCAGTTAGGAGCAGTTATTATTAGAGTGGTACACGGAAAAATCCTTGATTGTAGCGTTCGTCGCGCCTTAAATACTTCACCGAAAAAGGGCTTGAATTTCATTTAGGTGAAATTTTTAAATTTTCATTTAGAAACTATATTATCTTGAAATTGTGGCAACCATCGTTAGTAGATTAAATTAATCCGAATTAAATAATTCAGTGGCTAAATTTTTTAAAAATAAAACTTAAATAACTCAGTTATTTTTGCATTTATTTGAAAAACGGAAAAGAGAAAATATGTTGCTTTTACCGAGGTCTACGAGCCCTGAAAATTTGCTCTTATGTAAGGCTTACCCTTTATTATTCCTGTCTGAGATATTCCACTTTTTATATTAAGACACAATGTGAAACTGTGCTGTGACATCTTACAAGGAAGATCAATATGAAAGCTCTATATGTGTATATTTAGTTTTGCTGATGTAACTTGTCAATTTCCTCTTGTTTCCTTGCCACTATAACTTATATTCACTGAATTCAATCCATTTTTTTTTAATTCTAGCACTAATATCCGTTCGAGTACAGGCAGCAGTCAGGACTCTAGTTTCCAATCTACAACCGTCGAATCGGCCACAAGTACCCCCGTTATATCTCAACAAGTTCCACCACCCGACGATATACCCAAAGGCCTTGGAGTGTGGCGCGAAGCAGTGAACAGGGCCTCTACGTCTGCCCAATTGGCTATGTGCCTCTACTCCTTGGAATCGTCGATCGCCTGGGACAAAAGCATCATGAAAGCTGTGAGCGAACCTGCAGAATTTAGCATACAGAACGCCCGCAAATATAACAGCAAGCTCAGTGTGGGTGCTTGTGCCGCTTGACCTTACGCTACTCTACATAGTGCATGCCTTTTATGCCGATTTTCATTTTTACAGTTGTTGGGACGTTTTTTTTCGGATTCCAAAGAGTCGTGATTGATTCTGACTGGCCGTGGCTCAGAGGCAATAGTGTCTGCTCCTGACCGAGTATACCCAGTTCAATCCTTAGCTGATACGGTTCCTCTGTTTATCTAGGATTTGTTCACACTGGCCGACTATTGTCGACTTGATGGCCGGCTCGACGTATGGTTTTATATATTATAAATGAAGTATACACGCGTGGCGACTCGGTTTGAAGCGGCGCTAGTTTGCCTGCTCGGCACATTATTTTAACTGTCAGAACACAAGTGGCGCGGACCTATCAGCTTTGTTTACTAATGGCGTTCCTTAGCATTGTATTTTCTTATTTTCATTTACCGTTCATACTAAGCGGCGCGCAGTTGCGGAATTGGAAGTTTGGTTTTTATGAACCATAGATTAGGGGCGAACAACTGAGTGTATGCGTCGAGTCGGCAGCTGTATCGGAACAAATTAGGCTCGACCGTCATATTCACAGTCGAGTGACAAAAGTTGCTCAGTGTGAAGGTAGCCTTAAAATCCACAAATAATACTGTTTGGATTCGACGATCAAATTTAGGTCCCGTGTTTTTATGAAAAACTACAAATTACACCTATCATAAGTATATGTGTCGCCTATGCTCTGTATAAAGCATGAGACTCTAAGAAGAAGAACGTTTGATCAGATGTGAGAGTATTTTATTATTATTTCTACTTTAGTTGTCAGGGTGCATCCACACTATCCTAGAAACGGCATAAACCTTGAATAGATTTCTAGTAATTCTATTGGCTGAAAAATTCATCTGTCAGAAATTTTATCTGTCAAATTCATCTGTCAAGAATTTCAGCCAATAGTATTACTGGAAATCTATTCAAGGTCGTTACGCCGATACGTCGTTTCTAGGATAGTGTGGATGCACCCTCAATCGTTTATATAGTCTATAAAATGAATAACTTTGAATTTTGACCGTTATTTTTTACCAACATGGCAAATATAAAATCCCTCTATCAAAAAAGTTACTGATATTCTTTAAACTGAGTACCTGAACGAATCAGATAGGTAACTCTTTTTACTTTCGTGATATAGAAAAGGAAAATGATAAAACAAGTGACAGTTCCTCCTCTTCTTGCAAAAATCAACACAAAATGTCATAATTGCCAAAAGTAAAATGTCATCAGCTTTTGACGTTTCTAAATATCAGACCAATGCCGTCTCTAATAGAACAGCCTCGGAGCGAGATTGATGACGTCACGCTAGTTAGATACTACGGATTAATAAATATGTTGTAGAATACATGGAAAACATCTATTCATGATACATTGTTATTGATACATGTTCATTCATAAACATTGTATTTTAAAAATGATATAGTTTACATGAAATATACATAATATACAGTTAATAAATACAATACATATACCTATTTATAGTAATAAATACTTTGGCAAATAAATTATGAACCACACAAATGCAGCAAATGTTTTACAATATACAAATAATGAATAGGTACATCAGATAATGGATAAAATGTAAAATATATTTTAAATTTTGGGGTTTGAAAATCGATCTAATTTAACAAAAAACATTCAATATCTACTAATAGTGATGTATTATTATTTGCATTCACAAATTATATTTGTAAATAATACAATATCATAGAAAAAAAAGGCGTCAGCGATGCCTATGAAATAAAGATCGCTGTCATTTTATATGTAAAATTATTCTAAAATTTTGATTTTCTTGGGATTTAGGTTCGGGAAAACGCTGATTAAGTTTTCATTTGGTTTTTCATTATTTTTATTTGGTTTAAAAAAACGTTTCGGGTAACATTATAGCCTTCGTCAGTGTTGTGTCATATGAAAAAAATAGTGTCGAATATAATCCAAAAAATTACATATAAAATATTCACACCACACACCACATAATGTTTACTGCAATTAATAAACTAATATAAACTTGTAAAAAGATGACCACGTATTTTTTAAAATTATTATTCTTAACACTAAAACTATCTACATTGACTATGTAGTGCTATTTCAGCCATAGTCAAGTGAGGCTGTTCTATTAGAGACGGCATTGCGTCAGCAGGGCCGCAAGTTGCTAACCTAATAAAATTAACACTAGAAAAGCCCGCGGGAACTGTCATTCAAAGTTATTCGCTTCACAGACTATAGCCTGATAAACATATATTTATCTAATTTTATTAATTTATATTCTTTATATTAAATATGATCGAAAAAACGGCATTTTGGCTTGGAAATAACGATCGCTCTCATTTTATAAGTAAAAATATACATCGAATGTCAACATGCGTCACGCCGTTTTTCATTATATGTTACTTCCCCAACAACAAATGAAAATCGATATTAATTTTGAAATGACAAATAATTAATTATATGGCATGAGAACATTTATGTTACTAATGAAATATTACAAAATTGTTATGCTTCAAAACTGCACTATTAATTGCTTGCAATTCCGTTTCACCTATACTATACGAACGAAAAAAAACGGCGTCAGAGTTGGCTTGGAACTTAAGTTTACTGTCATTTTATATGTAAAATTATATGAGGAAAGTTATCTATCGTGATTTTCGAGCCAACTTGACCTTGTTTTCTTCGATCATATACTACATCACATCATTCAAATTTTCGACTTTATTTAGAGTTTCATTTCACTGGTTCTTTTGTTAGGTGTATGGGATAGTTTCATTGTTAATAGTTAAAAGGTATATTCTTTGTAGAGTAGTAGTGATTATATTATTTACATTGATTTAATGTTGAAGGAGTTATGTAGAATACTTTTAATTATTATTAACCAAAACAAAATTTTGAAAAACTTTAGGAACACACAGTTTTTATTCAAAAAATAACTCTTTCAGCAGAGAAGTTTTTTATTTAGTAAATCATATTGATTTTCTATTTTTAGAACTGCCAATTTTGCCATAGTGGAGATAATGAAGATAAACTTCTCCTGTGCGACAGTTGTGACAGGGGATATCACACATATTGTTTTAAACCCAAAATGGAAAATATTCCTGAGGGAGATTGGTAAGTTTCATTAGTTGTAAAAAATGCCGGTAACCGATTTCAGATGACAGTTAAAATATGACACATAATTTAACTAGTTAAATTCACTTATATTTATTTGAATTTCGTAAGTCATTATCTACTTTACTTTTTTCTTTAGTCGTGGTTCTTTGTGCGGTTTTTTTAATTTTGGTGGATAATAATGTTAAAATAAATTTTGTTATCATCAATTTCTGACTACATTTTGACTTTCATTGTTAACAAATTCAAAGGCACGAACTAGAAATCCAAATTGACCAAAATTATTTATGTTTTACTACGATTAGCATGTCAAAATAAAATATTGTACCTACTTTTTGATTAATAATGTGGTTGTAAACAAAATAGTATAGAAACTTCAGAGAAACGTTTTCATTACTGTGTTTATATTTTTTTTATCTCTGGACAGTAATGAAAACTACTTGATATGTTAAATACCTTTATAATATTTTTTTTAATTTTTACCTTTTTGTATTATGGAACTTGTGATTTATTCGTTATCAGGTACTGCCACGAATGTATGAACAAAGCAACTGGCGACCGAAATTGCATAGTATGCGGTCGAAAAATGTCCACCACTGGTACCAGACTACTCGTCTGCGAGTTGTGCCCTAGGGCTTATCACACCGATTGTATCCAGCCACAGATACATAAAGTTCCGCGCGGTAAATGGTACTGCACAAACTGTTTTTCTAAGAAACCTCAGAAAAAGCCAGTGAAGAAAAATCACACTAAACCTACAAAAGAAAACGAATCGGCACCTGAACAGCCACCCGCTAGGTAAAGTTTGATATTCATTTGAGTTTTGTATGCTTGTGACAATTATTGTGAAAATAAACTTTTTTAAATATTTAATTTTTTTTTTCATTGTGTTTAGTGATCGTTTAACAATCTATAAATGTCATACTTACATCATTAATTACAACATAAGTTGTAATATATTAACCTAGTTGGAAGTAGGCTTGTATGTAGCTGGATAATTTTAGTTATTTTATAAAAAAAACTAAATATTGGTCGTTTTAAGTACTATTTACTGATGTATATGTGTATATAATAAATGTGTTAGGTATTATTGGAATTAGGCTACAAAATCAAATGCAAAGTTATTGTTTTATTGCATTACTATACCGGGTGCGTCTCAAAAGTGGCTCACCCCTATAATTTTTTTTCAGATAAAAAGAAACATATTTGGTATGTTAATATATGACATAAATTAGGATTGATTGACGTATCCAATTGTTTTCGGTCGCTTCTTGTTTCACCGGAAATAATTACAACTTTTGATTATTAAATGGCACCCGCGGTTTTTTTACTTTATTTGATAGAAAATTACACTCTGAATAGAATGACATACCGTATGTCAACCTCGTTCAATTCTTGCTTTAAAAAATCGTATTTTAAATTTCAATCTAGAGTGTGGCTGTGTGTAGTAACCATAACTGTGTTAAAAACCACTAATTTTTAATCAAGGAACCTTGGAAAAATAAACCATATGCGAAGATGCTAAAAGTTGACATATGATATGTCATTCTAGTCAGAATGTCATTTTCTATCGAATAAAATAAAAATATACCGAGGGTGTCATTTAAAAATCAGAAGTTGTAGTCATTTCCGGTGAAACAGGAAGTGACAGAAAAGAATTGAATACGTCAATCAATCCTAATTTATGTCATATACTATGGCATACCAAATCTTGTGTTTTTATCTGATAAAATAAAAGTTATAGGGGGAGTCAGTTTTGAGACGCACCCAGTATACTCTAAATACATTCTCTAAAATGGTCTTAATATATACTAATTAATACTAACTTTACAGTGACTGTGTTTGATAAATAACATAACTTTTGGTAATAACTAATTGATACCCAGCTATAACTTTAAGTTTAATCAATAAAATAAAGTTATAACATTGAATCTATTCTAAAATATCATCAGTGTAGCATGTTTTTGAAACTAATTGTATAATTTAATATCGGCTCTACTAATATTCAATACTATGTAACAGAACTTTTTTGTTATCAAAATCTAGAAAGCTAGTAAAGTTTGAAAAATGCAGTTAAAATAAAATCATGAAAGTCTAATAAAATAATTTTAAGATTCTTAAAAACTGATACAGGAACTGATAATGCAAATGTCTTTTAATGATAGTTCATTAAGTGGCTAATGATATCGAAACGCGATGCAGTGATATTGGTGTATAAAAAATGACTATCAAAGAATTATTTTAGGTATGTAGAAAACTATTATGTACCTTGTGTGTTTTGATAGATAAAATCCGGTATTTTGGCAAATTTTTACTATTATAAATAATAATCAATTTTCATGCAATTTTCTGTTATTCGTATTTTTTGGTTTTTTATCTCAATTTTATAAAAAAAATCAAAACGTAATGTTTCAAATTCAGAGTAATGGCGCCTCTGACGTCACTTATGAATAGTACCACACTTTCCATAAAAGTACAAACAAATTCTGACGGCGATGAGTGCCCTGCGAGATAGAGAATACCCTATTAAGATTTACATTTATGTTTTTAGCAATACAACATAATAAATTTGAATATTAAATAATGACTAATTTAGTAAAAGTAAAAAATACCAAATGAATTTAAAATACAAATTAAAGTAACGCAAAATTACATACGCTAGAATATTATTCTTTAGTGATGCCCTCTGTTACTTATCCTGTTGAATGCTCATAACTGTTTGTCAGAATATTTGGCCATATTGTTTGCTTCATTTTTAAGATATATTTTTATTATGGGAATTGTGAATTTTGCAATAAAAATCAATAAGCATAATAATTATGGTAAAACACCGGATTTTCGAGTATAATGCGCTAATGTAGATCAAAATTGACAAAAATACGATTTTACTATTGTACGAATTTTAATGAATTATTTAATGATCATCACTCTTTAAGATGCCAAAAATATATACCAGTTTTAATACAAATTAACAAGTGTTACTGCCCAAGCCCTATTTCAGTAGGATATAGTGTTTGTAAACTATTCGTTTTTAAGTTTTTTTAGCTTCTAGGACTTGATGACAAAAAGTTATTGGAGTACTTGTATAATTCCCCTTATTTTAGTCCGGCTCCGTCTCATAGTTCAGTAACGACTAACGATGACGTACCGACAACGAACTGTAGTCAGAACAGCGATGTTTCGAATTCGAGTTTAACCAGCGGTTTGATTAACGCTGGTTCTCCGTCCACCTGCGCCAAAAAAGAAAAAGAGAAGGCCAACAAGAAGTTGATGAAAGAACTGACACCGTGTAGACTTATTCTTGAAGATCTCGAATGCCACGATGACGCCTGGCCGTTCCTATTACCGGTTAACACCAAACAGTTTCCTACCTATAAGAAGATTATTAAGATTCCTATGGATTTATCCACGATTAAGAAACGACTGCAAGATTTGGTGTAAGTATACTTAAATTTCTATCATAGAACTTCAAGGCCCCAAGACATAGAGTATTAAAACGACAGAGTTGTAAAGGCATTTATAAATCCGCATTTGTCTACCGACCAACATATACAGTCGATAGACTGGATATAAAAAGGTTGTGAGGGAGAACGATAGTGGTAATGGAACATGTCCCGCTACATGTTTCTCTCGCTGTAATCGAAACAACAGTCGTAAAAAATATAACTTTATGATTATTGTTAGTTCCCAGTAGATAGTACGTAGAAAAAATAATCGTGTGTGTTTGGGAAGGCTCGAAAGGAAACAGTGTTTATGCGACGTTCCGCGAATTTACTGTCTCTTCTTCAGGCACCAAAACATATATTAATCCATATGCCTACAAACATTCATGGCGATTCCAACCGAAAACACTAAAACACATACTGACGAACGAACAGAAACTTAACGGGTATTTTTTTTGCCCGATGTACACCGATGCTCGGTCTGTGTCGTACTATTAATATGTCAATACGACATTGTATAATGTTTGTTTTTTTTTACATTAAATAATACGTTTAATGCATATTTTTATATAATTAATTGTAATAATAGTAATAATACTGTCTCAAATAGTTTCTGAAAAATAAAATTATTTTTTTAAAAGGTCCGATTAAATTTATATCTCCGAAACTAAACTTTAAAAAAAAGTCATACTATATCTACAAATTCATTTACCCGCACTAGTAGATATAAAAAAACATTTTTGGTAAACTCTGTCTCAAATAGTTTCTGAAAAATAAAATTAATTTTTTTAAAAGGTCCGATTAAATTTATATCTCCGAAACAAATTTTTATCGAAATATTAAGTTTTACCGTTCCCCAACAAATTATTGTTATCTCTTTAGCATATTAACGCAAGAATATACTTGTTACATATTTTTTGTACCGTTTTTTTGCTCTCCTGTAAAATTAGGAATAATGGAGTTAGCTGATGACAAATTTTTAACGAAATATTAAGTTTTACTGTTCCCCAACAAATTATTGTTATCTCTTTAGCATATTAACGCAAGAATATACTTGTTACATATTTTTTGTACCTTTTTTTTGCTCTCCTGTAAAATTAGGAATAATTAACACATTTCATCGACGATATACAATATGCCGTCGTACGGTGTCACACTGCGCGTTTTGGCGGTTGTAGTACAAGCCGCTACCATAAGAATACCGGGTGCGTCTCACCCGGTATTCTTTGGTACCGGGTGCGTCTCACCCGGTATCTAGTGGCTCACCCCCGATAACTTTTTTATTTTTTCAGATAAAAAAAACAGATTTGGTATGTTAGTATATGACATAAATTAGGATTTATTAACGTATTCAATTGTTTTCGGTCGCTTTCTGTTTCACCGGAAATGACTACAACTTTTGATTTTTAAATGGCACCCTCCGTATTTTGTTACTTCATTCGATAGAAAATGACACTCTGAATAGAATACATGTCATATGTCAACTTTTGACATTTTCGTTTAAAACAAAATTATATTTTAAATTTCAATCTAGGGTACCATTCCTGTGTTAGAAACACTAATTTTTAATCAAGGTGCCGTGGAAAAATAGATTTGATGACCAAATTTTGATCATCTAATGATTTTAGTGTCTTGTCCTGGCCGGTTAAATGATGCCTAAATCATATTTTTAATCATATCTCATTTTTTTCAAATGGAACGAGGGTGGCTCATTAGTATATTTGAAAAAAACATTTTTTTGCGAATAATTTGGTACCACACACTTGGTATTTCGAGTCAAATGGTCGTTATGAACCACATGTTACAATTTCAAATAAACCATATTCGAAAATGTCAAAAGTTGACATATGATATGTTATTCTATTCAGAGTGTCATTTTCTATCAAGTACAGTAAAAAATACCGAGGGTACCGTTTAAAAATCAAAAGTTGTAGTCATTTCCGGTGAAACAGGAAGTGACCGAAAACAATTGAATACGTCAATCAATCCTAATTTATTTCGAGACGCACCCGGTATACCTGTTAGCGCTACGTACCGGTGCTGCAGCGAAATCGGCTTGCCGCATAAAATTGTGGGAGCGCTGGTGCTGCGGCAAAAACGCATATCGTTACTTCTCTCATATAAAGCCGTGTGTTGTCGCCATCTCTGCGTTTCTGCTGCACCCGAAGAAGCGCGCAGTGTGCCACCGGGCTAACGCCAGCGGTGTTTACAAAAAATAACTATTTTATTCTGTACATTTTCTTATAGTTGCGAAATACCCAGACGTCTTTTTTGAAGAAATTAATCCTCCACAATGGTATAGACATCATTTAGTATTAATACTGTTTTCATTATGCCCGTATTTTTTTCCGCTCGCTCTAGTTTTTTTTTTGAGAGGGGTAAAAAATCTTCTAAAGACCTTACCGACCTGGTGTTCTGGTGGTCGGCGTGTGTCGGATTCGAATTTCCTGGAGTTCGCCTACCGACTAAAAACTCCCCCTCCTCCGTTTCCTACACCTCTTATTACGGAACTGCTCTCGCATTACTTCATAATAAGGGTTGTCTAGTAATCACTCGTCCCTAGTCTTCTCTTCCAAGATATTTTTAACCACACCATATGCTCGGCTCCAGCCCTCAGGTGACTCCATTAACTCATCCACCGCTCGCCCTAGTACTTTTCTATTAATGCAGCTGGCTACGTTGGGAATACCACTTGTCCATTTTGTTTAGTTCATAGTGTTAAAAGCGTAATACCAATCCATATCACCTACAGCAATTTGAAGATCACAAAACTTAGATTCCCACCTCCCACCTTCAGTAATTGTGCTTTGTCGGTTTTCTATGGTTGTTTAATATGTTTTTCTAAGTCATAATATATTATGGTTTCTTCCATCAATTTTTAATTTTCATCTGTTGAATGCGTCCCGTCTCACTGGCCACTTTTCAGATTCAGCGGAATGATACTTCAGAGTAAATGATATAGAACAATAGAATAGATCGAAAAAAAACTTATTTAATGGCATATTTTAACTTATTTAATGGCATATAAACTACTTTTATGTGAAATTAAAATATAAATTTGAACGAGTCAGACAAAAGTTTCAACAGACAACATCCAAAAATTGACAAAAATTCAATTTACCGATGAATTAAAATGACAGAAACAACAAACAACTATTGGTGGATTCATACAGCTAAATAAAATAACAAATAAAATAAGAATTGGTTATCTTTTAACTTCTTTATTTTATTTATGTGAGAACGACTTTGCGCACGCTGAATTCTAACCTACAAATTTTTCAGTTTGGATTTAATTTATTTTATAATTTTACATGAGTATAAATTTACAATACAGGGTGGGCGCACCTCATTCGCCTCGATTGATTATACGAAAACTGAAAGATATAGAAACGACATTTTTTATGGGTGTATGTAGAGAGGCAATGTGCATAATTTAAAATTATTTTCAAATGTACACGGTGTGTCAGAACTAAGATCCATACCAAAGTTATATTTTTTCTTATGGAACACTCGATATTTTATTTCATTTTTGGATTATTGGGCATAAAATAAGGCATTTATTACAAGGGTTTAATATGTTTAAATCCTTTGTGTAAAATGTTTAAAACCTCCGCTTTTTGAGCTATTTAGAGATATTTAAATATGCATGCTGTAATAAAAAATATTGTCAACACCCTGTACATTGTTTTTCAGAATTAATTCTTGTGCTGACTTTGAAGCCAGAGAAATAACTTTACTAAAAAATTTTATTGCTTCCTAAATGGTATACAGGGGTATCAAAAATTGCTAGTCTATTAAAAATTTATTTTACATAAAAAACTTCGTTATTTCAAATGCAACACTATGTATTTTTTAAAATCGATCAAAAAAGTCGGAGCAGATTTAAATGTTCTTTCAAACTGTATTAGGGTTTCCTATACCTATCTGGCTCAGATTTTCAATAAAAAGCGATTTTTCAATAAAATGGCAATAAAGATCAAGATGGCTGGTGTCGCCATGGCAATTTGCTAATGACAGTAGCTGTTTTCAAAATCGACATTAGTTTATGTACTTTATTTAAATAAGTATTTATTATTTTATCAAGAAAAATAAAGAAGTAGTTCTTTTTGATTTATATTACGAAGACTTAGATATATTGGATTTTCTATAAAAGAACCAATTAAGGCAAATTCATTTTCTTAACTTCCAACGACATGTTTCTGCCTAATATGTTTTTCATATACCTACCTCCATCAGCTCTGCGAAATACGAAAAGTAGTTTTTCAAAGGAACGCTTATCAAGAAAATTCCTATTTGGATATCTGAGCATAAACCCTTCAAGCCAACAAGCAATTCTCCTCACAAAATAAAATGGCTAGTAACATATCCATTCCTTCCGCCAGCAGATACTAATTCATTTTTCTTAAAAAAGTAGAAAAAAGACTCAAAGTCTCGGTCTCAACGTTTATGTAATGTTAAACTGTTACACGTGTTTCGCTCATATACGAGCATCATCAGACCTAACAAGAAAGAACCTAAATAAATAACAAATAATGAAAAGGTCGTCATAACTTACAAATACAATCAAAATTAATTCAAATACACGTCCACATGTTACATATTAAAACAACACTGAGACGAGGCTGAAATGACCGGCAAATATTTGTCAATAAAAAAACAGGAACAAAAAATCAAATAAAATCAAACCCAGCGGGATTTGAACTCTAGGCTCCCGTGTGGGAACCAGAGAGCAAAACCACTAAGCTACCATACTACTGAAGTAAAGATTCAGAACTCAACAATAATACACGGCCGAATTAATCTTTCAGATTATTGAAAATTAATGTTGGTTCGAAATTAAAAACGTCATTCACGCACACAAGAACCGGACTTTTTAGCTCTAATTATTTCCATTTTCTCCAATAAATCAAGTTTTTTTACTTTTTTGACACTCGTGCAGAACACTAACGTTTTCAGAGAGGAAAAAATCGTGACCTGTGGCTAATAAGTGGTTCGCAAAAGCCGATTAATTCTCAGTTATATCCGAATTTCTGTATTTATTGACAAGGCTCAGATGTTCCTGTGCTCGGGTGGAAATGTTTCTTCATGATTGCCCCACATAGACCGCTTGACAGTCGCCACAATTCAAAGAATAAACTCCCGATATAGAGAGCCTCTCCGTTTTGTCTTTATTTCTAACCAAATTTGCTTTTAATGTATTAATAGTTTTAAAGGATATAGATAAATTAAGATTTTTAAAATATTTTGCCAATTGGAGGGAAATATTACCAAAAAATGTACGGGTCTCTCTGTAAATTTTTCGAATATATGACATTATAAGACATCTTATACCTATTTACAAACTTATAGTAAATCTTTTATTATTTGTTATTTATTTAGGTTCTTTCTTGTTAGGTCTGATGATGCTCGTATATGAGCGAAACACGTGTAACAGTTTAACATTATATAAATGTTGAAAACGAGACTGAGTCTTTTTTCTACTTTTTTAATTTGAACCAGGTCTCTTTGAGAAGAATGGACGCCTTCTTTAAATTTCATTTTTCTTGTTAACATAATAAATACTTACTTATTAACTTTATTGTAGGTGAATTAAATAAAAATAATCTGTTATAAATTTAAAGTCCATAAACTAATGTCGATTTTGAAAATAGCTATAGTCTGTCCAACGAGAAGATCCTTGACAGCGATAGATGAGTCTGTCATTTAAATTTCAAAGTAGTTTATTTTATTTTACAAAGAAATAAGTTGGTACAACTGGAACGCATAGCAGGAAATTAATATATGTATTTAAAATTTGACTGACAAGTAACTTCAAAAAATGTGAAAAAAACTGTATAAAATTGAAAAAGTGTAATCGAGTTATTTTATTTAATAAAAAACGGTATGTATATATAAAATATATACATTATATAATAATATATAATGTATATAAAAAACAAACAAAAACAAGACACCACATACCAAAAAATATAAAAAAGAACTATTTCTTACTGTCAAGCTTTATGAAACTTCCCGCATTTATGATTATATTTATCAATATAACTTATGTACAAATACAAATTTGTAATATTCCGCAGGAATAAATAAAACATAAATAAAACAAACTATTTTATTAATAATAACACTTACCAAATTTTATACCTCACAGGTTGATTAATTAACTTTAATCTTAATTTTTTTAAACCAGTACCTTTTGACATTATTTTTCTGCAGTACTAAAATCCATTATTTACCGATCATGTGATGTCGATATTTTACAGCTACTCCAGGTTTTAGTATGTGTTTAGTATGGTCCTTCTACCATATTCGAGATGCACTTATCTACGACGAGATGGTATACGAACTTTATTGATAGTAACTTTATTGGTGTATCTGTATAAGACTTTCTGCCTGGGCAGCGAGTATTAACCATAAACTGTGTTCTGGGTTCTACAGTTAATTTTCACTCGATTTTTCCTCTACTTGACTTCAAAAAACAAAACACACGTAATAACACGAATCAAAATGCATCATCTTCCAAAACGCAGGTTATTTGACAAAAGTTAACACAAAATTATAACCTATAATTTGGCAAGACTTTGACAAACGTCAAAAATCTAAAGGCGAGTTCATACGCACCGGCGTCCGTTTGTCGTTCATCGTTCCGTCAAACTTACGTCAAACCAATAAAATTAAAATACGATCTGTCATTTTTGAAATAAACCAATAAAACTGGTTAAAAACAACAAGTGACGACGCATGACGAATTTATATTTAAACCCATCCATAGTTAACTTAAAAATTATTAGTAACTTTTTTTAGTAAAATAAATAGATTGGTATGGGACGTCATCTGCTTTTCTTCTGTCATCGTCTGTCGAAATCTTACCTCAGAAAAAAAACAGAGTATACTAAGTGTCACTAGAAAATTGCCATGGCGACACCAGCCATCTTGATTATAATTTCATTGAAAAATCGCTTTTATTCAAAATCTGAGCCAGACAGGTATAGGAAACCCTAATATAGTTTGAAAGAGCATTGAAATCTGCTTCAACTTATTTAAAAAAATACATAGTGTTGCATTTGAAATAACCAAGTGTTTATGTAAAATAAATATTTAAAATAGACCAGCAGTTTTTGATACCCGTGTATACATTTAAGGAAACAATCAAATTTTTTAATAAAGTTTATTTCTCTGGCTTGAAACTCAAATCAAACGCAAGAATTAATTCTGAAAAGTAATGTACAAGGTGTTGATAAACTTTTTTATTATAGCATGCATATTTCTTCTTACAGTGCCATACTCTATATAAAGCGACGGCTACCTCTCGCATGTACTTGTGATGTATGTCATCAGTGTTTCAAAAGTACATGGGACCTACAGTTTATTGCCGAATCCGAACGGCACTATTTGAGAGGCTCTACAAGGCAAATATACTCAAGGTGGTTTGCCATTGCATTCCTTGAGGTGGCGGCTCGTTGGTCGCTCTATTTAGATAAATAAATATTTTTATTTAAATAAATAAACTGCCCGACCGTACTGACTGGGGATCGAACCCAGTACCTTTCGCTCCGCAGATCGAAACACTAACGCTGGAGCTACGGCCGGCCACAAATTTTTTAATATCTTTAAATATCTCAAAAACCAAAAAGCTTTTAAACATATTAAACCCTTATAATAAATGCCTTATTTTATGTGTAAGAATCCAAAAATGAAATAAAATACTGGGTGTCTCATAAGAAAAAACATAAGTTTGGTATGGATCTTAGTTCTGACACACCCTGTATATTTCAAAATAATTTTAAATTATGCACATTAGCACATTGCCTTCCCACATATACCCATAAAATATTTTGTTTCTACATCTTTCTATTTTCGTATAATCAACCGAGGCGAATGAGGTGCGCCACCCTGTACAGTATGCATCGAATAATTAAATATACTATAAATAGTAAAATTATTATAAACAATCATTAAAGTTAACTTTTATCCAGCGCCATCCTACTGCGCATGAGCATAAAAAATAGATATTTCTTATTAATATTATATTTCTTATTTTATTTTATTTGCTGTATGAACTCATCATATCACTGTCATGTACCGAAATGATGATCGAAAAAAAAACGGCATATAGTTGGGTTGGAAATAAACATCGATGACATTCCCCATATAATTTTACATATAAAATGACAGTGATCTTCATTTCATAGCCATCGCTGACGCCGCTTTTTTTTTCGATCATATGTTATATTCCCTTGTTGGACAGACTTCACCACCACCCTCATTCAAAATACATTTATGGATTAATATTAACAATCCCTTATATTAAAATAAATTTAATATATTTTTTAAACTTTTAGGTATAAATCAAGAGAAGAATTTTGTTCAGACGTCAGACAGATCTTTAACAACTGTGAAACTTTTAATGAAGATGATAGTCCTGTCGGTAAAGCTGGTCACTGCATGCGACAGTTTTTCGAATCTAGATGGAATGAACTTTGTGCCTCCCATAGTTGAGGATTGTTGAATTTTTAAGACTTCTAATGTTTAGATGAGCAGGCCCAAATGAATATATAAGATGTATATTGTTGTGGTGCTTGGTTAGATAATGAATATTAATCGAAAATAATTATTAGATTTGAGAAGCTAATAGTTTTAACTTGTGGGGAGCAATCATGTCGGGACTCAACGAGAGATATATACACAATAATTTTGTCATTAAGTATTAATTATAGACATCCTGGCATGTTTGCTTTAGACACATATTTTAAATAAATGGATACAGGTATTTTGATTGTGTGATACATTCATCATAATGTATTATTTTGAATATTCCATATTTTTGTGGATGTATTTTTTAGAACATTATTATAATTAATCAGTTTATAGACTTAATAATTATTAGTTTGTGATTTTTTACTTAAATTGATTTTGTATTTTTGATATGTTTATGTATTTTTTTAACGTTTTAATTTAAAATATTTATTTAGGATTAGGTTTGCTTGTGTTAGTTCAGTTGTGACTTTATGATAAAAGAACAAAATAGTTTGCCAGACTGTCGTGATCCAGGTTGGCTTTTATTTTAATGTGTATGTTAGTCTGATATTTGTATTATAAAACTGTAAAAATCCCTGGAAGCAAGGAGCTCAACTTTAAAATTATGTATGCTGTCACATGGTCGTTTATATAAGCCGAGTAATTATGCAAAATCTATTTAAATCTTAAATGTGTTTGGTAGACTAGTTCTGAGCAAAGTAAATTTTGCCACCTTTAGAACTAGGGATTATGTACTTGAGTGTAAGATATTTATATTAATTATATTTACTTATAAATGTAAAAATTGGTATTTTCTTTCTTTTTTATTCCCAATTTATTTGAATAATGTCAAAATAATAGACCGGTGGGGTGGATAGGGTCTTTCAATAAAAAAAAAAAGAAAGGAGTCGATAACCTCTCCAAGAGGATCCACAATAGTTAACAGTGGCACAGTTGTGTCTGTTATTTTAAATAACCTTTCCAAGAGGATTCATAACAGTTAACAGTGGCACAGTTGTGTCTGTTATTTTAATTCACAAACAAATTGTATTTTCTGGGGATTGCTATATTTTCTTTACATTGGATCAAGATAGAAGGAACCACACGCCAAACAGTTAAAAACTACCATACTTCCTTAATTTCTATTCAAAAGGTAGGGCAGAAATGTTGACAAAGAAAAGACATTTTGATTACATTATATTTCTAATTAAATTTAATGAAACTTTTAAATGGTACAGATAATAACCAGTTATTAACCAGGTGGCCATCGCATTTGTCGTCCAGATAAAACATGTACATGAGTATGGTAAACTGATTGTGCTCCAATAGGTCCATCATTAATTACAATTCGAAATCCATCATCCAAACCCCGTTGAGCTGCGATATTTTTAGCTACAATTAGTAAATGTCCCAACAATGAGGCATCACCGTCTTCTGCTTTTGAAAGCTGCGGAATGGGCTTTCTTGGAATAACAAGAAAATGTACGGGAGCTTGGGGATTAATATCATCAAATGCTACACACTGAAAACCAGAACTCAAAATCGAAAAAACATAAACACATCTATAGTGTACTTACTTGATTGTCTTCATATATAAACTTACAGGAGATTTCATTACGCAGCATTTTTCCAAAAATAGTGTCGCCACCGGCTTGTGCATTTTGGGCACGAATTACTTCATCCGACATTTTTTTTTAATTTCAAGAAGCACGTTCTAGTTTCTAGTTAAATAATTAATACCTATCTGTCCTATCTGTCTCTCTATGAACTTTGTAACCCAAAGACACAGCCCAAAGACAACTGTTTTATTTTTATTTGATAGTGAATCCTAAATATATCTATGTCTCTGAGACTGGATCCAAAAATGCGACTGGGAAATGGAAAATGATTGTCATTGTAGAGCGCATTCAGTAAACACACCGGTTGCTCCACCGGTGCAGAAAATTAAAGTGAATGCCAATGGTAACTCACCGGTTGTGGTCACCGATCACTTGAGAGCTTACCGTATTTTGTTTCCGGATTTACCCCGGACAGCCCCGGATTATAATACCAATGTGTTTACTGAATGCGCCCAATAAGACAATCGACAATCGATGACCATACCACAGACCATACGATGACCAATGGTAATTTTGGCGAGGTCAAGCCCTAGACGTCAGTCATTTCTTCTTTCTTTCTTGATTGGTTGGCCTATGAGAGGCGGGATATCTCAAACACATCACCTAATTGACCATGATATGACCGAGGACCGCGGTTCGGATTCCGTGTAAACAAAGTAGGCTTCGTCTAGACCTTGTTTATATAAAGGGCACAGAATAGATATCAACCAGAAACCTAACTGGAGCTGAAATCCGTGACGTTTCACGAATTGGGCCGCCATTTAATAGCGGTAGAACACAGAGACGTATTTAATAAATTTCCGTTGAATGTATACAGAGTTGTATTTATTTTTTTGTTGTAAATTGAAAAGTATAGAATTAATTAATATCATTCGGCAGTTAATAAAACTACTGCTTAAAACTTTAATAGGTGAGTTTGTTAAAGTTAAAAGTAAAGGCTAATTTGTTTAAGATGCTGTAATATTGGTTTAGTACAAATGTCCCAACATATTTTATGGAGTAATATTTTTAATGTAAAACTTATTGCCAGCGATAAAAAACACTGCATTAGTAAACCATTAGAGATATCGCGGTATAAAAATAGTTTATATTTTTAAACGATTTTATTTAACTTTACCATACCTTTGTTTGTTGCAAATCTGGCAGCAGCTTTATTGATCACTTCTATTATCCCAATTTTTCCGAAATGTTGCACACGTATTGAGTTCCGGTGACACTTTTATAATATTTTTGAAGAAAAAAAATCAAATTAGCGGATCCAATATGGCGGATTTTTTAATATAAGAAGAGATTTGGTTGAAATTTAAAACTTTGGGTTCTTTATAAGGACGCTTGAGATACTTACCTTCAATTGGCCCGTTTTAAAACATCCTGTAAAGATAGGGTAGGTGTTCATTTAAGTTTCAAACGAAATAAATAAACAAGCTAACATCAGAATACTTAGGTATTTATTCATGCCTCCATATAATTAGTTTGTTTTTATTGGCTGTTTTAAAATTAAGGTTTATCTTTTTTAATGTATAATACAATTACATAAGCAGATATAATTTAGTTACATATTTTAGGGGAAAAATAGTAGATGGATGTTTGAAATTAATTTGTTTGCATATTATATATATTTCTTTAATAAAATGTCTTGTCCCATATTCTTCGTAATATTTACTAAAAACAAGTTCTAATAAAGAAACAAAAGATACAAAATTGTCATGTGACATCTGAAGATTGCCAAAAATATCTAAATTATTATTTTCACTCTTTATTATTTTCATAGGCACGTAAATGGCAAAACAACGATGTATCATCTAACTCACTGTGTGCCTTTGCATATTTGGTACATATATCACATGAATGTATACTCAAACATTTTTTTATTAAATATCCACAAACGTATCGTAAAACTTTTTGCATCTTGGCGAAACATAACTCCGGCTTTTGCACATTCTTGAGGCACAAACTGAACCAGTACTCTTTGAAGTTATTATAAATAATGTACCTAGCACAACAAATATTTAATTCCGTTCAGTTATAAAACAACACAAACTACAATATTCAATATTTATGAATGACGAACAGCTACTGCTCTCAGCAAAACGCAAAACACAGGGCCCAGTCACTCTTATGGAGCATTAAATTACAAATTGACGATTCGGCCCACTACAGATGGTGCTAATTTACGTCGTGTATATATGGTTGCAGAACAGTTCTTCGTGTATGTATGGTTGCTTCAAACTATGGAGTCTAAAAGCCCTAGGAGCCCTCCATACATGCTCCATACTTCAAACGTTACGATTGGCTCGGTCTTTAAATTCATTTTATGAATTTTGCGATTGATTTCCCTCTTCCGTCCACACAGTACTTCAAATACTCCTTTATTTATGCTTCATACTATATTTAAGCTGCCTTTATTTTGTTTTTAATACAAAATGTATTTCTCGTGCTTTTTATTGTATTCCGACTCCAACTTTTTCATATTATATTATTCAAAGGTAGCCATATTTCTTAGTGCTTCTTGAATTATACAACAGTGATGAACTGCAACGAGATGAATTTTCAAAGTATAAGCAGCCTCTAGGATAAATTTTACATATCTGTTGTAGCAGGCTGAATTCATAATTTATTACCATAAAGATATAATTCTCGTCAAGATATCTGGTGGTGTAGGGGATAAGGCTCTCGTCTAGCAACACGAAGGTAGCCGGTTCGAATCGTGCCGCCGACACGACTTTTTTATTTAATAAATAATTATTTTGACCTTGAAGCCCTGAGCCGCACTCGGCCCGCTATAGATGGCAGCAAAAATTTTGTTCGCTTTTTTATTACATTGACTGATCGTTCTGTAGTTATTCTGTGGCAAAACATAAGTGAACTGCGAACGCCAGTGCGTTGACAGGTTCTACCGCTATTTTTAGGTTAGGCGATGTTTCCCGCGCAAACTCTAAGTTAGGCTTCTGGTTGATATCTATTCTTGTGTAAAGGGTCTAGATTAGCACTGGTAACTGGTAACAAAAAGGAGACGTTACTTTCTTTTATCCAACTTTTACCGCTTTTACCCTTCTTTAACATTCTAAAAATATTTGGCGCTTCTTTGGAATGTATAACCAGAGGTATAAACCTTAAAACTTTATATTATATTTACAAATATGTATTTCAAATTATAAATAAGGACTTTATTAATACCAGAGATTAATACTAAATTAATATAAAAAAATGATATAGCGTAGGTGTTACCTTCTTAAAAATAAATCACATTTTTAAATACATAATACAGCTTAAGTTTAGAGAACAAGTAAGTTTAGGAAACATAAGACAAAACCAAAAATCAATTAGTTCCTGTAGAACCAAATCCTCCTTCACCTCGAGTAGTATCAGACAACTCCTAGAAAATTACAAGACAAAATATAGTAAATAACTTCTAGATTATTGTTTTTTAACAGATAGTTTTACCTCTACTTCAATCAGGTCAGGATAATAGATTTTCTCACAGATCAATTGAGCTATACGATCGCCCCTTTTTACTTCAAAATCTGCATCTGAATGATTAAATAAAACTACCTTGAGAACACCTCTGTAATCCTCATCTACTACTCCAGCTAGAATAAAGGAATGGGTAAAAGTATAATTCCCGAAATATAAATAAGAAATAAAAGACTGTTACAATATAAGTTGCAATTTTAACTGTAGTCAATAAAATAGGTATTTATTACCGCCAACATCAATGAAATTCTTAACTGCAAGGCCTGAACGTGGGGCAATTCTTCCGTAACAGCCATGGGGTAGCTCAATTTTAATTCCAGTGTCGACTAGGGCTTTTCCTCTTGATGGAACAGTTACATCTTCAGCACTTTTGAGATCGTAGCCTGCGGCTTTTACTGACCCTTTTGTAGGTGGAAAAGCGTCAGGATTTACTTTAGTAAACTTCAATAAAAGACTTGAACTATCTGCAGCCGGCATTTTAGAAAAATAGCGAGTATTCGGATAGTCTGTCTTGCTAGAATATCTAGATAAAAATGCCACGAAAGTCACTAAAGTTGAAGCAGTTGAAATGGAATTGGCGGGAAGTGTCGACGAATGAACCCAACGGTGGGGACAAAAACGAGGGAATTTCGTCAAAAGGACCATAATTATGAGTTTCTGATTCTGAGCATGTTCATTCTATCTATAAAGTAGCGCGAAAAGGGGTTTAAATTGAGGTTATATTGTTATATATCTTACCTTTTTGACAGAAATGTAAATAAAATTTGAATTTTGTGACACATAAACAACGGACAAACTTAGAATGCGGGAAATTTAAATGAGTTTACATTATTAAAATATGAACACAAAAGTTTAGTGTAATAAAACGAATTGAAATAAAATAAAGGTTACATAGTATTTATTCAAAAATAAAATACACAGTTTGGTAGTTGCTTTTTAAACACTACATTTCTATAAAATGAAATTTATGATAACAATAAATGTTCCAACCAATTACGATTATATTAATTAGTCCTTAACTATTTTCTATTTTTTGAAAAAATACAATTTACGTTATTCCATCTACGTTATATGACAATTTAGAACAGATAAATAAATATCACATTAAAGAAAGTTAATAATTGAGTGGAATTTTTATTGAAAAGCTACTATATACGACGACAAAAATTCTTTAGCTCAAATACTGAAGTAATATTACTTATACCATGCAACTAAACTACTCATTGAAATAAACAGTATTATTAGATGCTAATAGTACCAAATTTACATGAAAAATTAACACATTTTTAAAAACTACAGTTCAATCAGTTTTGAAGTGTAATAAAATATAAAATAATTAATATCTTAGGTCTTTTCACAAGTACAGGTATACAATACAGTGGGTAGATCTCTAAAATGTTAGATAATAACATTGAACAACAATCGCAAATAAGCGGTAAATAATCAACAACAAATCTGTTGCTACCACAAGAATTAGTGTCTACAATAAAATGAAATCTCAAATCAACAATTATTATTAAATTATATATATATCAACCACACACAATTAAATACTTTTTAGCACCACTTTTTTAAACCATTGCATTGCCACAATTATCTCACCAAAATTCTCTTAAATAATTTTCGTTTAATTTCGATTAAATCATTCAACTTGCAGTAGCAACAATTTTATAAAATATAGAAAACATATAAAATTATATATGTAGGTATCTGCAAAGATTAAAAACAGATTGTCTATTATAAAGTTCATAAAAATGTAACTGAGGGTAAAAAATATTTAATAAAAAATACCACTTCGCAAAAAATAAACATTTAATATGATTTGTATATGAAAGATCGATATTTTTTAAATAAGTGCAAATATAATGACAACGTCCTATGAGTTAAGCTTGATTTTGTCCGTTATCCGACGTCGGACAACGGATGCATGAAAATCAAACTTTATACTTTTTCTACATCGACGTTGTCTGTTAAGAGTCCCTAAAACATTGTCTAAATCGTCCCTTTCGGCGAGAAAAGCCATATTTAGACAAACGAGGTCCGAAAAATTATAGCAAAAACAATCTACAGTATGATAAAAAAAACGGCGTTCAGTTGGCTTGGAAATTACGATCGATGACAGTCCCTATATAATGCTATCCATATATTCATGCTTTTGAATAAAAACATTAAGGAAGGAGCATGTCAAAAAACTTAGACGAAGCCCAATGAAGACCTAGTACGGCCGACTTAAATGCCAGTTTATCAGTGTAGTTCTAATTTTATTTAAAACATATAAAAATCTAATTTATATGTATATCTTTCTGTCGTCGGAAGCAAAAAAACAACATAAATTGTGTTTTTTTGACGACGGAAATATATATACTTTCCGAAACGTTAAGCATTTTTTTGTCCGTTAGACAAATTTGTTTATTAGTGACCACTGCTGACAAATACTCTCCGTTGGATTAACGCAGCAGTGTTTACAAAAAATAACTATTTTATTTTGTAGATGTTCTCGCAGTAGGGGAAATACCCATAGGGCTTTTTTGGAGACATGAATATGCCACATAGGTATAGATATCTTTTAATATTGGCTTTGACATCAAATAATTGCACCTATTTGAAAAATAACATAAAGATGTCAATCAATTAATCCTGATTAGTTCTCATTTTTCTACTCTAAATATAACAAAATAATATATATTTTTTGTAGTAACATGATTTATGACAAAAATTTACAAGTCTTAAAACCTAAAATTTGTAAACCAAAGTAGTAAAAATAATGTACATGCACAGAAAGTTACATTAATATAAATAGAAATAAATGTATAGGGTATATAAATCACTATTAGCTTTTTTTTAATCCTGTCCTATATATAGGGTGATTCACGGCAATCGATGGCACGTTAGACGTTTTTGGTTGGAGAACCGGAGTCAGTTGATTTAGACATATTGAATATGTCGACTTTCCTTAACCTATAAACCAAATTTCAGCTTTCAATATGCCGAAGTTATGATCTACAACAAGCTTATTCTAGATCATGTTCTTTGTCAATTTTAAATGTTTTTTTTTGGCCGAGACGAGGCGAGTGTGTACTTGGGGCTCTCGCGTCCTCTCGGGCCCTCTCGCCTCGCACTCTGAACGTTTTTTACCAAGTACACGCTCGCCGAGGGGACCCGAGGTGAGACAAGGCGAGTGTGTACTTGAGGCTCTCGTCTTGCCTCGGAACCTCTCGCCTCGTCTTGGGAGTGCTCGGTCTAGAGGCGGTCTCCAGCACGAGTCAAAGGAGACGAGAGCTATAGAGAAACCAAATAAAAGAGAGACACAATAGATTCTATATTTATCTATGGCGAAAGCGTTAAGTAGGAGGTCCCGCGAAAATATACACCGTGCTCTCGGGAGATCGGCCTTCCTTAGCTCGTCTTCTCAACTGCCTTTCAGTTGACGCCTATTTTCGGTATTTAAATTATTAAAATATAAATATATAATTAATACAGTGAATAAAGGATTCAGGTCAAAGTACCGAAAAATCTTTTAAGGGAACTGTAGGAAAAAAACAGATTCTTTAATGGTCACTTTCCGGGCCGTTTAAGAAAGAAAAACACGTTTATTAAAAGCTATGCACAAGGTTTTCATTCAGTTTGATGGAAAGTCTTCAAATTAAAATATATGACTGCCAACCTAATATAAACGTTCATTAGTTTCTATAAGTATCTACGTTTATTTTAATAATTGAGAAGCGATCAAACAAAACGAATCCATTTTGAGATATTAATTTATAATGTACAGAAGAAAGAAGAATTTTATAATGTACATCAAAGATACAAGGAGACGAGAGCCACAGGAAGGATACAGACTTTCTAGACACTGTTTACGCTTTTTTGTCATCATTAACATAAGAATTATTACTCTAATTACAAAATTATTGATTAATCTCTTTTATCCTCAGTTAAAAATAAAGATTTATTTTTTAAAATGTAAAATAATTTGTTTTAATATTATTAGGTAAAATAATTAGGTAAAAAATAGCAGATATTTTAAATTTTAATACACCTCACCTTGGCAACATAAAGTCGAAAATACAGTTTGTTTCGATCCTTGGCAGTTACGTCATCATTTTCGACGTTATATTGGTTTTCATGACAAACACGGACAATAGAATGATAATCTGTGACGTAACAGCCAAGGATCAAAAAACAAAGCGTAGATGAGTATGCTTCTACAAAATACCAAAAATACAATGAAAACAAAAATAATCACAGGCGGATTTATCTTTTTCTGTTTGAAACTAATACATGCAATTTGATTTTGTGGATTTCGCTGTTTTTCTTTATTTTCTTGGCTTTCAGATCGGTTTTATATTGGATTTCAGAAAAATGTTTGCCCAAATTTTCCCGAAAGTGTTATTAAATTTATCTTGTTGAGCGCCTGATTGCTTTTTTTTTACAAAATTATTCTTCAGAATATATATATTTATTTACGTACTGCAAAATTTTATTGGTGTTTTTGTGGAATGCCTCGGGGCGCCTCGCTGGACCTCTTATTTTTTGTGGCGCCTCGGGTCCCCTCGGCGAGTGTGTACTTCCAGCATAAAAGAATAATAGAAAAATTATGAGATATGATAGTAGTTTCGAAAACGTAAGAATATACCGGGTGTTCTATTTAAAATAACAAAGATACTACCACATTTAGGATCAAGCGGCAACACTGTAAGTAATGCTGAAAATTGCCTTTTAGACAAGGAGAGAGAGACTTTTTTTTAGATTTTAACCATTCTCCATAAACGTCTAACATACCATATGCATGGCCGTGAATCACCCTGTATTTAATCTCTAGAAATTGAGTTTAACAAAAAGTTAAATATTTAATTCTAAAATCAGCAATTTGTCAAGTATTATTTTATAATAAAAAACAACACTTATATAAATTTGAAATTCAAGATCGAATTCTCAACTGAATTAAAATCACAAATCACTTAAGAGCGACTTAAGTGAAATGTCACTTTTGTTTAAATAATAAATTTAAGTGTCTCATTTTTGTTGATTCTTATATAGATATACTTAGATTTCTATAAAATGTCATAATTTTTAATCTGGTCTGTAACTAAATACTGTCACGTTATGTAATATTGGAGATAAATAAAAAAGTTCTCTTGTTTGTTCAGTAAAATAAATACATATATGTATACAGGGTGTCCAAGGCGGAGCGTGCATTAAAAGTTTCTAGAGAACTACAACATCTAGCTCGGAGATTTTTTGCACATCATAGTTTCACAACGAGATCTATCGATTAAAAATATTTTCAATATGGCGGCACTTCCGGAAATATCGGAAGTTGACAGCAACTTTCTCATTTTAAATGGGTGCCGCCATTTTTTATTACGTACTTAAATTCTCTATAAAATTTTATGAATTTTGATATTAAACCCTCTATATCTAACATTAACCGTTTTTGAGAAAAAACTGCCTGTCAAAAATATGTGTATAGCCTAAACGTCAAATTTAGTGATTACCACAGCCACTGTGCCATAAAGAGAAAACATGTAACTATCTATTTCATAATTAAATTGTTCGAATGAATATAATAATGGCCGCAGCTGTCATAAAATTGAGCGATTAAAAATTATCATAAATCATTTTGTTCAAATGGAAACCCATTTTTTATATTTCATTAGTGAAAAGGCTTTTCAATTCGTTACTTTTTAACTATACCTGTTCCTATACCTAAAATAAATCGTTTTTAAGTTATTTATGATTTAGTTTTAAAGCGTATATTTTTCTTGATCATAACCAGTAGCCTATGACTTTAAACGTCAAGTGATGTAATACAATAGATGTGGCCATGTCATATTGTGACGCTTGGTTCAAAAAGCAGCATCATTTTCGAGCCAACTTTGTGTTCAATCATACGGAATATTATTAATAATATCAACTATTATATATAACTAAAGAACGAAAATACGAGATATATTTTTATAAATACACTTTTTAAACTCTTAAGGCAGGCAGTATTTATACTATAGGAAAATTCAAATAATTCGTTTTCTGACAGATGGAAATAAATTGTCTGACCGTTTGACACTTAATATCAAAGGAAGCTAGATAAAATCAAGAAAAATGTGCGTTTTCAAACTCGACCTTAAATTAAAAACAATTTATTTTAGATTTAGGAACATGTACAGTTAAATAGTAACGAATTGAAAAACAGTTTCATTAGTGAAATAAAAAAAGGGGGGTTTTCATTGGAAAAAAATGATTTATGATAATTTTTTAATCACTCAATTCCATGACAGCTACCGCCGTTATTATATGACATTTGAACAATTTAATTTTTGAAATAGATAACCACATGTCTTCTCTTTATGTCACAGGGGCCGTGGTAATTACTAAATTTGACTTTTAGGCTATACACATTTTTTTGACAGGTAGTTTTTTTCGTCCAATAATTTTAAATAATTTTTCTCAAAAACAGTTAATGTTAGATATAGAGTGTTTAACATCAATATTCATAGAATTTTATAGAGAATTTAAGTATGTAATAAAAAATGGGGGCACCCATTTAAATTAAGAAAGTTGCGGTCAACTCCCGGTATTTCCGGAAGTGCCGCCATATTGAAAATATTTTTAATCGATAGATCTCGTTATAAAACAATAATGTGCAAAAAATCTCCGATCTAGATATTGTGATTCTCTAGAAACTTCCAATGCACGCTCAGCCTGGGACACTCTGTATATACAAAAAAAGTATATAACTCACGGATAGGTATATTATTTTAGAAGGATTTCCATAAGTCTTTGGAAATTCGGAACAGGTGAGCTCTGAAATATGGACAAAATCCGGACTTTGTCGAGAATATAGTCTGTCTAATGAGAAGAATACCTAAAAGTGCGAGTTGTCTGTTAGTTTAATTTATAGGAAAATTGGATTCTGTTATTTTTTGGGCATCGACTGACGATATTCTTCCCTGACTCGTTGGACAGGTCTAACTTTACTTTAAAGGGAAAATTAAAGGCAGTTCAAAAATGTGTTAAGTATACTCTTTGGCCTTTGTAAGCAGTACTAAGCTGTATACTGTATACTTTGCAAATAACATCAGCATTGGATTATCTTTTTTTAATAAAAAACTTTGAGCATTAAGCTTGATTTTCATTATTAAATGCTTAATTTTGTTAGTAAACTTTAATATTGCACATTATATACCGTTACTTCCAAACCAATTTACCGGTTGCAAAATCAATTGAAGAGTACAGGGGAAAACTTGATAAGCGCTAATTTCTTAATTTTAGAATTTTACATTATTATAGTAGGTTAGGTTCCTTACAAAATGTACAAACTCTGCAGGGCAATAAGTTGTTAAATCTTATGATATATGCCTAGTAAAAATCTAGAATACGAGTAGACGAAAAAGCATGATAACCTCCAGCCGTCCACTGCTCTCTAGTAAAATTAGTAAAATGGGGCGCTTATCATGTTTTCCCCTGGACCCTTCAATTAGCATGAGCTAAAGTCCAACAAATCAGGGAAAATTTCGAAGGATGATATTCGAAAAATGACAGAAAACACAATTTACTTGTGAATACAGGCACAACTATCACTGTCATGGATACTTTCGTTAAACAAGTTATATTCACAAGGTGCGCATAATCATAACAAAATAACAACAAAAGAATTTGCAATTCACATGCACGAGTGCACCAAAAACTAAAAGTTTGACCTTATAGAGATGGGTGCTGTCGAACATTGTCGGTTAAGTGGATGTGTGACATCGTAACGATCAAAATATTCAACAAAGTTAAGTTGTTCTTACGGTTGGAAGTCACGGACTTTGTTCAAATTCCGGCCGGACTACCCCGAACATGTCCTGGTAAATCTAGACGAATGGAGACCCTTTATCTCCGGCTATATTTTATAATACATATATAGATTCTCAAAATATAGAAAGAAAAATTGTTTAGGCAACCATAAATATAAATGCTATTTACAGTATAGGGTGGTTACATACATTTTAACCAATAGTTTTTAAACAATCTCCTCAAATAAAAATTCGGAAAAAGTTTTGATTACAAAAGTTGCAAAACAAGAATCCATCAGAACTCTCATATGAGTTGATTCCACAAAATGAAGAAACTCTTATATAATTTTATTATATACCTAAAAACTGCAAGAAATATTTTTCCATTATATATTTTGGGCTAGCCGAAAAACGCCTTTTGAAAGCTTAGAAAAGTGAAAAAGAAAATAAAAATATGCAGTTTTAGTGTTCATTGATTAAAAATGGTCATATTTAGCAAAAAAACTAGATTACTCTCATATAATTAATAAGCCGCAGTTTCATTCCAGTCAGTGGCACCAGCACTTAGTTATTTATATAAAGGGTCGCTGATATGTATGAAACCGGTCGATTATTGGGAGAAGTATAAGAGCTACAGCAAAAAGTCAATACAAAAGTTATAGGGTTTTTGGTTTGGTAAGTATACAGGGTCGTCATCTTAGATTAACAATAAAAAGTCGTCATTGAGTCGTGGCACATCCTGGAAACCCCTTGTATGTTATTGGGTATCTCAATTATTCCTTCAATTTTAAGCAAAATTTGTAATACACATATGTACCTAAATCCAACCGTTTCCGAGATATACAGTTTTAGTTTTGAAATGTTAAACAATTTTTTTGATTTCCACACTTGATATCTCATTTTATACATCTATAAATGCTAACTTGAAAACTAATTTCAAATATTATTAAGTATTATAATTTCCGCAGAATGGCATCGTTAAATGAAACCGAACACATCGAAATTAATTAAATCAAATTGTTTAAGTGATATTTTCAAAACTCAATAAATCGGAAACGGTTGGTTTGAGGTACATTGTGTGTATCTCGACTTTAGCTTAGAATTGAAGGAAGAATTGAAATATGCAATAATATACCGGATGTGTCATTTAAAAATGAAACTTTGATGTACCACGACTTTATAACCGACCCTGTATACTTAAATTTATTACTCACCAATAGACATTTAAAAAGGCTGTACTTAAACTGCAGTTAAACGGTAGCTTACTAAAATGCCGTTAATAGGTATGACGTCGTTGATGTGACGCACTTGACGGCTTTATGAAATATAGGAATTTTATAAAGACTAACCAACGCTATCCACCCCTCCAAATAATCAACTTAACCAACGCAACTAGCCTCGACACTGATAAAGAATATAAAAAACAAATGTAAATTAGTAAAAATCAACCAACCCCACCAAATAACCAACTAACCAATGAATTAACACCCTCCAAATAACCACGCTAACCAACCCGCCAAATCACTAAACCAATCCAACCAAAAAGAGTGAAACCAGTGCAATAAGATCACGCTATAAGCAAAAAAAATATAAAAAAGTCTTGGTCGGCGTGAGATTTGAACCACGGACCATTCGCTAACGAAGCGATAGCCTCAGCCACTGACCCACAGGTGCTCTTGCAAAATGCTTAAGGTTAGGCATTACTTTCCGCCGACATGAACGACGTCACAAAATCTATTAACGGCATTTTAGTAGGCTACCGTTTAACGGCTGTTTAAGTACATCGATTTAAAAACTAGTGTTGGGAAAATTCGAATTAAATAATACGACTAATTCGATAGTAAATTAAAACTAACTAATTCGAATTATCTTTTTCGATATAATCGAGATAAAAATTAGTAGTATTTTATATTATATCTGTGGTAACCGAATTACAAATGAACATAGAACATAACCTCTTATGGACGAATACGAATATTAGTAATTAGTATAGTAATATTAGTAGTATTCTTTCGTTCGGAACGAACTGAACATTTTCACTTAAACTGATTTATAAAGGGAATCGACAAAGAAAGGAACGATCCGATATAGAAAAATCCAGAAATCATTGTTATTTCCTATACCACGTAGGAATAAATCAGTTTAAGTGAAAATTTTCATTTCGTTCAGAACGAAAGAATACTACTATTATTTGGTTCATTTCCATCTCACCCAAATTTCACCGAACACTAAAATTAATTTTCTTCTTTTATCTAAATAATTATTGATTGCAACTGATAAAATAAAAAGAAATACGAACCGCACGTAAACAAGGACATACTTATATCGTTTTAGAAGAAGCTTTTATTTTAGATATGAGCTTTTCAATAGGAATTGAAACAATCATAAACTCGGCACTTTTAAATTTAAAACTTTAAATTATGGTTTAATTTATTAAACGGCTTCGGCACAGTTAATAAAATACATTGAATAAAGAATATATTTTTTATTTTTTATTCAGTGATAGAATATAGGTATGGCAATGGTTCAGAATTTGTTTAAAATAGCCCCTAGATGAGAACTATCTGGGACGAATTTATTTTTAGGTTAAATTTATAATACTACTAAATAATTCGAATTATTAATTCGATTATTCCCATCACTATTAAAAACCCTATAATTTTATATATAACTTTTTGCGGTACCTCGTATATTTTACACAATAATCAACAGTTTCCATACATATCAGCGACCCTGTATTATTTTCGGCACGTGCATTTGACAAAAAATGGCCACTAACACTAGATAATTTACCACTGAATTTATTGAGTTATATGTAAAGTTTTCCATGCCCATGTCAAATTAAATCTGAGGACTATAGACGGCAAAGAAAAACGATGTATTTAATAAATTGATAGCAAAATGCCAAAATATACAATCTGAGGCAAACAAGGAAAATGTAAAAGAGAAAATTGACTTTTTAAGGGGGTTTCCACAAAAAAATTAAGAAGATAATGATTTCTGAAGGAAGCTCTTTTAATAAATTAACACCTTGACTGCCATTGCACTTGTATTGTTACTTGTTACCAATATTGACCCAAAATGTATTAAAAATCATCATTTTTTAATATTTCATACTATTTATTTGTCTAGTGCAGACGCACAGAACCACACATTTCAACGCAAACGCTACGAATTTACTTGTGTTAGGAGCTGCAGAACATTTGGTCAAGAATCAGATTTCTACAACTCTTGGTTGGCGTCTGGAAGTAGATAATCAGCAACAAGTTAGTTTGTGCTTAACAGTCAACATGTTAATATACAAAAATTGTTGCCACTGAAGTAATCAACTTTTGCAACAATTTTCTCTATTCCCTTTTTGGGTTTTTTATTGCAATTAATGCCGTCACTACTAGCACTCTTTCTCGAATCCATCATTGGGGCAACTACCCGCGCGTTTTTAACTGCACAGTTAAAACTGAGCAAAGTAATCAAAGTATATGGGGGGCCTTATGATATAACATAAAACCACCTACTGTTATAAAAAAAAATACTTTTTAATAACATGTATATTTTAGGTAGCCTAATTTAACTGTTCATTAATATATCTTCTTTAACTCAATATACATTAAATGTGAAATTATAACCCAAACCTCACTAATTAATGTTCAATATAAAAAAAACATAGGTGGTATTGTCACAAAATTACCACAACTTAACCTGATCAATCTGTTTCTAGTTTTAGTGTATATTTTTATGACATTGAGCTGCATGGTAACCTTGGTGAGCCCATTTGAGTTAAAACTCGATCAAGCCATTGCAAAGGACCATTTAAATGTAATTCTATCCAACATGGAGTAGAGGTAACTGTCTGTCGCCTAAATCCAAATACAAATATAGGAAAATATAAGGTAATACATCTGTATGCTTTTGCTAAAGTTATACCTGTACTCTGCACCCCAGCCTTTAACAAATGACATTCTGATAGTACACATTCTTGTTAATTGGTACACTGCTTCAAAGCCTTGACTAACAGACTGTGATAACAATGCAGCAAATTCTTGATTGTTGAAGATTTTTAGATTACATCCTAATACATAAATACATTAAAAAAATAAAATACAGTAGAAAGAAAAATATATTACCAGGTGGTATTTTACAAACAGTAGCTGGATGCCAACCATACCTTTGGTTACAATTGGGAGACTGAACAAATATACTCGAATCGCTTAGACATTCTGCAAATACTTCCCCACCGATATAGTAAAGTCTCACTCCTTTTCCTATGTGTCTTCTTGTTTGTTCCACAACTGTATTTCTATTCACGTTTGATAGGAGACCCAGACAAAATCTATAAGAATTCCTATTCATAACTTGTAAAATATTAAAATATAATTTACCTTTCTGAATTACTTGGATCTGTGAATCCATCAACAGTAATAGAAGGTTGACTTGCATGAAAGGTCTCACCTACTCTAGTGTTAAGTTCATAATAACTTATACTACACCAAAATGTAGGTTCACAATACATTACAGGCTGCGCATCTACAGGAGGACTAGGAGTTATTCTTGATAAACCTATAAAGCCATCTGTTAGAATCACTACAAATGGTACCGTATAAATTGGCTTACTCATGTTATCATTTGGATCAATTGGATCTCCATCTTCTGACATATATCCTGGAGGAGGAGTTTCAGTTGGAGGTACAATACTTAATGGCGATTCCATACTAGATGGAGTACCGTTTGGACAAATTCCAACAGTATCCATAGGGTATCCACCAGTATGTTGCATAAGTCTAAAAATAAAACAGTTAAAAAAATTAATAGTTATGTCATGTGTAATCAGAAACTTACCCTAATGCACCATGAGGAAATGAAGTGTTTTCTGGTACAGAAGTGCTTAAATCTTCCAGTGAATGAGGAAATATATTATTCTCATCGCCCAAAGTGTGTCTAGGTACTAAAATCGCAGGTAACGCTAAAACTCGAGAAAATATTATAGCAAAATTCTAATCTATTTGCATTAATAACTTACCAGGACTTTCTATTCTTGTATAGTGATAAGGATTAACACAAACCTCATCCTTCTTTAAAGAATATGCATATTCACAATGATCAAGAGCTCTGAGCTCATGATGTGATTGTAGTTCTGGCCACCTCCACAGACGACAATATATAACATGCGGTAGTCCTTTTTTTTGTTGTTGGATATTTCCCAAATCAACATTTGGTCTAGCTCTAAAAATTTATTTTAATGAAACAATCAGTTTATGACACAAGGACTAATTCCTCAATATTGCAATATTTAAAAATATTAAAACATTAAACTCATCCATTGCATAAATATTATTAGTAAAAATATAATTTATTTTTCGTATATATAAAAAATGTGTATAGTTTTATATATTTAAATAAAAAGATGTATTTTTTCGGTAAAAACTAGTAAAATTTATATTTTGAATGATTCTCTAGTCTCTTTATTTAATTAATGTGTTTTCCAGACACTATAGGGTAGGTCACAAGCCAGACAAGGTGCGGTGAGAGGGGAATACAATCCATAATGACCTTAAACTTCGCATCTTAATGTTTGAGAAGCACAAAAGAAAACATTACCTTGGAACTGTCACGCATTTTGTGTTATGGTTTTGCGAAGAAATTGCACGTTCGAGTTCTTCTAAAGCACTAGATTTTTTCAATTTCTTTACAAGCGATTTAACTGCCTTCTCACACCATTTGTCATCATCAGAGCCTTTTTTCCAACCAAGCAACCGTCTTACCACTGGTGGAGTGAATGACGGCAACATTACGTTCATCGTATATTTTTTAAATATTCATCAAATCACAATTGAAACTGACACTTATTTCAAAAAATCTAATATTAGTTTAACATTTTACTTTATTATTATTGCTGCCTACAGCCATATTGTCTACGCTTGACATTCTGTTGACATCACAAATCATACCCACAGAACACAGAACATTATACAGCAATGGGCGCATTCATTAAACACACCGGTTAGTCCACCGGTGCAGAAAATTAAAGTGAATGCCAAATGGTAACTCACTGGTTGATTCACCGATCACTTGAGATTACCGCCTACCGTATTTTGTTTCCGGTTTATTTACGTACCGGCAGCGTACCGGTAACTTGATCGTTCAATGAAAAGTTATCGGTAGGTCTTTACCGGTTAATAGCGGTGTGCGTTAATAACTCAATGCGCCCATCGCCCATTGACAAAAGGATATCAACAACGGACCGTACTCACGTGACTTTTCTTTTCGGCCTGACAGGAGTCATGCCATAGAGTCATGATATGATTGATATGGAGTACTATGGGTATGGGCATAGGGTATGGGCTTGGATATGGGCTGGGTATGGGCCTGATTGTTTTGACAAGTGGCTCTAGTAGCTCGAATGTTGTCATACTAGTTGTCAACAATTTTTATTACATTTACATGTAGTTAACTGGAGGTGTAATGTTTCTTAAATGTTTTTTGGCAATAAAAATAATAATAGTTAATTTTCACAAGACATTTAGTAAAGAAATTCCGAATGACAATGGGACAAAAGATGAAACAAATTCAAACGAAAAAAAAAATTTAAAAAAACGCGTCCATCACCTTTTTGTGCGTGGTAATTTTCAGCAATCAGCAACTTTTTTGTTTATAAAGATTTACACATACTACTTGCGAAGAAAATATAGCAGAAACATTAGGAAACTTAAAAAACAATATCAATAATTATTTCTAATGGAATTGGAGATATATTTTTGGCGATAGCGATAGTTATACAGGATGTCCCAGAAATAAGTCCAAGTATTTTAACTGGTAGTATATTTCGGCCTCAGAAACACGCCTATGAGGGTTTTTTTGCAAAAAAATTGAAAAATTGGAATTTTTTGAAAAAAAAATTAGAATTTTTTTTAGTTTTAAGTTGAAAAACATTATTTCTTGATAATATGGTAACATAGGTAGTAGATTAAATTTACATGAAAGAAAATCCAGAAAAGATCCAGTGGTTTTTTTAAGCAAAAAAACATTTTTTGTTTAGTTTTTTGGACTTATTTGAAAAATGGTATAGAGAAAAAGTTTCTTTTGACCTTTTGACTTTTAAAATATTTGCACTTATTTCTGGGACACCCTGTATATATAGGGTGGTCCAAACTGTATTCCGAAGACTTTGGCAGCATATTCTGCAGATAAAAATAAGTAAAAAAGCTCGTATAAATGTATATCCTAAAATGCTTAGTTTCGGTGATACAGGGTGTAGAAGTTTCTCATTATTTCGATTTGGAGGCGATTAGGGCGCCGCACAGTGATGCCGAAAACGCAAAAAGTGGCAAAAAATAATTTCTCAACTTACTGCTACATTTTTTGAAATTATTTTTGTTAAATGTGGTTTTCTAAGTGTATAAGTGATGTTTGGAATTCAGAAAATTGAATTATGTATACAGTGTGTACTTAAATTGGCTGTAAAAAATAAAAAATGGGTTGTAAAAAATTTAATTATATTATTTTGTCTTCAATAGCATATTAATTTAATACTCTATTCTTTGTAAAGTTTAAAAAATCAAAAAAAGTTTGTGTAAACACATTAATAAATATACAGGGTTTTATTTTCAGCCCCTTACAATAGAATTACCATTTCGTTTTTACAATAATTAATCCTTTTTTCAGAACTAGTTACCAATAAGTATTATTTAAATTCAAGATATTGACATTCTTTTCCATGAGAAAAAAAAAGAGAAAAAAAGAAAAAAAAAAGAAAGTAAATACATCTGTATATTTTATGTAGTTAGATATTAATGAAAGTAACACCCTTGATTAAGGGTAACACCAAAACATAAATTTTCATATTCTCGATAAAAGTTGTAGAATGAATATTGACGCATGATAAACACATTGACACGTCTTTTTAGTTTATATTAACAATAATTATTCAAAATTAATGAGATTTCTAATAATATTAAATTTAATGTCATATAAGCACAAAACGAATAAAAACTTAGGCTTAACAAGGAAAAGCTAGTTAAAATTACACATTAAAAAGTATTTTTAAATTTGAATACTTTGTATATCGAAAATTAAATTGAATAAGAGAAAATATATTACAGTTCGCTAAAGTCTTTCTAAAACTAATTAAAAATAACCAACAACAATATTTTATAGCACCTAAGAAACACCCAGTAATATACTGTCATACGTAATTTATATTGGGAAACTAAACCATGGTTTTCGGGAAAGTTAGGCAACCTAAAGGGTATTTGTGGGCTAATGTTGGTCATGAAACTTCGTAGTTATGAAGAAAAAAGGCTAAGCCCGTGGTTACATTGGATGCGTGTCCGTGCGTTTATTTGGTCGTCCGTGCACGAACGTGCACGCAGGAAAAAAACAAACAAATGCTATCTAACGCAGGCGGTTACATTGCATCGGAGTTTGCGCGTCCGTGCACGTACGTCTATTTCCGTTGGTCGGATGAAAACAAACTGGTTTGTTTTTTTAATACGTGCACGTCCGAGCATTAGAATTTTTCTTCTCTGATCTCAAACATTACCGAAAAAATTGAATATTTTTGAATACCAGGTTTAATTTTATTTGGGATATATTAATGTTGATGGAGAAATCCTAAAATATTCAAAAAATTTGACCGGTTGCTGTATTAATTCACGAAAGGTTTTACATAATCATTTTATTTTTTCTCTTCTTACATATAAATCATTTACCGAACATTTTCTTCTTTTCATGAGTAGTTATTTTAACATTATATCCTCACACAGCATCAAAGTAGTGGAACTTGTTTTTGACAAACTCGATCCTCAGGACACCATGAACGCACATCTAATGTAACCACTAAAATCATATAGTCGTGCGAGTAAATTCCGTCAGAGCTCGCACGTATAAAAAAAACGCACGGACCCGCGTCCAATGTATCCGCGGGCTAATAATTGTAACCTGCATCATATTTTTTTGGAGCAATTTGGAGCATTTTGTATTAGCTTACATAAAATGTGATTTTAGATTAAGCAGTTCATACATCAAGGTCTTTATTGATTTTTTTTTATGGTACCAGAGGGAAGTTAAACTAGAATTACCATGAGGAAAAACAGTTGAAAACATTGTACTTTCTCAGAGTACCATCAGTTTTTAACTAATTTATCACCAACGTTAAACGCACTAATTTTATTTAATCAAAATATTTTAGCTTCAGCTAATAATTTTATAAGCTCGAACATTTCTTATCAGGGATTAATAATGGGCCCGTTTTCATTCAAAAATCTTCACGATTCTGAAAATATGGTCTATTAGGAACTATACGAGTGAAATTATAATTAAAAAAAAATACTTTTGATATTTTGAACTTCTGCATCACTGTGCGTCGTTGCGTTGAATGCAATAACATTCAATACCTCATATTCTATTCTTTTAACTTTATTCAACTCTCTCGAAACATTTTATAGCTTCATAGTTTCACACCGATTTGATCAAAAGCAAAAATGGATTCAAGTAGTTCGACGACACAAGTGAGTAAACAAAGTGCTCGTTACATAATAAAAAAATTAAATAGACATACTATGAGAGGATAAAATATAAGTTGCAATAATAATGGTATACTTCTTTTAACCAACTAGTGGTTAAATGTTTTATGAACATCTGCTAAAATTATAATTTTTAAAATTTCGTTGCAGCTGAAATATCCCCAATTATGCCTCACTAGCAAAACCGGTGATTAAAACTATGCTCGCTACCGTAGTTGAACTCATCTAAAAAGCTTTTTTTAATTGGAATAACAAATTATAATACAAGATAGATCTTCTGAAGATATCAAAATATTTACTTTTTATTTTTATTTCTAGAATTTTCACAGTTATACTTCCTAACACTTTTAGAATAATTATATTTTTTTTCCTATACTCGCTATTTAAACTCGTGTATTTATATATACTAGTTGTTTACGATATTCATAACGTAAACCGAATATAAATATATACCGAAAAAGTCTAAATTATTTCATCAATAATAAACAGAAACTCAACAAAAAATGTAAGCTTTATTAATAACTGAGAAAGGCTCAAGGCACCTCAAATAACAATCCATTTGTTTACCAAACCCAAAATTAAAAGAATGAAGAAGTAAAACCTGTAAATAAATTACTATATATTGTCAGTACGAGTTAAATTAAGATAGGACAAGAATAAAAAAGTACAAAGAAACAAAACAAAAACTGACTATCTACCGCATGCTCTAGAAACAAATTGTTTTCTTCTAACATTTAAACATGGAATAACGGACAAAATAATAAATATCAGTCTTGAATTATTTGCTTTTACAAAGCAGCGGTGTTTTCTTTAGTGTCTCCGCTTTCCGTCACTTCCGTAATTTTGGCAGTGTCCTTGACAACGGTGATATCATCGTCCGTTTCCATTTTGGAATCCTCTTTGGTTAAAACCGGCTCGTCTTCACAGTCAAACGGATTTTTTGAATCCGGAGAATCGGAACGGGGCTCCTCCACCAACGGTTCCGGTTCTGCCTCCGAATCGCTCTCCAAATTCTTCTCAGAATCAGAGGATTCGGCTTGCTTCAGAGCTTTCAGTGGCGTGAGTGGCGATTCAAATTTCGGACCGATTGGTTTCTTCTTTCGTGCGGAATTGAAATGAGAGCAATAGCAACAACAAAACGAAAGATATTCAAACTCTTCTTTGAGAGCCATACCTAAAAATTAAAAAAAATCAATATTTAATAAACACAAAATTCTTATACCGGGTGTCTCAAAAGTGGCTCACCCCTATAACTTTTTTATTTTTTTAGATAAAATGACGAGACTTGGTACGTTAGTATATGACATAAATCAGGATTGATTGACGTATTCAATTGTTTTTGGTCGCTTCCTGTTTTCCTGGAAATGACTACAACTTTTGATTTTTAAATGGCACCCTCAGTATTTTTTAACTTTATTCAATAGAAAATGACATTCTGAATAGAATGACATAATATTCAACTTTTGACATTCTCGCTTAATAAAAAATTGTATTTTAAATTTCAATCTGGAGTGCCATGGCTATGTTAAAAACACTAATTTGTAATCAAAGAGCCTTGGAAAAATAGATTGGATTGTCTAATGTTTTCAGTGTCTTGTTGCCTTGTAGTTAAAAAATCGTATTTTTAATCATATCTCAATTTTTTTAAATGGAACGAGAGTGGCTCATTAGCATATTTGGAAAATGCATTTGTTTACGAATACTTTGATACCACACACTTGGTATTTCGAGTCAAATTTTCGTTACGAACCGCAAGTTATAATTTCAAATAAACCATACGCGAAAATGTCAAAAGTTGATATATGATATGTCATTCTATTCAGAGTGCTATTTTCTATCGAATAAAGTAAAAAATACCGAGAGTGCCATTTAAAAATCAAAAGTTGTAGTCATTTCCGGTGAAACAGGAAGTGAGCGAAAACAATTGAATACATCAATCAATCCTAATTTATGTTATACTAACATACCAAATCTCGTTTTTTTAACTGAAAAAATAAAGAAGTTATAGGGGTGAGACGCACCCGGTATAGGGTGATTCACGGCAATGGCACGTTACGCTTCGTCCTACGTGGGAGACAAAAGTAGTGATGGGAAAAACCGACTAATTTCAATAATCGAGTACTCGAGTTTCAAGCGATTGCAATAACCGAGTGATCGCTCGAGAGAAATATCACTCGTATTTAAAAATACGGTTTTTCACCCGTCGCTTGTTGTAAGTTGTAAGTGTTGTAACTCGTTAACGCCTAGCGCCACATATTCTTTCGGTGATGAATGGCTAGTAGCAAGCGGCGAGCGATTCGCTTGATTTAGTTTATTTCAAAGCATTGTCGATGTATAGGTCGTGAAATTTTGTCTCTCAGATACGCAACGGATAAATATATATACGACGTCGTACAAATTTGCTACCTGCAATGTATGTAGAAAATTCGCTCGGCTTCGCGGTCCGCGGTCATAGATAACAGAACTAATTCTCGGTCAGTGTCAGCACCGTTTAGAGAAGATTATTACAAATTTTCATTTTTAATAATAATGAACATTGAACAAACATTTTTTTTTCCAACGTCACAGAAGTATTAATTTTTACGACGTGACTGACAATATAAAAACGCTATTTTAACGCCTAGGCATAAAAGTAAAGCATTTTTGCGCGTCAAACGCATAACCTCGCCACGAAAAGTATCATTTTTACTCCTAATAAAACAATATACTATTACTCTTGGCTTTCTTAGATAAATCATATAAAATTGGTTGCGCACACGCACTTTTTCAATATTTTTTTCTGTATTACACATGATAACTAGGGTGATTCTACTTAACTTATCATGCTAACTGGCGGGCAAATGGTGCATGCAGCGTTCTAATCTACTGTTCCGCCGTCCGCAAAGTTCCACGTGGTAGTTCGCTGCAAGAAAAGGCGGGCGCGTTCGCCAGATCGCGGTAGTGTGCTCTCTTCAATTTAGTTACATGTACTGTTACTGTCCGCAACGCCACCGCTTCCGCCACCGCGTCCTCTACCGCTCTCGTTTGCGCGCCGCTTTTTATCGAGTATGTCACATTAAAATCGGATTTCAATTTATTTCATTCTAGGCTTGCTTGCTTTCGTCGCTTGGTACTCGTCACTTGCCTCGCTCGTTCATAATAGAGCGATGTCGGTTATTTCAATAATCGAGTACTCGAGCGATATTTCGGTCGAGTAATCCCATCACTAGTCAAAAGCGCGCGATTGGGGCGGTGCGAGCGACGCGTATTTATCAAACAACGTTTTCTTAGAAAGCTGTCCTAAGTGGGAGATTCACGAGATGTCGCGCGACTGAAGCGGCATCGCAGGCGATTCGATACGGCAATCGCCCGCTCGCTTTTGTCGCCCACGTAGGACGAAGCGTTAAACGTTTATGAAGAACCGCTGATATATTTTTTCTGAAAATTTACATTTTTACATTAAGGTACCTGCTTCATCTTTCTAAAATATTTTCAGCATTACAGTGTTACCGTATCATTCAAAAAATGGTATCTTTCTCATTTTAAATGGAACAACCAGTATATTATTACATTTTTGAAAACTCCTTTCATAGCTCATAATTTGTCTATTATACTAACCTATACCTATCTCTAATAATTTTTAAGATAAAAAATAAAACATGTGTAAAATTGACAAAAACATGATCGTGAATAAGCCTTGGTAAAATCATGAATTAAACATTTTTAAAGTTGAAATTTGGTTTATAAGTAACGAAATATATTCGATCGGTCTAAATAAACCAATTGGATTATTTATTTCTCAAAAATATTATTTATTTCTGTTTGTTATAAAATTACTCAATTTTTTTATTTCAAATTCAACCATATGAATGTTATTCAAAAAATCAAAAGAGTAATAAAATTGCTTTTCAACAATATAACATGTTCCTATACTTAAACCTTCCGGTTTCTTAAGTAGAGCTGTTTAAAAGTTAATAACTCTATTATTATAGTTTCATTTCAAGAATTTGGTTCCCATGACAATTTTAGAAATTTAGCACCTAAATCATACCTAAACTCTAAATAATAATAATTGATACTTATGTCTTAAGTTTGAATATTTGTCATGGTAAAGATTTTCTTTAAACGAAACAATTATAATAGAATTATTATCTTTTAAATGGCTTTACTGAAGAAACCAGAAGGTTTAGGTATAGGAACATGATATATCGTTGAAAAGCAATTTTATTTGGGTTTCGATGTTTTAAATAATATATATAGGCTTGAATTTAAAATAACAAAAATTTTAATGATTTAATAACAATCGGATATAATTATTTTTTCTGACCTTCATGTTTGATATCCAATCAGTTGATTTAGACAGATCGAATATGTCGACTTTCCTTAACCTATAATCCAAACTTTAGCTTTCAATGTGCCGAACTTATGATTTAACCAATGCTTATTCAAGATAATGTTTTTGTCAATTTTACACGTTTTATTTTTTATCTTGAAAACTATTAAAGATTGGTATAGGTTAGTATAATAGAAAAATTTTGAGATATGGAAGTAGTTTCGAAAAATATAATAATATATCGGGTGTTCCATTTAAAATAACAAAGATGCTACTATGATACTTTTAGTATGAAGCGGCAACACTGTAACACTGAAAATAATTTAGAAAGATGGAGCATGTGTTGCATGGATGCAAAAATCCAAATTTTCAAAAAAAATCCTATCACCGGTCCTCCATAAACGTCTAACGTGCTGTGGCCGTGAATAACCCTGTATATTTTAGAGTAGTTACCATTGTGACTACTGCATTTTTGACAAATTAGAGCATATCTATTTGAGGGACCATCTCCAACTAAATAATCAACCATTTTATCAAGGACTGAACGATCTCTAGGCAAAATACTTCTTGGTAAGGGTGTTGTAGTAGCTGGAGTTCTAATTAATGCACTAGATACTGGCGGAATATTTTGTGTCCTAAAAAAAATTAGATTACTTTCACACTGAGCGACTTTTGTGAATTCGACCGATTCGTTCGAGTTAGCGGCTGGCTCGACATATGGTTCCGTACATTACAAGCCGCCGCGCCGTCCACACTGAGCGAATATTATGTTCAGTTTCTCAAAAACAAAATGATGATTTTTACTTCAAAACTAAGGAAGATACGTGTAAAAAGTGGTAAAAGTTTCGCGCGCAACGGCTATGCAGCGTTTCAAAACACATCGTCACCGCAATGTTATTCTAAACAGTAATTTAGAAATAACATAACGCAACCGTTGGTACTTCTAAAAATAACAGATATAAAATAACGTCACGTAGAGATCAACGGTTCGTGATACAAAGTCGGCGCGGCGCTCTGCATCGCCATGAAATTTTGTACAGCTATGTTGGAGAGGTTGAGAAACACGAAGAAGTCTATAAATATAAAATTCCTGGGTGCTCAAGGAAATACATGGCAGATAAAGCATGTATGGATGGACCCAGTACTTCCGCTGTAACCTGCGTTATCTGCAGTATTGATAATAATCAATTATGTCTTCATCATATGATTCTGAATAATCGGAATTTTTGACATGGAACAATTATTTACTTGAACTGCTACACCTACTGATTGAAACCGATTCATGAGTTGCATTCGTGTGTGTGCAGCAGTTTTATTTTAGTTGGAAACTGATTGTAGGGAGTAGTGGTGGGCAAAATCGTTATTTTTAATTAAATAACAGTTGAAACTGTTACTGTTATTTATATATAATTAACAGCTTAAAATAACAGATTTCTGTTATTGTTTGACTTTAATGTTAAACACCTAAAATATCATACGCATTGTCCAAATTGTAGTAAAATCATGAAGATCTTCATATTTATTTCATAATAAAAAATAATGTACATAAAATATAAAATTTATAAGCAAATTAAACACTGTTTTAATTTTTAGAATATGTTTATTATATTATTAATAATTAAGAAAATAATTATTAAAAAAATCAATATTACTAATTAAAAAAATGAGCTTAGACAGTCTTTATTTATTTAAGTAGTTGAAAAGCACTTAATATTTTTTTCTAATCACCAAAGTTCTAATTCATTTAATAATTAAATTTCTAATCATCATTCACAATTTCTTGATATCATTATTGGTGACAGACAAGTAAAATTGTCTTTGAAAAGTTTTAAAACGTAGCAAAAACAATGAAAGTACATCTTTAAAAATATTAATAAAAATAACTAAGTAACATAATAACTAAGTTCTGAAACCTCGACTGAAACTTACAAAACAAAAACTTTAAAATGTAAATAAATATATAAAAATAAATTTGCAGAAAGCAAAATAGTAAAATAAACCTGCACAAAACGATTCTAATAACACAAGCTTAATCAAGACAATTTTCTTTAATTCAGTTATAATTAATAATTATTTTTATTTACCATGCAAAAAAATTACCCAGAAATCCGACAAAATAAAACCACTTTCAAACTATTTTACGCAAAAAAATATGTATTAAAAATTAAATAATTGAATTAACGCCACCGTACACCCCGATCGACCCACACAGGCGAAAAAGCTATTATTTTCCAACTCCGCTTACCTCGACTGCCGCACCGCCCGTTATTCTCGTAACAGGTTAAAAATCAATGTATCTAAAACAACTGCTTATTTTCTATACGTTATTCTCCAACCTGTTGCGGGTCTAGCATCGACCGATGCAGCAGCGTTACTTATCCACTCCGGTTAACTCGACCGTCAGGCGTTATGCCCGCAACAGTTGCAACTGTTTTAAAAAAGCTGCTTATTTTATATACTGTTATTTTTAAGCTGTTACAAGCCCCTCGACCGATGCGTGGGGAACGTTCGCCGTGGCGCATTCCCCACTCCGTTGTATCTCGACTGTCGGCGCGTCGCTCGTTATCGATGGTTGGCGAAATAACAGATTTTTCATACTAGTTGTTTTTTGGAATTGCTTAGATTCAGATTTCGTGGCGATGCAGAGCGCCGACTTCTTTTCACGAGCGGTCGATCTCTACGTGTCGTTATTTTATATCTGTTATTTTTTAGAAGTAGCAACGGTCGCATTATGTTATTTCCAAATATCTATTGTAAAATAACAGATAGTTAAATAACAACCCATCTCTACTATGGAGTAAACTAGTTTGGAACTTTTGTTTTAAAATATTTACACAGTGGGCTCTGGGCCTAAATTATAATCGAAACCGCCCATTTATTCTATTAATTTCAATTAATTCATTTCTGAATGAGCTTTAATGATAAAACATAGATATGTAACATACTTTTGATTTGAAGGTGTTGGAAGCGCTAGCTGACGACCCATGATGCTTTGAGGTGTACTTGGAAGACCACCAAATGACAATCGATTCTGCATTAATGTTCTAGCAGGTATATTTCTCTGTCTAATCACTGAAAGAAAATTGTTCAAAAAAAATGTCATAATAAGTTAAATTCCCTATTAAGATGTTCACAGATTTAAGAAAAAAATTGTCTAAATCACAAAAAAATAATGCAAGAAAAATATTTAATTATTAGTAAATCTGTTAATACATTTAAAATGACAATACTATATACTATTGATTCAAATCTTAATACATAATACACACCATGCTAAGAATTATTCTCGGAATATAAAACACATACCTATCTAGCTATACAAATATACCAATTGATCTCATATCATATTACATGCAATATAAAAATATTATTAGAATATTTTTACAGAATATTATTTTTATTTTTTGTTCTTTGACATTATAAACATTTATGTTTATTTTAACAATAAGACTGACAATATTATTTGTATAATGTTTTGTATTATCTTTTGTTTGTTTGTTTGTGTACCTTGTTTTTTTACTTTGTTTGTTAGTTTACCTTTGTCTACAAATTGAAAAATTTTTTGACAATAAAGGCATTTATTTATTTATTTATTTTATTTACCTCATTACTTCAAAGATTTAATTAAAAATAAAATATTAAAGAAAGTTGTTGCATAATTTATTTGTTATTAAATATTAACTTTCACTTAGTTTCAGTAAAACGAACTGTTGTAAACCAAATATTTAGGCAATAAGTAAGTTTTACTATTGTAATTGCAAATATTTAAATTAGCTATTGATATCAAATCTCATTAATGAATCATTTTGTAGTAAAATGAACAATAATAAAATATTTATTATTTACTGTTAGTCACTTTTAAATACCTGATTCATTGCCCGCGGGACTAAAAGCTGGTGATGTCCTTTGAATTGTTGGAGTAGAAATAATAGCTTTTTTTCGTTCATTGCCAAATTTGTCTAATATGGATTTGGCTACTTTATAGGTCTCAGTTTCCATAACATTTTCCAGAATTTTTTTCTTGTTTTCCTTTAAGGTTATCAATTTCTTTTCATTTTTCTTAATTTTTCTATTATAATACCATGTCAAAAACTTCTTTATCAACCATATTCTAAATATCGTAGATTTATTATTTACCATTACAATTAGGCACCTCTACTTTAATTAATACTTACACTAAAGGAAAAGTTATAAGTGGTATACTCCAAAGCAGTTTTTGATTTTGTGATATTTGTGAAAAATATAAGTACAAAAGAAAGGCTAGACCTACGTATATTGAGATAGCTAACAGAATAAATCGAAAAACAATTTTTCGTTGGGTTTGCTGTGTTCTTTTTTGAAATTCCTCAATCGAAACTATTTCATCCTCCAACTTACTTAACACATCATATGTGCTAGTCTTTTTCTAAAGAGATATAATAGTTAAAAACTTGCTACAACTTCTAAATACATTACAACTTACTCGAAATTTTGCAATAATGATGCCCATCTCAACAGTTACCAATTTTTTTCTAATGAATTAACCTTACTTTGCAAAGGAAGCATAACATAGTATTTAATATTTCTTTCTATTCTAAAAAAATAAATTTATACGTACAAATTTAAATTAAATTCATGTTTGTATTACAGAGTACATATGAATATTATTCTTCCAATTTTTTTTACTATCTCACATATGTCTCATTGTCTCATAGTGTCTCATTTTCAATATTTTTTATTTTTTGTAATTTGTATGACAATTGACATTTTACCATAGAATAATATATCATATAGTAATGGTGTGGATCCGGTGGCTGACCTTGAAACGATTTTTGGTAATGGTGTGGATCCGGTGGCTGACCTTGAAACGAGTTTTTGCTGCATATAGTCACAGACACTACGCATGCGCACATCTTTGATTTTGCCAGATTGCGAGTTATTTTGGAATTATTTTCAGTAGAAAACAAATAGGTATGTGCTTTTCAGTGTTTTTTTGTCAATATATACCGTATGATCGAAAAAACGGCGTCCAGTTGGCTGGGAAATGACGATTGAGGACATTTCCCATATAAAATGACAGCGATCTTCATTTCATAGTCATCGCTGACGCTATTTTTTTTTCAATCATAGTACGCGGAATATTATTATTTATATTATTATTTTAATATTTCGCACAACACGTGAACGCTTATTGCATATGTATTATCGTAGTCAATAAAATTATATAGAAATAAAACTCCACAACAACGGAGGCCTTAAAAGGCCTTTTAGCCTCCGTAATTAAAATTGTAGAATCAGCTACAGTAATAGTTACCTTGTTTAATTCTGCTTATACATATATTGCATTAATTTTTCCGCTACATTAAGATTTCTCTATTCTTACACCTAATTTATGTGATTTTCTTAGCATATATGATTTATAAGCCATATTTTTCCTAATGGAAGGATGGAATAGGATATGCAAAATTAAGATATTTTAACATTTATTTTCCAGACCAAGCATAATATAGTATTAAGATTAAGACATAACAAATATTATAAGAAAGATCTTAATATAAATCACAAAGTCTTAATTTGCTCTTGTATAAACACAGGTATAAAACTAATCAAAACTCAACCTTCACCATATTGTCAAGATTTGGCATTATAGGAAACGAAATTACAGTAAATTAAAGAAATAATATCAAAAAAGTACGATATTAAATGCTGTAATGTATTCTACGACACAAACCATCTCCCTTCTAAAGAGAAAAAGATAAAACATAAAGCTTATTTTAGTCTTATCAACACACTCTTCGATAAAATATATGTCTAAAATTGCTATTAATCCACTAACTTGATATTTTTAAGAAATTATGATACAAACATTACAATCAAAGTATATTATATTAGGAACATTATAGGTAAAATATGTTACCTCTATCTCCCATTGACGTGTATTGTTCTATAAGACTCGTCATGGTAGTATTTTAAAACATCAATACAAATAATCAAAACTATTGTTGCCTGTCTGTAAATAACTAGAAATTAAATAACTTGAAAGAAATAAAACAATTCTAATAAGTTTAAACCCACTAAGAAAAAATTCGTGTAAATATATAAATAAATGTTATTATTATTCAACCACTTCCATATCTCATCTGTGATTATTACAATTTTATATATTCATATTACTTTCATTTCACAATCTTCATTATCCTTCTTACCTTAATTTTGGATATTAAGATAAATCTGAAATTATAAAATTAATTATAGAATTTGTATTATTATTGATTAACACTCAAAAAAAAATTTTCAACTGCAAATAATTCGAAAATAAACTGCAATTTGGCAACATCGACGATGTGCGCTTGCGTAGTATCGATGATCAAATCCAGCAAATATGGGCTTCAAGGTCAGCCACCGGATCCACACCTTTACCCGATTTTTTACTGCATATATGGTGGGTTCATACAGCCAAATAAAATAAAATAAGAATAAAATAAAATAAAATAAGAAAGTTGGTTATATGGGATACCGTACATGCGTTCATACAGCCAAATAAAATAACAAATAAAATAAGAAGTCTTTATCTTTTAACTTCTTGTTTTATTTTATGTGTTATTTTATTTTAAACGGCTTTGCGGACGCTTAATTCTAACCTACAAATATTTTCAGTTTGGATTTAATTTATTTTATAATTTCACATAAGTAAAATATATAATATAGTAGGCAACGAACAAATAAATATACTATAAATAGTAAAATTACTATAAACAATCGTAAAAGTTAACTTTTATCCAGCCTCATCGTACTGCGCATGAGCAAATACATATTTCTTATTTTATTTTATTTGACTGTATGAACGCACACAAATAAGAATTCCTTATTTCTTATTTTATTTTATTCTTATTTTATTTTATTTGGCTGTATGAACCCACCAATAGTCCGGATACACACCACACCTTTACCAGTTTTTACCAGTTTATGGATTTTTGGAATCACAGAAAACATCGACTCCGGAAACAGACAAAAAAGGAACACAAATATGATAGGTAAAGGTGTGGATCCGGTGGCTGACCTTGAAGGCCATATTTGCTGCATTTGATCATCGATACTGCGCAAGCGCACATCTTCGATGTTGCCAAATTGCAGTTTATTTTCGAATTATTTGCAGTTGAAAACAAATGTTTTTTGAATGTTAATCAGTAAGAATACAAATACTATAATTAATTTCATAATTTCAGATATATCTTGATATTAAAAATTGGTAAGAAGGATAATGGATATATTGTGAAGTTAAGGTATTATGATTGTAATCGGCGTTGTAAATAATATAATATTGGGTAAAGGTAAAGGTGTGGATCCGGTGGCTGACCTTGAAGCCCATATTTGCTGCTTTTGATCATTGATACTACGCAAGCGCACATCGTCGATGTTGCCAAATTGCAGTTTATTTTCGAATTATTTACAGTTGAAAAATTTTTTTTGCGTGTTAATCAATAATAATACAAATTCTATAATTTCAGATTTATCTTGATATCCAAAATTAAGGTAAGAAGGATATTCTGAAATGAAAGTATTATAATATATAAAATTGTATTAATAATAACATTTATTTATATGTTTACATTAGAATTAAAATTTATCATTTACGGATTTTTTCTTAATGGTTTTAAACTTATTAGAATTATTTTATTTCTTTCAAGTTATTTAATTTCTAGTTATTTACAGGCAACAATATTTTTGATTATATGCATGTATTGATGTTTTGAAGTACTACCATGACGGGTCTTATTATAGAACAATAAACGTCAATCGGAGATAGAGGTAACATTTTACCTATTATATAATGTTACTAATATAATATACTTTGATTATAATTAATGTTTGTATCATAATTTCTTAAAAATATCAAGCATAGATATCAAGTTAGTGGATTTTATCGAAGAGTGTGTTGATAAGACTAAAATAAGCTTTATGTTTTATCTTTTTCTCTTTAGAAGGGAGATGGCTTGTATCGTAAAATACATTACAGTATTTAATATCGTATACTTTGTTATTCTTTTCTTAATTTACTGTAATTTCTTGTTTCCTATAATGCCAAATCTTGACAATATGGTGAAGGTTGAGTTTTGATCTTATTAGTTTTATAAGAATAATATAATAATAATAGAAATACAAGACTAAATTAAGACTTAGTTTGTGATTTATATTAAGATCTTTCTTATAATATTTGTTATGTCTTCATCTTAATACTATATTATGCTTGGTCTGGAATTTAAGTTGTTTAAATAATGTTAAAATATCTTAATTTTGCATATCCTATTCATCCTTCCATTAGGAAAAATATAGTTTATAAATCATATATGCTAAGAAAATCACATAAATTAGGTGTAAGAATAGAGAAATCTTAATGTAACAGAAAAATTAATGCAATATATGTATAAGCAGAATTAAACAAGGTAACTGTTAATGTTGTTGAAGCTGATTCTACAATTTTAATTACGGAGGCTAAAAGGCCTTTTAAGGCCTCCGTAGTTTTGATGGAATGTTAAAAAAAATCTATTATGAACATGACATGGAGCTACAGCATTTAAAAATTAAAAAAAAAAGAAAAAATTTGGACACATCCCTTTTAATTTCCCGAATTTTTAATGAAGCACTTTTTAAACGTAGCAATAATCTAGATAGTAATCTAGAGTTTTATTTCTATATAATTTTATTGACTGAAAATACATAATAAGCGTTCACGTGTTGTGCGAAATATTAAAATAATATACCGCGTACTATGATTGAAAAAAAATAGCGTCAGCAATGACTATGAAATGAAGATCGCTGTCATTTTATGGAAATGTTCTCAATCGTCATTTCCCAGACAACTGGACGCCGTTTTTTCGATTATACGGTATATATTGACAAAAAAACACTGAAAAGCACATATTTGTTTTCTATTGAAAATAATTCCAAAATAACTCACAATCTGGCAACATCGAAGATGTGCGCATGCGTAGTGTCTGTGACTATATGCAGCAAAAACTCGTTTCAAGGTCAGCCACCGGATCCACACCATTACCGTATTATTATTACAATATTAGGTAATGGTGTGGATCCGGTGGCTGACCTTGAAACGAGTTTTTGCTGTATATAGTCACAGACACTACGCAGGCGCACATCTTCGATGTTGCCAGATTGCAAGTTATTTTGGAATTATTTTCAGTAGAAAACAAATATGTGCTTTTCAGTGTGTTTTGTCAATATATACAGTATGATCGAAAAAACAGCGTCTAGTTGGCAAGGAAATGACGATTGAGGACATTTCCCATATAAAATGACAGCGATCTTCATTTCATAGTCATCGCTGACGCTATTTTTTTCAATCATAGTACACGGTATATTATTTCTATTATTATTTTAATATTTCGCACAACACGTGAAACGTGAATGCTTATTATGTATTTTCATAGTCAATAAAATTAAATAGAAATAAAATTCTAGATTCCTATAATTAATCTAATTGCTCTAGATTATAATGCTACGTTTAAAAAGTGCTTTATTAAAAATTCGGGAAATTAAAAGGGATGTGTCCAAGTTTTTTCTTTTTTTTAATTTTTAAATGCTGTAGCTCCATGTCATGTTCATAATAGTTTTTTTAACATTCCATCAAAACTACGGAGGCCTTAAAAGGCATTTTAGCCTCCGTAATTAAAATTGTACAATCAGCTTCAGCAACATTTACAGTTACCTTGTTTAATTCTGCTTATACATACATTGCATTATTTTTTCTGCTACCTTAAGATTTCTCTATTCTTACACCTAATTTATATGATTTTCTTAGCATAATATGATTTATAGACCATATTTTCCCTAATGGAAGGATGGAATAGGATATGCAAAATTAAGATATTTTAACATTTATTTTCCAGACAAAGCATAATATAGTATTAAGATTAAGACATAACAAATATTATAAGATAGATCTTAATATTGTTGCGAGCCGGTGTGGACTCGACCTAACCTCACAATATGGCCCGCCCTCGGATGACCTTAACATCGCATAGACACCGCAATGATTCATTCGTTCGAGAAGAACCGAGACCCACTAGAATGGACTCGTACATACGAGAACATTCGAAAATCTTCTCTTGCGCCTAACGATCTTTTTGGACTATTCTAGATTTCTTTTACCTGTCGGTATAAAAAAAGCCGGCGGCAGTGGCTAGAGAGGGCAGTTATAAATATACAGTTGACGCGCTAAAATTCAAAATAAATTCTTAGTTATAAATCGTTTGTAAATAGTTCTATAAGTCTTTTATCGTTATTATTTTTGTTCATTAGTGTTAAATAAATAGTGTTTAAATAAATTGTGACTTTCTATCCACACGGAACCGACGAAAAAACGTAACAATTGGTGTCAGGTGTGGCGTGTGTGATAGACTAGAAAAATAAAAAGACTAACAATGGCTGCGAAGAAATTGTTGAAAGACTTGAAAGTGTCCGAACTGAAATCCATATTGGAAGAGAGAGAGTGCGAGACAGATGGAAAGAAAAGCATTTTGCAAACCAGACTGAGAGACGTTTTAAGGGAGGAAGGCGAGGATCCGGACACATTTTGCTTTGAGTTCGAAGGTGACCTTGACTCGTGCCTACAAAAATTAGAAGCTAAAATGACGGAAAACTCTCAAAAATTAGAAGACAGTTTGAATGACAAAATTACAGAAAATTCCCGGGAATTGCAAGACAATTTAAACGACAATTTGAATAGTAAAATAATTGACTTGGAAGTTAATTTAGAAGATAAAATCACAGAGAATTCTCAAAAATTAGAAGACAGTTTGAAAGATAAAATTATGGAAAATTCCCAGGATTTAATTAATATTTTAGAGGATAAAATCATAGAAAATTCTAAAGATCTACAAGCCAGTTTCAATGACAAAATACTTAATTTAGAAGAAAGTTTAAACAATAAGATTATAGAGAATTCTACGGAACTACAAGACAAAATAACGGAGATTGAGGAAGATGTAAATAGAAAAATCGAAATTTTAAAACAAGAAATAGAAAAGGCCAATTCACCAAAATGTCAAGAAACATCGGAGGCACCGAAACTAGTCGAAAATAAGTATATCTCAAAGTCAGTTATTAAGCCTCCACAGTTTGACGGAAAAACCGCTTGGGCCAATTATTTTTGCCAGTTTGAGGCCGCTGCGAGAGCGACGGATGGACAATCGCTGAAAAAGGCTACCGCTTTGACTGTCGCACTGCGAGAGATGCGACTGATATCCTGCAAACATTGTCACCATCGGAACAGGAGATTATCAGCAATTGGTACGACATTTAGAAATGAGGTACGGCCAAGCTCATTTGGAACATGTCTATCATTCCCAACTAAAAATCGCATTCAAAAGTCAAATGAGTCTCTGCAGGAGTTTGAAGCCGACGTAGCCCGCCTCGTTCGCCTTGCGTACCCTGCTACGCCAGAGAATGTTATGGAGCGGTTGGCAGTACAGGCATTCTCCGACGGCTTACGTGATAACAAGAGACAAGACAAAAGCACTTCTCTAGCCCACCCAACGCACTTGGTGGATGCTTTTAGCACGTGCCCTAGAATTTGAGGCCGCGAGAACAAAGGTTCTAGGTCTTTAGGAAAGAGTACGGAAGGGCCATCGACGAATGTTCCGACGAATCCGTGGAAGGGATTGTTCGGAAGGTAATGGACCAGTACATGGGCAAGAAGGGACCGATTCGTTGCTGGAACTGCGGACAGGTGGGACACGTGCGAAACCGTTGTAAGGAGAAGAACGAAGAACCGGCTTCGTCGAGGTCGGAGAAAACTACTAAGGGGTCGAAATGAAGGGCACACGTCGACCTGTACCCAACATGCCCCAACGAAACTGCTCAAGTCGCCTCGCTACAACACAAATTCAACAGCATTTTGTGGATGGTTTTGTTGATGGAGAGTTCCGGACCATGCTGTTGGATACAGGTGCGACGAAAACTATCATCAGACCGGACATTCTTAAAACATCGAAGAAGGTTAAAACAACACAATGGCGACTACGTACTGCCACGGGGGCTCCGCTGCTGTCCATGGAGAAGTAAACCTTAATTTTGTTATTGGGAGCACCAGTTTTGAACATCCAGTGTTAGTAGCAGACATCGAAGATGAACTTATTCTCGGAATGGACATCATGACCACTAGAGGTTTTGAGCTAAACCTCAAACAAGGAATTTTGAAAATAAATGAAGAAGAAGTGGTTCTGCATCGAAAATGTGAGGAGACGCTTCGCGTGGTGGTAGCAGAAGATGTTTCGATCCCTGAGCGCTGTGAGATATTTTTGGATGGTTGCCTAGAAGGTAAAATGAATAATGGGAGTATTATTCTGTTGGAGCCAAGGAACCATGACAGCGAAATAGGACGAGGGATCGCTGTTGGAAAAGCCCTGCTACGAGCGAAGAAAACTGTACCGGTGAGAGTAATGAACACGAATTATTATTCTGTATCCTTGAAGAAGGGAACCCTCTTAGGGTACTGTTGTTCGGTCTCCTCAGTCGTTCGAAGCGTGGAAGCCTCCAAAGTTTCGACTTCAAAAATTCCGGACAAAATGGTGAAGGAGTTAGTAAACGTTAAAGGATTATCTCCCGAAAATAGAAGAAAATTGAGAAACCTGATAATCAAGTATCAAGATGTGTTTGATAAAGGAGAAGCAGGACAGAGAGGTCGTACCAATTTAGTACAACACAAAATTGATACCGGAGATGCACGACCAATCAAACAAAATCCGAGAAGACTTCCGCTCGCCAAACGTGAAGAAGCTGATAAAATCCTTCGAGAAATGAAAGAAGAGGGTGTCATCGAACCATCTAACAGCCCGTGGACATCGCCGGTAGTACTAGTAAAGAAGAAAGACGGTACCACCAGGTTCTGTGTTGATTATCGGCAGCTCAATAATGTTACCAAGAAGGATAGTTATCCCCTGCCGAGGATAGACGATACTCTAGACACGCTGGCGGGGTCAACGATATTCTCTACGTTAGATCTGAAGAGTGGATATTGGCAAGTCGACATGGCGCCGAAAGACAGAGAGAAGACAGCGTTCTCGGTGGGCTCCGGACTGTGGCAATTTACCGTCATGCCTTTTGGATTGTGCAACGCGCCAGCTACCTTTGAGAGACTAATGGAGTCTGTGTTAAAGGGACTATCCTGGACTACCTGTTAGTGTACCTGGATGACATCATAGTGGTTGGGAAATCCTTTGACCATCATCTGAAGAATTTGGAAGAAGTTTTCAAGCGACTAGGGGAGTTCTGGTTTGAAACTTAGCCCCAAGAAATGTCATCTGTGTCAAGAAAAGGTACACTACTTGGGCCATATAGTCTCCTCCCAAGGAGTTGCGGTAGATCCACAGAGACCAAGACAGTGGAAGAGTGGCCGATACCTAAAGATAAACATGAACTACGAAGCTTTTGGGACTATGCACATACTATCGACGCTATGTACAGGGTTTCGCCACCATCGCAAAACCATTGACCAGACTTACCGAAGGCGAGAGGCGTTTCTCTTGGGACTCAGATTCTGACGAGGCATTCCGAACATTGAAGAAGGCCCTGACTAGTGCGCCCATACTTAGCTACCCCCTTGGCAACGGAAACTTTATATTGGATACCGACGCTGGCAATGTTGGATTAGGCGCTGTTCTGTCTCAAATCCAGGATGGTCAAGAAAAAGTAATTGGTTATTTTAGTAAGACCTTGTCAAAACTGGAAAGGAACTACTGCGTGACCAGACGAGAATTACTAGCCGTAGTTAAAGCAGTGGAACACTTCTACAAGTATCTCTATGGAAGAAAGTTCTTGTTAAGAACAGACCATGCTGCTTTGAAATGGCTGTTGCAGTTTAAGAATCCTGAAGGGCAGGTAGCTAGATGGATCGAACGATTACAAGAATTTGACTTCGACACAGAACATCGAGCTGGGGCAATCCATCGAAATGCCGGCGCACTTTCCAGAAGACCTTGCGATAAGGACTGTAAGCATTGTTCCCGAGCAGAAGAGAAAGAAGCGAAACTCGTAAGAACAACTGTGGTTAATGATACTTGGCAACCCGAAGATCTTGCAAATGACCAAACCAGTGACCCAGAATTAGGTTTAGTAATTAACTAGAAAAATGCAGACCTAAGACCAACGTGGGAAGAAGTTTGCAGATATTCGCCGAACGTAAAGTCGTACTGGGCTCAGTGGAATTCCTTGGTAATAGATAACGGACTACTTCGCCGTGTGATCGAGAGACCGGAGGGACAAGAAGAGAGAAGGCAGATCGTCATTCCAAAGAAGAGGATCCCGGAAGTCTTGGAGGAAGTTCACAATGGAACCAGCGGTGGACATCTCGGTGTTACCAAGACACTTGCAAGCTGCGGGAACGGTTCTATTGGGTGAACTGCAAAGGAGATGTGAGGAAATGGTGCAAGAAATGTGACGTTTGCGCCGCCATCAATGGACCACAAAAGCGCGGTAAAGCCCCAATGCGCCAGTACAATGTAGGCAGTCCCTTCGAACGAATAGCGATCGACGTGGCTGGTCCTTTCCCGGAGACGAACGATGGCAACAAATACATTGTGGTAGTAATGGATTACTTCAGCAAATGGGTCGAGGCCTACGCGTTGCCAAATCAAGAAGCGTCCACGATTGCTGATGCCCTTGTTAAAGAATGGATAGAATTAATGACGTCGTATACCGTATCAGAAAATTGCCAAAAGGAAAACCGAGGGTAGTCCATTTCAACCGTTTGAGCCCCTACCAAGGCGAAATAGAAGATCGTGCTGGGACCGTGAGAACCTGCAGCTTTGATCCCCCTGATTCGGAGATGTCCTTTGACGATTTTCATGGCCCGATACAACAGCAGTGAGAAGGCTCGCTATGGTGTAACCAAAGAAGATCAACGGGACCTCTTTCGAGTTGCCTCCTGATTATTCGCTCGCTCATTGTGTGGCTCGAGAGTTTGCGGATGTCCAGAGGAATCGCTGCGACGTTCAATGAGAAGTTTGGGCGTGTCGGAGAACTACGCCGACAGGATCCAGAGGTTGGAAGCGTCTTGAGGCTAACCGACAATGCACACGGTCAAGCAAGGCACATCTTCTACCTGGTCACCAAGGGAATGGTCCCCCGAGTAAGCCGACTTATCTCTCAATCTATGGAAGACCCCTGATTGAACTGAGAGAAGCCCCTGCTAAACAACAACATTGCACGATTAGCCATTCCGAAGCTGGCGTGTGGACTCGATGGTTTGAGTTGGCGTACAATCCGGAACATGATTGAAGTCTTGTTCAGATTTACGGGAATCGAGATCCTCGTTTGCTGCTACAACCCAAAGCTGAGATCGGGAGAGAAAACTGTAGACTGCTATTTCTACCAGACTTCGCAATGTACCAGGGGCCAGCTTTGCAAAATACCTTCATTCACCGTATACATCTCAGGACGAGCATGTGCCTAAGAAGGGGCAGTGTTGCGAGCCGGTGTGGACTCGACCTAACCTCACAATATGGCCCGCCCTCGGATGACCTTAACATCGCATAGACACCGCAATGATTCATTCGTTCAGGAAGAACCAGAGACCCACTAGAATGGACTCGTACATACGAGAACATTCGAAAATCTTCTCTTTGCGCCTAACGATCTTTGGACTATTCTAGATTTCTTTTACCTGTCGGTATAAAGCCGGCGGCAGTGGCCTAGAGAGGGCAGTTATAAATATACAGTTGACGCGCTAAAATTCAAAATAAATTCTTAGTTATAAATCGTTTGTAAATAGTTCTATAAGTCTTTTATCGTTATTATTTTTGTTCATTAGTGTTAAATAAATAGTGTTTAAATAAATTGTGACTTTCTATCCACACGGAACCGACGAAAAACGTAACAATATAAATCACTTTGGTCTTGTATAAACACAGGTATAAAACTAATAAGATCAAAACTCAACCTTCACCATATTGTCAAGATTTGGCATTAGCAAACAAGAAATTACAGTAAATTAAGAAAAGAATATCAAAGTACACGATATTAAATGCTGTAATGTATTCTTACACACAAACCATCTCCCTTCTAAAGAGAAAAAGATAAAACATAAAGCTTATTTTAATCTTATCAACACACTCTTCGATAAAATATATGTCTAAAATTGCTATTAATCCACTAACTTGATATTTTTAAGAAATTATGATACAAACATTATAATCAAAGTATATTATATTAGTAACATTATAGGTAAGATGTTACCTCTATCTCCCATTGACGTGTATTGTTCTATAAGACTCGTCATGGTAGTACCGTATGATCGAAAAAAAACGGCGTCCAGTTGGCTTGGAAATGACGATCCATGCCATTCCCTGTATAATTTTACATATAAAATGACAGCGATCTTCATTTCATAGCCATCGTTGACGCCGTTTTTATTCGATCATACGGTATTTCAAAACATCAATACATATAATCAAAACTATTGTTGCCTGTAAATAACTAGAAATTAAATAACTTGAAAGAAATAAAATAATTCTAATAAGTTTAAAACGATTAAGAAAAAATCCGTACATGATAATTTTTAATTCTAATGTAAATATATAAATAAATGTTATTATTATTACAATTTTATATATTCATAATACTTTCATTTCACAATCTTTATTATCCTTCTTACCTTAATTATGGATATCAAGATAAATCTGAAATTATAAAATTAATTATAGAATTTGTATTATAATTGATTAAAACTCAAAAAAAAAAAAAATTTCAACTGCAAATAATTCGAAAATAAACTGCAATTTGGCAACATCGACCATGTGCGCTTGCGTAGTATCGATGATCAAATGCAGCAAATATGGGCTTCAAGGTCAGCCACCGGATCCACACCTTTACCTAATAATACTATTTATTTGGTAATGGTGTGGATCCGGTGGCTGACCTTGTAACGAGTTTCTGCTGCATATAGTCACAGACACTACGCATGCGCACATCTTCGATGTTGCCAGATGGTAAGTTATTTTGGAATTATTTTCAGTAGAAAACAAATATGTGCTTTTCAGTGTTTTTTGTCAATATATACCGTATGATCGAAAAAACGGCGTCCAGTTGGCTGGGAAATGACGATTGAGGACATTTCCCATATAAAATGACAGCGATCTTCATTTCATAATAGTCATCGCTGACGCTTTTTTTTTCAATCATAGTACGCGGTATATTATTTATACCAAGGATTTATATTATTATTTTAATATTTCGCACAACACGTGAACGCTTATTATGTATTTTCATAGTCAATAAAATTAAATAGAAATAAAACTCTAGATTCCTATAATTAATCTAATTGCTCTAGATTATTATGCTACGTTTAAAAAGGGCTTTATTAAAAATTCGGGAAATTATATGTCCAAATTTTTCCTTTTTTTTTTAATTTTTAAATGCTCTAGCTCCATGTCATGTTCATAATAGGTTTTCTGCTACTTTAAGATTCCTCTATTCTTACACCTAATTTATGTGATTTTCTTAGCTATAATATGATTTATAAACCATATTTTTCCTAATGGAAGGATGGAATAGGATATGCAAAATTAAGATATTTTAACATTTATTTTCCAGACAAAGCATAATATAGTATTAAGATTAAGACATAATAAATATTATAAGAAAGATCTTAATATAAATCACAAACTAAGTCTTAATTTGGTCTTGTATAAACACAGGTATAAAACTAATAAGATCAAAACTCAACCTTCACCATATTGTCAAGATTTGGCGTTATAGGAAACAAAGAAATTGCAGTAAAATTAAGAAAAAAGAATATCAAAAAGTTTACCATATTAAAATACTGTAATGTATTCTACGACATAAACCATCTCCCTTCTAAAGAGAAAAAGATAAAACATAAAGCTTATTTTAGTCTTATCAACACTCTTCGATAAAATATATGTCTAAAATTGCTATTAATCCACTAACTTGATATTTTTAAGAAATTATATGATACAAACATTACAATCAAAGTATATTATACCGTATGATCGAAAAAAAATGGCGTCTAGTTGGCTGGGAAACGAAGATCGCTGTCATTTTAAATGTAAATTTATATGGGAGATGTCATCGATCGTCATTTCCTAGCCAACTGGACGCCGTTTTTTCTCGATCATACGGTATTAGTAACATTATAGGTAAAATATGTTACCTCTATCTCCCATTGACGTTTATTGTTCTATAAGACTCGTCATGGTAATATTTCAAAACGTCAATATACATATAATGAAAACTATTGTTGCCTGTAAATAACTAGAAATTAAATAACTTGAAAGAAATAAAATAATTCTAATAAGTTTAAAACCATTAAGAAAAAATCCGTAAATGATAAGTTTTAAATCTAATGTAAATATATAAATAAATGTTATTATTCAACCACTTCCATATCTCTGTTATTATTACGTACAATTTTATATATTCATAATACTTTCATTTCACAATCTTCATTATCCTTCTTACCTTAATTTTGGATATCAAGATAAATCTGAAATTATAAAATTAATTATAGAATTTGTATTATTATTGATTAACACTCAAAAAAAAAATTCAACTGCAAATAATTCGAAAATAAACTGCAATTTGGCAACATCGACGATGTGCGCTTGCGTAGTATCGATGATCAAATGCAGCAAATATGGCCTTCAAGGTCAGCCACCGGATCCACACCTTTACCATTTATTTATATACATATTTACATTGGAATTAAAAATTATGATTTACGGATTTTTTCTTATTGGTTTTAAACATAGAGAAAGTTAATAGTTTAGAGAGTGGTGAATCGCGTAGTAAAATGTTGGGAGATTGCGCTTTTAGCGCCCTCTACTTCGCTACAGGTACGAACTATGAAAGAGCGGGAGATTTAAATTATTATTATACTTATTATTTTTAAGGCAATTAAAACTAAGAGTGCCCTTAACCAAAAACAGTGATATAAATGGAGATACCTACTCAATTTTTATATTATCATGATATTAAAGGATATAAATACAGCATTTATAATCCTTTTACACCTTTTTAATCAAAGTCTTACACGCTAATATAAAATTTGACTATCTCCATTTATTTCACTATTTTTGGTTAACGGCACTCTTAATTTTAATTTTCCTTTTTTTATGGGAAAATGATTAAATGGGAAGAATTGAATGGGAATGGAAAGAGTGACCAATTATTGTATTTTGTATTAATTTATAATACCCCTATTCTACTAAATATCTAGCTACATTGTACTTACAGTTAAATAGCTACATTGTACTAGTTATATACATATTTACAGTTTTATGATGGCTATTATTTCTTTTCATTGTGCTATCTATTGATTCGATCCGACTTGAGTACTATACCTCGAGATGGCTCCAGGAATTATTTATCTTTACAGGCCTAGAATATGAAGATTCACAGTAGAATTTTTGGTTTTACTGCCTATTAGAAACAAACCTACCCCCCTACATCAAGGGGCATACAATTATGCCTTGTTCTCGGCCATGATATTCCTTCCATTCTATATCCAACATCCAACTTAGCACACCTTCTGGTTCACAACAGGGCCTAGACTGGTCGGATGATATTTTAACAGAATAGACCTTGATATCTCTTTCACACTTTCATTTAATAATTAAATAGGAGGGCTGGATGGTATAATTTCTAGAAAGAATAGCCAGTGAAATAAAAACTTAGGCATGGACATTACCTTTCTTACCTTTGTCTGCTATTTTTTAATAAAAAACAACTGTTTAGTTTGCAGAAAAATAAAATTAACAATCAAAAATTTCTTAAAAAATGATCAAGCCAGAGAATAGGTACATTAAAGAAATGCTAACTTCATGTTAAAAAATGGAAACAGACGCCATCTGGTGTCGCCTGGCAGTACTAGTTAAATTGAGGGGAATTGGAGGGGCGGGGCTTAAAAGAGGGGAAATTTTAAAAAAAATATTTTTATAAGTATCACTGACTTACTGTTTAAAGTTAATAAACATATTTTTTATTACTTTTATATAAATTAATGTATTAAAAAATATGTCTATTAACTTTATACAGCAAATCAATGATATTATTAAAGACTTATTATTTTCAGAGAAAATTCATAGTAAATAAATTACACATTATTATACTAAACAGTATCATTTATTTGTTAGAGCTGCGATTTATATTACAATAATATTGAAATATATATATTTTTTTAACAATGAAAAAGAATATCACGGAACCTGAAAAAGAAAGATGATCAATTAATGACTTAAATTAGTTCAAAATACATTTTGCAAATAACTAGTGAATTGGAAAGATAAACATACTATTAAAAAGACATTTTAGAAGTATGTTATCATCTATTTGCTGATAATACATAAGTATATAATAGGTAAATAACATGCATAAGGCACTATGATACAACTACCTGTATCATGATAACACACTAATATCACAAAAAATATATGCTAATTTAAATTCCTTTAATGATCTAATGAAACACTATCTAGCGTCAATGCATGCCATTCCAAAGGCAAAAAAAACTGTTATACCAAATAAATATAAGCTGAATAAAACATAAACCAAGCCAACGTGCATAAAAAACCAAAAAATGCATCAAAAAATACTTTTATCAGATCATACCCTTGGATATATTATGTATTTTATATATCGCACATCCCGTTCAAAAGTTTACTAACTCAAAATAGAGAATATAGAGAACATTGTCAAGAGAAGTAAAAGAAAATTTAAGTTAAGGCAATATGCTCCTTTTTGGATATTAATGGCCAAATAATATAATGTTGATTTAATAAAATTTTACTGGCATCCTTCTGAGGTATAAATCAGATTAAAAGGACATTGTTTTTGTAATAATTGTTTGTTTTGTAAACATTTTTTGAAGACAATACAGTTTTGAACGGGCTGTGCGATATAAACAAGGATCTTACTATTATTTGAGGTTAGAAAGTATTTAAATAACATAAAACATAATCAAAATCATTTGTCATCATAAATTATAGAGGTACTTACGTGTTTTGATATTATTATCAGGAAATAATACGTTTAGTTAAACAGGTACGCTGCCAGGCAAGTTCTATCGGCGGGTCTTTGCAAAAGTTGAAATCTAAAAATACAAAACTACGTTTACATCTTAGTTGTATTTACGAATAAAGTATTTGTGTGTAATTTCTGACTTACCAGTTAATTGAATAATCGCATTAAATACATCCAAATGGTAATTTAATATTGTAAAAAGCAAAATTGTTTTAAATCACTTGCCAGGACAGCCCGCCAGCTTCTTTGTTGGCAAAATGGCCGCGGTATCATGATTTAAGCATGTGAGTGACAAAGAAAGCCAATGCCTGGCAGATGTTGCTTTCTTTGTCGTTGGTCCTGGCACGTTTAAATTTGACTGTTGCCTGTTTTCCCATACAAGTGACACCCCCGTGGATCAAGCCTTGTACTACGCCGCGTGCCACTTTTTGAACAAACAACAAACAAAAGAATGAGGTTAGCGGCGTTGCCAATGTCAATTTTCTAAACTACCCAAAAATCTAAATTAAATTCGCCAATTTGGGGAGAAAAATGTCCCGATTCACCAAAAATTCCCCATATGATTATTTTAACAAAAAAAAATAATTTTAATAAAAATACAATATTTATTATACATATTAGAGGGATTAAACTGTAAATTGACTCCTTGTTTTTTAATCCCTTCCCTAGTAGTCATTAAATAATTTGAGGTCACTAAATTTTCTTTCAACTGAAGCATTTGCAAAGGGAAGCATAAGTAAAAAGCAGATTATAATTTTTAAGTTGGGAAAGATATAGGTATCGTCCCGCTCCGTTTTTAAAGCTAAAAATTTTACGCCATTTTCAATCAGCAATAAAATGTTGAAACTCCCCTTATTTTCGCCGCCTATTGCTAATCCCCACAAAATTCCCAATCGGCTCCGGATTCCCCAAAATTAGGGAAATTCCCCACAAATTGGCAACGCTGGAGGTTAGCGTGTTCTTTCTGAATATGCTAAGACTAACGGACTAGTGTCGAAACACAGATAGCTAGATGGACGTATTTCGGCACTTGCGTCGATGCGCTACAGGTACATTTGCCTGCGCGTCGTATGTCTTCTGGCAGTCTTTTAATTTTTCTGTTTGTCTATGGTTTTAAACCTATTAGAATTATTTTGTATCATCAATATGACACATTTATTACATCCAAGTTAATTTCTAGTTATTTACAGGCAAAACAATAGTTTTAGAGGTAATGGTGTGGATCCGGTGGCTGACCTTGAAGCCCATATTTGCTGCATTTGATCATCGATACTACGCAAGCGCACATCGTCGATGTTGCCAAATTGCAGTTTATTTTCGAATTATTTGCAGTTAAAATTTTTTTTAGTGTTAATCAATAATAATACAAATTCTATAATTAATTTTATAATTTCAGATTAATCTTGATATCCAAAATTAAGGTAAGAAGAATATGAATTGAATTGAAGGGATAATGACATAGACTTAAAATAAAATATAGACTACACTATTTACATCTCAACGCGGACAAACAACCTTTTTTGTACACATGTTTACTTCTGGGTACAGTCGACCGAGCCTTCCTCATCCAGCCTATGTTGTCACGTCTTTAATATTATCAATATTTTTTTTCTTGTTATACACATATATTGAGATATTAATACTACAGTTTAATAAAGTAGGTTTTAATATTCCATAGATGTATTAAATAGTCCTTATACTACTAAATTATAAGTCGGATACTGTTTAAAAAGGATAAGTTCTTTACAATATGATAACACCGATTAGAGGCGAGGGAGCCTATTCATTCATTTATTACCTTGTAGTACGCGTGGCAAGTGTGCGGTAAAGCTTTGATGCCGCTATGTCCCCGGCTGTATTAACGCATTTTCTTAGTTTGTAGTCCTTAAGTGTTTATTTTATTGACTTTTTCTGTTCAAGAACTATAAAATATGGTTCGCCAGTGCCAAATTTGCAAGAAATTTGACTTAAATAATCCATTTAAGTCTTGAAACGACTTTCGACCGGTAGACAACTCTCAATTTGCCCATTGGGAGCCAGTGGCGTTGTTGTAGAAAGGCGCTTATTTAGATAATATTTTAGTAAAATGTAAAATCTGAATTTTTTCTCATTACATTATTTACTTACTTACATTGTAACAAAGTCATAATTATAACCCTGTTAATAATTAATAATGATTTTATTAAAAATATGGTTTATTCTAAAATTATCTTGAGCATATAAAATAACATACAAGAATTTTAAATTGATATTACATTATGAAACAATATTTTTTAATATACCGGGTCGTCTCAAAAGTGGCTCACCCCCTATAACTTTTTTATTTTTTCAGATAAAAAAAACAGATTTGTATGTTATAGGTATATGACATAAATTAGGATTTATTGATGTATTCAGTTGTTTTTGGTCTCTTCCTGTTTCACCGAAATGATTACATCTTTTTATTTTTAAAGGCAACCTCGGTATATTGCTACTTTATTCGATAAAAAATGACACTCTGAATAGAATGACATATCATATGTCAACTTTTGACATTATCGCTTAAAAACAAATCCTATTTTAAATTTCAATCCAGGGTGCCATGGTGTTAAAAACACAAAGTTTTAACCAAGGAGCCTTGGAAAATAGTTTTGATCGTCTAATAGGTTTCGTGTCTTGTCTAGGCCGGTTAAAAGACGTACAAATCGTATTTTTAATCATACATATGTCAATTTTTTCAAATGGAACAAGGGTGACTCATTAGCATATTTGGAAAAAGCATTGTCGTTATGAACCGCGTGTTACAATTACAATTAAACCATATGCGAAAATGTCAAAAGTTGACATATGATATGTCATTCTATTCAGAGTGTCATTTTCTATCGAATAAAGTATAAGTATACCGAGGGTGCCGTTTAAAAATTAAAAGTTATAGTCATTTCCGGTGAAACAGGAAGTGACCAAAAACAATTGAATGCGTCAATCAATTCTAATTTATTTCATATACCAACATACTAAATCTTGTTTTTTTATTTGAAAATATAAAAAAATTATGGGGATGAGCCACTTTTGAGACGCACCCGGTATAATAAAGACAGTACCGAGTTATAAATGTAGTTTTTATTTTATCCACTTCCTATCACCTTCCTTGCTTTAATGGAACAGATTTATGTTTTCTCTAATTTACATAATAAGACATCACTTAACCAGAAAAAAAATTACAACAATCATATTTTTTTTCTCTCCCTGTTGCCGATTCTATTATATCTGTGGAATAGATCCTGTTTTGATTAATATTAGGGGTTGTAAATGTTTGACTAAAATTAATAATTTATTATTAATTTCAAAAATTACCTAATTTCGATGATAAAATTTCTTCTATAACGTGTATTTTATTATTTTTATCCTTTTTGGACTCTAAATTGTTTTTTCTAAACTTTTATTTAAAAAATCTTAATAAAATATAAAAAAGTTTAAATACGATATATTTTTAATTTAATTATAGCTTCATTAAAATAAAAAAATTACCCGGCTATGATACGGAGAGTTCAGGTGTACTTGAGAAACGAAAGACAGTGTTGTGTTTCTCGGCAGAGTCGTCAGGGAACGACCGTTACGACAGAGACAACCTATCTATCGCTCGTGTCGCACTCGTTATAACCTAAAACAATAACACAACAATAACAAGACAGTGTCTGACCGCATGTTCCAGCTATTTATGAATGAGATGCTCAGTCTATATTTTATTTTAAGTCTATGGATAATGAAGATTGTGAAATGAAAGTATTATGAATATATAAAATTGTAATAATGATAACATTTATTATATATATTTACATTAGAATTAAAAATTATCACTTACGGATTTTTTCTTAATGGTTTTAAACTTTTTAGAATTATTTAATTTCTAGTTATTTACAGGCAACTATAATTTTGATTATATGTATTGATGTATTGAAGTACTATCATGACAAGTCTTATAGAACAATATACACGTCAATGAGATAGAGGTAACATTTTACCTATAATGTTACTAATATAATATATTTTGATTATAATGTTTGTATCATAATTTCTTAAAAATATAGTGGATTAATAGCAATTTTTAGACATATATTTTATCGAAGAGTGTGTTGATAATACTAAAATAAGCTGAATAAGCTTTATGTTTTATCTTTTCTCTTTAGAAGGGAGATGGTTTGTGTCGTAGAATACATTACAGTACGTCTGCTGGATCTGTGTCTATGAAAGGAATGCGGACAAAAAACATTTAAATAAACAGCAATATATTTTATACGTCGATTTGACGACTGCGTCACCGCAAATCGCTCCGCCCACTCATTTTATTGGCTACTTGCTAATTTGTTGAATTTTTATTGATGGGACGCTTCGTCTATTTTTTTACGAAAAACATCGAGAGAATATCGTTTCCCCTCTCACGGATTCCCCGTAGCTACAGAACGGACGGACGTACTGCGGTTTATAACAATATCTTGACGATTTGAACTGACGCGCGGAGCGTGCTGACCAATAGCGCCTGTTATCACCTGTGACGTAGCGACCAACCTGCGCAATATCATACCTTGTATTCTTTGTACCATGCCATGGACGTACTGTACTATGATTGAAAAAAAAATAGCGTCAGCAATGACTATGAAATGAAGATCGCTGTCATTTTATGGAAATGTCCTCAATCGTCATTTTCCAGCGAACTGGACGCCGTTTTTTCGATCATACGGTATATATTGACAAAAAAACACCGAAAAGCACATATTTGTTTTCTACTGAAAATAATTCCAAAATAACTTGCAATCTGGCAACATCGAAGATGTGCGCATGCGTAGTGTCTGTGACTATATACAGCAAAAACTCGTTTCAAGGTCAGCCACCGGATCCACACCATTACCGTTTTAGAAAAAGAACATCACTGAACATTTTGATTATATCAATTATACGTATATTGAAGTACCGTATATATGATCGAAAAAAAACGGCGTCCAGTTGGCTTGGATATGACGATCGATCAATGACTTATGACATTTCCCAAATAATTTTACATATAAAATGACAGCGATGTTCATTTCATAGCCATCGCTGACGCTGTTTTTTTTTTCATACGGTACTACCGCATGATGAGTCTCACAATACAAATCACTGAGATAGAGGTAACATTGTACCTAGTTTTATCTTTTTCACTGTAGAAGGGATATGGTTTGTGTCGTAGAATGCATTACAGTAATTATAATATCCTGCACTTTGATATTCTTTTCTTAATTTACTATAATTTCTTTCTTGTAATGCCAATATCTTGATAATATGGTGAAGGTTCATTTTTGATCTTATTAGATTTATACACACACACATACACAGACCAAGTTAATACTTTTAGTTTGTGATTTATATTAAGATATTTCTTATAATTTTTTCTACCTACTACATATTATGCTTGGTGGTGTGGAGCAGAATAAGTATAAGCAGAATTTAAGAAGGTACCTATTAATATTGCGCTGATTCTACAGTTATAATTATGGAGGCTAAAAGGCTTTTTTAAAGCCTACGTCTACGTCGTTTTGATGGAATGTTATAAACCCTATTATGAACATGATATGGAGCAAAAACTCAAAAAAAGAAGTAACTTCGACACACCCCTTTTAATTTTACGAATTTTTAATAAAAAGCACTTTAAGGTATAGCCACGTATAGCTTAATAATCTAGAGTAATTAGATTAATTTTATAGCAATCTAAAGTTTCATTTCTATTTAATTTTATTAACTATGAAAACACATAATAAGTGTTCACGTGTTTTGCAAAATATTAAAAATAATAATACAAATAATACCGTATGATCGAAAAAAAACGGCCTCAGCGATGGCTATAAAATGAAGATCGCTATCATTTTATATGCAAATTTATATAGGAAATGCGATCGATCGTCATTTTCCAGCCAAATGGACGCCGTTTTTTCGATCATACGGTATATATTGACAAGAAACACTGAAAAACACATTATTTGTTTTTTATTGAAAATAATTCCAAAATAATCGGCAATCTGACAACATCGACGATGTGCGCATGCGAAGTAGCTGTGACTATATGCAGCAAAAACTCGTTTCAAGGTCAGCCACCGGATCCACACCTATACCCTTTACCGGATCATCATATTATTAGAGGTGGGCCAGTCTGCGATTTTTGTGGAGCTGCTACGCTCTGCGACTGCTCCAATAAAAGCACTGTGACAAGTAGCAGCGATTTTTCGGAGCAATTAACCTATAAATTAAAAATGTAGTTTTATAGGTTAATTGCTCCGAAAAATCGCACTCGGTGTTCGGCACCGTTCGTTGCATTTACTAAAAAGTACAGGACTATAGGTGTGATTATGATAGGCAACATCATCGTCTAGTTTTTATTTATTTATATCGTATGATCGAAAAAACGGCGTCAGCGATAGCTATGAAATGAAGATTGCTGGCATTTTATATGTAAAATTTATGGGGAATGTTATCGATTGTCATTTCCAAGCCAACTGGACGCCGTTTTTATTTCGATCAGTAGTGGCGATTTTAACGTCTGTGCAATCGGGGGTAAGTCACCGACGGGCCCCAAGCCTCCCGGGCCCTTGCGAACAAGATTCGAACTTTTCCGAACTACGGGCCCCTAGAGCTCTTAAAATCGCGGCTGTACGGTACTATACTGATGTCTTAGTTTGATAGATGTTGCTATATTTGTTTAGTCTATTCAGAAGAATTTGAGTGTTTCTAAGTACCAAACACTTTGCTATAAATATCTTAAAGAGTCTGTTCATTTTCACAGAGTGGTGGCCCATGGTAAAAACTTAATGTTATATTCAATTCAAAGTCGAAACTGTCAAAAAATCTTTATTAGTGACCGGTTTCGGCTATTTAGCCATCATCAGACCTTAAAAATAGATATAAATAATAAAACTTATATGAATGTATAAGATCAAATAAAAGATTTAGGATATACAACAAAACACAGATACAAAATTAACTAACAAATAAACATACTAACAAGTTAAAAATTACCTTTGTCAAAAACATCTGTTCGTGATTAATATATAATACATAAATATCATAGATAAACGAAACAAGTTTAGATTGGAAAGTGCCCATAAGGACAATGTAAACACTATTTGGCGCTATTCTTGCAACGGTCGCGACCCAAAACTTTTGAAAATTTCGGAGCGGTTCGGCTTTTTCCGGAATTATATCGCCAAATATTGTTTATTCAAATTTATTATTATTTTCGTTTAATTTTATAAATTAAAGACAGTGTGTTGCATACAAGAAACTTTATTTTATATAACTTATATTATATTTTATATAACTTATTATATATTAGAAACCGACCTTATGCCACGATCCACGATGGTTTTTGCAGTTCACAGTTCACAGCACAGCTTTTTAAGTTTTTAATGCCACTTTTTCACAATTATCACCGGTTGGAGTAAATAAAACTTGAATTAAACTAACAAGATAGCAATTAATACTTTGAAAATGGACGCTATAAACACTTTTCAGAATTTCTTTAATGAGAGCGGTTTAGATTTTGAAAGATTATTATGATTTTTGAAGTTTCTGACTTTGACAAGAGAAAATTATTTCTGTTTTTGTTTGCCGTTGATCTTAGCGACCGCTATAGCAGCGCCAGATCGCGTATAACGGTCGCGACCCAAAATAATTTCGCGACCTAAAATTTTTACGGGCTTTCCCATCTAAACTTGTTGCATTTATCTATGATAAATATCTTATTTAGATTCATGAAAGAAAAAGCGAACGCTGCTACGTTTCCCGAGGAATACATTAAAATACGCAACCAACCGTCCAATCAGATGAAAGAGGTACGTACCCTATCGTTGGGTATTGTGCAATCACGTGATGCTCATGTCGTATGACGGTTAAATCTTTGGTTAGAATTTTTGTTGTTGTTTTTACCTGTTTTTACAGTTTTTACTTTATTTTTCTATTTACATCAGATTTATATTTTGTAATTGCCTATCAGACAATACGTATTTAGAAAAATAATAAGAATTAGGATCGTGTTTTTTTTAAATCCTGGATATTAATTGGAACCCTTGATAACATTACTGCTTTTGATATAAAAAGTGCATTTTTGATTATTTACTTGGGCTAGGATATTAAAATATCGGTTGGATTGTACGACATAAATAGATGTAGGTATGATTATTTATATATATGTATGTATTTATAAAGCTTACTATCTGTTTTGCATTTTCAGTTTTTGATCAGACATTTTATTTTATTTGTGAAATGCCCACAAAAAAGCTTCCAATGATTCAACATCAGTGTGTTTGCTGCATAATGGATCATTCCTGCTGAATTTTTAGATCATTTGAAGACTACACGGAAAAAACCAGATAATATGTTACATTTTCATAGAAATTGATAGCGAGACAATTTTATAGGCAAGTGTTAGCATTATTTGAGGCACTATCAAAGAAAGCAATAATAATATGCTTAGTCCCAGAGATATTACAGCTTAGTTATTTTGCCCTACAGGAGAAAAACCAGAGTAGTTCACTCGTAATTGCATTTTCTTGGCTCCAGTTAAAATGAACAAAGCTGGTTTTTCCTGTGGTCTTCATTTGAAATAACGTAAATAAATGTTTATACATATGTATGTGATGATTAAATTGGTGTTAAGGAAATAAAAATGTTTTTCGATATTAATATATACCTATATATGTATATTTATTTTGAAATAAATTACACTTTTAACAGTTTAATGGAGTTTTTAAAGCCAGTTATAATATTTATATTTTAAAAACTTGAAATCATGTGGATGTAATCACGCATTAAACTACAGACTAACTTATATGTTAACTTTATATAACTTGTAAGTAAAATAATAAATAAAACAAATATGAAAAAACCAACAATTCTAATGTATATATTAAAATACAGTACAATAATAGGTATCTGATACCCTCACTTAACGTAGAATAATATTCTACCCAACTCAATACTATGTCCAACATGAGTTTCAAATATATCGGGCCCCTAATCGTTCCTGAAAATAATATTTTTTACATTGTTATACCATATTCTAAACTATTTAATATTTCAGTCACTTAAAAGTTAATTTGTATTGAATAATTGTCTACCATTAAAACAAATTTGGACTAGTATTTTTAATGGGCATATTCTGTGTATGGATATAGGTACTTCCTCCAGATTTTGGGTTCAACCAATTTATTCTTAAAACCTGAAACATCTACGTATAAAAAATAGACAGGTTACTAATTATAATAAAATTTACCCTTAGAATTATACTTCTTTAACAAATAATTTCCATTGGTATACTTTTCCATGACAAGTAATCAACTTCCTAACATTTTTTAATTGATGTAATACTTCCTCATGATGCGAAAAGAAAATCTTTTCTTTAGCACACAAAGGACAAACGATATGTTGGCTTACTTTCAGATTAGTTACTTTTCCATAGATATCCTCATGTCAATTCAAAGACGATGAACATGAAAATGATCATCACATGAAACATCACAAACTAAAAACCTAATAAACAAGTTTATATCGAATATAGAAATAAATTTAGTGTTCTTACCTATTGTCGTCCAAATCCACGTTAATAGATAATTAATTTTTAGATTTTTATCTTTTATTTTTTAAATATATCTTTCGAACTACTGGTTTTAGTAATTATTAAATTAAACGAACTAAAAAGTCAAAAATATTAAACAATTAATTCTCTTGTCAATTGTCAATTTTCTCCAGGCACCGAACATTATCGATAACGCACGATCTACGACGATTACTCCTTTGATCTGATTGGACGGTTCAATGACGGTTGGTTGCGTATTTTAATGTATCCTCGTTTCCCGTTCCCAAACTCCCAACAGCTCCAGTACACAGAATATACTCAATATACTATGCTCCAGTCGACTGCGACCTGCGACGACTGTGACTGGAACAGTCTGACCGGGCGACGGGGCTGGGCTAGGAGCATTTTCAGAATTTACACTATTGCCTGCTATTGCTCCTATTGCTACTCACGAGCAGCGTTGTTACAAGGGCAAAAATTTTTGTACTATAAATGGTGTCGAAATTGTACTTTTTTAAGTGGGATTGTACATTTTTGGTGCAAAAATGTGGGGTCATGTGATCTCTCTATTTACCTTTTTACCAAGTTTTGGTACGTAGGGTGCATCCACACTATCCTAAAAACAGCGGAACGGCGTACTGGCTTAACGACCTTGAATCGATTTCCTGCAATTCTATTGGCTGAAATTTTTGCCAGGTGAATTTGACAGATAAAATTTCTGACAGATGAATTTTTCAGCCAATAGAATTGCTGGAAATCGATTCAAGGTCGTTACGCCGATACACCGCCACCGATCCGCTTTTTTTAGGATAATGTGGATGCACCCTCACAGAATTATACACCATATGCTGTCCTCCTTTCACGCAGTTGAGCAGCTCTGAACTGTTCAAGAACGCGATACTCTCCCTCCATTCAATTGAGTCATAAAGTTCAGAACTGGTTCCGCGCCATATGGAGGCACCAGGCTATCTCGCACAGCTCCTTTCAGAACCGTTCTGAGCAGCTCAGGGCGTAAAGCTCTGGAACTTGAAATTCGCAAATGGAGGACAGCAATACAGAAGCTACAAAGAGCTTTGAATAGCACTGGTTAAATGGGAACTAATTGCGTGACGTCACGTTTGACATCGGGACACAATAGACTATGGAGTCTAAAAGGAGGAGGCGAATCGAACGCAAAAATTATGGGCCCAGTTTTTGAGATCTAAATGAAGTTCGAAAATCGCCGTTAGGGGCGCTTGTGATGATTGGGATACTAGAAATACACAGCTTCTTATGGCAAGAATAACTATTTTGTTATAAATTATAGAGCCAAGTTAATATTTGGGCATATTTTTACCAGAGTTAGCTTTTAGAAACGTGGTTTTTCTAATTGAGCAATGTGCGTGGCTAAAATTGTGAATACAAAACCTTAAATTTGAGTTTGAAAAGTTAGTTAGGTTATATTAGATGCCGGTTTAATATATCCTTTTCCTAAGTTGATATTATAAAAATGTTTTATTATGTGGTTCTTTTTAGTGCATACACGACCGAAGAAACATATAAGCTGCTAAAATAAATCTTCCCTAGAACTGTTGTACAAAAAAGATAGAAGTTCCAGCAACAAATTTATCACCAGTTCAACCTTTGATTTGATGTAAACAGTAATTGTTTCTTGATGAGAAATGCGAATGAAATAGTTTATGGTGTGATTGTGTTAGTGTTTTATTAATAGTTTTGTTGATGCAGTTTAAAGGTTCATAGTTTTTCATTAAAACATTTGAAATTGACATGTTTACATGCAGTTTAGTGTGATACCATTTTAATAAACATTAAAATCTTTCGAACTAGTAGTGGTTTTATGGCGATTGACAGATTGAATAACGAAAATTAAGAGTATTTTATCAGGAATAACTTAATCATAAATGGAAACTGAAGACGAACGTTACCATTGCACCCTTTGATCGGTGTTATCTATTCCATAACTTTTTATAGCTGAAACTAGAGAGTAGGTATATTGAGCTGAAACGTTTCCTGTGTTCAATAGCGTTTTTTCTAGCGTTGAATTGTAAGTTTTAATGTCATTAGCAAAGTTTTGCAAATTGTCACTGTTTCGTAGACAATTAAATTCAAGATATATTATATTCAATGTCACCTAATAATTGTAAAGGTTTTTCTATTGATATTCACTTTATTAATATAAGGTAGGTTTGTAAATAAAATATTAATGAATAAATAATGTACTCAGTTTATTTCAAAAGCACAAAAATACAGAGTTGTGAATATGTATATACGCTGACTTATTTCATCATATAAATATTTATTTAGCAATATTAATACATTACAACTTTTGTTTCTATTAACTAATTCCACTAAATTTAATAAATAAAATATACAATATATAAATTTAATATACAATTTAGCACTTAGATATTAAATATCTATATGTACTATGCCAAAAAATAAAACAGGAACATCATATTATATCAAGAACACAAAAAATTACAATTTAAAAAAAATGCATTCTAAAAAAATACCTAGCTACAATATACCTACATATTAATTTAAAGAGCTTATTCATATTCATAAAAACTATTCTAAATGGTTTATATACACAATCAAAAGTATCAACCACAATACAATAATTTTCAAATTATTTCTTATTATTCCTCAATGAAAAAGCGTCTTGCGACGGCTAGTCAAAAATCTAAATAATTTTTATAATAAATTTACAATCTGACATATGCAAACTATTTTTCAAATTTGTGAACATAGTAACTCTACTGTCTGTAACATCAACTGGCACATTAGTAATATCACGAAAGAATTTCATTCTCATTCTCAAAGTTAGGTTCTGAAGTTTGATTTTCAACATGATTAATAGGCAGACCTTTTACTTTTTTTGAATTAGAAACTTTTTCAGTTGCTTCACTCCTTACACATGGTGGTTTCCTCTTTCTTTTATTACTAGAGAAATATGAAGGCAGGTTAGGAAAAATTCTTGGAATTGAACCCTCCTTTAATAATGGTCTACCCGCTCAATTCTACTGATAGTTCCGTCAGTTAATTTGATCTCATAATGAGTCAAAATATCTTCATCTAGAAAATGTAGTTCACAAACAGCATCTTTGCTGCTAAGTGTCTTGTCTGATCTGGGTATCGCCTTTTGCCACTGCTGTAGCAAGCTAGGATCCTAATAAAAGATATATAATTGTTAAATAAAATAAAAAAAAATTTTTCACTATTAAAGCTGTTATTTTGAGAATACGATCTTGAAGTATAAATATTTAATATTCACTTTCAATAGCACTGTTCAAACTGTGGTTAATATAGGTACATGTCAACAGGTAATTTTAGCACCTAGTAAGTATTAAATTATTTTAATTTTATAACAAGGCCTCCTAGGTTATGTTATACACATGTTGATTTTAGGCTATATTTCCTATTAATTTGGTTTATAATTTAATCTGTACACTGACAGTATATAATTTTAATGTTTTTCTTAACATCTATCCATAATTTTTATAAATAAATAGTCATACTACTTACATTAGGAGCTTTGAAAAGGCTTGGGTTTCTTTCACCCCGTTCTTTATTTGCCTTGTTTTTATTGGGATTCCCACTTGTACAGCCAGGTACAAAGCAATTTCTACCACGACTCATTGTTGTACTGCTAAAAATTCAGTAAATTAACTATAAATTTTATTAAAAACACAATTAAATCGTATACTACAATGAAAATGTAGTATCCCAGTCGATCGCAGTGCCTCTGCTGTCAAACCGAGGAAGCTGCTTAAAAGTGGGGACAGAAATTTCAAATTTGCCCATTGCCGATAAATCTCCTTTTTTAAGCCCTCCATACAATAGACCTCTAAGGTCGCAGTGATTAGCCCCCCTCCTACTCACCGCATGGATATCAAACTTACGTTTGACATCCGTGCGGCTTGAACAGCATTTCAAGTGATGTATAATTCTGGGCCTCTGCTCCTAGCAACCTGCATTTCAAATCCACGCATCGCGTATCACCGTTCGTCTAAAAATATGTACGTGGGTTTAAGTTTGGGTTAGTTTGGGTTTGAGAGGTAAGAATTGTACATTTTTTCTTGCAATTGTACCTATGTACTCCTTGACTATCAAATGTACCCAAAATAGTACAATTGTACCTATTGTAACAACACTGCTCACGAGCGCAGATGTCCTAAACTTGTAAACTGCTCCGAAATGTCACTGCGATTTTCTTGGAACTGGAGCAGTCACATACTGCGACGTTGGTGGAGCTGTGACAAAGTAGCGGACTGCGATTTCACAACCCACCTCTACATATTATACATATTATACCACGACCACCACGGCATATACTACTGTGTACTTTTATAATTTGAATCGTATCGTTATCTACTTGTTATCTATTATCTATTCTAAGATCTATTCTATGGTTTCATCCATAGAATAAGTATAAGTTTAATAAAAATTCTGTAATTCAGAATTACCATCTGATTTTATTCCATATTCCATTACAGTTTTTGTCCATTCTACTAATTTGATAACTTTTCCAGAGAATGTCCAGAAATTTATCATTAATTCTTTTTCGTGATTAAGTCCAGAAAGATATTAACAAAAGCAGAAAAACTGAATTGATTTATTATTGTTCAACTGTCATGATATTTTTAAATTGTTATTAGTTTGACGTCTAATTGACACTTGCAATTAAATTGTACAAATAATAGGAAACTTATCCAACAAAAATGGTAAGTAACAATCAAGTTTTTAACTGGTAAGGTGCAAAACATTGTGTTTATTATGGGTTCTGCTGCGGTACCAGATATCTGGAAAATTGAGTTTGCATCGTTTTTCGCAGATTTTTTGGTAAACGTATAAAATTGATATAATTTTGTTAATAAATAAATGTTTGCCCTTAATAAATAATTAAAATTACTTATTATATCTCTAGCCAAATACTCCACCTCAGATATCACCTGTTGAAGACCAAGAAAGGTATCTTCATGAAGCTCTAGGGAAAGTAAAAGCACAAGCTTTTCATATGAAAAGAGCTTTAGATAAAAATAAACTTATGGATGCTCTTAAAGATGCCAGTTTAATGCTTGTAGAGTTACGCACATCATTATTATCACCTAAAAGCTACTATGAATTATGTCAGTAATATCTCTGGTAATATGTTGTGTCGATATATTTAAAGCTTACTTATTTTTTTAGATATGGCTATCACAAATGAGTTAAGGCATTTAGAATTATATTTAGTAGATGAATTTGAAAAGGGTCGAAAAGTACAAGATTTATATGAATTAGTACAGTATGCTGGCAATATTGTTCCCAGACTTTATCTATTGATAACTGTTGGTTTGGTGTATATAAAAACTAATACCTCCCTAAGAAGAGATTTGTTGAAAGATTTAGTGGAAATGTGCAGAGGTACAAAATATATAAATTAAGAAGAATTTTAGTATTAAAAATTCATTTTTACAGGTGTTCAACATCCTCTCAGAGGGCTATTTTTACGTAATTATCTTCTACAGTGTACCAGGAATATATTACCTGATGCTCCTGATATTGATACAGATTCTCCTGAAGGAACAGTTAAAGATTCTGTTGATTTTGTGCTTATGAATTTTGCAGAAATGAATAAGCTTTGGGTAAATATATTATGATTTATTAACTATAGGACTAATTGTTTATTAAAATAAATCAGGTGAGAATGCAACATCAAGGACATTCTCGAGAAAGACAACATAGAGAAAGAGAAAGGGAAGAGTTAAGAATTTTAGTTGGTACCAATCTAGTTAGATTAAGTCAACTTGAATCTGTTACTTTGGAAAAATATCAGAAATTGGTGTTGCCAGGAATTTTGGAACAGGTAATTAACTTTTTTTCTTAAAAATAATTTTTTAAAATAATAGTTTTGCTGTGCAATGATGTTGATGGACTTGTTTTTAGGTTGTCAGTTGTCGAGATGCAATAGCTCAAGAATATTTAATGGAATGTATTATTCAAGTTTTTCCAGATGAATTTCATATTCAGACTTTAAATCCATTTTTAAAATCCTGTGCCGAATTGGATCAAGGTGTCAATGTGAAAAATATTGTTATTAGTCTTATGGAGAGATTAGCTGCTTTTAGTCAAAGGGCAGATAATCTTGATAGTGAAGGTAATAACATGGATTTGTCATAAATTTTATTAAAAAATGTTTATAAATAAATTTTATTTGTAAGAAATTGTAAAGGTTTATCTTCTTTTTTTAAATCTGAACATGCCCATTAATGTGTAGTTCTATATCAATATTTGACATCCATATAGGGCCTTTAGTTAATATTCTGTGATTATATCCAAACTTGGGATGACCTAAATAAATATTTATTGTCTTTAGGTATTTATTGAAATTGAAGAACTATTTCTTACTTTAGTATTTATTTAAGATGTACATGTTAAAGTGCTTTAATGGAGAGTGTTGCACAATAAATAAAGAAGACATTGTCTATAAGAAATTGATTAAGAATATAGAAAATGTTATACTTTTAGGTGGAAATATATTAAAAGAAGTTGAACTCTTTGAAGTATTTTCTGAACAAGTTTCTTCAATCATCGCAAATAGGCAGTATTTACCACCTGAAGATATGGTTGCATTACAAGTGGCTTTAATAAACTTAGCATTAAAGTGTTATCCTGATCGAATTGATTATATTGATAAAGTTATGTTATCCAGTGTGGAAGTAAGCATAATCCCTTTTGCAGATTTTTAACAAATTAATTTAATCCTATTTATTTTCTATGTAATAGATGTTTCAACGTCTAGGCTTAGAGCATCTTGAGTATCACTCATCTGTAGCTAAGGAATTACAAAAATTATTGAAAATACCTTTGGACACTTACAATGATATTCTAGTAGTACTTAAATTGAAACATTATGCAGGTAATGGTCTTTTGCATTGTCTACATTTTAGTGTTTTTACTGAGTTGTGAATAATTAATACATCTTATAGGTCTTATGCAGCATTTAGATTACAATGGCAGAAAGTCATTAAGTATTTACATTCTAAATAATGCTTTGGAAAATGAAATTATAATTCCATCACCAGATGAAACGGAGCAGGCATTAACTTTGCTGAATACTTTGGTAGCTGAGAAAAGTGAAAATCCTGTTGGAGAAATAGATATGGAAGAATTAGCCGAAGAACAATGTTTATTAGCTAGATTTGTTCATCAGCTTCAATCGAATGTGCCTGATGAACAATATACAATTTTAACAATGGCCAAAAAAGTAAGTAAAGTCAGTCCAAGGATTTGGGGAAGATTTTGACTGATGACATTTAAAAATCGACAGAAAAATTTGTCTGTGAATTAAAATGACAGACAACTGTCACTGTCACCCTCGTTCATTATTACAGTAAAACTGAATCAGCCAAACCGCGTTAGTGAAACTTGGTGTGTGGCCCCACATGAGACGTACGACCTAGCGCAGCGTAGAGCGGAGAGGACCGCGAAGCGTTTAAATGCATTGAAGGAAATGGAAGTTGCACCACATATAGGCGGATTGAGGCGTATTTTTTCTATTGTCCGCTCTGCTCCGCTCTACGCGTGCAGCTATGTTGGGCCAGAACTATGGGCCAGAACAACAGGAAGCATCAGCTGATCAGCTCCTTTTTTATACTGTGTGCCAATGGTTTTGACCCTGTAGCCACATTTTGACAATTAACCCATTTGTACACTGAAAAAAAAAATACGCTGAGAAAAAGTATTTTTTTATAATAAGCAGTTTTAAGATTAAAAATCTTAAGACTGCAACTAATCAAAATTTGACAACTGACATTAAAATAATCGCCAAAAAATATGACAAAAACACCTTCCTTAAAATTTGATTCATGAAAAAATCTCCAATGCCGCTTCTGAATGGTTAGGTAATTCTGTGATGTAACCAATTAACTTCTATTTGAAAATTTGGCTTATGTTTTTTTGTTCTAAAATTCCATGTTGTCCCAGATTTTAGTGACTGGAGGACCTTTGAGAACAAAATACACACTACCGCCTCTTATATTTCAAGCTTATCAACTAGCCTACAAATACAAGAATCTCAGAGAAGAAAAATGGGATAAGAAATGTACAAAGATATTTCAATTTTGCCATCAAACCATCACAGCTTTAGTGAAAGCTGAACTTGCGGAATTACCTCTAAGGTTATTTTTACAGGGAGCTTTGGCTATAGACCAAATTGGTAAAGATTTGATAGCTGGTTAAAAAAAAATATTTTATTTAAAAAAATTTCAGGTTTTGATAACCACGAAACTGTCGCATACGAGTTTATGTCACAGGCTTTTTCTTTATATGAAGATGAAATTTCAGACTCAAAAGCTCAATTGGCCGCAATAACTTTGATTGTTGGTACCCTTGAACAAATCAGTTGCTTTTCAGAAGAAAATTCTGATCCTTTAAGGACACAATGTGCACTTGGTAATATTTGTCTCACTGCAATTGATTAATTGCATAATTAATAATGGAAATGTATTTTTATTTTAGCTGCTAGTAAATTGTTGAAGAAGCCAGATCAATGCAGGGGTGTAGCCACTTGTAGCCATCTATTTTGGAGTGGAAAAAGTTTAGCTAGTAACAAAGAAGAAACCCACGATGCAAAGAGGTATATTGAATTTTATTTTACAGCTTATTCGAATTGGGTGATTTACTATAGTTTTAAATTTATTGATTTTAATTGAAAAATTCAATACAATAAGATATATTTCAAATGAAAAAACATGTACATCGAGTGAACAATTTAGGAATAAACAGTAAATTAAATGGACCACGTAAATGATGACGTCACGTCGGCCATGTTTATTCAATATCTGTCAAAATTTAGTTGCCGCCGTTAGTTTAGTAGCCGCTGGGCCGCGACGCCTTCAAGCCGCTTTGTCTATTTTATCTTTGGAATAAAAATATTAAGGCAGGAGTATAGTGCTATCCATGTATACGTCGTACAAAATAAAAACCGTTGCATGTTATCGAGCACGTGCGTTGATTGTAGACAGCATTGTTGCCAGATTGTAATCGGAAGAGAAATATTTTTGAAAAATTTACTATATCTATTAAAAAGATTATATGAAAAAAAGATCTATTAAAATTCTAAAATAAACTTTAAATTGTTAACAGTTTTAAATAGTTTCAAGCAGCGCTGAAAAAAAATATTTTTAAACAAAACATGTTTTTTTATTGTTTAAAACAAATTTTTATGGTTTTAAAAAATACAAAGACGAAAATATGTTTACAACACTTTTATACTCTGTTTGAAACCATATCATGTTGAATAATGATAAAGCCAAAGGACAAAACTTAATTCGATTTTAGAAACCTTAATGGTGCTCCTCCAAGTAGTAGTACAGAATTAATAGTTTATTTAGACAATATTAAGTTGAGCTAATTACTCTGTTTTTTATTCCTTTTGTATTATAGTTGTTTTTTTATTTTGAAAGAGTTTCTCATTTTTTATTGAAATAAACACCTACACACCAAACCTATTTAATACTCTGTTTTAAACAAATATTTAAAACAAGTAATGGTGTCTTAAAAACATTGTTTTAAACATTTTGTTTAATTAATAACAGTCTGGGTTTCGGACAATTCAAAATATTATCTATTATAAAGAGTGGTAAATGATTATAAAATATATAGGCAACTTTTTGAAATATTCCAAGAATCAATAAGTATTTTCCATAGAAGATTAGTAGGTTTTGCTTCTCAAAATAAAAAAAACTCGCTTCACTGGTCTACTTTAAAATACTTTATTATAATATAACGGGCCGTTATTGTCCCTTTCTTTCTCAAAATATATTATCAGAGATGACACTAATTCTTGGCACCGACTATTTAACTGCTTAGGCATTTTTCAAAGAAAAAACTAACTACTACTACACAAAATATTCTGAAAACAACAGTTTTCGATCGATAGATAAAGGTTTTAAAAGATTCAATACACACGAGACACAACTCTCAACTAACGTTCAGAAAATTCTAGCAAATGTCAAATAAACGTGGCACCGCTGCAACCGCTTCCTCGCCGTTGCCAACACAATATCGAGTGGGAGATTTAAAACTCATTGAAAACGTCCCATAAGGGCCATATTTGTGTAGTGGTAGCACTGCACACGGCTAATAAATGCCTAATCGATAGCTCGCAACGGTTTTTATTTTGTACGACGTATATATTCATATTATGTTAGACAGAGACCACACTTGACAGTTCTATTTGACGTTTCAATTGAGACATTTGAACTTGATTTTAAATTTTGTAGATTTGTTAGCTTTTTGTGTGCTTTACTGACTTTATTTTATATTTTTATTCTACAATAAGTTTTGTTTAGAGGTAGTAAATCTAGAAGGATTTTTTTGTGTGAGAACTTAAATTAACAGCATAACTATTGCGATTTACTGAAAAAAAACGTAAAATGGTGGTGCAGAGTGCGGTAGATCTCGGCAAAAATTGAGAGAATTAATGGAATAACTTTTCACTGGTAAATGATTATACCGGGTGCGTCTCAAAAGTGGCTCACCTCTATAACTTTTTATTTTTTCAGACAAAAAAACGAGATTTGGTACCTATGTTAGTATATGACATAAATTAGGATTGATTGACGTATTCAATTCTTTTCGGTCGCTTCCTGTTTAACCGGGAATTACTACAACTTTTGATTTTGAAATGACACCCTTGGTATTTTTTACTTAATTCGATAGGAAATGACACTCTGAATAGAATGACATATCATATGTCAACTTTATGCGCACTGGTATATCAGTGGTGCATCTATTGATTGAGTCTGGAAGGGGTAGAAGCAATATTAAGTAAAGTTCTAGATTTAAATTAAAGTTTCCATGGAAGTTATTGTCAATCTGGAAGAGAATAAACTTGATTTGGCCTGGATTTTCTATTTTAATAGGTTTTGTTAATTTATTTGTGACAATTTTATTTTATGCCACATTTTATCATATTTATAAAGTATTTCCTGGGATCCGGGAGGGGTAATTACCCCCATTACCCTTCCTGTATATGCGCCTCTGCGGTATATAGTCCTTGGTCTGAACAGCCTTTACATTCTTCCTTTAAGTTGTGAGTAAGAAATACATGAGATTTGAAAGCCTAGAAATACATGACGACAGCTTCTCAACCTCTAGAATAGCCTATTATGCCCTTTTTGAGTCACATCTTCGTTATGCCCTTCCAATCTGGGGTACTTGCTGCGCAACAAAATTTGATCATGTTTTCAGACTTCAAAAGAGAGCAGTTCGATATTTATTGGGACTGAACAGTAGAACTCACTGCCAGAATTTCTTTAAAAATTTGAAAATACTGACTCTTCCTTCTTTATTCATTTTTGAATCTGTTTGCTTAATCCGCAAGCACATATCTGCTATTCCCGAAAGGCCATCTCATAACTATCCACTTAGGAATGCAGAGCACGATCTTTATCTGCCAACCCCGAGCTCAGAACTAGTTAAAGGGTCAATACTGTACAATGCCAAAAAAATGTACAATCATCTGCCTTTGAATATCAAATCGCTTTCATTCTTTCCCGCATTTTGCAAAGCTCTTAAATCATACCTACTGGAGAGAGCCCTATATGCGGTAAACGACTTTTTTGTTGATGTTTAATTATGAACAATTTTGAATTTTAAAATTTTGATCATCTCACACACTGGTCAAAGGTCAAGTATTTAATATTTTATAACTTTAAAATTATATCTATTTACTGCGTACTGTTCTAAAATTGTCCATGTATATTCTTTTTGTAATTTTAAAGATTTAACTTTTTTTGAATTGTATTATTTGTATTGTGTATTTTTTGTTGTTTGTATATTTTTTTTGTGATTTTGTTGTTTGTGAGTGCTTTATCGATGAAGCTGTTTTGGCTTTTTGCACAATAAAGCGTTGTTTGTTTTGTTTTGTTTGTATAGAGAAGGTTTCGATTGTTCTCGTATGTACTACTCCATTCCAGTAGAACTCGATACTTCTCGAATCTTCGAATGAATTATTACGGTGTCTATGCGATGTTAAGGCCATCCGAGGGCGCAACACTGCCCCCTTCTTAGGTACATGCTCGTCCCGAGATGTACACGGGGAATGAAGGTATTTGCAAAGCTGGCCCCTGGTACATTGCGAAGTCTGGTAGAAATAGCAGTCTACAGTTTTCTCTCCCGATCTCAGCTTTGGGTTGTAGCAGCAAACAAGGATCTCGATTCCCGTAAATCTAAACAAGACTTCAATCATGTTCCGGATTGTACGCCAACTCAAACCATCGAGTCCACACGCCAGCTTCGGAATGGCTAATCGTGTAATGTTGTTTAGCAAGGCTTCTCTGAGTTCAATCAGGGTCTTCCATAGATTGAGATAAGTCGGCTTACTTGGGGACCATTCCTTGGTGACTAGGTAGAAAATGTGCCTTGCTTGACCAAGTTCATTGTCGGTTAGCCTCCAGACGCTTCCAACCTCTGGATCCTGTCGGCGTAGTTCTCCGACACGCCCAAACTTCTCATTGAACGTCGCAGCGATTCCTCTGGACATCCGCAAATCTCGGGCCACACAGTGAGCGAGCGAATAATCAGGAGGCACGGAAAAGAGGTCTCGTTGTTCTTCTTTGGTTACACCATAGCGAGCCTTCTGACTGATGTTGTATCGGGCCATGAAATCATAAAGGACATCTCCGAATCAGGGGGATCAAAGCTGCAGGTTCTCATGGTCCCAGCACGATCTTTTATTTCGCCTTGGTAGGGGCTCAAACGGTTGAAATGGACTATAATAAATAATAATAATAAATAATGTTTATTGTGCAAATGTAAAAAAATTACAAACATATAACAAATTGAAGGCAATAATTAATCTACATTCCACAAAAAGGTTGGAGATTTGGTGTTACCCATTCTTCCACTCCACCTTATGAAAATTAATAAAAGAAACATGTTTTCTAGACTTAACCTAAATATTACATTAAAAAAAAATAAACTAAAACTAAGATTCTAAACCTAAGGTATTAATTGAAATATGGTGACATTCCAATTTTAGATCGTACATTACTTTTAGACTGTGTCATAGGCAAACTCAAGTCATCTATAAATTTATTTAATAAGGTAGAAGCCATATAGGAAAAACAATTCTTATATTTTGATGTAGTGTCCTGAGGGACTGTAAAAGAATTAACTCTGATGTTGACACTATGAATTTGAGATCTGTTAATAATTAATTTTATTAAGTAAATGGGGATTTTATTTTTAAATATTTTATATAATAACATCACATACAAATATTCCAATCTTTCGCGCATTTCTGGTTCCTTTAAACGTTTTAGGTGAGGACTAATATGATCTCGATAAGATAAATTGCACACAAATCTCATACCGGCGCACGGTGGAAAGACCCAATATAAAATGTTGGACATTGACTTAAAAATAAAATTTTAAATTAAATAATTTTGGTAGAAGATTTTAATTACTTGAAGTCCAGACCGTTATATTTTATCCAACTCAAAAAAATATTTTTAATTATATGTCTGAAAAGTTTCAAATGAAGATATTACACTGACTTAATTATGGTGTTCATTTCTTGTGAAACAACCTAGTTTTATAAAAAGTGGCAAAGACATTAATACTTTTTTTTAACCATACATATTAGTGCAAACGATTGTTTTCACTTTAAATAAAAGATATATATATATATAGTCACAAAAGTTTGGGAGAACAATAATTGTATATAAGAGACACATAAACATTTTTTTGCTACTAAATACTATATTTAGTAGCAAAAAAATGTGTATGTAGAAAAATAAAAAAATGGCCAAAGTTGGCCAAGACTTTATATATGTCACAAGGTAGATTAAGCCTTTCTAATAACGAAACTAATTTAACATCTTGCCCCAGCTTGCCCCCCTCTAAACATTTTCATTTTATATATTACTAATACATGCTATACTAAAATCAAAAAAGTTTTCAATTCCAATAAATTAATTTAAAATTTTTAGAGTCAAATTATCTTTATTTTTTTTATAAATTTATTAATATTTAATTATTAATTGGATAAATACAAAATGACGCTTAAATCAAAAACAGATACAGGGTGCTACAAATATATGGAAAACTTATAAACTGTTGGAAAAAGAAAGCGGGTTAAAGTGCAGTGTTGAGCTTTTTTATTTGTAATAAAAATATTCTAGTGCGTTGATTTACTGTTATATTCTTTGCTTATAATAAATTGTACAGGGTGTCGACTAAGAATAGCTTTCGGCTATATCTCGGAAAGTATTAGCCGTGAGGCCGGCGGAAAAAAATATTCATAACTAAAGAGGCCATGAGAAATTGCTGGAAATTATTTTCAAGTTTGTAGAATGGCCGCTAGAGGGCACAACTGCTATAAAAAATAAGAAAATGGAGTTTTTACACAATTTTGCCTAGATAAAGGGTAGTATAAATAATAGCTTCATAATCTTTAGTAAATTCTGAATATTTTCTGTTAGCCATGTAGCTATATGCCAAAATAAAGTGGTAGGGGAAAGTTAGATCTGTTTTTATTTAAATATTAATAACTCCGGACTGGATGGACGGAATCCAACTAGCGGGGGCTCATTTAAAAGAGCGTTTCTTACTCTATATTATACATACAAAAAATAATAGTAAGCTTTTGAACGTAGACGCTACGGGGCGCTGTCTTACAATTAACAAACATTGCGCGTTTTTTCAAAAAAATGCGATAATATATGTAATTTTAGCTGATAGTAAAGACTAATAAAAGCTTAAAAAGTCAGTGAAAACCGCATCTTGATATCTTTTTTCAAACCGAACATATTAGCAAAATTATATTAAATAGGAAAATATAAGCCCTTAATTACCATATTTTTATAACATGGTATCAGTAGTCCTAGATCTCAGTGGTAAAATCTAACGCTATTTCTTTTTAAAAAGATTAAAACTAAAACATTCCACAACAGTTTGGCAAAGTTTATAAGCATTTAAAAATTCTAAGATTTTTCCAAAACATACTATATTTTTAGGTCACCCTGTGGATGGTTTGTAATGAGCCAACCACTTTCTTTCATTAAAATTTAAAATTGTTCTGTTTATACATTATTACGGTATATAAAAATCATTTTTTCGTCTTTTGGATTAAAAGTGCTGAGAAGAAAACCTCATGTCCAACCGCTCCCATAAGCTCGTTCCACTGTGCGGCGTTCTGGATTCTTTTGTATTTTTAGCTTATTATATTTGGGTAAGAATGCATAATATACTTGGCTGCAATAATCGATGAGGATAAATCAGACTTTGACTAGATGTAGCTTAGTAAATTCGTCAAGTTGTTTCTTAAGAGAATATATTGACTTGAGCTTAGCTTAAACATGGACATTTGATAGACTTTATTACACTGATTCGAAAAGCTCAAGTCATTATCCAAATCGACATCCAGGCTCCTTGCACTGGTAGTCCATTGAAGTATAACATTATCAATATTTAAATTTAAATTGGACGTAACATATGTGTTAGTTTTTTTATTGCCAATACAAAGAGCCATAGTTTTGGCTGGATTTATTCTCAATCCATGCTCACTACACCAGTCTGAGAACATGCGAATGTCGTTGTTGATAACATCTATAGTGTCCCGAGCCCCCTCAATGGAACAGTCTAGATACAGTTGGACATCATCTGCATACATGTGTATATGACACTGCTCAACTGCTTTAGGCAAGTCAAAAGTATAAATCAAGAACATATAGGCCCCAAAATGCTGCCTTGCGGTACGCCACTAGAAGTTTCTCCCAATTCAGAACACGCATTATTAATTTTAACTCTCTGAGTGCATCCATAAATATAGTCTCTAAACCAAGCCTCAGCAACAGAGTCAAAACCAATGTATTTTAGTTTTGCCAAAATTATTTCAAAATTTACCAAATCAAAAGCTTTACTTTGGTCCAACAAAACCAAAATTGTACTTCCTGACTTATCCGCCGCATAAGCAATGTCATCAACTACCTTAAGAAGTGCAGTAGCCGTACTGTGCCCAGGTCGAAATCCAGACTGTTCCATTGGTAGGATTTTATTTGCATTCAAAAACTGCGTAATCTGTTTTGAGATGATTCGCTCCAGCAGCTTCGACATGGCAGGCTTAATTAGGTCTTAGATAATAATCTTAATAGGTCTTAAAGATAAGATAATCTTAATAGGTCTTAAATCACTGAAAGTTGAGGGACAAGATTTCTTTGGAATTGGAACAATATTTGCAGTTTTCCATATACTGGGAAAAATACCGCTGCTGATAGAAGAATTGAAAATATTTTTTACAACATTAATGCAGTACGGTATCACAATGTTAATCATGTTTATATTAATATTGTCAAAACCATATGATGCAGATTTAATGGACCTCAAGCTACTATAAATATCACTTTCCGTTACAGGGCTAATGCTAAATACATTGTTTGTGTTAAGTTTGTTATTTCTGTAATAATTTAGTATATCAGCACTAATATTAGAGTGATTTGTAATATTTAGGAAATAGTTATTTATTGCGTCTGAATCACTCAAATCATCAGGAAACTTATTGTTGGAACACTGTTTGGAAGCCAAACCACATTTGCGTAAATTATTCCACAACATCTTATTATTGTTTTTACTTGCATTTAGAACATACTTAATGCACGCATCTTTCTTCTTTTTTAATTGCAGTTTTTAAATAGTTTCTCAAATCAACATAATATTTCCTTGAGGTTATCGATCTTTCTCTAAGATATTTATTATAAGCTTTTTTCTTTAGTTTTATTATTTCTTTAATATTGTACGTAATATGAGGTTGGTAAGGGCGTTTAAAATTGACCACCTTTAGCGGTGCGTGACTATCGAATAATGATAATATTATATTATTTAAGCACTCCGTTTTTAAATTTACATCTGCTAATTCATTAACACTGTTCCAATCCACTGAAGTTGCGTCACAAGCAAATGCATCCATGTCAAAGTTGCGGAAGTCTCGATAATAAACACATTTAGGAATCATCATATCAACATTCAAACTTAAAGAACAAGAAACGAGCATATGATCAGTATTGTAGAGCACATCTGGGGTGTCCGATTTATAAATTTTTAAATCCTTGCTTACACAAATTATATCAATCAGTGATTCACTTGTCTCCGTTATTCTAGTGGGTTTATTTACGATTTGAACTAAATTAAATCCATTTATGACCGAATTAAACCTACTTGCTGAATGTGAATTTGAATCTAAAAGATTAATATTTATATCCCCCATTAACATAACAGATTGAGTTTCTAAATAAGTAATCTCAAGCGGCTCAAATATTTCATCTATACAATTTATGCTTACGCTAGGCGGCCTATAAACCACTCCTACACCAATTTTTTTACTTTTCACACTGATAAGAACCCACAATTGCTCAACTCCATCATCACTAATATTTGAATAAAGAGTCTTAATTCTGAAGGAACACCTCGAATATACAGCAACACCGCCACCTCTAGTTGGTCGATCCAGTCTACTCAAGTTGTAGCCGTCAAGATCAACAAGATTTTCCGGATAATCTTCATTTAACCAGGTTTCCGTAACAGCCAATATATCAAAGTTTGAGTCCATAGCAAAATTACGAAACTCGTTGAAATTTTAAAGTAGAGATCTAATATTTATATGACCAAGCTCAATCTCAAGTTTTTTGGCTTCTCAATCTTTGGTACACCATTAATATATTTAATAAAAATATTCTGCTCGCCATTTTGTTTCCTTGCTAATAATTCTGTACGAATTTTTTGATAATATTCTCTCTGCATTTTCGTCTGATCTGTAGTAATCTCAGCAAGGTTAGAACATCATCCGTTGAGAATAGTCCCACACGAAGAGGTGCCGGTTTTCCATTTTGACCATTTCCTAGTCGGGCTGTAGTTAATTCTTCAACTCTTACATCTGGTGTAATGGATTTGATTATACTTATTACGTTTTGGCGGTCTGAAACATCGGGATTCACAGTGAGTCCATAGAATATCACATTTTTTGATCTTTTTTGACGTTCGGATATTTGTGACATTAAATTTTCGTTTTGTTCTTCAGTATTATTAACTCGATCATTTTGGAGCTGAGTTATCTGTTGTTGTAGCAGTTTAACTGTTTCCTGTAGTGTTTCAATGTCCTTTTTATTAAATTACTATTATCATTTTTCTTTTCGGCGCACCCGGTACATCTCCAGTTGCATCCATCAACACTTGATAAGACATCAAACTGGTTTTTAGATATATTCACGCACCTAATGTGATAAAAATGTTCACAAAAACAACATTCCAGTCCGGGCGAACGCTGACTGAGTGCCGAATTGCAGGTATGACAAATATTTTGCGGCATTATTATTATTTTATACGAATAAATAAACTTTTTATCGGAGCAGAACAAATACACGTCGTTTCCTTTTGGCAATTTTCTGATACGGTATACGACGTCATTAATCCTATCCATGACTTCGTATGACCCTTCCCACGAGGATTGTAGCTTCGGAGATAACCCACGACGTCTCTGCGGGTTATATAGCCACACCAACTTCGCTGGTTGGTATCCTCCATGCTCAGCTTGAATGTCGTAGTGTTCCTTCATTCGGTCACTAGCGCTTTGAATATTTATGCGGACTCGCTGATGGATGTCGTCCATTCTTTGGCGTAGTCTATGGACATAATCTTCTCCGGCGACATCTTCTCCCGGTCGGCAACCAAACTTCAGATCACAAGGTAGGCGCACTTCCCGTCCTATAACGATGCTGGCTGGAGTTTGCCCCGTGGATTCTTGGACGGATGAACGATAGGCCAACAGGAACAGGTGAAGAAATTTGTCCCAGTTTCTTTGGTGGTCAGAGACTACTTTGGCCAAATAACGGTTGATGGTTCTGTTCATGCGTTCAACCATCCCTTCGGATTGTGGATGCAGAGCAGTCGTCCTGGTCTTGCGGATGTTAAGGGCTTCACAGACGCCTTGGAACAGATTGGACTCAAAGTTTCTTCCCTGATCTGAATGCAGCTCCATGGGAACACCAAACATGCAAATTCCATTCCTTAACAAGAGCATCAGCAATGGTGGACGCTTCTTGATTTGGCAACGCGTAGGCCTCGACCCATTTGCTGAAGTAATCCATTACTACCGCAATGTATTTGTTGCCATCGTTCGTCTCCGGGAAAGGACCAGCCACGTCGATCTCTATTCGTTCGAAAGGACTGCCTACATTGTACTGGCGCATTGGAGCTTTACCACGCTTTTGTGGTCCATTGATAGCAGCGCAAACGTCGCATTTCTTACACCAGGCCCTCACGTCTTCTGTGCAGTTCACCCAATAGAACCGTTCACGCAGCTTGCCAAGGGTCTTGCTAACACCAAGATGTCTACCGCTGGTTTGAAGGGTCTTCCGGGACCCTCTTCTTTGGAATGACGATCTGCCTTCTCTCTTCTTGTCCCTCTGGTCTCTCAATCACACGGCGAAGTAATCCGTTATCTATTACCAATGAATTCCACTGGGACCAGTACGACTTCACGTTCGGCGAATATCTGCAAACTTCCTCCCACGTTGGTCTCTGGTCCGCGTTTTTCCAGTTAATCACCAAGCCCAACTCTGGACCACTGATTTGGTCATTTGCAAGATCTTCGGTTTGCCAACTATCACCAACCACAGTCGTCGTTAAGACTTTCACTTCTTTCTCTTCTTTGCAACGATTTCCCATCTGTCCGCAATTCCAACAGCGAATCGGTTCTTGCTCATATACTGATCCAGTACTTTCCGCACAATCTTTTCCACTTTGGAATCGTCGGAACTCTCCTCAACAGCCCGTACAAATCCTAGAGACCTAGAGCATTCTTTCTCGGCCTCAAATTCCAGGGCACGTGCTAGGGCATCTCCCAAATGCGTTGGATGAGCTAAAAGAAGTGTTTGCCTTGTCTCGTTGTCACGTAAACCATCAATAAAAGCCTGTACTGTTAAGCGCTCCATAACATTTCGGGCATAACGGGGTACGCAAGGCGAACGAGGCGGGCTACGTCGGCTTCAAACTCCTGCAGAGACTCATTTGACTTTTGAATGCGATTTTTTAGCTGGGAATGATAGACATGTTCCAAATGAGCTTGGCCGTACTCATTTCTAAATGTCGTACCAATTGCTGATAATCTCCCTGTTCAGATGGTGACAGTGTCTGCAGGATGTCAGTCGCATCTCCTCGCAGTGCGACAGTCAAAGCGGTAGCCTTTTCAGCGATTGTCCATCCGTTCGCTCTCGCAGCGGCTTCAAATTGGCAAAAATAATTGGCCCAATCGGTTTTTCCGTCAAACTGTGAAGGTTTCATAACTGATTTTGAGGTATACCTATTTTCGACTAGTTTCGGTCCCTCCGATGTTTCTTGACATTTTGGTTTGACAATTTGACTTCGCTATTTTTTCTTTTAAAATTTCGATTTTTCTGTTAACATCGTCCTCAATCTGTGCTATTTTGTCTTGTAGCTCCGTGGAATTCTCTATAATCTTTTCTTCTAATTCCCTGGAATTTTCTATTATCTTGTTATATAAACTTTCTTCTAAATTAAGTATTTCATTATTAAAGCTGGCCTGTATATCTTTAAAATTTTCTATGATTTTATCTTCTAATTTTTGGGAATTTTCCGACATTTTATCTTCTAAATTAATTATCTTACTATTCAAATTGTCGTTTAAATTGTCTTGCAAATTTTTCAATGACGAGTCAAGGTCACCTTCCAGCTCAAAGCAAAATGTGTCAGGATCCTCACCTTCCTCAATCAAAACCTCTCTCAGTCTGGCTTGCAAAATGCTTTTCTATCTATCTGTCTCGCACCCCCTCTCTTCCAATATGCATTTTAATTCCGACACTTTCAAGCCTTTCAACAATTTTTTCGAAGCCATTTTCAGTCTTTTTATTTGTCTAGTCTATCACACACGCCACACTTGACACCAATTGTTACGTTTTTCGTCGGTTCCGTGTGGATAGAAAGTCACAATTTATTTAAACACTATTTATTTAACACTAATTAACAAAAACAATAACGATAAAAGACTTATAGAACTATTTACAAACGATTTATAACTAAGAATTTATTTTGAATTTTAGCGCGTCAACTGCACTCGTATATTTATAACTGCCCTCTCTAGGCCACAGCCGCCGGCTTTTATACCTACAGTTAAAGTTTACTAGAATAATCCATAGATCGTTAGGTGCATAGAGAAGGTTTCGATTGTTCTCGTATGTACTACTCCATTCCAGTAGAACTCGATACTTCTCGAATCTTCGAATGAATCATTACGGTGTTTATGCGATGTTAAGGGCATCCGAGGGCGGGCCATATTGTTAGGTTAGGTCGAGTCCATACCGGTCCGCAACAATAATGTGACAAAATATATAGTAGATTAAACTTACAAGAAAGAAAACCCAGAAAAGATCCAGTGTTTCTCAAAATTTAAGGGAAAAATATTTTTTTTACATTTCGAAATAAAATATCAAGGTTATTTTGCACTTATTTGAAAAACGGTAAATAGAAAATATGTTTCTTTTGTCGAGATCTACCAGTTCTGAAAATATTTGCAAATATTTAAGACTCACCGTGTATAATAAAAAATTCTATCATATCATAATTTACGTTTAATAATGTCACTTTCCATAAGTGACGTCAGGCGTCATTACCACAAATTACCTATAACAGATGCGAAAGAAAGCGACTGCATCGGAAACCGCTTGGCAAACCCGACACGCCTATTGAGTGGTGTAAATACACCAGTCGTTTAGTCCGGAAACCTATGCTGTGTCGTATTCGCTTGCTGGAATGACATAGTGCGTGGTTATATGTTTCTTTTTAAAAACGCGTGTAGGATTTTTGTTGAACTTTTGAACTGTTATTTCTAAGTTTTGGTAATTTGTATATCTTATTTAAAATGGGATGCAAATGTGTTTATTTATAAGGAAAAAAAAATATTTATAGTATAAAAAATTAATTTATTTAACAAAATTTAATTAAAAATGTGACAAAATAGTTACCTTTCTATTGGTTCTGTCGGACTTTTTTCGACTATATAAATCTTTATTTGTAAACTTTAATACATCAAATATTTTCAATCTAATAAATCATTTAATAATGTAAATAAGAGGAAATTTCTCACATGGGTGGTCAAATTTTATAGTTTTCATTATATCAAACAGCCTCTGAGAAATGTTTTCAACTCAAAATGCCTTTAATTATGTTTGACTACATCACTAAAAAGGGTCTTCAAATACATCAATGTGATATTTGTCTAAAATTTGCAAAAGAATCCGAATCTCTGGATAACTCGAAATTATTTACCCATTAAAAAGCCTTTGATCATGAAAGTGGAAAACTTTGTTCATTTTATTTACAGGCTGGAAAAAAATTATTTATATTAAATTTTGATTAGTTTTGCATTGAAGAAAACATTCAGAGGCTGTTTGATATAATGAAAACTATATAATTTGACCACCCATGTGAGAAATTTCCTCTTATTTACATCATTAAATTATTTATTAGATTGAAAATATTTTATGCATTAAAGTTTACAAAAAATAAAGATTTATATAGTCGAAAAAAGTCCGATAGAACCAATAGAAATGTAACTATTTTGTCACATCTTTAATTAAATTTTGTTAAATAAATTAATTTTTTATACTATAAATATCTTTTTTTTTCCTAATCTCCTACGAGCTGATATAATATGACGAGCAATCTATTAAATTACTGTGAGATTATACAGAAAAGTCCACAGACTTCGAGACATAGGAAAATCAAGTCCATTTAGCGTGTGTCCAAATTTTGACAAGTTTTCAAAAATGACAGTTTTGTTTAGACTGACGTTTAATTTCACCTGACTTCTCGGTGAATGATTTCTTTTTATGGGGGTACATAAAATCTAAAATTTACGGCCATGAAGAAATTCAAAACTTGGAGCAGTTAAGGCAGAAAATATTTAATGCCTTTGACACTGTCACCCCTGATATGTTATCCAATGTGAGGAGGGGATTTTATGATCGTTTGGGTTATTGTTTAATGCAAGAGGGAGGCACTTTTGAACAATTTTTGTAATTTTTTAAATTTCATTATCCTGTTTTTTTACCGTTTACCCATTACCTACCTTGACGAACATGGGAAAACGAAGGTCCTTTTCAGGACCACAAATATTTTGATTGAGAAAATTGGTAACTTTTTTTTGGATTAAAAAACAAAAGTTGTTAATATAATACCAATTTAAAAGTGTTTTAGTAGTTTTAATACACACTATGATATAAAATTTATTATTATTATAATGTACATTATTAATACTATTGTTCATTCGAAATGGCATTAAGGCCCAATTGCAACAACGATTTAAATTTTTCTTAAAGATAAGTAGAGCTTAGAATGAGCTGTATTTATATTTACTTTAATATTCTTAAGGTGAATATGAGGGAATTTGACTGATACAATTTTTGAATTTGAATTGTTTTTAATGATACTAACAATTTTAGTTCAATTTTTAATAAAATTTATTTAATATTAATAGGAATCCAAGAGATTTGAAACCTCTTTTAACGATTTATAACATTCTCATATGAATTACAGGGGCACTTATTTTCTATGAAAATCACACAGCTTTTTTCATAGTCGCTGCAGTTGCTATAGCTATAAAAAACTAATTTTTTAAGGTGTGAAAATTGCGACACACGCTAAATGGACTTGATTTTTCGTATGTCTCGAAGTCTGTGGACCTTTTTGTATGCCTCGATAACATATTGGTGCAGATTATTTTCACCCAAACAAATAATAACCCAAACTCTACATTGATGCGGATTGTCTATAACTCTTTCTGAAGGTCACAGAAACCTGAACACGTAATTCGGCGTTCTTTCGCATCTGTTGTAGTTAATTTGTGTCATTACCTTGGGCTGCGTTCAGGCATTGAGGACGACGATTTGTTTGGACCATTGGACGTGACATAACAGCCTAGAGTTGTTTGTTCTTGTTCCACTATATTTAAATTATATTAGGATGTCTCTCTCTAAAAGGATATCCTTTATTTTAGAATGTTGAAGGACGTAAAGTTTATGTCCAGAGTGTCCATCTTGTCCATCTACCCAAATATGTGAACGCAGACCAGAATTTGAAATGTTAGAATTTTATTATTATAAAATTGGAGAAAAATAAAAAATCCATTTATTATAACATTGTTTAAAGATTGATTATTCATTACAATAGAAATATGCTAAATCACCAAATGAAAATAATTATTAATAAAAAATAATTTCTAGAGTTATTGAGTGTCTTAAAAAGGGATTGAGGATAGCCAAGCAATGTATGGATGTTAGTGTACAAGTACAGTTATTTGTAGAATTATTAAACCACTATATCTACTTTTTTGAAAAAGGCAATGAAGAAGTTACTGTAGAAATCCTTAATCAGGTAATTAAAAAATAATGCTCGAAAAATTGGTTTGTTTTTTATAGGAAATGTTGAATTGATTTCCCAAATTTTTTCTTGATAAATCAATATTTTTCTGAATTTTTTGAGACAACCTGAATATTAATAAACTATTATTATTTGGCAGGTTATAAAAAAGATCAAAGAAGAAAAACCGAACTTGGAAAGTTCAGACGAAACAGAACAGATAACTAAACATTTTAACAACACCTTAGAACACATTAGAGCTCGACTCGAATCACCAGACGAAGGCCTTATCTATAAAGGTATAGAAATTTAGGAAATTTTGGACATATTGTATAGTGAAACTTGAAAATGCAATGCTAAATTAAGATCGTACTAAATAAGTCTTATTTCATACAAGGTTAAATATAAGTAGTAGATAGCATCAACATAATGACTTATTTATAGAATATGCTAGAATTTGTAAAACTTCTTGAATTCATAGAAAGCATTTATCAATTATTAATTTTCATGGCCGAATAACTAGATTACTTTTTTCATTTAGTTGTATAAAAAATTAGAAAGCCATTACATAAGGCCTAAAGTTATCTAATACAAGTCATTAAATTACATTTAGTATAAAATCTACAAATTTATTAATTACAACATTTTGTTATTGTTGTTTATTTAAAAGAGGTACATACCTTTTTTATGCTCATTTGAATTATTACAAAAAAGTATATTTATATTTCTTTTATATGTATATCTTGTTTATTATGGGGCTTATTATTTATCTAAAAAAATAATTTTTAATGATTATATATTTAATTTCTGTCTTCTATTATACAGAGTGTAAACGATTCAATGAGAAAACATTCCGGAGAAGATTGCTTTTTGAAAAATAAAGGGTGTTCTTTATATATAGCATTTTTGCAAACCCCCTATAATTTGAAAAGAGAATCACATCCGAATTTTTTCATACTGTTTACACCCTGTATATTTTTAAAATTAATTTGAAAAATTGTGTTATTAATTTTATATTGAATACCTGTCATTAAGGATATGTTAGAGAAAAAATCTTTTTACTTTAATCAATTATATGTACATTATACATACACTAAATTATATTTCAGTCATCTTAAACAAATATTTAATGTTATTTTATTTATACAAATAATTATTAATATACAATTTGCCACACTGAAGGTTTTTTGCAGTTGTTTTTATTCTTACATAATACATTATAGGTTGTGTTTGTACGAAATCCTAAAATCTCCCTTTCTTCCTGAATCCTAAAGCTGAAAGTACTCTCGCTAGTTCCAATAAAGTACCGAGCATGTGAACAAATTATCTGATCAATAATAGCCACTCCAGCCTCATGATACTCCTTTTCTATTTCTGGAGGGGCAATGTATCTATAGACCTCATATTTTTTATCAAATTTCGACTTTAGCTCATTGAATTCTGGAAAGGATCATCTGATGAATTTATTAGTTGTTTTTTTTTAATATCTTATACAGTAAACTAGTAATCGACATATGATCGAAAAAAAAAAAAACGGCGTCCAGTTGGCTTGGAAATGAACATCAATGACATTCCCCATATAAGCTTTGTTTGGGTTCTTATCGATTCTGAACCGTCCTAGAACTCTGCCGCGTATGCGTTAATGAAATAATTTCTCCATATTTCCTTCTGCGCATGCGTATCACAGTTCTAGGACGGTTCAGAATCGGTAATAAGAAAAACCCCAAGTAAGCTATTGTCAAAGAGTAGATAAGACAAGAGACGACAGAGAACAAAGAAGTCGAATTTCGCGAGAGAGACGCAGATATATTAAAATTTAAAGGTCCCATGAAGTCCCATTTTGTTTGTTGCCAAGTATATTTCTTTGAAAAATAAACAAGATTTTCTGAAAATAAATTAATAATATAAGAAGGATATAAGTAACGTATGTTAATACGGAAATGTAAATTTTTAGTTTAGGTTGGTTTAGGTTCTTTTTTTGCAATGTACTGATAATATCAAAGAAACAGAATGACTAACTAAGTTGATCGATTTCAAAGATAAACAGATAAAATCTGAAAATCTGACAACGGCGTATTTTATTTATTCTAACTTATGATTTTAGGACGCTAATCAGCTGTGCTAATCAGGCTTAAACATAAACAAATCTGATTAGTTGTTTTCTTGCATTTTTGCCTTTTTCAAGTGTGTTTTCAGAGTTTTTCGATATATTATCGTTTTGAGAGTTTTTAAGGTTTAATTTTAGTATCGTTTTTGTTGCGTACTAATTTGTAATTATTGTTAAATATGAATACTGAACAGGACACGAGTAGCAGGAAAAGACGAGATGATGGCAATGTGTGTGCTTATAAAGACTGCAAAAATAGGTCTTATTCTTCGACAAACATAATATTTCACTCTTTTCCAAAGGATCCTGAAAAGTATTTTTATAGAAATATACTATATAATTATGTTATTAAACTAAATGTAATCCATAGATCGAAGACATGGTTAGAAGCTTGTAATATATTTTTACAAAAAAAATTGAGCCACTCTATTTTTTTGTACATAAACTCCACATTGTGATATTACACTTGTTCAAGTCCATATGTAAAAAAAAATAAACGTAAATAAAACATTTCTTACAAATCGACTTGGTCACTTTATCTTGTTTACCAACGGTATACAAAATATTTCTTGGTATTATTATCTTTATTCCCCGACAAATATGTTTCTAATTATAATTTATTTTATATAATATTTAGAAAATTAATTTTTTCTTTCGTTTCTATTTACTTCTTTACCCATACAGGAACTATTTATAAGCTATACAGGCAAGTTTTAATAATAGTCTATTTCAAATTTCCCGCGAAAAAATTTCGAAAATTTAAAGGGACAAGCGAGACGAAGTCACTCTCCCCACCACTCAAACATGAAAGGTACCGCGCGAACTGTCGTCTCTTGTCTTATCTACTCTTTGCTATTGTTTCAGATATAAAATGACAGCGACCTTCTTTTCATAGCCATCGCTGACGCCGTTTTAGTAAAAAATCAAATTTGGTACCCTTTTCTGGAGAATCAGTTGCAATGAAAACACTGTGCAATTTCAATTCATCTAGTTTTTTAGATATCTGAGAATATACACTATTAAAATCTGGGATTTCATTAACTCTGGCTCTAACAAAGTCTCGTCGTCTAAGATGTACGGCTAAATAAGGACCACCTATAGCATTTCTTTTTGGCTGAAAGGAAATAGAAATTAGTGATGTAACGCTAACGCATTCGCGAATATTCGCACATCTTTAGATATTCGCATTACAAAATAATACCTGCGAATATTTTGGGTATTAAAACGTTCAAAAATTTTTATAAAATTTAAATAACATAAGATAAATTAAACAAAGAAATATGAATTTCTATAATTTTCCTACTTCTGAATATGGAGATGTGAGCATCGATAAAATAGTGTGACTTCGTAAGGAGATTATGTAGAAAATAGATATAAATTTTCCAAAAAAAATTTCTTTCACTAAGTAATAAACTTTCCTGACTACCCTCGTATAAGTTTTTTTCTTAAATCAAGTTCAATCCATCTGTGGTTAAGTTTTAAATTCTTAACCTCACTTTACCATTTCCAAATAATAAAAGTAATTTATTATTATGAATAGTGTTTCACAAGGTAAGAATAAGATAATACAATATGAATATGATGATTTTCGAAGTATCACAATTTAATAACAATAAATTTATAACATAGGCGTACAAGGAGATCCAAACGAACAATGTATTAATGATGTATTTGACGATATCCTATTTAGTGAAGAAAGAGTAATCACAGAAAGTTATACAAGAGGATACTCTTTAGGAAGTGCTGAGGATACTATTGAAGGCTATCACTTAGGCTATCACAAAGGTGCAGAAGTTGGCTCTGAACTGGGTTATTATGAAGCATTTTGTGAACATTACTTAAAAGAATCAACAGATGGTAATATTTCTAAGAAAGCTGTAAAGAATTTAGAAGCCTTACAAAAAAGTTTAAATGAATTTCCTCACTCAAATAGTGATACTATAGATCTATTTGCTTTAATTGAGAAAATTCGAGGGTTATACAAAAAAATCTGTATCCAATTAAAAATTAAAAGTGATTTTAAGAAAGAGGGACTGCAGTTTTGAAAATATGTCACTATTAACACAGCAGATAGTTGCAAAACAAATAGAACATACACTTCAGCATTTAGAAAAATTCCTTTCGTTAGCTAATGTTCATATGGTCGATTATTTTACCAAGGATGTGTATTGTAATTTTATATCTGAAGATATACGCTGTGAAGCCGAGATATATGGATTGAAGCAGGCTGTAGAAGCTATATATAGCCAGCAAACAGAATGTTTACCAACTCTTAATAGATATATTAAGAAATGCCAAGAGCTGACAATAAACAATACAAATATCTGCATGAGTCTTGAAGAGTTCCAAAATGAACTACAAAAATTTGAATGTAAAAATATACCCAAATTAAAACTGGAAATGTTTATGAAACCCAAAAAAAGTCACGAAGTGGAAATATTAAGTTGGGTAGTCTCTGCAATAAAACATATATCAAATACTTCCCACATCATTGATATTGGTGATGGAAAAGGCTATCTCAGTTCACTATTAGCATTGCATTATAAAATACCAGTTTTGGGAATAGATGCTTCTCCTGTTAATACTAATGGGGCAATTAACAGAGCCAAAAAGCTTTCTAAAGTTTGGAATGGTGTAGTTACACATATCAAAACCACTGATACAAGTATTAATTTATATAAACAAATAACAAAATTTGTGGATGAAAAAATCAAATTTGATAAACTTATTGCAGATGTGTTTCTAGAATATCCAGATAGTATTGGGCTTACTGGTTTACACACTTGTGGTAACTTAGCTTCAAGTTGTTTAAAAATATTCAATGAAAATTCCTCCATCAAAACAATCTGTAATATAGGATGTTGTTATCACCTTCTGACAGATGAGTTTGAACCACAGACAGAAAAAAACATCTACAATAGATCTCAGACTGGTTTTCCAATGAGTCAATTTTTAAAAAATAAAAACTATGCCATAGGCCGAGGAGCGAGAATGTTGGCAAGTCAATCCGTAGAAAGAATTTTAAATAAAAATGAACATTCATCTATTATAGGAATGTTTTATAGAGCACTTTTTGAAATTGTTATTGAAAACACTTCTAATTATAAATCAAGCATGGAAAGACATGTTGGAAGGTTCAGAAAAAAGCCAGTATCATTTTTAGATTATGTTCTAAAAGCTGCCGAAAGAATTAACATGCCTGTTTTAATGTCCGAGTCTGAAATTGAAAATCTTTTCAAGAACTATGAACAGAGAATTGATGAAATGAACTTTTTCTATCTAGTAAGATGTATGTTAGCACCTGTTATCGAGTCATTGATTTTATTAGACAGACTATTGTATCTTCTAGAGAATGAATATACCAATACATTTATGGTTCAGTTTTTTAAACCAGTTATATCTCCTAGATGTTATGGTATAGTTTCTATAAAATAGAGTAAGATTTTTATACATAATATCTGTTATAAGTAACAACTAAGAATGTTAAGGACTTATGGTTTTTATATTAAAGTTTAATAAATTATTTGATGATATTTTATTACTGAATAAAGTTCACCAAAATAATTCTAACCTTTTCATCTTCCCAATTTTGCTCCAGGATAGTATTATCTAGTTCATCACTTGAATTTAAATAGGAATTTCTAAAATCACTTGCAATTTTTCTTATTTTTACATTAAACCTCATACTTCTTCTAGATTGCCAATAGATTTTATCTCCAAACGTGTTGTGTAGAACCACTTCGGCATGTTCTATTAAAATAGTCCTGACAAAAATCTAATCAAAAAAAAGTTCTTCTCTAAATAATATATTTTACCTCGCATTTGTTTTTAAAAATATTTCTTGTAGTTTAGTTGCTGGACCATGAAAAGAAATACACTTAACAGTATTTGAAGTTATATTTGCATAGTAGAAATATTTTAATTTGGGTGGTTTGTGGCATTTTTCTACTTTCCATCTCTCCTCAAAATTTCCAGTTTCAAACATATCTTCGAAATGCTGCAAGATATACACTCTGTCTAATATTAATTTTGTGTATTTAAAGGGCTCTAAATCTAGAAATTTTTCCTTAAACCAATAAAAAATACCCATTACGTAATTATAAGTTTGAATTACAGACCACTAAAATATTCATGAAGTTCTATCACAGGAGCAAATCTCTGTAAGCTTTCAATATCAAAAAATTTTGACCATGGTAGGTATTCTGGGGTCTCCCTGTAACGCCAATGTACTAAATGCGACCAAGGTGGCAAGACAAGCTTAAATTTGTTCAAGTCAGGATTATTGGTATGTTTCAATTTGTGCATTAAGGAAACGAGTCTCATATATACATCTCTACGAAGATTAAACCCTTCAGGTGGATTGACATCATAAAATAGATATCTGAAAATTATTCCATCTTCTGAATGTTTATTTAAAATAAGTTATTGGGGTAGAATTTTACCTATTTTGAGGGGTTGATTTTTGGCATTTATCTTTATAACAGACATCTTCACAAAAAACTAAGTTTATTAGTAAAATAATGAGAAATGAAATAGTTCTAATAAGCATTGTTAATGTGATTTATTTTTCACATTTACATTTATAATTTACGGTTTGTCACAGTGTGCAAATGTACCCTAAAGGTCCTTTAACTCTCTTTTCTTTTCAAATAATTATCATTTAAGGAATAACGATTCATTTCATAATGAAATATTTTGTTTACTTCTTCTTCTTCTTTTTTTATGATGGCTCTGCTACAAGGCAACCGCCAGCACAATTTGGGAGTGACCAAGATGTTGACTGGCTCTAAACCATATCAAGGCCACTGATTCTTATCTGAGTAAAATGTATAATGGGTAAATTTTAATATAACTAACTTCTATGAAGGTAACCTGTGACCTGTGACTGTAAAATGTTATTATTATTATTTATTAAATATATAAATGACGTGCTGAAAGGAAGATTATATCACACACAAAGGCACACAAACAGACTGCATTCGGAAACTGAAACAAAAAGAAAATAAAAAATAGAAAGTTGAGCATTATAATTTAATTCTATTAATGTTTAAAAATATCATAATAGTTTCTATTAATTTTTCACTTGGCTTAGACAAAACTGTAAATATTGATAGTGGAGTAGGAAAATTCATTTCAATAAATTTTTGATATAAATCCAAATTAAACAAAAAAAATTTATAGGACATTCTAAAAAGATATGATTTAGGTCTTCAACAGAGCCACACTCACAGAATGGATCTTCCTTCACTTTAATTTTATATAAATGGTTTTTTGTTAAGCAATGGCCTGTACGCATTCTAATTAACGTTGTAATATGTCTTCTATCTATATACTGGAAATTTTTAGACCATTGTTTATCTGGGAAGATTGTTTGTATATTAAGATACACATGCTTTTTTCCTTTCATACGAGATTTCCAATTTTCTTTATAATTACACAACATATCAGTTTTAATTGAATTAAAAATATCTATCGAATCCATCTCCATAGATTTTGGAATATTTAAATCTTTTCCAATATTAGCCAACAAATCTGCCTCTGTATTTCCCAAGATATTGGAATGACCTGGAATCCAGGCAATCCTGATGTCAAAACCATTAGAACTTGCTAAACAAATTAAACGTTTGGTTCTTAAGGTCCAATAATCAGCAGATGCTTTAAAGAGATTTTTACTAATTTTTTGAATTGAACTTTTGGAATCTGAAAAGATAATAACACTACGCAAGTTCTTTTTAATAGCAAACTTTACTGCATCATGAATAGCTATGGATTCTGCCTTACAAATACTTAAAGAACCAGTTAGTCGCGAAAAAAATTTAAAATTTATATAAGGAATATATATTCCAAATCCTGTTCTTTTATCTTTTTTAGATGCATCTGTAAAAATAAAAATATGAGAATTTTTAAAACGTTCAGATACTGACAAAAATTGTTCCTTAATAGAAAAATCATGTTTATTAATTTGACAATCAACTAATTTAATAGAATCATTCAAAATATTAAAACTAACTTCATAACACGGAAAATTTTGACTAACATAAAGATTATCAATATAAGGCAGAAAGTCATGTAAAGCTGAGACCACATAAGGTACATTATTACTATTAATATAAATTGGATTAACAGTTTTTCTAATATTGTAAATTAAATTTATTAATGGATTATTTTGTAAAGTTAACAATTTAGACAGAAATTTGCCTACAAGTATTTTTCTTCTACATTCTAAATCAATCATAGAAGATTCTCCCAACAACGCTAATCTAGGAGTAGATTTCATACAACCTAGACAAATACGTAAACCCTCAAAAAATACTACATCTAGTTTATTTAAATTTTTTTGACTAGTTGGTTTAATAAAAATTGTTGCAAATTCCAAATGAGATCTCACCAGAGCAGAAAAAATAATTAAAAGGGTACAAGGATCAGCTCCCCACCACACTCTACAAACAGCCCTTAAAACATTTAAGGCTTTTTTAGCCTTATTAGTAATATTTTCAATATGCAAATCCCACTTTAAATGTTTTTGAAAAATAACGCCCAAATACTTCACATTATGTTTATATGGAATAATGTGATTTCCAAGTTGAATCAATGGTGGCTGATCTCTCCGTTTGCCCTTAGTGAACCATACTGCCTCACATTTTTCCAAAGATAAAGAAAGATCTCTATTAATAAGAAAATCATTTACAAGCTCCAAAGCATTATTAATTTTTTCAGACATCTCAAGTATATTTGAACCCTTAACAAAAATTACCAAATCGTCCGCATAACCAATAATCTTTACATTTAAATAATTTTTAAAAAGTTCTGAAATATAAATATTAAAAAGAATAGTACTTAATGGAGAACCTTGCGGAATACCTTTAGTTGCTAAAACCGGACCTAAGAAGGAACCATCAGATTTTCTGGAAAATAACAATCTATTTTTCAAAAGTATAAAAATTAAATTAGATAATTCTACTGGAATTTGTAAATTAATAAGCAAATTATAGAGTTTGTATATGTTAACATTATCATATGCAGATTTTATATCTAAGAAAACAGCAATAACTGAATTTGACGAATTAAAGGCATCAAAAATAAAAGTAGATAAATAAGCAATATTATCATATATTCCCCTACCCTTACGAAAACCTACCTGTTCATTTGTAAACACAATTTTATTCTCCAAAAACCAATCTAAACGATTTTTAATCATAATTTCTAAAATTTTGCCACCACATGAAGATAATACAATAGGTCTATAACTCTCTGGCAAAGTAGGATTTTTGTTTTGTTTTAAGATATTAATAATATTATATTTCTTCCACGAATCCGGTAACACACCTTCAAATAAACATTTGTTATATATTTTAAGAAGATAATTTTTAGCAATCAATGGTAAATTTTTATACATGGAATAAGAAATATCATCCATGCCAGGTGCAGAAAATTTTTTATCCTGAACAGCATAGTTAAATTCCTGACTAGTGAATGGAGGAATGTTACTATTTATATATGTTGGCGACAGTGTAAAATTCGGATCTATGTATATACTAGACATATTATATAAAATTTGTTGTTTTAAATCATCTGAAATGTTATAACTATTAGAATTGCTGTTATTATTAGAAAATTTTTTAATTTTTTCCCAAACGTATGAAATGCTAGATTCCCTATTTAATGTTTCACAAAAAGATTGAAATTTTTGTTTTTTCTTTGATCTTAATTTTTTTCTCGTAACTGCAATACATCTTTTAGCATTGATAAAATTAGTCAAAGTTGGAACATTATTGAAAACATTAATTGCTCTTTTTCTGTCTTGAACCCACTGAAAACATTCTTCATCCCACCATGGGTTTCCAATTTTATGATAAGAACCACATTTTTTCAAAGGAATGGCATCATCAGCAGCTCTATTCATAATAAAAGACAAATCATTATAATCTAAAATAGTACTATCTTTCTCGATTAACTGCACAGCTATTTTATGTTGATAAAGATGCCAATCAGCTTTACTACAATTTCGTACACAATAACTATTTACAAAAGCTTTTTTTAAATATAAATTGTTTGATAAATTTAATTGTAAAATTGTAGGATAATGATCGCTATTTCCACAATCACTAATAACTTTCCAGTTAGAATTTATAGCTAATGCGCTACTGACAATTGTTAAATCAACTGCACTCAAACTGGAATTCGGATTTTGCACAAGAGTTCTAGAACCATCATTTAAAATCACCATATCATTTTCTATAATAAAATTTACAAGCCTTATTCCGCCCCTATTAATAGGAGATTCATCCCATAATGGATGATGGGAATTAAAATCTCCCATAATAATAATTTTATTTAAATCTAAACCATCTAAAAGTTGTTTAAACAGATCTTCCGAAACATTTTTATCTGAATTAATATAAATATTAATTAATATTAAATCAGCAATTTTAATAATAATAAATTGAGCAACTTCTGAATTAAATTTTTTTAAATTAGAAAAAATAATATTCTTTTTGACGCAAATTGCCACTCCACCATATCCATCTTCCCTATCCTGACGAATTATATTATATGATGATAAAACAAAATTTTGATTGGATTTTAGCCATGTTTCATTTAGAAAAATTATATCTGGAGACTCTTCATTTGCTAATAAGATTAAATTAGCACGATTTGAATTAACACTACGAATATTCCATTGTAAAATTTTTATATCTGATGTAGACTTCATATTGTCATTAATCTAAATTATAAATACAATATATAATTATAAATAATATGTATAATATTTGTATATGTACCATATATGTACTAATATAAATGTAATCTTTAAATATGTGTTAAAATAAATAAAATAACATTAAAAACCTATATCTTGTTCAAAATCTAAACTTGAAAATAATAAATTCTTAATCTTGCTTTTATTTTCTCTTGACGTATTCATAATAAAATTAATGCAATTATGTAACTCATCATTTTGATGAAATTCAAATGTCTGAATGGCACTACCAGGCTCAGTTTTAGAATTATGTGAATTAGAAGAGGTATTAGAAGAGGTAGACGGTAAATTTGAAAAATCTTGCTTTTGCGGTCTTGAATTTGGAAAAAATAGACAATCATCTCTAGCTTTTTTATCCACTCCCTTATGAACTATCCTTTTCTTGGCTGAATTTTCAGATATAACCTGTTGAAAGGACCTTTTTACACTATTTTGGAAATACTGTGTTCTTCTTTCAGAAGGTTTAATAATATTATCAATTTTCTTTGGTATATCTTCCCCATTATGTTTTTTAATTAATTCTGGAAAGTTATTGTTGTTCAAAAAAAATTCTCCATTTGAAATATAAGATTTTTTACATGTCTCACTGGCATCATAAAAAGTTAAATTTTCGAGGGCCATTAATTCTTTAATATTTTTTTGTCTAGAATATTCAGGACACTTTTTTGATGATGACTTGTGGTCATCCTTACAGTAAAAACATTGTGTAACACAAGAAAATTTAACTTCCCCATCTTGTAAATGATTCTCCTCCTCTCCGCAATTAAAACATCTTTCTTTACCTTTACAATTGTTCTTAGTATGGCCAAAACGAAGACAGCGATAACACTGAGTTACAGGAGGAATATATACATTAACTGGACGTTCTAATCTATATAAATTTATCGATCTAGGCAGTATAATTCCTTTAAAAGTAAACAAAACAGTTCCAGTTGGTTCATATATAACAACATTATTTTTAAATACTTTTCTATTTAATCTCTTTACTTGTAAAATTTCAATTCCATTATTAGCTTTACAAAATTTCAAAATTTCTTCTTCGGTCAAGTCCGCATCGATTTGTCTTACAATTCCTTTGCAGGTAACAAAATTATATGGTATAAATATTTTATACCCTTTCTCAATTAATGTTTTATTTTTTAAAAAATTATTTGCTGATTGAAAATTAATAAATTCAACAGAGATTCTATTTAGACCTTTATTATTAATTCTCTTTATATCAGTCAAATTTAAATTAAAAATTTCTCTAGCTATTTTTATGTTATTAAACTTTCCAATGTTATAGCCAACATTAACCGTCGATTCCAAATAAACTACGAAAGGACCATTATCATTTTTAGAATAAAAAATTGTTTTTCATTTTAAATTTTGACTGCGTTGAACCCAAACTAATTTCATCCACCATATCAACAGTATCAATATTAACATTTTGAACGCCATCCAGGGGTATCCGCTCCCCTAGCCTTACTCATATTTAAAAAAAAGAAAATTCAAGCACTAATGAATGTATTATATACAAAAATAAAAATATATAACAATATGAACAAATCAAAAAATTCAATTAACCTAACAAAAAAAATAATGCTCAACTTACCACAGGAAGGCTAAGGTAAAGGTGCAAAAAAAAGCTTTCAGCGTTTTCTCGGCAAAAAAACTCTTAAAGATTTCACAAATATCAGAGCTGGGTCACCAAACAAAGCTGAAATAAATGTCCAAAAAACCGCAGTCCTAACAGCACTAAAATTAACTAAAAAATTAATATTTTTTTCAGACAGAAAATGACAATGTCACAAGCACCGAAAAAAATTTGAAGTGTGTTTTGTTTACTTTTTTATTCAAAGTTTGTTTACTTCTTCATTTCATAACCTTACTTTTATCTAAGGATGTCCAAAATTTGTCCAAAATACATCGAGGCATCGGAAATATCCAAAGGAAATATCGATATTCGCGTTTCGATGCCTCGCGCGTTCGCGTCTGGCATTTTGTGGATATGGGCAAATATGGGTGATGCAGAGATATAGAGATATAGTTTTTGTCAGATTGTATTTTTTTTAGACTTTTTGATATAAACGAATGTTGTTGATGTTGTATTCTTCTGAAACATTATAATCGTGGCGTACTATTAAGAGATTTTTATTTGTTAATTTTAAAATAATAGACATGTATACAAATGTCTAAATTTTAGTTGCCGTATCGATAAGTTTTGGTGACGTAGTTTCCGGATAGTAAGTTACCCGACAGCAGCTAGAAGATAGAGGTATTTTTTACTTTTTTTCATATTAAGCCACTATATTATGATCTTTATCTATTTATAACTAGTATATTGAATTTACTGATCGTATTTTACAATGATCAGAATAATAGTAAAATAAAACATCATAACAATAAATATTTTCTTTATTGTTTTTGTCAAATTATTTAATTAACAAATATTTTATTTATGAAGATACATAATTAACAAATATTTTGTTTATGAACATCTATTTTTTTTTTCTAAAAATAAGTAAATATAAACCATTTTTAAGTACTAATATTTTAAACAACATTTTAAAGCCAACAGTATTTATGCAACATTTTGAAACTATTAAAAGCTAATGCATTATACATTTATAAGATATTTTTCATTATTACTATAATAAAATTTTCCTAAATTATTTATTGTCATTACAACAGTTTGTGATCTTATAGAATATTACAAGTTTCATTGTGATCAATAAAAACATTTCTATATATTATTTTAATTAATAATATATATAGGTACATAGATACATCACTATATACAGGATCAGTATATACTGGGTGGTAGATAGAAATCCTACGAAAATAGTCAATGTTGTTTTGAATCAAGGTTGATTTATTGGGGAATTTAAAAACTAGGTACAAATATAAGCTTTGTTCAGGTTTTTGTTATCGATTTTGAACCGTCCTGGAACTCTACAGCGCGCAGCGCACGCGCAGGTGAAAAAATGCCACATATTTATCCTTCTAGGCATGCGTATCACAGTTCTAGGACGGTTCAGAATCGATAATAAAAAAATCCGAAGTAACCTATAGATATTTTATTATTTTTTTGATAGAGCCTGTTTCAATACAAGAACGGTCTTTTCCTTAAATATTTTAAATATTATAAACTTTTTCTGTTGGTTGTATTAATAAACTTTTTTAAAGAAAATAATAGAAAAATAACTAATAGTTAAAATACTTAGTTAAAAAATAACTAATAATTAAATATCACTTTAATTAGTAATTACACTAATTACCACGATTTACCTATAGTCTTAAAACTAACAAAGACTATTGTTACATTTATAATACCAATTCGAAACTTTATTATATACCTACCGATATACTGACCAAAAGCAATATTACTATTATGGCAAAGTGTGGAAAGATATATATTATATTTTAACAATACGGTACATACCTTAGTAACAGAAAAATTCTACAGAATACAAAATATATAATTTGTTAGAATGCAATACAAAGTATTGTTACAGTTTTTTTTTATTTTTGTTACTCTATAATAACATTATTACTTCTGTTTGCGTTCTCCAAATTCTTATAAATAAAAGACAATAAAAAAAGTTAGTCTGTCAAATATATTTATTTAATGTGTGCAAAAATAACCGCCAGTAATAAAACCATAAGTATTGACCACAAGTAGGAAGAAGGCAAAGATTAGAAATTTTTGGTAATGCTATGTACAATTTGAAGCTCTGATATGATTATTCTAGATCTATATTTTTAGAAATTATTAAACAATTAATTTGAAACGAGGAAGTTATTATTTTAATGACCTAGAAAAAGTAATATCGTAAAATATTAAAGACTTATCTTTGAATATGGTAAATGGTAAACAATAATTCGTATTGATATTTGATACTAAAAGAACTTCCGTCTTTATATATTTTTAAATTCAAAAACGTTTCTCGGTCAGATTATTGACTGTTATCTAATGTAAAATTGGTATAGTTTCAACTTGATAACGGTTAGTGATACATCTGACTGAAACGATGTGCAATTCATAGGTGAAATTTAAAAATAAATAAAGACAATGGAAGTTCGGTATTTTTTTAGTTTCACCTATAGAATGATCAACCATCGTTCAACGTCACGTCATGTATTGTCGAACTCTCTCAATCGCTTGCCAACCAGATGAAAAAGGTTGGTGATGCCATTACGGCATTTCGTAAATTACTGCATAATAATCTTTTTAATAATTATCATGTCATTTGATTTGGTTTTATAATTTTATTCACGGACATCGATCAATGTCATAATTAAAATTTGATTGTTGCCGTAAAACCATAGACAAACACAAAGACAAACAAATAAAAAGAGACTGGCAAATTAAATGGCAAAGAGAGGGACAACGTTCCCGTAGCGCAACTCAGAACACAAAATTTCGTTCTATTTATGTTGATCTGCGCATTGCGTCTATTGGGCCCACTATCTCATTCTAATTAGCGATGGGAACTATCGAATGAATTAGACTATCGAATGGTTACTGAATGAATGATTTCAACTATCGAATGGTTTTATTCGAATAAAATCATTCATTCATTTGTATACTAAAGCATATGTGACAACCTCGCCGTGCGACTAAATGGTTATCGTTGCGCCACGACTGTCGAATGCTTTTGATAAATCAAATTTAGTATTCGTTTGATTTTTGTATGCGTCAGTGCATTATTAGTTCTTTCAAATTTTTATAACTTCACCTTGTAAATACTATGCTATTTTTGCGTTTATTAAAATATTTAAAATACTAAAATAGTAGTTTTTTTTAATTGACGATTGTGTGCGAAGTGGTCAAAATTTTTCCGAAAATTTGTGTCATTTTCCGTAGCCCGATCTTTCAATTATTTAATTTTATATGGTATATTATGGTTAGGTTAGATTGCATTTTTTTAAAGGGAAATTTTGAGAAGTAGCAATTTTTAACAAAGATGAGATGAACTTACAATTAATTTTAAAAATGCATATTTGTATTTTAGATGCTTTAATAATATGAATTAGTTGAACTTAATAATCATATTTAAGTAATATGGTTAAGTAAATTGTTGTCGAACTCAAATTTTGGAGTGAGAAAATTAAATTGAAAGTTTTACACGTGCCAATTTAAAAAAAAGTTAACAATGTTTGTATTTTGTTTATGCTAATTCTCTTACATGTAGTTTTTTGCGAAGAAATATTTCATTTATATTTTAAAGTAAATGCCAGCAAAAGTAAATATTATTTTTAAATAATAATATAAAGTAATAAAAAGTAATATAAATAATTTTGATTTCTAATTTTTTATTTATATTTTCCTTCCATTACACTGCATGCTTAGAAAATTAATAAATGTTTATATTTCATGATTTTAAAATTTGTTGTTAATATAACAAATTAGTTCTGTAATTATTATTATTTAATAAACAAACGTTGCCATTTAGAGACTATATTATTTTTAAATAGGATCTAATATAAATACTTTTGACTTCTACTTGTTGTTTATATTTTGCTACTACTTAAAACAAATGTTTATATTATTAAATGATTGTAAATTTTGTTGTTAATCGGTATAACAAATTATTACTATTATTATTATTTATTAAACCAGTCTTTGCTTAAAAACATTAAAAATCGTTTTCCTACATCCAAAATAAAAAGTATTATTGCAGTGTAACAACAGAATATTAATAAAAAAATGCAAAACATATATTAGTGTAAAACAACTAGCTAACTAATGCTAAAGAATAATATTCTTTGCTAATACCAACTAATACAAATATATGGCAACAGCGCCCTTCATAATATATTTTCTGGGTAAACACTAGCACCTCAATAAAAAAATAATGTGTCCTTATCTTTATTTGACTCCGCAAAAAATCAAAGATGCCGGCTTCTTTCATAGCATTGCCACCGACCGCTTTCGGGTTTCTAGGAAAGAAACCTACGTCGCCGGACGACAACTAAAATCCAGTTTATATTTTATTAAAATCGATCCTGACGAATAAATGAATTTGATAAATGAATGAATTTTATAAATGAATGGTTTTTGCTGCCGAATTACTAGAATACAATATTTCAAGGCAGATGACGCATCTATTCGATAATTTTTATTCGAATAGTTTTCGACGAATGTTTTCTTACTAGCTATCGAATTATTCGAATGAATTGCAACTATCGAATGTTTCGATAGTATTCATTCGATAGTTCCCACTACTAATTCTAATATAACAAGAGAGAAAGAAGCAACCATATAAAACGTAATTTCTAAATAGAAATTAGAAATTAGAACAATCGCCTTTCGTTTTCGTCATCATGACTACCAAGATGACAACAGCATGACAATTCGTCATGTTTGTTAATTTTTCTTTTGGTGAGTTACCTTTTTTTCTAAACTCTCCATTTTATTGACTTATGAATATGGATAGGGAACAAATTCCTTTGTTCCATATAGGTATTTATATTTTGTTACTTATAATTTTAGGTTATACTATTTGTTATTTTATTTGCTGCAGGAGCCAGTATCATCTATTTTCTATATGTGTTGGTGCCTCCTTTCTCTGATAGATATGTTAAAGACACCCGGTAAAATAAAAGTAAGTAGTTATATTTATCATCTTATTAAGAAAAAAGTAGAAGTATAGTAGTGTCAAAAATATTTCGAACCTCTCTTAACATAACAAATTAATACAATTAATTTTTTTCATTTTTTGGGTAGGTAGTTATAGTTGGTTTATAGTAACCAGAAACTTTATTAATATACCTATTTTACTTTTGTTTTAGGATTAAAACTGGAATTGAAAATGGTTCAGGACCATGATTCTTGTAAAGTCTTCTTTGCTTGGATATTCACTTTGTTATTGCAATTAGGCAGTTTTTTCGAAAATGAGATTTTTAATGCCCTTTAAAAAAATTGGTCGATCGTTTCCTGCAACAGTCAGTTCTTCTCCAGTTAAAATTGGTAGGTGGGTGGAAAAAACACTGTTATTTTTTGTTATTATATTATAAAAAGTTTATTTATTTTTATGTATAAATAAATATGTTTATAAAACAGTACAATTTTTGCTTTTTTTATAATTTCCCTTATAATAGTAGTATTTTTTCGTTCTGAAAGAAACTGCAAATTTTCACTTAAACTGATTTATTCCCTACACCACGTTCCCTTTACGTGGTATAGGGAATAAATCAGTTTAAGTAAAAATTTTTAGTTTCAGAATAAAAGAATACTACTAATAATGGCTAATTTAAATGTTCCGCCAGTGGTGCGATAATGTGCGATAATGTCTTACGATACGTTTTATACCTATCTCTTTCTTTTTCATATAAAGCACACATAATAAAGAAAGATAGCAATAAAGATGTACGTCCTGCCATGGTCCTGCTAACTGGTTTCAAAATTGTTATTCTGAGTTGCGCTACGGGAACGCGGTCCCACTCTTTACCATGAGATTTGTCAGTCCCTTTTTAGTATACATTATTTTTCTCGAAAAAAGACGCTGGTAGAACAGTTTTGCCTGTGGACGCCGTATGAAGTAAGTACCGTATGATCGAAAAACCGGCGTCCAGTTGGCTTGGAAATGGACATCGATGACATTCTCCATATAATTTTACATATAAAATGATAGCGATCTTCATTTCATAGTCATCGCTGACGCCGTTTTTTGGTGTAATATTCAATGTAACGCTAGTAATGCTATAATAAGGTGTAATATTCCTATGTAAAATACAAATTGATAGCGTTTTTAAATAATATAGCGTGTTGCTGATGCTTTAGATATAGAACATTTAACAGTCCAAGGGACTATAATTAAAGGGATTGTAACTGATGAAGAGTTCAAGAGAAAATTAATAAATGCCGAAAAAAAAACGGAACTCGCTCAATCACTAATATAGGAACGTACTTAACATTTCCTAAATAATATCAACTGAATTCAGACACACCCTAAATTTTACATTTGACAAATCAATGACTTCTTTAGTCAGTTCACAGTTTGGTCTCAGGTGCTATTTGTCCTTGTATTCTTTATACAAGGACAAATAGCACCTGAGACCAAACTGTGACCATTCTTCCAAACAGTGCCGTGGCACATATTTTTCTTAACATACCCGCTTGAAGCGATATTTATATTTTTGATAAATGTTTTCACTACGCCTATGATGTATCCGGTGGTATCATACTAATAATTAATTACGAAAAAAACGTATTAAAATGTTAATAAAAGGTACAAAACTAGTATCGACGTATAGCACATATCAATTACATAATATCAGAAAAATAATTATCATATTCAATAAAAAACGCTAAAAATGTGGAGTGAACTGTTTATTTCCCTATAAAATGTAACTGCTGGCTCTTGCTTATCATTGCGCCTTTTACACTTGAAAGCTGAACAAATGTCCACCATTGTAATAAAGTTTATACAATGTTCACTACACACAACCAACTATTAAAAATTGCTAAAATTGTCGCTGATGACCAGCTGATTACTCATTCGTTACGTCCAAAAAAATGGCGTCTAAGGTCACAAATCCTGCTGCAGCCCGTATATGGGCTGTATTCTTTAGTCATTGTGACAAATAATGATGACGTAATGGTGGACGATGGCTGGAACAGTCTTTACTTATATATTATATTAAATAAAACTATCGTACCATTTTTTCTCTAAAATGTATGGAGCATTCTAGATGTGTTATGATGCTAGATTCAATACATATAAACAATTATATTTAATATGTTAAATTATGATAACGCAGTATAAATGACTATATAAATGAATTTTGTATAAATTAATTTTTTTTATCAGACTTCTCACCTAGAGCAAATATAATATGCTGATGGAAATTGAAAATATATAGATAGAAATATAGAAATTAACTAAATTTGTTAAAAAATGTATTATGATTTAGAAAGGACGCGTCATCAATTACTTATTTTACATACAAATATTTATTTACAAAGTTTGGAAGACTTTGTGACTTTGCCATTGCATATTTACAGTAAACATACAAAAATATCTAGAGAACAGATACACAAATACAACTCGTCAAATATATGATGATACACTCTCCCTATAAATGCGAAGTTAACAATCAGATATCGATAGATGTTTAGATTGTATCTGCTAACAGATATCATCCAATATTTGAAAAACTGTAATATTATAAATTGTTATATATCTAGGATTTTTTTTATTAGGATAGGTGACCATTTTTGGTACGGATTTCAGGACATTTTGTCCCTATTTTCACACTAAATATTAGTTGACATTGTGTTGTCGTTTTTTTAATAGACATTGATTAAATTGACTACAGATATGTAGCTAATAAATTCAGCTGCTCTATACAAGGTGTCTCAATAGAACATAGAACTATTGCGTATTTTTGGAATTAAAATAAGAATATCTCACACACACATAATTTATCTCTATACAAAAGTGCTTTGTTTGTCCGTTAGCTGGTAGTTTGGAAAATATTTATACTAAAATTTATGTAGGGGTGGGGGTAGTTTTTACCCTTCCCTTACTTTCTCTTGATTTTTGTGAAAGTCAAATTTTAAAGCACTTACCAAAACATCGACACCCAAAAACTTCATTCAAATCGGAACAACGGCTCTTAAAATATCTTAAAAAATGTGTCGATTTTTATAAAGTTTGATGCCCCGTAACGGACAAACGAAACACTTTTGTATAGAGATAAATTGTGTCCAATGAACTTATTTTGATTTCAAAAATACGCAGTAGTTCTATGTCCACGGAATATTGTATACACCCTGTATATTTTAGAAAAATAAGTAAAAATTCATAATAATTTTATATATTATAAACAAAATATTACGCTATAATAAAAAAAGGTAAACAAAAGAAAACTAAACATAAACTAAAAAATAATTTATTTTGGGCCATGTTTACATTTTTGCTGCTAAACTAGGAAATAATAATTTTAAGAACATTCAAAATGAAGAGAGAGGTTTTTGGACAAATACTTCTATTACTAGTCAGCGATATAATCATTATGTGTAATACGATAACATGTTTAAACCCTCTGAATTTTGATTTTCAAAAAATTCTTAACGTTTTTTCATATTACATATTTCTTTTTTAACTTACACACGTTGCGCAACTAACTTATGGCAGTAGATCGCAATTACATGCTGCCCCGCCATTACCATCGGAGCACATGTCTAAGCACCAGCTGTGCCATCCAATAGTTAGACCTGAGCCACTCTCTGAACTCACGTTCAACGTAGCCTCTTGGAAGTCGGAAGAAGCCGAATTTGAGACCAGCAACGACGTGAGTTGTTTGTAAAGTGTGCAGCTTTGGCATCCATAGATCTAAAAAGCATAAAGTTTTTTAAATTTTTCTAGTTCTATACTTTTCAGTTAATTAATGCTTGCTGAGAGGCTGTACTAGAGGAGTAAAGATGATACTTTTTGGGGCGAGGCTGTATGTTTAACATTACTTTTGAGGCACAAAAAGTCATTTTTATTCCCAATAGAACATGGTATTTTTTTCAAACGCCACAAATAATTTTTAAACAATCTCAAAGGTTGCAAATTATACATATAAAAATATTTAAAAGTAATACCTTGCAAGTACTTATATATCGAGAAAGTATAGTTACGCTCTTTGAATTTGACGCTTTATGCCGTTTTAATAATATATTTTTGTACTTTTTTTATTTATTGATGTCGACTAAAAGAAATGGGTCTCATATACGTGCATATTGTGTAAATTTTAATAATAATAAAATAAAGTACAGAGACTATCATGCATCTGCATCGCAGCCGAACAACAGCAATGGAGGTCATTCTAGACCTAATATCCCTAGATCCTATATACTTCTAACACCACTGCACATTATCGTCGGTAGATATGCCAATGCGACAGTGATTAGAATGGCCATTGACGAAAACAATACTGATAGAATTATTGCCACCTCAGGCGAGCTTGGAACACAGTCAAAAATGAAATTCCACTCCTCACTCCTCACTCCTCACAACCAAACCAAACCAAACCAAACCAAACTGCCAGTGGATGACTTACCAAGAATGTACAACTTTGAGAAACACCTTATTGTAGGATTGAAAGAGAGAAGCAGGTAAAAGTTTGCCCAGCAAGTAAAAGACAATACCATAACGTGGTACACTGATGCTTCCAAAACCAAAGCAGGGACAGAAATAAGAGTAGGGCCGAAAACTTAATACGAACCAATAGACACCTACCTCAGCATCCTTCAGGTAGAAATCGAAGATATCGAAAGATGCGTACAATTAATCTTAGATAGGGACTATCAGAAACAGGAAATAACCGTCTTATCCGATAGTTAAGCAGCACTAAAAGCGATCAACTCAATAATAATTAAATAGTTTTTTTGTTGTTAAGGTACCCAAAGCAAGAAAAAAGTGTAAATTGTGGTACATCATTGGACTCAGGAGACCGAGTTCTTTCAAAACCGGAAATAAAAAATGCAGGTCCGTATTTAAAAAAAATAAATTGGCCTCTGTATCTCAAAAATTATCAGCTAATTTGAAAATCTAAAAATACTATCAGATAGCCCTATAAAGTGGCTATGAGAATGTGAGAATGCGAGACAGGAAAAAATAAAATTAATTTTCAAAAAAATCCGTTTTTTTCCAAAAAACTCAGCAATTCTTGAAATTTTTAAAACTTTTTTGATGTTAACTTGGTGAAAATCCCTAAGCGCAACTTTGCCCCAATTTAACCATGTTCGTATCTATTACGGTTACCGAGATACCAATGCTCGTACCTCGAATTTGTAGCACCCTGTATATGTTTTTTGTGAGGTTTCCTGGCCGGTAAAAAATACCCTAATCGTATTTTTAATCATAACTCAATTTTTTCAAATGGAACAAGAGTGGCTTATGATATATATAGTATACTTGTATACAGGGTGCAGGGGTGGATGGGCCATATGGGAAAACGGGAAAATTCCCGGTGGGCCGGTGGGAAGATGGGCCGGTGGGCCGGTCCCGATCAGAGTTCAAAAATGAAATGGTTAATCTTCTAACTAAAGTTATGTAAGATTCTTAGTGACTGCCTAACTAACTAATCAATTTGCATCAATATAATCGTTAGTTGCTTTTAAACATAAACACCAATTTGTAAAATAACTATTGTTAGATGTCTTCCTCTGAGACACTTATAATTTTAATAAACATCTGTTGTTTGTTGTTCCATTTGAAATGTTTTATTATACAAGGTGATTCTATAAGTGCACCTTATTTGTGCTGCTTTGTGCAAATATTTTCAGGGCTGGTAGATATGAATAAAAGAAACATAATGTATTATCTTTACCGTGTTTCAAATAAGTCCAAAATAACCGAGTTATTAAAGTTTGATTTTAAAAACTTTGCCACCTAAATCTTTCTCTATTTGCATCTCTTTTGTGCCGTAATATCAAAGATTAAGAAACTATACCGTGGGAAAATTTACGGTGAACAGGAAGTTCTAAATTTTTTCTAAAATATGCAGGAAAATTTAAAAGAAAAACACGATTTTCAACATCTTTTTTCCAAAAAAATCATGGACGTGTTCCTGGGGTCGAAATATACCACCCCTGAAAATATTTGCACTTATTTAAGATTCATTCTGTATAGTTTTACCACTATTTTTTTATTATATGCACTGCTTAGGTATTGCCTAGGTTTTTTTCGTTTGAGTCATGGTCGTTTGAGTCATTATCATTTTCGTTTGAGTCATTATCATACAAGATGCCAAATGTAGAAACTAGGAAAATTTACGTGATGAGAATTATATCCAAAATTAAAACATGTATACATGACGAGGCTGCTGCTGTACCAGAAAAGAGGGAATTTCTTTCTACAATCTGTACGAAAGTATATACCTGAAAACTAAAAATAATGTATTTTACAGAGGATTGGGCCAGCTGAACTGAATGAATCAGGAAGTTTTAAAGTTTCTCAAAACCGTGATTCCGTGATTCAAAATCGTAGCATATATCAAATTACCGTTATCGATAACGGAAATAAAACAGTAGAACCCTGTGTAACTGAGCTATTTTCCAGTAAAAATTCAGATGTCCGACCCGATATTGATCTTTATAAAAACTTTGATCGAGACAATAAATAATTTCAATATTTTTAAAAATCGGAGGCAAAGAGATTTTTCGCCCGAGCGAAAATGACTCTTACTTGGGGTGATTTGACCCTTACCCAGGGTGTCCCAGAAATAAGTGCAAGTATTTTAAGGGGGTAGATTTGGTAAAAAACATTTTTTCTCTTTACCGTTTTTCAAGTAAGTCCAAAATAACCGAGTTATTTTACTTTGAAAATTTAAAACAAAAATGCTTTTTTGCTTAAATTTTGAGAACCACTGGATCTTTTCTGTATTTTCTTTCATGTAAATTTAATGTACTACCTATGTTGCCAAATTATCAAGAAATTATGTTTTCTTAACTTAAAACTAAAAAATCTCCTAAAATTTCTTCAAAAAACTCCAAATTTTCGCAAAAAAAACTGTATTCTGAGAACGAAATATACTACCAGTTAAAATACTTGCACTTATTTCTGGGACACCCTGTATATTAATAAATAAAATATGTTTCTTCGTTATGGTCATCTTGTTTTGTGGATTCGGGCCGGTTGCCTGTTATTCCCGGGCCGGTTTCCACTTCCCCATCCACCCCTAACAGGGTGTCCCAGGCTGAGCGTGCATTAGAAGTTTCTAGAGAAGTGTTATATTTAGATCGGAGATTTTTGCACATTATTGTCATAACGAAATCTATCGATTAAAAAATATTTTCAATATGGCGGCACTTCTGAAATACCGGAAGTTGACAGCAACTTTTCTTATTTTAATGGGTACCCATTTTTTATTACACATTTAAATTCTCTGTAAATTTTATGAATTTTGAGATTAAACACTCTATACCTAACATTAACCGTTTTAAAGAAAAAAATATTTAAAATTTTTGAACGAAAAAAACTACCTTCGAAAATATGTGTATAGTTTAAACGTCAAATTTAGTGATTACCACAGCTACTGTGGCTTAAAGAGAAGACATATGGATATCTGTTTCAAAAATGAAATTGTTCAATGTCATATAATAATGACAGCAGCTGTCATGGAATTGAGCGATTAAGAAAATATCATAAGTCATTTTTTAATGGAAAACCCACTTTTTTATTTCACTAGTGAAAAGGATTTTCAATTTGTTACTTTTTGACTCTACATGTTCCTATACCTAAAATAGATTATTTTTAAGTTATTTAAGATTTAGTTTTAAAGCCTATATTTTTCGTGATTTTAACCAGTAGCTTATGACTTTAAACGTCAAGTGATGTAAAACAATAGATCTGGCCATGACATATTGTGACACTTTATTCAAACAGCAGTATGTTATCGATCATAATTTCCAAGCCAACTCGTTTTTTTTTAGATCACACGGTATATTATTAATAATATCAACTATTTAATATCACTAAAGAGCGAAAATACGAGATATATTTTAATAAATACACTTTTTTGTCTTAAGCAGGTGGTATTTATAATATAGAAAATTCAAATAATTCGTTTTCTGACAGATGGAAATAAATTTTCTGACTGTTCGACAATTATTAATGTCAAAGAAATCTAGATAAAATCAAGAAAAATATATGTTTTCAAACTAAATCTTAAATAACTTAAAAACGATTTATTTTCGGTATAGGAACATGTATACTCAAAACGAATTGGAAAACCTTTGCACTAGTGAAATAAAAAAAGTGGGTTTCCATTTGAAAAAAATGATTTATGATAATTTTTTAATTGCTCAACTCCATGACAGCTACCGCCATTATTATATGACATTTGAACAATTTAATTTTTGAAATAGATAGCCACATGTCTTCTCTTTATGTCACAGTGGCTGTGGTAATCACTAAATTTGACTTTTATGCTATACAAATTTTTTTGACAGGTAGTTTTTTTCGTCCAAAAATTTTAAATATTTTGTTTCTCAAAAACGGTTAATGTTAGGTATAAAGTGTTTAACATCAAAATTCATAAAATTTTACATCGACTTTAAATATGTAATAAAAAATGGGGGTACCTATTTAAAATAGGAAAGTTGCTGTCAACTTCCGGTAATTCCGGAAGTGCCACCATATTGAAAAAAATTTTAATCGATAGATTTCGTTGTAAAAAATCTCCGATCTAGATATTGTGGTTCTCTAGAAACTTCTAATGCACGGTCAGCCTGGGACACCCTGTATATGATATATAGTATACTTGAAAAAACATTCTTAACGATAATTTGGGACCACATATGGTATTTTGGGCCCACTCATCGTTACGAACACAGCCATTGCACTCTAGATTGAAATTTAATATACTATCTATAAATAATCAAAATTATATAATAAAAATTTCATCATTCAGTCATTCTATTCAGAATGTAATTCTCTATCAAATAAAGTAAAAAAATATTGAGGATGCCATTTAAAAATCAAAAATCCTGTGAAAAATCCAAAAAGTGACTGAAAATAATTTAATACTCCAATATCAATCCTGATTTATGTCATATACGAGCATACCAAACTTTTCAGTTATAGGCTCACCCTATAACTGTTTATTTTTTTATCTGAAAAAAAAAGTTATAGGGTGAGCCACTTTTGAAGTGGTTCAGTAAAGTTTTGTTGTGTGAAGTTTTTAAGTGCAAATATTTTCAGGGCTGGTAGATCTCGATAAAAGAAACATATTTTCTCTTTACCTCAAAATATTTGCACTTATTTAAGACTCACCCTCTAGATTTAAGAACAATTTTATTTTCTGATGATATTGTGTATAGTTGGAAAACCCGTGTAAACAAGCCAATTGACGTGTTGATGGCAATAATGATATACAGTGTGATAATTTTAAAAGTAGCATTCAGGAATCCTTTAAACAAAAAATGCAAAATCAGATCTATATTTCTAAGATATTTTGGTGTTTTATTGTATTTTTTGCGTTTTATTTAATTTCGAATTACTCAATTGCCAAGAACATAAAAATGCGTTTTTTTCTTTTAAAATACATTACCGTATGATCGAAAAAAAAGGGCGTCCAGTTGGCTGGGAAATGAATATCCATGACATTTCCCATATAAATTTACATATAAAATGACAGCGATCGTCATTCCATAGCCATCGCTGACGCCGTTTTTTTCTCGATCATAAGGTACCTACTACCAGTTCTTTAGAGTAAATAGATATTAATAGTAAAGTTTCTAGAAAATAATATCATATATATCATTTACATACAAGGTGATAATTTGAAAACTAGCATTCAGGAATACATATTATCAGTAGCGCAACTAGACACAGACATTTAGGGGGGCTTAAGTTCTTTTGGGGAGGCTCAGCTGACTTAAAAGATAATATTGATTTGAGGTGAAAACCAATTTTAAACGACCCGCACCAATCATCAGGGGAGGCTAACTTTAGATTGGGGGCTAAGCACCCCCTAGCCCCCTCTAGTTGCGCCACTGCATATTATACAGGGTGTTTTTGGCTGAGTGTGTATTATAATTCTCTATAGAACTATAATATCTAGGAGATTTTTTGCACATTATTGTTTCACAACGAGATCTGTCGATTAAAAATATTCGCAATATGGCGGCAATTCCGGAAATACCGGAAGTTGACAACAACTTTCTTATTTTAAACAGGTACTCCCATTTTTTATTATATACTTAAATTCTCTTTAAAATTTTATGAATTTTGATATCAAACACTCTATACTTAACAATAACCGTTTTTGAGAAAAAAATATTTAACATTTTTGAAGGAAAAAACTCTCTGTCAAAAAAAATTGCATAACAGCGCAGCGCTTTCAGATGGAGCGGACCGTCCGCGAGTTTTTAATTAATGTGTTTATGTATATGGCAGTCATCTGGACGGAGTATACGCGAACCATGTGAAATTGTTCATATAAACTCATGGTGCTTGCTCGAACTCGCGAACGGTCCGCGCGGACGTTCCGCTCCATCTGAAAGCGCTGTAAGCGTAAAAATTTAGTAATTATCATAACCGCTGTGTCATAAAGAGAAGACATGTGGCTACCTGTTTCAACAATTAAATTGTTAGAACGTCATATAATATTCGCCGTAGCTGTCAGAAAATTGAACGATTAAAAAATTATCATAAATAATTTTTTTTCAAATGGTTTTTTTTTTAATCTCAAAGTTAGCTTCTCCTGATGATTGGTGCGTGTCAATTTTTACGCTTAGGTTATACGATTTTTTTGACAGAGAGTTTTTTCTTAATAAAACATGGCGGTACTGATAAAATAAGAAAGTGGCTGCCAACTTTTGGTATTTATCCGGAAGTGCCGCCATATTGAAAATATTTTTAATCGATAGATCAACGATAGTGAAAAATTACTAGTTTTTAAAAACGTTTTTCTGCTATAAGACTGTAAAGAGAAATCAACAAGCTTTTCAACGCTTTGCCACACAAGATAGGTTTGGATTAAAAAAAGTTCAGTTGAGTCAAAAACTAACTCATTTTGGTTCCCTTTTTAATCCCCAGATATGTATTTATATACCGAGGTAATGTTATTACCCGATAGATATTCCTGAGTGAGTGTATTTTGAGTCTAAGAGGTATTCCCGATTGCTACTTTTCAATTTATTGCCTTGTACCATAAAAAATAAATAAATAACACCCAACTTAAATAACCACTGCGTTCTACAAATTGTAATTATATACTTACTTTTCTTGCGCAGCTACATTCTCTGCGTCGCAATATATGCGCTTTAACCAAATACGCATAAACTTTACATTTAGTTAAAACTCTTTTTTGAAAAAGAAAAACACCAAACCAAAAATGAACTGGACACAAAAGCACACCAATTTTCCACCCACCTGATAATCGTAATTAATGCAGAACGTCGAACAAACTTGCACAAAATCTGGCTCGTAGATGATAGACGACTGGTAGTTGCAGCTGCACAGAGGATATCCTAGCCCGTTCTTGCACAACACGCTGCACGAATCCTGCCTGGCAGTGGCGTTGTACTTCTTCCCGCCACTGCTGGCCGTGCTGGTGGTGCTGTTGCCTCCGCTACCACTGCCGCCGTCACTCTGCTCCTGGGCAGAAAGGGGTAGGTTGGTCGGTATCAGATCGTAGCAGGTCTCGCCGCAGGGGGTGCCGCCCAGCCCCGACATGCACAGTTCGGCGCAGATGCGCGTCCTGCGAGACTGCGACACGATTGGCTGGAGGGCGGAGCTTTCGTCCTGGTAGATGAGGTGGCGGGCGTGGCCAAGCGACAGCAGTAGCAGCCCGGGAATTATCGACGTTCTGAAAGTTTGGAGGAAAGTTAATGTGTTTTTGCAGGGGCGTAGAGGTGGGAAGGAAGCGTGTAGGAGTTTGGGAATTAGAAACAGGTAGGATGTGGCGTGAAGTTGACGCCTTGAGGCCAATTTCGCTTAATTATTAGTGTCGAATGGTAATGTACTGTATGATCGAAAAAAATGACGTCCATTTGACTGGAAAATGATGATCGATAACATTGTCCATTTAAATTTACCGATAAAATGGACAATGTTGTACCTATATACATTTATTTTAACTATTTCTTTAATATAGCTGAGTAATTATTCGACTATTAAATTAAAAAATTAGATATAACTACTTATAAAAAAAATATTTTTGAAGAAAATATTTAAATGCGCATATACCGGGTGCGTCTCAAAAGTGGCTCACCCCTATAACCTTTTTGTTTTTTTCAGATAAAAAAAACGAGATTTGATTAGGTTTAGTATGACCTACGTTTGTATATGACAAAAATTAGGATTGACGTATTCAATTGTCTTTGGTCACTTCTTGTTTTACCGGAAATGTCTACAACTTTTGATTTTTAAATAGCACCCTCGGTGTATTTTTAGTTTATTTGATAAAAAATGACACTGTGAACAGAATGACATATCATATATCAACTTTTGACATTTTTACTTAAATAAAATCGGTTTTTAAATTTCAATCTAGACTGACTGCTATTTTTAATCAAAGAGCCTTGGAAAAATAGATATGACCGTCTAATGTTTTTCGTGTCTTATCCTGGCCGGTTGAAAAATGCGTAAATCGTATTTTTAATCATATCTCAATTTTTGCAAATGATGAGCATATTTGAACATATCACTCATTATTCATGAGCATATTTGGAAAAAGCATTTTTTTACGAATAATTTGGTACCACACATTTGGTATTTCGAGTCAAATTGTCGTTATGAACCGCATGTTACAATTTCAAATAAACCGTATGAGAAAATGTCAAAAGCTGACATATGATATGCATTCTATTCAGAGTGCCAGTTTCTATCGAATAAAGAAAAATATAACAAGGTTGCCATTTAAAAATCAAAAGTTGTTGTCATTTCCGGTAAAACAGGAAGTGACCAAAGACAATAGAATACCGTCAATCAATCCTGATTTATGTCATATCCTAATGTTCCAAATCTCGTTTTTTATTTGATAAAATAAAAAAATTATAGGGGTGAGCGACTTTTGAAACTCCCCCGGTATAAATACGCGTATAAAAAGCATTTAGTAATGCGAAACACGATGCTTTGAAGTTAAAATTAGTGCTTTTGTATTTTTATTAAAAATTTTATGAAACGAATGCCTAAATATAAAAATAAAACTGGTCTGGAAATAACACAAAATAAATAAATAACATTTTTGAGTTATTTATCTTATGTATTTGGCTCATTAAAAAAGGTTTGAGTGTAAATTTATGCCTACGTTATTTAGAGAACTTTTGTGAGTTTATTTCCATTTATTATTACATTTTTTACAATTATTTACAATTGCATTTTAGGGTATTTATATTTTACTATGCAAATAAAAAACACGTTATTAATAAAACATCATTTTATTGCTGTAAAAAATTCAATTTTTTCATAATATTGACTTACATGATCTACATTTTATTAAATATTAAACTAAGTGTGTCTCATTTAGGAAATATATTTTAAATCTTAAACGTGGGGGGGGGGGAGGTGGGAAAAAATAAATAGCAACATTTTTAAAATATTGATTGTCATAAGAATAATTAGAATTAGATTATTTCGAGGATTATTTGCATTTATTAACTTGGTATCTAAAGAACTAATTAATAATTTACTACTTGGAATATATGATAAATAATGCTTGAATAACCAGGTCTCCTTTGATATATTCTTTATTTGTTTTACAAATTTGTTAAAAATATATTTTTTGTTTGTTCCAATTCTCTTATAGAATAAATTCTCCAAGAAATAACTGGAGACTTTTAAAAAATTAATAAATATAACATAAAAGTTTCAATTTGTTTATCTCAGTCTTTCGAGCATCCATAACAAAAACACAGAAGACTATTTTTTCCAACAACAAACAACCAAAAAGACTCTTCTAGTACTAGTATTTACTACATTTTTTGTATCTTGTAAAAATGCCACATTGCATATTTTTTAAGAAAAATGTTTCGAAGTTTTTTTCCAAATCAGGCCTAATAAATTTACAGGGAGTTCCAATATTCCATGGACATAGAACAACTACGTATTTTTTGAATCAAAATAAGGCAAATGCTCATAATTTACCTCTATAAAAAGTGCCTTGTTTGTCCGTTAGAAGGTATTAATAAAAAATAAACCCGAAGAACCTTATTTATAAAACTTTTGTAAGCTAATTTCAATTTATTTTTCAATAGCATTTTTAGGGTATTTATATTTTATTATGCCAATAAAAGAGCCGTTATTGATAATGCATAATTTTATTGTAATAAATAATTTACATTTTCCATAATATTGAATTACATGATACGCATATTATTAATTGTTTTATTAAATGTGTTTTTTACGAAACACTTTTTCTTTAGTTTTTTTGTATGTATTGTTATAACTAGAACTAGTATTTTTTCTAATATTTATTTTTTCTTGAAACATGTTTGTTTTCAGTGATGTAAAAAATCTCAGTAAGCCTGTTGTTTCTAAAGGTGGAAGTCTTAAAATTGGTATGACAATTTTATTATATAGATAGGAGAAAAATGATGTAAGATAAAATATTTGAGTTATATGATACAGGGTGTTAATAATACAGAAAAGTGTTAACACACAGTTAATAAATTTATTAATTCGACGGTTATTTTTTTCTAAAATCTACATATATAAAATGCTAATGTTTATCTGTGTCGTCTCTACTGAAGTAATGATTTGCTCTAGAAATTTGCTTTTTTTACTAAAAGATAGCTAATTGGCTCTTCTAAAAACTGCCGTCGCCGGATTTTTTGTTTTTCATTTAATTAAAAAAAATAAAAAGTATTTTTTTTTCTGATGTCGCATGTCGTGGCGGATGCGCCAGGCTTCAACTAGTATTTTATAAAATTTCTTAATTTTTATTAGGTATGCCATATACCCATTTCTTTTTCTTTGATTTTTTTTAATTCTCACCTTTAATTTAAGTAATAGTTGCCATGATAAACCAAAATAGATATTGAGTTTTCATTGTACAGTGGGCATAGTCCAATTTGTTATAGCAAGTCACATAATAAAGATAATACGTAGTTATCGATCTTTTTAAAAAAGAGCGTATTACTTGATATGACTGGCGAGGCGGAAAAGAATAGTAGTCTTTTAGCTGTTAGGCTTTATACAGCGCCTAGTACCCTAACCGGTAATGTTCTATCTGGTACAATTTTAATAAAAATACTATCGGAAGTAAGAAATAGCCATCTTATCCAATAGGATAGATTGTATAGATAGATCAATCTATAGATCAAGATTCTATAGATAGATCAAGCAGTACTAAAAGCGATCAACTCAGTAACCATCAATTTAAAGTTTGTAAAAGAATCGCTAGAGAAACTTAATGAATTAGGTAAAGAAAATAAAGTCCTCCTGCTCTGGGTGCCAACTCACTACGGGATAGAAAGCAATGAAAAGCGAACAATCTAGCTAGAAATGGAACGACCTCTACACTAACTGGACCATAACCATTCTGCTTTCCAAGTATAAAAAATTCACAGTCCTTTACAAAGATGCAACCGGGGGGGCATTGAAAATGATGAATAAATACGTAAAAATATGATTAGTGTTAATATGAGTGTATTACATACATATGTTTAAATAACGAACTTAACAAAAAACAACAGATTTAAAGATTCACTGAAAAAGTAGTAGTGTTAACATTAAATAAAACATTATCAATAATAATTATGCGATCGCACCTATCCGTAAAACAAGCAAGCAAAAAACCTCAAAAAGACAAAATAACATACAAAACATCAGGTTAACATGATGACAGATCATGATCAATGACAGATAAAGAATTCTTACGGAAAGTTACACTTTACGATATAATTTTTTAACTGTTAAAGGCAAACCCCATTTAAACACAAAACTTTTTAATACCTACTACTGTATCTAAAAGACTTTTTATAAATTACTAAATTCTTAGCCACGCTTCTGTTTTTCTTGGCTGTTGTGCGTCACGTCACAGATTAACAGGCCCACGTTTGCACCACAAAGCGATGCTGCAGACCACTAAGTAGACCGGTCGTAGAAATTTATGTTATACAACTTGTAGTCAATCTACACAAATATTATCAAAAACTTTTTTTCTTTTAAAATGTGTTCAGATTTTGTAAAAAATATAAGTCAAAATCGCAAAACTTAAATTAGATATGGGTTTCTTAGTTTTTAATTAATATAGTGGCGAATTACAAAAATTCATTTTCAATGAAAATTAATGAGTTAAATAAAATAATTTAATAAATTACTAGCTTTTTCTCGCGACTACGTTCGCGTTACACCTCGAATCGTTCATGCATTGATTTAAATGATTTTTTACTTCTTTATAGAGAGCTAGTGAACATATAGATGTTTTTTATTTTTCATCTTTTTTTTATTTATTAAGAGCACTAATACTCTCTTTATAGGTTATTTTTTATTCTTTGAAGGATAATTGAGGAAGATATATTTCCTTATGATGTCACTAAATAAACCCTTGTATAAAATTTTATACTGTCTGGTTTATAATGTTATAGTATTGCATTTTCGTACAGCAAACTTTCATTCCCTATTTTACTCCCTAAGGGTATAAATTTCATAAATTCGCTTTACCTTTGTGCCAATTTTTATGTGTATAATCCAGACGTCACCAAGTTTTATATAAATTTTTACTAACTTTACCCATTTGGTTGATGAATTTCAAAAATTTCTTCTAATTCTTTTTGTAGGATTTCATTCTTCTAGACGAAATAGTAAGGAATTTTCATACAACAAACTGTTCCGAGATAATTTTACTCTCTAAGAGGATGAATTTCCTAAAATCGCTTTGTGTAGCTAATTCACTAATGTCGTTTAAACGAACCTTTGTGCTAATATTTATGTATCTAAAGCTGGCGGCATCAACTCACTCTAAAATATCTAAAAACGTAATATATAATCTAACTGACACACCACTGACAATGACAACTAATTTATTTCTGGAGGTATTGTGTGTAGGTGTTTTCAGGTATGTTTTAGTATTTAGTCGTTTTACACAAAGAAATAGCCATTAAGCACTATAAAAATACTTCATAACAAATCTACACATATATACCTTTCATTTAAAAAAAGAATCATCAAGATTGGTAAAGCGCTTTCGGCGGGATGGATGCAACAAAAAAACCCTTTGAGCTTTTATATATGTATGGACTAATTATTTTTCCAACATATTTTACTTTGCAAATTTTTATAAATATTCAGACTCGCCAATATCGTACTCCACCGTGTCCAGCCTGTTTAGCCAAACGTAGGCCGATTCCTCTTCGGCGGCGTCGTGACCCTGGCCGAAGGAAGAGTCTTGAAGACGCTCATCCGCGCATAGGAATAAGTTGACTGCGTAGCGTATTGCGTATTAATCGATTCTGAAACTTTCTATCTCGTGTATAACATGTTACGCAAGTTTATTATTTTAATCTCGATTTTAATAGATAAATGTGTGAAATGCCACCTGAATATCTTCCGCCATGACATGTTTTTACTTTTTTGTTATGGTAAAGTGATTTGTATAAACTTTATTCAATAACGTATATTTTCCTCCATTTGTGATTTTTTAATTTTAAGCGAAAATTAAGTATAACATTTTAGGAAAAAGAAACACTGTAATATTTAAAAGAATAAGAAGAAATTAGTCTTATTTTGAAAGGAAAATATAGAAAAAACTCTTTCTATAGAAAAAGTCTTTATACTAACCAGAATCCGGTGACATATACGCGGTCTCACCGGAAACATTACTTATTACTTCGCATAACTTGAAGAATATCTACTTTTAATAATGAACACTTCAGAAATACACCAGTAAAAACATTTATTATTTGAGATTAAAACTCGAATTAAATTATAAATATTAGTTACCTATGTTGTTATAGCTTTTATAGGCCTGTTTAACGACTTAATAAGTTACCTAGCGAAAAAATCTGTGCGCGTACCTACCACTATTGTTACAGGTTAATTCGTTAAAGAAATATGTTACACAAGTTAAAAACGCTAAAATTTTAATGGTATTACTTGTGCATTATTGGCCTTATAATGTAATTTGTTGGAATTATATCTTCTTTAAATATAATTAGACTTTTTAACGACTTTTAAGTTACCTAGGAAAAAATCTGTGCACGTACCTACCAGTATTGTTACAGGTTAATTCGTGAAACAAATGTGTTACATATTATTCGTGGTATTAGTGGTATTATATTGGAATCAGCTTGGCATTAGTGGGGCATTATATGAGAAATTTTGGTATTTAATTTGTATTTTTGGCATTACTTTGGCATTAGTATACAGACATTTGTCAGCGGTTTACTCCTTGTAGATAATCAAAAAGTTTTTTGATAAAATTTGCTTTTTATGTCAGATCATTTCTATGAAAAATTACATTAGATTTTTATTAAAGACGCTGGGTAATTAAAACATTGACTAATAAAGCTTGTCCACTTTAAATAAGGGGTCACGAAATATCCTCCTTGGAGTGTTTGGGTTAAGGGGTGTATAATAAATTAATCGTTGTTTTATAATAAAAACCATAAAACATTTATTTGTGAGTAAAATAATGCAATGGTTGGATATCTCTCCTTTATAATTAGGTGACTAAAAATACACTAAAATAATTAGAAAAAAAATCTTGTACTTATTTAGTAATTACGTCAATATTAATTAATTGACTTTCTAGTCTATTTTATTTTATGTACAAATATATTATTAAATTTTAAGCATTAAGTAATAAAACACTTTGTGCCCTCTTATATCGTAAGAGGTTACGAAATATACTCCTGGTTACACCCCTTACAGAAAACAGTGTAAGGGGTGTAAATAAATTGTATAATCACTGTTTTTTATAATAAAAACTATAAAACATTTCTTATTTGTGAGATTAAAAAAACAAAACAATGCATTGGTTAAAATAAGTACATTCAATACATATGTATGTGTTATAACATAATATAGCCATTACTATTATACTATTATTATTAAAATAATATGTGTGTAACATATTTCTTTAACGAATTAACCTGTAACAGACATTTATATGCCCAGTATATTTTTGTTTAACAAACCAATCAGGAAAAATCCAAAACCTACCGTTATAGGAGGTATAAGATGATTAAACTTATATAATGACAACTACTTATCGGATAACAAATTAATTACTACTGTCAGCTAGTTCAGCTACAGTCTAGGTAGAATATACCTAGAGTACCTACACCTACCTATGATGTAGGTAGTTTAAAGCTTATTTTGACGTTACCTCTCACTTCGGTGTCACAAGCTGAATTTTTCAGGGATGGAAGTACAGTACATGATATGGGGACCCTTATTCCGAAAGTAGTACAAAATTAGACCGGGTAAAAGGGCACTATCATCAAAAATCGATATATTAATACCACCGTATAGAGAAAACAAATACTTATTTTTTGATCCAGTACACAATAAAGTTTTCGTAGTGAGTAATTTTTTATAATTATTTACGAAAAAACATTTCCATTAGCGCTTATGACCAAAAAAAACTTTAAACATGAATAATCATTTCAATCATGCGAAAATTTGGTTTAAAAATAGATTTTTTTAATATAACTTTCATTTAACGGCCTAAATGAAAAAAGAAACAATTTAAAAGTTTCGCTTATGTCTTGACAAGGTATCAAAGCAAACCCCATATTTTTTGCTTTTAAACTAATAAAGATATATCAATAAACAATTAGCGATGTAATGGTTTCTGCGCGCGCTGGCCGACTGCCGCCGCTGCGCCGAGATTTCCTATACCCTTGTATATATGACGTCATGGTGTGGCAAATGTAGCATTTTAATTCGATTTGGGCTCCCTTATATAGGATAACAGAAACATTTTCAATGTTAAAAAGTTAAAGCGGAACTAAAGAACCCGGAAGATTCCATCCCTAACCTGGATTTTTTTGCTAAGGAGGTGAAATGCAATTTACGCCTGAAGTGTCGGGCTCTCATAACGAATACCGACTAAAACACATCACTTTGAGACTAATTCCGTTTTTTCCGACGATAAGTCCTCGTTTCAGTTTATAGAGTTTCAGTTTATAGAGTATCAGCGATTGTCTAAGTCGATCTTCTTTTCCCTCGATATTTTTTCCACATACCTTAATACACGATTCCAGTTTCCTTGGCTCTGTTGCATTTTTTGCACTATGTTATCAATAATATATAATTGGAATATATAATAATGGATAATTGTTCCTCCATTTCTTCTTCGATGTCCCTTCTGCGTCGTCATAACCTTTGCAGTAAAGGCATACTGGTGATGTTATCTTTCCCATTTTTTCTACTATTTATTCTTCTTTTACTTGAAGAAATTTCTCAGAATTCACGACCAAGAAAAATCAAAGAAAATTCATTACTTAAATCTAAAAAGATTTTTTTTGATTTAAGTAAGGTCAACTTTCGGATTGTTACGGGGTTTTCAACAAGACACTGTTTCCTCAACGAACACCTCAGTAAATCGAGACTAAAAATAAGGGTGAGTGCAGATTCTTTGGGAAAAATGGGGAAACTCCAGAACACCTCATCACTGAGTGTTGATGCGCTGAGACGACAACTATTCGTGCCATAAACTTTGGTACGACTGATATCGGAGATGGAGAACTAGCCTCTGTGAAGCCATCTCAGATACGGGCTTTTGTCAAAGCTTTGAGACTGTATGATGAATTATAACTCGTTATAACTCAAGAAAAAGGGACACACAATAGATCTGTAAAGTCGCGGTGATTAAGTCCCCTCCCAATGTTCTACATTCTACTCTAACAAGTGTATACCAACTCAACAAGTTTAAAGGAAAAAATGTTTAAAAAAAGTGAACTGAAAGGAAGCCAAAAATGTAATAATATACAGGGTGTTCAATTTAAAAAATCATCCCAATCCACTCACACTTTTTTGAGCTATCCTATAAAACTTAAAATTACACTTTTCTACAGCTACAGATGCCCGACGCACAGTGTAACGAAATCGGGAAATGTGGGACATTAGCCCATAAAACAAAAAATTTAATTCATCAAGTGTTTTTATATAGATGGATAAAGGACATCCCAGAGCCCCACCATGTGAGATATTTCTTGAGTTGACCTCTTAGTCGGGGAGTTATGGCGGATTAAAGTTATGGTTTCCTTAATTTACCAAATCTGTACAAAAATTTCATACAATGAAATTTATTATTTTCAAAAGTTTCCTTGTGTTGTTCAATTCCAACAATTTTTTCCGTAAAGAGAGGTCTTTTACCAACAACAAACCTGAACAAAATGTCCCAGTTTTTTTCAAGTCTAGTTTCTACATGTTTATTATGACTTTCAAAAAAACGCTTACATTCGCGCAAAGTTATATATACAAAATATCATAGAGTGAACTTTCTAGTATACTGTTACATATAAATTTCATCCACCTAGATCCGAACCTGGAAGAAAAAAAAAATAAATTTCTTCGGCAATAATTACGTTTTCCATTGATTCGACCGTAGTTTTTATCCGTAATTTTTTGTGCTATAATTTCTTTATTGAAAAAACTATACACTTGTTATGAACATACTGAATGCTATTTTAGGGGCGAGGAACCATCCTCACATTGGGGTGGGGGACAGTTTACAACAATTCAGAAAATCTCAACATTGGAGAAAAATTACACAAGAGAATATTTTTTCAAACCGGCAAAATTTTCTTCGATTTATTTAACACTCCACCCTCAATGCTGCATCATTGTTGGTGCCAAACTATTGAAGATATATTGCACAACTGATTGATATATTCAGATCCTCTACTTTCACATCTGCGACCAAAGCACTCTAAAAATAAAAAAGTAGACTTGTTTCCGGAAGCGAAAGAGCTCTTGTATATGGATGGAGAAGAAATTGAGAATGATTTTTAAGCATGTTTTATGTAAGTGCCTTATATATTATGTTATTTTGGAATAATATACACCCCACATAAATTATCGCATCACTTATTAATTTGGAAAACTGCAAAGTATTCTTAAATTCTCTTGGATAACAATAATCTCAAAAGTTATTTGCATTTATAGCAACTTGTTAAGGAATGGAAAGTATATTATAACTCAGGCAGACCTTAGATTTAAGCTTTTCACATAAAAATGTTTGAAGCGTTTCAAGAATAAATACTACGAAAAATATAAGTGTTGCGAAATTTTTTGTGAGGTGTGTATTATGGTTTCCTTTGTTGAAGTTGAATACGTTTTTTTCGCATATTATCATATTATTTAATACTATTAAATGATATTTGCCACTTGTGTCGTTCTCTTTGAGTTTTGCAGTCTTATCTAATTTATCCCTGATTATTTGAGTATTTAGTAATGTTGATTGAGTTTTGACATATTAGCGGGAGATAAATGATTGTTCGACAGTAATTTGATAACCTTTTTGGTCCATAAGAGCTATAAACTCTTCGTAAATAAAAAAATATACATGTAAAGTGCTTTTATAAAACTTCGGATTTTTTTTGACATTCCATTACGCCTTTTTTTATTCTTTTCGTCCAGTAGCAAAAATTCCTAGTCGTATTATTTAATTTCTGTCAAAAAATGTCAGCAAGAATAGTGATAACTGAAGAAAAATGCCAATGTCCCACTATTTTAGTTTTCGTTACACTGTGCGACGCCCTATTGCCGGACACTATGAGTATATCGAGCTACTATGGTTACACTCGTTGTAAACCGTATATTGTATGAGTTGACATACAATATGTCATTCTATTCAGAATGTCATTTTCTAACAAACGAAGTAAAAAATATCAGGGTATCATTTGAAAATCAAAAGTTGTAGTTATTTCCGGTGAAACAGGAAGTGATAGAAACTAACTGGATACGTCAATCAATTCAAAAAGTTGAACAAAAAGTTATAGAAGAGAGCCACTTTTGAAAAGCTCCTAGTATAGAAGTTTCAGTCTTAAAGTTATTAGAGACTTTGGAAAGGATACTGATATCTACTATTGGAAAATATAATCTAGAGAGATAAAAAGAGGACCACAATAGATCTGTAAAGTAGTGATGGGAAAACCGATTAATTTCAATAATTGAGTACTCGAGTTTCAAGCTATTGCAATAACCGAGGATCGCTCAAGCGAAATATCACTCGTATTTAAAAAAACGGTTTTTCGTCCGTCGCTTGTTGTAAGTACTCGTTAACGCCTAGCGCCAAGCAGTAAGTTGCCTGCGCAGTGCACATATTCTTTCGGTGATGAATGGCAAGTCGCAAGCAACGAGCGATTTGCTTGATCGCTTGATTTAGTTGATTTCAAAGCATTGTCAATGTAGGTCGTAAAATTTTGTCCCTCAGATACGCAACGGATAAATATATATACGGCGTCGTATAAATTTGCTACCTGCATTGTATGTAGAAAATTCGTTCGGCTTTTTATCGAATATGTTACATTAAAATCGGATTTCAATTTACTTCATTCTAGGATTGCTTGCGTTCGTCGCTTGTAACTCATCATTTGCATCGCTCGTTCATAATCGATCGATGTCGGTTATTTCAATAATCGAGTACTCGAGCGAATTTTCGCTCGAGTTATCCCATCACTACTGTAAAGGTGGCAGTAGAATATGCATTATGTGGATACCCACCTTACAAAATCTAACTACCTATATTCTCTCGTGCATCTAAACTGATGACATATACGAAAATTTTTCTGATTTAACTATTCAAAGAAACATAGGAAAACTCGCTGGGAACGAATTTTATTTACATAATATGATAATCAGATTAGGCCCGTACGACATCTCTCCACAAATAAAAGTCGGTAGAGGGCGCTTATACGCTCGGTCGGGCGGAAAATGGCGCCCGCGGCCTGCCGCTGACATCCGACGTTCGATTGTTTGGTCGAGGGGAGGGTGTTCCTGCTCTGGGCCGCCTGCGACTGACTGGAATTTATGACGATTTTCGAGGGTACCGTGATATATATACGCGTGGACGATGACACTTATTAAATCGTTTGCTCTGCTAATGTTCGGAAGTTGGTCAGATGATTTGGGATAACGTACAGCTATTTGGCAACATAGGATAATTATTTAAATTATTTGCCTAATATTTATGAACCTTAAATAAAAGTTATTCGATTACACTAAATTTAGATTATTTTTAATATACACTCACCGGTACGAAAAGCGGACACGTTAAAATTTTGATGTATTTTAAAGTCTTCTATACTGTGGTCTTGTGGACCGATTTTGATGATTTTTAAGCAATTTGTAGCTAAATTATTTGACTCTTAAATAAAAGCCTAGTCTATATCTGTCTATTATATGAGGGAAAATGTTTATATTTTGGTGAAAGTTTGAAACACCCTGTGTAATATGTTAATAAGGCACGGACTAAAAATTTTATCATCAAGTTGCATCTTTTCTCGATAGTTTGTTTTTTGGTTCATCTCAATAGCTCAATTTTTCGTAATGTTTACATTAAAAGCATGCCTTTGCTTTTGGTCCTAGTCAACAGACCTATAAAAAAGTTTTTATGATTTATGTAATGTGTAATTGGGGGAAAACCCATGGAAAAACATATTATTATTGTCTGTTGGGCAGTTACTTTTGAATGAAAAGCGATTTTTCCATAAAATTGTAATCAAGATGGCTGGTGTCACCATGGCAATTTTCTAGTGACACTTAGTAGCTATTTCCAAAATCGACATTAGTTTATGGACTGTTAATGGAATTATTATTTTATCAAGAAAAATGAAGCAGTATCTGCTGGCGGAAGGAATGGATATGTTACTAGTGATTTTATTTTGAGGACAATTGTTTGTTGGCCTGAAGTGTTTATGCTCGAAGATATCCAAATACGAATTTTCTTGACAAGCGTTCTTTTGAAAAACCACTTTTCCTATTTCGCAGAGCTGATAGTGTGATATATAAAACACCTAGTAAGCAGAAACCTGTCGTTGGAAGTAAAAAAAAAATGAATTTGCCTTAATTCGTTCTTTTATAGAAAATCCAATATATCTACAAGTCATCGTAATATAAATCAAAGAACTACTTTATTTTTCTTGATAAAATAATAAATACAGTTACTTATTAAACTATTGTAGGTAAATTAAATAAAAGTAAACTGTTATAAATTTAAATTCCAGTTTGAAGTCCATAAATTAAGGTCGATTTTGAAAATAGCTACTAACTGTCATTAGCAAATTGCCATGGCGACACCAGCTATCTTGATAGCCATTTTATTGAAAAATCGCTTTTTATTCAAAATCTGAGCCAGATAGGTATAGGAAACCCTAATATAGTTTGAAAGAGCATTTAAATCTACTTCGACTTATTTTAAAAAATATATAGTGTTGTATTTGAAATAACGAAGTTTTTTTTGTAAAAGAAATATTTAAAATAGACCAGCAATTTTTGATACCTCTGTATACATTTAAGGAAGCAATCAAATTTTTTAGTAAAGTTTATTTCTCTGGCAAAGTCAGCAAAATAATTAATTATGAAAAGCAATGTACAGGGTGTTAACAATCTTTTTTATTATAGCATGCATATTTAAATATTTCAAAAACCAAAGTATTTAAACGTATTAAACCCTTATAATAAATGCCTTATTTTATGCCCAATAATCCAAAAAATAAAATAAAATACCGGGTGTGTGTTTCATAAGAAAAAATATAACTTTTGGTATGGATCTTAGGTCTGATATACCCTGTACATTTGAAAATAATTTTAAACTATGCACATTGCCTCTCTACATATACCCATAAAAAATTGTTTGTACATCTTTCCGTTTTCGTATAATCAATCGAGGCGAATGAGGTGCGCCACCCTGTATACTTGCTTTGTACAACCGGCCCTAGGTATTATATATTTTTTTATTAAGTGAGAAATTAATTTACTTACATTTTCATACTGATATAGAAGTTGTTAACACACTGAAATTACCTTATGGAAAATCAGACCTCTGTGAGAAATAACATTTATATAGTTTTTCCCAAACAGTATAAATTGATAATCCATTATCATAAAAGCATTGATAGATAATTAATACACTTGTATATTAGGAAAAACAATTTAAATACATTCCTGTAAAAGTATATCAATATTATGATTGTAGTAGTGATATTTTATCAAATTGCAATCGATATATCTATATGATTGTAGTATGCTATTAAAAGACTAACGTCATCTGATTTTACATCTTGTAGAATGTAGAATGAATAGCCCCCTCCTACTCATCCTACACTCTCAGGGCTTTCATAAAAACTAATATCTAAAACGGTCTTACGGAGGTTAGTTCTTCATCTCCGATATCAATCGTACCAAAGTTTATAGCACGAATGGTTGTCATTTCGACTGGACATTTCAGGAACATGAGGTGTTCTGGTGTTTTCCAATTTTCCCCAGAATCTGCATTGGCCGTTGTTTCTTACCTTCTTACCAATCTACTGAAGTGTTCGTTGAGGAGACAATGTTCTGTTAAAAACCCCGTGACAACCCGAAGGTTATTCTTACTTAAATCAAGCAAAATCTTTGATTTTTCTCTATGGTAAGTACTGAAAAATTTCTTCGGGTGTCTTAGACCGTTGGAGGATTTCTATTCCAGGTTACGGATGGAGTATTTCATGTTCTTGAGTTCCGCTTTAAGGTTTATTCTCACTATATCTTCCGTATCAGCTCCCTTCCGTTTACATAAAATATTTTATCATGTAAATGAATAAGACAATGCACACTATCCGTTCCGTTTCACTTCCATTCCATACATTTTTCTGCGGACGGACTGAAGCGTATCGGAAACAGTGTTGTCAAGTTCTTACATTTGTGCCAGCCCTCTTAACATTTTGCTGATATTTTGTAGCATTAGAAGTTATAAAAAAAGATGGAATGTTTTTTTATAAGAATTTTCCTTTGGAAAAATATTAATACAACTAACACTATGCGACGGAGCTGTTCGCCGGTGAGCAATGGGTCGTAAGCTAGTGAAAATTAAACTGTGATACTTACGTCTTTATAAGATACTGGGCGCCACTCAGTTTTCCATTTATTTCCGAAAACTTCTATGTTGAAAACTGAGAAATCAACTCAGAATATAGGTATTACTTATTTTAGGAATTACACAAATGAAACTAATAACTAAGTATAATTAATAATTGAATGTAAAATAGAATTAAGTAAGAATATGACAAATTCGATGTTTGAAAATATTAGTTGGTAAATTGTATGTCAAAATAGATCACTCTTATTAATGGTAGTTTAAATCTGCACGCTTCTGAATATTATAATTTTACTAATTATTCCGCATAAAGTCTGGCGATCTTGGTACCAAAATGTAGGGATTTTTTATATTCAAAAAAACGTACTATGTGAATATCAGAAATATGGATAACGTGTAAAATTTATCAAATTGAAATTCTTAAGTAATTAAATATATAATATGAAGGGCTTAATGAATTCAAATGAATTTAAATTATATAGATATAAAATCAAATGATCTGGCCTGTTCTGGTCACAAGCTGGTTGTGGTCTACCGGAACTGGATGGTGGTATAAGATGTTTCTGGACAGACAAGATCGAAAACTTGTGTGAATTCAGGAAATTCCTCCGTTATTTCCGGTGTGAAATGTAGGGACAAAACGTGGACCAAACGTCAAGTACAAAAAAGACAAAATGGCACCAGAAAATAAAGCCACCATAAAATGCCTTACAATAAAATTCTGCCGTAAACTAAAATCCTATAGAAAGAAAAGAAAGGTACCTATTAGGAAACGTTACTCAACGTTACGTTTAAATTAAGAGTCTTACCTCTACTCAGAGGGTTTTAAATTGGCAAAATGCCAACAAACGCTGATAGCTCTATCGGGTTCAGCCTTTAGCCACCAATATGGCGAGGGAAGGTAGGCACGAGGTATGACTATACACCGTCAGATATAAAGTGACGAATAAAATTCGACCGGACTCAAATATCTCGCCAGAAATAAACTTGAAGAAAAAATAAAAGATAATAACAATACTCAGTACGCCATCTCCGTGATAGAACTTAAACTTGAATTATTTAAACAAATAATTCTGTACCTTTATATAAATTATGTGAATTTTAAATAAAATGCTACAATTTATTTATTCTTTCACCTCTTAATTAAATCTATTACCTTTTTCAAAAGATACAAAATTCTAAAATAAAACTTTCGTAATGATATAAATTGTACAATAAAAAGTATGGAACTGATACGGAACGAAAGCTTACGTATAGCGTCAATACAATAAAAAAAATTCACAGATTTTGCAACATGCGCAACCATCATAGGCGTATTGAAAATACCAGACACAAGTCGGCGGTTGTCGAAGAAAAAAACTTTTTTTACACACCCCTTAATTTTAAATGAACTTATTCGATACTTTACGGTCACCTTTATAATGTTTACTACTGAACTGTGATATTTATTTCTTGGTTACAGAAACCATGCAATGTAAGGTTGTGGCGGTAAGCAGCAAAAATAAATTACATTAATAAAAATTAATGTAAAATATAAAATTTGGTCACAAAAAGTTTTTATTATTTTTCTAAAGTAATAACCATAAATATAAAATCTTGACACTTAGTGATGGTGGTTTCATTATGTTATTTCTTGCATTGGACTTTATTAATTAAATATAAATCTGAAACAAAATGTCTGATTTTAACGGTAGGTACCTATAATTTTTTAATATTAATTCTGAAAAATAAGAAAGTAAACGTAATAATAATTAATATCGGTTTAAAGGTCGAAACTACCAGTTTGATTAGATTATCGATGTATACATGTATACTCTGTTTTTTTTTCTCAGGTAAGACAGACGATGACAAGAAAAGCAGATGACATCCCATACCAATCTATTTATTTTACTAAAAAAAGTTTCCAACATTTTTTAAGTTAGCTATGGATGGGTTTAAATATAAATCCGTCATGCGTAGTCTCTTGTTGTTTTTAACCAGTTTTATTGGTTTATTTCAAAAATGACAGATAATATTTCAATTTTACTGGTTTGACGGAACGATGAACGACAAACGGACGCCGGATTAGGATTCTAAGCCCCTCAGTTTTAATATCTATGACATGTGTGCCTGGCCAGAGGCCTGTCATAAAATATTTTTGAAATGCTGCGAATAAGAAACTTCTTATTTCTTTTGAAAATCATTTTTATTATCTTGGCTCTCCGAGACGTTTTCCATATCCGTATATACACCAGTGGTAAGTCACGGTAATATTTATTAACCATATTCATATTAGGTATTATTACTTACCTTTCTGATTTATATTTCCTGTTGTATCTGATGGTCCTTCAAAATCTTCCAAGGTCGAAGAAGAAGTACCAATTGTAGTTACTGATAAAACTTTAGCAATTTTCTTGTGATTTCTATAGGCTCGACAACGTTCGACGTTTAATTTAAGTTTTCTAGCTTTTTTTTTTCATCTTCTGTAGTATTTAAGATTTTTTTTAACGAAGATTCAGTTAATGAATGATGAACCGTTTCGCTTATCCGCCATTTTTTAAAAGGTAACCACAGACCACTTGATTCGAGTCATCACGTGAACTATTGGATTTTATATTTATATATTATATTTGCATTTTATATCCGATTCAACTTATGACTTTCGATCTGATTACTCCTACACTGATATAATCTGTATTACGACTTATGCTAGGTTAATTAAGGAAATTTGCGACCAATTTTGAATTAAGTTATACTGCAAAGACTAACATAGGCTATGGTTTGTCGTTGTCAATTATAATTTAAAAGTAAAAATACGTAAAAATATTATTTTTATAAAGCCACAAAGGAGAACTAAAAGCAGTTCTAGCATAATTCAATAGCTTCAAAATTTACACGACCATTAGTTTTTACCTTTTCGATAAGTTATGAGATCGTTGGGATACGAGAGGTGCTTAGACATTTTCATTTTCAAAAACGTCTTGTATTTCGAAAATGAATTTTACTTCGAAGTGCAAGTAAATTAGTGGATATACCTAAATAAGCCAAATAGGTATCTTTTTTTCAAGTAATTATGTTTATAAAATAGGCGAGTATTGTTTTAACAAATACTTATACGTATATTACGTCAAAGTGCAGAGGCAACATTATTTTTGATGTCGACTGTAAAATAATGTGAAAATTACGGGAGATATAAAAAATGATATACAAATACATAAAACGTGATAGAAAGTTTAGCAAATATTACATTACAATCAAAAATAACATACATGCATACATATAAATTTAAAATGTGGTAAAATACAAATATGAGGTATGGGTGCAAAATATGACATGTGCATTGGCAGCTTACACGCTGGATAAAATCAAAAAAATTGCTAATCAATTAAAAAATGCAAGTTAGCGTCTTTTTAACTTATATTAATAACAGCTAAAGTATACTAAAATCAATACATTTTAGAACTAGACAATTCCATAATTTCGGAGAAAAAAGAATATTATCATATGTATCGATTTAAAGTCTAAAGCACTTCGCTATTAAACTCTTAAGAAAATCAAGAAATCAAATTTAATTAACTAACCCAATCCCGTAAGGACGCAACTGAAATAAAAATTACAGAACTGTTTTTATATAAAAAAATACATCTTGATACATGGAAGACGTGTACTAAATTTTATAAAGATATATAAAATAGTATCAGTGTTATTATAAAAAAAACTGATTTTCCTGAAAACTTTACCGCCGTGTATAAAAATGGGAGGCAACGTTACTTTTGATACTGTTAAATAATATGATAATTAAGAAATATATAAAAAATTGTGTACAAATACATTAAACAGAGAATACAAAATTATATACATACATATAAAATTAAGCCTAAGTACCATAATAATGATAATATCTTATTGTTTACGAATACAGTGTGAGCTTACAAGACTCACAGTTACGAACAAAATAAAATGAAATATTCATGAAATATAATAACACACACCCTATTAGCTTCACGGCTTATACAATCGAATAAATTACATTTTTCTCACCTACATACTTGACTTAAAACTCAAAAAGTACTCACCAATATCTTAAACCTAACAGATTTTAATCAATTTTCAACACTTTTAAAACTTCGAAGCGTATTTTAACATTATGGTTCATTTTATTTACGACCTCTACCTCATTTCGGCCTTCGAACGACCTTCCCTTTTCCATATTCCTATAACGCCGGCTAAACTATCGACGTGTTGACAGGCAGGTTATCGAACCCATGCGGCTCTAGCATATCGTTTTTTCAAAGATGGGTCCCATATAAACGCGGCCAGAAGTATTTTCAATACTAATACGGAACGGATATGGAATGGAAAAGGAAGGTATAGTGAGAATCAACCTTTAAGGTGCTTTTCACTTGGGAAGCAGAACAATTCTAGTTTAGTTAGTGGTGTTCGCTCCTTTTCTGGCTAGATCGTTTGCTTTTTCATTGCCTTCTATCCCTTGGTGAACTGGCACCCAGAAGAGGACTTTGTTGTTATCTTTGCCTAATTTGTTCAGCTTCTCTAGTCATTCTTTGACCAACTTCGAATTGATGGTTATTGAGTTGATCGCTTTTAATACTGCTTGACTATCGGATAAAATGGCTATTTCTTGTTTTCGATAGTTCTTGTCTAAGATAAGATGTACGAAAGATAATTCTACCTTATGATTTTTCAATAATCTTTGGTTGTACGCATTTTTCGATAGCTTATATTTCTATTTCTACCCGACAGGATGCTATGGATTTGGGTTTGGGTTATTTAGTTTTCGGCCCATATACTCCTATCCCTGTCCCTGAATTGATTTTGGAAGCATCAGTATACCACGTTATGGTATGGTCTTTTAACTGCTGAACAAACGTTTCTCTATTCCAATCCTTTTTATTGCTCAATACTACGGTGAGGTTTTCTCAAATTTGTCCATTCTTGATATGTCATATCTACTGGGAGTTCGAGGAGTAATAATAATAGGAGGAGTACTAATATTAGTTGAATAACATAAAGATATGCTACGTTTTTTATTTTTTTAAAGCGGTTTATATAGGAATCTGTTAGCAAACATCCAGGCTTTGCCTCATAAGGCGGTCTGGGTTTGATGTGCCTGGATAGTGTTGGGTTGGCGCCCCCACTCTGGGAGGTAACCGACCGACTAAACCCATCTCCTCTGTTCCTGCCACACTTACTGGTCCCGTCAGTGGACATCTACGCGAGTAAGTACCGGTATTACTTTCTTCATTTAATTTTTTTCCCTCGTTATTTTTACTTCTCTTCTTTCTCATTCTTTTCTTTCTCCGACATTACACCGTTAATGTAGTCATTAATGTGATTCCAGTTCTTTTTAGTTTTAAGCATAAGGCTTACCATATTTCCCATAGTAATACAATCACCTATTTCATCACAAAGTGCTTTTCTTTCCTCCTTCCATTTATTGCAAAAAAAAGATTGTGTGTTCTGCATCATCAACGGCGCATATTTGCAAAAAACACATGACGCAGATGTCTTTTTGCCTATCCGATGTAGGTACGCAGAGAAGCACCCATGTCCCGTCAAGGCCTGAGTCAGATAGTAGTTTGCTTTTTCCCATGCCCTGTTAAACCATTTATCATATTTTGGGATTAGCCTCCTGATCCATTTAGTTTCCATTCCTGGAGCAAGCCATTCCATTTGCCATTTATGTAGGTGTCCCTTCTAGCTTGTTTGGGTCTCAATGCATCAGGCGGGTTTCCGAGTTTTTTCTCAAAAAGAAGTTTGTTTTCAGCTGCCAGGAGATGCAGTGGGACCAGGCCTCCCAGAAGAATGGCCGCATCTGCAGATATTGTACGGTACCTTGAGCACGCCCTGATTCCCATTATTTGTTGGAGTTGGATTATTCTCTTTCGGAATTTTTTGATTTTCATTGCTTCGGTCTATTGGCGGCCTCGGCCTGTATGCAGGCGCCACTATGGACTGCATTGCCATAGTCAGAACCCTTCTTTTGGATGCACTTGGTCTCCGCAAGTTGGGTAACAGAATGCTATGTGCTTTTATGACTAATTGGACTTTAAGGCAAACAGAGGTAATGTGATCTCCCATTTTTAATCCTATATCGAGGGTAATAATACCAAGATATTTGACATTTTTCTTTGGAACTATCTGGTAATTTCCTATTTTAAAATGTATATGTTCCACCTTTCGTTTATAATTAAGAAGTATTGCTTCCGTTTTCGTAGGAGCGACTTTTAGGCAGTTGTTATCCATCCATTTCAAAACTTCTGCAAGGGTCCTGTTTGTATTTTGCACCATAAGATCCTCACTGTTTTCTGAAACCAGTTTCGCCAAATCATCCGCATAACATATTAGCCGTACATTTTTCGGTACTTTCAAACTCAGAAGATCGTCTTGTGCTACTAAAGATGTGCTACTACCTATATCAGAGTTAGAATAAGCTGAAGCGATAAATACTGAAAAGTGTGCAAATGAATTTAGGTACATCTTCCGTAGAAGAGACTTTTCATCTTTAAAGTTATGCAATTTTTTTTTTATTATTAAGAGTTAATATAAAATTATTTTTTTATATTACTAGAAGAGGTATCTCTATATTCTGTGGCGTTTCTTGCTTTCAATTACGTAAGGAACATACGTAGGCATGCCCATTTATTATCTTGATTTCTAAATTTTAAAATTGTTCCTATTACAAATGAGAAGTAATTTTTCTAGTTCAGTGTACTTTTGCAAAACGTATCCAATCTAATATTCCAAATTTTATAGTGTTTGTTCGTGTAGACTGTTTAGAGTATAGTGTTATTATTATCCAAAACACAACATGTGGGGTAAGGAAAATGAACTAGTACCTATATTATATATACATTATATCATGCATATTTTATTAGCTTATTTAATTAAACATATTTCAAACATTTTTAACAGTGTGATCATACATTTTACAATAAATTCTGTTTAGAAAATCATTTAATTTAAATGTTAATAATAATAATAGTCTTTACTAAGAATGATTTTTTACATAATATAAACTACAATTATTATATAAATAATACTTAAAATTATATATTCTTAAGGGCGAAATCTAGCTAATCACAGTCAGCTGCTTAAATTTAACCCAGTTAAATTTGAACAGTTTTAATACTTTATACAATATGATTATGCAAATAGTATAATAATATAGATATATTAAGAATATACATGGTGGCGCCTTTTATACGCCGCGGAAGCTCCAAGGAGAACGGTAGTCTATATCGAATTGAAATTTTGGCAGCATATACATGTTAATTGAAAGCATTTTATAAAAATATATAGAATTATATAGGGTGTCCCAAAAAAGTTACACATCAAAGTTGTGTTTTTTCTAATGGAACACCCCATATATTGATTGATTCTCAGATTCTAGGAAGAAAATAAAGGTGAGTTTTATTAAAGAAGCATATACCTAAAATATAAGGATTTTGACATATTTCATATTTTGTGAAAATGAAGAGTAAATTTTAAATTTCGATAACAGCTATCTAAATTTTAGTTGACCTTGTATAGCCTGATATTTAATTACAGTAACCATTGTAGTTACACATACATTGTAAGAGACATGAATTCTCCATTGAATATCAGAATAATATACTGGGTGTTCCATTTAAAATAAGAGAGTAACATGCTTTTAAAGGTGACGAATGTTCAATATTAATTTCGTAAAAAATGTCTATACCTATGTGGCGGATTCATCTTTCCAAAAAAATCCTCTATGGGTATTTCGCCACTTCTGCAAGAAAATCTACAAAATAAAATAATTATTTTTTGTAAACACTTCTGTGTTAAATCTAAACGGACGCTGCTTGTCAGAAGTTATGTTTACGGTAATACAAATTTGCCTAACAAAGCAAAAAAAAATGCTTAACGTTTCGGAAAGTTATCTCTTTCTGTCGTTCCGTAGCAAAAAAATACAAAGAATAAAGAAAAAAACTATTTAAAATATTTAAATTCAACTATTCGAGAACACTTTACTTTTTTTAAATTAGATACGTCTACAAGAAACCGTTGACGTTCTGTTAAAATTACATTTTTAACTTGATATTTAAACTTCAAAATTAACAATTACTACCTGATAACAATTACTTAATAAGGTAAAACCAAAAAGCCCCAAACTTTCTGTATGATTATTTTTAAATTTTACGTATGTTATGTTTATTTATCTTGTTGTAGGTATCTCTTGTTCTTTAAAATCAAAGAAGCGATTGCCATACTAACATCTACAGATCTAACATCTACAGATGCATGAGCAATACATTTATTTTTATTAGATTGAATTAAAAAAGCCTCTTTTATTTTTCTTTTAGAGGCTATCGCTTCTTTCATTATAATTTTGGCGTTATTAAAATTTATTCTGTGCCCTGTGTCCCAAGAATGCTGACAAATCTGTCAAACGATTTGTGAAAATCTCCCTTTCTTAAATAATCTTTATATGTTCTTTAATTCTAACATTTAAGGGTCTAGATGTTTCACCAATGTAAAATTTATCGCATTCACAGGGTATTTGGTATATTACATTTTTTGTTTGTTGTTCAGTATTTATTCGTTTAGTATGTTATAAAATGGATCTAAGTGTATTTTGTGTTTTGAAAGATGTTCGTATGTTATATTGTTTTCCTATCCTTCTTATTTTTTCCGAAACGCCTCGTATGTATGGAATTGTAAGTTGTATATATTGTGTATTGTTATCATTGTGTCTATGATTTGGGGTTTGTATTTCGTTTAATGTTTTGTCAATAAAATATGGTGGATAGTCGTTTTTGATTAATATATTTTTTATGTGGTTTATATCTCTATTTAGTGAAATGTCGTCTGTACATATTATTTTTGCCCTATCATATAAACTTTTTATAACACCTTTTTTACACTTATACTGTGATTAGATGTGAAATTTAAGTATCTATCTGTGTTTATGGGTTTTTCTGTAAACATCTAAAATTAGTTTATTTTGAAACTTTGACACTAAAACATCAAGAAATGGCAAACGATTACCTCTCTCTACTTCTAAAGTAAAATTTATGGTAGGTTCGCGAGAATTTATATAATCCAAAAAATGTCTATTTTCAGAAACGTTATGTTGCCATATTGCAAAAATATCATCAACATAACGCAGCCATATTACAGGCTTTTTGAAAACTATTTATTGTATTATTTTCAAAATCTTCCATAAAAATATTACTTAACAAAGGAGAGAGAGGTGATCCCATTGCCATACCGAAATCTTGTTGAAAAAATTCATTATTTAATTGGAAATAAGTAGTTTTAACACAAAGTGTCAATAATTCCAAAATACTATCTATGTTTAATTTTGTTCTATCTATTAAATGTGTATCTTGTTGTAATCTATCACTATTTTAAGTTAAGTGATTTATCTACCGGCACATTAGTGAAAAGACTAACAACGTCAAAACTAACCATTAAACTGTTAGGTGTTATATTAATTTTTGAGATTTTTTCTATAAAATGTGGTGTGTTTTTAATGTATGAATCGGTGTTATTTGCAATCGGATTTAATATGTCTAGTAAAAATTTTGCTAACGGATGGCATGGAGAATTTATACTACTGACTATAGGTCTAAAAGGTATACCCTGTTTGTGTATTTTCGGTAAACCATATAAATGAGGTGGTTTACTGTAATGGGGTGTTAATAATGTTCGTTGTAAGTCTGTTAATATATGTTTGTATTTGTATAAAGTTCTGTATATTTTTCTTTCAATAGTTGGTGTTGGGTCTTTTGAAAGTTTTGTGTAACTACCGTTATTTATAAGATCTGTAATTTTGTTATTATATTCGTCTAAATCTATAACTACTATAACTAACTATATTCGTCTAATCTACAATACTTAGCATTACCTTTGTCTGCTTGTAATATTTTAATTGTTTTGTCTGTTTTTAAATGTTTAATAGCTAACCTTTCTTCTCTATTAATATTAGGTTTAAACTTAATAGGTCTTTCTAGAATAATTTTTGACCTAACACGATATTCATCCGCGTGTAAAGGTAATTTTTGTGCTATATTTTCAATAGTAGAAGCCAAATCTAATTTTGAAAACTTTTTATTAATTACGCTAAAATTTAAACCTTTTGATAAAACTGATTTTTCAGAGTTAGATAAAACTCTTTTAGAAAGGTTAACTACGGTTAACAGAATTTGTATTACCGTAAACATAACTTTTGACAAGCAGCGTCCATTTAGGTCTAATGCAGAAGTGTTTACAAAAAATAATTATTTTATTTTGTAGATTTTCTTGCAGCAGTGGCGAAATACCTATACAGGATTTTTTTGGAAAGATTAATTTCGTCTCTCCCTGTACAACTTCTTGGACCAAGTTTTAATTTGATTTAAAGTACAATAGTTAATTTAACTACATATTAGGCTATACCGGGTGAATTCCAATTTAGGTAGCTTTTATTGTAATTTAAAAATTGTTTTTTATTTTTAGAAAATGTTAAATATGTCAAAAACCTTACATTTTAGTCATATACCTACTTCTGTCATAAAACTCACCTTTATTTTTCTCCCAGAATCCGAAAATCAATTAATATATAGGGTGTTCCATTACAAAGAACACAACTTTGATATGTAACTTTTTTTGGGGGACACCCTGTAGAACTCCCTATATTTTGAAAAAGTGTTTCTTTGTTACCTAAAATATTTTGATAACGAGGCATTGTAAATTTATCTTTCTGTCTGATATTAACCGAGTGGGGAACAGATGGGCGTGGTGAAAATAATATTCTTAAAGCACAGGTTATTATTGGAATTTAGGACTTTAGGAACAAAACTATATTAAGGCGGGTTCTCCCTTGTTAGTCTCACCGACAAAGTTTAATTGAGCGACATTATTGACATTATTTAAAAACGTTTTGTTATTTATACTTTAATTTTCTAAGTTAAGAAAATCACCCTGTATAATAGATGCCGTACATGCATGTTGAAACTATTATAGTAAATTTGTAATCTAAAAGCTGCAAAAAGTTCTGAAAAAACTTAAATACTTTGGTAACTCATTTCGTGCTATTTTTATCCAAACTTCTTATCCATCCCCCACATCGCCTTAGCCATCTCGTCCATCCTATTTTTTTACATCAAACTAAAAAAAACTCTTCCTCCAGCCCTTCGATCATCATAAATTCAATCAAAACTGTTGTACCCCTCAATAACCGCCTCCACCGACGCCGACACACAGCCAGAACTATCCGATGCGCAGTCAACCGCCCCCGCGAACGCCAAGGGCGGCTCGGCTCCACCTTTGCCTGTGACGTCACGAGATTGCGCGCCACCCCCCTAACTGGGTCACCTCGGCGTGACCTTCTGGATACACTGCTGTGCTCGAGATCCGGCTCTACAGACTCCACAGATCCAGTCGTCCAGAGTGCTCCGTTATGGCCTCCAACACTTCCAATTACAAGCTGGCTCCGGCTACGGGACACCTCAAATTCAATGGTAAGTGATTTAATTCACTTTTGAGTAATACTATTTTTAATCCTCAGTTTTTGTACCGATCCAAAACATTTAAAATAGTCGTATAACAAAAAGATTCACCAAAATCGGTACTTGGATCAATACAAAAGACTATTAGTATTAGTTTTTGTAGATTTCTAATAGTAAGCTAGTATAAGTAGTTTTAGTTGGTTTAGATATTTTCAGAACTTGTGGAATTTTGTAAACTATAACAAAGTCACTTTAGTGTTAAAACAGTAAAAAATTGCTAAATTTATATAGTTATATTTCCGGTATTGATCGTCTTTTAGTTATAGAACAATGACGGGCAGGCGCCATTTTCAAAATGGCGTCTGATCAATGCAATGACTTTTATATGACCTTTATGACGTAACCGCAATATAATTTATGGAAGTAATGATTTTATTTTTGTTTTTTTAAGAAATACAATCTGTATAGTTGGTTCAGCGAAAGAATATATTACAGTAACAAATGTCTAAAAATGTCTGTCAGTTTAATTCAAAAGTAGATTGTATTTTCTTATTTTTTTGGGGTATCCGTAAAGCCTTGAATTCATGAATCCGACATTAATAAGTACGAATTTTACATTTTTATGCATCTATATACAGGGTGGTCCGAACTGTATTCCGGAAACTTCGGCAACATGTTCTTTAGATAAAAATAAGTAAAAAAGTTCATATAAATCTATAAGACATACATATAAATGTATGTCTCAAAATGATTACTTTCAGAGATACTGGGTGTAGAAGTTTCATTTTTATTTCAATTTTTTCTAAATAATTTCTGAAGTAACGTCAATATTTGGATGAAAATTGGTGTCTGGGAGTTTTTTGACACGAGAAATTTGATTTTGGTGTCAAGATAGCTCCTACTAGTAGAGGGCGCCACATACATGTGTTTTAACTGTTTGAAGCGTAATAACTTTTTGTCCGTACCTGTATAAAACTACCGAGCGAAAAAATATACATATCTGTGACTTTTTACGTAAAAAATATCTCTTTGTAAAAATCGCTACGAGCAACCGTTCTTAAGATATTTAGAATGGAAATAGTCAATACATGTCATTATTGACGAAAAATAAACACGTTGAGTAGTTAGTTATTTCACTGAAATAATAAATTTAGGAAAATTTTATTTTTTTAAATTAATCATAAATTTTTCTGCAAAAAATGATGATAAAACAGTTTCTGTTGAACTTTTGGCATTAAAACATTTCAAATTTATGATTTCAGTATAATAACTATTTAGTCAACATGTTAATTTATGTCAATGATGACCGGTATTGATAATTTCGATTCTAAATATCTCGAAAACCATTACTCGTAGCGATTTTTACCAAGAGACCTTTTTCACGTAAAAACCGTCGTGACGTCTTCAATCCAGTTAAAAAATATGTAGGTGGCGCCCTCTACTAGTAGGCGTCATATTGACACCAAAATCAAATTTCTCATGTCAAAAAACTCCTAGATACCAATTTTTATCCCATTATTGACGTTACTTCAGAAATTATTTGGAAAACATCGAAATAAAAATGAAACTTCTACACCCTGTATCTCCGAAAGTAAGCATTTTAGGACATACATTTATACGAACTTTTTTAATTATTTTTATCTGCAGAATATGCTGCCGAAGTTTCCGGAATACAGTTCGGACCACCCTGTATTATTATTCTGCAAATTTATTGGTTAACTCTGTGAAGCTAGCTGTAAGATTTAAAATGTCCGAAATTCGGATAATCTTTAAAACAGTTTTAACTTTTTAAACACATGAAAACAAGTCTTTTTATGGTTATTTTCTGCTAGACAGACTATATTTGAGATAGATAACAAAACATGAATTTTTTTCATAAATATAGCCAAATCTGATGTAAGCTAGTAGTTTTGAGTATATTGTGTACTTATTATGAGATCTATGACTATAGACAAATGTTTATTTTGTATACCGGGTGGTGCATCGTCGTTAGAAACATAGGAAATCCCATGCAAATTTTGAACTGTCCAAATATTGGCTCTCCTACTAATTTTGCAGCTTATAAATAAAGTCGTAATAGTTATTTAAGGATCTGCGTATATATATATATATATATATATATATATATATATATATATATATATATATATATATATATATATATATATATATATATATATATATATATATATATATATATATATATATATATATATATATATATATATATATATATATATATATATATATATATATATATATATATATATATATATATATATATATATATATATATATATATATATATATATATATATATATATATATATATATATATATATATATATATATATATATATATATATATATATATATATATATATATATATATATATATATATATATATATATATATATATATATATATATATATATATATATATATATATATATATATATATATATATATATATATATATATATATATATATATATATATATATATATATATAAAACTGAACAGGGAACAATGGAAAATCAGACAAATTGAAACATATCTTATTAAGCTGTCAACTTATTATTTCAATCACTTTGCTTGGCATTTGAACCAGTTTAAAATTATAAAAATGCATTTCGGGGACATTAACCGTAGATACTATAACGAAGTAATATAGAGATCACAACAAATTGTATTTGACAATGATAAAATCACAGGTTGACAACTTAAGGTATGTTGACATTTGACTGGTTTTGCATTGTTATCTGTTCATTTTAATTTAAAAATAGAAGATGTTTTTCTTGAATTTACTTGATATCGGATTGCTCAGAATTGTTCAAATCTGACATGCGGATTCAATATATATATATATATATATATATATATATATATATATATATATATATATATATATATATATATATATATATATATATATATCTCTATATTACTTCGTTATAGTATCTACGGTTAATGTCCCCGAAATGCATTTTTATAATTTTAAACTGGTTCAAATGCCAAGCAAAGTGATTGAAATAATAAGTTGACAGCTTAATAAGATATGTTTCAATTTGTCTGATTTTCCATTGTTCCCTGTTCAGTTTTAATTATAAAATAGATGCAGTTTTTCTTAAATTAGTTAAAAACGGCTTAACCAAAATTGTTCAAATTTGGCATGTGTATTCAGCATACCTAGACCGTTAAAAAACCTATGTACGACTTCGCTGTAAAATCCATTGGTGAGCCAATATTTGGACAGTTTAAAATTTGCATGGGATTTCCTATGTTTCATGTTCTATACGATTTTTTCTATACGATCAGCTGTTTGTTTTTATTTTTAGCTTAAGTATGTTAGCAACAATTTTAATGTCAAAATACGCCCGCTATTTGGTGTCTTTGATGCCCAGATCATATATACTTAGGTGGATAAGTAAATCACTATGGCTATGGAAACTGTCGCAAACATATCAACGACTTCCATTTATCTTCTTTCTTAATTGCACACGCGGTGCTTCTACTCTATCCTTGTCGAGAACCTATCGTCCGCGCGCCAAATTTGAACATTTATTTTAAACATTCAATTTGTAAAATGTTTATATTTGAAGAATAAATTCAATGTTTACTGTCACAAAAGTTAAATTATATAAAAAATACATTTAGCCACACCGTACGAATATCAATATTCTTAGAAAATCTAACCAGAAAGTATGCATGTGGCTTATTATAAATAAAAGAACAACTAAATACTTTACTTCCTTATGAAAAGATAATTCGGGGACCTTTGTATTAGAACTTTCACACATTAAACACTTTCTAGTCATTTTTGCGAGTAGTTAGAAACTCTAACGAAAAAAAAAATAGAAATATAATTGCACAAACTTAAAATTAACTTCTCACTGAACACACTTGCATACTTGGCTATATAAAAGCGGTCGATAAAAGAGTAATTAATACAATTTTTAAATTAAAAAACGCAAAAAACAAGCGTCATTACACAATGGAAATAAGATTATGACGTATGATTATGACAATATGATGACATTGAAAAGTTGGTTTCCATAACAATGTATAATTTGTAGGTACTTTCTAAACCGTATAAAATTGTGATTATTTTGGAAATACGTGCAACTTTTACTGCGCATGCGCAAAGTAAGGTCCTCAAGGAAGACAAACCTATTGAACGTTTCATAAGTGCAATAAAGAAGGTTTGAAAATGGCATGTCGTGATGTTGGGGACATATTTTTTAATGCTAAACTTATGGCGTTGATTTATCCACGCAAGTATATATGATCTAGGCCAATCTAGGCTTTGATGTGACAATCGATAATTTCTGTTGGAACGCTAGTTGGAACGACCTTTATATGTAATTTATTAAAAATTGTCATAAAAAATGTCAAAAATTAAGATTCAAATCAATTCAAATAGAAAAAAGTCAAATGGTTCCAGACATCTAAATCATTTACACACATATTATATATTTATTCATAAAAAATTATTTTCGAAAATTGTTTTTCAAAAAAACTAGATTAAGTCTAATTTGAATATTAGAAAAAAACTTTTAACTGTTCGCGTTAAAATTTCTTAAATGCATATAAAGGTTGGTTATCAAAAGGCTCTATAGGCTTTGTTCTTTTGAAAATCAAAGCAAGCAAAATTCTGTGCGACTCCCAAACAATAATCCAAAGGGAAACTCCAGCATTTCTCAGCTAAACTCGCTTGAGCGAATCTGTTGTTTTTCTATTACTCGTCCAAGTACCAGCATTTTAATTACAAAGTCCAGGGAGAATAAAAGAAGTACACATCGTTTTTAATTTTTGGAAACATATTTTTAACATTTGATATCTATTTGAGCATTCACTTAGTTTATTTAAAAAATACATCACATACTACATGATATTTCTAGATAAAATATAATTTTATAATTATTGTATATTTGCCAAGAAATAAATTTAAAAAAAGACTAGTCGACTTTGAATACAATATATAATTTTTTTCCGGCAGTTTGTGGACTTTTATCTAAATTATGTTTTCTATATTTGTGATTTAGGGTGCCCTTCAAAAAACTGGCAATAAATACAATTTCTATATTAATATGTTTGTCTTTTAACTAATTGCTAATAAAAATGTTAGTTTGTTTCTATATACTGGGTGTCCCAATATTCAGTGGACATAGCACTACTATGTATTTTTGAAATCAAAATAAGTTCATTGGCTACAATTTACCTTTATACAAAAGTGATTGGTTTGTCCACTAGAGGGCAATTTTAAAAAAATAAACAAATTTTTCAGGTATTTTAAAAATCGTTATTCCGATTTGAACGAGATTTTGGGTGACTATGTTTTGCTAAGTTCTTTAACATTTGACTTTCACAAAATTGTCAACTAACTGCCTAAGCAAACCCCTACATAAATTTTAGAATACATATTTTCCACCGACGACATATTTTTTTTCCAAATCCCATATTTTTTTATTTTTGTGAAAGTCAAATGTTAAAGCATTTAGCAACATATGAACACTCAAAATCTCATTCAAATCAGTATAACGTTTCTTAAAATTCCAGTGAAAAAATGTGTTTATTTTTTTGAAGTTTGATGCCCTCTAGCGGACAAACGAAGCACTTTTGTATAGAGGTAAATTGTGTCCAATGAACTTATTTTGATTCCAAAAATACGTAGTAGTTCTATGTCCACGAAATATTGGGATACCCTGTATGTTTCTTAAGTATAAATAACAAATAGGTGTGTAGATTAGGATTAATTTGGAATTATCAGAAGACTGCAGTGTTTGCATAGTGGGAAAGCATTTGCATATGCACACAACACTTTTGCCAACAACTGCACAGCAGGCGATCGCGATACTCACATAGACTTGGGCCTACTATGCAAAGATTATCGACCGTATTCATTTCCTTAATATATTATATTGCCTACTCGCTCATCTTATAGACATTGGTTCTGTAACATTTCAATTCTATTGATATTGTTTTATAAATTTAGGGAAATCCCTACTAGGTTACTGCTAAAAATATAAGGAAACAAGAAATAATCTAAGTAAAACAACAGTTGAAGTTCAGTTAACTTCTACAACAATAATTCACAAATACAATTACTAAAAGTATAACAAAATATAAAAGTATTTTTTTCAAACGTCACAAAAGTATTAATTTTTACGACGTGATGACAATTAGAAGATCCATTTTAACGCCTATAGCTAGACATAAAAGTAAATCACTTTTATGACTAGGTACAAAAGTGCGAAAATATATTATTAAACTGACATAAAATGTCAAATTCAACGAGCGAAACCATAGTTTCTCGATATACAGGGTGAGTCTTAAATAAGTGCAAATATTTTCAGGGGTGGTATTTCGACCCCAGGAACACGAGTTTTTTTTCGCAAAAAAATGTTATTGAAAATCGTGCATTTTCTTTTAAATTTCCCTGTATATTTTTTGAAAACTTTTTAGAACTGCCTGTTTTTCCCACTATATAATTTCTTAATCTCTGATATTACCATAGTTACAGCTTTACTCTATGGTTAGGGCCAGAGTTGTTAAACTACACGTAGTAATTAATAAACTACATGTCACAAGTAGTTTTTAAATGTCGAGTAGTAAATGTGTAGTTTATGTAACTAATGTAGTTTTTTTAAATAACAGTGAAAACATAACCTAAAAGCTTTGTTTGTTGATCAATTTAAGAAATAAAAAATCTATATTTTGTGAATCTGTTCCTTATTATGTAATATTTTTGATACTTAGTAGTTAAAAATTAGAATTTATAGTTTATTTTGTGTTTAATAGTTACTTTGTATCTCATAGAAAATACACTTTTATTGAAAAAAAAATTGTATTTTTTTTCTGATGTTGTTTAACTTATACAAATATAATACCGTATGATCGAAAAAAAAATGGTGTCCAGTTGGTTTGGAAATGACGATCGATGACATTTCCCATATAATTTTACATATAAAATGACAGCGATCATACGGTATAACTTCATACTTCAATGATAAGAATTTGGCTTGATTTTTGTTTAAAATCTAAATTGTTTATGTTTTACTATATTTTTGTAGGTAGTTTTTAATGTAGTTTTTATGTAGTTTTTGAAGGTAGTTTATAAAATTTTAAAACGTAGTTAATACAAAAAACTACTAGTTTTTGGCGTAGTTTTTTGCTTCATAAACTACTTAACAACCCTGGTTAGGGCACTAAAAGGGATGCAAATACAGAAAAAATCCGGTGGCTCTCAAAATTTTTCCAAAAAAAAATCAATTTTTTTAAATTATTAAACTTAAATAACTCGGTTATTTTGGACGAATATTCATAAGATCAATATCATTGATGACCAATAATTTTAATAGTAATAGAAGTATTATTAATTTCTTTGAAAAATGGTAAAGAGAAAATATGTTTCTTTTATCGAGATCTACCAGCCCTGAAAATATTTGCACTTATTTAGGACTCACCCTGTATAATTACTTACAAGGTATTACTTTTAAATCTTTTTGTAATATTTGCGACGTTTGAAATGTTTTAAAAAAATATTTGTGGCGTTTGAAAAAATTAGCATGTTCTGTTCGGAGTAAAAATGACTCTTTGTACCTCGCCTGTAATATCAAACGTGCCTTGCCACACAAAGTATTATTTTTAGGCCTAATAAAACAATATAGGCACTATTTATATTTTTAAGCTTTTCTAATTTATGTGTAGAATTTATTGCTCTTCGGCCTGTTTAACAGCATAGAGGGCAAATTTCCAAGGCCCCCCTATGAGGTCTACTGACACCGAACTCCTATTTGGAATATAAAAGATTTATTTGGGTATTTAAATTTTGATTAGGCAAATCCTATCAATTCGTTTACACCTGTGCTTTTTAAATATCCAACGTCAGTCCCTAATAGGATTTAGTTTGACATACATGTTTACATCTTTCTATAAAAGGATTTATTGGTCAGTATAAACATACTGTTTGTGTAGAGTATAGGATGATTCAAACTCGGCGCTTTGGGATAATTCTAAGTAAATTTAAAATAAATATGAAGTCTCAACCAACAGAGCAAATAGGCATTTAAAGCTGACGGGATTGACAGCCGAAATCGTTTGCCGATTCTGTCAATCAGAAACAGAAATGACAGATGACAGAATACATTATATGATTAGAGTGTCCCTTTCACTATGTCTAATAACTTTCCATATTTTCCAAGGAGAAAACTTTCCATATGAGATGGCCTTGCAAATATATACTTTTCAATTGAAAAAGAGCTAAATGGAAGGTTGTCTTCATGTTATTAGACTTTGTGAAATGGATACGACTGGAGAATGTTGTCTATATAGAAATGAGTAGAAATGATAACAATATATATGAAAAGGTCGCCAAGGCTATCTAATAAAAGGCAATATAATAATAATATACACTTTAAGGCAAAATGAGAATTATCTCTGGATACTTTCACGTTTTAAAACATAAATCATATCATTCGGTGGTTACAATAGATGTAAATTAGTACGAAAATATGTTTGTAAGAACTCTTACGAATAGTAAGAAGTTTTTCAGAGGAGAATACACTTATAGGCTTGGTGCATTTCAGTTGATTTCAAAAAATTTCGGCCGCAGCGCTGTATACGGCACAAATCAGAAATTTTCACTATGTAAGTACCGTATGATCGAAAAAAAACGGCGTCAGCCATGGCTATGAAATGAACATCGCTGTCATTTTATATGTAAAATTATATGGGGAATGTCATCGATCGTCATTTCCAAGCCAACTGGACGCCGTTTTTTTTCGATCATACGGTATTTAAAGCCGCGCCGCGCCGCCGCTACAGTTCATGTTGATCGCATTAAAATAATATTGAAATCGTGGCTTCGACATAATATTTAAGTATTTTAGTTTTGTGTGATGTAACGCTGTTTCGGGTAGTAAAAAATAAGTAAAAAAGAATCCGAACTAGGCGTCGTGTTGTGTTGTGACAATTTCAAATATTTTTTTTCAATGTGTTTTTTTAGATACCCAAATCGTATTTTTAATCATATCTCAGAAAACATTTTTTTACGAATAATTTGGTACACACACCTGGTATTTCGAGTCAAATTGTCATTATGAACCGCATGTTACAATTTCAAATAAACCATATGCGAAAATGTCACAAGTTGACATATGGTATGTAATTCTATTCAGAGTGTCATTTTCTATGGAAAAAAGTAAAAAAATACCGAGGATGCCATTTAAAAATCAAAAGTTGTAGTCATTTCCGGTGAAACAAGAAGTGACCGAAAAGAATTGAATACGTCAATCAATCCTGATTTATGTCATATATTACCAAATCTCGTTTTTTTATCTGAAGAAATAAAAAAGTTATAGGGGTGAGCCACCTTTGAGACGCACCCGGTATAGTTTAGATGTCTGAACGCACATTTATGCATTATTATTTAGCGTACGCGAAGGGTTTTCGTCTGATGTCGTTATCTTCAGTAAATCATTTTAATTGACTAAACGGGTGACGTAATTGATTGGAATCGCGAAAAAGTGTTAATCAGCTAATGAACAACTAACTTGTGTATATAAAGAAAAACTGTGGGATTCTCAAAATAGAAATTATCATTTGAGAAATAAGAAGTTTGCCGATTTGAATGAAATTGCTCTAAAATTTAAAAAGTCTCTCTTGCAAGCATCAGCCAAAATATATAAATACAAAATGCAGTTCATAACGACAATTTGACTCGAAATACCAAGTGTGTGGTACCAAATTAATTTTAAAAAATGCTTTTTCTAAATATGCTAATGAGCCACTCTTGTTCCATTCCACTAATTGAGATATGATTAAAATACGATTTGGGCATCTTTTAACCGACTACGACAAGACACGAAAAACATTAGACGCTCAAAACTATTTTTTCAAGGCCCTTTGATTAAAAATTAGTGTTTTAACACAGCCATGGCACTCTAGCTGCAATTTAAAATATGATTTGTTTTTAAGCGAAAATGTTAAAAGTTGACATATGATGTGTCATTCTATTCGGAGTGTCAATTTCTATCGAATAAAAAGAAATATACCGAGGGTGCCATTTAAAAATCAACAGTTGTAGTCATTTCCGTACATATTCGCATACAATGTAACCTTCGCCGTCGTTGTCCTTTTACGCTGGATGTATATCACGATAGTAAGACCCATGATTACTTTTGGAGCAGTTGCTTTGTACACAAAACTAGAGCAACGTACAGCAAGGCAAAACCTGTAGAAAGTGTTGGCATGCATCTGCATCACAGGAGCCATAAGAACATGCCCAATAGTAGTAATGGTTAGATTCTAAGTCATTCTGGACTCAACGCCACTTCACATTGTCGTTGGTAGATATGCCAATGCGACAATTATTAAAATGGTTATTGACGTCATTATTGGGAGATTTGTCAGCTCAGAAGCTTGGAACACCCTAAAAAGGAAAAGTCCACTCCTCCAACTCCCAGTGGATGACACACCAAGAATGTTCAACTTTGAAAAACACCTCACTGTAGTATTGAGCGATAACATGAACTGGAAGAGAGAAACGTTTGGCCAGCAGGTAAAAGACCATACCATAACGTGGCATATTTATACTTTCAAAACCAAAGCAGGAACAGGGATAGGATTATTTGGGCCGAAAACTAAATACTCCGAACTAATGGGCACCTACCCCAGCATCCTTCGGACAGAAATCTACCCTATCGAAAGATGCGTACAACTTATCTTAGATAGGAACTATGGGAAACAAGAAATAGCCATCTTATCCGATAGTCACGCAGCATTAAAAGGATCAACTCAGTAATTATCAATTCGAAGTTGGTCAAAGGATACGTAGAGAAGCTGAACAAATTAAGCAAAGATAATAAATTACTACTGTGGGTACTTTCTACTGTGTGTACCAGCCCACCAAGGGATTCTGAGATATAATATAAAGCAATGAAAAAGCAAACCATCTAGCTAGAAAATGAGCAAACACTCCACTAATTGGATCAGAACCGAGAAAACCAACTTAAACTCAAGAACCTGGAAGACTCCATCCGTAACCTCGAATGGAAATCGAGGCACTCGAAGAATTTACTCAGAACTTACGACCGAGTAAAATCAAATATGTTCCTTGATTTAAGTAATAACAATCTTCTGATTGTTACGGGGTTTTTAACAGGACACTGTCACCTCAATGATCATCTCAGTAGATTGAAGCTAAGAAACAAAGGCGAATGCAGATTCTGTGCGAAAAATGGGGAAACACCAGAATACCTCTTAACAACCATGTCGTCCATTCGTGCCATGAATTTTGGTATGACTGATATCGGAGATGGAGATCTAACCTCTGTAAAACCGTCTCAGATACTGGCTTTTGTCAAATCCCTGAGACTGTATGATGAGTTATATTCTCAAGAAAGGAGGACACAATAGATCTGCAAAGTCGAGGTGATTAACCTCTCACCCATACATTCTATATTCTACAACTGTCGCCTTTTATGTTCAAATAAACATCAATATTATCCGTTCACTCGATATTTTTCCGCTTCCGTTGTTCACCGCATTGCATAAACACTCTCCTACTTGACACAATAATCGATAAGCTCTTCGATATATAAAATACAGTACGGATTAAGCTTCCCAGATGAAACGTTTGACTGATGGCCTATTTAAAGGGGCTCAGCGGCGTTCCTCCACCGCAAGAGTGTCTTCGGGGAAACACTAAAGAGTATTCTCTAGAGGCGCTCCCCACCTTACAGGATTAACTGTACCCCGCAAATCGGGGAGCAGCTAAGCTCCGGTTTCTCTCTTTTTTGGATGGCGCTATTTGGCTATAGTGGTGGTTTTGACTATATTGTAAAGGAATTTCGTTTAAGACGAAAAATCTTAATTAATTTTAATTGAAAAATCATTACTATTATTTTAGATTTTATCGATAATATTGAGTTAGTTTAGGGCTTAACGTTGATTTTGATTTTGCGAATATTTTGAACTTAATTTTATCAGTTTTTATCAAGTAAAATAAGGTTTTAATTGAAGAATAATTCTATTTTAAATTTAATCCATTAAGATTGACTTGGATTAGGGTTTAATTTGAGTTTTCTGATTATTTTGGAAATATTATAACCAAGGTTGGCATGATATATATGAATGATATATATCGGATATATATCATTGATATATATCATGATATTTATACCTTGATATATATCATGATATTTATAAAAAAATAAAACTCATCTCTTTTCTTAAATTTCTACGTTAAAAAAGTCAACATGTTTACGGCACAACGTATTTTTATTACTAGAAAGACTTCCTGTCATTATGTGAACAGCTGCTTACTGCGACTGCGTCTCTGCATCTCTTGAGAGGATTTTCTTATCTTTTGGACTAGTACAATCGAAACTGCGTAATAGGCTTGGGAAAGAAAAAGCTGGAAAATTGACCTTTTTATTTAAATACAACAATCAGAAAGAAAAAAAAAACAAAAAAGATAATATTGATTCGATCTGGGACAATTCAAATGTACCAAAAACTTTGCCAGAAACAGTATCAATTGATTCTGACTCTGACGAATCTGATGATGATTTACCATTAATTAAATTAATAAATCAAATATAAATTTGTTAGTTGTTAGTTTAAGAATATCTGTTTATTTTTTAGAACTTCCGTTCATTTCTTAGAATTCCTGATTATTTTTTAGAATTTCCGTTTATTTTTTAGAATTTCTGTTTATTTTTAGAATTTCTGTTTATTTTTTAGAATTCCTGTTTATTTTTTTAGAATTTCTGATATTTTTTATATATTTTTGTTTTAATGTTGTTCCTATTATGTGCAAAGCAACAATAATTAAGTTGAAATAAAAATATTTGGTTGAGCTCTTGATTTTACTTGATACTAAACGCAGTTTTACATAAAAAATAAAAACAAAAATAAATATCAAAACTTGATATATATCAGATATATATCAGATATATATCGGATATATATCCGATATTTGATATTTATATAAATATCATGATATTTGCCAACCCTGATTATAACTCTAAATATTTATTTTAATTAATGAATTTTATTCGAATAAAATGAATCACTTTTATATTCCTATACAGGGTTGTTCTCCACATACGACACGGAGTATTGTAGCTAAACGATTAGATTTTTACAAATTGTAAGTTTTGGGTTCTTTGAAGGACTATTAGAGCTACAATTTAAATAAAAATACAAGATACAGAGTGTCCCCAATAACTAAAAAATATTATAGTTGTATTTTTTTTAAATGGAACACCCTGTATATTATTCTATTTTTAGATTCTACGACTGAAATAAAGTGAATTTGATTAAGGTTTATCACACTTAAACATTACCGTTTTTGAAATATTTTTATTTTTGTGAAATTGCATTAAAAAAAATAAGACTTTATTTCTCCAAGGGTATTAGAGGTTTTAATATTAAATATTTACTGAAGATTATTTATTGATCATATATTATGTTGCAATAATAAAACTTATACTATCTTATACAGAATGTTCAAAAAATTATATTAAATAATTACTAGCTTTCAAAGGCAGTAACTTGTTTAATTTAAATGGAACACCCTGTATATTTTACATGCATCAGATGCACAATTTAATTGTCTATCAAACTGTATTATACCATTTTAACCTATTTCTTCAAGTTTTCGTAGAAAATGCATATTTTCTTATTATTTACACCTCATTTATCACTATACCCATGGAATATTGACATTTTAGATTTTTTTAAAGCAACATGTACAAAATATACAGGTGGTAAAAATAATAATATTGCAAGCCCATTTGTTTACAAAAAGAAAACTATTTAAATCTTTGTAAAAGAGTATACCAATTATTACTAATTATTAATATACTCCGCCTAACAATTAGTTAATTACATACTTAATTGTTTTAGTTAATAAATTATTCTAAATAAATGTGGATTTGACTCAGAAATCACTACAATAATAAGTTATGAAAATGAACGTATCTGTTGTTATAAATAAGCATTCGTTAAAAATTAAATAAAGTTTATAAGGTGTTACTTTTTACCACACTGTCTAATACACATACAAAATTCAGTTTTTTACTATTTGGAGCAATTATTATTAATCAACGTAAATAGTCAATTAATGTAGTTTATATACTGGGATCATATTAATTAGCCCTATTTAACAAATATTTAAACAGTTTTTCTTATTTTTTTAATGAAATAAGCGAATTATATCGACAATATTAATATCTAGTACTCTTGGAAAATTTGTTACATTTTTAAAAATAATCTAAAATGTCAGTATTCCATGGGTATTGATAAATGAGGTCTAAATTATAAGAAAATGTTACTTCTACGAAAACTTGAAGAGATAAATAATGGTATAATACAATTTAATAGACAATTAAATTGTGCATCTGATTCTCGTAAAATATACAGGGTGTTCCATTTAAATTAAACAAGTTATTGCCGTTTAAAGCTAGTAATTATTTAATATAAATTTTTAGACACCCTGTATAAAGTAGTATTTTGATTATTATTGCAACACAATATCTGATCAATAAATAAACTTCACTAATTATTTAGTATTAAAAACTTCGATACCCTTGCAGAAATGAAGCCTTAAAATTTTTACTGCAATTTTATAAAATTGAAAATATTTCAAAAACGTAAGGTTTAAGTGTGATAAACCTTAATCAAATTTACCTTTATTTTAATCGTAGAATCTAAAAATATAATAATATACAGGGTGTTCCAATTAAAATACTCCAATTACTTTACTTAATTCAAATTTACCCATATATAAATTTAAATAATTGAAATACCATCTTAGAAACTAAATTCCATTATCACATTAATTACAACAAATATTTTGGCTCCTCCTCACCCAAATCTGAATTTTCTCACTTCATTTAGAAATAGTTTTATGTACTTCTCATGATATTTGAGAAATTTTAGATAAATGTAGCCATGGTAATTGTAATTTATTTGTTATAAAGCTCATCTTGGCATTTTCTGACATTTCTTTGTAGAAATAATTTTTATGGCTTTACCAGTATTTTATTGTTTTGTTACTTGACTTTGTTCCTTTGACAAATATGTTTGACTGACTTTGGTTGTTTTCTATTTATAACATTTTAGCTTTCGGGCCTGAAGATGGGATTGTTATTCCTGAAACATGTTGGCCTAATTTTTTTTAAATAATAGATATTTTATTTAATTTTTTTATTCAAGACTATGAGTTTGAGTCTCCTGTCCCTCAGTAGAGGATTTTAACTAATTATTATGTACTCAAATTGGGTCGCTGAAGGGGGCATACCTATTAAGTATATAATTTGCTTGCTTTTTTAAACTATTTTATATCAAAAATGACTGAGAGTATCTTCAAAGCTGGAAATACAATACGATCGAAGATAAAAACGACGTCAAAAACGGCTGGGGAATGGCAATCGATGATAATTTTAGCGAGGTCAAGACCTAGACGTCAATTAATTAGCCCATACATTTCTTTATTTCTTAATAGTCCTTACTGCCAGTTGGCTTTAAGAAGGTTGTAATTTACTTTCATATTGAGTAAAAGTGATTTTAAATGATAACAATTTTTTGGAAATAAATTTGTGTATCTGGAAACGTTCTATCCTTTTTTAATCTTGCTGTAATTAGTGTTAATTTTTGACAAATTTTATGTCAAATTTCAGTAAACGACGTCTAAAGATTGACCTCGCCAGAATTATTATCGATTGTCATTCCCCAAACGCCTTTGACGCCGTGTTTTTTTCGATCATATTAAGAAATATACCGGGTGCGTCTCAAAAGTGGCTCACCCCTATAACTTTTCTATTTTTTTGGTTAAAAAAACGAGATTTGGTATGTTAATATATGACATAAATTAGGATTGATTGACGTATTCAATTGCTTTCGGTCACTTCCGGTTTCACCGGAAATGACTACAACTTTTGATTTTTAAATGGCACTCCCGGTATTTTTTTACTTTATTCGATAGAAAATGTCACTCTGAATAGAATGACATCATATGTCAACTTTTGACCTTTTCGAATAGGGTTTATTTGAAATTATAACTTGGGGTTCGTAACGAAAATTTGACTTGAAATACCAAGTGCGTGGTATCAAATTATTTGTAAAAAAATGCTTTTTCCAAATAGGCTAATGAGCCACCCTATGAGATATGATTAAAAATACGATTTGGGCATTTTCTAACTGGCCAAGACAAGACACTAAAACATTAGATGATCAAATCTATTTTTCCAAGGCTCCTTGATAAAGAATTAGTATTTTTACCATATCCATGACACTCTAGATTGAATTTTAAAATACAATTTTTTATTAAGCGATAATGTCAAAAGTTGACATATGATATGTCATTCTATTCAGAATGTAATTTTCTATCGAATAAAGTAAAAAAAAATACCGAGGTTGCCATTTAAATATCAAAAGTTGTAGTCATTTCCGGTGAAACAGGAAGTGACCAAAAACAATTGAATACACCAATCAATCTTAATTATCTGAAAAAATAAAAAAGTTATAGGGGTGAGCCACTTTTGAGACGCACCTGGTATGTAATAGCCTTAAGAATATATAAACAAGGGTAATAGTCTATATTTCGATTTTATGGAATATAAATAATAAAGGAATATAAAAAAACATATTAATTTAAGATAGAAACAAATACACATAAGACAGATACGGATTCTGTGGTAACATATGTACAATACACGAACAGAGCCAAAATCAATACTCAACTTCCGTCACGTTGCTATGGAATCTGGTCTAAAAGTTATGGACTAAATTCCAGAGCGAAAAGCAATATCCTCCCTCGACTCCTATACCATAAAACAAACTGATGAGACATTATAGATTGTAAAATAAAGGTATCTGGTATTGCTTCAAGATTGTTTTTGTATACCAAGAAAAGAACTTTCATATTTTAACAAAACCTATGCAAAATTTACTTTCAAAGCCGTACGAGGATAATAATAGACCAGTAATTGAAAAAATAATTTGAATAAAAAGGAAAAAGCAAAATAAAACACTAATTTACCACCAAAATACTTTACTGTTGCACTGGAAACCTGTTTCGCTAACCATGTTAGCATCATCAGCAGATGATTAAAACTTAGAAATATGTTGGGCAAACTAGAAGATCAATGTAAACTAGATTAACTAGATTTAAAGAACATATGGCTCAGATAAAAAAATACCACTCGGCAAGGGCGTGAGACCAGGAGATACCATCTCTCCCAAGTTATTTACATTGGCACTGAAAAATGTCTTCAAGAAATTAGAATGGGAAAATAGAGGTCTAAACATCGATGGGGTACACCTTAGCCATCTGAGGTTCGCAGACGATATTGTCTTGCTGAGCACCGACATTCAAGAACTAAACACCATGCTAAATGAGCTAAATGACCAATCCCAGAAAATTGGCCTTAAAATGAACTTGAAGAAGACCAAGATAATGAGCAACAATATCCATAACATTACCGTTGACAACGTTATTATTGAAAACGTAGACCATTATATATATTTAGGTCATAAAATCAAGTTGGGCAAGGAAAACCAAAATACGGAGATCAAACGCAGGATCCATTTGGCATAGGTAGCATCTGGAAATATGAGCAATATTTTCAAGGATAAAAAGGTGCCCATGAACCTAAAGAAAAGGCTTACGACAGCTGCATTCTACCTGTGCTTACGTATGGCTTAGAGACTATGGCAATTACCCGAAAAACAGCAGAACAACTACGAGTAGCACAAAGAGCCATGGAAAGAATCATGTTGGGAGTCACCATTAGGGAAAAAATACGGAATACCCACATACGTCAAAAAACAAAATTAATAGATGTCGTTAAAAGAGTGGCAAGTCTGAAGTGGCAATGGATAGGACATGTGGCAAGACAGGATCCAGACCGATGGCCCCAAAAAGGAATCCTATGGAGACCTAGGGGAACAACAAGAAGTGTGGGCCGACCAAAAAAGAGATGGGTCAATGACGTCAGGGCAGTGGCGGGAAGACAATGGATAAGATTGGCTAGAGATCGCGAAACATGGAAAAACCTAGAAGAGGCCTAGAAATATGTTGGGCAAACTAGAAGATCAATATAAACTAGATTAACTAGATTTAAAGACATTCAAGAACATTCTCCTTGTCTCACGCCCTTGCCGAGTGGTATTTTTTTATCTGAGCCATATGTTCTTTATATCCAACACTGGATGGAACCAGGCTGAGAAAGAGAAAGAGATGGCTCAGATAAGATATGGTAGATCGGATAAAATCTTGCGTTGTTCAACATATTGTTGATAAAGAACATTATACAGGGTCCGGCAATAGTGCGTCGTGCATCTGTAGCTCCTAGAATATAAAACTTAGAAATTTTGTTTAAGTGCAAACCTAAAGTATGTGATGATTTTTTTAAATGGAACACTCTGTATATTATTGAATTTTTGACTTCCTTGCAGATTACTTTACATAATCCTAAGATATTGATATTTTCTGAAACTATATTTCGATAGTTTCAGAAATATTAATAAATAAATAAAAAATATATATTTTTCAGCTTTTCTTAAAAAAAATATTAAAAATACGAACGATTAGAGGACTGAAATTAAAACTGTATTAGGTATTTACTTTTGATGGTCTGTGCTTACTTTGCTATAAATATGGTAATTGTACATTATAGAGGATGTTCAAAATTCTGCGCTAAACTTTATAAAATATAAAATATTTTTTCTTGTTTTTTTTTTAAATGGAATGCATATTATTTTTACAATAAATGGAGAATTAAAAAATAAACAATTTTTGTATTTAGAGTATTTCAAATTTTTTAACGGTTTCGCAGATATTCGCGGTTTTATATTTCTTGTGGCATTTTCCACAGTAAATTTTTATCAACCAATGATTTTTCGCTTGTATTTCAACGTTGTTGCCTTGAAAGAATCATATATGAAATAATACTGCATGTATCTGCAAAACCAATAAAAAAACTTTGAAATACTTTAAATACAAAAAAGTGTTATTTTTTAGTTCTACATCTAATAAAAAAAATAATATACAGGGTCTTCCATTAAAAAAAACGAAGAAAAATTATTTTATGTTTTAGAACGTTTGCCGTTTAATATTGAACACGCTGTATAATTTAAGATTGCGATTTTTATAGCAAAGTAAGTATAGACCATCTAAATATCTAATATAGTTTTAATTTCAGGACAGATCTTGTATTTGTAATATTTTTTTAAGAAATATAGAAAAATATATATTTTTTATTTATTTAGTAATCTCTAAAATCTTATTGATCTCTGAAACTACCGAAATATATTTACTCATATCTTAGTATTATGTAAAGTAATCTGAAACGAAGTCAAAAATGCAATAATATACAGGGTGTTAAAAAATTTATCCCGATCCAATTACACTTTTTTGAGCCATCCTATTGAAGTTAAATTATTTTCTTGAAATACATTTCCGTATATACTTTAGGTTTGCACTTAAACAAAATTTTCAAGTTTTTTATTCTAGGAGATACAGATTCCCGACGCACTATTGCCGGGCCCTGTATAGATATTAATAATTTAAAATTAATTAAACAAGTCTCAAATGACTGGCAATCAGATGCATATGAGAGCGTCAAAATTAATAAATGTAAAGATAGTTTGAACAGAGTCAATGGTCCAATTCCTTCCAGTTTTCTGTTCCTATTACCCAAAGTTTACAGAACAAAATATCTATTGCTTAGTTTCTGTAGTTAATTGTTATAAATATGCTCGGTTGGTTTTGACTCGCTTGGATAATTTTGCCGCGCCTGAGCGTTAATTGAACGCCTACATAAACGCTTAATTTGTAGATATTAGTTTATAGTTTGTGGCCGGCCGTAGCTCCAGCGTTAGTGTGTCGATCTGCGGAGCGGAAGGTACTGGGTTCGATCCCCAGCCAGTACGGTCGCTTTATTTATTTAAATAAAAATATTTATTTATCTTAATAGAGCGACCAACGAGCCGCCACCTCAAGGAAGGCAATGGCAAACCACCTTCAGTATATTTGCCTTGTACAGCCTCTCAAATAGTGCCGTTCGGATTCGGTAATAAACTGTAGGTCCCGTGTACTTGTGAAATACTGATGACACACATCACAAGTACATGCGAGAAGTAGCCGATGCTCTATATAGAGTATAGCACTGTAAGAAGAAGTTTATAGTTTTAGTCATCGGCTGGTGATGCTAACGTTAGCGAAACGCGCCTCCAATGCAAAAGAAACACCAAAGGTTACAATCTTCAACTGTTATATTTGCACAGTAAGTTTTGTCTATTTATATTATTTGTATGAATGTGCATCCATATAGACCGAGCACCATTCTTTCGCGACCTAATCGTAAAATACCAACGCAGAGTGCGGGCTGCAGCTCGCATAAATCAAAACTACAATAAGCAAACAGACATGAGGTATTTCAATTACGGATCGGGGAGGCAGTGAATAATTTTCAATTCCGATCATTCTTGCCGGCCGGGGTAACAGCTGCTCCCGGAGGGGCGCAAGCGGCCCCGTCGCTGAGGGTAGATGACGACGGACGTATGGCTCGGGCGGAGAGACGACAAAGCAGGACAGCGGCGTGCGGATTTTCAAAGTTTCTACCATTTTAACTTATAGCTGGTTCGTGTTTCCGATTTAGCTACCATTATGGTGGCTTAAAAAATTAAAACTATACTTTTTCAATAATAGCTTTATCTATTTTTATTATTATTATTAAATCATTAGTTGTTTATAATTTTTTGTTTATGTCTATTTAACAGTAACAGGCGAGCTACGCAATGTTGATTATTTCTTTTCAATTTACCTTTCTAATATTTTTTTCTAGAAAATATCTGTTTATTTGGTCAGTACGGCAATGCCGCTAACTTAACTTCCGCTTTCGAATGTCATTTCTAGATTGTCAAAATCTTTTGGGGTTTGAGGTTATTAAAGGTTGAGTGGACTAAGAGTATTTAGAGATTATTGAAGAAGTATTAATGATTGTTACAAAAGATACTTGAATCAAAAGTCGATTTGATATTTTTTTGGTGTGTCATGTGGCCAGTTATTGGGTAAAATAGATATCTTATTCACGGTTTTCCGTAATTTTCATTAGATTTGGACATTCCTGGATAAGATTCAACTTGTCTTAAGTAAAAAGTAAGCGTTTGCGCTCCTACGAAACATTTTGAAACAGTATTTTGAGCTAAACTAATTTATTTTTTTTTAGAATTTCGAATACTAGAGAGACTAATTTTTACAATGATACCATTTACTTGTTTGTGAATAAATATTAATAATTTCTAGACCAAAAATAAATAATCTATTAACAACCGTCAAATTTAACGTGTCAAACATTAGTTGGAAAATTCTTAAAACTCCGAGTTTTAAATACTCATTAGCCCTAACAATATAAAATATCCCGTATTTCTTAGGATCCGTTAGAACTAAGGCTAGAGACAAAAAGTGTGAGCCACTTTTGAAAACACCAGGTATACCGGATGCATCTCCAAAGTGGCTCACCCCTAAAACTATTTTATTTATTTAGATAAAAAAAAACGAGATTTGGTATGTTAGTATTTGATATCAATTAGGATTGATTGACGTATTCAATTGTTTTTGGTTACTTCCTGTTTCACCGGAAATGACTACAACTTTTGATTTTTAAATGACACCTTCGGCATTTTTTTTACTTTATTCGATAGAAAATGGCACTCTGAATATAAATGACATATCATATATCATGTGATGATCATAAATTCGTATTTTAAATTTCAATCTAGATTGAAACCATGGTTGTGTTAAAAACACTAATTTTTAATCAATGAGTCTTGAAAAAATAGTTTTGATTGTCTAGTGTTTATCGTGTCTTTTCCTGGCTAATCAAAAGATGCCCAAATCGTATTTTTAATCATATCTCATTTTTTTCAAATAGAACGACGGTGGCTCATTAGCATATTTGGAAAAAGTATTTTTTACGAATGATTTGGTATCACACACAAATTGTCGTTATGAACCGCATGTTACAATTTCAAATAAACCATATGCGAAAATGTCAAAAGTTGACATATGATATGCCATTCTATTCAGAGCGTCATTTTCTATCGAATAAAGAGAAATATACCGGGAAGTATACAGAAGGTCGGAGTCAAGATAAAAAAGTTATTAAAAAAGTTATAGGGCTGAGCTACTTAAAAACACCCGGTAAATAGTTTGTCGAACGAGAGGATTCCTGACAATGACAGTTGTCTTTGTCATTTTAATTCGCAGGAAAATGTATTTTCTGTTGTTTTTTGAATGTCGTCTGTCGAAATCTTCCCTGACTCGTTAAGCAGACTTTAGTGTTAATTCTGCCAAAGAGGTACGTACGCCTCTGGTCTGTGTAACGCGTCTAAAATTTGGCCGCGAGGGGGAAAGTGATGTTTAATTAAAACTCCCTCAGGCGCGTTTAAAACATTTTCCTTGCTCGTAGAATGCAGGCGAGGCGCATTTGCTCCTCCGGAATTTCATTTTAATCGTTTTTCCAACATTTTTAGACGAAACTTTTATTTTAGAGACCATATAAAAAAGAATCATATACTTTTTTACCGAAGCCATTAAAGTATTGATATATTATATTAATATATTTTTTGAAAGATTTTCTACTGAAAATTATAAAGTATCTTCTTAAAGTGATGTGCTCTTTACAAAGCATATGTAACCTCTTGCATGTATTTGTGTAATGTGTAATCAGTTTTTCACATAATATGCAAAATAAATTGTGATAGATATAAAAGTTATAGAAAAACCATATATTTTTTTTGAGAAAATTGGCATTATTTGAAAAATTCTGAAACATCATCTATTGACCTCTAATAATGGTTGAATTTATGGCTTTACAAGTTTTAAAGCTGTAGAATACTTATTTTCGACAAGTTTAATAAAATCGACTCATTTCAAACAGGAAGTATAGGACTTAAGGGAGGGAGGAACTTATATATAGCTTACAGGATTATAATTTATCATACAGTGCCAGGGCTTTGACAAAAGCCAGCATCTGAGACGGTTTTACAGAGGTTAGTTCTCCAAGTCAGATATCAGTCGTACCAAAGTTTATGGCACGAATGGCTGTCGTCTCGGCGCACTCAGTGGTGAGTTGTTCTGGTGTTTCCCCATTTTCCCCAAAGAATCTGCATTTCCCGTTGTTTCTTACCTTCAATCTACTGAGCTGTTTGTTGAGGAGACAGTATCATGAAAAATGCCTTGATAATCCAAAGATTGTTCTTACTTAAATCAAGGAAAATATTTGATTTTTCTTGGTCGTAAATCTTGAGAAACTTCTTCGAGTGTCTTAGACCGTTGTAGGATTCCCATTCCAGGTTACGGATGGAGCCTTCCAAGTTTTTGAGTTGGTTTCCACTTAAGGTACATTCAGGATGAGAGCGTTAAGCGTCGCGTCACGTTTGCGTCGCGTCCGCGTGTCGAAATGGAATCAATTCACTTTACTTAAATTAGACTATTCAGGCAGACAGCGTCGCGTTTGGCGTTGCGCTAGCGTCCGCTGAGCGTCGGGGGTCGAGTTCAATGGGGCGGACGCGACGCAAACGCGACGCGACGCTCGACGCTCTCAGCCTGAATGTACCTTTTTAGAAGCAGAACGGTTCTGGTTCAGTTAGTGGACCAATTGCTTATCCTTTTTAGTCAGATCGTTTTCTTCCTCCTTATCTTCTATCTTGGTGGGCTGGCATCCAGAGCGATATTCTTTGACTAATTTGTTCAGCTTTTCTCGGAATTTTTGGACCAACTTCAAATTGATGGATATTGAGTTGAACACTGCTTGATTATCAGATAAGAGAAGATGGCCTATTTATTTTTTCCAATAATTCATATCTAAGATAAGTTGTACGCATCTTTCGATAGCATATATTTCTGCCTGTAGGATGCTGGGGTAGGCGGCTATTTCAAAACTGATATTTTTTTGTAAAATTAAAAAATAAATAACATTTTCAAATAACGAGTTTCAGAATTCGGTCAATTAATATATTTAGCGCTATAGTCAAATTTAACAGATAACTTAGGTACAAGTCAAGTTTTAATAAGTAATTTTTAATATATTACAAAGCAAAAACTAACGCCAAAGTCAAATTTGTCCATAATCTATTAATCAAAACAATCCTATATGATGCGGACATTTAATCACTGTCTTTTAATGTTTAAAAATATATTCAAGATCTTCCCCAAGACTTTAGATAAGTCTCTACTCTATATTTATTCAAATTTCTTTTTATGATTTATCAGAGTTTTTCCTACCAATGATTCTTTTTCTTTGATAAACGCTATGTTTATCGTCGTAAAAAGGCGCCTGTCATTTTTCAAACAGAATTGACTGTGTTTTCCATTTATAACCGTTATTAATAGCGCGTGTTAAGGAAAATCTTTTTTCTCTAGGGCATATTTCCGTTTTACCATCGGAGACAAGGGTAATTCCCGGCTATACTCCAGTAAATAAAGTAGGGAAGTAGGATTAAGTTTGAAAAATTGCTCTGGCTTTTTCCCATTGGGTCAAATAAAAGAGTCTTTTGGTTAGAGAAAAAACTGTTTGTATAGACTCAATATGAAATGTTTTACGAAAAAAGACTGTACCGGGTGTTTTTCAAAAGTGACTCATCCCTATAACTTTTTTATGTTTTCAGATAAAAAACGAGATTTGGCACGTATATATTATGACATAAACCAGGATTGATTGACGTATTCAATTGTTTTCGGTCACTTCACATAAATAACTACAACTTTTCATTTTTAAATGACACCCTTGGTATCTTGTTTTACTCAAGATTTTATTTTATTCGATAGAAAATCACACTCTGTTGACATATATCATATCATATGTTGACATATATCATATGTCAACTTTTGACATTTTTGTCAAAAATACTTTTTCCAAATATGCTAATGAGCCAGCCTCGGTTCATTTGCAAAAAAATGAGATATTATTAAAAAATTAAAAATACGCTTTGGGCTTCTTTCAATCAGCCAGGACAAGTCACGAAAAATATAAGACAATCAAATCTATTTTTTCAACACAGCCACTCTAGATTACACACACATGTGATATGTCATTCTATGCAGAGTGCCATTTTCTATCGAATAAAGTAAAAAAATACCAAAGGTGCCATTTAAAAATCAAAAGTTGTAGTCATTTCCAACGAAATAGGAAGTGACTGAAAACAATTGAATACGCCAATCAATCCTAATTTATATCATATATTAACATATCAAATCTCGTTTTTAGTTAAGGGTTGGGTCAATTAAGTAAGTTATATGGGTCAGTAGTCACAGCCACTTTTGTGAAACATCCGGTATGTTTGGAAATTCTGATTAATATTGAAAATATTATTGTGTACTATTACATAAACTTTTTGAATTTCAATTTATATTTCATAAAGAGTAGAGACGAATTGTTATTTTACGATTTGTTATTTTACAACTTGCAGAAGTTTAACAAAAAAAAAACAAATTTTCAAAACGAAAATTTTGATATGAGAATAACAATCCATCGACTCACTCGTAGAAGAGTTGTACTTCCGAAAAAAAACAGATCTAAAAATATCAGTACGCTGATATTTTTATATCTGTTATTTGAAAAAAAATGAAGTCGATATGCCGCGCATCAATAAGCATATAATATAATAAAAAGTAAATAAAAACAATAATAAAGCAATATGTCAGCTGAGTGACACTCTTGTAGAATTGTAATAATTGTTCTCGGTTGCTGATATACTGATTATATACTTCTTCCTCTACGGATTAGGTACTCTTTTTCACTTTCTTCTGCTGGGTATTGTTATTAAGAAGATTGTATGTTGATATGATGCAGTTTTTCTTAAACTACTTAAAATCAGCTGGTCCAAAATTGTTCAAATTTGGCATGTGTATTTAGCATACGCAGACCTTTAAAAAACCCATTTACGACTTAGCTGCAAAATCAATGGGGGAGCCAATATTTGGACAGTTCAAAATTTTCAAGGGGTTTCCTATGTTTCCAACGACGATACACCACCCCGTATATATTTGTTAAAAGGCTACTAAGATTAGTATTCAAGGCCCGAATTTTTTAAGTGGATTTATTTGTACACAAGTTCACCTAATCTATACACTAATATCAAAGTTATAACGATTATTACATTAGAAAATAATAATTGTTACAAAATTATTACTCAAAATATTGTTATGATACCATATTAAAGTTTACCATTCACTTTGTACACCTTATTCTATTGTTCTAAATATATTAAACTCTTCACTTCGAATTTAAAATACAATATACGAAGTTACTTTAGAATTAAATTTGTTTTTAGAAATACTACCCTACAATACCGAGGATGTTCCTGTTGCTAGAGAACTTCTTCACAAGGTTGTGAACGGCCTGCCCAGTTTTTTCAAAGAGAAAGTGCCTTCTAGTAAATAAATATTTCTTAATTACATTTTCTTTTAAAAAAATGAGAATCATACAAGCATGAATTATGAAAAAATATTACTAAGCTTGTATGATTTTCTGTCGAGGTCTTCTTTATTGTTGATGCTGTTACACAACTGATAAAAAATATAAAATCAATTCGACGAACAAGATGTAAATTAATAAACATTCAAAAGGCTGCCTTTTTCAATAGACGTATTTACTAATAGAATGAGTGAAACTATTTTAAAACATTGAAAAAATCATTGAAATCTGTACTCACATCCATCATTATTGTTTTGATAAATTAGATTTAGTTTTATTGTTGAAAAGGGTTAGTCTTAATGGTTTATGTAGTATTTTCAAAAATTTAATACATAATATATGTAAATTTGTACATGTTACAGGTATTTTTGTATATATTACATGTTACATGTATATTTAAAAATTAAAACATATATTTAAGTTTTTAAAAATACATTTTATTTTTGCACCTTTTTCAACAATAAAGAAGTTACTTATGTAGTTAGATGTAGTTTGAGGGAATTTTAATTATGGTTTATTATTTTTTTTCTTTTAACTGTTTATAATATTATGATTTTAACAAGTAGTACATGTTTATTTAATGTTACTGATAAAGTCCGCATCATATCTAATTTTTATTTATTGCTTTAGATGAATTTTATTTCGGAGACAAAAATTAACCTGTTGCACTCGGGTATCTGTCAAAATTGACATTTAAAAAAGTAAATGACTAATAAATTAGTTTTCTGGCTGAATTTTGAAATGCTTAATTGGAAAATGTTTTTTTTTAATTTTACATATAGAGAGTGTTTCAAAAAACATGTACCATCACTCGTGGGGAGATTCCTCACGTAAAAATAAGAGTTATTTTTCATATCAACATAGGTCGGATTCCGCTTTGTTTCGTAGCTACAGGGTGTTAAAATCTTAATAATCTTTCGATTTATTATAATTTTCTTCCAAGTACTTTTAGTGATTCGAATGAAATTTTTAGGGTAAAAGTTACTATCAGTGCTACATATTTTAATGCTAAAAAAGTGTCGATAAATTCATCAGGGACTGGCGGTTATTACAGGAATATTTTTCAAAAAAAAAAAACATGTTTGCCACTGACTTTTTTTCTTTTGATATCAAAATTGTGTAGGCTGTTTAATGTCAATTAAAAGTTATCTCTTGATATTTTGTCGAATTCGGCATCCCTGATGAGATAAACGTAATTTTCTTAATCACAATTAATAAAATTAAAATTAAAATAAAATTAATAAATTATATATTTTACCTAATTTATTATTAAATATTATTACCATTTATTATTATTACTATTAGCCAACCTACAGCAATTTCAAATAAAAAAATAATGGTATTTAAGATAATTACAAAAAAACTAATTTTAAAAAGTTTTAGCATTCTGTAACTCTAAAACTATGCATTTCCATACCCATGTTTATAGGAACTTTTTTTCATATTTTTTTATGAGGAATCGACCAGTACTTATTTAAAACTTTCGCAAGTTAATGATGTTAAATTTGTTATATATTATTGGACTTGGATCAAGGCAAACTAACCTAACCTAACTAAATTTAATTTTTTTTAAAAAATATTAACTGATTTAATAAATTTAGTTAAATAAATGACCACTAAATAAATATTGGACTGACAAATGGACCACTATCAGTTATTTTTGTCTCTACTTGTAAAAACGGCTGTTATTAGTTAAAAAAGGTAGAAAAAAGACTCAAAGTCTCGTAGAAGTCTCGGTAGAAAAAAGACTCAAAATACTCAGTGTCTTTTTAATTTAAACCAGGTCTTTTTGAGAACAATGGACGCTTTCTTTAAATGTTATTAGTAAAAAAAGACGAAAAAAATATGCTATTTACATAGCTGATTTATTAAAAAGAAAAAAAATTATATAAAGTTTTTCAAAATTCGAGCAATAAACTCATTTGTTATTCATTTATTAACGTAAAGACCAAACTTGAGGAATACCAAGATCAATAGGTTTATATTTTATTGTAATTTTTAATCAGTTTAACGTAAAGACCAAACTTGAGGAATACCAAGATCAATAGGTTTATATTTTATTGTGTAATTTTTAATCTATCTCAAAACAAAAAACTGATGCAAAAGTAAAATTTGACATAAATCAATTAAAAGATCTTATATAATTCGGACTTTATCTGTGATACTCTATAAATTTCAATTAATAAAATCTATTGAAATTTTCTAGATATTCTCCCTTACAAGTTAGAAAACGAAGCGCAAACGAGGGAATTCCTTCAGAAAGTGGTAGAGGTTCTGCTAGATTTCATACGTTCGACCAACGACAGGAATGAGAAAATTCTGGATTTCCATCATCCAGAGGAGATGCAGAAACTTTTGGACCTGAGAATTCCAGACCAAGGTGTTTCTCTGCAACAGCTCGTTAACGATTGTGCCACAACTCTAAAATATCAAGTTAAAACAGGTATGAAATCAATACTAGGATATAAAATAAAATGACCCAAATACACAATTTAGTCCGGTCGAGATATTAAATCTCGTGAGTTTTTTATGGGACTTTTTTTTATGATTTTAAATAATTTTTAAGGTGTTAATGTTGAAATTAAGCGTGGAAGTCACTTCGAATATTTTGGCGTTTGGTCGTTACATTAAATTATGCCCTCTGCTGTAAATAAAAAATAAGATGTTTCCTCTCGGAAACGGTAAGTAGCTGAGGCCTCAATGAGGCCTCTACCGATAGAGCTAGTAGAGCTAATACAGTTTAAATGGGGTGAATGTAAAATTCGCCCCATTTAAACTGTGTTTCGAAAATTCATAGTTTCGGAGATATTTAATTTGAAAGATTTCGATTGTCGATTTTCTGGATATACCCCTTTAAAAACAGTCGAATTTTTGATTTATTAACTTTTTTTCATAGCAACTGTTAAAATTGCCTTATATCTATCAAAAATAGTAAAATAGATAAAATAGTACTTTAACCGCAAGGGTTAAAAAAAATAGAGTTAAAATTGCATAGGTTAAAAACTTTATTTCTTCTCGCACGTTTTTAATTCCTTTCATTTTTGAAAATTTTTGTATTCCTTTTCATAAGTTATTCGGGATTTAAATGGAAATAGTTTGTCGCCTCAGCCTGAATATCTGTTGGTAATTTACTTATTTCGTTTTGAGCCATTTCTGGCTCCAATTCAATCAGCAATCGACACGAAAGAGAATTAAAAAATATTGACTCAAAACTGACAACTAAAGAGACAGCTTTATTTATTTGTCAAATTACATAGAAACCAACGCCAACCCAGCACAATATTTTTTCTACTCGTAATAAATTCCTTGAAATAATAATTTCTGAATATTTTTTAAAACGTAACTCGCTATGGAAAAAAGTACTGTTTTATACACGACGATAAAATTGCATTATCGTCTCCCGAAATTAATTCACTCGCGACTTCATCGCTTGTGAATTAATCTTTTCGGTCGACGATAAAATACCATTTTATCGTCTTGTATAAAAAATAACTATTATTCACTTTTCTCATCTGGTACCGCATCCTATGAGAAATGATAAAAATGCTTAGACGACAATTATTACCTATATGATACACAGCAACCTCAGTGTCACCAATGCTCACTGGTCGAATATTCAACCGCTTTAACTTTTCGCGCTAATTCAGCCAACATATATGTATATATGGTTGATTAAATGACCAAGGCGCGCATATAAATAAGCATAGCAAACAAACTGGGCGATAATACACTTTCACGCAACTAATACCTTCCACCGGTCGACGATCAAATACCATTATATCGTCTTGTATAAAAAATAACTATTTTTCACTTTTCTCGCCTGGTATCGCATCCTATGAGAAATGATCAAAAATATACAGGATATGTTAACGATTTTAGAAAATATTAGCCGAGCCGTTAATTTGGTACACTAAATAAAAAGAAATAAACGTCACAGATACATTTGTTTCTATCAAATTTATATTGGCTGTATTTTTAAATTTTTATTACACGAAATTTGCATAGAAAATGCTTAGACGACAATTATTACCTATATGATACACAGCAAACTCAGTGTCACCAATTCTCACTGGTCGAATTTCAACCGCTTTGACTTTTCGCTCTAATTCAGCCAACGTAAATGGTTGATTAAATGGCCATGGCGCGCATAGAAATAAGCATAGCAAACAAACTGGGCGATAATACACTTCCACGCTACTGATTACTTGGTCAAGTCAAAGTGGTCGATTTAGCGATACCATCAACTTATAAAGGGATAAATTCTATATCAACATAGGCCCGATTCTGCTTTGTTTCGTAGTTAGAAGGGTTAAAGTCTTTAAACTCTTTTTTTTTTCGATTTATTATAATTTTCTTCCAAGTGCCTTTAGCGATTTGAATGAAATTTTGAGGGTAGAAGTTACTATAGGTGCCATATATTTTAATCCTAAAAAACTGTCGACATATTCACCAGGGACGTACATAAGGCTTATCACTGGAACATTTTTCTAAAAAAAAACATGTACGCCACTGACTTATTTCTCTTGTTAGCAAATTTATTATTCAATTTTATTAATATTTATAATACTGATATTTAGTGCTATTTACAATACATTTTAATAAAAAATAACGGCATTTAGGATAATTACAAAAAAAATTGTATTTTAAATAAATTTTGAGAGAGAGACGCAACAGATAACGTCGTATAAATTTGCTATCTGCAATGTATGTAGAAAACTCGGTCAGCTTTGTATCGAGTATGTCAATTAAAATTGGATTTTAATTTATTTCATTTTAGAATCGTTTGCGTTCGTCGCTCGTAACTCGTCATTTGCATCGCTCGTTCATAATCGAGCGATGTCGGTTATTTCAATAATCGAGTACTCGCGAATTTTCGCTCGAGTTAAGATGGTCCTACACGATGCGTCCAACGTTGGAACGAACGTTCGAACCAACATTTGACACAGTTTTCGACAATATACAATTGGCAAATGTGTCTCCTACACGATGCTTCGAACGTTGGTTCCAACGTTGGATGCAAACCTGGCGCTACATTTGTGAAATTAACTCAGTGTCATACGTACTCTTTACTTGAGCAATTGTAATCTTTGTTATTTTAAATCCAACCCTGTGTATATTATTTAAAAAATCAAAATACCAATTATTAATTAAATTAATACTATTATTAATTGAAAATTTCTTTTCAACGATATATCATGTCCTATACTTAAACCTTCCAGTTTCTTAAATAGAGTTATTTAAATCTTTATAATTCAATATATAGATGAATATAAAATAATATTCTATATATAATATATACTTATAAAGTTTGAATATTTGTCATGGTAACGATTTTCTTTAAACGAAACCATTATAATATAGAATAATTATAATTTTAAATCACTTTACTGAAAAAAAAACAGAAGCTATAGGAACATGCTATATCGTTCAAAAAAGCAATGTAAATTGTGTTTCGATTTTTTAGATAATTATACATATAGGCTTTTAAATAACAATGATATCAACGATTTTATAACAAACGGAAATATTTTTTTTTTCTGATCTCCCAGTTTGATATTCCATGATCATTTCATTATTCCACTCCATTTTAACTAAAAACAGAAAATTTCAAAAGTGATTTTAATAAAAAGTAAAAACTTATAAGTGTTTTCATTTTCACTAAATTAATGTAATAACCAAAAATTCTGTCAGATATTTATTAACACAAAGAAAACCAATAATTAATCTTTCAATATACCTATGTATGTACTTATATATTTCTGGCAAAGGACAAATCACGAAAAAATGTCACTGAACATTGAATTAAGTTGAATTAAGCCAAATTAACAATAATGCGTTTATCTCATTAAGGAGGACGAAATCGACAAAATATCAAGAGAAATTTTAATCGGCATTAAACAATCTATAAAATTTTGCCAACAAGAGAAATAAAAGTCAGAGGCGCACATGTTTTTTTTAGAAAAATATTCTAGTGGTAACCCATGTACATGTTCCTGGTGAATATTTTTTAGCATTAAAATATGTCGCACCCTCAAAAATTCATTGGAATCGCTAAAAGTACTTCGAAGAAAATTATAATAAATCGAAAAAAAATGAAGACTTTAACCCATTGTAAATACGAAACAAAGCAGAAAGTATGTTGATATAAAAAATTAAATCTTAATCTTACGAGAGGAATCTTCCCAAGAGAGATGGCGTATGTTTTTTGAAACACCCTGTATTACTAGTTCTAGTTATTCCACATCTTTGTCGACTCTAATAACTTTAACAATATTACGTAAAATCTTACCCTCTCGTAGAACTTCCGGATAGAGCCAACCCCTCCCTTTGCAGGAAATGTATCGAATGTCAGCCAGGAGTCCTGCGGCGTTGAATAGGCCGTTAATAGTCTCCTAGCGCTATCTGACATACATTCAATTATAGTGGCTGCGGCGTTTATTTTGCCACCGCGATACAAAGCCGACCCTCTGATTGGAGAAAGATACGAAATTGAGCTAAAAAAGTGGTCATTGTTGAGGCATGGATGTCTTGGGAATTCTGTTTGTGTGGGAGTCTTTACTGAATGCGTATGGAAGAATTATTTTATCTATTTTTGGATATGGAAGTCTGTTGTTGGTTCTATATCTTTGATAAATCCATATGCTATACATCATATGGATTTGAGGGTGAGTTTGCTACGATGTTTTCTATGCATATCTCGGAAAATACTGGAGCTAAAGAGTCGCTCAAAATGGTAAAGCATTGCAGTTTTGTGAGGTCAAATATATGCGCTTTTCGGATTTTTGAAAAAGTACACTGGGCACAAGGGCTGGCAAAGGTTAGTCTTGGGTCGATATTTCCGTATGTAAGAAGAGTGCAATGCGTTTATAATGTACTGAACAAAGAGAGAACAGTAAAAACATTGCCAAACGTATAAAATAAACCGAGAAACTATGCATATTGCTAAGAGACGTGGAAGGGGATAGCAGATTCGTCGCGGTCGACCGGTCGACCCAATCAGTGCTTGAAATTCTAGGAAAATGTGTACATCATGCGCTCAGCTTCACGGTTTAATTAGGTCTCGTGATACTTTATTTGTTTATTTATTAACGAGTCGTAATTTTTCCTATTGCTTATAAATTTTTCAGTGCAAGTAAGAAACACTTGCGTTTTTGGTAAAAATAAGTGGAATTAAGTTGGTGTTCGACAGTGGTCGCGCTATTAGAATTCCAAAAGCGATATCTCGAAATCCATTAGAAACAATTGATTGTAGTTTTTTCAAATACGTTCTTAATATTTCTGCTATATTTTCTTCGCCGACAGTATGTGAAAGTCTTATAAATAAAAAAGTCACATGATTGCTGAAAATTGCTCTGCTCTAAAAGTAAATGGATGGGATTTTTAAAATTTTTGAATGAGAAAAAAACAAGCCTACTGACTTTTTTCTAACCGTTTTCTCGTTATAAGAAAATTGACATCCTAACGATATCCTTATAATTCCATTTCAGATGCTCAGAAACATATCTAATAATTTTATCTAGTTATCTTTTCGAAAAAAAGTCTTTTAAAAATAAGCGGTTTGCGATCGTAATTTTATTTTACTTCATAGTGAAAGTCGTACCGGAGAAATGTAACAACGCTGCAACAGCACACCGTCGCATTTCTCTCACTCTGACTTAATAAGATCCCTATGCGATTTACTTCCACACATGTAAATACCGACCTAAAAGTAAGAGTTGCCAGCACATTAGTTATTTAGCAAATGTTTAAAAAATTCGCCATTGTTTTGAATACATAAAGCTTTTCTTACAGAACGATATTATTAAACATCTCCCGTATGATGCATAATTACAACAATTATTAGGTAATCCAAAGGATAAAACACCTTCACTGGAAAGGTCGGGTATTTATTAAATTTCTTGTAAAGATTGTAATCAGAAATATGTTGGGCAAACTAGGAGATCAATATTAACTAGATTTAAAGAACATTTAGCTCAGATAAGATATGGTAGACCGGATAAATCTTGCGTTGCCGAAGATATTGTTGATAAAGAACATTGTATAGATCTTAATAATTTAAAATTAATTAAACAAGTTTCAAATTACAGGCAATTAGATGCATATGAAAGCATCGGAATTAATAAATGTAAAGATAGTTGAACAAAGACAACGGTCCAATTCCTTCAAGTTCTTTGTTCCTACTACTCTAGTGGCGGAAATCTAACTGTTACGCTGGGCTCTGACTCGGTTGGCTAGATTTTGCCACGCCCACTCGGTGCCCACTGAGCGAGTATATAAACGCTCAACTTGTAGATTGTACTTTAGTTTATAATCATCTGCTGATGATGCTAACATGATTAGCGAAACGCGCGTCCAGTGTAAAAGTAAAAGTGTTTTGGTGTATTGTGGTGATTTAGTGTTTTTATTTTGCTCTTTAGCAAATGTTTAAAAAATTCGCCATTGTTTTGAATACATAAAGCTTTTCTCACAGAACGATATTATTAAACAGCTCCCGTGCCCATGCAATTGGTCTTGGTATAGATAAATTCCAATCCCTGTGTCTGTATAATTATGCAGACACAGGGATAGGAATTTATGTATACCATAATTATGGTATATATAATTTTTAATATTTCTTTCATTATGAAGGGGAACGTAATAATGAAAGTTATGTTGGAACCACTTTAATTGATGCGCGAATCTTTAAATTTAACTTTTCTCACACGTCTTGAAAACCGTTCTGTAAAAAGCGTAAGAAACGTTCAGCGGTGAACGTATCCTCGAAAATGTATGGTCCAAGAAGAGTTGAACGAATAATCCCATATGCTTTTCTTAATTTAAAAATTTCATATTTACGATTTAGTTGCGTCCCTTGATGGTCATCTTGAGGGTGATTTTAATATTTCTTGATTACCGTTATTTTATGTTCAACAAACCTGGTTAAAATAAAATTATTTTTAAGACAACTTCTTACTAACACGTAAATTAATTGGCGCAGGTCTGACCATTTCAGTACAAACTATTGTTCTATTTGGAGTTTCTGCATCGTATGACATGCGCCACCCTGTTTACTGTTCTGTTTCTTTTTTCATGTCATTTAACTTCTATTTATAAAATTTCTAAATGCTTATGGCATAAAAAGACATTTATTGATTTAACATTTTCTTATGTTTCTATAAAGATTCTGATATTATGCCAATGATCTAATCAAATCTTGAAAAAAGGATTATGTACAACCAAATGATGTATCAAATGAATGATTATGTATCAAATCACTACTACTACTGCCATTACTCGCTGACGAGTATTTGATACGTATCAAAATAGGGTTAAACAAGGCGTTTTCTTTCATGAGCTTTTCTGTGACTGAATAGCCCGATATGTGATGTTATCTTCTTTCCGTACTCAGGACATTCAAAAATCTTATTTCTTTGTTGCCTTTTTACTTTTTGGTTGTCGTTGTTAACTGAGTTTACAATTCTTCTTCATTGCGTTCTATTGTGCGCTACTTCCTCCCACTGATTCTGCATGCTTATGCCCTTGTTGACAAGCCCATCTTAAGCAGGATTTAGTAATCATGACTTCAGCGCTCTTGCAGCTAGTTTTTTCAAGGACCGATACGTTTGAGACATGGTGTTACCATCTGATTCTTAACACTTGTCTAAGATGTCTCTGTTGCAACTTGTTTAATGCGTTCGTGTGCCGGGGGTACGGTCCCCAGATTTTGCCTCCATATAACATGGTGGGAATTACGCACAAAGGCCAAATCAAAGTGTAAATAAACTGTTTGTTTATGTTTTGTTTGTATATGTTGGGTCATAATAAATCAATAAATAATGTTAGTCTATCTTTTATGCATGGCTAGGTATAAACCTAAAGCAACATAAATTATAATGTTTATTTCTTGTATAATTATTTACAAAGAAATGTTAATCATATATTTATTAATTATGCAATATCAAATAGTAATACAAATTTTTCAATTTTGCAGATTTTTCTTTGCACAAAGCTTCATTCAGAACCTCGCAATTAGTGGAAAAAATTAGTGGTTTCAATTACACTTTATACTTTTTAGTTTAGGATCATTGTCAATCATGCCCTAGACACTCAATGGTAATTTTATAGAACTACAAATTTAGTTTCTTCCGCATCGCCAGACGGCGCAAAAGACATTAAAGTACAGGTTTCTAATTTACATTATGAAGATGACATGACAGTCTCTATGTTAACTACTGTCTATGGTTTTGTTGTAGGACGGAATGATAAAGTCGAGAACATACAAACTGTGCCGAGGCTTGTATCTCTCCATGTATCCAGGCTTCGACCCAATACAAAACCAGATGACCTCGCCAAACACTTGGAAAATGCATTACCTGGTGTCATGTGCGAGCTACACCAATCAAAACATCCCGAAATTTATTCTTCTATGAAGGTAACAATTACACAAGACCAGTTGAAAGATGCTTGGAAATGTGATACATGGCCAAATGGAGCTGTTGTACAACGGTTTTTCATGAAGAGGGGGACACTATCGGCACGGGTAGGAATGCAGGAGGGTCCCCAAAAGAAAGCATCATAAATCAATCCAAAGCTAAGGGTCAGTCACTGGATCCACACCTTTACCTAAGCATTTACTACCAAAATGTGCGTGGGCTTCGAACAAAGACTGAGCGATTTTATGATAACTTGTTAAATGAAAACTATGATATTATCGCGCTAACTGAAACCTGGTTGACTGATGGTATCCATAATAATGAACTATTTGATGAGAGGTATAATGTAATAAGAAAAGATCGGGACAATGGCAAAACAAGGGGTGGTGGTGTTTTGATCGCCGTACAAAAGAGACTATCTTCTAATCTGATTGAAACTAACTGTGATACTGAAGCAGTTTTGTTAAGTATTAAGTACAAAAAATGTAAATTTTATTTATCTTGTATATATGTCCCACCAAATGTAACTTGTGATGTGTATGAAAAATATTTTGGCAGTCTTGAACTAGCATTTTTAGATAACAGTAATATTATCATGTTAGGTGATCTGAACCTGCCAAAGTATGGATCTACGGATGTATGTGATAAGTGTGATTTGCTGCAGCAATTTCTTAGTTTCAATAATTTAAGTCAGTATAATGATGTTTTTAACCAAATGGGTAGGACATTGGACCTTATTATGTCCAATATGTCCATATCAGATTTATCACGGTGTATACTTCCCTTAGTAGAAGAAGACCCATACCATCCGTGTCTTATTATGAATGTAATGATTGGTCCGGACCAAGCACATGAACAAAACAGAATAGCTACATCTTATGTGTATGATTATGCCAATGGCAATTTTCCACTTCTATATAAACTAATAAAATCATGTGATTGGTCCGAGATTGAAGCAATTTCTGACCCATGCAGGTGTGTTAACATGTTCTATGAGCGTCTTGGTGATTGTATGGACAGAGCTATCCCTAAAAAAGTTAGGAAGCCGTCTACAGGTAGAAAGTGTAAATATCCTAGATGGTACTCTATTGAGTTGGTTAGGAAGGTGAGGCGCAAGAATCATTTGCATAAAATTATTCGTGCTGGTAAACATAGTGAGTCACAACAATTAGAATATAAAAACCTCAGAAAATCAATTAGGCAGCAGACTTCTGATGAACACAAAAGCTACCAAAGAGATATTGAACGGAGTATTACTTTTGACCCAAATTCTTTTTGGAGTTTTGTTCATTCAAAATCTAAGAGTAACTGTATTCCAACTGAGCTATCACTGCGTGGTGAAATATTTGATCAGCCCATTGACATTGCAAATGCTTTTGCGCGTTACTTTTCTTCCGTTTATGAACCTGCTTTGTTGGATTTTGATGTAGGTGATACAACTAAGGAGTGGGGTAGCTTTGATTTTTCTTGTATAACCGAAGAAAGGGTGAAAAGGGGAATAAAGTTGTTAAAGGCCAAAAAGAGTACAGGGGATGATAATATACCATCGTACATCTATAAGGGGTGTTCAGACTTTCTGGCGGGGCCTATAGCGCACATATTTAAAATGTCAGTTAGTACGAATGTTTTTCCTGATAGACTAAAAACTTCAGTTATAACACCTATTCACAAGTCAGGTTCAAAAGTTGATATTGTGAATTATCGACCTATTAGTGTACTAAATGGTTTAGCCAAAATTTTTGAAATATTGCTTTGCGAGGATATAGAGAATTGTATTAGGAATGGGGTGTCTGATAAGCAACACGGTTTTATTTGCGGAAGATCGACCGTTTCCAACTTGTGTGTTTTTACAAGTTTTGCTTCTGAAGTTATTATGAGTAAGGGACAGATGGATGTAGTGTACACAGATTGTGAAAAAGCTTTTGATAAGGTGAGTCACCGTCTGTTGTTGGAAAAGCTCTCGGACTTTGGATTCTCCAGGAACTCATGTATTTTTCTGAAATCTTATCTATCATCCAGGAGTCAGCGGGTGAAAGTTGGAGATTCTTTATCCGGGGGTTTCTTGGCAACATCAGGTGTTCCACAGGGCAGTAACTTAGGGCCCATACTTTTTACCATTTTTATAAACGACTTACCAACTGTGCTATGCCATTCTGAGTGCCTATTCTTTGCTGATGACTTCAAGGTTTTTAAGGCCATCTCGACTGAACAGGACTGTTTAGATTTTCAAATTGATTTGAATGCAGTATCAAAATGGTTTGTGGAAAACGAAATGTCACTCAACGTTGAAAAGTGCTGTACTATGACCTATACTCGGAAGAACAAATTTCTTGAACATGAATATTTAATAGAGAATAGACCGCTTCAAAGAAGAGATGGTATTAGAGACCTGGGAGTCAATATGCAATCTAATTTAAAATTTAATGACCACTACAGACATATTGTGAATAAAGCACTTAAGAAACTTGGTTTTGTGATTAGAAATTCAAGGAACTTTGTAAACTGTGATACTGTGATCCTACTGTACAATGCCCTGGTGAGGTCCCAGTTGGAGTATGCCTCCATCATTTGGTCGCCCCGGACGCTGTCCAGCTGTGACCTCATCGAGCGTGTACAAAAAGGTTTTTGAGATATTTGTATGTGCGACAGAATAATGCTTATCCTTATATGATCTCATATGTGTCTATGCTTAGAGATTTTAATTTCCAAAAGCTGGAAGAACGAAGGCAAATCAAGCTGTGATATTTGTATTTAATATAGTTAAAAATACTATACATAGTTGGTAATATATAGTATTTTTAGTAACAGTTAATTAGTAGTCTATAATATTTTTACTATATTATAATTTAGTTGTTAAATCAAAAAAATAGGCGCTATGTGATCTATTGTTGGTGTTTAAAATGTATGTATTTATAATTTTAATTTTGTTGTAATTATGTTACACTTCTAATGATCTAATAAAACATAAAATGGCAGTAAAAAAGTCTATATTATTTTATATACGTTAACCGTTTTAATTAGCGTTAATAAGTAACGGAACGCTAAAATTATGTTATGCCAAAACTCTCCATTAGTTTCTTCCGGATCACCAGGTGGCTCTAAATGACGGACCCATTTGTTTTATATCAGTGTCCAATCTATCTCTAGTACGTAACATTAGTCTATGTTGTCAATGTTTAAAAACGCAATTAAAATTAATAGAATATCCTAGCAACAGCTTGCGTAGTCAGTTGTATCCATAGAGAAAGCCTAATATTTAGCTTATAAAACAATCAACTTTTTATTTTTAACCACAATTTCTCTCGACGGAAGATAATCAAAAGCCAAAATGATATTTCTCGTGAAAATGTTAAAAGTTTGATAACTTCTTCTACTAATTGAAAATGTCTACCACTAATTTCGACGTTCTGATTGATTACATTGAAATTAAAGAAACAAACTTCTACGCTAATTTATTCCACTAATTGCGAGGTTCTGAATGAAGCTGACTTGCAGAAATATAGTATTAAATGTGTAATCTTACGTAAATTGACATTTTATTTTAGCTAATATGTTTCATGTCAGTTTAAGAAATAATATGTTTAAATAAAACACCCCTATAGACAAAAATTCGTTCTCATCAAAAAATCTTCGATTATATTAGCGGTTTAACTAAAGCCAACAAATAATTTTTTAATTAAAAATTTCGTTAGCGCCTAATCTGTGTTGAATGGCTTCAAATAATCTGGAAAATTTATGTGCAGGAAGCAAGGAGATGCACCCCCGCTTCGTTAATATTCCAGCCACAATCTGCTCGAGGGTAGATAACATATTATCATTGAATTACAAACCGTCCGCGATATGAAAGTAAACACGGATCGAGCGAAAAAGTTGGGACAGGCAGTAGTCGGGTTGTTGCGCCAGTGGTGGATCTATTCAAATAAATGGTGCCAAATTTAATGACATGATTAACATTATACTAAAAAAATCCTTCTTAGTGATAGATGCGTCTCTCATTTTAATTTCAAAGAAGTTTATTTTATTTTACGAAGAAATAAGTTGGTATTTAATATATTGGAATGCAAAACGGAAAATTAATATAAGTATTTAAATTTTTAATGATAAATGCTATTTTAAAATATTATGAAACTGTATAAAACTCAAAAAATTTAATCGTGTTATTTTATTTAAAATAAAATAGTAGGTGTATTAGTATAGTAGTGTGTTAAACAAAACACCACATCTATAAAAAAGAACTATTTCTTACATTCAAACTTCAAGAAACTTCCTGCATTTATTATTATATTTGTCAATACAACAAAATATTTTATTAATAATAATTTCAATAATTTACACACTTACTGAGTTTTATACCTTAAAATTTGGTTAACTACCTTTAATCTTATTTTTTTAATCCAACTGCCACTACTTATACAGACATTACTCACATGCATACATGCATATAAAATAAATAAGAACACACGCGTGAATTTTTAAAGTTATAACAAACTAGTGTGTTATGAATTCCCTATCATACACGCCACGAGACTTTTCTGGCAGTATTTGTGCTGTAGCTGCCTCTGCGTGGTTAGTAATTACTTGCAGAAGATCTTTCTGAATAATTTTTCTTTAAAATCTGGCGTGCTGGTTGATAATTCACTATTTTATCGTTAAAAATCGCGATTTATCTAAATGACGTCTTAATATGTCAGTGTTATTTATTATTTACAAAAAAAAACGCACATCTATATTGCATATTAACATAAACGCACCCTAATAATTTATTAATTTGCAACAGTGAAAGCAGAACTGCTAGATCCTTTTAAATCAATTATTCTTTAGAGATTGGACATGAAACAGTTCTGCTGTTGGATAAAATTTTGTATGACACTCGCGTGTTATTACCTTTAAGTCACTTGAGAAAATTAGCCCTAAGTCTAAACATTTCCCATCGTGACTTATATATAAGATTATACAACTCTATGTATATTTTTCCTATATAGAAGGATGTGCATGATTAATAAGTGATAATCATTTAAGTGATTATCGCTTGGTGGCCATATTGTAATTGTCATTTTTTGAAATATTAATTCAGAAGTCATCTCTGTCAGTTCCACAAAATATCCCGTCAATTCTTATTACAAAATGGCCAAAAAATGTTTCAGATAAGAAGGATATATTATGTACCTTATTTCGTTGTATAATCTTTTGAATACAACTCGATGTTTCGGGATTACCTAATTCTTTTGCCTGACACTCAATGCGATACCGGCAACACTACGACTCCGAAGGAGGGTCATGTCAGGTAAAAGTATTATTCGGTAATCCCGAAACATCTTGTGGTATTACATTCGATAACACACTAGTACCATAAATAACTATTAAACCAGTACCTTTTGACCTTACTTTACTATGAGCGCACCTAAACTCCCTACAGTAATAAAAGCTATTATTTACCTTTTGTGTGATGTTTTTACGTTACAGCTACTCCAGTATTTAGTACTATATAGGTACGAAATGGTATACAAGCGTTATTTGTGACTAATAGAACTCTCTGGGTGTAGACCATAGATTTACTAACCTACACTTACATTTCATTCGATATTTCCTCCACTTAACTTTACAAAACACATAAACACACTTAAGAATACAAATCAAAATGCAAAAGCAATATCGCAAATGTTTATCATCTTTCAGAACGTTGGCTCTTTGTCATAATTTGCCAAGAGATTGACAAGTTTCAAAAATCTTAAGTCGAATTCATACGCATCTCCGTCCGTGCGTCGTTCATCGTTCCGTCGCTCCAATCATTTTGAAATATAATCTTTTGAAATAAACCAATAAGACTGTTTAAAAACAACAAGAAACAACGCAGGACGAATTTGTATTATAAACCTATCCATAGTTAACTTAAAAAATATTAGATTTTTTTAGCATAATAAATGGATTGGTATGGGCGTTATCTGCTTTTTTCTGTTATCGTCTGTCGAAATCTTCCCTGAGACGTGAAACAGAGTATACATTATATGGCATTCTATTTACTAATAATTTAGGTGAAATTTGACTTTGACGATACGTTTTCTTTAGAATCAGATTAATTATATTCTAATATTTGACTTGTTGCTCTTGACCTGTCAACAGTCAAATTTAACATTTAAAATAATAAAAGATTAAAAACTGGGTTTATTAGTCAAATTTTGAAAAACCTTATTTGAAATTGGCCCAGCGCGTTGGGGCTTAATATGGCCGACTTAAATTCTGTTTTATCAATGCCGTTCTAATTTTATTCAAAAAGTGGATAATGTAGAGTAGACCCAATAATTTGTTTTATTTTTTGTTCAAAACTTTTTTAAAATAGATTTTACAAAAATGTCAAGAGTAGAAAGGTATTTAACGGTAATTAGACATTAGACATTTATTAAATGGTTACTATTAACCTATAGTGTTTCAGCTAAAACAAAACCGTTTTTAAAATTGTCTGTCAAAATAATATCAATACATATTTTTTCCATAGCCTATCAAAAATGGTAGATAAAATAGTACTTTAACCGCAAGGTATTAGTGATGGGTTGTTATTTAACTATACGTTATTTTATAACAATTATTTAGAAATAACATAACGCAACCGTTACTATTTCTAAAAAATAACAGATATAAAATAACGACACGTAGAGATCGGCCGCTCGTGAAACGAATAACGAAGTCGGCGCTCTGCACCGCCACGAAATTCTATGCTGCTCGAAGCAATTCCAAAAAACAACTAGTATGGATGGAAAACATGTTATTTTGTCAACCATCGATACAGGCGGCGAGACAACGGATAACGGAGTGGGGAATGCGCTACGGCGAACGTAGCTGCTTCGGTCGATGCCGTCAATGGTTGTATTGGGCTTGCAACAGCTTAAAAATAATAGGATATAAAAGAAGCAAGTTTTTTGAAACAGTTGCGGGCATAACGCCTGGCGGTCGAGATAACAGGAGTGGAAAAGGAACGCTGCTGCATCGGTCGATTGTCGATGGAGGCTCGCAACGGGTTGGAGAAGCAGTCATTTTAGATACGTTGTTTTTCAACCTGTTACGAGCATAACAGGGCGGTGGTTGAGATAATCGGAGTTGGAAAGGAACGCTGCTGCATCGGTCGATTGTCGATGGAGGTTCGAAACAGGTTGGAGTCAGAACGCATCAGTTGTTTTAGATACATTGTTTTTCAACCTGTTACGAGCATAACGGGCGGAGGTCGAGATATTATGGCGCTGTATGTTTCAGTACGTTATTAAGTTTCAATATTTAGGTATTTATTTATTCTGAAAAATTTTCAGAAAAAAATTTTAGATTTTTTAAAAATGTATACAGGGTGTTTTGAAAAATCTGGTCATTGATTAATCACGATCCTGCTTAAAGCCCTTGACGTAAAAAGCTGATTTTTGGAAAACGGATTGACTTTAGGGTGTAGAGGTTCGATAAGAAGGAATTTTTCGAAACTCGAATTCTAAGGGGGTGAAACCACCCTCAAATATTAGAATATTTTTTATTTAAAAACCGGTGAGTTTTTCGGAAAAACTCTTAAACACGTATATTTTATTTCGTTGTTTTACATATTTTAAGATTTTTTAAAAATATATACAGGGTGTTTCGTAAAATATGACCATTGACGTTTAAAACTGATTTTTGGCAAACGGATTGACTGTGGGGTTGAGGTTCGATAAGGAGGGGTTTCTCGAATCTCAAATTTCAAGAGGGTGAAAACGCCCCTCAAATATTACAATATTTGTTATTTAAAAAAAACGGTTAGTCTTTCGGGAAAACCCTTGGACACGCATCATTTATTTTGTTTTTTTACATATTTTGAAATTTTTTAAAAAATCATACAGGGTGTTCCAAAAAGTTGAGTAATTGATTAACCACGATTCTGCTTAAACTGCTCGACGTTTAAAGCTTATTTTTGGCAAATGTGAGAAAATTTTATCCAGTTTGTATGTTAATAGAAATTCTTGCTTTGCTTTATCATCACCATTACAAATTATTAATTCGACGCGAACGCAGTCGCGGGTACACGCTAGTTTAAGTGTAAAATTAATTCGAACTCTAGTGTGTAGTTGGTTTACTTATGAAGAATATACTACCCATTTTCTTATATTGCTATTTTTGACCGCAAATGGTAAAATTATAACTAAGTGCTTCTCGCCCGTCGAGTGAGATGCACCCTGTACACTGTTACGCAATTCAGGATCTACGCGGATCGAGGGGCAAGGCGTAGGTAGATCGGAATGTATAGGTATAGACGAGTGGCGGAATTTTGGCTTTTTTATATCGCAATTTGTATACAGCGCTTATTTGTAAACAACCACCGTTTTTAGAGAGGTATTTTAGATAACAATCGATATTTCGAAATGTTTTGACACCCTGGAAATACTACCACCGAGCATGTCATTGTTGCAACTTGCAACTGCTTTAATACGCTTGGCGGTGACCGCCTCTTTTTCTTTCAGATATTTAGCAATAAAATAAAGAAACCTGTTATTTTTAAGCTGTTATTTTAAGCTGTTTTTTTATAAATAACTATAACAGTTTCAACTGTTATCTAAAAATAACAGTTTTGCCCATCACTACAAGGGATATTTATCCTATTTAAGGGAGGATAGGTTAAAAAATGTATTTCTTCTCGCACGTTTTTTATTTGCTTCCTTTTTTAAAAATTTTTGTATTCCTTCCGAAAAAGTTATTCGGGATTTAAATGGAAGTAGTTTGGATATGGCGTTTGTCGCTTCAGCCTGAATATCTGTTGGTAATTTACTTATTTCGTTTTGAGGCATTTCTGGCTCCAATTCAATCTGCAATCGACACAAAAGGGAATTAAAAAATATTGACTCAAAACTGACAACAAAAGAGACAGCTTTATTTGTCAAATTACATAGAAACCAACGCCAACCCAGCACAATATTTTTTCTACTCGTAATAAATTCCTCGAAATAATAATTTCTGAATATTTTTTAAAACGTAACTCGCTATGGAAAAAAATATTGTTTTATATACGACGATAAAATTGCATTCTCGTCTCCCGAAATTAATTCACTCGCGATTTCATCGCTCGTGAATTAATCTTTTCGGTCGACGATAAAATACCATTTTATCATCTTGTATAAAAAATAACTATTATTTTACTCTTTTGTATGTAGCAAAAAATATGTTTTTAAAAATTATATGTATGACATAACAGAAATGAAAATCATAATATCGAGAACACTGGCGCAAATTTCCTGCAAAATAACCCCCACGCGAAGCCCTCATTGGCACGTGTCATCTCTTGGGATGAACGCAATAGCTGTTGATTTTTAGTGACAACATAAAGGGCTGCTGATTGCATTCAATTTCAAATTTAACCAAGTCTGATGGTCACAAGGCTCTGCGTTTAGAAAAAAAATCTTATAAATTATTGTACAAAAATTTCTTTCTTCTTTACATAAAATATTTTACTTAAATAAATTCGTCGTATACTAATAATACGCAATTGATGTAAACACGTATTGTTGCCACTTCGTTTTAGGTACGGCGTTAAACGTTTTGATATTAATCAAATATTTACATGATATGACAACATTATACTGAGTAAAAACATATATACTATTGATAAACAAAACAAATATTATTTAAAGAGGAACTTATAGTAGCAATAGTACAGGCAATATTGGAGTTCATAAGTGTATCTTACCTAAAAGTTAAACTGTAAATATTATTCCCATCAAAAACTTAGAATGTAAAAAATGCCAAGTCTCACAATATAATTCTTCCATTACAAAAAGTTGTGAGATCTCATGTAAAACTAAGTCAGTTTATTTCATTTAGTTTCTATTGAAGCTTGAAGCACCTATTTAACCATTTTGTTATAAATTGTTGGTATCAATATTAGACATCTCTTTATATCTGCAATAATTATAATAACTTGGCCATTGCACGGTCTCATATTCTACTAATTAAAATACTTTATTCTTAAGTGCACTGTTTAGATTTACTTAGTAATGGAAATGGTGTAATATTCTTTTACAATTATGGTTTCGTGCAATTGCCAAGTTATTATAATTATTACAGAAATAAAGAGATGGCTTATATTGATTAAAAATATCCAGGAGAGCAAATGAAAGTAATAAAACAATTTAATTTTTTTTTTACCTTTTGATGTTGAAGGCGTTTGTATATCCATAGATGTCAATTCTGTTTTCAAATTCAAAAACATACCAGTAGTGTCTCGACGCCGACGCGCGACGACCAGGTCCAAATTTAATAAAACTGTTTTTTTACTATTTCTCATTGACAAGTTGATAATTATGTCAAATCCGTTTAAAGGGCATTATATGTATTTTTTAGGCAACCAAATAAACTAGTAACCTCTAAAATTGTTTTTTTTTTGGGGAAACATTTTAGGTAGGAGGTGTTCTTAGTTATTATTAAATTATTTTGTCAAAATTTTACCATATAGGTTTCCAGGCAATGCTTCTTTCTAGAAGTACCTTGGAATTTTTATGATGTGTCATTGATTCAGTGTCGAAATTTTGACAAAAATTTGACAATCGATAATTCATAAACTATGAGGTATAAATACTAGATAAATTGGCAATCTATATTCTCGCTTCGTTGCCTCGAGGAAAGGATGGTACGGCTGTGCCGGAGTTGGCGGGGGCACTGCCGTGCTCCTAGATTTTAAAACTAGGTAGTTGTACCCATTTCTCCTAAAAGCACATTAAAAACGACACACATGTTAATATTTAGTGAAAATGTAATTTGTTAGACTTAATTTTTTATTTTAATAATAGTATATCAGTTATACTATACGTAAGTTTTTCTAAATAAGCAAAAAAAAAAAATAAAATGAGTCAAGGAACACTATTTACAATGTATAACTACTACCACAACATTTCTATTAAAAACGGTTCTGATAAATCCTACATTGTATTTAAAATTTAACTTCAAAATATAATTTACTACCTAATGTGTTAAAACCAAAGAGCTTAAAATTTCTGTATACCATGCTGGCAACTGTTACTTTTGGGTCGGTATATACATGTGTGGAGGTCAAGCGCATAGGGATCTTATTAAGTCGGAGTGAGAGAAATGCGACCGTGAGCTGTTGCGGCGCGGCGTTGCCGGTACGCCTTTCTCTATCACGTAAAGTAAAATCACGTTCGTAAACCGCTTATTTTTAAACGATTTTTTTTCGAAAAGATAACTAGATAAAATCATTAGATATGTTTCTGAGCATCTGAAATGAAATTATAAGGATATCGTTAGGTTGTTCATTTTTTATAACGATAAAATGTCAGTAATCGCGATAATTTAAAAACTCAACTTTTTAACACATAACACGCCATAACTTAAGAATCACTTTAGACATTTAAACTTTTATTTTGAAGACCGGATCTTTTACAATATATTTAAATACGACACATTCGATAAGGTTATTTTTGCAATTCAAAAATTTTAAACAACTCATTCATTTACTTTTAGTGCATAGCAATTTTCAGCAATCTTGTAACTTTTTTATTTATAAAGATTTTCACATGCGGTCTGCAAAGAAAACATAGCGGAAATGTTAAGAAAGTTTTTGAAAAAACTACAATCAATTGTTTCTAATAGATTTCGAAATATCGATTTTTGAATTCTAATAGCGCGACCACTGCCGAACACCAACTTAATTCCACTTATTTTTACCAAAAGCGCAAATGGTTCTAACTTGCACTTAAATATTTACAAGCAATAGGGAAAATTACGACTCGTAATAAATAAACAAATAAAGTATCACAAATCACGAGACGTAAATCGTGAAGCTGAATGCATGATGCACACCTTTCCCTAGAACTTTAAGTACAGAGGTATTGATTGGGTCGACCGGTCGACTGCGACAAATTTGCTATATCCCCTTCCATGTCTCTTAGCAATGTACACAGTTTCTCGGTTTATTTTATACGTTTGGCAGCGTGTTTACTGTTCTCTCTTTGTTCAGTACATTATAAACACATTGTACTCTTATTACATACAGAAATCTCGACACAAAACTAACATTTGCCAGCCATTAGTATAATTTTTTAATGTTTTTTCGGATTCTTGTTTAGTGGTGATTTATTTTTAATATTATTGATGTCTGTATTATGATACTTTTTTAAAACTAAAATTAAATTACTATAATTTTTCACAACTTTTAAGGTTACGATTGTCATATATTTTTTCGACGCTAATTTATCTGCAAAAATGTCACTATTAATGAAATTGGAATACAACTTATATACGTTATTATTTTATATGGTATAGTATAGTGATAGTCAACAAAAATACTTGCCAAACTCTGTAAAGTTAATAAAAAACATTAAAAATTAACTTCTTTTTATTCAGCAAAGATGCCAATATCTCTTTTTACTACATGGTATAACTTTATTTAAAGAATGTTGGCAACATATTGATCGGTACAATTTTTTCTTTGTGGCCCACACACCCATCCCCACTTCGCACCAGGAAATTGCGTATTTGCCGCATGGAAAACGCCATCAAACATCGAAATCCGCCTGTATCTTTCAACTTCAACCGATCAATCGTCCATTATGCCGGGCTATTGCTCAGAATAATTGAATGCCGGTGGACTTGAAACAAAGACGTTATTCGCGGATGCCTGAGCACGCCGACGACGCTAGCTCCCCCTTTGACAGAGACACGCGACCTATTGGATTAGGCTTAATCCTCGCCAAAGGATAAACATCGTAAGAGGAGATTTTTCAGACTTCAATCCAGTAGTGAATATATTTTTGGTATACAGGGTGGTGTATATCAGAGCCATCTTGATATTAATGAAGATCTAATGAAATTAAAGGCCACTATTTTAATTACTGTTGTCTAACAAATGTATTTGTTAATGTTTAAAACAATAATTTCCTTTGTTCGTTTTTTTTGCACTTATTTTGGCTTTAGTTTTATAACAAAAAGCAAGAGCAATTGACAACGATTCCACGACTATCATCATCATCATTTAGCTTATTCCGTCCACTTATCAAATATCTAGATATTAAATTTCCTCCACTTGACTTCAAAAGACACAAAACACGTAATAACACGAATCAAAATGCATCATCTTCCAAAACGCAGGGTATTTGACCTAAGTTGACACAAAATTATAACCTATAATTTGACAAGCCTCAAAAATCTAAAGGCGAGTGTTCATACGCGTCGGCGTCCGTTTTGTTTAGGTTCGTTCATCGTTCCGTCAAACCAATAACTTTTAACTAACTAAAATTCTATTGCAATCGGCAGACATAGCATTTTTTAACTCGTCTAGATTTGGGTATTTTTATCTTTGCATATCCTGTTTTTTTAATGGCCCCAGAGAAAGAAATCATTTGGCAAAATATCAGGAGGCCCTCCTGTTAAAACTACCGTACTGGCTGGGGATCGAACCCAGTACCTTCTGCTCCACAGATCGACACACTAACACTGGAGCTACGGCCGGCCACAAAAACAAACTTTCCTCCACTTGACTTCAAAAGACACAAAACGCGTAATAACACGAATCAAAATGCATCATCTTCCAAAACGCAGGGTATTTGACATAAGTTGACACAAAATTATAACCTATAATTTGGCAAGCCTCAAAAATCTAAAGGCGAGTGTTCATACGCGTCGGCGTCCGTTTTGTTTAGGTTCGTTCATCGTTCCGTCAAACCAATAACTTTTAACTAACTGAAATTCTATTGCAATCGGCAGAAATAGCATTTTTTAACTCGTCTAGATTTGGGTATTTTTATCCTTGCATATCCTGTTTTTTAAATGGCCCCAGAGAAAGAAATCATTTGGCAAAATATCAGGAGACCCTCCTGTTAAAACTATGGTCTAAATATTCCCGAACAGCCAGGGTACTATGTGCCGGGCAGCCATCCATTTGGTACCAAACTTAACTAAAATATGATTTTCGAGTAGTTCCAAATAATATTCTGCATTTAAATTTCGCGTAAGAAATAATGGCCCGATAATATTGTGTCCGAATATCCCTGCCCAAACATTTACTTTCTGTGGATATTGCGTCCTTGTTTGGACAAACTTGTGTTGGTTTTCTTTGTTCCAATATCGATAATTTTGAATATTGGGTTCATTATTTAAGGTAAACATGCATTAGTCAGTGAAACATATATTTTTTAAAAATTACCTATCCGTGTTTGCTCTTTCCATCATATCAAAACGCCTGCCGCCGTATTTCGTCCCCATCTCGTAGCCCTTGCTTTTGGTTTTCATATTTGAAGGAATAGTATTTATGTCGTTTCAAAATTCGAAACGCTGTAGTGTGATCTATTCCTATTTCATCCTCAAGTTTCCTTGTGCTGATCTTTCCATCGTTCAATTCCACGCCCAATAAAACTTCCAAGTCGGTATCATTTCTTGCATCTTCTCTTTGTTCCAGCCTTGCTTCACATCTGCAGTTATTTATTAGGGTACCTGTGGTCTTAAATCTCTGGATATTCCTTGCGATTGTAGATTTTCCAGGTATCGGTCTATTCGGATACATAGGCAGCAAACATGTCCGACACCTTTTGATAACTATTTCCTTGATAATACCATTTAATCATCAATACTTTTTCTTCGGTAATGTAATTCATGGCTAATATTTTCGATGTAGGTATGAGTTTTTAATAATAATAATAAAGCACTAAATAGATAAATTTCTGAAATGACAACTTCATTTGACAGTTATCTTTTACCTTGACTGGTGCTCATAAGTAAATACAGGGCCATAAGAAAGGAGAAATATTTAAAAAGAAATCGGCGATAATTCGTAAACTGGCTAATCAAAAATATCTAAAGTTATTCCTTTGAATGTGGGTTTTAGTGCTCTTCAATAAACCTAAATAGAATTATTCTCTAAAATAACTAGGGAAGTCAATAATTGACTCCATTAAAATTTACATGGGATTTCCTATGTCCCGCTCGACGATGCAACACCCGGAATAATTGAAACCACTAATTTATTTTACTTATTACGAGGTTCTGAATTAAGGTTTACTTTTTCTACTAATTGAAAATGTCTACCCCTAATTTTGACGTTCTGAATGTTTACTGTAAAATTAAAGGAACAAACTTCTACGCTAATTGAAACCACTAATTTATTCCATTAATTGCGAGGTTCTGAATGAAGCTTAAGTCACTCAAAAAAATGATGTTATTTGTAATTTGCCATTATAGTATTGGTAGTTTATTTAAAAAACTATTTTACATTTTATTTAAGTTCAAAATAAGTTGTTCATATACCAAATATCACAATCATATGTTTAATAACCGAGTAATTAAGAAATAACTTCAAAAAATAACTTGTACCATTACATATACCATTGACAATACAGTACGTAACTAGTCGAAGAATGTCGTTGAATTGTTTGTCATTACACCTCAATTCCGAAAATTTAAGAGAACATTGTTGTTTCCGATTTTGTGTTATTCTTACGTCTCCCTGCATCTAACTTTCAAAATTGGAAATAATTTACAGCGATTTCCTTTGGCCGGTTTATCTCCAAATATGACTTGTTTAGAGCTCTACATATCTAGAGTAACAGCCGACATCCGTAATTATTGGACCACACTTTACTTTTCTATTGAAAAATGTAAAAATGGTATTTTCGCTTTATATCTCATTGTTTCCATAAAGAACATACTTCTCTTGAACCTGTGCGATTTCCAAATAAAGGAAAAGTTTGCTTAGGCATGTTTCAGCAAAAAGTTATATCTCTCCTCATCCATCAACGGCAGAATCGTGAAAAATACTCGAGTCTGGCAGACGGGACAACAAAGCCATCAAAACGATACCATTTCACGGGTCCCTTGTGAAATAAAAAGCCGAGATCTTGCACACGTCAAAAGCATCTGTTTGCGCGGCATTGACTCGGCCGATCCGAAGAAGCGGACAGAAGATGCAAGCAGTGGCGTGCTCATGGGAGAGGTTTTCGGGATAGACCCTCTTGCAACACATTAAAACAAACGTAGAGTCACAATTTTTAATATAAAGCTGAAATTTAGCCTTTGATCATCAGTTTGAGGAATTTGTATTTATTATTTCTCATTACATACAGCACGTCTGTCCGTTCTGTAGCTACGGGGTATCCGTGAGAGGATAAACGATATTCTCTCCATGTTTTTCGTAAAAAATTAAACAACGCGTCCCATCAATAAAAATTCGATAAATTTGCAAGTATCCAATAAAATGAGTGGGCGGAGCGATTTGCGGTGACGTACTCGTCAAGTCGACGTATAAAATATATTGTTGTTTATTTAAATGTTTTTTGTCTGCATTCCTTTCGTTATTAATTGAAAAATATGAAATGTTGCCTATATTATGGCAATAATAATAAATTCTTTGTATTATTAAAAAATCAAAAAAATATAACGCATGGCAAAATCTTGTAAATAAAATTAATATTGAATATTTCGATATTAATGAAATTGCTATTCTAAAATGTGTATCTTTTATTCGTAATTTTTGGTGTTATTAAATTTTGTAAATATTTAAAGTTGGGCCTGGTCATTCTTGTAAAGTTTTTGGTTTGCCACCAGCGACGATGTTTTCGATTTTTCTTCTTTTTAATAATTAAGCTGTGTATAACAATGACTTCAGCCTCGACTATTTCTTGGTCGTCCATTATTTTCACCAACACAACTCTGCTGTGCGCGCACAAATGGATCACTTCATTCGTCGAAAAATAAGTTTTTAATTTGAACGGAGCCGAGAGCGCGAACGAATGCTCAGCTCGTGCGTGCTCAAGTCTAAACGCACATAATATGCTGGATATAAAATACTATTAAGAGTAAGCATTATCAAAATATTTATACGTTATAACATTTGATGAAAACGATTGAAAATATTTCGTAATATGGCAAAAAAAGCTGCTATAATTGTTCATTACTTGAGAGTTTCATTATTTCAGTTTACTAAACTGTAAAAAAAGTAGTAGTGGGAACTATCGAATGAATACTATCGAAACATTCGATAGTTGCAATTCATTCGAATAATTCGATAGCTAGTAAGAAAACATTCGTCGAAAACTATTCGAATAAAAATATCGAATAGATGCGTCATTTGCATTGAAATATATTAATTCGGCAGCTAAAACCATTCATTTATAAAATTCATTCATTTGTAAAATTCATTTATTCGTCAGGATCGATTATAATAAAATATAAACTGGATTTTAGTTGTCGCCCGGCGACGTAGGTTTCTTTCCTAGAAACCCGACAGCAGTCGGCGGTCGGTGGCAATGGTATGAAAAAACCCGGCATCTTTGATTTTGAGTCAGATAAAGATAAAGGACATTATTTTTTTATTGAGGTGCTAGTATTTACACAGAAAATACATTATGAACGGCGTTGTTGCCGTATATTCGTCTTAGTTGGTATTAGCAAAGAATATTATTCTTTGGTATTATAGTTAGTTAGTGATAGTATGACCTGTGGTATGACTATATATTTTGCATTTTTTTTATTAATATTCTGTTGTTACACTGCAATAATACTTTTTATTTTGGATGTAGGAAAATGATTTTTAATGTTTTTAAGCAAAACTGGTTTAATAAATAATAATAACAGTAAATTTGTTTTACCTATTAACACCAAAATTTAAAATCATTTAATATAAACATTTTTTTAAGTAGTAGCAAAATATATACAACAACTTAGAAGTCAAAATTATTTATATTAGATCCTATTTAAAAATAATATAGTCTCCAATTTTTTTGGCAACGTTGGTTTATTAAATAATAATAATTACAGAACTAATTTGTTATATTAACAACAAATTTTAAAATCATGAAATATAAACATTTATTAATTTTCTAAGCATGCAGTGTAATAGAAGAAAAATATAAATAAAAAATTAGAAATCAAAATTATATATGTTTATTACTTTTTATTACTTTGTATTAGAATTTAAAAATAATATTTGGTTTTACTGGCATTTACTTTAAAAAATAAATGAAATATTTCTTCGCAAAAATCTACATGTAAGAGAATTAGCATAAACAAAATACAAATATCGTTAACTTTTTTTTTAAATTGGCACGTGTAAAACTAATCAATCAATTTAATTTTCTTATCCCAAAATTTGAGTTCGATAACCATTTACTTAACCACATTACCACATTACTTAAATATGATTATTAAGTTCCAACTAATTTATATTACTAAAACCTCTAAAATACAAATATATATGTATTTTTAAAATTAATTGTAAGTTCACCTCATCTCTCTTAAAAATTGTTACTTCTCAAAATTTCCCATTAAAAAAATAGACCATATACCGTATAAAATTAAATAATTGAAAGATCGGAAAATCACACAAATTTTCGGAAAAAATTTGACCACCTGCACACGTACACAATCGTCAATTTAAAAAAAACATTACTACTTTAGTATTTTAAATATTTTAATAAACGCAAAAATAGCACAGTATTTAGAAGGCAAGTTATAAAAATTTGGAAGAACTAATAATGCACTGATGCAGACAAAAATCAAACGAATACTAAATTTCATTTATCTAAAGCATTCGATAGTCGTGACTTAACGATAACCATATAGTCGCACGGCGAGGTTGTCACATATGCTTTAGTATACAAATGAATGAATGATTTTATTCGAATGAAACTATTCGATAGTTGAAATCATTCATTCAGTAACCATTCGATAGTCTAATTCATTCGATAGTTCCCATCGCTAAAAAAAAGGCATTTAAAATAATAGACCGTTGCACTATACCTACATAATAGTAATTTACAGTACTTAAAATATCTACAATGAATGAAATTAAAGATTTTTTTTACTTATAACTTACAGAATGTGGATAACGTAGCAGGTGGCAACATTGTATTCTTTCGAAGCACTATAAACAAATTTCCCGAAACTGAACAAGCGACACTCAAAAGTTTTTCAATATTTTCCGAAAAATATCAAGAAAAATATAAAATTTCCAACAATTTTTTTTCGCACAAAAAACCTCATGGGCTTGTTTTTGGGGCGAACTATTACTACCAGTTAAAATACTTGCAGTTATGTCTGGGAGCCCCTGTATATTAGCTACTATTGCTATTGGTGTAACGATATTCATATTTTGTTATGTGAGCTCTATTATAATAATTGGCTACTTCTCTAGGCAATGAAAAAAAACCAGTATTCATTTATTTTTTTCTTCACGTTTGCTCGGTATACAACTGCAGGATCGGATAGGTTTTGTTTCGATTTTCTCAAAACAATATAACTTATTTATTTTATTTATTCATATTGTTAAATATCGAAATAAATTTAGTATTTATATATTTGATTATAATTGTCCATCAATTTACCTTCAAAATAAATCCTGGCGGCGCTACTGATCAGGAGGGAGTATATGAAGGGGGCCGTAAGCTCCACGCCGGGGGGAACCGTCCGGGACAATCCGGGACTTAGGAGGATTACAACGCCATCCGGCTCCGGGCTATTAGCCGGCTCCGGGTGTGATTATTCCGGCGCGGCCTGATGCGAAATGACGTTTATGGAGCTGGGAGTGTACGATTTTAATAGTGATGGAGAGAGGACATGGGAGACAAATGTTTTGCCGGATATGGATTTACAAAAATGAGTTTCTACATTTGGGTATAGTTGTTACTTGGGATGCAACGGCTCAGCTACGTCAAAACAGCAGTTCCCAATCTATTACCGAAGTTAAGTAATTTTAGACGTTGTGGATAATTGGACGGGTGAAGGTGGACATTTTCGAAGTGGTGTGGTTTGATATATGTAGGTCTCTATAGATACGCTGTGATATGCTACTAGTCTGGAGATATGCTTCTCATTCACGCCGCATGAGATCGGAAAAGTCGTGAATTAGAGTCGATTTAGACACTACCTAAGTCTGTCTGAGAACCGCGGTTCGGATTCCGTTTAAACAAATTATGACTCGTCCAGATTAGCATTGGCAGTAAAAAGGAAGTATGTTAAAATATTTTGATTTTACTTTTTTCTTGAACTTTAACTTCGGAGAGAACTTCGGATCGTCTGATTAATTTTTGTTAAAAACCGTAAAATTCTATAACCCGGCCTGATAGCTGTCGCCATTAAGCCAAAATATTACCTTTGATATTACTATATCTATATCTCTGACTACTACTAAGTGCTACCAGACTGCTATTAACCAACAATTTGTTTTGTGTGGTTTAAATGTCTTATTCATTATTCATGTTGGGGATTTATTTTTAAATTAATGTTAATCGTTAGGCAGCCAGTAAACTCATAGTATATGTATTTCTTTTGCATAATAAAAATTGTCACTCTAAATTTTACATAACTAAATTGTCACTCTAAATCGCTGTCTTTTTTAGACATCTCACTTGTCTTGTCATTATTCAATTCATTATTTGAATTCTCAGAATGCTGTTAACAAAAGTTTTATCTTAAAATAAAATTTTAATCAATCACAATAATTGTTTATCTCCATCATTTATCGGATTAATAATACAGAAATTACAGCTCAATTACAAACAATTTATTAAATATAGTGATTTACAGTAATTTTGTTAAATTATAAAAATATTCTCGTTGATTATTGGTTTGAAATAAATATGACAGTGTCCTCCAATGAAAATGCAGGATTTGAATTAATACTTAAATACAGAATTAGAATTTGGAGTTACTACTAAATTCTAATTCTGAGCTGGCAAATGAGCTATATGCCATCCCTAGACCGTTATTCAGAAGCTACAAACCTATCGATGAAAATATGCATGAAATCAAGGTTGGTACAGTATCAAATTTATTAAAGTGATTTTGTTAGCCGCGTATGGCATAGATCGTTACCCAGTGTTGCCACAAGATTATTTTTTATCGGGGTAGATTATCACGAGATAGCGGGGTTAAGATATTCAAGGCCGTGTGTCACGGCCTTGAATTTTTACTCGCAACATACGTAAAGTTTTATTTAAAAAACCTCGAGTCCCTTCATTCAGTGTGACACTTTGAAAAGTATAAATTGGGAATATCTTAGACAAACAAATGCTACCAGGAAGATTTTAAAGCATATCGGAAGATTCGAATTAAAATTTAAACGCTATTTTTTAAATTGAAAATGTCAAAAGTTGACATATGATATGTCATTCCGAGTGTCATTCCAATCAGAATGTCATTTTCTATCAAATTAATTAAAAAATACCAAGGGTGTCATTTAAAAATAAAAAGTTGTTTCCAGTAATTTCCAGTAAAACAGGAAGTGACGGAAAATAATTGAATGCGGCAATCGATCCTAATTTATGTCACATTCTAACATACCAAATCTCGTTTTTTTACCTGAAAAAATAAAAAAAAAGTTATAGGGATCAGCCATTTTTGAGACGCACCCGGTAATAAACCTTGAATAAACCAAGAATTTGAACAACGAAATAGATTTAGAGAATTTCAGCCTCCTCTACACGCCACTGGTTTAAATTGGAGCCACTAAATGCACGGTCAGAGAGATGGGGACTTTTGGTATGTTAACCTATACAACAGTACCTAACAAACCACAAAAATTTAGCTCTGGGGTATTTTGTTCCACGAGCACCATGTAACTAAAAATAGGTTTCCTGGACTAGATTTAAAACTCATACTTAGACGATTTTAAATTCTAGATGCATATTTTTTTCTAATCCAATTCCCCGGTATTTATTGGAGATCTTCCTGCTAGTATTTTTTGTTTAAGAGATACATACTTCCGACTGCTACCTATTAAACTGTTATTCTCTTTTTAGCTCTGTATTTTTCTGTGACTCTGAGTCGAATTGCCAAAAATATGAAAAAGAGAGTGTTCTTTTTCATATAACAAACATGACATCATATTTCTTAACATCCCTTTCAAACCCGTGCAACATACCCCTCGAAATTAACGCCCCCGCGCTCCACTTTCCGCCCCGATTTCGGTGGAGAGTGGCGTAATTAAGGACACTACTACAACGGGGCCCCTAACGCGTGCCTATGCCAGACGGCGGCAGCGGGTCCCACACGGGATTAAAGCTCCCCCTCTGACCGATAAAGCCGGCCGGGAATGCGGGAATGCGCTTTTTCCCGATTATCGGGGCAGGCAGACGAAAAAACGGCGGATATTGAAAAAAGCGGGGCGTGGGTGAAGGGGAGAGTCCTGAGATGGAGTTGAAAACGACGATGATAGATAGTTTTGTGGTTATTTATAACAGTTTTGTTATCTAGACTAGTTTAAAGATAGTGGCGGCTGCTAGTTCAATACTTTAGGGATGAACAACCTTAGCAAAACCAAGACCAAAACTAGCATTTGAGCTGAAAGGCCAAGACGTACGTAAGACCAAGACCAGAGTGCAAAACGTACGTAAGGCCAAGACCAGGCATGCAAGATTCTTGCGGTCTTACATTTTTTTTTACATTTATATGATATATAAGAAATTACTTATGTGCTCAGTTGTTATAATTTATTACAAATAGTGTTTTCCCGACTATTGCATAAAATTTTCAAGAAATAAAGCTGATTCAATATAATGGTGCGTTTAGACTTGAGCACGCACGCACTGATCCTCCGCGAATGCTCAAGTGTAAACGGCTGTGCGCGCACGCTCACTCTGAATCTGTCTGTGAGCGAGCAGCAGCGAACGTGATCCGTCTGGTGTCGGTTTTTGGTCCGTGCTCAAAGGGATTTTATGTGTGCACGAACGCTCAGTTTGCACCGACAATTTGTTTTGTCTGCGTTCGTGCGTGCGTGTGTGATTTTTTTTCGTTTTCTTTATTAAAATTATGGAGTGGATCAATGAATCTTCGTTATTATTAACTGAAAAATATGAAAAGTTGTCTATATTATGGGATGTTAAACATTCTTTGTATTATTAAAAAATCAAAAAAAACGCATGGCAAGACCTTGTAAATAAAATTAATATTGAATATGTCGATATTAATGAAATTGCTATTCTAAAATTTGTATCTTTTGTTCGTAATTTTTGGTATTATTAAATTTTGTAAATATTCAAAGTCGCGCCTGGTCATTCTTGTAAAGTTTTTGAACTGATCATAGCCCTTCTCAGACACTAAGTTGTTGCAGTAAATTATATCGATTTCTAAAAATTTGGGTTTGCCACCAGCGACAATGTTTTCGTTTTTTCTCCTTTTTAATAATTAAGCTGTGCATAACAATGACTGCAGCGTCGACTATTTCTTGGTTGTCCATTATTTTCGCCAATAGAACTCTGCTCTGCGCGCACAAATGGAACACTTCATTCGTCGAAAAATAAGTTTTTAATTTGAACGGAGCCGAGAGCGCGAACGAATGCCGTGCGCGCACGCTCAGTTCGTGCGTGCTCAAGTCTAAACGCACCATAATATATTGAAAAATAAAAATTTTCGTCAGACAAAATTATTCTAATACACGCCCTATACACCCTCTACACTATTTGGAGAATAGTTCGAAGCAGGTCAAGGTCGCGTTTCGTCGCCTAACTTTATCGCGATTTGGCTTATCTTTATATTAAAACTTCTGTTTTTATCAGTTTTAATCATCTGCTGATGATGCTAATAACATAGTTAGCGAAACGCACGTCTACATACATACATACTGCCATTACTCGCTGACGAGTATTTGACACGCATCAGAAGATGGTCACGCAAGGCATTTTCTTTCATGAGCTTTTCTGTGACTGAAAAGCCCGATACGTGATGTTATTTGTCTACCGCACTCGGGACATTCAAAAATCTCATTGCTTTGTTGCCTCTTAACTTTTTGGTTCTCGCTGTTAACTGAGTTTACAATTCTTCTCTATTGAATTCTATTGTGAGCTGCTACTTCCCACTCATTCTGCACATTAATCCCCTTTAAGTTTTCGTGGAAAATGTCCTTGTACCTTTTGAGTTGTCCACCTGGCCTCCTCTTACCGTCTACAAGCTCACCGTAAAGCAGTGATTTTGGTATGCGGTTTTCTTGCATTCTGCATACGTGACCAGCCCATCTTAGTCGGGATTTTGTAACCATGACTTCAATACTCTCGCAGTTAGCTTTTTCAAGAACCGATACGTTTGAGACGTGATGGAACACTTTGATTCTTAAGAGTTGTCTAAGGTGTCTCTGTTGCAACTTGTTATGCGTTCATGTGTCGGCGGTACGGCACCCAGGTTTCGCTCCCATATAACATGGTGGGGATTATTATTGCTCGGTACACTGCAAGTTTCGTTTTTGTGCTCAGGTCATGGTTGTAGAAAACCCTGTCTTTTAATTTCCAGAATACTCTTGAAGCGCTGCTAATCGCTTGAATCGCTGCTAAAGTGCTGAATTTCAGAGTCGATATTGGCCTTTTCCGAAATCAAACTGCCGAGATAATTGAATTCCGCTACATATTCCAGTAGTTCTTCTCCGATTTTTATAGCATTGTTGTGATCTTCCGGAGGAGTGCACCTGATTTTAGTTTTGTCGATGTTTAGCTTAAGGCCCAAAGCCTCGTATGCCCAGGTATATGTGTTCAACATTTCTTGTAATTGCTGTACAGTTTTTGCAACTAGAGCACAATCGTCAGTTCGTTGAAGTTCTGTGATGAATTTTGTACGTGTTTTTGCCCTGAGTCTTTTTATATTGAACAGACCGCCATCATATCTGTATCTAATGCCCAATCCTCTCTCCTGCAGTTTGCTGTCCACTATAATGGAGAGCGCTGCCATGAATATGTTGAATAGGAGAGGCGCTAAGACACATCCCTGCCTAACACTTGTATTTGTCAGGGATCGCTTAGTGATCCATGATGTCACACTCTTGACTGGTTGTTGTTATGGAGGCTTTTACACACTGTAAGAAATTTGTTGGGTACTCCGAACTTTTTCATAATTGCCCAAAGTGCATCTCTGTTCACAGAGTCGAAGGCTTTTGTTAGGTCGATGAATGCAACATAAAGTTTAGACTGCTGTTCTTTTACTTTTTCCTGTAGTTGGCGGATGGAAAATATGGAATCGACGGTGCCGCGGTTAGTGCGAAAATCCGTTTGCGATTCTGGAAGGATTTTTTCTATATGTGGGTGCAGGCGGTTTGACATAATTTTTGGAAGAATTTTTCCGCCGATAGCCAAGAGTGAAATTCCCCTTTAGTTTCCGCAGTCTGATACACTTCCTTTGTTCTTAAATATATTCACTATATTTGCGTTGCAAAAGTCCTGAGGTACCTCTCCGCTTTCCCATATGACATCGAAGAGAGCCTACGCGAAACGCACGTCCGTGTAAACGCACGTCTAGTGTAAAAGTAAAGTGTGCACCCTAATGGGCGATTTCGTGACAAGGCTTATTTGACTTCCTCTTACGTCTCAAGTGATGTATGATGTATGGCAGAGCTACTATTCCTTCTGCGACCAACGCATAAAACACTTACTTGTTTTCTCTAATTCGCCCAGCGGAAGCATATCGAAGACTGAAAGCGAAAGTGTTGCCATATTAAAATGTGTAATCTATGTTATACGCTTGACGAAAATATCTTTGGATGAAAAACCCGCATTTATGTTTTGAAAATGTATTCGTGTTAAACATAGAATTAACAACTTGGCAATGAAGACTATTGACATTTACCATAATATCTTGTATATGATATAACATCGATCTTTATTTCCAAGCCAAGTCTGACTCAGTTCTTTGTTTAATCATATAATATTATACCGTATGATCGAAAAAACGGCGTCCAGTTGGCTTGGAAATGACAATCGATAACATACCCCATATAATTTTACATATAAAATGACAGCGATTTTCATTTCATAGCCATCGCTGACGCCGTTTTTATTCGATTATATTGTATTAAATTGTTTAGTAATAGAAAATCGGTACTATTACCGTGAACATCATCATCATCATTTAACTTATTCCGTCCACTGCTGAACAAAAGCCTCCCTCAACTCTAGCCATTTCTTTTTATTTTATACCACTTGAATCCTGTTTCCAGCCACTCTCTTAATATCATCTGTCCATCGTCTAGGAGGTCGTCCTCTGCTTCTATAGGCCTCGTGTCTTGGTCTCCATTCCACAAGTATCTTTGTCCATCGTCCTGCCCAATTCCATCTTTGTTATCCTAGCCACATGTCCTGCCCAATTCCATTTAAGATGTGAGACAGATATCACCGCATCCCTTACTCCTGTTCGATTTCGTGAAGTATGATTGGGTATTTTATCCCTAAGTGTAACTCCCAACATGGATCTTTCCATTTACCGTTGCATAACCTTTTCTATGTATGTTCTTTTTGTCCAACTAAGTGTTTCAGCTCCATACATGAGGACAGGTTAAATTAAAAGTTACACACAAGGTTAAAGATCTTTCTTTTTAAACATATTGGAAGATCAGATCTCAATATATGCTTTAGTTTACCGAAAGCCGCCCACGACAAACCTATTCTGCGTAGAATTTCGTGTGTCTGATTTCCCGTGTAATATCGAAATTTCGTGTGTCTGATTTCCCGTGTAATATCGAACTTATGTCCTAAGTATTTTTATATGCACTTGTTCCAAAAGTATGTTATTAATGTTTAAATTACCTCTCAGAACTATGTTTGTCATTATTAACATACTGTACCGAAAATCCGTAAATCTACGGATTAACCCTAAATGATAAAAATTACTTCTTCAATTAACGGTTTTGGTGTATTGTGGTGTACTATTTTTTTTGCTGCTGAACACCAAATATTCCAACCACCAACAATAATTATCCAAGATGTCATCGGTGCGAGCAGCTAAGGTTTGGCTATTTATAATTAGATCTAATATTCCTATAAGTAGTGAACGAAGAACTGAGGCAACGTGGTAGAATAAATCTATAATGAAATATGGTTAGAATTGATATGTGGCGCATATTGAGCATATAACAATGGATAGTTTTGTTTAGAAAGTAATAGTAACGCTCGTTTATGGAATAAATAAAATTAACGAAAGAATGATAAATTTTAATATTTTTGTCACCGAGGGGGCATTAGATTTCTAGATTTTTGTGCAGTTATTGAGGGACCGCCACTTTTTGAACATTAAAAAATGTCTATACTTATGTGGCGGATTCATCTCTCCAAAAAATCCTATATGGGTTTTTCGCCACTAAAATCTACAAAATAAAATAGTTATTTTATGTGAACACTTTTGCGTTAATCCCAAACGGAAACTACTTGTCAGAAGTTAGGTTTAAAGATATACAAATTTGCCTAACGAACAAAAAAATGCTTAACGTTACGAAAAGTTTATCTCTTTTCGTCGCGCGTCGTCTGAATAACTATTTTATTTTGTAGATTTTCTTGCAGTGGCGAAAAACCCATATAGAATTTTTTGAACATTATTATACGAAAAATTGTATGAAATTTCCACTTATTTATTAAAAAAATATAAAAGATCAGATATTATTATTATATAATAAATATGTGTATCATATCTCATTAAATTATGAAGATTCTTTCGTCACACGTTTTACTTAAATATTTATAGTCTTTTTATTAACAGATGACTTTTTTATGACTGACTATATATGTTCTAAATTCCAGGACACCCAAGGTTCTTTAACCAACTTTCTTGCGGTTTGGATTTGATATCAATGGCTGGAGAATGGCTGACGGCCACCGCAAATACAAACATGTTCACTTACGAAATAGCTCCGGTGTTCATTCTTATGGAGAACGTCGTCATGACCCACATGCGGGAGATTATTGGAAGTGGTTGGAGGGATGGAGATTCTATTCTAGCACCGGGTAACGTAAAATCATTGATGAATTTATAGCATAATGTCTCAGCCAAACTGCAGTTTATTGAATATAGTATTACTCTTGTTATAGTACTTTTTGAAGTACAAAAGTCGCGACAAACGACTGACGGCTTTGAATAATTAGTAGAAGGATTGAAAAATACGAATTTTATAGGTAATGAGAGTAAAAATAAATTAAAAAATGTACGATCATACTGTAGTTTATGGCACTCCCAATAAGTAGTGGAGGCGGGAGAATGATTTGCCTGTACGAGATAACTCGAACTGTGTCGATACTTCACGCAGTATCTAGTAAATTCGAGAAATAATATTTTTTTGGAAATAAATTTATGTGTCTGCAAACATTCCATCCTTTTTTAAGGTTAATTTATTATTTAATTGATTAGTGTTAGTTTTTGACAAGTTTTATGTCAGTTTTTCTAGTTATAGATTTACCTTGCCAAAATTATCATCAATTGCCATTTCCCAGCGGTTCTTGACACCGTTTATTTTCGATCATATGATATAATACTTTATTTCAGTATTTGTAGTCGCTCTAACAGTACTGCTTAAATTCCTTTTTACTTAATCTGATGTTGACTTTTTATGGTTTAGGTGGCTCGATATCAAACTTATACGCCTTTCTAGCAGCTAGGCATAAAATGTTTCCTAATTACAAAGAAAAAGGGATAGCTACCATACAAGGCCAGCTTGTAATGTTTACTTCTGATCAAGTAAGTTTCAAAACCATACTTTTATCCGACTCTTCATCAAAGTTTTCAAACAATTATTGTTTATGTTTTAGAGTCATTACAGTGTCAAATCCTGCGCTTCCGTTTGTGGCTTGGGTACAGACAATTGTATAATGGTACCATCTGACGAAGCAGGTCGAATGATTCCGCGAGAACTTGAAAGATTGATTATTGAGAGAAAAAACAAAGGTATGTAGATATATACAAATATTTTCATGTATCATGTCAATCGCTATTTCTAGGTCATATTCCATTTTTCGTATGTTGTACATCTGGTACCACGGTCTTAGGTGCTTTTGATCCTATCAACGAGATAGCTGATATTTGTGAACGACATGGAATGTGGCTCCATGTTGACGTAAGATCAACTTTGCAATTACGTCAGCCGATTGTTTATTTTTTGTACTTTACAGGCAGCATGGGGTGGTGGATTATTATTATCAAAGAAGTATCGACATCCAAGACTCAGTGGAGTTGAACGGTAAGTTTATGTAGTTTTCTTGTTTTAAAATATTACGTGGTCAGAGCTGCAAAGTGCTCATGATCATAATTAAGCTCATCTAAAGCTGAATAAACCTAGATAAGCTCTACGTGAACTAAGAGTTTGGTGAATAAATCTGTGAATGTTAGGCAGTTGTTCACAGAACTTTATTGTATCTAATGACAAGTATCTGTATTCTCCTCCTTTTTTAAGTTGACCCAGAACACCATAATGTCAACTGTAATTTAGATCATTAGTATTATTATTAACGATGCAGAATGTTTCAGCCAAATAGAATGAATATGATAAATGAGCGAAAAACGTCAATTGGTACTTTACCTGTATTTTAAGTATGTTCTTTTTTGTTAAAGTAAGTGTGTCAGCTTCATACGTGTGGACAGGCAAGACACACTGGTTAAATACCTTTCTTTTTAAACATATTGAAATATCAGATCTCAGTATATGGTTTAGTTTATCGAATGCCGCTTACGACTTACTTACTGCCACTCTCGCTGACGAGTATTTGACACGCATCAGAAGATGGTTACGCAAGGAGTTTTCTTTCATGAGCTTTTCTGTGACTGAAAAGCCCGATAAGTACGTGATGTTATCTCTCTTCCGCACTCCGGACATTCAAAAATCTCATTACTTTGTTGCCTCTTTACTTTTTGGTTGTCGTTGTTAACTGAGTTTACAATTCTCCTCCATTGCGTTCTATTGTGCGCTGTTTCCTCCTACTCACGCTGCATATTTATCCCCTTTAAGTTTTCATGGAAAATATCCTTGTATCCTTTGAGTTGTCCACCCGGTTTCCTCTTACCCTCTACAAGTTCACCATAAAGAAGAGATTTCGGTAGGCGGTTTTCTTGCATCCTGCATACGTGGCCAGCCCATCTTAAGCGAGATTTAGTAATCATGACTTCAGTGCTCTCGCATCTTGCTTTTTCAAGGACTGATACGTTTGAACCATAGTGGTACCATTTGATTCTTAACAGTTGTCTAAGGTGTTGCAACAAGTTTAATGCGCTCGTGCGCTGACGCCGGCGGTACGGCATCGGCATCGGCACCCAGGTTTCGCTTCCATATAAATGGTGGGGATTATTACTGCTCGATACACTGCAAGTTTCGTGTTTGTGGTCAAGTCATGATTGTAGAAAACCCTGTCTTTTATTTTTTTCCAGAATGCTCTTGAGGCGCTGCTAATTCTGTGCTGAATTTCAGAGTCGATATTTGCCGTTTCCGAAATCAAACTGCCGCTTACGAAAAAGCTATTCTTCGGAATTATAAATTATCCTAAAATAAACCAATTCTTAGAATTTCGTGCGTCTGATTATCCCTTCTAATACCGATCTCATGTCCTAAGTATTTATACACTCAGATGCAAAAAAAACGTCACGGAGAAATTTTTGGTCAAATTTTAATTTAAGTGTTATATTTTTGATATTTTTAAACTTAATTTTTAGCAAGCTGTATATAATTATATCAACTTTAATTCGTAAACTCAGCGTTTTGTAAACTTTAATACTTGGCATATTATACAGGGTTAATCAAGGGGTTGTTTTTTTACCTTACCTTTTTCGCTCTTAACTTTAAATCACCTTGTACAATAATGTCGTGTAAAAATTTTCTTAAAATATAATTTTACGGTTAAAACCATGACTCCTGAGCATTTTGTTTTTTGATTCATGTCAATACATGCTTTGGTTAACTTTTAACAGCGAAATGAACTGATAACCATCAATTAGCAATTTTTGTAGTTATCATTACTTTTTGATGTAGTTTTTTAATGTGACGAGATGGTTTTGGTGACTATTGTCGTAACGTCATATTACACTGCATTGGATATTCTATACTACATTAAAAAAACGTTAAAGACTAACCATACAGTCCGGGTTTTAATAAACATTAATAATGATAACAGAACTAACGATATAAAAGAAAACATCTATAATACTAAGTATACAAACAGAGAAAAAAATTGTAAAAAATACCCTAATACTTTGTATTGTTGCCCTTGGCTGCTATAACTGCCTGTATACGTCGGTTCATACTGTCATTGAGGCTGCATATATCATATTGCGTTATGCTTTCCCATTCTTCTTTAAGGACCAAGCGAAGTTCATTTAATGAAGCTGGTACTGCTTCGTGACCTCTAACCCTCCTGGTAAGCATTTGCCAAACGTAGAACATGATGGGCGGTTCATAGTAGTATATAGTTCACAATAATCACCAAAGCCGCCTTGTCACATTGAAAAATAACTTCAAAAAGGAAATGATAATTGAAAAAATTGCAAATTGTTGGTGGCAAGCTCATTTTGCTCTTAAAAATTAACCAAGGCGTGTATTGACATCATCCAAAAAACAAAATGCTCAGGAGACATGGTTCTGACCGTAAAATTCTATTTAAGAAAAATTTACACACGAAATTATTGCAGTGAGTGTTTTAAAGTTAGTGTAAAAAAACAACTTCTCGATTAACTCTGTATAATATGTAAAATACTAAGAAAATACTAAAGTTTATAAAAAACTGAGTTTACGAATAAAAATTGACATAATTATATACAGCTTGCTAAAAAATTCATGAAAATAAGGCTAAAAATAACAAAAATATAACACTAAATTAATTATGACCAAAAATTTCTCCGTTGCGTTTTTTTGCATCTGAGTGTATATAAAAGTATGTTATTAATATTTAAATGTGGTATAATAATAATTAATACTCTTACCCATCTGACAACGTCCTGTACTCCCAACTCTCTTAGCGTATCTGTATTGCGTATTCTGCCGAGCAGTGTAGTCCCTTTTACTGTTCGTAATATTTTCATCTCTGCTGTTCTCATTTTCGTTTTTGTTTCTCTTGTTTCAGCAGCTAAGTCAGTACCGTAGTCAGAGTAAGACCCGAATTTATAAGACCTGTATAAGACCCATATACAAGTCCTGTAAATGCGGGTCTTACTCTCTATACTCGTGTACTTATTTTTCCATATTACATCACGTAAATACCCTCTATTCTTATTTTTTTAATCTGATGGGTCAATTTAAGTCGTTATACTTCTGCTGCTCGATGTTTCTATCCCGCATTCCGCAAGGCTCTCGCAAGAATGTAATGGTGCTTGCTTTTCATTTTTGCAATATAATGAAGTTATACCAAAAGTTAAGCTTGCAAGAGAAAAATATATAAAGGAACCTAATGACTATGAACTTATTAAACGTTTTGATATGCTTGAAGTAGCGGGTTGGAAAAAACTCCCGTTGAAGAAAATTCGGGCATATTTCATGTTGTCCACGATGAAGAACTTTATTAAAAAAACCTTGTACCACTGAGTAATCTTATGTTTACGAATGTTTTTTTTAAATTGTTTGGTACACTTTAAAATGTTTACTATGTTTTCCTTTTAATATTTAGAAGGTTATAATATGTCGTTATTTTCTATAATTTTTAATAAATATACTAAAGATGTAAATTGTAATTTTAACATCCTTCCTCACCACACTCGTCCTGTACAATAGAATAACTTTTACTGGTAACCTTTAATTCACTAGTGAATGTTACAAATTACTAGGAAAAGTCGATAAAACTCTTTAAAATACAACATCCACTGGTCCAATCCGTAATTGCTAGCATTTCCTAGTGAATGTTAACAATCACTGAATTTCCGACTTTCACTGTACAAAAAAACATTTTAATTAATTTTATGTTTTTATTTCTACTTTATCTTATGATCGCTATATTCCACAACATAATACTAGCTTAATTGTCTTCATAAGACCAATTATTTTGAATCCGAGCAAAAACTACACCCTCTCGACCTCAGTCTCATTCATTATCATAATTTGTGCGTAACCTTTGGAAATCTGCCAGATAGGCCGCCGTTTCCAGTCAATTTTTGCCGATCCCCCGGAGTGCTTTTGACACTTTTGGGGAGACCGCGCCGTCCTCCAAACCGTAACTAGTCGAAAATGCAAATTGATATCCACTTTACGGCTTATCAGTGGCTTTGACGCACTCCTATATCGGATTATCGATTTTATGGGCCCCCCAGAAAGAGCCAGCCGCCGACGTTTTTCTTTTGTGCGGTTTTAAATCTGCTTTTAAAGCTATTGAAAAAATAAATAACGGCAGCGAGGTGTAAGATTAAAAAACAATTAGATAGGGGAGAAATTGTAATAAACACTGAATGGAAAATAAAACTAACCTACAGTTTGTCACTAAAAAATAACTAATAACTGTAATTAGGGTATCCAGTCCCGGGACTTGGTCCCGGGACGGTCCCGGGACATAGCATAAAAAAGTGGTCCCGGGACTCAATGATGGTCCCAGGACCTCAACTTGGTCCCGAAACCGCTAAATTATTATACCTTGCAGTTGTTGAAGTAACGTATTGTAAAAGAAACCATCAGAAAATCATTGAAGAACTGTCAAGTGATGATAATTATAGCGACGACGACGATGAAACTGTGGATGAAGAGATCATTTACGATCTAACTGACAGCTACAACATAAACGAATTAGTCAACAAAGTCCGAAAAATCGTAAAGTTATTTCGACCTCCATTGAAAAACACTGTTTTACAGAAATACGTGCACGGAAAATACAACCGAGAATTAAATCTTATTTTAGATTGTAAAACCCGTTGGAATAGCCTTGATGGAATGCTAGAAAGGTTTGTTTTTCTAAAAGATTGCATACAAAAGGCCATGATTGATCTCTCCATATCAGTAAATTTCAGTGACTACGATTTTGAAATTCTGGACGGAATTGTTAAGTGCCTAGAACTTATAAGGCTAGCTGTGATGACACTATGTAGGTATGAAGCAAATCTCTACACTACTGATGCTAGCTTTAAGTTTATATTCGAAGAACTTTCAAAAATCAATGCGCTTTTAAGCCAAAACTTACAGGAAGCATTGAAGCAACGAATAAACGAGCGAAGAACCGTTGCCTCCAGTGTGCCTAGTTATCTCTGTAATCCACATACTAAAATATATAGAAAGTTTAAGCAATCCTTTAGATTTTAATCAGTCTAAGCCAGATACCAAAGAAATCTTAAAGTTCATTGACAAATTGGTGCAAAGATTATCACAATCCAAAGTGCAAGAGCAAGAAGCTGTTTCAGATGAAGACGAAGTTTTGCTGGCGGAGATAAGAAACAGAAGTAGTAATCAGGTTGAGAAAGATCCATTGGCAAAAAGGTTAGACGGATTTATTGAAAGTGCAATATCTGCTACTGCCTCAACAAGTACAAGAGCAATCATACAAACGTCATTAGCTGCAAAACCAGATCAAACCAATTATCAAAAGTTATAAAACGAGAAATGGCCTTTTTTGAGGATGGCGGTTGGCGAAGACAATATTTGCAGCTATGTTACGAGCATTTACTGACCATTCCATCCACCAGCGTCCAATCGGAGAGAGCTTTTTCAGTTGCCGGTGGATTTTGTAGTAAGCTTCGTTCAAGATTAGATGATAAATCCTTAAATGCTCTCGTGGCACTTAAGTCTTACTTTGGACAAAGGTGATGTGTCTCGTTATATACCTATATTTTTTTATAGTTTTATATTTGCCATGTTCGCATGAGTTTATGTCAATTTGTTTCTGTTTTTTTTTTGTTCTGATTTTTGTTGATTAACCATTTAGCAATATAAATAAACCTGAGTTCTCAGTTAAATTAATTTAATTTCTTATATTTTCTCAAGGTAGATTTAATCGATATTAGATAAGTATACTGTGTATTTTAGTTTCGGGACCAGTTTCGGGACTCCCGGGACTTGTCCCGGGACCTCATATTTGGTCCCGAAGTCCCGAAAGCATTTTTGGTCCCGGGACTTGGATTCCCTAACTGTAATAATAGGCTAATCAAATTTAGAGGGGCCACATGGAAAAAAGTGTTAGAAAGCTAATTGTTGTTTTGATTGGTTCATTAGAGGTGAAAGAGACATTTTCTAGGTTTGCATGAATGGTTGCTGACCGCCGGCGCCGCCGCCGCGCCGCTCTAGCCAGGAGACCCAGAACATGGAAAAATTCGCGGACTTTTTTAAAATTTTCGCCTATAGTTTCGAAACGTTGCGTTTTAACGAATATTTCAGTATTAGGCAAATTCAAGAGAATTAAATACCGCGTCGAGTGCGTGCCACATTCATTCAATCCAGTTCAATAATATGGCTAAAATTGAAAGTGATATTTAACCACTTTGCTAAAAAAAACATTAAAGTGACGTAATCGTTCGTCACAGAAAATATTGTTCTAAATAACCAAATCGAAACACAAATAAGGTTACAGAGCATCAAATTGTGGGTTTAACTATAATATATAATCTTCAGTCCCTTACCCTACGTGAGGGTATGGTGACATCATATGTGTTGATTCCCCTTATTTTCTAATAGCAAGTTATTCAACGCTGTTGACACACTGGTCACAGGGTTTTAACATTGGTTGGTGGGTCTACCCACTTCTTAGGCGATTTGGTCTTGGTTTGATTTGGAATATGACCAAAGTATCGCAGGATTGACTGATTTAATGTTGTAACCAGGCGTCTCTCAATGTTTAGTTCTTCAATAATGGAAATGTTTGTTCGATGAACCGTCCATGGTATTCGCAGCAGTCTGCGATATACCAACATCTCCAAGACCTTTATTGTTTGTCTATAGGTTTCCTTTAGTGTCCAGGTTTCAGAGGGTCTTCGCTATGGGGAAAATAAGGGAGTTCGCAATGCGTAGTTTAGTGTTTTGTGCGATTGCTGTATCCTTCCATATTTTAGTCATACTTTGTTGTTGCATTCCTCGTCATTGCCACTCTCTGCCTGATTTCGGTCTCGCATCCTCCAGAGTTTGCTAGCATAAAACCTAAGTAATTGAACTGGCTCACAACCTTGTATCCAGCCACGGTTCGGACATCAGGCTGGGTTTTACAGAGGCGGTCCACATTATTATCGTCTTGGTTTTTCTTTTGTTTAGTTCCAAGCACGATTCTTTACCAATTGAGCACATTACAGTCGTGACTTCCTGTAACTCCTCTTTGCTAGCGGTTATAATATCACTGTATCATCCGCGTATTACAGTTTATTTATCCTCCTGCCTCCACGGGTATTCCACCGTTTCATTCTTCTATAACTCTACGATTGATATTTATACTCGTATTCAGTATATGTATTAACAAGATTGGCGAGAGTACACATCCATGTCTCACATCTGCGTTACTTTTAAAACTAATCGATAACGTGTTATTAGCTCTGATTTTAGCATTGTTGTTCTCATAGAGCTGTTTGACCAAATAAATGAGGTGAGCTGAAGCGACCATTTCTAGTAGAATAGTCCATTTTATTCCATTTTACCTTATCAAATGCCTTGGAGTAGTGATTTTGGTAATGGTAATTTTGATTGATATAAAAATAATTACTGTTTAAATTTTTCACTACTCTGAGATAATTTGTGCAAAAAAACATAAAATTGTGCTTTTAAAATCAAAAGCTAATAAAAAATCTTAAAATAATAAAATATAAGAAAAAAAATAGAATAAACATCTCAATAGGGACCTGGATATAATGGTTTTTTGGAAGACTGGATTATTTATATTGGAAATAGACGTGACTATTTGATTATTGGTGATCTGAAAACTATCAAAAATAGATATTTAATTCTTTAGTTTTCTATTTCACTTGAAAATGGCAGGATTTTACAGTAATGAATATGACACAAATTAAGTTTTTTTATTAAAACAAAGCAGACATCTAAAAAAAGTCAATTAAACACATAAAAAGAAACAATTTTAGAGTATTTAAGTTGGACGTGGGTTAACAGGGTCTTTGAAATCGTAATCTTCTCGTCCGTTATTTGTAGACAAAAGCAAGAGCGAAGGCACAGCTGTTGGATTCTCATGTAATCACGGATTACCCTCTCCTTCCGGAATCCTGACATGCCTTTGCTTTTTAAGTTGTCCTGATTACTCATCGTCCAAGGCAAACGCAGGCTAAGAAAAAAGTACTTTATTTTTCGTTGTTTCAAATCGGATTTAAATTGAAATCTTTTGCTACAACATTAATTGTAGGGTGACTCTGTTCTGTTACTTTTTCAATATTTTTTTAACTCTGTCATCAAACACAGTAATTCATGTTAGATATATCTAATTCAGAAGTGTATACCGGATGTTTATCAAAAGTGGCTCACCCCTATAGCTTCTTTATTTTTTCAGATAAAAAAATGAGATTTGGTATGTTAGTATATCACATAAATTATTATTGATTGACATATTCAGTTATTTTCGGTCACTTCCTGTTTCACCGGAAATGATTTTATTCGATAGAAAATGAAATTCTGAATAGAATGATACATCATAGGTCAATTTTTTCACATTTTTAGTTAAAAAAATCGTATTTTAAATTTCAATCAAGGGTGCCAATCAAGGGACCTTGGAAAAATATATTTGATCGTCTAATGTTTTTCGCGTCTTGTCATAGCCAGTTAAAAGATACCAAAATCGTGTTTTTACATATCCTAATTTTTTCAAATGAGACGAAGGTGGCTCAGTAGCATATTTGGAAAAATCATTTTTTTTACGAATAATTTGGTACCACACATTTGGTATTTCGAGTCGTTATGAACAATATATTACAATTTCAAATAAGCCATATGCGAATATGTCAAAAGTTGACATATATATGTCATTCTATTCTAGTTTCAATTATTCTTTGACCTTATGAAATATATTTTAAGTAAATTTAATTTTTGGTTTGAGGTCAGGTGTAAATAGATATTTTAGAGATTTAATCCATTAATTATTATTTATTGATATAAAAATTAATTTTATGACGTTTCGACCATTAACTTGGTATTTTTCATAATGAATAATAATCTTCTACTTGTTCCATCTGTCAGAATTAATAATATTTACATGTAAAAACAGTTAAAAATACAAAAATAAAACAATAATGACTTACCCTGGACGTAGATTTCTTACTTTTTGTTAAAAACTTCCTGCCATTCTATTCAAAGAGTGTCATTTTCTATCGAATAAAGTAAAAAAATACCAATGGTGTCATTTAAAAACCAAAAGTTGTAGTCATTTCCGGCGAAACAGGAAATGACCGAAAACAATTGAATACGGCAATCAATCCTTATGTCATATACTATAACGTACCAACCAAAATCAACCAACAAATCTCGTTTTTTATCTGAAAAAATAACAAGTTATAGGGGTGAGCCACTTTTAAGAAACACCCTTTAACTCTCATCCCTATTCACCATTAGATCCTACTATCCTTGTACAGGGTGTCCCATTTTCGTGTGTTTTATGGAGTTTCTCGTTTAAGAGTAGAGATACAAAGATGCTGTTCCATATCACCGTGCTAGTTTTTTATGAAACTAGATGCTACACACAGATTTGTCCTAGCCCTTATATTTCCTAAAATACAGGGGGCAAATTTGAAAATTTTGCATTTTTCGACTCACCTCGTATCTCGGTTTTCCTACAACTTAAAAGGTGAATAGTGAGTTCCGTAGAGTTTTTCACGAATTCAATGGCGTAACTAGTTTTTCGCTGAGAGATGTCGTCATTTTCGAAATATGGCTCAAATTTAGGTTTTTTAAATGGGACACCCTATATATTATTTTTTTTTATCTTATTAATCTTATTATGAGCTCCTTATTGTTAGTTTTACTTGTTAGTAAGCAAAACGTACAGGAAAATAATTATTGTTCGGCAACAATCGCTCGATATCATAGCAATAGTCAAATACAAAATTTGTTAATGTGATTTGTTAGCATGACCAGATCCTACCGAAAAAACGGAAAATCCCAAATTTCCGGAAATCCTACTTTTCAGGTAGGATTTACTAGGGTATACTTTTTTCCGGGCGTCACACTGTAAATTATAAGTAGAGAAATACCGGGTGCGTCTCAAAAGTAGCTCACTCCTATAACTTATACTTTTTCAGTTAAAAAAAAAGAGATTTGGTATATCAGTATATGACATAAATTGGGATTGATTGACGTATTCAAAATTGTTTTCGATCACTTCCTGTTTCACCGGAAATGACTACAATTGATTTTCAAATGGCACCCTCGGTATTTTTTTGCTTTATTCGATAGAAAATAACACTCTGTATAGAATGACATATCATATGTCAACTTTTTTACATTTGCGTATATGGTTTATATGAAATTATAACATACGATTCATAACGAAAAGGTAAATCAAATACCAAGTGTGTGGTATCAAATTATTCGTAAAAAAATGCTTTTTCCGAATATGCAAATGAGCCACCGTCGTTCCATTTGAAATAATTAAGATATGATTAAAAATACGATTTGGGCATCTTTTAATCGGCCACAACAAGACACTAAAAACATTACACTATCAAATCTATTTTTCCATGGCTCCTTGATTAAAAATTGGTGTTTTTAATATAGCCATTGCACTCTAGATTGAAATTTAAAATACGATTTTTTATTAAGCGAAAATGTCAAAAGTTGACATATAATATGTCTTTCTATTCAGAATGTCATTGTCTATCGAATAAAGTAAATAAATACTGAGGGTGCCATTTGAAAATCAAAAGTTGTAGTAATTTCTGGTGAAACAGGAAGTGGCCAAAAACTATTGAATACGTCAATCAATCCTAATTTAGGTCCATATACTAACATACGAAATCTTTTTTTTTTATCTGAAAAAATAAAAAAGTTGTTAGGGGTGAGTCACTTTTGAGACGCACCAGATATAGTTTTTAATTGTTTAATAAATTAATTAAGTAAGCGCGTATCGTTAAGAATATAATATTTTATAGCATTAAACAAACAAAAGGAAAATACATTTTCAGGACACTTCCCGACTGCCAGCGCACAATGGCCCTTTTTATTTGGCACACTCGATTAATCGGCCCTCTAATTTAAAATTCCCACTCCGACGCGCCACTTACAATAAGCGCCGCCCGAAGGTGATTAATGAAGGCCGTAATTAATATTGCTGCTGTCAAGGTCATAATTGTGGTTTAAGTGTAGCCTAATTTACGGCTCCTAAGGGCTAAATTCCAAATCTTCTCTAGCTTTTGGACCGGTCGGTGGTCGGTTGAAGCGAGCGAATTGAATAAATTCGAGGGGTCACCATAGGCGTAGTTCACTAAAATAACAGTAAAAATTCCATGTTTATAAAGGGTCCTGTAACAGTACTTCGGGAAACTGTGCTGTTCACTAGAGGTGGACAAAGATTGAACGAGTCGTGTATTTGAACGAGTATTAAAATGAATCGTGAGATTCGATTCATTGCTTGCAATCCGGTTCATTCAATTGAATCGTGACCAGCACGGATCTCACGGATAAGATTTGAACGATGAGCCGTAAAAAAGAAACGTGAGAATTGAATCGGATCACAATGCGATCGTTCGTTCCTACGGCTCAGCGCGCGCCGGCGCGGCTGTGGTATAAGCACAATAATAAATGATAACGTATAGACATAAATGCAGGCACCAATATTTAGACTTGAACAAAAGCCCTAAACAAACATCATTGGCGTAAAATGCAAACGATAAGAAAGTTATTTACAAGAAAAAAACTTATTTATACTGTGCTTTGTACGGGAGTATCTGTAAGGTATTTAATTTTCACGTTAATATTTTTGTTAAAACAATATTACCGACTATTAAATGTCGAACTAAAAACGAAATCGAATTTTTATGCAACTCCAAATAAGTATTGTTGGTCTCTGCTCAATGTGATAAAAACGGCGTCAGCGATGGTTATAAAATGAAGATCGCTATCATTTTATACCTATGTAAACTTATATGGGGAATGTCATCGATGGTCATTTCCCAGCCAACTTATAGTCCTACCAAATTATCGCCAGTAGTGCCAGTTACGATTCTTGTTTTTATGAAACGTAAATTGTGCATGTGGTTCGTTCAAATGAACGAATCGTAGGAGTCAATTCAATATGAGAAATCGAATCGTGTGATTCGATTCACTAAAAAAGTCGTAATGCCCATCACTACTGTTCACTGCACAAATTGATTAATTCCGATTTTTGAAAAATCCCAAATTTAAGTGTAAGAAAGGGTCAAACGGAGCACTTTTGTAGAGAGGTAAATTGTGTGCAATGAACTTATTATTTCGATTCAAAAAATACGTAGTTGTTCTTTGTCCACGGACTATTGGAACACCTTGTATATTTTGTAGGCCTGCTTTAGAAAAAACATTCTCAATTTTTTTTTCAGAAAATATGCAATGTGATGTTTTTTTTTATAAAAGACAAAAATATAGTAAATGCTAGAAGAAACATTTTACGAAAAAGAAGTCGTCGGTGGAGTTTTATTTTTTTATTTTTAAAAATATTTCTTCTATTTATGTATGGGTGGGGGTTGTTTTCACCATTCTCGTACTTTTTCTTGTTTTTGTAAAAGTCAAATGTTAAAGCGCTCACCAAAACATAGGAACCCCAAATCTCATTCAAATATGCATACCGGGTGCGTCTGAAAAGTGGCTAACCCCTATAACTTTTTTATTTTTTTCAGATAAAAAAACGAGATTTGATATGTTAGTATAAGACATAAATTAGGATTGATTAACGCATTCAATTCTTTTTGGCCACTTCCTGTTTCACGGTAAATGACTACAACCTTTGGTTTTTAAATGACACCCTCGGTATTTTTTTTACTTTATTCGATAGAAAATGACACTCTGAATAGAGTGACACATTATATGTCAACTTTTGACATTTTCGCTTAAAACAAAATTGTATTTTAAATTTCAATTTAGAGTGCCATGTCTGTGTTAAAAACACCAATTTTGTCACACACATTCGCCTTGTCCTGGCTGGTTAGAAGATGCCCAAATCGTATTTTTAATCATATCACAATTTTTTCAAATGGAACGAAGGTGACTCGTTAGCATATTTGGAAAAAGAATTTTTTACGGCTAATTTCGTACCACTCACATGGTATTTTGAGTAAAATTGTCGTTATGAACTGGATGTTGCAATTTCAAATAAACCATATTTGAAAATGTCAGAAGTTGACATATGATATGACATTCTATTCAGAGTGTCATTTTCTATCGAATAAAGTAACAAAATACCGAGGCTGTCATTTAAAAATCAAAAGTACTCATTTCCGGTGAAACCGTCAATCAATCCTAATTTATGTAATATACTAACATACTTTTGAGACGCACCCGGTATTGTATATAGCATTTAGAGGCCGTTTTTAGGATTGTTTTCAGTGGTACATAAAAGAATATTAATAGCTCGTTTAATAACATATTAGGAATGAATTACAGATATTTAACACTTAAGGTATAATTCTAAGGTTTAATAAAATTTTAATTTTTATAATAAAGGTTTAATAAAATCATTTATTTCTGATCTTTTTTCAGAGCACATTCAGTTACATGGAATCCACACAAACTAATGGGAGCTCTCCTTCAATGTTCAACAATTCACTTCAAGGAGGACGTAAGATCTATTGACAAAACACAAGTTTAATAATGGTAATTTGAATCTGAATATTTCAGGGCCTACTTATGAGCTGTAATCAAATGTCAGCAGATTATTTGTTTATGCAAGACAAGCTGTATGACATCAAATTCGACACTGGAGACAAAGTAATTCAATGCGGTAGACACAATGACATTTTTAAATTATGGCTTCAATGGAGAGCAAAGGTAAATTATTTTTAATTCTTTGTCAAAGGTAGTGCTTTTAAAAAAACTATTGAAGCCATAAGTTATTCAAATTAAGCATACAGGGTGTTTCAAAAAATGTGCCATATCTCGTCGACATATTCACCAGGGACGTGCATATGGGTTATCACTGGAATATTTTACTAAAAAAATACCCTCAGAGGTTTTACATTGATATGTACGCACACTGGGTTGGAGAACGTTTAGTTAAAAAAAATATGTGCGTCACTGACTTTTTTCCTATTATTAGCAAAAGAGTGTAGGGAATTCAACCCTAATTAAAAGCTGCATCTTCATATTTTGTCCAATTCAATCTCCTCGATGAGATAAACGCAATTTTATTAATCACAATTATTAAAATTAAAATTAAAATAAAATTAAAAAATAATTTGTTTAATATAATTAAATTTGTAACACTGATACACAGTGCTACCAACAGCAAATTCCCCAAAAAATAATGGTATTTAAGATAATTATTACAAAAGGCCTATTTTAAAAGTTTTAACATCCTGTAACTTTAAACCTATACATTGTCGCCATGTTTATATAATTTTTTTTTGTGGCGTACATATTTTTTTAGAAAAATATTCTAGTGATAACCCTAGTGCACGTCCCTGGTGAATACGTCGACACTTTTTTAGCATTAAAATATGTCGCATTTATAGTAACTTTTACCCTCAAAATTTCATTCGATTCGCTAAAAGTACTTGGAAGAAAATTATAATAAATCGAAAAAAGATGAAGACTTTGACCCCCTGTAGTTACGAAACAAAGCAGAATCGAACCTATTTAATATGAAAAATAAATCTGGTTTTTACGAGCGGAATCTCCCCACTAGAAATGGCACTTGTTTTTTTGAAACACCCTGTATAAGATACCAAATAGTGGAAGACATAAGAAAAAAATACAAATTACGTTCTTTGTATTAAGCCAGAGATTAAATTGAATATAAAATGATTACTATATAAAAAAGGACAATGAAAATAGATTCTTTTTTTTAATTCTATGTTTAACGTAAAATTAATATTGAATTTCTAATTCCAGTAAGGTAGATTGCATTAATAATAATACATAATTGTGATTAGAGATTTTTTAAGTTAACTATGTTTTTACTGGACTGACTGTGAGATAGTTTAAAAAACAATATGACAAAGAAGTTTTAGTAGAATCAATATCTGCAGGGTTTTGCTTGTTGCCTGATTTTTTATATTTAATTTAAGAAATTAAACAAAAACTTAGAATAAATTAAATAATGGACGTTTTATATAAATAAAATAAATTAGATTATTGAATTCTTAAATAAAAAAAAATAAAAAAGTTTGTTCCCCAGGTGAGGCTCGAACTCACAACCCCGGCATTGCTCACGACTACTGTCTTATAAGTACCGTGCGCTAACCAATTGCGCCACTGGGGACTACGCGAGCATATCGGATATGCCGTAATTGTCATAAACGTAATATTTCTCTAAATTTAAAAACAATAGACTGATTATTTTTAAGTATTTTTGTAACATTACCGAATATGAAATTGTACTTTTTAAATCTGACATTGAAACTAATATATTAACATTGTGTATTGTGATATGATAATGAGAATAAAATGAATATAATTATAGAGTGTTTTAAAAAACTGTACCTGTGCCATCATCACAAAAAAGGATGTGCCATGCGGGGAGATTCCTTACGTGAAAATAAGATTTATTTTTTATATAGACATACCTATATCCGATTCTGTTTTGTTTCATACCTACAGGGTGTTAAAGTCTTTTTTATTTATTTTAATTTTCTTGTGTTTTTGGCTATTTGAATGAAATTTTAACGCTAAAAGTTACTACATAAAAGTGCTACATATTTTAGTACTAAAAGATTATCGACAGATTCACCAGAGACGTGCATAAGGGTTATGACTGGAATATTTTTCTAAAAAAAATAACATGTGCGCTACTGATTTTTTTATCTTGTTAACAAAATTGTGTAGGCCGTTTAATGCTAATTAAAAATTGTATCGTTGTTGTATTTTGATATTTTGGTCGATTTCGATATCCTTGATGAGATAAACGCCATTTTATTACCCTCAATTAAAAATAAAAATAATAATAATACATTATTTATTTCCTCCTAATTTAATAATAAATTAGAGCGAAATTTTAGTAGTAATTAGACTGAGAATAATAATAATACGTTATTTATTTCCACCTAATAGGTATTAAGTGTGGCATATCATTGTACTCAGGAGGCCGAATTATTTCAAAACCCGAAATGAAAAATACAGGTCCGTATTTAAAAAAATTAAGTTGGCCTATGTATCTGACAAATTATCAGCTAATTTGAAAATCTAAAAATACTCAATCAGATAGTCCTGAAAAAGTGGCTGCGAGAATATGCAATTAGTTTTTTGATTTTCTAAAAAAGAAAAAAATAAAATGGATTTAAAAAAAAAGTTTTTTCTAAATAACTCAGCAATCCTTCAATTTTTTAAAACTTTTTTAACCATGTTCGTATCTATTACGGTTACCGAGATACCAATGCTCGTACCTCGAATTTGTAGCACCCTGTATATCTTCTATAAAATGTACTCAAAAAATAATTTTATGGTTACCTTTATAAACAAATCCTATACCTTTATCTATAGTTGTTCCACTATTGATAAGTACGAATAGGTCATATTTTTATCAAACACCCTAATAACGTCATTAACGAATAATGAATATCTTCCATTTATTATCGTACCTATATATTTCCTTATTTTAGGGAGATGAAGGATTTGAAAAACATATGGATAGACTGATGGAACTCTGTGAATACCTAGTTAAAAGAATCAAAGAACAATCAGACAAATTTTATCTCATCATGGAACCAGAAATGGTAAATGTCAGTTTCTGGTACATTCCATCAAGGTTGAGGAATATGCCACATAACAAACACAGGGAGCAAGAACTTGGAAAGGTATGTTATGGTTTGGTTTTGGTTTGGTTCTGTCCATCGGGAATATCACCGACAGTGATAGCTGTGTCTGTCATTTTAATTCACAGGAAAATTTTATTTTCTCTAATATTTTGGGTGTCCTCTGTCGAAATCTTCCCTGACTCGTTGGACTGACTTTACTTATATTGACAATAAATATTTACTATCTATAGACTGTCCAACGAAAGGATACTTGACAGTGACAGATATTTTCTGTCATTTTAAAACACAGGTAAATTTTATTTTCTGTCATTTTTTAGACGTCATTTTAGTCGTCCGTCGAGATCTTTTCTAGCTCGTTGGATGCACTTTAAGTCTTTGAATAAGAAGGCTAAGGAAGGAGCATATCAAAAATCTTTGGTCCACCGCGTTGGGCCTCAAATATGGCCGACTTAAATTCCGGTTTATCAGTGCCGTTCTAATTTTATTTAAAAAATGTAAAACTATGATGTAGGGTAGACGTGGGGTAGACTCAATATTTTTTTTTATTTTACTTTGTGAATAAATGTTGGTAGTTATTAAAATTGTTATAAAAATATAAAATTCTAATAAAAATTGATAAGTTATAATAATTATTTATAACCATAAACATCCGATACGCTACTGAAGCAGGTAAGTCAAATTGACGTATCTAAATTCTTTGACATCTAATCTTTGACAAGTAGTAAATAAAAGCAAAAATGCAAGAAAAAATATATAATTAGTTAATTTAAGTGAATTTCATAAATGATCGGTTTACTAATTTTGCAAGAAAAAAATATGTAATTAGTTAATTTAAGTGAATTTCATAAATGATCGGTTTACTACACGTATGTATATTATATAGTCACTTACTAGCGAAAAGTTGTTCCATTATTTCACTCAATTTTTGCCGAGATCTACCGCACGCTACACAACCAACTATTTTAGAGTCTTTTTCGATAAATCGCGATAGTGTCACTGTTAATTTAAGTTCTGCCACAATTTCCATCTTATAGATTTACTACCTTTATACAACTATCAGTAGTAGAATAAATAATAAATAACATAAAATAAGCTCCGTAAAGACTGACAAATCCACAAAATTTCAAATCAAATTCAAATGTGTCAAATGAATCGTCAAACAGAACTGTCAAGTATCCCCACCCTAGAGTCCTTTTTCCGCCCACCATGCATGAATACATGGGTAGCATTATGCTCCTTCCTTAGTCTTCTTATTCAAAGCTTTAACTAGATATGTAGTTCTAAGACCAGTAGAAATAAGCGGCATACAGTTCATACTCACCTTTTTAACAGCACTTAAGGGACATAAAGGGCCATTACTACCGCTTTCCCGTTTAAAATATTCTAATAAAGTTGCGAAGAGTTTTTTACGGTTATTAAGCTATCTTGCACACTTCGCATTAAAAGAGGTTCTAAAAAGAACAATGTTCGTCTGCAAGCTCCTGTAAATTTAATCTACTACCTATGTTGCCATATTGTTATGAAATTATGTTTCTTAACTACAACCTAAAAATTCCAAAAAAATATTCAAAAAATTCCAAATTTTTAAATTTCTTTTCCCGAAAAAAAAAACTCATAATCAAGTATCTGGGGTCGAAATATATTACCCCTAAAAATATTTGCTCTTATTTAAGACTCGCCCTGTATGTCCAGCGAGAATATTAAAATTATAGAAAACAGTTGTCAGTGTGGTCCATTTTTCGCTAGACAGCACATACCTGTCACCTGTCATGTACACTACCAACTACAGATATTCTTTTGTCTAATATACAGAGCTAGTGAAGAGTTTTATGACCTTCTATAGTAAAGATTCCATTATTGATACTATAGTGATGTAACGAATATGAATTTTTAAACATTCGCGAATGTAAATGCGAATATTAATTTGTTGCTAAAATTTGCTGTTTGTGTATTTTTTCTATGCGTTATGCATTGAATGATCTTTGGTATCTCCGAATAGCTATTTAACTATAGTGACTTAAAAACAAAATCATATTTATAATAATTGAACTTTAACCCATTTCAGATGTGTCCAGTTCTTAAAGCTAGAATGATGCAGGCAGGAACAATAATGGTAGGTTACCAACCAGACGATAGACGTCCCAACTTCTTCAGGAATATCATTTCTTCGGCAGCTGTGACAGAAAAGGACGTTGATTTTCTCTTGAACGAGATGGATCGTCTAGGACACGATTTGTAAACATATTTATCATAAAAAATCTCCTCGTAAATGATCTGCGTGTAACGGGTTACAAAAAAGTTATTTATTTCTCTAGATGTCTTTGATGTATCTTTCCTCACAAGGTAAATAATACGTGTTTTGTGGATGGTAAGATTGAGATTGGAATTTATAGTGACCTTGGAACTGTTTAAACAATTACAAAACACTTGTTTCTTTTATATATTTTTTCATTTCTAAGTATAGTAAATCCATCTTTATAGTTTGTATTGTCATAAATAGTTTCAAGATTGGTATGTGACCGACTCAAAATTATACCTGTTTATATCTTATGAAACCTTAGATTAACGAGATTAAACATTAAATATTACAATTATAGGCGCTTAATCATTTTAGTTTATTATAACTAACGTATTATAATTTTCATAAAAAGTCTACAACACTCGAATACTGACTGAGATAATAGATAAATATTCAACCAATACTACTAATAATAATGCTTCTGCATAAAAATGGTAACTTAGATGCCAACTAACAGACTTTTCTGTAATATGGTTGTTTATTTTAAAATGATTAAAGTTATATCATTTGTTTACGAGTTTTTTTAATTTTTACATCAGAAAATTTTATCAATAACTACTAATATTAATGTCAATGACTAAAGAATACAAGGACATGTAACGTCCATATACGGGCTGCAGCAGAATTTGTTACGTTACACGCCATCATTTTGGAGCCTACGGATGAGTGACCACCTCGTCAACAGCGATAATTTTAGCTATTTTTAATAATTTGTCGTGTGTAGTAAACTTTGTATAAACTTTATTACAATGGTGATGTATTCAGCTTTCAAGTGTAAAAGCCGCAACGATAAGAAAGAGCCAGGAGTTGCGTTTCATAAGTAAATAATCAGTCTACTCCACGTTTTTAGCGTTTTCTTATTGAATTTGGTAATTATTTTTCTGATATTATATGTACTTTATATGTGCTATACGTCGATACTAGTTTTGTACCTTTTGTTAACATTTAATACGTTTTTTTGTAATTAATTTGTATGATGCCACCGCCTACACCATAGGCGTAGTCAAAACATTTATCAAAAATATAAATATCCCTTATCAAACAGCTAAGTTAAGAAAAATATATGGCCACGTTTGGTGCCATGGTAACAATTTGGTCTCGGGTGCTATATGTCCTTGTATTCTTTAGTCATTGATTAATGTAAAAGCCATATAATACTACCCCACAACATGATTGACTACTTGCGTGACGTCAGAAACCGTTTTGTCGGGCCTTCTTCTTCACGAAGGTAGCGCCGTAGCGCCTTTGTCTATAGTAACAAAAATAAAGTAGATATACACGAATAGTTCATTTATTTGCTTAAAACTGATGAACTGCTGTTATTCAGAATAAATCTCGAAATAATAAGTAACTCAGTCATTAAATTATATAAACAAAAATTAAATAAAAATAGGTTTAAAAATACGCAAACCTGAAATACACTGGTTGAATTCTGGTAATTATAGATATTTATTTAGTATTCAAGATATGCTTGCAGCAATGTTAACTTTTTTTTAAAATGTTGGAATGAATGTTTGAACTTTGTTATTATTATGGATATACATATACCCCGATCATAAACGTTTACTCGTTTATTAAAATTTCAAAAATTCAGTACAGGTTAAGTCTTAATAAGTGCAAATATTTTTACGGCTCTTAGATTACAATAAAAAAAACATATTTCTTTTGCCGTTTTGAAATAAGTTCAAAATAAGCAAGTTATTTTACTTTGAAAATTAAAAGAAAATATTTTTTGCTTAAATTTTGAAAACCACTAGAGTTTTCTTTCTTTTAAATTTAATTTACTACCTATGTTGCCATAATACCAAGATATTATGTTTTTTAACTAAAAATTAAAAAAAAATATTTTCGAAAAATAAATAAATAAATAAATAAATGCCTTTATTGTCAAAAAATTTTTCAATTTGTGGACAAAGGTAAACTAACAAACAAAGTAAAAAAAACAAGGTATACAAACAAACAAACAAAAGATAATACAAAACATTATACAAATAATATTGTCAGTCTTATTGTTAAAATAAACATATATAAATGTTTACAATGTCAAAGAACAAAAAAAATTAAAATAATATTCAAAAATATTTAGCCAGTTTATAGCAAAATATCAATGACCTCTAAATAAATTAATTTCGATGTCATTAGTAAATATAGCAATAGCAAACATTAGACCAGTGTTTTCAAGATCAAATTCGATTTTCAATTCAAATATAATTCATTTACGGCGTAGAAAGCCTTGTCTAGTAAATAAGAGTTCAATGCTTTGCGAAATGAAAAATAATGTTATGGATTTGATTTCAAATGGCAGGTGATTATGCATTTTTTCGAGTTTATAATATTGAACTTTTAACTAACTCTGAGCGTGGGGTAGGTAGATAAAGATCTTGCTCCGCGTTCCTGACAATAAGTGTGAGATGGCCTTTCTTGAGAAGTTTCTGATACATGTTTACGTATTAGGCAAACGGATTCAAATATAAATAAGGAAGGAAGAGTCAATATTTTTAATTCTCTAAAAAAGCCCCGGCAATGAGTTCTGCTGTTTAGTCCCAGTGAATATCGAACAGCTCTCTTCTGGAGCTTGAAAATGCGGTCAAATTGAGCCGCACAACACGTACAAAATTTTCAATTTTTTTTTCACGAATTTTAATAAAAATCGTAAAAAAAACTCATAGGCCTGTGTGTGGGGTCGAAATATATCACACATAAAAACCTTCACTCTCTATAGTACTGCTAAGTAGTTAAAACATTTGGTAATTTTAATATAACATCTAAATCGATAAACAAAGTTTACTAATGTTAATGGGGTGTTGCCACAACCTCTATATTTCATAAAGATAATTTTGTTTTACGTAGATACAATTGATAAATATGTGTTAACAATGGTAAAATTGTCAATTATTAACTACATACTTTGTTATTAAAATCTGCCCAAACGAAAAGATCCCTGACAGTGATAGTAGTGTCCGTGGTTATTTTAATTCACAGGCAATTTTTGTATTTGCTGTCAATTTTTCGATATTATCTGTGAAAACTTTTCCTGGCTCGTTGGACAGATTTTACTACGATTACCTCTATCATGACATTTGTCAATAAACTATTTAAAGAAAATATTTAAATTAACTACTGGTCTACTGAATTAATATATTGAAATTATTTGGTGTAAAGTTTTGGTATACTTAATGTCAACAAAGTGTATAGAGTATCTCCTTCAAGACAAATAATATAATTAAAAACTAAGTATTCTAAAAACTTATTTTGATGTTTATTATTCAGGGTTTGAATGTTGCTATTGAGCTTTAGAAAATGATTTATACAGCTATTAGACTGTTTTACAAAAACTGAACGTTACTCATATGTATTAGGTAAAAAAAATATTCTATTTAAAAAGTACCTTTTACCTAGTTTTAAAAAATATTCCTGCAAGATGTAACTCTACTTCAAAATTACTATAGTACGACGTCATTATATCTAGACATTGTCAAAAGCTGCTGATATTTTGTCCAATATCTTTGTTGACAGCCGGTATAAATATAGATCATAATTAAACAAAAATATGTTAAGTCCTAAAAATGTCTTTATTTTGTAGATATATTAGAAATCTGCATCTTATAAAAATTCACCATATTTTCATTAATGAAAAAAACATGTCCATTATAATTTATAATTTTAAGTTTATAACTATTAAAATAATTTTGATTAAAACGCCAATTATTAGCGTCAATTGAATATAGAATTTAATAGAATGTTGGTATTATTATAAGCGTTACATATATAGTTGAAATAATAAATATTTTATCTATTATTTATTTAGAAACCTACCGTATCTAATAATATCAGAGTAGCAAATTTGTTACAATTTACAATAATTATTAAATTGCATATTTCTATTGAAAATATTTACATATTTGATTATCAAATCATATCAGTTATCATTAATTAAATTTGTTACTTATATCTTTGTTATACTATAAAATGAATGTTTAAAATCTGTTATTTTTATCTTCATACTCGTATCATCATAGCGAGCATCATACTAAAAAATGTTTTTTAATTTTCGAAAAAAAATCGATTGATACAAAAAAGTGAAATGTATAAAACATTGAATTTAAATATAGTAAATGTCAACATCATCCAATCATCTGAAAAATATGATTATATAGTTTATTTAAAGAAAAATATATATATATATAGATCGACTGTGTTCATAACATGAAAACTGAAGTAAGAAATTGTTGAATATGATGGCTAGAAATAAATGTCAATTTCTTCTAGAATTTTAAAAAGTTTTGGAAAAAGCTACAAGAAAATGAGTCAATTCTGTTATAGCCTTGTTATAGATATATTCTATTATATATTTTTATGTTTTCCAGAAATTTCATATTGATATAAAATTCGTGAAGTACCGTATGATCGAAAATAAACGGCGTCAGCGGTAGCTATGAAATGAAGATCCCTGTCATTTTATATGGGAAATGTCATCGATGGTCATTTCCCAGCCCACTGGACGCAGCTTTTTAATCATACGGTATTACAAATTACAATATGATATACATATAGTTATGCAGTAAGTTAAAAAAAACACTAATGTGTTTTGTTGGAATGTAGACTCCCTGATTGAAGGAAAAAAGATGTTCGAGATTTTACCGACAACCCCGTCATAAAATGATGCTAAAAACGGCTAAAGCAGCCAAACATTTTTAATACTATTATAAGCTTTATCTTATCTGAGTTTGGTAAGGTGCCCGATTATATTTAAAAAAATTGAGTTAAATTATAACTGGAGAAAAATACTTATAAAGAGTATAACTGGAGAAAAATACTTAAGCCTAGTTAACATGGTCAAAGTGTACTTGAATCAAACACAAACGCCCAGGTGTACTTGGACCAAATACACTTGGACGCCACTTTGATCGTATCAACCGATTTTAACAGTTGGCGCGATGCAAACAGCGTCCAAGTGAGACACGTGCAGCATGCAATAATTGAGCGTCCGGATTGCACGACATTAGCGCGTGGCCGTAGGCAGCCCAGTAGGCAAGCGAGACAGCGACGCGCGGATTTAACAAAATAAATAATTTTAAACCTGCTGTCATTTCGTTAATAATTATCGCATCGTGTTGATTTTTGCATAGAAATACTCATGAGTCTTTAGCGCTTCCGACAAGCCTAAATAACTGGATTATTTTTTATATTTTCGATTTGTTTACATTGCCCGAGCATATTATAACTTTGAGATAAAAATCTCTGTTATAAATTTTAAAACTGACAGATATGAATACTATCATTTAATTAGTTATTCATTTAGTTACAACATATTCAAAATTTAGGTCTATCGGTTGATGCTAGCAGTAATAACGAGTATATATAAAAAATGGTCAGTACAACGCTCGCCGTTTTTAGCGCACGTTCAGCTTTCGGTTTAGTTTTAGCGCTATTTTTGCAGAAAATAAATTCTGAACTTTGATTAAACGACAAGAACATTATCATTGCCAATATCACCTGGTTACAATGTAGTTCTTTTTTCAAAATATTGCATTGTTTTAGCTTAAAACAAACTTGAATTATGCGGATTTTTTGCGAGAGCTACCGGAGCTGCGTTAATAAAGAGATGGCTATGTACTTCAATCATAGCCACAATAGACTGTAATTTTACCTCGGCACGAGATTTTTTGAAAATATTGCACTTCCATTTATCCGGATTTCTACTGACTTTTGACCTCGCTTTTGACCTTTCTTTTCGGTCGCATTTTCCTCTATTTAATAATAAATAATTTAAAAAAAAAAGCACAAATACTACTGGTAGTGAACAAGCTGTAGCAAAAATTTTCTATACTCCGTGTAAACAAAAGCCTATCGCAAATACGATTTCGATTGACATAAATTTAACCATCTCTTTATTAACGCAACGCCGGTAGCTCTCGCAAAAAAAGCCGCATAATTCAAGTTTTTTTTTAAGCTAAAACAATGCAATATTTTGAAAAAAATAACTACATTATAACCAGGAGATATTGGCAATGATAATGTTCTTGTCATTTAATCAAAGTTCAGAATTTATTTTCTGCAAAAATAGCGCTAAAACTAAAACCAAAGCTGTACGTGCGCTAAAAACGGCGAGCGTTGTACTGACCATTTTTTTATTTATACTCGTTATTACTGCTAGCATAAACCGATAGACCTAAATTTTGAATATGTTGTAACTAAATGTATAACTAATTAAATGATAGTATTCATATCTGTGAGTTTTAAAATTTATAACAGAGATTTTTATCTCAAAGTTATCATATGCTAGAGCAATGTAAACAAATCGAAAATATAAAAAATAATCCAGTTATTTAGGCTTGTCGGAAGCGCTAAAGACTCATGAGTATTTTTCTATTTCGCAAAAATCGAAACGATACGATAATTATTAACGAAATGACAACAGGTTTAAAATTATTTATTTTGTTAAATCGGCCCGTCGCCGTCTCGCTTGCCTACTGGGCTGCCCGCGGCCACGCGCTAAGCTCGTTGTGCAATCCGGACGCTCAATTGTATTTGATCCAAGTACACGTTGGCCGTGTCAACCAGGGTTTGACCAGGGTTAAGATTTTTATGCTTGGTTGACACGGTCAAAGCGTACTTTGTTCAAATATATTTGAACACTGCGCGCGTCTCATTTGGACTCTGTTTGGGAGTTGGGAACTGATTTTGAATGGGTTGATACTATTCAAGTGGCGTCCAAGTACACCTGGGCGCTCCGCGCGTCTCACTTGGATGCCATTTTGATCGTATCAACCGATTTTAAATCAGTTGGTACGATCCACAGAGCGTCCAAGTGAAATGCGCGCAGCGTCAAAGTGAATTTAATCAAAGTTCACTTGGGCCGTGTCAACCTGGCTTTATAGCTGTTTTTTTGCCGCTATTAGGAATTTCTGCATCACTGCGCGTCGTCGCCATTGGGTCCGAGACTGTAACATTTTGGACACCTTATCTGTCACGAATTTGTCCATGAGACTCCGCATCTTCTTATTTCCTTTAATGAACGATCTAGTGCTGCGTTTATCACACAATAAGCTTTAATTGTAAGAAGGGAATTATTTGGTGTTGCAGCAATACAAAACTTATTTATTATAAATAAAACCATTAAATTTTATTTATAATATATAAACATATATACATTAAAATGAGTAAATTTTTATTAAACTTTTATCCATATAAAGTTACTGCCAAAGTTTCTTTGGACGGTAAAAATAAAAACAAACTGTTTTCCATTTGTCAACCAATTCTATCAAATAAAAAACATATCAATGTAGTAGGTTAAGATGTCTTAAATGAAAATATGGTGAACAAAAATATATCTCATTTTTACTTAAAAACAAGAAATATACACAGGGATTAATAATCTTATCTAAATAATTCATTAAATCATAATGGCTATTACACCTGTGAAATATTTAGGCATGTCAAACTAATTAGTACTCTGTATATAAATTAATTTTGTTTTTTATATACATTTAATTTGACATGTTTGAAATGAAGAGTTCGTATCCTGTATACTGTCAATATCTATTTAGTATGAACTTTTAAGATTTAGTCCATTGTTCGAAAAAAAATATACGTATATTATAGTATTAAAGTGCTATAACATTTATTTAGGCTATGGAAAAATTATTCAAAGACAAAAACATATATTATCAAATTGTTGTTGAAATGTGTAGCTGATGCAATAAATTGTATAATAAATTTCCATTATATTATTATAAATCTATTTACACAAACTAAACTACATTATACAATTATTTTGCAATTTAAATATGAAAGTATCGAATCATTGTTTTGTTAAGAAAAATCTTTGACTTGTTATTTAATTTAAGTATATAGTTTAAATGAGATGAATAAATATTTTATGAATTATTATGACAATGAAATGTTTAAAAATATGTAATAAATTCTAAAACAGATATATTGTAACATCCCATATTATGTAAAAAGCTTTTCAAAAACCATAATGTATTTTAATATACAAAAATTGATAGAAGTAGAAGAATTTTTCAATAAAAGAACTGAATAACAAAATCATTAGTCTTCCAATTGAACAAATAAAATATAATAGATGAATCATAGGTATGACTGAATGACATAACAGACATAGTAAGTTGAAATTTAAATGTTATGTCTACTCTTACTGTTACGTTATTTTCACTTATTCACACTGTACTTTAGTAGTATATTTTAATTAAATGTAAAAATTATATAAAAATTACAACTAAATAATCATTTTAATGACGATTTTTAAATTTAGTAATGCTTTAAATCCATTAACATTTTCTGTTATACAAATTAAGTTGAAAAGCTTTAGCGTAAATATTGTTGAAATTGTATGTATCGTTGTAAATTTTAAAAATCCTGGTATTAAATAAGTGTAAAAAATTAGAAACAATAGCTTATTTAATCCTAGTTGCTTCAATAGCCATCGAATAAATCGTAATTATATGTTGTATAAAGAAAAGATAATAAAATATAGTTACCTGTCATAAAGTGTTTGTTGCTTTTTTTTGAAAAAAAATCATAAAATATCAAAATACTGGTATATTATTGAGAAAGCTAAAAGCTTTTCAATGATATGCTACAGAAAATGGTTCGTACTGAAAAAAATGCGATGGTTAATACTCCCTAAATGCCCGCACTGGCTTTCAGTTTCACCGGACACCTTATACAGTATGTTAAAATATATCAAGCAGGTTGAGCTACAGAGCTACAATGAGGGCAAAGAAATTTACATGCATTATAGAATCGAAAGGCAGCAAGATGAACATTAAATTTGGACTATTCCAAATTTGCATCAGTTATAGTATTCCAAATTAGCAACATGAAGACCTACGCCATAATCTGTAAAAAAATATATATGCATTATATACATATCGAAAAAATATGGTCCGTCTAGAAAGTATCCGGAAAAAAGAAAGCAAAATTACAATTATCGATATAATATATTTTTAGGACTTGAGTTAAAAAAATTATAACAAATTATTCATTTTATTTACTTATACAACCTCCATTTAACTCCTAACACTTAACTAAACGTCCTGATACACCCGAAACTAGGTCCACACCATAATGTTCAGTGGCGGTAGTCCAGGCCTGTAAAACTGAGCGAATCAAATCTTGTTTATTTCGTGGGGCTGCTCGTTCCACTTCAATCTTCATTAGTTCCCATATGTTTTCAATGGGACTAAGGTCTGGTGAAGTTGCTGGCTATGGAATTGTTGCCAAATGGTGTTCTTGCATCCAAGCTTGAGTATAGGCAGACGTATGGCATCTTGCATTATCCTGCTGAAAATGCCACCCCTCTGGATATAAAACATGAACCGTTTCAAGAAGAAAACCATTTAAATATCACAACATTTTGCACTATTAACAGGTCCATCAACTATACGCAGAGGTGTAGCACCACGCTGATATGGCCCCCAAACCATTATTTTAGTGGGAAATTTTAAAACTTGAACGCTAACATTTTTTTTGATAGGATTTTTAGGTGGTTTCCACCAAGCTAGAAACAACTTTCGTCAGAAATAAAAACATTATTAAAATAATCTTCTTGAAAACGTTGACAAATATCCATTCCACCCTGCCTGTGTAGAGGTGTTATTGCAGGGATTTTTTGACTTGTGTCTAGCCCTAGCAGGCAACTATTAAGCCCGACCAATTGACAAACACAAATGAATTAACACCCTTCAAATAACCACGCTAACCAACCTGATTGGTCAAGCTTAATAGTTGACTGCTAGGGCTAGACACTTCTCTTTTTTTGGCTTCATTGATATGTAGCCTTGTCTTTTCAGTGACATGCGGACGGTACATTAAAATTAGGAAATACATTAAAATTAGGAAAAATATAAAATTCAAGTTACTTTCTAGACGGACTATACATTTAACAAATTAAAATATAAACCAGTACTTACCTGAAGACCCAGTTAGTTTACCATCAAAGTTAGTTTAAATAAAAAATGAGGACAATGATTGCCGATTTAATTTCTAATAAAAAAGTTTTGGTCATGTCGCAATTATTTGTTCACATATTTTTGCTCTATACTATAAATTCAAATAACTACAGAATCTGTTGGCCACTAAATACAAACCGAACTATTAGTTTATACCATATTTAAACAGATAGCGCCAAGCATAGCTTCAATAAGTGGATATTCCAAATTACCAACAGTATTCCACATTACCCTCCCTTCTTCTAGTCTTCAGCGTATCCATAGGCATGTTAGTGTTCAATAAAAAAATACGTTACCTTCACGTCGTCACAGATTACAATAATTAATTTAATGTGTTAACTCGTTATCATGGTTATAAACATTTAATAACATAGGATCCCCGATATTGTATTACGTGAGAATAATATAGTATTAATACAGAATAATAAATTAGAGTCTAATATTAATGGCCTAAGAATCCTTTTTTAATTTTTTTCATAGTTATTCCGGTTATGTTAATAGACCAGTTTTATAGATTTATAGAAATTGGTATTCTAAAAACTTGATTTTTTTCAAATTCCAAACTATTATCCTTCTACCCATATAACACAACACAATCCTATAGATAACTTGAGGATATCCACCAAGGATATAGTAAATATCTTAGGGAACCAGAGGAGGATATTTATGGGATATCCAGATGGGACAAAAAAAGTCATCTTCAAGACATCCCTAGGCAAGCCTTTTACGGTTATTTGGGATATTTCTAGGATAATACAAGGATGATGTTGTAAGCATTATAGAATACTTTTAGGACATTATATGAGGACTGTTATTTGACAATACTTACTTCATCCTTAGTTTATAGTAAAAACGTTCGCGATTCAGTTTTATTTAGCCACATTTTGACGTTATTCATTGGATGTTTTTTATTAACAGCTCTAAAATATACATCATATTATGTCAATGAATTTTGCGGTAAAATTTAGAAGTTTATTTGTATGAGTTAAGAGCTTTCAATTTATACTGTACCATCGAAAAAAAAACGGCGTTCAAATGGCTTGAAAATTACGATAGATTTTCCCCATATAATTTTACATGCAAAATAACAGCAATCTTCATTTCCAAGCCACCTCTGACGCCGTTTTTTTCGATCGTATGGTATTATACCAGATTATAATACCCTTTATGGAATCTAGCAGTTTTTATCAGGGGGGTGACAGTAAACCGGAAAATTGGAAACAGTTGTGGCGCGGTTCTACCCATAAAATAATTAACTAGAAAGAAGCGTCAACTCTGTGTTAAATCGTGGAAACACGATACGCCACCGAAAGCCTTCGTTGTCGTCTGGAGAACTAATTTCCCAATTGACAGGTTGACATGATAAGGACATGATGGCTTAATTTTCACTTCCGTTTCCGGTTATTCAATGGCGGGCCCTCTTTCAGTTCAAATGTATTTTCTATTTTTTCTTTTCATAAATAAAACCAAAAAATAATTTATTCACATATATTTATTTGAAATATGGAACAACGTGACTAAATAAATATAAAAATATAGAGGATTGTATTGTTTCAATACCAATTAGTTAATTATATGTACTTTTAACGTAAATTAGTTAAGGTATAAGCATGACTTACAGTAATTTGTAAATAAACACACGTATTCGCAGACTTCAAGGACAGAAAACGGACACAGGGACATGAAAACGGGAGCCTTATACAAAAACCTGAAAACAGAAAAACAAATTTTTTTATACTAAAATTAACAATCTAAAAATATCAATAGGTATAAAATATAAATATACTGTTTAAAAAAGCGTCCATTATTCCCAAAGAGACCTGGCTTATAAATCAAAAAGAAGCAAAAAGAGACTTTTAGTCGGATAACATAATCAGATTATCAGTCCGATTTATTGCATTATTGACAATAAATCGCACATATTGGAGATAAATGATGTTGGCTATAGTTAAAAATGATCTTACCTTGCTGTAAATTGTTTCCATTTTCAAAAAAATCGCCGATCAAAGAGATTATAACACCATTTTCTTGCATCTAAAAAATGTAAAAACAGTGTTTATTTACTACCTATTTTTCATATACATGGGACATACCTACTACGGCAGAAACGTCATTTTCTCCAGGATTCTTCATGTAATATATATTTTATATACTTTATTACCTTTATAATTATAAATTTCAGCCGAAATATTAAATTGAACTTCCAAAACGAAACTAAACGGAATGAATTAAAATGGCGTCGAATATTTTCGACACAATTTTCGAATTTGTTCTAGAACAAATCTGAAGTTGTCTCTGAAACTGAAATCTGTCAATTCTAAACTGTGAAGTTAGACAATAGTTAGACAAAAACAATGCTGTCCTTGTCTAGGCGGCCATACTTGTCGTGAGGAGAATGACAGGAATGACACTAATGACTGTTTCCAATTTTCCTATTTCACTGTCACCCCCCTGGTTCTACCCAGGCAGAAAGCATGGCCTTCTAGACTGTCCTAGACAAAAATCTGAATATTTCTATATGATTTCTGTCAATTTCTGCTACGGAACATTTTTATGCACGTCGGCGTCCTGTTCTTTTGTCTTTTGTCTGTGTGTCAGCGTCAGCTCCTGAGGCCTCTGGCAAGGTCGGGCGCCATTTTAATTTTTGCCGTTTAGATTTGATTGGAAGTTTGTTTCTGATATTTCGGCTGAAATTTATAAGTACAAAGATGTTTTTTGATATAAAGTTCCTTACTTTAATAAAGTATATATGATATTAGTTACATGAAGAAAATGATGAAATCGACGTTTCTGTGTGTAGTAGGTATGGGCCATATTATATGTAAAAATAGGTAATATATTAACTGTTTTTATATTTTTTTAGCTTTAAACCCAAGGATCTTGGGATATTCTTTGCCAAGGATTTTTCCGTATCTCTACTTTAAAGACTGATCGGTGATTTTGAGCAATTGAAAGCAAGTTATACAAGGTAAATTATGATTATTGAACTATTATTAGCCTACGTTAAATTTCTACAAGATGAACAGAAATGCGTAATTACATATCACATAGGTACCTATTATGTATTTTCATAGCAATAATGCTATAAATCTATGTATGTAGATTATTTTTAAAATACAAATGAGGTATTAGATGTATATGTATCATATTTTTTATTCATTTTATTTTCATTCAAGTCCTGTTTGATTTAATTCACAAAAGTCTTATGTAGGTACCTATATTTATATTTTTTACATATTTTTTTTGATTCCAGGTTTTGTGTGGGTTCCGGTTGCCTTTTTCCTGCTTCCAGTTATTTATCCGTGAAGCTGTGAAAACATTTATTTATCTTCAAGTTTCTGTAAGTCAATGCACTGTTACTTTACTAATTCGCTTTAACACAGCATCTCTGATATTATTTAAATATTTAATATTGATACAGTAGTTTATTGGTTTATAGCTCTTTAATTGTGTTGATTTGCATATTTACATTGTTCTAAATTCCAAATAAATATTTTTGAGTAATTTTGTTGTATTATTTACTACTAGAAAGAGTAAAAAGTATATTAACCCTCATTTAAACCTGCTGAACAGCCCGCCATTAAAAACCGGAAACGGAAATAAATTTCATAAAATTGAAATTGTCATGTCTATGTCATGTCAATTGTCCCAGCCGCCATATCTGAAAATTAGTTACCCAGGCAGCCGCGCTGTTTCCATAATTTAACATTGACTTGACACTTCTTGTATTTATTATTTTATGGTTTTTATATCTAGCAGTAACAGTTTACATCAAAGTTACCACACAGGATACAGGTATAATTTCTAACACAACACATTCCAGAAACTCAAAATTTAAACACAAAAATAGGATTTCTGTTCGAATAGATCAAACACGAAAATGGGTTCAGGGATAAAGAACAAGCGCTTTTCAACAAATTTGCACCTATAATTTTGTCACAAATTTTTCATTGTGAGACCCTGAGTCGTTCGTCGTTTTTCGACATTAGTTGAGGTTAGGATAGAATTTCTGCTAGAACGAGGCTAGAACTATAAGTATAAGAAAAAACTAAGTCAAACTCAACCAGTTTTGTCAGTTTCAGTCATTTTTAAGCCCATCCAATATCGACAAACGACCGAATTCACCTCGAATCAGCTCGAATTTCACTAAATGAAAGAACTTAATAATACACGATGCAAAAACAAACAACTGTCAAGATGGATTGTGGATTGTGGGAAATTTTTTGCGCGGGAATTTTAAATTCTCTGTATTACTGGGAGTGGCCAAGCTCATAAATATCCAGATTATCCAGAAGATACCAACAGGATATTGTGTTGCCTTGACGTAATATATATCTATCTGTATGGTTTATTGCATTTTATGTAATATAAAAAGTAGTACATTATTTATTTTTCCTAAATATCTAGACGATATTGTTAGGATATTTTATTATCATGAGCATGTTTGGATATCTCAGCTGGATGTACATTAGATATACGACAGAGATATCCATAGGATATTCTATTCCGAGACATCTATAGGATTTCAGGATGTCTGGAGGATATCCTATAGATGTCTTTATAAGATGATCTTATAATGGGACATTCCAACATTCTATGAATATCTTGCGGATATTGTGTGTTATATGGGATATTAACTTTATTCGTCAATAAATTGATATAAAAAAAATCAAAGTGTTCAAATTTTAATAACGTAGCAAGAAATTATTTTTTTACTATTTTTACACAAAAGAACCATTGTTTCCTTTTATATGGATATGGAGCTAAAACTTTTACTACCAAAAATAAATTTATTATTATTTAATTTTAATTTATTATTTTTTTATTTTATTCTTCTTCTACTTATCTAAAACTCATTTGAAGAAAAATATTTGTAATTTGAAAAAAAATATAAGAAAAACCACCTACGAAATTAAGCCAAAATATTAAGAGAAGAGTAATAAAATCTTCAAAATAAAACCTACGAAATTTTTCAATATGAATAATTAAGAAAATTACTTCCGCGGTCCACACGCAACAACTGAGATTTGTTGCGTCGACAGAATATACCAAATAAAACGTACAGACCAAGTTGTGTCTACATTACAACTTGCCGTTCAGTCTTCTGTATTGTGTCATATTATTATAGAGGACATACCGTATAATCGAAAAAAAAACGGCGTCTAGTTGGCTTGGAAATGACGATCGATGACATTTCCCATATAATTTTACATATAAAATGACAGCGATCTTCATTTCATAGCCATCGCTGGTGCCGTTTTTTCTCAATCATATAGTACAATTTCTCAATCAGTATAGTCACAGATAGTATAGTTTTTCAAAAATGTGCATTTTTAACAAATCGCTGTAACTTTTTTGCTATCAAAAATTTTGTATTTTTGTGAAAACATTTCCAAAGCACCTTTTTACGTAGAATTTAATAGTTTAAGTATAATTTCTTTTAATTAATACTTTAAGAATTAAACTTAAATTAAAAAAATAAATTTAAAACAGATAGTATGATTTATTATATGGGACACCCTGTATACTTTTAATTCATTGAAAATAATTTAAAATTACCTTTCCAAAAATATACCATACTTGATATTTTGCTCGTTTCCTTTCGAGATATAGAGTTTTAAACAATTCGCCCACTTTAAACAGCGCCGGCTGTAATGAAAAAAAAAATTCTAGCTGTAAGCAGCAATTAAAACGGAAAATATATTTGCAATGAGAGATGCAGAATTTTGTAAAAATTTAAACTATTTTTAACGACATCAACACATTTAAACTATATCTAATAACAATAAAAATTAATAGCAAACCAAGACATGAGATTTTTCTACAAGTGTTCGTCATGTCGACCGTCTTCTGTTATGGACAAACGGAACAGTTTTTGAACCTTTCTCGTGGAATTCATTAACTCAGTAGGGGTGAAAGATACCCTCGCATAACCGCTAAGTACTTCTAATTCTATTAATAAGAACTTTTATTCTTCCGCAAAGATAAAAATCCACAGGCACTAAGTCCGGCGGCCACGGCAGCCTCGATGGCCAACGGCTGGAATCTTGGTTAGCTATTCAAGTATTCTCGAAATTGGCTATAAAAATTTGCTGATAACTTCAACGTTCTCAGGCGGTGCCTCGTCTTGCTGGAAAAATATGTTTTCGAGTTCCATTATAGGGGTCCAAAGCCTACGAGTACTAGTTAAAAGTGGAGAACTTATAAAAAATCTGTATTTCGATGGAAACTATAACAAAATATCAATTGTGCTATATTTTTGGAAAGGTGATATTAGGATTAGGATATTAGCAGGAATAATTTGGGCCCGCATAGTCAACAGTAGATAACATTGGACCCAACTACAAAGAGATTATCTAAATATGTGAGGTAGGCTACACCACAATTGGAAATAGTTGAATAAGCTGAAAATGGGGATGATGATATCATAAAAATATATCTATATCATGTAAAGTAGGGATTTTAGGGTATTTGATTAACTGACTAAAATTTAAAAAAAACACACAAATAAAACTGTCTATAATATAATAAAATATGTGCTAACCTTTGAAATCTATGTACAAAAGCTCAAACTTTCACCTCAGTATCGTCTTTGTGCAGTTCTAAAATTTGTTCAGACTTGCTGTCCACACGCTACATTTATTTAATAATATAATTTTTTTTTTAAAACTCTAAACGTTCTCTAACCCAGTGTGAGTACATATTATCAAAGTAAAACCTCTGAAGGCGGGTAAGGGGACAAATAACTCACAATCTTAAAGATGTTTATTTAAATTTTAATGCTTAAAAAAAGCAGGGGGGGGGGCGACATATTTCGGGACTTAAACTATTCCCATCATCAGGCCCAGAAGACAAAAGTCAACCTAGGAAGTACCACCACTCTGAAGAAATAAAATTAGTTAGAGCTGTTAACATTCACACATCTCTCTCATTGTAATTATAAATTGTATAAAAATAAAAATGTATACAATTTATAATTACAATGAGAGAGATGTGTGAATGTTAACAGCTCTAACTAATTTTATTTCTTCTTAGTGGTGGTACTTCCTAGGTTGACTTTTGTCTTCTGGGCCTGATGATGGGAATAGTTTAAGTCCCGAAACATGTCGCCCCCCTGCTTTTTTTGAAGCATTAAAATTTAAACATCTTTAAGATTGTGAGTTATTTGTCCCCTTACCCGCGCCTTTAGAGGTTTTACTTTGATAATTTTTTTAATAACATATTTTTTTTCTGCAACGCTTTGTCGACGCAAATAAATCATACGATAAGTTGTTGCGTGTGGACCGCGCTTTATAATACCTAACTACATCCTCATAACTGGACTATACTATAAAGCATTTAGTTTTCATTGAGTCACTCTGTATGTGTAGGTATGTAGATATATTAAAAATAATTATTCAAAAATCTGAAAAATATATTCATAGCAACTCAAATAAAATGTTAATTAAAAAAATAGTAGTATTTTATTCAGTATTAATTTAAAACAAGTTATTTAAATGTAATATGAATATGTTTATTATGGAGACCTTGCTATTAAACTTATACAAGCTTCAGTTTGAATTAACCTCTAAGATTGTAAACAATATTATCGAACTAGAACAAAATGAAAAGTTTTATTAAATATCCTAAGTATAGTGATTTTCCAATTGAAAATTTACCTTACGGTGTATTTTCTATTGAATCTGATGTAAGTATGTTGATAGTTAATTAAATACTAATTATGTATTATCTTTTATCTTTCTATACTCAGTCCTATTGACTACTCGCATATTAAACACGTTGTTTTAAACACGCATGAGATATGGTGTAATATCAATGTAACGTATTATCGTCTATTATTATTTAAAAGAATGATTAAAAATACCAAGTAAATTTTGTTTTCAGACTGTTCCAAAAATTGGCGTTGCTATAGGAGATTTAATACTTAATTTGAATGAAATTTCACATTTGTTTCAAGGTCCACAGTTGAAAAAAAAACAATATGTTTTTAAAGAGGTAAAACCAGATTATTTCTATTAACACACAAAAATTTATGCGTAGAGAAAATATTTAAATACAAAAAATGTATTCGTTAATAATTACAGAGTTCTTTAAATGCGTTTATGGGCTTAGGACAGCCTGCATGGAAAGAAGCTAGAGAAACCATTCAGAAACTTTTATCAGAAAATGAACCATTATTAAGAGACAATGCTCAACTTAGAGAAAAGTACAAAACGCCCACTGAGTTCTTAATAATTAATGGTTCACTTTTAATTTTATGATTTTAGGGCATTTGTACCCCAATCAAAAGCTACTATGCACCTGCCCGCTAAAATTGGGGATTATACAGATTTTTATTCTTCAATACATCATGCCACAAATGTGGGAGTTATGTTTAGGGATAAAAATAATGCCCTCATGCCAAACTGGTAATTATCTACATTAACTATTATATTACACATTGTGTCTCAAAAAATCTGTGCAGAATTACAACACAAAGTTCTGAATTTTGAAATTGAATAATGTGGTTTATAACCAGAATTTTTTTTAATTTGAATTCTTCTTTATTACTATTACGAACTCTTTTATATTTTAATAAAGTAAAAGAAAATCGAACGCCTCTTAAAAAAGATAAACAAGAATTTCAGTTCAGCCGTATTGAAAAACCTTCGCGGTCTTGCTAGTTCTCTTGATGCTTCTTTAGCCTTTTTATTTAATAGAAAATTCAGGTATTTATTTAAACAAAATTTGTGGTAGAATTCTGTAGAGACATTTCGAGGACACTCTATATACAGATGGTTATAAAGTGTAATAAATTTACACCTCCTTTAAGGAAGTATTTACCAGTGGGGTACCATGGAAGAGCTAGTTCAGTTGTCATATCTGGAACTCCAATATATAGACCTCATGGACAAACATTAGCTATAGAGGGTATAAAAACCAATATACAGGGTTATTTACGAAAATGGTGGATTTGTTTATGGAGAACTAAAATAAATTAATTAATTATTTTTTAAAGGTATTAAGAAAACGCAAGGTTTAGGTATAGGAACATGATATACCTATTGTTCCAAAGAAATTTTATTAGATTATTGAATTTTTAAATCATATACAGACTGTCCCATTTTCGTATATTTTACAGGGTTTCTCGTTTATTAGCAGAGATACAATGATGCGGTTTTCACATCACTTTGCTACTTTTTTTATGGAACTAAAGATGATACACACATATTTGTCCTAGCCCTTTTCGTTCCTCACATACAGGACGAATTTAAAAATATTGCATAAACAATATACAGTTTGTCCCATTTAAAAAAAAACGTAAGTTTGACTCATATTTCTAAAATGACTTCCAGCAAAAAAAACTATTTACGCTACGTTTTCATCTTCTCGATAAGTTATAAGTTAACCGAGATACGAAGGGGGTCGAAAAATGCAATAATTTCAAATTCACCCTGTATTTCACAAAACAAGAGGGCTAGAACAAATTTATGTGTAGCATCTAGTTCTATAAAAAAAAGTAGCACAGTGATGTGAAAACCGCATCTTTGAATCTCTACTCATAAACGAGAAACCCAATAAAAGACACGAAAATGGGACACCCTATACATAGGGCTCAATTTAGAATAAGAAATTTTAGATTTATAAAAAACGGAAAAAAAGCAAGATAAATATATTTTTTATCTCTGTATGCGATATCCAGTCGGTTGCTTTAAGGCACATTCTAACGATTCGTGTACTTGACAAACATTTGTAATTGGTATACACGGTGCGTCGGGCATTTATACAGAATTTTTAAGTTATTTATTATAGGATCCACACCGCATTCCCACAAGACCCTGTATGCCAATAAGAAAAATTATAACAAATCGAAATAGTTTCCAAAAGTGTAATACTTAATATACTGAGTGATTCATTTAAAATATCAAAAATGCTACTACTTTTCAGCGCGAGAGCAGCAGGTGCCTTTATTTAAAAATCAGCGGTTCTCCATAAATGTCTACCCTATACCGGGTGCATCTCAAAAGTGACTCACCCCTATAACTTTTTTTATTTTTTCAGATAAAAAAACGGGATTTGGTTTGTTAGTATATGACATAAATTAGAATTGATTGGCATATTCAGTTGTTTTCGGCTATTTCCTGTTTCACCGGAAATGACTACAACTTTTGATTTTTAAATGGCATCCTCAGTATTTTTTTACTTTCTTCGATAAAAAATGTTACTCTGAATAGAATGACATATCATGTGTCAACTTTTGATATTTTCGCTTAAAACAAATTTGTAATTTCCATTTCAATTTAGAGTGCCATGGCTGTGTTAAAAACAATAATTTTTAATTATAAGGAGCCTTGGAAAAATAGATTTGATCGTCTAATATTTTAGTTTCTTGTCCTGGCCGGTTAAAAGATGCCCAAATCATATTTTTAATCATATCTCAATTTTTTCAAATGGAACGAGGGTAGCTCATTAGCATATTTGGAAAAAGCATTTTTTATGAATAATTTGGTACCACACACTGGTATTTCGAGTCAAATTGTCGTTATGCATGTCGTCTGCATATTGCAATTTCAAATAAACCATATTCTAAAATGACAAAAGGTGACATATATGATATGCCATTCTATTCAGAATGTCATTTTTTATCGAATAAAGCTTAAGTAACAAAATACCGAGGGTGTAATTTAAAAATCAAAAGTTGTAGTCATTTCCGGTGAAACGGGAAGTGACCATCAAAAACAATTGAATACGCCAATCAATTCTAATTTATGTCATATTCTAACATACCAAATATCGTATATTTATCTAAAAAAATTAAAAAACTTATAGGGGTGAGCCAGTTTGAGACGCACCCAGAATGCCATCGCCGAGAATCACCCTTTTTTTGAAAAATAGATTTTATTAAATAGCCTTTTAGGTGCTCCGCCTGTTTTTGGTCCTTGTAAATTGATGGATTTCGAATTAGAAATGGCATTCTTTGTTGGAACACCTAATAACCTCGGTGAACCGATATCAATTTCAAACGCACACAAGCATATTTTTGGATTTGTAATCATGAACGATTGGAGTGGTAAAATCATATTTATTCAGACAAAAAAAACTAAATAAATTATATCCTGATTATTTTAGCAAGAGATATACAGAAATGGGAATATGTGCCATTAGGACCCTTTACTGCCAAAAATCTTGGTACAACTATATCACCATGGGTAGTCACTACGTTAGCCCTAGAGCCCTTTATATGTGAAAACTTTCCTCAAGATCCAGAACCTTTTCCATATCTAAAGCATTCTGATAAATTTAATTTTGACATAAATCTTCAAGTTGATATAACTCGTAGGTCAAAATACGGCATAGTCTAGTCAAATTGTATTTTTTATGGAAAGTTTTGGTGTAGTTCTGATTTATTTTTTTCTTTATGTTTTTTGGAGTGCTGAATTCGAATCCGATATTTACTAACTAAATTTGGTGACGGAACATTGAAGAAAATGCAAAATAAAACGTGAAAAATTGCGATTTTTGAGGTTTGTTGCTAATAACTACAACAAATGTATTTTTTTCAAAAATAATACCTCTACACAAAAAAAGTAGACAAAATTCTCTACAAATTTAATCTTTATATTTTTTCCTCAGACTATCAGATTAGGCTCTAGCGCTGGTTCAAGATAAGCGTATTTTGAGCTATCGCTTCAAAATCGATATTTTTGTTGAAGTCCATGTATATAAATTCCTTTATCTACGACAGTGAGTTAAGAAGCTCTTAACTCACGCATTTTGAGTGAGTTAAGAGCTTCTTAACTCACGCATTTTCATTACCGCACTCCTTGTTCAGATGACTACTAAAGAGAAAAAAAATATTTTGTAAAACATTTATTTTGCACTAAATACCTACTTAATACCAAACAATATGTATATTCAAATATTCATACTTCTGTTTCGATCTTGCTGGAAGCAATCCAGAAATGAATGCTTCTTCTTCAATGTCAGAGGGAATACCTGGGAATACTTTCCGAATCGCTCGTTTTTTAAACTAGTGACATCAATAGTACTGTCATATTGACATTGCCATGCATGGTGTTATTTGAACAAAGGTATTAAGGTAATTGATTTTTAGGATAGGTATATAGTTAAGTGCAATAATTTTTAAAATTCATTGTGTGTTTTTATAGTTAGACGTAGATAAAATATTGTACAATACACGCGAGTTAACTCCATTAAGATACTTGTGTAGTTACACAACTCGTGCTACGCACTCGTTGTGCAACTTTCACACGCATATCTTAATGATGCTGTTAACTCACTTGTATCGTAAATATCTATTATACTTATATAAATATAAATATAAAAATACGCAACCACAATCTTCTAAAAGTAGCCATTAAATATGAGAAGGGAGAAAAAGAATAGGAGCTAAGCTCGAACCGCAAAAAATCATTAGCTCAACGTTTTACGATAATCGGAGGTGGTATAATGGTTGTAATCGCTGTCTATATGACATTTAACTTAGAACTAAAGAAATACATACGATACATACTAAACTTTAATAATAAATGAAGAGTATTGGAGTACAAAATTTAGAAAAGATTCTAATTGCTGCTAATTTTCAACTGGTCAACTGGCGAGAAACAGTCCTTAAGACTCTATTACGCTGTACTTTCGGGTCGCTCTCAGGGGTCGGGTAAAGCGGGTGTGTGGCCGAAGGAAATATATGTATATTATATTTCAGAAATCTGCCTAAAGCTTAGCCCGATCCTGTCATGTTAAGCCACATCCAAAATTCCAAACACACGTGCTTTGATTAAGGTTTGCAGAGCTTCAGCATTTGCCATAAGATAGCGAGCAATTTGTTACAAAACCATATAAATTATATATCACTGTAATGGCAAAACTTCAATCTATTTCCGTATTGTAACGAAATTTTAGATTATCTCTTTATTTTCGAGAAAATTTAGTCCAAACATAAGGAATATTTTGTTGATGTTTGACCATCAAAATCTTAAAAATAAAGAAGTTGTCTAAAAATGTGCTACAATACGGATATAGTATAATCCTTTATCTTCAATTTCCTTCTTCATTTGTGTAAAAATACCTAGCCAGTTTTACATAAAACGTTAAATACCTGACGCTTATTTTGCTACTTTTTCGGACTAGTTTAATGGACTCTTAAAACTTAATTATCAAAAATTATAGAAAAGTCTATTAACTTTAATTTTGAATATGAGGATTATTTACAAAAAGTTGATATTTTTAAAGTTATAAACAAAAAAAAAACACAAAAAATACAATTTTTTTCCAGTTTTTTTGCATTTGTCAAATCTCAGATTCAAATTCAGCACCCAAAAAACTAAAAAATAGAAGAAATTAGAACTACTTCAATACTTTCCTGCAAAAGGCTTTTTTGAGTACAAGTTGACTAGATTAACAGCACACATTTAAATCTATATCTATTTTTTTCAGCAAAAGATTCCAATGTGTCAACAACTGTGTGTCGCTCGAATTTCAAATATTTGTACTGGACAGTTAAACAGCAATTGGTTCACCACACAATCACTGGATGTAATGTTAACCCAGGAGATTTAATGGGCAGTGGTACAATTAGTGGAGATGTATGTAAATTTGTTATAGAAATGATAGGAGCAATTGTAATGAAATGGCGTCACAGTAGGCGTAGAATTTGTATTTTATTTCGAGCTTTACTATGTCTACCGCTGAAATTCTTAATATATTTCTGTCTATGTAATACATTAAAATAATTATAATGTAGTACACATAAATAATTTTTAAAATACCCGTTTCTTGTTTGTAAAACTTAATATTTTTTTACAGTTACAGTTCTTATACAGTTAAATTTACTTGTTTACAGTTAATATTTATGAAGAATTTTCTAAGCACGTATTACTAACACCGTCAAAAAACTTAAGTGATAGATATAGTAATGTTTATTAATACCTCGTCTAATATGACGCCGCTTTTATTCGGGTCTACTGTACTTTATATACAGGGCGGCCCATTAGTGCGAGGAAATCCAATAATGTCTGGTTGTAGCACAAATGAAAAAAAGTTTTATACAGATTCTGGACAGTTTTTAATGGTGCGTATCATAAAAACATTTTGTTGTGTACACATGGTGTCACAAAAAAGAGTTATGATAAAGTTTTAAGTTTTTTAAACTGCACCCCCACACCATTTTTCTGTAGAAAATTGGATTCAGCATAACATTCCGCATATAGTACACTATTTCTATTTGAAGCTAATATGTGGTGTTGCCATTCTATTTCTCATTCTAAAACGTCGGTTATAAACACTACCGGGTACGTCTTAAAACTGGCTCACACCTATAACTTTTTTATCTTTTCAGATAAAAAAAACGAGATTTGGTATGTTAGTATATGACATAAATTAGGATTGATTGACGTATTCAATTGTTTTCGGTCACTTCCTGTTTCACCGGAAATGACTACAACTTTTGACTTTTAAATGGCATCCTCCATATCTTTTTACCTTATTCGATAGGAAATGGCAGTCTGAATAGAATGACGTATCATATGTCAACTTTTGACATACTTGCTTAAAAAAAATATATTTTAAATTTCAATCTAGAGTATCTAGAGTCTAGCTGCTATAGCTGTCTTAAAACACTGATTTTTAATCAAGGAGCCTTGGAAACATCGATTTGATCGTGTCTTGTCCTGTCCCAAAAGATTCCCAAATAGTATTTTTAATCATATCTCAATTTTTTCAAATGGAAAGAGGGTGGCTCAAAATAATTTCGTACCACACACTTGGTATTTAGAGTCTGTCGACTAGACACTTGGTATTTAAACTGTCGTTACATTTATGGCCACGGCATTCTAAATTAAAATTTAAAATGTAATTTTTTGCAAAATAAAAACACTAAATGACCACAATACACCAAAACACTTTTACTTTTACACTGGACGCGCGTTTCGCTAACCATGTTAGCATCATCAGCAGATTATTATAAACTGAGTAGATGATTATAAACTAGTTTATAATCATCTGCTGATGATGCTAACATGGTTAGCGAAACGCGCGTCCAGTGTAAAAATAAAAGTGTTTTGGTGTATTGTGGTCATTTAGTGTTTTTATTTTGCTGTGTAACACCAAAGGTTCCAACCCTCAACTGTAATGTAATTTTTTGGTTAATCAGAAATATCAAAAGTTTACATTTGCTATATCATTCCACTTCATTTTCATTATAGGTATGCTTTATTCCATTAAGAATGTAATCAAATGAAGTAAAAAAATGTCATATAAAAGAATTTGTTATTTAAAAATCAAAAATTGTAGTCATTTCCGGTAAAACAGGAAGCGACCAAAAGTAACTGAATACGTCAATCAATCCTTATTTATGTGATATACTAACACACCCAATCTCGTTTTTTTATCTGAAAAAATAAAAAAGTTATAGGGGTGAGCCACTTTTGAAACGCCCCCGGCAGTGGCGTATCCATCCGTAAGTTTGGCGTAAAATTTTGAACATCCTGTACAATATACGATTACCATATTTATAGCAAAGTAAGTACAGACCATCTAAATTAAATATCTAATATAGTTTTGATTTTAGGACAGTTCTTGTATTTTTAATAATTTTTTTTAAGAAAGGCTGAAAAATATATATATTTTATTTATTTATTAATATCTTTGAAACTATCGAAATATATTTACTCATATTTTAGGATTATGTAAAGTGATCTGAAAAGAAGCCAAAAATGCAATAATACACAGGGTGTTTCATTTAAAAAAAATCATCCCGATCCGCTCACTTTTTTAAGACACTCTATAGAAGTTAAAATATTTTCTTGGAATACATCCTAAAACATATTTTAGACACTTAAACAAAATTCTAAGTTTGTTATTCTAGGAGCTATTGCTGGACCCTGTATATTCGACAATGATGACGATATTGGACTTCCTCTCACTAATGGGCTACCCTGTATATAAACTTAGCAACATATTTTAATTGCACTTATATTAAATAAGAAGAACTACTAAGTAATATTCATTTTCAGGCGTCTGATTCTTTTGGTTCACTTCTTGAACTATCATGGAAAGGAACAAAACCAATATCGCTAAATGACGGAACACAAAGAAAATTCTTACAGGATGGCGATACTGTAACAATGAGAGCATTTTGTGAAGGAGATGATTACAATATCGGGTTTGGAGTTTGCGCTGGACAACTTTTACCCGCCAAAAAATTAGCATTTTAAGAAAAAGTTACATATATCCGGCGATTACGAGTTATAATAATGTTCAGTTTGCACAAATTAAAATAAAATATACTATAGATTATATAAATTCCAAAAATGCTTATTATTTAGTTTGCTATACGTATCTCTAAAAAACGTAAAATCTAACAAGAACAAAGGGCAGCATCAAGAAATTTGTGAAATCTATTTCATTTATGTGTTTAATAAAAAAACGTGTATAGTGTATTTAATATATTACAACCTGGCCATAGTGGCCATTCCTTTTATATTTTACAGGTTTGTCCTTTTTTTGACCTGCTGTGTATCGTGGGTGTTTTGTACAATGTCCTCTATTTTGATGATAAAATATATTGATGTTATATTTGAACCGAGATATAGAAAAAGGAACAAACCCGCAAAATCATCATTATGAATAAACGACGAAACAACTCTGGTAATAAGTAATATTAAAAATGGCGTCTTTTTACTTCCCAAATAAAAATAAAATTATTATAAAACAAGAAAATAAAAATATAGACATTACAAAAGAAAAATAACACGCTGGTATAAAACAAAACATAAATACTGCAACCAAAAATATAAACAGAATAGCAATAATAAAATACATAAACAAAATAAATTAAAAAAAAATATATATTTAAATAATTAAAATTAATAATAATAATAATATTAATGGCTCCCGTATATAGCGTTTAACGCCTTGGGAGTAGCAAGGTACAGCTTGCTATACTAGAGCCGTTCGGTATACAAGGAAGGTAATGTGGCTAGCACTACGCTTCAACCGCCTATTATTACCTCAGGATTGTGAATCCCAAGTACTCATTTAAGGCTGAGTCGACCTAGGTACCCAAACTATTTTTATTTTAATAAAAATAGTCGGCTGATGAAATGCCGGGTGTGGGAATCAACACACACCTTGAGATTGGTAGATGAGAGCCTGTACCTCTACGCCACCGGGCACTTATTAATTAAAATTAATAATTATTTTAATTTTTAATTTATTTGTAATTATTTTTATTACGTTTTGTATACACTAATATACACGATATACACGATTTAAAGGGCAACCGTTTGGAAGGTGGTTCCTATTTATATCTCAGTCCATTTTTTATTTAAATAGAAAAATTGTAGGAGAAACCATTTAGACGTAGGTCTCCAAAACATTTAAACTGCGGCCCTATTATATTCCTTCCTTAGTCTTTTTATTCAAAGATGAAAACTAACCCACCTTTTAGGCTTAAAATTTTAAGCAAAGGATGTTATCGTGGGGACTGTAGTAAAAAAGAAAAACAAAATTATCGGGCAAAACCTACAGTAAGATTAGCCGTGAAAACATATGACTAAAATATGACTACCCGTAGACACTTATGTTTCTGCCTTCCAGCTTCAACAATACGGGAGGAATCAGCAATGATGAACTATAGTACTATTCTTTTAAAAGTTCCTCAATATGGCCGACCTAGTTACGAAAATTGGTAATTTTTTTTTAATGAAAAATAAGTTGGCGTTAGCGAATTCAGAAATTGATTTACTCTTTGGTTAACAATAATATTTTTCAAGATTGTCAAGTTGACGTTAAAGTTAGGTTATTAGCTGGTTGTCATAAATAAAAACATAGATTATTGAAATTATTTAATAAGAATAAAGGTATTTTACCGCAGATCCAAAGAGATTTTACTTAAAGGTATTTTATAAACTTTCTCAGTGAGAATATTAACTCCCCTGTTTCTTATATTTCAGTTAAGGGGACGTAAGAACTATAGGAAGTAAATTTTTGTTTTCATGTTTTGACGATATCTGAGAGTTCCTAGAACTATCAAGATTATTGAATAATTATAGTTGTTTAATAAGTGAAATTAATAGAAGACTTGGAAATAGGATGATGCTTTTCATGTTGTAGTTGATAAATCACCCCATTTCTCTTAATTTTTTTTTTCAGTACAGTTAATCACAAATTAAATTGATGTGTGCAAAAACAGCTATATATTTTCAAACATCTTATTTAAATAGTTCTTTTATATACTATTAAACTGTATCAACTACAAAGTATTTAGCAAAAAATTATAAGGTAATAAATTTTGTATATATAATTTATGAAAATTTATAATATATAAAGATTAGAACACAATCCTCTGAAGGAAAAAGAAATACTCAAAAACTCATTAAATATACTTTATTAAAAATAACAACATACCAAAACATCCATGCAAACTGTAATAATCAGAACATTATCCACATTATACCTTTATTAAATTTGTGTCCACACTCCTGCCAGGAAATCCAGAAATGTTTGTTTAAATATTAACTTATTTTAAATTGCCAGAAACACATCAGAATATATCACAACCACAACTATAGGTTAATCTGTACTAAATTTTATACCGAGTAAGTGATGCGTTAACTAACAAGTATAGGATAAAAAACAATTATTAATATAGAGTGTACTATACAATGTCCTGCTTATTTATGAAATGACTTTCCCTTCAAATGTGAGGAATACCAGTAAAATAAAACATAATTTTTGGTTTAGTTTGGTGTTTGATATTCTAACTACATCTATTACAAACCTTAAGTGCTTTTAGTGAGTAATTGTATTTTTTATTATTCCTTGTGTATCCTGTAAAGTAAAAAAATATTTCAAGAAATATAAAAACAATGCAATAGATATCAAACAGATTCATAAAAACTACTTACAATTATTGTACATAATTATATATTTCAAGTGTTATTTGATGTTTGGTCCCATTACCAACATTACCTTATTTAGGTCTTCTCTACCAACTCAACTTTTAAACCTGTTTTAAACCTTCTTTATATTTTAAAACTGATTTACAACAATCTGTAATGCCCGCGCTGTTTCCTGAAATATAAGTTTTAATCTATTTATTATCATATAGTAGATATTACAAACCTGAAAATTACTGATACGAGGAAACTTCTCAAAATAATTATAATAATACCTTTTACAAACATCTGGACTAATTTATTTTCACGAATTTATGAACGAGCCAATGTTTTCTAATACGTTTTTAAGCGATTTACACATTTTGAATATCTTCCAGCCTATTCGTCAACTCTTGATCGGTGAAAAGATTATTTATAACTATATAATTAGTACTGCAGGTTGCAGGTTAAATAAAAGAACAAAATCAAGTAGAATTTGTGAATAAAAACTAAAAAAATAATGAAAATATTTAGAAAAAGGAACCGTAAACGTCAATGTCAGCCAAGTGTCAGAGTTCAATTGGATTTACCACAGATTATCAATTTGAACGATTTGAAGTACAGTCGATTCCAGTTTAGAGATTTTCGTTTTTTAAGCCTCCCATACTGAAGTCCGCCATATTGGGAAGTTTTAAATGAATACAAGTATAGTGATCCTGAAAAACGAAAAAGGGGGGCAAACGAGGAACGAGGCACCATTTGCGATTTGCGATTTGCGACCTGAAAAACGAAAAAGGGAAGCAAACAAGGCACGAGGCACCATTTGCAACCTAGTAAAGCAGTAACTCAATTCTATGCTCAATTCGCGAGCATTAGGGTGCAGCCACGCTATCCTAAAAACAGCGTATCGGCGTAACGGCGTAATGACGGCGTAATAGATTTCCAGTAATTCTATTGGCTGAAACATTCATCTGTCAGAAATTTTATCTGTCAAATTCATCTGTCAAAAATTTCAGCCAATAGAATTACTGGAAATTGATTCAAGGTCGTTACGCCGTTACGCCGATACGCCGTTTTAGGATAAGTGTGGCACACCTGCTCAAGTCTCATGCATCCGAAATCCGATGACACGATAGATCCGACGGTGCTCTATTGGTCGAAATATTTTGACAACAATTTTTATCCGATATTTTTAACTAATCGTCCGACGTCGTATAAAGTTAAATTTTGTTTAACTTTTGTACGATATCGTGTGTTTTTTAACCTCACTTTTTTTGAAAACATTGGTTTTTAAAAACAAGTTTAGTGGGAAGTGGGCAATTTCGGGATATTTGGCGAGGAAGTTATTTTTATAAGTGTTTTTCCAATAAAACATGACATGAATCTCTATTCAGCGCAGCAGAAAAATGTTAAAACTGTCAAATTTCGGAACGAACTTTCGGATGTATGTGACAGGCTTTTTTTATTTCACACGATAACTTCAAATTTCGGATGTCGTACCATCGGATTTCGGATGCATGAGACTCCGGCTTTACCACCGAAATGCCATCGAAAAACCGCTGAGGAGATAATCAGTGGCGGATACAGAAAGAATACCATAAGAATTTATAGTTTTGTTTTGTGTTCAATGTTACTTATTGTATTTCATAGAAAATACATTTCTATTGAAAAAAAAATTGGGTAAAGGTGTGGATGGATCACAGGTGTGGATCAATGGACCAAACTACATGTTACTTTTAAAAACTACATAAACTACATTACATGTAGTTAATGTAATTTATGTAGAGGGTGTAGTTTATGTAACCTATGCATGTAACTTTCAAATATCAAAGGTATGAGGTGAGGTTATAATAAATTGAAGCTTTAAAAACACATAATGTATTTAAGAAAACAGAAGAAATATGGATTTACATACATACATACCTCATACAAAGGAAAATTATTCATAATATCAATACATAGTTTATTAACGTAGTTTTCATGTGGTTAGTTAGTAGTTTATAATGTTTATATCATAATTTCTTAAACATATCAAGTTAGTGGATTAATAGCAATTTTAGACATATATTTTATCGAAAAGTGTGTCGATAAGACTAAAATAAGCTTTATGTTTTATCTTTTTCTCTTTAGAAGGGAGATGGTTTGTGTCGTAGGATGCATTACAGTATTTGGTAATTACCCAGTATTTAATATCGTGTACTTTGATATTCTTTTCTTAATTTACTGCAATTTCTTGTTTCCTATAATGCCAAATCTTGACAATATGGTGAAGGTTGAGTTTTGATCTTATTAGTTTTATACCTGTGTTTATACAAGACCAAATTAAGACTTAGTTAGTATGTGATTTATATTAATATCTTTCTTATAATATTTGTTATGTCTTAATCTTAATACTGTATTATACTTTGTCTGGAAAATAAATGTTAAAATATCTTAATTTTGCATATCCTATTCCATCCTTCCATTAGGAAAAATATGGTTTATAAATCATATATGCTAAGAAAATCACATAAATTAGGTGTAAGAATAGAGAAATCTTAAGGTAGCAGAAAAATGAATGCAATATATGTATAAGCAGAATTAAATAAGGTAACTGTTAATGTTGCTGAAGCTGATTCTACAATTTTAATTACGAAGGCTACAAGGCCTTTTAAGGCCTCCGTTTTGATGGAATGTTAAATGAAAACTATTATGAACATGACATGGAGCTACAGCATTTAAAAATTAAAAAAAAAGAAAAACTTGGACACATCCCTTTTAATTTCCGGAATTTTTAATAAAGCCCTTTTTAAACGTAGCATAATAATCTAGAGCAATTAGATTAATTATAGGAATCTAGAGTTTTATTTCTATTTAATTTGATTGACTATGGAAATACATAATAAGCGTTCACGTGTTGTGCGAAATATTAAAATAATAATATAAATAATATACCGCGTACTATGACTGAAAAAAAAATAGCGTCAGCGATGACTATGAAATGAAGATCGCTGTTATTTTATATGGGAAATGTCCTCAATCGTCATTTTCCAGCCAACTGGACTCATATATTGACAAAAAAATACTGAAAAGCACATATTTGTTTTCTACTGAAAATAATTCCAAAATAATTTGCAAACTGGCAACATCGAAGATGTGCGCATGCGTAATGTCTGTGACTATATGCAGCAATAACTCGTTTCAAGGTCAGCCACCGGATCCACACCATTACCAAAAATTGTCTTTTTTTCTGATGTTTAACTATACAAATATAATATAACTTCATACTTCCATGATAAGGTAATGGTGTGGATCCGGTGGCTGACCTTGAAACGAGTTTTTGCTGCATATAGTCACAGACACTACGCATGCGCACATCTTCGATGTTGCCAGATTGCAAGTTATTTTGGAATTATTTTCAGTAGAAATCAAATATGTGCTTTTCTGTGTTTTTTTGTCAATATATACAGTATGATCGAAAAATCAGCGTCCAGTTGGCTGGGAAATGTGACTGAGACATTTCCCATATAAATATTAGCGTCTTCATTTCATAGTTATCGCTGACGCTATTTTTTCAATCATAGTACGCGGTATATTATTTATATTATTATTTTAATATTTCGCACAACATGTGAACGCTTATTATGTATTTTTATAGTCAATAAAATTAAATAGAAATAAAATTCTAGATTCCTATAATGTAATCTATGCTATATTATGCTATACTTTATACGTTTAAAGTGCTTTATTAAAAATTCGATAAATAAAAAGGGATGTGTCCAATTTTATTTCTTTGGCACATGTCTCCATGTCCCTAATTTTAATTTTTTAACATTCCATCAAACTAAACTATGGAGGCCTTTAAAAGGCCTTTTTTTAGCCTCCGTAATTAAATTTGTAGAATCAGCAGCTGCTGTTACCCACAGTTAACTTGTTTAATTCTGCTTATACATATAATGCATTAATTTTTCTGCTACCTTGAACTATTCTTACACCCTAATTCTATATGATTTTCTTAGCATAATATGATTATAAAACCATATTTTTCCTAATGGAAGACAGGAATAGATATGCAAAACAAGATATTCAGTATTAAGCATAATAGTATTAAGATTATATTATAAATATAAGAAAGATCTTAATATAAATCACAAACTAATACAAACTAATCTTAATTTGGTCTTGCATAAACACAGGTGTAAAATTAATAAGATCAACCTTCACCATGTCAAGATTTGGCATTATAAAATTACGAGCAAAAATGAAGAAAGAATATCAAAGTACACAATAATTAAATACTGTAATGTATACGACACAAAGCCATCTCCTTCTAAAGAAAAAGATAAAACATAAAGCTATTTTAGTCTTATCAATACACTCTTCGATAAAATACCCTATATAATCTAAAATTGTATATATATATATATATATATATATATATATATATATATATATATATATATATATATATATATATATATATATATATATATATATATATATATATATATATATATATATATATATATATATATATATATATATATATATATATATATATATATAATATTATATTAAAATATTATAATCAAAGTATATTATATTAGTAACATTATAGGTAAGATGTTACCTCTATCTCCCATTGACGTGTATTGTTATGTATAAGACTCGTCATGGTAGTATTTCAAAACATCAATACATATAATCAAAACTATTGTTGCCTGTAAATAACTAAAAATTAAATAACTTGAAAGAAATAAAATAATTCTAATAAGTTTAAAACCATTAAGAAGAAATCCGTACATGATAATTTTTAATTTTAATGTAAATATATAAATAAATGTTATTATTATTACAATTTTATATATTCATAACTCTTTCAATTCACAATCTTTATTATCCTTCTTATCTTAATTTTGGATATCAAGATAAATCTGAAATTATAAAATTAATTATATAGAATTTGTATTATTATTGATTAAAAAAAAATTTTCAACTGCAAATAATTCGAAAATAAACTGCAATTTGGCAACATCGAAGATGTGCGCTTGCGTAGTATCGATGATAAAAATGTAGCAAATATGGCCTTCAAGGTCAGCCACCGGATCCACAATCCACACCTTTACCCATGATAAGAATTTGGCTTGATTCTTGTTTAAAATCTAAATTGTTTATGTTTTACAATATTTTTGTAGGTAGTTTTTAACGTTGTTTTTGTGTAGTTTCTGAAGGTAGTTTTTAAAATTTTAGTAGTTATTACAAAAAACTACGCGTAGTTTTTGGCGTAGTTTCTTGCTTCTACTTAACAACCCTGCCCTTGGGTCGCAATGACCATAGATCTATGCCACAGACCACAAATGCTGTGCTGCGCTCTCAGCTCTAGTGCTGTGGTCAAGAAATATTTAACCTCAAAATCTGCTCAAATTCAAAAAGTTCTATATATATGTTAAAAAGCGGTTTTTTATACCATTATTGTGCAGATTAAACTCTTTTTTACTTAAGTTTTAAAATGGGAGTTACATTATATCATTTTCCACCTAGTGGCCCATCCAGAGGAGCTCTACTAGCTGCGAAAGCAGTTGGCCTAGATGTTGATGTAGAAATCATAAACCTGTTTAAAAAAGAACAGTTTAATGAAAATTTTATAAAAGTGAGATCGATATTTGTGAGAATTGGATTATTGGAGTTTTAACTCAACTATAATTATCTCTAGATCAATCTTCAACATACTGTCCCAACTCTAGTTGATGGTGACTTTGTAGTTTCAGACAGTCACGCAATAGGCCCATATTTAGCAAGTGCATATGGTAAAGATGCAAGTTTTTATCCAAAAGACCCAAAACAAAAAGCCATTGTAGATCAAAGGTTATATTTTGATTGTGGTACATTGTATCCACGAATAAGAGCTATTTGTGTAAGTTACGAAACAAGTATAAAACTTTAACATATAATATATTAAGCTATAACATATAATATATTAAGCTATAAATTAGTTTCCAGTACTATTTCTGGGTGAAGACACAATTCTAGATGAACATAAACAGCCTTTAGAAGAAGCATTAGGTTTCTTAGATGTTTTTTTGGAAGGAAACAACTTTGTTACTGGTGACAAGTTAACTGTTGCTGATTGCTGTTTGGTTGCATCAGTTTCTAGTATTGTGGTAAGTGTTTTTTTTTATTAACTGGCTGAATTCATTGTTTAAACTGATTAATGTGGTATGTTATTTAAATGTAAATATTAAATAATTTAGGCTGTAGGATGGGACATATCAGCCTACAACAATGTGAAAAATTGGGTCGCTAGATGTGCTTTAGCAATTCCAGGATATTCAGAAGCTAATCAAGCTGGAGCTGATGAATTTGGCAAGCTAGTAAGAAGCAAGTTAGCCCCTGGACAGCTTCCTTAAAATTAAGGTTTTTTTAAGATTTTTTTATTTTCATATATTTTTTATAAAAAATAACAAATAAAATTGTCATTAAACACTTTATTTACTTTTAAATATTATTAAGGATACATTTTTCTGATAATAAAAAAATCCCAGCACCAAAATTATCACAATCAAGTTATAGACAAGAGAAGTCTATCTGGTATTTGGCAGCTTTTTTAAATTTATTTAAATGCTTGAGAAATCTTAAAATGTTTATAATTTTTATATGAGTTTATAAAATTAATTTATATTTCATAAATAATATTTAATAAATATTAAAAAATAATTTATGGTAATAAATATATAAAATACTTTGGTATTAATTGCATTAGTAACTAATATCTTACTAAAATGAGTATTAAGTTGCTCAAAGCATAAACAGTATAAAAATATTTGTCTTTCTACTTTTTAGATAATACATTTTGACTAAACCAACTTTAGATATTGAGAGTTAAAAAAATTCTAATGTAATTTGTATAAAATATGTATCTGACATCTAAAGCATGTTTGATCACAATTTATTATAACCTTACAATTACTAAGAGTAATAAAATTCCTTAAGAATAAGAACATTAAGTACAAAAATAGGTAATAATTTAGTAATAAATTAGTTCATATGAAGGACGGATATTGTTTTATGCATAGGTAAATATTTTGTGACATATCTACACAGAAATCATTTTGTTACACTAGATTGTTGCTTTTGCTCAACAGTATTTTCTGGCAATTCTTTCCCTGATGTTTCAATAGGAAGTATTAAACAGGCAACAGCGGCCAAAAGAGCAGCTGTTGCATAAGTGGATGTTGCAAACGTTATTGAAGTTTTTAATAGAACCTGTGCCACATATGGGGTAGCCATAGCACCTAGTCTAGCCATGGCACTACATGATCCCACTCCTACAGATCTTAATGATGTAGGATACACTTCAGGAGTATAAACATAGGCAGCTTGGAATACACCTGCTATAATACCTCTAGCCAGAAACAGCATTATTGTCAATATAGCCCTCCTATAATACACAGTCATAAGATATTAACATCAAGATGTAGATATTTATCGCTTACTTTCCAGGGCACAATACCAGAAAACTGCAACATATAGCGTAAATGACAAATTGAACAGCCATAGTTTTTTTTCTTCCAAATCTCTCTATGATGAATATTGTCATAAAAATACCTGTTAATTAATAATTATCAACTTTAGAAGAATAATTAATATTTGTATTTTACCTGGAAATTCAGCTAATGTGGTCCACAGCAAATCAATATAATCAGTTGTCTGAAGCTGTTTACAATCTGCAGCACAAGTTTCTATAGCTTGAGCAGGAATTTGTTGTTCTGAACATACTATTGATGATGTTTCAAATAATTCTGTGGTCATTAAAACTAAACCATAATAACAAAAAGCACATGAAGCCCTATAATATTCAAAAACTGCATATTTTGCCTTAAAAATAATTGAAAATTGCTTTACCAAATGAACCACAAAAGTAGTGAGGTCAGTCTTAAAGAAGGTACAAGAAGATCTCTGAATCGCCCTCTATGAGGAGCAGAAGTCATTGCATCATCAACAACTAACCTTCCTAATAACATAGGTTTTCCATTATCTTTTGCAATTTTCTCAAGAGTTTCTAAGGCTTTGTCTGTTTGGCCACTAGCAACATGATACCTTGCAGATTCTGGGAGCCACTATAATTACAAGAAGCCCTTAGGATAAAAACATTTTAAAACTTTTTGGTGGTATACATTTTACACTTACAGGGCATATTAAAGCAAATGCTAGTAAAGGACCAGTGGACAATGCTAATAACCACTGCCAACCTAAAGTTGGCATAACAATAAGTGCTAAAGCTACTTCAAAACATGCACCTAATGCCCAGAAACACTGAAAAATTTATAAAAAATAAACTTCAAAAACTAAACATAATGCATGGACAACTTACATCAAGCAAAACAACACATTTGGCTCTTTGTTTTGTTGGTAAAAACTCTGCATATAATGTTACACTAAAAGTATAGGCGATTCAAGCAAATTTCAAATGCCTTTATCTGATATAATGTTACTGTATTTTACTTACGATTGAGGTGTACATCCGATAGCAAATCCTACTAAACCTCTTAATAGTAACATCCACATAAAGCTAGGAGCTATTGAACTTAATAATCCATAATAAAATAATAAAACAGCACATAAACTAAGTGCCTAAAATAGGATTGTTATAAAAAGTTCTAATTTTTTTAATGAAGCATACATGTTTACGTCCATATCTATCACTCAAATTTCCCCAAAATGTAGATGAAAGCATCATTCCCAGAAAAACAATAGTTGTAGTTAGCGCTTGTTGATATCTGAAAGAATCAGTTTGGTGTGACAAGTGATATTAGTAGAAGATACAAATTTTTACCTTGTAATATGCCAACTGCAATGTAAGGCGGGAGATAAGATTGAAAGAATAGTCATCTCCATACTGTCAGCCATCCAACAAAGACCGGTCCATAAAGATAACTTAACTTGAAACCATCCAAATCCTAGAGCATTTACAGCCTGAGTAACTGTAAATGTATCTAAAAGACAGAAGATATATTGAACGTGAAAATATGAATAATATATTGGCTAACACACTACTAAAAGTTGTAAAAAAATATTAATTGCAGTATTACCGTCTGGGACTACTGACACTGAGGCCATTTCAATTTCTTGAGGAATAGTTGTATCTGGATCGACAGGTGCATTTCTTGGCTGAGATATTAAGTTACCTTCAATATCTTGATATCCCTTTGTTCTTTTCGAAACCATATTAAAATTGGTTAAAATAAATTAAAATTTCCTATTGTTTACGTGGATAGTCCATATAGTCATTTAACTTCAGGAGTCCATAACCTATAATTTAAATAATGACATTCAAAGTCTGCAACCAGATATACAGAAAATTATGTTTTTACCCAAAATGTGTTATAATTTTATTATTATCCTTACTCATTATCTATGTAAATGTTTACAAAGTTTTTTGTGACCTTAAAATGTAAATGTCACTAAGGTTAAAATGTTTATAAAACTGAATTCTATATTTAAACCCAGTATAAATTTAAAATTTCGGTTATAGGTATCACATTTTTTATAAGATTTATTTACCATTTATAATCAGGAAATTTTCTTTAATTTGAAATTATTTTGCATTATCTATTATTCAAATATATATTTTTATCAATAAGTCAAAGTGGCATAACTTAATGTTTACTTAAAACATAAGCTTATTTTTGTATGTTATCTTAATAAGCCCTATATTTAATATTCATATTGCTAATGAAATGTTTGTAATTAAATATCTCTTATCTAATAATTAATGTTTTATACACGAAGTCAGCAGCATAATTTTGTAGTTGTATTAAAACAAACCGACAACTGAGATATAATAAAATGGTAAGTTTGATGATCTAGGTGTTTCAAACAATTTAAATGGGTACCTACTTAATATTTATTGAATATTACTTTTATACTTTTTTTACTTTTAGGCCAATTTTACATTCAGAGGCCTTATGGCTCCAGTATTTACAGTTTTTAATAAGGATTTGTAAGTTTTTATTTAATTTAAAAAAAATTGAAAACATATTTCCTATCAATATGAGAAAGATGTTGGCCTTTTCCAGAAAACACTTGGCACCAAGAAATGTAATATAGTAGTTTATACATATTTTTTGCAAAACTAACGTCAAAAAGGCATCAGGTGTTTATTTTTAAGAAGAATCAACTTATTTAAAAAACTATATCTAGAAAAATTTCTATGGTCTGTCCAACGACTCATGAAAGATTTCGACAGACTAAGAAGTGACAGAAAATAGATTTTTTTTGTGAATTAAAATGAGAGACACGACTGTCACTGTCAAGATCCTTTCTATGGACAGACTGTACAGGGTAAATCTTAAATAAGTGCAAATATTTTTAGGGGTAGTATATTTCAACCGCAGAAAACAACCCCGTCTATGAGGTTTTTTCGCAAAAAAGAAATTTTGGAATTTCTTGAAAAAAAAAATTTGGAATTTTTTTTAATTTCTATTAAAAAACATAATTTCATCATAATATGGCAACATAGGTAGTAGATTAAATTTACAAAAATGAAAACCGAGGAAAGGTCCAGTGGTTCTTAAAATTTAAGCGATGTTTTTTTGAAGTTTTCAAAGTTTATCTCGGTTATTTTGGACTTATTTGAAAAACGGTAAAAAGAAAATATGTTTCTTTTAACGAGATCTATCTACCCTGAAAATATTTGTACTTATTAAGACTCACCCTGTATATCTAGATTCTTTACTATTCCTAGATTAATAACACAATGTGATCAGACTTTATAAGTATATACTAAAATTAATTATTCTTGGGCAAATTCTTCTGGGTAATGAAGCTTAGTTTTCATGCATCCGAATTTTTAATGCTTTCTGTGATAAAATGATGTTATTTAATAATAAATTAAATGTTAAAACCATAGGATAAGCAGAGGGATAAGTAAGTTAAGACCATTAGGCTAAAACCTGTCAACGGATTACAACGTTAAAACTATGGACGGATTCAAGAAACGGGAGCAAAAACCGTCCAGATTTGAATGCATATAAAAACTAGACTTTAGATTCGATTTTTTTATCTGATATTTTAAACCCGCTTGATCATAGAACTTTTTGATCATAAATTATGTTGAATGGTCGAGTCCATAGTTAAAAAATGTCGAGACAGTTGAGATTTGGTAATCTGTAATTATCTCTCCTTCGATTTTGCTTTGATATCAATTAAAAAAAGACAACATGACTGATAGTTGGTAGTTACAAAATAGAATATTTTTATTTGTTCATACTATAATATCTCATTTAAGACAATGGAAAAGTTTAATCAAGACTTTATTTGTTATTGGGCTGTTTTTAAGATGAAAAATTGTTCAAAACGTTTGTTATTTAAATAATCTTATCGCTGAAGTAAATTAAATTATGTAATTACTATCCGTATGAGATAAATATCTAAGTTATTTAAAAAAAGTTTCACAATATAAATATTATTAAATTTAGATACTTAAGCCTAATAACACACAGATTAGGTACCTATCCTATAAGTATACAGATAAAAATCTTGTCCCTAATTCGTGGTACGAAAATTGTTTTTATGATGATGTGCAAACGAGTAAAATTTCCTGAGCGCAAAAATAAACTCGCGTAAAATAACAATAAACAGCGTAATAGAGAGATATCGCTAAACCGAATAGCGTGCATGGACGTTAATAAGGCCAGGTGTTATTTCCTTTACGTGAGGTGGTATTAACTCTCTTCATTTAGAGTTATCGGATAGGAAAGAATTCTGTTCGTCTATTTAAACTTAACCGCGTCCGCTATTTAAACTTAACCTAACTTTGAATTTAAAACTTTGAAATTGTTTTGTTTACTAGGTATTTTAAAACTAAAGGGCTAAAGTGCTTATTTCCAGTGATTTATTGTTCAACGTCTGCCAATGGGTTTAGGGTAACAAGCAACAAATTCTCTTAGAAGGGCTAAGTCGTCATCTGTCGTCATCTGCTGTAAACCTAAGCCTCTTTATAGGTTCTTTAATATTGGAAGAGGTGGAATAATCCATATTGTGGGCCGTATTTAATTAAAACTAATCCCAGCTACTTAAATATCAAATTACCTAATAAAACTAAAGTAATAATTCAAAACAATTCAAACATAACCCAAAATAAAAGATCTCGCCGGCCGGCCCCGGTTGTCAAATACCCGCACATGCCCATTTAAGCAATTTTTAAACGTTATTTAGAAATACCGCTTGGTGTAATTGACCAGCAAATTACGTCAGGCGGTAACGTTATTAGCGGGTGTTGCGTTAAAAATTGACTCGCGCATATCGTAACCCTGATAAGGTACGCGTAAATACTGCATGACCAAGACTACATGACGCTATTCGGTTTTCCGATACAGTGTTGCCAGAACTACGGATTAATCCGTAGATTGACGAATTTCGGATATATTCTACGGACATACGGATTTTTTTCCAATAATACGGATTTTCAGTTATTGAACAATTTAACATAATATTATTTGTTTAAAAAAGAACAGCGTCACAGTTGCCTTGGAAATGAAGATCACTGTTATTTCATATGCAAAATGATGTGGTAAATGTTCATTTCCAAGCCTACTAAACGACTTTTATCATACGAAATATGTAGTACCTATACCCATATACCCATAAAAGAATATTTGCAAATTAAAAATTTTATCTATTACCATCGATTAATTGACAATACTAATCATAGAAAGAAATAATAACTGATATTATTTGCCTGTCGGATCATATTTGTGTAATAATAAAAAATTGTATTGGTTTACAATACTTGTTTGTCTCATCTGTTCTTGTCCATGTAATACTACGTAGCTAGTACGTAGATATTGAGAAGTAGTAATGTTTTGTTATTTTTAAAATGTTTATTTTTGATATTCATTTTATGTTTAACATGAATTAATGATCAATAAAATACAGAGTGAGGCTTAAATAAGTACAAATATTTTCAGGGGTGGTAGATCTCAATAACATATTTTCTCTTACCGTTTTTTTTTGTATTTGCACCCCTATGTATCGTGACCATGTAAGTGTAACCATATCAGAGATTATGAAATTTTTAAAAAATGTAGGATTTTTATCATATTTTTATGCGAAAAAATCTCATAGACGTGTTCCTGGGGTCTAAATATACCATCCCTGAAAATATTTGCACTTATTCAAGACTCACCCTGTATAAATACGGATTTTTTTATTCATCTACGGATATTTCGACCAACGAAATACGGATATTACATATTTTCATCTGGCAACACTGTTTCGATATCTCTCTAATAAATGTGCCGGTCAGGGTGCATCCAGACTATTCTAAAAACGGCGTATCGGCGTAACGGCGTAATGACCTTGAATTGATTTCCAGTAATTCTATTGGCTGAAAAATTCATCTGTCAGAAATTTTATCTGTCAAATTCAACTGTCAAATTCATCTGTCAAAAATTTCCGCCAATAGAATTACTGGAAATCGATTCAAGGTCGTTACGCCGATACGCCGCTTTTAGGATAGTGTGGATGCACCCCCAGGCGCTGTGCACAATTTTACAGGCCATAAGTGGGCGTGCTATGTGCGCAAACTAGTAACCTAACTAGTGCCCGATTCCGAAAATTGGAACCACGAAAAATAATAAAGAAAAAACAAAGTCTATAATCTGTATAATCTGTGCTAATAATCACTATGCGTTGATGCGTCGATGAGCACGCATAGTGAGTACGATGATGATGGGGTTCATTGATATGATTTGTTAGTTCGTTTGGAAATTGGAAGAGCAGCACATATGCTGAATGTCGCCAACTTATTTAAATATTTTTTGCATTATTTATGTATAATTTATATACCGGGTGCGTCTCAAAAGTCGCTCATCTCTATAACTTTTTCATATTTTCGGATAAAAAAATGAGATTTGGTATGTTAGTATATATAACATAAATTAGGATTGATTGACGTATTCAATTGTTTTCGGTCACTTCCTGCTTCACCGGAAATTACTACAACGTTTGATTTTTAAATGGCCCGTGATGCCACCCTCGGTATTTTTTTATTTGATAGCAAATGTCATTCTTAATAGAATGACATATCATATGTCAACTTTAGACCTTCTCGCTTTAAAAAAAATCGTATTTTAAATTTTAATCTAGAGTGCCATGGCTATGTTAAAAACACTAATTTTTAATCAAGGAGTCGTGGAAAAATGGATTTGATTGTCTAATATTTTTCGTGTCTTTTCCTGGCCAGTTAAAAGATGCCCAAATTGTATTTTTTATCATATCTCAACTTTTTCAAATGGAGCGAGGGTGGCTCAATATCTGGAAAACGAATTTTTTTACGAATAATTTTATATCATGCACTTGGTATTTCTAGTCAAAATATCGTTATGAACCGAATGTTAAAATTTTAAATAAACCATATGCGAAAATGTTAAAAGTTGACATGTCATACGTCACTATATTCAGAGTGCCATTTTTATCGAATAAGATAAAAAAATACCGAGGGGTCATTTAAATATCAAAAGTTGTAGTCATTTCCGGTGAAAGAGAATGTGACCGAAAACAATTGAATACGTCATTCAATCCTAATTTATGTAATTAGTATATTACCTACAAACTACCTTCAAACCTACTGAATCTCGTGTTTTTTTATTAGATAATATAAAGTGAGCCACTTTTGAGACGCACCCGGTATTAGGGTAAACCTGTTGGTTGTGGCACAGAATATCTAGCTACGCAACAGAAAAATACTCGAAATGAAAGAGCTAAATTTGCACAAATAAAATACTAGATGGCGCGACAATATCATAATCAGAATATAATTGGAAATTTTCAACTTTCGGTTTTGGATCGACGTAGATCGACGGCACGTCGACGGCCTTGAAGCTCGGCTTAAAATGCACAGTTGCCAGATTCAAAGAGATTTTAATTGGCCTCCCATTCTTTTTCTGGTGTATAATAATTCCTTTCTATTCTTCGTTTCTTGTCAGATACACTTATATTAATTATTCGTTTGGCTTTTAAAATAGTTTTAATTTTAAGTATGTTATTAGAAAACATATGCTCTCAAAATACATTTTTAATATACACCACTTTATTATGTTAACTAAGAAACTAACTTTAACTACCTTTAAAATTAATAATATACAGGGCGATTGATAGTGATATTTATTAATGCTGAAACGTTAGTAATGAAATATACGTTTAATAATAATGGAAATGATTTATCAAAATGCAGTACAAAAAATGTTAATTGACTAAAAAAATACTATAATAACAATTTTTTTCTGTTTGTCACGTTATTTATATAGACCTAGGTAGATTTTAAAAAGTGACACAGGTACAATTAATAATATATTAGTTCGGCATAAAAGTTGCTGTCACGACATCGTACAATAGATTAAAATTCATAAAATAAATTAAAATTATTAAAATAAATTAAAATTATTAATTAAACAAATCTTTATAAAGAAACACAAGTATATCAAAGTTGGGCCCAATCGAACGCCAGGAAATGGTATCGTAATATGGTACTACATTATGGTACCTCTTGATATGCTTCATGGTACCATAATATTACAATGTCACTGAAGATACGTAATATACCAAGTTTAAGCCCAATCGAACGCCATGTATCGTAATATATGTACTATATTACGGTATCACTTGATATGCTTCATGGTACCATAATATTGCAATGTCATGAAAAATACGCAAGTATATATCAAATACCGTGCGATACCGAAAAAACGGCGTCCAGTTGGCTGGGAAAAAGACGATCGATGACATTTCTCATATAAATTTACACATAAAATGACAGCGATTTTCATTTCATAGCCATCGCTAACGCCGTTTTTCCCGATCATACAGTATGAACACAATCGAACGTCAGGAAGTGGTGTCATAATAGTAGAATAATACTTATTATATTGTCGCCGAATTACGATCAAAATTCAGGATTCAGTTAGAATCAAACGTCAGGAAGTGATTTTAATTCAGCTCGTATGATTTAACTCCAACTAACATGGCGAGTTAAATACTTAAACGTTTGAAAAAAAAAGAGCTCTAATTTATTTTAATATGTTTAAATGATGTAGCAAATTTGAAGCTAGGCTTTATCAGGAAATATTACAATATAAATTACACAATGGCAACACTGCATAAAATTCTTTTAAATTTCGTTTGTAGAAAACTGTTTTCTTTTAAATTTATCGCCCTCTGTTATGTAGTAGTGAAACTACCGCATCAAAATATCTGATTTGGAGACAGGCTTTTAAAGCCTGTCTCCTTTTGAGACCTACGATTTTATACATGTAACGAGGCTTCTGTTGCGTAGCTAGATATTCTGTGGTTGTGGGCACCCCTGCTTATTTAACAGCTGCCAGCAGGGTTCGGAAGTAGTTAATTAAGACGTAATTTACCTGATTAACTACGTGTAGTTTTTCTTCAAAAACTACGTCTTTTCCCGTTCATTAACTACATGAAAACTACGTTAATAAACTATGTATTGATATTATGAATAATTTTCCTTTGTATGAGGTGTAATAGAGATAATATGATGTAAATATTATATTTAAAGCCATATTTCTTCTGTTTTCTTAAATTCATTATGTGTTTTTAAAGCTTCAACTTATTATAACTTCACCTCAAACCTTTGATATTTGACATAGGTTACATAAACTACACCCTCTACATTAACTACATGTAATGTAGTTTATGTAGTTTTTAAAAGTAACATGTAGTTTTCCGAACCCTGGCTGCCAGTTACATCAGTTACAATCTTACAACCACAGAACAGATTAAAACAGAACGAAATCTTCCGTACAAAAAATTAGGACAACATTTTGGTACGCCATCTATGACACGGATTTAGAACTACAAATTAAATTAAAAAAAAAAGAAATCTGCAATTACATTTTAAAAAGAAATCTGCATTGCATTCAAAGCAATTTTGGCAGCGCCATCTATAGTATTATATTACACCTAATTAATTTAATATACCGTATGTTCGAAAAATAACGATTCCAAGTTAACTTAAAAATGACGATTGATAACATTTTCTTTGTAAAGTTATATGGTTAATGTCATCAATAGTCATTTCTAAGTTAACTTGAAGCCGTATTCTTCGATCATACAATATTTAAACTAGGATGATTTTATACCAGATAATTTGTTTCAAGTAAAGTTAAATAAACATCTTATACAATATATTTTTTAAAAAATATGTTGTAAAAGATGTTTGATTTAATATACTTGCCAAACAAATATCTAGCCTATAATCGTTAAACAATACACATGCGGTAAAAATCACATTACAATATTTTCTATACCAAAATCAAAAAGTACTATCAGATTTAACTTAATAATAGGTGTATGATTAATAACACATGTGAATTGATTATATACCAGATATGACAAGGAAGTTTATAATAAAAATAACTTATTTTTTGTTATAAATTTTTATTTATTTTTTCTTTTTTTGTAGATTTCGAAATTTTACAATACAAATGCGGCTCATTAAATTTATAGGCAACTAAAAATTAAACATTACAATTATTGCTCGGATAAAATATATACAACTATTTTTGTATTCTTTTTGTTTTCTAAATTTCTATACCTAGGTACATGGTAATACTAAAGTAATACCGTATGATCGAAAAAACGGAGTCAAGTTGGCTTGGAAATGACGCGGTCGATGACATTCCTCATCAAATTTTACATATAGAGAGAGAATGACAGCGATATTCATTTCATAGCCAACGGTGACGCCGTTTTTTTTCGATCATATTGTACCATACGATTACGAAAAGCTGCATCAAGCTACCTTAGGAATGACAATTGATGGCATTCAAAATGTAAATTATATTAGTAAATCTAACCAATTAATGAATATCAATCTTCCATCGATAGCCATTTCCAAGGTACAATTAACCTAACCTAACCTAGCTGTTATCGAGCAGGTTATATTATTATAAACTAATTTCTAGGTACTTACATATAAAGAATAATCCACTCTAAATGGATACACAAAATAAAAGTTCTTAATTTAAAATAATACACTATAAAAGGCCGGGCACACAACATAAAACGTCTTTACTTTGAGAATGAACACTACGACACTCACAACCACAAAACACATACCTCTCAGCTCCAGAAAAAGTTAGGCACTGATGGCTGCCGGGAAAAATGACGAAATATTACGATGAGACGGGTGGCGGGAAGAAACTTTTCCTTCCATCTTACTCCGCCCATGTATTTTTAAATCGACAGTGGCGCCATCTGACAGCAGGATTTGGCAATTCTTGTTCCAAATCCTGCCATTTAAGTTTTTGCACCGTGCTTACAACAGCCTTAACAGTTGCCAGTTGCGGCAAAACTAAGTAGAGTAATATCAAACTTGTACCATATGATCGAGAAAAAAAATCGGCGTCAGCATTGGCTAGGAAATGAAGATCGCTGTCATTTTATATGGGAAATATCATCGATCGTCATTTTCCAGTTAGGGCCATTTCGCACCAACACAGTCCAATCCAGTCACGTCGGACGTTGCTGAATCCAATCTAGGACAGTCATGAGAAAAACAAATGCGGGACTAAAGTTGTTTTCATACAAAACACGTCGTGTACAGTCCAGTCGCGTCCAGACAAGTCAAGACTGATAGTGATTCGTTCGGTCGAATTTTTATGCCAGTCATTTGCGATATTTGTACACAAATTGATGTGGAAAATTTAATTGTTTTGGTTAGAAATGAAGAGGCGATATATAACACCAAGCATTCAAAACATAGAAACGGAGAATAATAAAAAAATAAAATAAATTTCTCCTTCACCTTCTTCTTTTTTCTAATCGACGTAAAAGTATTAGGGTACGTTTATGTTGGAGCTGCGATAAACGATAAAAGCAGTGAATTAGCGCTGCTCTTATCGTTGCCCAACTGCCAAGCGTGTCTCGACGCGTTGCTCCAATATAAACACCTACATATAAATTAATATAATAATATTCTTTGCTTCGCTACGATCGCTGCTCTTATCGTTTATCGCCGCTGCAACATAAACGCACCCTAACTCTAAAGCCGGGACCACCAGTTATTAGCCAACACCTGACACTATCCCACGTGTTGCGATGTGGGTTAAATTTTAAAATTAATACTAGAATTTGTATTCTTACTGATTGAACACTCAAAAAAACGTTTTTGTTTTCTATTGCATTCGAAAATAACCGTTAGAAAATAGCTGCGGGACTAGAGAGGCAAGCGGGGAACAACACGCCGTAACACACGTCGGTGATATCTGGGATCGACGAATCGACCATCACACGTGTTATAGCGTCGGATGGCGTGGCGTGTGCCTAGTGTGTATGCAATACATGTAACTAAATGGGAAAACATACGCACTGATCTTCATGACATGGGGTAGCATGGCATCGCGTGGCGTAGCGTGTGGGCTAATGGGGTCCGGGCTTAAGAATCTCGTCCATTTTCAAAGCGTTCTGTTGTTAAACTGCTTATTTTTGCTGAAAACACGTTAAAAAATGTCATCAACAAACATCGGACGCGTTTGGTGTGAAAGCAGTGGACTGTAGTAATTTGACTGGACTATAGACTGAATCTGACGGGACTAGACTGGAATGTGTTGGCGCGAAATGGCCCATATTAGGGTAGACGTTCGGATTCATCCGGACATGACCGGATTTTCACTACGTCCGGTTGGGTCCGGGCGGATATATCACAAGCGTCCGGATTTTAATGTTCTATTAAAAATTTCCCTATAATGCAAAATAATACTCGTATATTAGTTTCAATTAATTTAGTTACTTAAAAAATTGTCGATAAATGCAGCAGTCTAAATTTATTGTTTTACTTCGTAGGTTTTAAGTTTTGAAAGTTATAAAAATGTATTTTTTGCTATTATTTATAAATAAAATAAAAATGATAACTATCGCCCTTGTCTATATATAATATCTATAATCAAGGCTCTCACCAATTAGTAGAAATGAGCAAAAAACCGTAAACTGCGATTCAATCGCAGCGATTTTGAAATCGCAATAATTGCAACCTGCGATTGGCTCTCATAGGAATCTGCGATTGCAATTCTATTTGGGAGTTTCAGTTTAGGCAACCAGTATTACTAAAGCTGCGATTTGCGACTTTGTTGTGATTTGCGATTTTGTGGTCTATTGAAGCATTTTATAGTTAAACTCCGATTGAATTTTCTGTCTGATAATTATAGAGAAGGTATTATTTTTCTTGAGCCACTATCATAATATACCGGGTGTTTTTCAATAGTGGTTCATCCCTGTAACTTTTTTTATTTTTTTCTGATAAAAACAGATTTGGTATGTTAGTATATGACATAAATTAGGATTGATTGACGTATTCAATATTTTTAGTGACTTCCTGTCTCACCGAAAATGACTACAACTTTTGATTTTTAAATGGCGCCCTCGGTTTTTTTTTTACTTTATTCGATAGAAAATGACACTCTGAATAGAATGGCATATCATATGGCAGCTTTTGACATTTTGCGTTTAAAATCGTATTTTAAATTTCAATCTAGAATGTCACGACTGTATTAAAAACACTATTTTTTTAATCAAGATGCATTGGAAAAATAAATTCGATCGTCTATTGTTTTTCGCGTTTTGTCCTGGCCAGTTAAAAGATGCCCAAATGGTATTTTTAATCATATCTCAATTTTTTCAAATGGAACGAGGGTGATTTATTGGGATATTTAGAAAAAGTATTTTTTGCCAATAATTTGATTTGGTAAATATCAAAATCGCAATCGCAGTTTCGATTATTGGCAGAATTACGATTGGAGAATCGCAGTTTTACTCATCTCTACCAATAGGTAATGTAAAAAATGTTACTTCCTTAAAAAATTATGACGTCCTGTTTTATCCGGATTTTTGGGAAGACTTGGCCGGAGTGGACAAGTTTTCATCTGGTAACCCTATTCCTAATCAACTGGACGGTTTTTTTTTCGATCATACGGTTGTTTGACAGTACATATAATATAATCTGAGCCAATACCGTGTGTAATTGGGCATAAAACCGTATATCGTTATTTATGTTACTGTAATACATTTTAACAGTGTTTCTGTGAATTCTGTGAATTTCCGATTCGGATGGATCATTTTTTTCAATTTACCATCACTTTTTCACCACTAAAGGCCATTTACTTCTGTTTTTTGTCACTGAAAACTTCTAAAATAAATAAATTCTCTTTTTTCATCAATTCCAATGCATTATGATTCAATTTTTTCCATTTTATGCGATTTTTCAAGGTTGCCCACAACCGGACGGATAAATTTTTTTGGTCAAAATTGAGCACTTCACATAATAAGTGGCTGCAAAACGTTGTCTTTCGTTTGAATCGATATAATTACTTAAAGAAAAAGTTAGCTAAGGTCTCTAGCTTTCCATTGGTGTGCATATCACTGCATAATGTTGACTATGAAAAGATATGGGTGAAAAACGCAAGTGTGCCCACAACCGTCAGGTCTCCTGTAATAGCCGGAGAGCTGGCGACATATTTAGAGAACATATTTTAGGCAAGTTAGAATAACAAAAAAAAATAAAGTTTAATAACTTGTGAACCCAGAATCCTGGGAATCTGAGGAAGTCTGGCTGGGGGGTTGGGGGTATTTCGCTACTGCCCAACCCATAACATTTGCAAAAAATAAATCCAAAAAAACATTCTTTAGGCCACTTGAAATTTGTTTATTCTTAAATTTTATCATCTATTTAACCTAGAAATAAGCATGCCGACTTTTTTCGGTTTTAAAGTACTAACCAGACCATTCCAAGACATGTTTAATTATTATACCTGGAAAACATACTTTTTCATTCTCAAAATTTTTACAGCGTGTTTATTAGATGATATTAAAAAATATGAGTTTAAATGAGCGCGACAAAAACTTCTTATGAGTATCCTATAAGCCAGAAAGATAGTTTATTGAGACCCGTCGGCAGCCGATGCGGCTGACGTAACAGTTGAGTTGGTATGTACTTGGAAATTTTCATAAAACAATTTTTTCGGTTTCATTTCAATTATTTGCAGGCTTTTAATTCAGAGATTATTTTGTTGGAATTAAGTTACCATATCTAAGATAAATATGTATTTATAATATAAATATTGACGTGCATAGTGTAAATAGTTTAGAATAATTACTGTAAATAAATATTTTAGTAACTACTAATTTCGCTACTAACTACTAAATCACAATGGATAAAAAACATTGTTGTGTAGTTTTAACTGCTAAAAAGTTATTATGCTGATGTATGCTTACTATACTGACAAAGTTATTGTTTTTGATGAAGGCAGACTACAAAATGCAAAGAACATTTTTAAAAGTGCACTAACAATATGGTTTAAAATTTAAACCCAGAAGTGGTTTTACCAGAAAACGTAGTCCCGACAAAAGGCAACCATGTACAGTGCTAAAAATAAGTATTCTGGAACATTTATTAAAGTACCTACCATTGTTAATCTTTCTAAATAGATTCAAAAGTAAAATAAGTGTGCCACTTTTATGCTTAGACGTTAAATATGTATTTATAATATAAATATTGACGTGCATAGTGTAAATAGTTTAGAATAATTACTGTAAATAAATATTGTCAATCAGGTCGCAAAATTAATAATAATATAATATGTCACAAAATCACAATGGATAATTATACATTTTGTGACGTTTGTTTGTAAAAAGTTATTTTGCTGATATTGTTATCGATACTGCCAAAGTTATTTTTATGATGAGGGCAGTCATTTTCACGCCGTGCCTGTACCCCATGTCCACTGATGTTTGCGAATAATTTAAGTAGTAGAGGCTTTGGAAACAGTTGAATGTCAGAGATTGTTGATTTTCGGCCCAGAGAAGACATTGTTTGTCAAGCTAGTTAGAATTATATTTTAAAATATCAATTTCTGTTAAATATATTAATCTCCCAATTACATTATGCTAATTTTTAAATAATTATTCATCTTTTTATTCTTTCAGATACAAAATACTTAAATTAAAAAGTATTCTTATTGAAAGGATTTCAATAGCACATTTAGTGATTAAAAAAAATATTTCTTTTATTTATTCAATATTAGTTAATTATTTAGTTTTTACGTCAGCCGCATCTTGACCGGATCTCAATAAACTATCTTTTAAAAATGCTTATAGATACTCATCAAGATTTTCTTATCGCGTCATTTAAATTCTTTATTCGTTACGTCTGGCGATATTAAATCCCATTGAATTCGTCTGGCAATTAACACATATTTTTAATATCATCTAATAAACACGCTGTAAAAATTTTTAGAATGCCTAAAGTATGTTTTCCAGGTATAATAATTAAACATATTTGGAATGGTCTGGTTACACTTTAACCCGAAAAAAAGTCTGGCATACTTATTTCAAGGTTAAATAGATGCTAAAATTTAAGAATAAACAAATTTCAAGTTGCCTAAAGAATGTTTTTTGGATTTATTTTTTTGCAAATGTTATGGGTTGGGCAGTAGCGAAATACCCCCAACTAGAGACCTGCACGGGCCGATTTTTTGATTCTGGACCACCAGTTAATAAACTATACATTTTTTAGATAGAGAAGCTTGCCTAAAATGTGTTCTCCGGCCCGGTTTGTGTAAAAACCATTAAAATAAAATGATCAAAATAAAATTACAAATATACGTATGTATACGCAAAATAAAAAAACATAAACATAAATAACCTAAAAATACCTGTTATAATACAAGATGTCTCAAGAACATGTACAGAAGTAAAGTTGTGTTTTTTTAAAGTGCGGAACCGGCCCAGCCCGGGGCCCGACCCCTATTGACAGTTCGAGACCGACCCGGCCCGAGGCCCGGGTTCGGGCCGGGTCGGTCTTGAGGCCCGTTCGGGCTACCCGGCCCGTGCAGATCTCTAACCCCAACCCCCCAGCCAGACTTAGGATTCTGGGTTCACCAGTTAATAAACTATAGTGTGACCAACGGATCTGTAGCTACGGGGTATCGGCAGGGGAACGCAGTTGTAAACAAAACACGCCCAATTTCATTCATAAAATAGGCATGGGCGTACGGTGTTATATGAAAATAATGTGTATCATAAATATAATACTCAGATTAATATTTTTTTTCAAAAAACTTTATGCTGTTTGAATCGTTACTGTTGAGTTAGCAGATAAACACTAAAAGCTTTTATTAAAGCTCCCTTAAGTATTTTGAATCATTTTATTATTGTGTTGTTAATATAATAGAAGAAATAATTACAGCTGAGGGTTGGACCCTTTGGTGTTACACAGCAAAATAAAACACTAAATCAGTACAATCCACCAAAACACTTTTAATTTTACACTGGACGCACGTTTCGCTAACCATGTGTGCCATCAGCAGATGATCAAGACTGAGTCTTGAGGTATATTTATTTATATATCTGTACTAACTATATTTTTTTCTATAATACATAATTCTAGATATAACTATTTCCAGCAAAAAAATCTTGAAAATAGTTAACTTTGGAAGCGCAAACAAAACATAATTTTACTCACTAGTAGATCCAATATTGCCTATTACACCAGATATGGTATCGCTCCGCCAGCAGTTTTTAAAGGTTAGGTCATTGTCTACCCATATGTTTCATCCAAATAGATAATACTTGGCTATATTTTCGAATTTCGCGTATATATTTTTGCAATGCAATCTCTCTCTGCAATATAATGGGCCGCTCCATTAATAATTATCTGTTATTTTGATATTTACGCCAAAAAAATTCATTTGATTTTAATAACCCCCTAAGCATTTCCCTGCAAAAGGAAAATTCGATTCTTCCTGCAATTTTTGCAAAAGCTTTCTAATTGTGGGGACGAGTTTGAATTCGAGATAAAATTTATTTATCAAATTCCTGACCACTTCGAAAAAGTCGTCGAGCTTTTCGACAGCAGTCTCACGTGGTCGTTTCTTTCCAGAGCTGGATATCATTTTATCGGGGTTAGTTTTCAGCCTTTTTTTATCTTCTGTGTGATTTTTTTATAGCGGATACGCTAACTCCGGTATAAAAAAATATCCGCTCAAGTTTACGTTTAAGCGGCGGCAACTTAAGCGAACGCTCTGTAGCTTCTTCATCGCATTATTATGAACACAAGGAAATAAACCAAATGAGATTTCATCCACGTTATTATTAACTTACCTATATAAAGTAGCTATTATTTCTCTTGTCTGACTATGTAGCGTCTTACCCTCAACAAATTTATTCATTTTAAAATACAAATATACGATCAAGCTTGATATTAATAATTAAAAACTACGAACGAAAAACATTATAACAAGATAACAAAACAATAAAACACAACTTAACTATCAAATATACGAAAAATATAGGAATAAAGTTTAGGATAACCGGTTGAAACTAAGAAGAAACGGCGAATGCAGATTCTGTGGGGAAGATGGTGAAACACCAGTACACCTCACCACTGAGTGCGCCGAGACGACAACCATTCGTGCCATGAATTTTGGTACGACTGATATTGGAGATGGAGAACTACCCTCTATAAAACCGTCCCAGATACTGGCTTTTGTCAAAGCCCTGGGACTGTATGATGAGTTATGATTCAAGAAAGGGGGACACAATGGATCTGTAAGGTCGAAGTGATTAACCCCCCTCCCACTCATTCTAAATTCTAATTCTAGGATAACCGGTATAAAATAATGAAATAAAGTAATAATGATCAAAAAAATGACACCGCCACTGGATATTTCAATAGTATTCAATATTCCTACTCTTTTCAGAAGAGACCCTGACGTTGGGGATAAAGCAAGCGAATAGGAAAGGCGTAAAAGCCATGGTAACCGCGTGGTAACAAATCCTGTGACGCACTCTCGCCAATCATGTTCGATGAATAGGCGGCCATGCGCGGCGATGTCGGTTTGCCAATGATATCGTTGAGCAATCTTCAACTTTTATAATAAGCAGATTATACAGAATGACAGAAATAAGTTATTAAATAAAACATATCGAACAATATGAACTACGTTAAAATTCCTTAGTAATATACGTCAGAATATATGCTAAACACATTATATATAATAAAAATATATTAAATTTATAGTTCATGTCTGGCAATTTTGCAATTTTATAGATAAACGTGGCAATGTCGATTTTTTTTTTCTCGCATTCCTTCCGTAGCTTCAGATCCGCTGGTCAAACAGTATACATTTTTAGATACTCTAGCTTGCCTAAAATATATTCTCTAAATATGTCGTCAGCTCTTAGGCTATAATAAAGACACTTTAATATTGTTATTATTAAATTCGTACATTTATGTTCGTGATATTTCTTTTGATGGTTCGCCAAAAAACCGACCTTCCGCCGAACCATCGCAAAAACCGATCACATCGACGCACATACGGTAAAATGCTATGTTTAGCTCGACAAAAATCCAAATTACAATTTTTTTTTTCGTATGTTCATTCACTCACTGTCGTTCTTATAGAAATCTGTGGACCCAATTTTAAATGTAATAATTTTTTTTCGAGCAACTACAGCGGTGCAAGCGCTACCGAGAGTTGATGAAGTCCGCACTTTCTGGAAAGAGCGTTAGCCTTGCACAAACATGGAGCGCGAAAGAGTGTCATTTACACCCAGCACAGCCATTTCAAAATTAATTGTCATTATGGACAATATAGCTACAGATATGTAGTACAATTAAATAACATCAATATAGTAAATTTGAAGTGTTTTGAATGTAGATAAAATATATTTTAAACACACTATTTTGGGTTTATTTTGTTATAATTTTGTTTTCATAATGGGTTATAGTGTTGAGTTAAGTAATACAGGTATAAAAAAAAAGCTTTCCCAAATCTGCCCTTTTTTTGAAATAGCCCTTTATTTGCAGGAAGTCGCACTAATTTCTATACCAGTCCTGTAATATCAAGAAAGGATTTTTTTAGTTTTCAGAAGGCATATATTCTAAATTATGAATTTCTAAATTTATTATAAGCTTTTTTCATATATTATTGACAGTAGAAAAAAAATCAAATGGATGTGCTGGGTGTAAATGACACTCTTGTGCACGAAAGGTGCGAACTGTATCAATTTTCGGTAACGCTTGGACTACTCTAGTTGAATGGAAAAATTTATAATATTTAAAATTAGTCTTACAAATGTAATACGAAAAACAATGTGTGGATAAACATACGAAAAAAAAAATAATCTAGATTTTTGTCAAGCTGCCGTGTGTGCGACGCACTGGTATATCAAATCAACGCATTGACGAACCCCATTCGCGCATAGTGTGTATGGGGCTTTAATATACATATACTCCCCGGCACAAAATTTCGCCACCCTAAAAATTTGACTAAAGTCTGATGTTTCATAACTTTTTATTTTGTAATCCGATTTTTATGATTATGGTATCAGTGTGAAGATAAATGTATTGGCATTATTTTTTTATTATTTTAATGGCTTATATTTTTCGGGTAGGTGGGTTCTTACCGGGGTAAATCAAAACGTTGTTTTTTGCAATAAATTCAAAACACCCTGGGGACAAAAACAGGCATTTTGGATAAAAAAAAACACTTTCCTGTAATCTACATGTATTCCTAACCATTTCATTTTTTGAATTCTTCCAATACCTTTATTCTTTTATGAGCTACACATTTTTAAGTAAAGTATTGGCTTCAGAGATTCTTTTATTGACAAAAACAATAATTTATAATAATTTTAATAGCGTGTATGTCCACTTCTCGCAGCAATAACGGCTCGAGGTCTTCGTCGTATCGAATGAATAGGGGTAGTTATTCTTTCTTGATCTATACGTTGATGAATATTTAAAACGTTACGATTTTTTAAAAAATTTTAAAAATCGTAACTCCATGTAGCTAGCGAAACGCAGTTTTCAATTTAAGATTAGGAATAATATTTGAAACAAAATTTGTAATAACATCAAAATCAGTCAAAGTCGCAGTTTTTGAGATAACAAAAAATTAGAAAAATTCCTTTACTTTGAAACCAAAAAAACTGCCTACCAACTTTTTATTAATATATTTTAGTATGGGCGGCTATACGTGCCTCCCGGCGCCAATTTTTTGAACAATAGTACCGTGTGCGTACACCGGGTTACGCATTTAAACGTTAGATTCAGTTTGTAAGTTAGATGATATACTCTATTGTTAATAGTGTACTAGCTGTATTTGAGAGGTTCTTGTAACTATATTTTGCATTCTGTACGTAAAAAGCTTTTTTTCTAATATAGATCAGTAAACACGGAGATTATTCCACAATATGCCAAATTTTTGCACGACTCTGGAGTACCAGCAGTATTGGGTAAGAATATTCAGACTTGATCAAATTTTATCATGTTTTGATGATTATGTTTTAGTCCACGGAACTAGTGGAGAGGGTATGTCTATGACCGTCGAAGAAAGAAAAAAGGTCGCAGAAAAATGGGTTTCTTCTGTCAGATGTACAAAACAACACGTCATGGTCCAGGTCGGTGGTTGTCCTTTACCTGATGCACAGGAACTCGCCAGGCACGCTGAAAAAATCGGAGCACACTCAATTTTGTGCTTGCCAGAACTATATTTCAAACCCAGCACTCCTCAAGAGCTGATCGATTACTTAAAACTTATTAGTCAAGCTGCACCTAATACACCACTTCTGTATTACCATATTCCAGCATGGACGTGTGTTGACAGTAAGAACAATTATGCCTTATATTAGGATATTTCAATGTAGAGTTCGGTATAGTCTATCCAACGAGATAATATATTATCGAGGGGTGTCTTACTTGGGTAAAAAATGTACACGTACTGCCAAAATATCATCTTTCTACCAAGCGACTGCCGATGACTGCAAAGAAGACTGCCTATGATTGCCATGTAATTATTTCAGGCGACTGCGGTAAGACTGCCAATGACTGCCAACGACTGCCAAGAAAATGTACATGTAATTCCACTAGTGAGACACCCCTCGTATATTATACACTCAGATGCAAAAAAAACGCAACGGGGAAATTTTTGGTCATATTTAAAGTGTTATATTTTTGTTATTTTTAGCCCTATTTTTATGAATTTTTTAGCAAGCTGTATATAACTATATCAACTTTAATTCGTAAACTCAGTTTTTTATAAACAATAGTAATTGGCATATTATACAGGGTTAAACGAAGGGTTGTTTTTTACCTTAACTTTAAAACACCCTGTGCAATAATTTCGTGTGTAAATTTTTCTAAAATATAATTGTACGGTCAGAACCATGTCGCCTAAGCATTTTGTTTTTTGGATCATGTCAATACATGCCTTGATTAATTTTTAAGAGCCGGCGGCGGTCTTTTTCGTTTGCGGCACATTGTCGATAAATATCAAAGGATTATTGCGACAATGGCAATTTTTGTTGGAATATTGTATCAAAAATTTAAATTTACCGGCACCCTAGCGGAAGTAGATGAGAATGTCATATGGGAACTGTGTATGGGAATTATGGGTAATAAAAAAAGTAGTCTGAAATAAAAGAAGGTGTGTGTCAGGGCCATGTAAGTAAAATATTAAAAATGGTTCCAGCAAAAGTTTCCCAGTTATGACGGATGATGGCGCTGATCGTCAAAATTTTTGGACAGGGATTTTGCTTACCGACAATACGACGTGAGCTACGACCGGACCAGGACCTATCAGAATGATCAGTCTTTCTTGGACATTTGCCGCGGAAGTGTGTGTAATTTCTGTTGTGATAAGTGTGGTTGTGTTTGCAGTTTGATTTTTCGGTTTTGATATTATGTTAAAATTAATTTTGAAGTATTGTATCACCTGTTTTTATGTAATAGTACTTTTTTTAATTCTATGATTGTTTCTATGTTATGATTTGTTAATGTTTGTTTAACAATGTTATACCAAAGAGGTTATACTTAATATACTTATCAATTTGCATAGCCTAACTTTTTTATCAATAAACTTTGTAGATTTTGAGATTATTTAATTCCTTTTGTTTCCGTTTGTAATTTTATTTTTAAGACATATTATGTGATTGTTTCACATAATATGTTTTAAAAATAAAATTGCAAATAGCGAATAAAAATAATTAAAATAAAAAAGTGTATTTTACAATTCCCCCCGGCCCCGCACCCCTTTGGCTAACCTATAATGTCAGCTATGTCGAGAGATGGCGTTACGAAAATGGAACCGATTTATTACAAGGAACTTGGGCTTCTTTTTCGTTAGTATATTCTGTGGTGTGTGTTGTATCGAGTACAAAATAGGTCGTTTTGGTGTTTTATTTATCCTAAAATCTAATAGGTTATGGGCCCAGACACCAGCCCAAAACGCGAGTTTCGGTAGTTACGGCAAGTTTACGGAATTTCGGTAGTTACGGAGTGAAAGGGAAGAGAAAAAACGTCGTTTTTCGTTGCGTCGTAATCGGGTATCGGTGGCGTTCCTTTTTTTTCAAGCCGTCAACTATTTGGCAAGCGTTCCGAAGCTAGTTGGTCGAGAAAACTACGACGAATGGTGCTTTGCGGTAGAAAACGTTTTTGTACTCGAGGGACTTTCTAAATGTTTGGAAGCACCGAGACAGAACAGTGTACTTCTGGCAAAAGCTAAAGCGAAGTTCGATGTTGACATTAGATCCTTCCTTATATGTGCATGTTAAAGACGCGGCCACATGCAATGAAGCTATGAAAAAGATCCAATCACTCTATGAAGATGTGGGATTTACCAGAAAAATAGGGCTTTTGCGACATTTAATATCCTTGAGATTGAGTAGTTGTGAAAATATGGAGTCGTACGTGAATCAAGTGATTGAAACATCACAGAAGTTAAGGAAAACCAAGTTTGATATAAGCGAAGAATGGGTAGGTTCCCTTCTGCTGGCCGGTTTACCAGACAAGTACGCCCCCATTAGAGGTGGGTTGTGAAATCGCAGTCCGCTACTTTGTCACAGCTCCAACAACGTCGCAGTATGTGACTGCTCCAGTTACAAGAAAATCGCAGTGACATTTCGGAGCAGTTTACAAGTTTAGGACATCTGCGCTCGTGAGTAGCAATAGGAGCAATAGCAGAACAATAGTGTAAATTCTGAAACTGCTCCTAGCCCCGTCGCCTCAAGGTCAGACTGTTCCAGTCACATCGTCGCAGGTCGCAGTCGACTGGAGCATAGTATATTGAGTATATTCTGTGGACTGGAGCTGTTGGGAGTTTGGGAACAGGAAACGTAGCAGCGTTCGCTTTTTCTTTCATGAATCTAAATAAGATATTTATGTATTATATATTAATCACAAACAGATGTTTTTGACAAAGGTAATTTTTAACTTGTTAGTATGTTTATTTGTTAGTTAATTTGGTATGTATCTGTGTTTTGTTGTATATCCTAAATCTTTTATTTGATCTTATACATTCATGTAAGTTTTATTATTTATATCTATTTTTAAGGTCTGATGATGGCTAAATAGTCGAAACCGGTCACTAATAAAGAATTTTTTGACAGTTTCGACTTTGAATTGAATATAACATTAAGTTTTTACCATGGGCCACCACTCTGTGAAAATGAACAGACTCTTTAAGATATTTATAGCAAAGTGCTTGGTACTTAGAAACACTCAAATTCTTCTGAATAGACTAAAAAAATATAGCAACATCTATCAAACTAAGACAAAAGAAAAATCAATATATTCATTTTCGTAATAGACGTAATATCTGAAATATATTCCTACAGTATAGTACCGTACAGTCGCGATTTTAAGAGCTCTAGGGGCCCGTAGTTCGGAAAAGTTCGAATCTTGTTCGTAAGGGCCCGGGAGGCTTGGGGCCCGTCGGTGACTTACCCCTTACTTATTGCACAGACGTTAAAATCGCCACTAGTGATCGAAATAAAAAACGCCGTCCAGTTGGCTTGGAAATGACAATCGATAACATTCCCCATAAATTTTACATATAAAATGCCAGCAATCTTCATTTCATAGCTATCACTGACGCCGTTTTTTTCGATCATACGATATAAATAAATAAAAACTAAACGATGATGTTGCCTATCATAATCACACCTATAGTCCTGTACTTTTTTAGTAAATGCAACGAACGGTGCCGAACACCGAGTGCGATTTTTCGGAGCAATTAACCTATAAAACTACATTTTTAATTTATAGGTTAATTGCTCCGAAAAATCGCTGCTACTTGTCACAGTGCTTTTATTGGAGCAGTCGCAGAGCGTAGCAGCTCCACAAAAATCGCAGACTGGCCCACCTCTAGCCCCCATGTTGATGGCGATCGAGCATGTAGGAATCGCAATCACAACAGATACCATCAAAAGTAAATTGCTTGATATGCAAGAAGAAAACTCTGGCAGTGTCGGCAAAGCAGGTGCCTTTGCAGCAAGCGGTAGTAACTTCAGAAATCAGTCAAGAGGTGGCAGTAATTCTAACAGAAAAGTGTCAATTAACAGTAGTAATCAATCTGTGGATGACCGGCGTGATTCTGACAGACGCCAAATTGACAGAAGTAAAATAATTTGTTTCAAATGTAAACAACCTGGACATTTTAAGTCGAAATGCCCAAATTTAAGTGTTTCTTCGTCGAATTCTTCGAAATATGCTTTCAGTGCTGTATTTTTAAGCGGAAAATACAATAAGAATGATTTTTATTTGGACTCTGGTGCGAGTAGGCATATGTCTCCCAATGAAAATGCATTATACAACAAGAGAAAACCAGACATTGAAGAAATTACTGTTGCTAACCACGAAAAATTAGCAGTGAAATGTTTAGGCGATATGGACATTTCTACAAGTGTAAAAGACACACAGAACAATATAACTGTTTATGGTGTTTTGTGCGTGCCTAATCTGACGACAAATCTTTTGTCAGTGAGTGAACTGATTGCTAAAGGAAATAGAGTGTCATTTAACCAAGAAGGTTGTTCGATATACAGTAGGAATAACGACTTGGTGGCTACAGCAACTCTAGTTGGAGGTGTGTATAAAGTAAACATGAAAGTTGAAAAATGTATGCTTGCAGCGTGCGATGACAGTGAACTTTGGCACAGGAGGCTTGCACACATAAATTGCCAAGACTTAAACAAGATGAAACACTGTGTAAGTGGCATGGAGTTGAAAGGAGTAGCAAGAATTGACAAGTCAAATTGTGTGGTATGTTGTGAAGGCAAACAAACCAGGCTACCTTTCCCAACCACAGGAACACGAAGCAACCAAGTGCTTGAAGTTATACATGGAGATGTTTGTGGACCTATGGAGACGATTTCTATTGGTGGCTCAAAATATTTTTTACTTTTAGTCGATGACTTTACAAGAATGTCATTTGTCTATTTTTTGAAGACAAAGGATGAGGTGTTCAAGTATTTCCAGGAATTTAAAACAATGGTCGAAAAACAACAAGGCAGAAACATCAAGATATTCCGCAGTGACCAAGGTGGTGAGTTCTGTAGCAATAAGTTCGAGAGATTTTTTCAGGAAGAAGGTATTATACACCAGAAGACGAACGCTTATACTCCTGAACAAAATGGACTTTCAGAAAGACACAATCGAACATTGGTTGAAAAAGCAAGATGTTTACTGTATGATGCAGGTCTACCAAAAAGATTTTGGGCAGAGGCAGTAAATACCGCTAACTATCTACGGAATAGATGCATAGCCAGTGGACTAAATGGAAAAACACCCTTTGAGAAGTGGACAGGGAAGAAACCGGATGTTTCAGGTCTAAGAATCTTTGGCAGTACAGTAATGGCTCATATTCCTAAAGAGAAGCGTCTTAAATTTGACAAAAAAGCTTGTAAACATATTTTAGTTGGTTTTTCAGATCATATCAAGGGTTATAGGATCTACAACCCAGACACTGATGATGTAACAACAAGCAGAGATGTTATTATACATGAAAACCTGAAAACCAATAAAATGAATGTTAGCTATGGCAGTGAAGTAACAGAGGAGTCAGTTGAAGTGGGGGAAAATAAGCAAAATACACAGGTTAGTGAAAACAGCTTACATAGTTCACTTGACAGTCTATATCAACAGTCAGAAGAACAATCTTCAGTTCATATGGACTCTACAGACAGTGACTATGAACCAGATGTGCCAGACACGACTTTGTCTGATCCAGAAGCAGCAAGACGATCTCAGAGGCCAAGGCGAGAAAAGCAGTTCACTGATTATGTTACGTATCTAACTACTGCTGAGCAAAATGAAAGTATTGTTCCCGAAGAAGTTCTAGTGACAGATGATACTCCTGTGAGTGTTCTAGAAGCCATGTCGAGGCCAGATCATGCAGAATGGAAGCGAGCTATTGAAGAGGAACTAGCTTCTTTTGAAGAAAACAACGCTTGGGAAATTGTGGACAAGCCAAAGGACGCCACAATAGTGAAGTGTAAGTGGGTGTTCAAAAAGAAGTGTGATAGTGAAGGTGATGTTAGATATAGAGCTCGTTTGGTAGCTAAAGGTTTTTCTCAGAAACCAGGGGTGGACTACAATGAAACTTTTTCTCCTGTAGTGAGACATTCTAGTTTAAGGTTATTATTTGCATTGTCTTTAAAGTTAGACTTAGAAATAACACATTTAGATGTAAAAACAGCTTTTTTGAATGGTTATTTACAGGAAATAGTCTACATGGAACAACCAGAATGTTTTGTAACTAAGGGTAATGAGAGTAAAGTGTGTAAACTGAATAGAGCCATATATGGTTTGAAGCAATCATCAAGAGCTTGGAATCTTAGGGTTAATGAAGTTTTATTAAAATTAAATTTTAAAAGGTCAATATTTGAACCCTGTATTTATACAAAAAAGGATAACAATCTCTTGACAATAATTGCTCTTTATGTTGACGATTTTTTAATTTTTTCTAATGATTGTAAAAACAGTAAAATTTTAAAAGAATGTTTAAGTTCTGAATTTAAAATTAAAGATTTGGGTCAAGTTAAACAATTTTTGGGTATGACTATTTGTAAAAAAAAGGATTGTTTAATGTTAAGTCAAGAAAATTATGTTAATCAGGTTCTTAAAAGATTTAATATGCTAGATTGTAAAAGTGTTACTACTCCAATGGAAAGTTTTGATTTTAATGAAAATAATTGTGATACAAATGTTAATAATTGTCAATATCAAAAACTAATAGGTAGTTTAATGTATTTAGCAGTATTAACACGTCCAGACATATCGTTTAGTGTTAGTTTTCTTAGTAAATTTAACAATTGTAATAACAGTTATCATTGGAAATGTGCAAAAAGAGTACTGAGATATTTGAAAGGAACAAAAAATTATGTAATTAAATTTACTAAGGATGATATAAATTTGCTAGGATATGTTGATGCTGATTGGGGATCAGATAAAGCTGATAGAAAGTCTTATACTGGATATATTTTTAAGCTTTCAGGTGGCCCCATATCATGGAAAAGTTCGAAGCAGAAAACTGTAGCCTTATCCAGCACGGAGGCAGAATATATGGCACTCAGTGATGCTTCTAAAGAGGCCATATATTTACGCAATTTAGTTTACGAGCTGACTGATAAATTGGATAGTGTAACAATTTTTAATGATAATCAGAGTGCCATTAAGTTATCAATGAATCCAATTTTTCATGAACGCTCTAAACATATAGATATCAGGTATCATTTTATAAGAGAAACAGTTGATAAAAACACTATTCAGTTAAAATATTTAGAAACAGAAAATATGATAGCTGATATATTAACAAAAAGTGTTGGAGGTACAAAACATATGTATTTTGTAAAGGGGTTAGGTTTAGAAAAAGGTTAGTTATTTTTATATTTTTGATAAGTGGGGGTGTTGGAATATTGTATCAAAAATTTAAATTTACCGGCACCCTAGCGGAAGTAGATGAGAATGTCATATGGGAACTGTGTATGGGAATTATGGGTAATAAAAAAAGTAGTCTGAAATAAAAGAAGGTGTGTGTTGTATCGAGTACAAAATAGGTCGTTTTGGTGTTTTATTTATCCTAAAATCTAATAATTTTTGATCCAATTATTTATGTGTTTTGTTTTTAAAGAAATACCCGCCAAAAATTTTGAATGTCCAGTTTGGTGTAGCAACGCGCCTACAAACAAGGGATAATTTGCCGCCGCCGCGCCTATTTTTCTTCGGTGCCCTAGGCAATAGCCTGGTTAGCCTATTGGGTAACCCGCCTCTGAGGGTGAGTCTTGAATAAGTGCAAATATTTTCAGAGCTTGTAGATCTTGATAAAAGAAACATATTTTCTCTTTACCGTTTTCCAAATAAGTCCAAAATAACCGAGTTATTCAAGTTTGTCAAAATAGTTTTAATATTTAAGTTTGATTTATTTTTAAATAATTTTGTGAGCCACCTGTTTTTTTTCTGTATTTGGATCCATTCTTTTAGTGTCGTAACCATAGAGTAAATCAGTAAGCATGGTAGATTAAGAAATTATACCGTGGATAAATTTGCGGTGAACAGGCAGTTCTAAAAAGTTTTCTAAAATATACAGGAAAATTAAAAAAAATGCATGCCTCTTTCGCGTTGTCTGCCGGAATTTTAGCGACAGGAAAAATGTCTGCCAATTTTCCACGTTTCTTAATAATAAATAAAAGCTATTTTCGCAATTATAACTCGTGTACCTTATAATATTTTTAGTGTCAAAATTTCACCCTTTCGATTGGCCGCCCCCGCTTTAAGCCCCTGGATCGCGCTGGCAGACATGACTATTTCATAATGGCTACACAAAAGGATACTTCACAAGAAAAATTAGCCATGTAACGATAAGGTTTTTTATGTAGCCATCTCTTAGGCTATAATTACGCTCTCCTTTATGCGTTAACATTTTTTCGGCAATTCATTAACATTTGAAATTGACATAACACAACACCGACGCCTAGTTCGAATTCCTTTTCACTTATTTTTTACTACCCGAAACAGCATTACATCGTACCAACCTCGTTCCTGAGTGTTTTACAGTCTCAATAACTGCACTAGCAAAAAACGAAAGTACTTAAATATTATGATAAAACCACGATTTCGATATTATTTTAATGCGATCACCATGACGGTGGCTTGAAATATGTACCGATAATTTCTGATTTCTGCCGTTTAAGCACTGCGGTCGGAATTGGTTGAAATCAACTGAAATGCACCAAGCCTATAAAATTAATATAATCAAATCGTTACTAATACAGAGACTGAATATTTGACAAGAATGAAGCTAGCTTCCCTTAAAGGACTAATAAAAGTTAGTTCTTTAAATTCTAGTATTGAATATAAACCGAGCGAGTCTCCATAGGTTCCGCCTATCAAACAAGGAGTCAGAGTTCGAGACCGGGTCTGGGCGAAGACTTTTATTTTTATTTTCGTTTATATTCTGATAGTATTAAATAATCCTGGTGATTCAAAAAAATATTTAATACTTTACTATCAGAATATAAACGACAATAAAATAAAAAAGTTTTTGCCCTGACCCGGTCTCGAACTCTGACTCCTTGCTTGATAGGCGGAACCTCTACGCGCTGCGCTATGGAGACTTGTTCGATTTATATTCAATACTAGAATTTAACAGACTAAATAAAAAAACTATAGGATCTTTTTCCGATGCGCACTATGAACGCAACGGGTATCGGCAGCCAGATGCTGTTCCAGAGAGCGTAGTAAAAGATATATCAAAGAGCCAGCTTTCTTAAAATACTTTCTCGAAAACGTTGCTAGCTCTTAGACTATATATGTTCCTAATTTGTACTTTTCAAATTTTTATCTTGTGTGATAAATGAACTAAATGTTTTTCAGTTAATATGGAACAATTTTTGGAGCAATCAGTGGGACAAATTCCTACATTCCATGGCATTAAGTATACTTCTAACGATTTAGCAGAAGGTTACAATGCTCTTAAGGCTGCTAATGGGAGATATGCAGTATTTTTAGGGGCAGATACGGTAAGTATTTCATTTCAAAAACGGACATCGTTCGGTTTTTTCCCTTACACTTCATATGATGAAACTATTTTTTTTAAACTGTTCAAAAAAAAGAAGCCACCAAAAAAGTTTTAAAAACTTTAAGGATTGCTGAGTTTTTTGGAAAAAACGGATTTTTTTGAAATTCAATTTTATTTTTTCCTGTCGTTACTTTATAGAAAATCAAAAAACTAATTGCACATTCTCATAGCCAGTTTATTAGGACTATCTGTCAGTATTTTTCGATTTTCAAATTAGCTGATAATTTGTGAGATACAGAGGCCAACTTAATTTTTTTAAATACGGACCTGCATTTTTTATTTCAGATTTTGAAAGGACTCGGTCTCCTGACTGCAATGATATGCCACACTTAATATTTTTTTTGTTTTGAACATTTGAACATAATTTATTTAAACTAATTTCAAGTCCGGCTCAAAAATTTTTTAGTATACAGGGTGCTACAAATTCGAGGTACGAGCATTGGTAACTCGGTAACCGTAATAGATACGAACATGATTAAATTGGGGCAAAGTTGCCGCTTTGGGATGTTCACCAAGATGCCATCAAAAAAGTTTTAAAAATATCAAGGATTGCTGAGTTTTTTGGAAAAAACGGATATTTTTGAAAATCAATTTTATTTTTTCCTGTCGTTACTATTTAGAAAATCAAAAAACTAATTACACATTCTCATAGCCACTTTATTAGGGCTATCTGATAGTATTTTTAAATTTTCAAATCAGCTGATAATTTGTGAGGTACAAAGGCCAACTTAATTTTTTTAAATACGGACCTGCATTTTTTACTTTAGATTTTGAAAGAACTCGCTTTCCTGAGTACAATGATATGCCACACTTAATAATTTTTTTTGTTTTGGAAATTTGGACACAATTTATTTTTGCTAATTTCAAGTCCGGCTCTGTTTTTTTTTAATATTTAATATAATCATCGTTAACAATATTGATAAGCTTTCAAACTTACCAATGACGTGGGATAAAACATTGAATATGGAAAATCAAATACAATATAACAAAATAATTTAAATATAATATATAATATAAACAATCAAATCATTTCACCGGAAGATGAATTGGAAATGGTAGATCAGTATAATGGCCAGCGAGATTCCTGGACCTGTCGCCAAGGGGGGGACATTACTTGACGTCATTTGTAAAAGTGAAATCAATACATCTCAACATTTACAATAAAGAACAAAGAGTACAAAATGCATTCGGAAGTATAAGAAGAATGTTCAAAGAGCTATAAATAAAATTGAACGAAAAATAAATTTGTGTAATAGGGAGGGTGGTAACCCTTTCGAACATGTGGAGCATTAGAAACTAGTTTGTAGAAATTGATTTATTTATAATAACTACGATTAATATTATGCATATTATTAGATCGCACAATGAGATTTCAAATTAACAATAAAAAAAGTTAAAAATAATATCTGTATATTGCTGACCTGGATATTATTTATTTGAATCTTCCAATTGTTTCGATTTTCCTGATTCTCAATGATAATTACCACTGATCAATATTGTTGCGATGAATATAATCAGATAAAAAACCAGATTAGGACTTAGGAAATTATTTTAAATAAAAATTAAGTAGTTTTGTTGTTATTAAGAGACCCAAAACAAAAAAGTATAAAGTGTGGCATAGCATTGTACTCAGGAGACCGAGTTCTTTCAAAACCTAAAATAAAAAATGCAGGTCCGTATTTAAAAAAAATAAGTTGGCCTCTGTATCTCACAAATTAGCAGCTAATTTGAAAATCTAAAAATACTATCAGATGCCCTGATAAAGTGGCTATGAGAATGTATAAATATTTTTTGATTTTCTCAAAAGTATCGACAGAAAAAAATAAAATCGATTTTCAAAAAAATCCCTTTTTTTCCAAAAAACTCAGCAATCCTTGTAATTTTTAAAACTTTTTTGATGGCGTCTTGGTGAACATCCCAAGGCGGCAACTTTGCCCCAATTTAACCATGTTTGTATCTATTACGGTTACCGAGATACCAATGCTCGTACCTCGAATTTGTAGCGCCCTGTATATTAGTAATTAAACTTTTCGTTACGTAATCGAGGGCGCGATTTTTAAATCATTGTTGCCAACCATGGACGTATTCAGCGCCGTGCTGACCTGACTAACTGGAATTTAAATTTCGCGCTGGGGATTCAGGTGGTAGCTCTGCTGTAAAAAACGTCAAGTTGTAGCATTTATTTATTCCCTGACATTGTCATTCGTTTTGACACTTCAGTTTTGTATTACGAGTTTTTGGTTTAAATAAATAGTGTTATGATTAAACTTGAAAATGTTTACTAGCAGACCTTGCAGTCGAACATTGTCCTTTTTAGAACCTCTTTTAGTGCGAAGTGTACAATATAGCTTAATAGCCGTAAAAAACTAATCGCAACTTTATTAGAATATTTTGAAAGGGAAACCGGTAGTAATGACCGTTTATGTCCCTGAAGAGCTCTTAAGAACGTGAGTTTTGCTGATAAATTTTGTAAATAATAACTATTTATATATTTATAATTAATTTATTTTTGTTTCCTAAAATATTTTGATTAAAAGTAAATATATAAAAGTGGACAACGCTGTGCTGGTCAAGCTTCATCGCGTGACTAAAAGTTTATTTTGTATGAACTGTATATTATTAACTAAAGACTGTAGCGTTTTATACACTTAATTTATTACCTAATAGATTTTAATTTGATTTAGTTGATAGAACCAGCTTTTGCTCTGGGCTTTGATTCCATTATTGCCACATCTCTAAACATTATTCCTGGACATTCAGTAAAAATCGTTGAAGCCATCCAGGAGAATAGAATTGCAGATGCTAGGGCAGTCCAAGGAAAACTTACCGCTGCATGCAAAATTATAACTAAAGATGGTATGTTGGATTTGTTAGTTTGTTTTATGGTGTTGCAAAGTTTATATCAAAATATATTTACGCAGTGTTTAATGGAAATGAATTTATTCAAAAATTTAATTTGAAAATAAACATACCCATCTTAAATAATAATTGAAAATAAAAATTATGAGTGAGTTAAGTATAGTCTATCTGACAAAATAATACAGGGTGAGTTTCCTACGATGTTCTCTATAGGTATCTCGGAAACTACTGGAGATAAAGAGTCGCTTAAATGGGGAAAGAATTGCAGTTTTGTGGGGTCATAAATATGCGCCTTTCAGATTTTTGAAATAGTTCATGGCTTATATATATACATATATATATATATATATATATATATATATATATATATATATATATATATATATATATATATATATATATATATATATATATATATATATATATATATATATATATATATATATATATATATATATATATATATATAGCCAATTCTGATCATTTTTAAACAATTACACTTAGTTAGCCATGGAAACAAGTTTAATCGTCTTTACTCTCATAAATGCGAAGCTGTCAGACCCAAACTTTGTAAATTAAAATAAACAAAAATTGTAAATATGAATTTTTCAAATGAAGAAAAGCGTGAAACGACATTTTATACATGCGGTCAAGAAAAGTCAATTAGAGATTCAAATAAAATATTATTTCTTAAAATAACACAATTTAATATAAACAATTTTTAACGCAAAACAAGACTCTTACACTTGGAACAGATTGGACTCAAAGTTTCTTCCCTGATCTGAATAAAGCTCCATGGGAACACCAAACCTGCAGATCCATTCTTTAACAAGGGCATCAGCAATCGTGGACGCTTCTTGATTTGGCAACGCGTAGGCCTCGACCCATTTGCTGAAGTAATCCATTACTACCACAATGTATTTGTTGCCATCGTTCGTCTCCGGGAAAGGACCAGCCACGTCGATCGCTATTCGTTCGAAGGGACTACCAACATTGTACTGGCGCATAGGGGCCTTTATGTTTTCCAATATTAAAAATTGATTTTTAAAAAATAATTCTAACTCAGAAAACCAAAGATTTATTTACTTTTAACTTATTTAATTAACAATAGAAAAAATTGATATGGTGACGGGCAGAGATTCGTTCTGCACTGCTGTCGATAGATCAATCCGTCGTTCGAAGTCCTGTCTTCGCTATTTATAATTAAAGGGTATCTTGCATCAGCACAAAGACATTATAAAGATAGACCGGACATCTCATTCATAAATACTCGTTGGAAGTGTATCAAACATTCCAATGTGTCAAACAAGGACAGAAGAGACAGAGAAGTCTAAAATTTCCGACCCCGGCAACTAGGCGCATTTGGATTGTTCTAATGGCCAGTAGCGTATCGTTTTTTGGAAGGAATTTAATTAGTAAAGTAAAAGTAAAGTAGTTAGTAAAATTTTTACTCCATATTAATATACTACATTAACACTTTTTCGTCAGATGAGTTTTGTCATAAGGTCTAATATAATAATATAATTAATATCCCATATATACTTATGTTAAAACGTTAGTAGGTAGTTTTCGAAAATCGCTCCAACGTCGATTTTCAATTTAAACTTTCAGTTACTTCTATATAAACTTTCAGTTACTTTTGAATATTTACAGGGTGACTCAAGTTTCTGAAACAGTTCTATATTAGGTTTGTGGTTGGTGACTTTTCTGTCAATTTTTTTTCAGAATATGGAGGCAATGGTAAAGCACATTTTAGACATTTTTGTAAACATAGGTGGCCGGAACATATTTTCAAACTAAAGTTGTAGATTTACCATTAAATTTCCATTCCAGAAATACCTAGGATTGCCACCTGTCCTTTTTTGAAAAGGACAGTCTTTTTGACTTTTTTTGACTTAAAAAGTAATTTTTATTTACGTATTTTGCCTGAGAAAATTACCTAGAGCAAACAGAAATATTCTTTTCGTCCAAATTTAATTAGAGATGTTATAAAACTTATAAATAATTTTTTCTTGTTTAGAATAGGCACATTATTTAGAACTTCCCGTTTAGTCTCAAACGATAGTTTAGGTTTTAGTTTTACCTTTTTTGATCTTAAAAAGAACTTTTCAAAATTAGTAATTAGTAACGATTTAGTTAGTTCGCAATCGATAGCTTCCTGTGAAGTACTGTGTAATAGTTGTTTAATCTTATATTATTAATAACTTCCTATACCTAAAATGAATATTTAATGAGAAAATTGTGTTTTTTTTGAAAATATAAGACAAGATTTGACTTTGGGTCTTCTTCTTGTATTATGATGGCTCTGATACGAGGCAATTACCTTTTAGTCTCTCAATAGAAGGCATTTATCATTAAAAGTATCAAATCTGTGTGCTACAGTATGGGATTTCTGTCGCATAATATTGAATATTACGTTTATTTACAAACCCATTACTTTTAAAGGTAGCTTCATCAGACAATCAAATTTTAGAAAAATATCTGAATCTTCATGAACTGTATTAAGCATATGTATTGTGGTTTGAATCACCGTGTATGTTGACAAACATATTTTGAAAATGTGCGACAAACCAAAAACGTAATAGGTAAAAAGCTTTTTTGGAGGCCTGGGTCACTCTGTATATAGGTATGTATAAAACTAGTAGCCTAAAAATTATTTACAATTCGTCCCATTTAAAAAAAAAGGTAAACACACCGTACAAATAACTCTAGGAAGAGGTATTTGTACGGTGGTAAAAAATTGTTTAAACGAGGCCGAAGGGGCAGATATAATAATGCAATAAAATGTAGAAAAGGGCGGGTAAACACCTACGTATTTGTTGAGCAAAATTCCTTTAGAATATCGTATATAATGACCAAAATATGACGCAATTTTAAGAAAAAAATGTCACTTTCTGGCTTATAATAAAGTTTCAAATGCAACGTTTATATTCAAATTTGTTATGATCTACAACAGTTAAGTAGTAATTGAGTCGAATAATAATTCAATTACCGGCTACTACGTTCCTGTTTTAATAGCTCAAAATTCAACAAATATAATTAGAAATTATTTTAATTGTGAGAGGCTCCCTTGTGGGACGCCTATGTACGGCGATTACGGCGCGGCGGAAACAATACCTACCTGTGAAAAGACAAATTCGGGTAATTTGAGCTTATTTTTTCACACATTTGACACTGTCGTACCATATTGAAAATTCGCAGATTCAAAAGTACGTTAAACAAAAAGCAAAAACTACTGAAAACACTGAAAAGTTCACTTCGGACTTGATTCCGACTACAAACACACCGTAAGCTAAACGTAGTACGCTATAACGGACCAATGGTCGTTGCGAGGGGTGGTGGGACGGACGGCTCATTTTCATTCTGGAAGACTAGCAGCGACGTTGCCAATAGTTCTAGACGTTTCAGCACATTAAACAATAAACATGTCCTTTAATAGTAACGCATATATCCTCTGGTTAATCACGCATACATCTTTAAAAATAAACTATTAATTTAATTAAGAAATTGAGATTTATTGATATCCGGTGAAGGTTTTAAAGTCACCTTTTCTACAAATCAAACTAAGCAGATAGGCGCAAATTTGAGATGTGGCAATGTCGCCTTCTCTATCTCATTTGGTTTTTACAGTACGTAGTCAACCTCCGATTGTTTGATCGGGTTAAAATGCACAATGTGATATCTGTTCTTCCTAAATCTATGCATCAGCATTATTGAACAATGAAGGCTGGATACATAACTGGGCTTTACCACGCTTTTGTGGCCCATTAATGGCTGCGCAAATGTCACATTTCTTACACCAGGCCCTCACATCTTCTTTGCAGTTCACCCAGTAGAACCGTTCACGCAGCTTGCCAAGTGTCTTGGTAACACCAAGATGTCCACCGCTGGTTCCATTGTGAACTTCCGCCAAGACTTCCGGGACCCTCTTCTTTGGAATGACGATCTGCCTTCTCTCTTCTTGTCCCTCTGGTCTCTCAATCACGGCGAAGTAATCCGTTATCTATTACCAATGAATTCAGCTGGGACCAGTACGATTTCACGTTCGGCGAATATCTGCAAACTTCCTCCCACGTTGGTCTCTGGTCCGCGTTTTTCCAGTTAATCACCAAGCCCAACTCTGGATCACTGATTGATATATATATATATATATATATATATATATATATATATCTCTACTATATATATATATATATATATATACTCTATATATATATATATATATATGCCAATTCTGATCATTTTTAAACAATTACACTTAGTTAGCCATGGAAACAAGTTTAATCGTCTTTACTCTCATAAATGCGAAGCTGTCAGACCCAAACTTTGTAAATTAAAATAAACAAAAATTGTAAATATGAATTTTTCAAATGAAGAAAAGCGTGTAGGATTATTGGTTCAACTTTTCTTGACCATACATTTTCGAGGATACGTTGATCGGTGAATGTTACGTTTTTTAGAAAACGGTTTTTAAGACATGTTAGAAAAGTTAAATTTAGTTATAGTCAATTTTTATCTTTCTTGACTAATTTCACTTATTCTGTTATGATTTATAACTTATAAAATGTCAGAATATATTACTAAACGGTTCTTTACAATTTACATTACACAAACTAATAATTAAAAAAATAATATCACTACATACATTTTAAGTTATTTTAGAAAATGTTCAAAAAATCCGCCCATGTTTTGAGTTGCATCTTTTTAAAACTGAATTACTACTATACTAATTGTTGCGGACCCGTACCGTGTGAACTCGGCCTTCGGCTTGGGCACTCGGCTATGACTCATACGCCGGCGACGCCGACCTTCTAGAACGGCTAAGAACCTTAGATCTAAGAACTGACGGGACAAATCTGGATTGTCTGCTGCTCTCATATATAAGCAGACACCTGAGGCCTGAGGAAGATAGAGAAAAACAACCGGTCGACGCGTACAGTTACAATCGCCGAGCTAATTCAAAATAAATTCCTGTTAGATAAATAGTTAGATAAATTGTAAATAATGTTGCGAGCCGGTGTGGACTCGACCTAACCTCACAATATGGCCCGCCCTCGGATAACCTTAACATCGCATAGACACCGCAATGATTCATTCGTTCGAGAAAAATCGAGTCCCACTGGAATGGACTAGTACATACGAGAACATTCGAAAACCTTCTCTACGCACCTAACGATCTATGGACAATTCTAGAGTTCTTTACCTGTCGGTATAAAAGCCGGCGGCGGTAGCCTACAGAGGACAGTTATAAATATACCAGTGCAGTTGACGCGCGAAAATTAAAAATAAATTCTTAGTTATAAATCGTTTGTAAATAGTTCTATAAGTCTTTTATCGTTATTGTTTTTGTTAATTAGTGTTAAATAAATAGTGTTTAAATAAATTGTGACTTTCTATCCACACGGAACCGACGAAAAACGTAACAATTGGTGTCAAGTGTGGCGTGTGTGATAGACTAGAGAAATAAAAAGACTGACGATGGCTCCGAAAAAATTATTTTTTATAAGACCTGAAAGTGTCGGAATTAAAATGCATACTGGAAGAGAGAGAATGCGAGACAGATGGAAAGAAAAGCATCTTGCAAGCTAGACTGAGAGACGTTTTGGTGGAGGAAGGTGAGGATCCTGACACATTTTACTTCGAGCTGGAAGGTGACCTTGACTCGTCATTGAAAAATTTACAAGACAATTTAAACGACAATTTGAATAGTAAAATAATTGACTTGGAAGTTAATTTAGAAGAAAATCAGTGATAAAAAATTAATATTTTTAGAAGATAAGATCATAGAAAATTCTAAAGACATACAGGCCAGCTTTAATAATAAAATAATTAATTTAGAAGAAAGATAACAGAAATTATAGAGAATTCTACGGAACTACAAGACAAAATAACACCATTGAGGACGATGTAAATAAAAAAATCGAAATTTTAAAACAAGAAATAGAAAAGGCCAATTCACCAAAATGTCAAAAAACATCGGAGGCACCGAAACTAGTCAGAAAATAAGTATATCTCAAAGTCAGTTATTAAGCCTCACAGTTTGACTGAAAAACCTCTTGGGCCAATTATTTTTTGCCAGTTTGAGGCGGCTGCGAGAGCGAACAGATGGACAATCGCTGAAAAAGGCTACCGCGCTTTGACTGTCGCACTGCGAGAGATGCGACTGATATTCTGCAGACATTGTCACCATCGGAACAGGGAGATTATCAGCAATTGGTACGACATTTAGAAATGAGGTACAGCCAAGCTCATTTTGGGACATGTCTATCATTCCCAGCTAAAGATCGCATTCAAAAAGTCAAATGAGTCTCTGCAGGAGTTTGAAGCCGACGCTGTGGCCGCCTCGTTCGCCTTGCGTACCCTGCTATGCCGAAAATGTTATGGAGCGCTTAACAGTACAGGCTTTTATTGATGGTTTACGTGACAACGAGACAAGGCAAACACTTCTTTTAAGCTCATCCAACGCATTTGGGGAGACGCCTAGCACGTGCCCTGGAATTTGAGGCCGCGAAAGAGATGCTCTAGGTCTCTAAGGTTGTACGGGCTGTTGAGGGGAGAGTTCCGACGATTCCAAAGTGGAAAGGATTGTGCGGAAAGTACTGGATCAGTATATGAGCAAGAAGGGGGACCAATTCGCTGTTTGGAATTGTGGACAGATGGGAAATCACGTTGCAAAGGAGAGAAAGAAGTGAAAGTCTTAAGGACTTGACTGTGGTTGATAGTTGGCAAACCGAAGATCTTGCAAATGACCAAATCAGTGATCCAGAGTTGGGCTTGGTGATTAACTGGAAAAACGCGGACCAGAGACCAACGTGGGAGGAAGTTTTGCAGATATTCGCCGAACGTGAAAATCGTACTGGTCCCAGCTGAATTCATTGGTAATAGATAACGGATTACTTCGCCGTGATTGAGAGACCAGAGGGACAAGAGAGAAGAGAAGGCAGATCGTCATTCCAAAGAAGAGGGTCCCGGAAGTCTTGGCGGAAGTTCACAATGGAACCAGCGGTGGACATCTTGGGTGATACCAAGACACTTGGCAAGCTGCGTGAACGGTTCTACTGGGTGAACTGCAAAGAAGATGTGAGGGAGCCTGGTGTAAGAAATGTGACATTTGCGCAGCCATTAATGGGCCACAAAAGCGTGGTAAAAGCCCCTATGCGCCAGTACAATGTTGGTAGTCCCTTCGAACGAATAGCGATCGACGTGGCTGGTCCTTTCCGGAGACGAACGATGGCAACAAATCCCCATTGTGGTAGTATTGGATTACTTCAGCAAATGGGTCGAGGCCTACGCGTTGCCAAATCAGAAGCGTCCACGATTGCTGATGCCCTTGTTAAAGAATGGATCTGCAGGTTTGGTGTTCCCATGGGCTTTATTCAGATCAGGGGAAGAAACTTTGAGTCAATCTGTTCCAAGTGTAAGAGTCTTGTTTTTCCGTTAAAAATTGTTTATATTAAATTGTGTTATATTTTAAGAAATAATATTTTATTTGAATCTCTAATTGACTTTTCTTGACCGCATGTATAAAATGTCGTTTCTAGACGATGCGGTTTGCATTGTTGATGATTATTTTGACTGACGTCGCCATTTATCCAAAATATTAAATTCAGATTATAATTGTGTGGAAAATATTTCTGGGACTGAATAGAAGGAATGAAGTATTATACAGGTGAGTGTATTTTGTTCACTCACGGGCATAACTAAGGATTTGTATGAGAGTAGTTTAATATTATTTAGTTAACAGTTATCCACTGAGCTTTAGTAGTAGATAGAAGGGTATTTTAGTACTATTTTTTGTGTGTGTGTGTTTTATAGTAGACAAGTATTTATCAAAGGGCATTTTAATATTGTTTAGTTGAAAGATAGATGTTTATCAAAGAGTGTTTTAGTGTTATTTATTATAGATACGTAATGGACAGCTATTTATCAAAGAGTATTTTAGTAATATTTATTGGGTGTGATTTATAGTACCTGGCAAATTATCAAATGGTGTTTAGTATTATTATTTTGGAGTGTTTTATATTTTAACGTATGACCCAAATTGTTTAACAACAATATTAAGCTATGTCGCTTTGTGGCCATCCCTTTTGTGCGTGGGAAAGACGCCTTGTCGCTTAGCTGCGGAACAACAATAATAAGCTATGTCGCTTTGTGGCCATCCCTTTTGTGCGTGGGAAAGACGCCTTGTCGCTTAGCTGCGGAACAACAATAATAAGCTATGTGGTTTTGTGGCCATCCCTTTTGTGCGTGGGAAAGACGCCTTGTCGCTTAGCTGCGGAACAACAATAATAAGCTATGTCGCTTTGTGGCCATCCCTTTTGAGCGTGGGAAAGACGCCTTGTCGCTTAGCTGCGGAACAACAATAATAAGCTATGTCGCTTTGTGACCATCCCTTTTTGTGCGTGGGAAAGACGCCTTGTCGCTTAGCTGCGGAACAACAATAATAAAAGCTATGTCGCTTTGTAATCCCCCTTTTGAGCGTGGGAAAGACGCCTTGTCAGCAGCTGCGGAAAAACAATATTATGCTATGTCGCTTTGTGGCGCCATCCCTTTTGAGCGTGGGAAAAGTGCCTTGTCGCTTAGCTGCGGAACAACAATATTAAGCTATGTCGCTTTGTGGCCATCCCTTTTGTGCGTGGGAAAGACGCCTTGTCGCTTAGCTGCGGAACAACAATATTAAGCTATGTCGCTTTGTGGCCATCCCTTTTGTGCGTGGGACAGACGCCTTGTCGCTTAGCTACGAAACAATATTAAAATATTTAACTATTTTATATACTCGATTATGGTGATGTGATCATATTGCGTTTTCAGTGATGCTCAAGTATATTTTATTTTTATAGATTGCAAATTGCGTGATCATAGAAGTGAGAGCATTACACAAGTGTCCCGGCATCTAAGGTGAGTTTAGCTTCTTTTGTTTATGTTGTTTGAATATTAAATTGATATTAACACCATTCATATATTATGCTATATAAACAAAAAAAAATATTATATTTTTCTTACTCGCTCTTACACAAGGCGTCTGTGAAGTCCTGAACATCCGCAAGACCAGGACGACTGCTCTACATCCACAATCCGATGGGATGGTTGAACGCATGAACAGAACTATAAACCGTTATCTGGCCAAAGTAGTCTCTGACCACCAAAGAGACTGGGACAAATTTCTTCACCTGTTCCTGTTGGCCTACCGTTCATCCGTCCAAGAATCTACAGGGCAAACTCCAGCCAGCATCGTTATGGGACGGGAAGTGCGTCTACTCTGTGATCTGAAATTTGGTTGCCGACCGGGAGAAGAAGTCACCGGAGAAGATTATGTCCACACCCTACGTCAAAGGATGGACGACATTCATCAGAGAGTCCGCCTCAATATTCAAAGTGCTAGTGATCGAATGAAGGAACACTACGACATCCAAGCTGAACATGGAGGATACCAACCAGGGAAGTTGGTGTGGCTATACAACCCGCAGAGACGTCGTGGGTTATCTCCGAAAGCTTCACAATCCTCGTGGGAAGGGGCCATACGAAGTCATGGATAGGATTAATGATGTCGTATACCGTATCAGAAAATTTGCCAAAAAGGAAAACCGAGGGTAGTCCATTTCAACCGTTTGAGCCCTACCAAGGCGAAATAGAAGATCGTGCTGGGACCGTGAGAACCTGCAGATCCCCTGATTCGGAAGGAGATGTCTTTTGACGATTTCATGGCCCGATACAACAGCAGTGAGAAGGCTCGCCCTATGGCGTAACCAAAAGAAGATCAACGAGACCTCTTTTCCGTGCCTCCTGATTATTCGCTCGCTCATTGTGGCTCGAGATTTGCCGGATGTTCAGAGGAATCGCTGCGACGTTCAATGAAGTTTGGGCGTGTCGGAGAACTACGCCGACAGGATCAGAGGTTGGAAGCGTCTTGAGGCTAACCGACAAGGCATGGTCAAGCAAGGCACATCTTCTACCTGGTCACCAAAGGAATGGTCCCCGAGTAAGCCGACTTATCTCTAATCTATGGAAGAGCCCTGATTGAACTGAGAGAAGCCCTGCTAAACAACAACATTGCACGATTAGCCATTCCGAAGCTGGCGTGTGGACTCGATGGTTTGAGTTGGCGTACAATCCGGAACATGATTGAAGTCTTGTTCAGATTTACGGGGGAATCGAGATCCTCGTTTGCTGCTACAACCCAAAGCTGAGATCGGGAGGAGAAAACTGTAGACTGCTATATCTACCAGACTTCGCAATGTACCAGGGAGCCAGGTTTACCAAATACTTTCATTCACCGTATACATCGGGACGAGCATGTGCCCCAAGAAGGGGGCAGTGTTGCGAGCCGGTGTGGACTCGACCTAACCTCCACAATATGGCCCGCCCTCGGATGACCTTAACATCGCATAGACACCGCAATGATTCATTCGTTCGAGAAAAATCGAGTCCCACTGGAATGGACTAGTACATACGAGAACATTCGAAAACCTTCTCTACGCACCTAACGATCTATGGACAATTCTAGAGTTCTTTACCTGTCGGTATAAAAGCCGGCGGCGGTGGCCTACAGAGGGCAGTTATAAATATACCAGTGCAGTTGACGCGCGAAAATTAAAAATAAATTCTTAGTTATAAATCGTTTGTAAATAGTTCTATAAGTCTTTTATCGTTATTGTTTTTGTTAATTAGTGTTAAATAAATAGTGTTTAAATAAATTGTGACTTTCTATCCACACGGAACCGACGAAAAACGTAACAATAAGTTATAATAGTTCTTTAAGTTTTTTTAATCGTTATTGTTTGTTAATTAGTGTTAAATGAATTGTGTTTAAATAAATTGTGACTTTCTATCCACACGGAACCGACGAAAAATGTAACACTATTCCTACAGAAGGACCGGTCGACTTAATTAAACTTTTCTCGTACCGCCACTTCGAGCGCCTCTCTTAATTCATAAGTTCTTTTGTAACCCTTATTGTTAACTATACCGCATAAAAAAATTATAACATGGATAGGTCAGGTGATCGGGGAGGCCCATGTAATTAGTCCACCTCTTCCTATCCCTGCGTTTGTATAATTATGATATAAATATTGGGTGGTGTGTCATAATGAAAGTCATGTTGGAACCACTTTATTGATGCGCGAGTATCTACACGCTTTTCCTCATTTGAAAAATTCATATTGTTGCGGACCCGTGTGAACTCGGCCTTAGGCCTGGCCACTCTGCTACGACTCATACGCTCGACGACGTTCTAAGAACGCGGCTAAGAATTCTCGAGACAAATCTGGATTGTCTGTTTCTCTCCTATATAAGCCGGGGCCTGAAGCCGGAAGAGGACAGAGAAAAGCAACCGGTCGACGCGTACAGTTGCAATCGCCGCGCTAATTCCTTTTTTTTTAATTCCTATTTCCTTTTAGATAAATAGTTAGATAAATTGTAAATAAGTTATAAATAGTTCTTTAAGTCTTTTTTTTAATCGTTATTGTTTGTTACTTAGTGTAAATAAATTGTGTTTAAATAAATTGTGACTTTCTATCCACACGAACAAACCAAACCAAACCAAACCAAAAACGTAACAATATTTACAATTTTTGTTTATTTTAATTTACAAAGTTTGGATGTGACAGCTTCACATTTCTGAGAACAACGGCGATTGAACTTGTTTCCATGGCTAACTAAGTGAAATTGTTTAAAAATGATAAGAATTGGCTGTAACTCAGTAATTTTTCGAAGAAAAGATATTATAGCTTACATCACTAAAAAGCTTAAAAAATGGCGCTTTTTATGAAGTCATGGCCAACTATGGTTTCTATTTTAACAAACCTATGTTTGTGTCATATGTCAAAAATGACAGGCTTTAGAAAAAAACAGAGAACACAGTCTCACTAAGGATGTGATTATCTACAACTTTTATCTGAAAACTTTTTGTCTAAAATAGCTTATAATGGAATTACGGACAATTTTTAAAATAGCCAAAATTTGTTTTTTTTCGAAATATCTAGTAAGCCATGAACTTTTTCAAAAATCTGAAAGGCGCATATTTATGACCCCACAAAACTGCCTTTCCCCATTTAACCGACTCTCTATCTCCAGTAGTTTCCGAGATACCCATAGAGAACATCGTAGGAAACTCACCCTGTATATGATAGAAATGGTTGTTGTTTGTTAAATGTTAATTCAAAAGTAGATTATTTATTTCAAGTAATTTTAATAATGTCAGGTTGGTAATGTCGGCGTCATGTTAGTTTGGGGATGACGATGGGTGATATTCACTATACAGGGTGGTCCGAACTGTATTGCGGAGACTTCGGCAGCACATTTTGCTGCTATGCTGACATAAAAATAAGTATTAAAATCGTATAAATGTATGTCCTAAAATGCTTAGTTTCATTTTCATTTCGATTTTTTTCCAAATAATTTCCGAAATAACGTCAATATTTGGATGAAAATTAGTATCTGCGAGTTTTTTGACATAAGAAATTTGATTTTGAACTCAATATGACTCTTATTTGTAGGGGGTGTCACCTACATGTGTTTTAACTGTTTTGAAGAGTAATAACTTTTCGTCCGTACCTGTATAAAAGTACTGAGTGAAATAAATATACATTTCCGTGACTTTTTACGTAAAATATGTCTCTTTGTGAAAATCGCTATGAGTAACCATTCTCAAGATATTTAGAATGGAAATAGTCAATACATGTCATTATTGGCAAAAAATAAATACGTTGAGTAGATAGTTATTATTTGATTTAAATAAAAAAAATATTTTTTTAAATTAATCATAAATTTTTCTGCGAAGAAATGATGATAAAACAGTTTCTGTTGAACTTTTGGCACAAAAACATTTCAAATCTATGATTTCAGTCTAATAAACTATATTTAGTCAACATGTTTAATTTATGTCAGTGATTGCAGGTATTGATAATTTCGATTCCAAGAACCCTTACTCGTAGCATAGTATATATATATATATATATATATATATATATATATATATATATATATATATATATATATATATATATATATATATATATATATATATATATATATATATATATATATTCTGTGACCTCTCAATATATATATTTTATTATAATTTTTCTTGGCTTTAGGTCAGGTAAAAATATATATATAAAATATATTATTTTTATATATATATATTTCATGACGTTTCGACCTGGTAGGATCTTTATCAAAATTTATTACTTGAACGTAGATTGTTTACTTATTACAACTTATCATTTTCTTTCTGAAATTTTACAACACTTAAGTGTTGTAAAATCCATTAAATGTGTATGTCTCTGTGCAAAAATTGTGACGACTTTATTGATATGTTTGTGTTATGTGTGTGGAAACCAATTTGGATATATTTTCTTCGCTAAGATTTCAGAAAGAAAATGATAATATATATATATATATATAATATAACGTATATATATATATATATATATATATATATAGAACCCTTACTGTAGCATATATATATATATATATATATATATATATATATATATATATATATATATATATATATATATATATATATATATATATATATCTGAAGAACCATTACTCGTAGCGATTTTTCCAAAGAGACCTTTTTTACGTAAAAAAATGTCGTAAATTAATATTTTTTTACTCAGTAGCGGTATACATCAGGTACGGACGGTACGGACTAAAAGTTATTACTCTTCATACCCTGTATAATTTTACATATAAAATGATAGCGGTTTTCATTTCCAAGCCAACTTTGTATTGTATGGTATTCTCTCACTGGATATACTATAACGTAGCTATAGACATACTAGACGATTTTAGCAAAATAAAATATTAATTTTGGATCGTTGTAGGTGCTTGGGTTCCAACTATGAAGGCAGCCATGAATTTCGTTACTCCAATTAACGTTGGTTTAGCAAGGCCACCTCTGAGAAACTTAACGGAAGATCAGATCAAAACACTTCACTCAGGACTGAAGAGGTTTCTCTAAACTTTAAGAACTCCCGAGACCAATATCATTAAAAATGGCTGCTGCTTTGACGAGAATTCTTTATTGTATTTTTTCTTGAATAATATTAAATATATTTTTATATTATAATACCTACCTACTTTATTTTTATATATTTTCCATTTCTGCCAATCTAGTACCGCATGATCGAAAAAAACGGCGTCCATTTGGCTTGGAAATGACGATCGATGACATTCCCCATATAATCTGTACTAATATATAAAATCCTTAAGTGACTGACTCACTGATTAATCACGATCCTGCTCAAACCACTCAACGTAAGAAGCTCAATTTTGGCAAACAGGTTGATTCTAGGGTGTAGAGGTTCGATAAGAAGGGATTTTTCGAAATTCCAGTTCCAAACCACCCCTCACATATTACAATATTTTTTATTTAAAAAACGGTAAAGTTTCCGAAAAAACGTTTAAACACGTATATTTTATTTTGTTTTTTTACATATTTTAAGTTTTTTTAAAAGTGTATACAGGGTGTTTTGAAAAATCTGGTCATTCATTAATCACGATCCTGCTTAAAGCGCTTGACGTAAAAAGCTGATTTTTGAAAAACGGATTGACTTTAGGGTGTAGAGGTTCGATAAGAAGGGATTTTTCGAAACTCGAATTCTAAGGGGGTGAAACAAATATTAGAATATTTTTTATTTAAAAACCGGTGAGTTTTTCGGATTTATACCTACAGGGTGTTTCATAAAATATGACCATTGAGTAATCACGATTCTGCTTAAACTTCTTGACATTTAAAGCTGATTTTTGGGAAACGGATTGACTGTGGGGTGTAGAGGTTCGATAAGGTAGGTTTCTCGAATCTCAAATTCCAAGAAGGTGAAATAAACGCCCCTCAAATATTACAATATTTGTTATTTAAAAAACGGTTAGTCTTTCGGGAAAACGCTTGGACACGTATAATTTATTTTGTTTTTTTACATATTTTGAAATTTTTAAAAAAAATCGTACAGGGTGTTCCAAAAAGTTGGGTAATTGATTAACCACGATTCTGCTCAAACTTCCAAAATATAATAATATCGCCATATTGTTTTTTCTCATACTGACATAAACGTGAGAAAATTTTATCCAGTATGTATGTTAATGGAAATTCTTGCTTTGCTTTATCATCGCCATTACAAATGATTAATTCGACGCGAACGAAGTCGCGGGTACACGCTAGTTTTACATATAAAATGACCGTGATTTTCATTCATAGCCATCGCTGACGCCCAAGGTTTCCAAACCGGAATTCCGGGATCCTGGTGTATATTTATTCCCGAAATCCCGGGAACCCGAAAATCTTGAAAAATGTAAATGGAAAAAATATATTTTCGTGTTTGCTATATTATATTTTGTTTAGCAACAAGAATTGTATTTTTTTACATACTGAATATGAATGTTACTTTGTTTTGTCCATTTTAATACTTAAAGCTCTTTTCTCATTTTCTTTTTGATATATTATGTACCTGTATTTCTTTAGATTAAATTTCTCATTCTGATAGTCAATGCAGGGGTTCTGCGATTACAGGATTTCAAAATGGGATCCCGATCCCTAAATTTGGAAACCCTACTGACCCCGTTCTTTTTCGATCATAAAAAGGACTAAAAACGATTAAAAGGGTTTTATAACACCACCGTCATGCAGCAAATACATACCTTTAAAGAAGACTCTAAAATTTAACGTACGAGTATTTGCTGAAAAGAAATGAAACAAAAATTGGACCAAAAATCAATTGAGTTCAAAAAATTCAAACCATTCGACCAATAGGAGAACAGCATTTCGGCGCATGTGTATTAAATCCATTTACTAAATAAGGATGAACTTTGTCCTCAAACTATACACTTTCGATTTTTGTCTTTCCAATACCGGAACATAAATCCTCTCATTGCGTATATCAGTGGCGGCTCGTGACCCGTGTGACTGGGTAGGCGACAAAATTTTAATTGCGTTTATTTTGCCCTCCCCCCCCCCTATTTACATAATACCCTGCCCAGTTTGTAAATATATGTTATCTCTGGGTTAAAAACATAACACAACTTTTTATAGGATTCTTTAAATTTCGGATGCGCAAGAGATAAATAAAAATAATTGAGACATACGTGTACCTATCTGCAAACCTTATTTCTAAATGTATAACAATGTTATCTAATATTTCATAAAATAGAATTCGCAAAGATATTTGACTTTTATTAACATATCGGATTGAAATAGCACAGAGACTTTTCTGTAATATCTGTTGTACCGAATAAAATAACGGCGCTTTTTTATTTCGGACTCTTTTATTTCTGTGGCGTGTTCTGAAATACAACCGGTTATATTATTTTTAATAATTTCGAACAAGCCCAAAAATGTTTTTGGAATTTTCATGTAAAAGTTTTAAATGCTACGTATAATGAATCATATGAAATATCCCCTTAACGAAATGTGATATATCTCCTTATGAAATATCCGGAATATCCCCTTAACATCTAAGCCTACCGAGCCTCCACGACTTCATGCGAAGGCGACCGGAGATTTCGCCTAAGCCCCGCCTTAATATGATACAACTCCGACTTACGTCGCGTCGCTACCGCACAATGAGTTAGACAGAGACAGAAGACTGCCGTACGTCGTGCATCGACTCTGATAGTAGGCGATGTAGAAATCGCCGAACAAAGGCACTCCAACGGTCAAAATTATTTTGTTTTCTATCGCAGCGGCACAGTCAGCGGTCAGCGTACGCCAGCGGTAGTGAATATGTTAATATCGTTAATATACAAGACCACAAATATTAAAATAATATTGATTATTAAAACACACTTCCGTATATTAACAGTATTTTTATGTATTGGCAACATTAATATAGTAAACGCCACGAATGTTTGGGAGTGATTCATCGCATGATGAAGTTAGAATCGACACGCGCCCTATCATTTTTACATCAAAAACGTAAATTTTTACCGCAGACGTAGGTTTTTAAAGGCCCGGTCTAATCATCTGCCTGCGCTCCTCCTACTTATTCTAAAATGTTAGCGTGATTGACAAAGACGATACTATATCGCGTTTCTTTGATTGATTTGTTTTTGAGCGTCAGTCCATTGGTGTGCTTGCAGTGCGATCAATGGGGCATTCCAGTTTATATTTATAAACAAATATATGTTTTGACAAGACTTTGACAGTTAAAACAACAAATTACAACAGATTATATATCGATTATTATATATATCGGCACTGGAATTAAGTTTCATGTGACCTTGAACAGATTAGTTCACATGGTAGCGACCGATGAATCACTCCCAAACATTCATGGCGTTTACTTTAGTAAATGATGTAATGTAATAAATCGCTTAAATTCTGCCAAAATCTTAGGGTAGGCGCTGCCTACCTTGCCTACCCTGACAAGCCGTCACTGCTGTTTATTCTTTAAAGGTATTTGTATAGATTTATTTTAGATCTTTAAAGGTATTTTGTATAGATTTATTATTAGATCTTTAAAGGTATTTGTATTAGAGAGATCATAGCATAGATCTCAACAATAAATATTAAAAAAAAAACTGCGGTAAAGCTTCTGGAACCAGAAATACCTCGAGAAATACAGACAAAAATTTTAGTATTTTGTTCCTTATTACTAAATAATAGACATTTATAATAAAAATTAATTATTAATAAAAACGTTTCTAGACACAAACCCATTTCTAAAATATTGTTTTTCTCGAATTTTAAACTACACTATTTAAAATCGTTTTTACTCAATATAAAAATAAATTACAACCTTCTTAAGACCAACTGGCAGTAAAAAATAAAGAAGAATACGGGCCAAGTACATGACGTCTAGAGCTTGACCTTGCCAAAATTATTATCGATTGTCATTCCCCAGCCGTCTTCGACGCCGTTTTTTTTTCAATCGTTCGATACGATCATCACGTATTTCAATAATGATGCATTTATAAAAATGCACCGATTAAGAGAAAGCAAAATAAAAATACTAAATCACCACAATACACCAAAACACTTTTACTTTTACACTGAACGTGCGTTTCGCTAACCATGTTAGCATCATCAGCAGATGATTAGAGTTTAATCATCTGCTGATGATGCTTTTTATTTTGCTGTGTAACACCAAAGGTTCCAACCCCCAACTGTAATGATTAAGAGAAAACTAAAAAGTTGAAAATACAATTATTAATTATAAAAAAACTTTTGAAAATAAGCTATTATTTAAATGCTCTAATAAGACAAACTTCATCCATCAATTTATTACATTACACAATTTATATGATACTAGCGTGTACCCGCGACTTCGTTCGCGTCGAATTAATCATTTGTAATGGCGATGATAAAGCAAAGCAAGAATTGCCATTAACATATATACTGGATAAAATTTTCTCACGTTTATGTCAGCATGAGAAAAAACAATATGGCGATATTATTATATTTTGGCAGTTTGAGCAGAATCGTGGTTAATCAATTACCCAACTTTTTGGAACAGCCTGTATGATTTTTTTAAAAAATTTAAAAATATGTAAAAAAACAAAATAAATTATACGTGTCCAAGCGTTTTCCCGAAAGACTAACCGTTTTTTAAATAACAAATATTGTAATATTTGAGGGGCGTTTATTTCACCCTCTTGGAATTTGAGATTCACAGTCAATCCGTTTGCCAAAAATCAGCTTTAAACGTCAAGAAGTTTAAGGAGAATCGTGATTACTCAATGGTCATATTTTATGAAACACCCTGTAGGTATACATTTTTAAAAAATCTTAAAATATGTAAAACAACAAAATAAAATATACTTGTTTAAGAGTTTTTCCGAAAAACGAGTTTCGAAAAATCCCTTCTTATCGAACCTCTACACCCTAAAGTCAATCTGTTTTTCAAAAATCAGCTTTTTACGTCAAGCGCTTTAAGCAGGATCGTGATTAATGAATGACCAGATTTTTCGAAACACCCTGTATACACTTTTAAAAAGTCTTAAAATATGTAAAAAAACAAAATAAAATATACGTATTTAAGCGTTTTTTCGGAAACTTTACCGTTTTTTAAATAAAAAATATTGTAATATGTGAGGGGTGGTTTCACCCCCTTGGAACTGGAGGTCCGATTAAATTTATATCTCCGAAACTAAAGTTCCACGAAAAGTCGTAATATATCTACAAATTCATTTACCCACTAGTAGATATAAAAAGCATTTTTGGTAAACTCTGTCTCAAATAGTTTCTGAAAAATAAAATTAATTTTCTTAAAAAGGTCCTATTAAATTTATATCTCCGAAACTAAAGTTCCAAGAAAAGTCGTAATATATCTACAAATTCATTTACAAACTAGTAGATATAAAAAGCATTTTTGGTAAACTCTGTCTCAAATAGTTTCTGAAAAATAAAATTAATTTTCTTAAAAAGGTCCGATTAAATTTATATCTCCGAAACTAAAGTTCCAAGAAAAGTCGTAATATATCCACAAATTCATTTACCCACTAGTAGATATAAAAAGCATTTTTGGTAAACTCTGTTTCAAATAGTTTCTGAAAAATAAAATTAATTTTCTTAAAAAGGTCCGATTAAATTTATATCTCCGAAACTAAAGTTCCAAGAAAAGTCGTAATATATCCACAAATTCATTTACCCACTAGTAGATATAAAAAAGCATTTTTGGTAAACTCTGTTTCAAATAGTTTCTGAAAAATAAAATTAATTTTCTTAAAAAGGTCCGATTAAATTTATATCTCCGAAACTAAAGTTCCAAGAAAAGTCGTAATATATCCACAAATTCATTTACCCACTAGTAGATATAAAAAAGCATTTTTGGTAAACTCTGTTTCAAATAGTTTCTGAAAAATAAAATTAATTTTCTTAAAAAGGTCCGATTAAATTTATATCTCCGAAACTAAAGTTCCAAGAAAAGTCGTAATATATCCACAAATTCATTTACCCACTAGTAGATATAAAAAGCATTTTTGGTAAACTCTGTTTCAAATAGTTTCTGAAAAATAAAATTAATTTTCTTAAAAAGGCCCGATTAAATTTATATCTCCGAAACTACAGTTCCAAGAAAGTCGTAATATATCTACAAATTCATTTACCCACTAGTAGATATAAAAGCATTTTTGGTAGACTGTCTCAAATAGTTTCTGAAAAATAAAATTAATTTTCTTAGAAAGGCCCGATTAAATTTATATCTCCGAAACACACACGTCCGCGGCAAATGTCCAAGAAAGACTGATCATTCTGATTGGTCCTGGTCCGGTCGTAGCTCACGTCGTATTGTCGGTAAGCAAAATCCCTGTCCAAAAATTTGACGATCAGCGCCATCATCCGTCATAATTGGGAAACTTTTGCTGGAACCATTTTTAATATTTCACTTACATGGCCCTGGTGGGAATGTCAATGTTAGTCGGGAACTATTTTGAACTAAAGACCTATTTTAAGGAACTGTTCCTCTGGAGGAACTAGAACTAAGGAACTAGTTCCTCCCAAGGAACTAGAATTCGCACCTCTATGCTGGACTTCTGTAAAATTTAACTTATCCATCATTACTTATGGGGGGTATCCCTCTACGATTTCTTTAAAGCAGGTAAAAGAATACTTTGCAGATGCGTATTTTATTTTCATATTTTTAAGACACGCTACTACTTCACGTTGCCGCTAAAGGTTACCAATTCATTCAGAGAAATCAGATTTCACTTTTACCTTTTGTAAATTATTTGAAGGCTGAATTTAATTTATGTGAAAAGAGTGTTGTTTTTAATCCGCAACCGCGACAAATCAAATTAGTTTTTTTAATGACCGTTTATGATTTGTGCAGTGAATTGATGGAAAAACGCTTACAAAATGCTGGTAAGTAGTATCTTAATTTTATAAAACTAAATTATAATTGATATTCTAAAAAATATTATTTTTTGTTTTTAGCTTAATTTTACTTTTATCGGGATTATGGCTCCCGTTTTTACGATATTCAACCCAGATTTGTAAGTTTTGTAATTAAAGAAATATATATTACATATACAATATTACAATTTTATTGTAAATCAGCATGCTTTGATTTTGTTTTTTTTTCATAATAATTTTATAATTTTATAATTTTTTTATAAAATTTTGATTTTGTGCTTTTAGGATTGATTTACCTCTTAATAAGTATGCATTAAAAAAATATAAAATTGAATAAAAACCATTAATAAATACCTACACAGTGTTAATTTTTTACATAAAATACAGAGTTTTCCTGTTAACTATAATAATAGTAATTAGGTAATAATAATGATAACATATGATGAATAAAAAACTTGGGAATTTTGTTTAAGTGCAAACCTAGAGTATCTGCTAGGATGTATTTCAGGAAAATAATTTAACATCTACAAGGTGGCTCAAAAAAGTGTGAGTGGATCGGGATGGCTCTTTTTAAATGGAACACCCTTTATATTATCGCATTTTTGGCTACCTTTCAGATCACTTTACATAATCCTAAGATATGAGTAAATATATTTCGATAGTTTCAGAGATATTAATAAATAAATAAAAATTAATATATTTTTTCAGCCTTTCTTAAAAAAAATATTACAAAAACAAGAACTTTCCTGAAACCAAAACTATATTTGGTATTTATTTTAGATGGTCTATACTTAGTTTGCGCTTTGCTATACGTATCATAGAGGGTGTTCAATATTTTATTTGTTCCGTTTAAGAAAACTAAGAAAAATTATTTTATATTTTAGAAAGATTAAAGTAGAATTTTGAGCATCCTGTATGATTTAAGATTACTATATTTATAGCAAAGTAAGTACAGACCATCTAAAAGAAATACCTACTATAGTTTTGATTTCAGAACAGTTCTTGTATTGCCGCTCTGAAACTATCGAAATATATTTACTGATATCTTACGATTATGTTATATATTAAAGTGATCTGGAAAAAAGCCAAAAATACAATAATATACCATTTAAAAACAATCATCCCAATACACTTTTTTAGGCCATCCTGTAGAAATTAAAATATTTTTCTGAAATACATTCTAGTACCTATTTTAGGTTCGCACTTAAACAAAATTCTCATGTTTTTTATTCTAAGAGCTACAGATGCATTATTGCCGGACGCTGTATAGTTAGGTAATTTGAGAGAAGATTGCCGCACAAGTGTAATGAATTCTTTATAATTTCTATATTTTGTAATTGTAATTATAAAAGTCTTAAAATATATATGTCAATTTATAATATTGCCAAATTTTTCATGGAATATATTTTTTAGTTCGATAAATGTAGAAAAGGTTCCTAGCTATGCTAATTTCTTATCAGACTCGGGTATACATGGGGTCTTAAGTAAGTATATTCATCATCTATCCGAAAAAAATCTTCATTTAACTACTACTTCCATTTTAGTTGGTGCTACCAGTGGTGAAGGCACATCTTTATCAGTCAAAGAGCGAAAAAACTTGACAGAAGCCTGGGCTCAGGCGGTTAAGTCGACTCATCAACATCTGATGGTTCAGGTTGGGGGTGCACCATTTCCAGATGTCTTGGAATTAGCTAGACATGCTGAAATCGCCGGTGCTGATTCAATCCTCACCATGCCGGAACTGTATTTCAAGCCGAAGAAGCCACAAGAACTGATAAGCTATCTTAGGTTTATTAGTGCAGCTGCACCTAATACTCCTTTGCTGTATTATCATAATCCAGGACATACATCAGTAAACAGTAAGTTAATAAAGAAAAAAGTTTGCATCTCGGCAAATGGAATTCTCGCAATTTTTTGTATATCTTGTGATATCGTCTTCTATAGTGAGACATTTTTCAATATAGTCCTTTTGCATAACATCGTACACAGGGGCGTATCTACAGGCAGAGGGATTATATTTGCTATATCTTCCTTAAACTGCATTTATCCACTCTGAATATAGGCCTCTCCTACCCTTCTCCATGTTTCCCTGTTTTGTGCTGAATTTAACCACCTTTACCTGCCAATTCCCTAATGTCATCCGCCCAACGTTTTGCACTTCTTTTATTTTGTTTTGGTGAAAAGAAATTGCTATATTAACCTGGACATTTTAGAAGTGTGGTCTGGATTTTAACGTATAAGACAGTGCTGTAGGCAGTGTAATGGCAAATCAAATGTATTAAAGAAAGAAAAAAGGTGAGTTGAATTTCCGAAAAATGTTGCATCTAGGTTTGGAACTTTATTTTTCACAATTAGTAACTCATTTTACTACAGCTGTAATGGATTTTATTTAGCTTAGATATATTATCCTCATTTCAGTAGTATACATGAAAGTTTTAAAATAATTTATTTTCTTCTATACACATTTTCCTACAAACGTAAAAACCGGCAACACTGTATGCCGCTTTTTATTTTGTCTCTCTGTCTATCAACCGGTGATTTATATTATTCTCTGTCTTACACGTTAAAATCCAGAGCACAGTTCTAAAATGACCAGGTCGGTATATGTTTTTAAATTCTCTAACAGAAAGGAAAATCTGTATCTAGGGGAAACAATGTCTAAACAAGGACTAAAATATCCAATAACAAGAAGAACGTTTCTTTTAGAATGTTTTCGATATCTCGTCAGGGGCGGGTGGGTCTAAATTTCTATTCTGAATATAAAGTTTTAAACAGTGGACAATTTCCCAATCACTATAAATATCAAATTTAATTATTCGCAAGATTAATTTATCAATATCTTGAAGTTGCTGCGTATTTGCAATATAGAGATAAATCTTTATTATTGATTTACCAAATAAATTTTTTTGTAGAATTAGTCCAGCATGTCCTATACCCATATTAAAAAAATATATGTCATGTGACTACATTTCATGGATTCAAAGTTAAATTTTATAAGGCCTGTATTACACTATAAAATTTCTTTCCAATAGATCTTTTATAAAAAATATTTGATGAACAATTTGGCAGTGTAATATTCAATATTTTATAAAATATTGTAAACTAAACTCTAACATTTTATAAAATATTGTATATTACACTGCCAGATTCTTCATAATATATCTTTTCGGTCGGTAATATTTTATAAAATCATACATATTGCACTGTCAAATTCTTCAAAAAATATGTTTTATAGTCTAAAAGCCCGGTATTAGACTACTATTACACAAGATCATATATACAAAAGATCTTTTATAAAAGATATTTGATGAAAAATTTGATAGTGTTAATACAACATTTTATAAAACCACACATATTATACTATCAAATTCTTCATAAAATATATTTTATAAATAAAATCTTTGACAAATAAATTTTATAGTGCGGCCTTAGACTATTACATTTCTTTGTTAAAGGTCGTTTATAAAAGATCTTTGATGAAAAAATTGATAGTGTAATATACATAATTTTATAAAATATTGCATATTACACTGTCAAATTTTTCATCAAATTTCAGAATAACTATCATCTTACAGTAGCATAAAGAAAAGAAAATATATATTCAACAACCTTTCTTACTGGTTCTTTTTTGATATTTTATAATATAACTTCACTTCTTAGGTCGCTATTAAAACCTAAGAAGGCTCAGAAGTGAAGTTATATTATGTCTAGATCCGCCTCTGTATTCAGAGGTCACTGTTGCGTATGTAAACAACATTTTTAGGGTGAATTGATAATGTCATATTTTTATTTGATAACTTAATAAAAAAATTCCAATTACTTTTGGCGGACATTGTATCAAGTTTGCATACTACATAGCATCCGCCTCTGTATTCAGAGGTCACTGTTGCGTATGTAAACAACATTTTTAGGGTGAATTGATAATGTCATATTTTTATTTGATAACTTAATAAAAAAATTCCAATTACTTTTGGCGGACATTGTATCAAGTTTGCATACTACATAGCAATGGAAGTGGTTGTTGAGTAAAAGGCGAAAAAAGGATATGACGTTTGAAATAGCAGAGAGACTGGTGGCTAAATCGAAAAAACACAGTTTTATAGATATTTTCAGTGCACTTTGATTTGAATTAGAAGGTTGAGACAATTACCTTCGCGTACTTATCGAAGATATAACAATTTAAATCGAAAATATTATAAGACTGAATATCAGTTAAGCAATAATAATTCATTTGTATTAACTGTTTTTTTTTGATATGCTGTTTTATTTGTCTGTATGAAATTGTAACAATAAAATAAACAATAAACTTTCATTATATTCTAAATATAGTGTAACAATACATGCATGTTACACTATAATATGTAGATTATAAAATTTGAACTAATTTTTAGTTGATATGGCTGATTTCCTTGAACAAGCAGCTAGTCAAGTACCAAACCTCAAAGGTATCAAATATACTTCAAATGATCTAGCTGGAGGTTATGCGGCTCTAAAAGCAGCTCATGGGCGATATAGGGTATTTATTGGGGGAGATTATGTAAGTAATAAAGAAGCTTGCTTAATGTATCATGTTTCGCCGAGTTTTAAACTTTAATAACATACAGGGTCTTCCAATATTCCGTGGATATAGAACTAATACGTATTTTTGGAATCAAAATAACCAAATTGGACGCAATTTACCTATAAAGAAAGATAATAAAAAGGTACTACAAGGGTACTACTTTTATTTACTTTCTCTATGAATTTACCTCTACAGGGTGTTTCAAAAAACATGTGCCATCTCTCGTGGAGAGATTCCTCACGTAAAAATAAGATTTATTTTTCATATCAATATAAGTCCGATTCTGCTTTGTTTCGTAGCTACAGGGTGTTAAAATCTTAATATTTCGATTTATTCTAATTTTCTTCCAAATGCTTTTAGCGATTCCAATACATACATACATACATACAGCCGTTACTCGCTGACGAGTATTCGACACACATAAAGAAAATGGTCACGCAAGGCGTTTTCTTTCATGAGCTTTTCTGTGACTGAAAAGCCCGATACGTGATGTTATCTGCCTACCGCACTCCGGACATTCAAAAATCTCATTGCTTTGTTGCCTCTCAATATTTTTCTAAAAAAAACATGTACGCCACTGACCTTTTTTCTCTTTTTAGCAAAATAGTGTAAGCAGTTTAATGTCGATTAAAAGTTGTCTCTTGATATTTTGTCGATTTCGGCCTCGTTGATGAGATAAACGCAGTTTTATTAATTATATATAAATAGCAACCTTTAAAAAACGTTAATATAATTAACTTACGAAAGCTTTAAGTAGGTACTCATTGATTCCTCGTCAAAAAATATGAAAAAAGTTCTTTTAAACATGGGTATAGAAATGCATAGTTTTATAGTTGCAGGATTTTTGTAATTATGTTAAATACCATTAATTTTTATTTGAAATTGCTGTAGGTTGGACTAATAGTAATAATAACTACTAATAGTAACATTTAATAATACATTAGGTAAAATATATAATTTGTTAATTTTAGTTTTATTTTAATTTTATTAAATGCGATTAATAAAATTACGTTTATATACCTAATCAAGGAGGCCGAATTCGACAAAATATCAAGAGATAATATTTAATTGGTATTAAACGAGCTACACAATTATTTTGATATCAAAAGAATAAAGTCAGTGGCGCATATGTTTTTTTTGGAAAAATATCCCAGTGATAACACATATGTACGTCCCTGATGCATTTATTAACACTTTTTTAGCATTAAAATATGTAACACTCATAGTAACTTTTATCCTCAAAATTCCATTCAAATCACTAAAAGTACTTGGAAGAAAATTATAATAAATCGAAAGATACTTTTTTGTAGGGCGTTCAAGAATGTGCGATTGTCTGCGAGAGAACAAGATCGACAGAAAAAAAAATATTTACAAAAAGTGGCGAATTTCCATGTAATTTAAATGGGAAATAAATTGTCTTTGGGGCAAGGTTTATTGTGAATATTAAGGGTTTACAATGGTCTGTTATTTTTTTAGACAATAAATTAAAAATTTAGAGGGCGTCGTGAGAGAAATGATCAACTTTGTAAATAACGGACACCTTAATATGTATGGTAGGTATGCCAAAAATATTTGTGTAAGTCTAATAACTAGATATTTTTTTTTCAAAAAGTATGCGCGGTAGGTACGTATCCGAGTGAATCAAGGATATGCAGTATACACAGAAGAATATCTGCAGAGGATTATCTTCTCCTGAATAAGCAGTTATTTCCATATCTTTCATGAGCTTTTCTGTGACTGAAAACATAACACTCCGGACATTCAAAAATCTCATTGCTTTGTTGCCTCTTTACTTTTTGGTTGTCGCTGTTAACTGAGTTTACAATTCTTCTCCATTGAGTTCTATTGTGAACTGCTTCTTCCCAATGATTCTGCATGTTAATCCCCTTTAAGTTTTCGTGGAAAATATCCTTGAACCTTTTGAGTTGTCCACCCGGCCTCCTGTTACCGTCTACAAGCTCACCGTAAAGCAGAGATTTTGGTATGCGGTTTTCTTGCATTCTGCATACGTGACCAGCCCATCTTAAGCGGGATTTTGTAACCATAACTTCAATACTCTCGCAATTAGCTTTTTCAAGGACCGATACGTTTGAGACATGATGGAACCATCGGATCCTTAAGAGTTGTCTAAGGTGTCTTTGTTGCAACTTGTGTAATGCGTTCATGTGACGGCGGTACGGCACCCAGGTTTCACTCCCATATAACATGGTGGGGATTATAATTGCTCGGTACAATGCAAGTTTCGTTTTTGTACACAAGTCATGATTGTAGAAAACCCTGTCTTTTAATTTCCAGAATGCTATTGAGGCGCTGCTAATCCTGTGCTGAATTTCAGAGTCAATATTGGTCTTTTCCGAAATCAAACTGCCGAGGTAATTAAATTCCGCCACATATTCCAATAGTTCTTCTCCGATTTTTATAGCATTGTTGTAATCTTCCGGAGGAGTGCACATGATTTTGGTTTTGTCGATGTTTAGCTTAAGGCTCCTGCAGTTTGCTGTCCACTATAATGGAGAGCGCTGCCATGAATATGTTGAATAGGAGAGGCGCTAAGACACATCCCTGCCTAACTATTGAAAACTATTGGAAACCAAACCAAAGAAAACGCCTTGCGTGACCATCTTCTGATGTGTGTCGAATACTCGTCAGCGAGTAATGGCTGTATTTCCATATAAAAACAAAATGTTCTCACACTATTGACATTCCTGATTATTCTCTGTTATTGTACTCAACCTTTAACTAAATTTAAATATTGTAACTGTAATTTTTGAAAATACATTTTTTTAAACGCGGCTCCGAGTTGTGATTTCGTAATTCGGTGCCGTTTTCTTACAAGAGGCAAAAAATGTAATAAATATTAGAAGGACCATTTTATGAAAAAATGAGTCGTCGGTACAGTTGGAAAATATTTCGACTAAAATTTATGTAGGGGTGGAGGTAGTTCACCCTTCCCGTATATTTTCTTGATTTTTGTGAAAGTTCAAATCAAATCTCATTCAAATTGGAATTTTCTCATTCATCTTAAAAAATGTATTTATTTTTTTAAGTTTGATGCCTTTAAATAATTGTACCCAATAAACTTATTTTGATTCCAAAATTACGTAGCAGAGTTCTATGTCCACGGAATATTTGGACACCCTGTATAATAATTAATACGTATATTGAACCAAAATATCCAGGCAATATGAAATACCTTTTTTGCCAACTAAATAGCTCAGATTACACCGACAATTCATTATTAAGTTTGTTCAACGAGGCAAGGAAGATTTCGACAGACAAGATCCACTGTGCCACTGTTCTTAAAACATCTTAAAAAATGTATTTATTTTTTTAAGTTTGATGCCTTTAAATAATTGTACCCAATAAACTTATTTTGATTCCAAAATTACGTAGCAGAGTTCTATGTCCACGGAATATTTGGACACCCTGTATAATAATTAATACGTATATTGAACCAAAATATCCAGGCAATATGAAATACCTTTTTTGCCAACTAAATAGCTCAGATTACACCGACAATTCATTATTAAGTTTGTTCAACGAGGCAAGGAAGATTTCGACAGACAAGATCCACTGTGCCACTGTAATGTATTCTCCTCGTTGGACAGACTTTACACAATATTCACTGTAAATAAGTAATATTCTGAACCCTGTTATAAACTCAGATGCAAAAAAAACGCAACGGAGTAATTGTTGGTCAAATTTAAAGTGTTATATTTTTGTTATTTTTAGTCCTATTTTCATGAATTTTTTATCAAGCTCTCTATAATAATATCAGTTTTAATTTGTAAACTAAGTTTTTTATAAACTTTAATATTTGGCATATTATACAGGGTTAATCGAGGAGTTGTTTCTTAGCCTACCTTTAAAACACCCTGTGCAATAATTTCGTGTATAAATTTTCTTAAAATATAATTTTACAGCCAGAACCATGACTCCTAAGCATTTTGTTTTTTGATTCATGTCAATACATGCTTTGGTTAATTTTTAAGAGTGAATAAATCAGAAATGAACTGATCACGATCAATTTGCAAATTTTTTGAATTATCATTACATTTTTATGTAATTTTTTAATGACGAGATGTATTTGATGACTATTGTCGTCATATTACGCTGCATTGTATACTCTGTACTAAATAAAAAAAAACGTTAAAGACTAACGATACATTTTTAATAAACATTAAGATAAGAGAACTAACGATATTAAAGAAAATATCTGTAATACCCAAGTATACAAACAGAAAAAAAATTGTAAAAAATACAATACTTTGCATTGCCTCCCTTGGCTACTATAACTGCCTGTATACCCCTTTGATACGTCCATTCATACTGTCATTGGAGCTGCATATATCATATTGCGTTATGCTTTCCAATTCTTCTTCAAGGAGCAAGCGAAGTTCATTTAATGAAGCTGGTACCGCTTCGTGACCTCTAACCCTCCTGCCAAGCGTTTCGCAAACGTCGAACATGATGGGCAGTTAATAGTAGTATATAGTGCATAATAATTACTAAAGCTGCCTTGTCATATTGAAAAAAACTTCAAAAATAAATTATAATTGAAAAAATTGCAAATTGTTGGTGGCAAGTTCATTTTCCATTTCCATTCATCCAGTCCATTTCATCCAAGGTATGTATTGACATGATCCAAAAAATAAAATGCTCAGGATACATGGTTCTGACTGTAAACTATATTTTAGAAAAATTTACATACGAAATTATTGCACAGGGTGTTTTAAAGTTAGGGTAAATAAACAACCCTTCGATTAACCCTGTATAATATGCCAAATACTAAAGTTTATAAAAAAACCTTGGTTTACGAATTAAAATTGATATTATTATAGGGAGCTTGCTAAAAAATTCATGAATTAGGGTTAAAAATAATAAAAATATAACACTTTAAATTTGACCAAAAATTACTCCGCTGCGTTTTTTTGCATATGAGTGTAGTTAGCTAGAGTTTAAATTATATTTTAGTTTCTTTTAAATCAAAATATCACTCAAAGATATAGCATAGACACAATAACGTGGCCACTGAATCTATTAAATAACAGAAAAATATTTTTAGCTAATAGAACCCGCATTTGCATTAGGATTTGATTCGGCTATTGCAACATCGATGAACGTTTTTCCGAAATATTCTATTGGCATGTTGGAAGCTATAAAGGAGTCGAATTTGGAAAAAGCCAAATCTTTACAACAAAATTTAACAAGGGCCATGAATATTGTGACAAGATATGGTATGTAAAGGAAAAAATAAAAATATGAGTAGTTCTTACAATTCAGATATTTAGTACTGAGAATAGTTATAACTATACAGGATGTCTCTTGAATAAGCGCAAGTATTTTATGGGGGTATTTTTTATGCATTTCTTAAATATTTTATAAAAAATATTCCTATAACAAATATACCTACCCAATATCTATTCATAAAAAAAAGTTATACTAGCTGTTGTAATAGGGTTGTAATATTTAAATACTTTTATAAAAGATATTAACACCATATACCTACTTAATATACAGGGTGGTCCGAACTATATTCCGGAAACTTCGGCAGCATATTTTGCAGATAAAAATAAGTAAAAAAGTTAGTATAAATGTATGTTCTAAAATACTTACTTTCGGAGACACAGGGGGTAGAAGTTTCATTTTTATTTCGATTTTTTCCAAATAATTTCTGAAGTACCATCAATATTTGGATAAAAATTAGTGTTGGGCAGTTTTTTGGTATGAGAAATTTGATTTTTATATCAATATGACTCCTATCTGTAGGGGGCGCTACCTACATAAGTTTCAACCTTTGAATAAGAAGACTAAGGAAGGAGCATAATGCCACGGCACATAAAACAATCGGCACGCCAACTCTACTCAGATTCCATTGTTTAAAATTTCTATAAAATTTGACCTTGTCGGCGCCATTATGGTTTCCTAGTCAGGGCCGGATTAAAACGTATTAAAAAATTTCTCAGAAAATACGACAGGGTCGTATTAAAAAAATACTGTAATTGACTGAAACTGAATTTTATTTACAATACTTTTGTCCAAACAAATGAATCGTTAACCGCGCATACTTCTCGAAAAGTAAAAATGAAAAAATCAATTAAATAATTAAAAAACATGCAACTAACAAAAACATGCCAGGAGTTACAAACAAGAATTAAAAAAATACCAATAAAATATTTATTGAACAATATAAAGAGGCTACGTACAAATTATGCCCATCAATGGGCGTAGCAAATTTTATTAATATTCAAATTTCACAAATTAATAAATCCACAATTTTTTTTGAGAAACTTCTATTTTTTTCATGGCAGGAAACAAAGTAGGTACCGCATTGTATTTAATACGGTTACAAAGTGAATTGGTAAACATTTTAAGAACACAACCTGTACTTGTGGGCCTTATTTATATCTTCAATCAAGTCTATTTATCAATTAGCTGCAATTGCCCATGTTCTTGCCCTAAAAATGTATTGTTAACTTGTTACTAATCTATTGTTATTTTCGATATACTCATTTTATTTATTTTTATAATTTTATTTAAATTAAAAATATAATTATTTTTAAATTTAATGTTGAATGTCTAGATACAGCATTAAATTTTACTAAATATTTAACATTTTAATCTTGCTAATATTTTATATACATATGTATAGGGTGAGTCTTGAATAAGTGCAAATATTTTCAGGGGTGGTATATTTCGACCCCAGGAACACGTTTATGAGTTTTTTTCGCTAAAAAAGATATTGAAAATCGTGCATTTTCTTTTAACTTCCCTGTATATTTTTCTAAAACTTTTTAGAATTGCCTGTTCACCGCAAATTTTCCCACGGTATAATTTCTTAATCTCTGATATTACCATAGTTACGGCTTTACTCTATGGTTGCGGCACTAAAGGGATGCAAATACAGAAAAAATCCGGTGGCTCTCAACTCAACATTTAAAAAAACATTTTTTTTTTAAACTTAAATAACTCGGTTATTTTGGATTTATCTGAAAAAGTAAGGAGAAAATATGTTTCTTTTATCGAGATCTGCCAGCCCTGAAAATATTTGCACTTATTTAAGACTCACCCTGTATATAAGTTTGTTAACATTTAATATAGATGCTGAATAACTTGTATTATTTTTAATTAGATCTTTCTATTTAGCTGAATGTCCTAATATGTATACTACTGTTTTTTTTAACTAAAATATGTTAAAATAATTAATCACATATGTATATACATACCTAATAGGATCTCTAGGAAACAGAAAGAAACTTTTATTGCAGTTTAGTCCTCTACTCGGGCAGTTTTTTGCTGCACAACTTCGCCCAGGCATTTTAAAAACACGTAAAAATTAATGATTTAAAAATGTTCAGAAAAACAAAAATAAATTATATAATACAAGAAACGAAAATAAACTAGGGTAATGGCACGGCACATAAAACAATCGGCACGCCAACTCTACACAGATTCCATTGTTTAAAATTTCTATAAAATTTGACCTTGTCGGCGCCATTACTCGAATCAGTCAGGGCCGGCGCAAAACGTATTAAAAATTTCTCAGAAACTACGACAGGGTCGTATTAAAAAATACTGTAATTGAACTGAAACTGAATTTTATTTACAATACTTTTGTCCAAACAAATGAATCGTTAGCCTGCGCATACTGCCGTGTAAAAATGAAAAAATCCATTAAATATTTCACTGTAGAGAATGCATGGTTAAAATTAAAAAAGTGCAACTAATAAAAACATGCCAGGAGTTACAAACAAGTGGGGATTAAAAAGATACCTGTTAAAATATTCATTGAACATTTGAATTTGATTTAAATTTTGTGGATTATGCCCATCAATGGGCGTAGCAAATTTATATTATTTATTATTTATTCTACAAATTAATAAATCCACAATTTTTTTGAAAACTTCTATTTTTTCATGGCAGGAAACAAAGTAGGTACCGCATTGTATTTTATACGGTTACAAACCGATCATTGGTAAACATTTTAAATTCAACTGAACATATACACAACCTGCATTTTGGGCCTTTATTTATTACCTTCAATCAAGTCTTTTAGATGCAATTGTTAATGTTCTTACCCTTCAAAAGCGTATTGTTAACTTGTTACTAATCTATTGTTATTTTTGATATACTCATTTCTATTTATTTTTATAATTTTATTTTTAAATTAATAATATAATAATTTTTAAATTTATTGTTGATGTCTAGATACAACATTAAATTCTACTAAATATTTAACACGTTTTAATCTACATAATATTTTATATTTTTATAGGGTGAGTCTTGAATAAGTGCAATGATAAACCGGGGTGGTATATTTCGGCCCCAGGAACACGTTTATGAGTTTTTTACGCTAAAAAGATATTGAAAATCGTGCATTTTCTTTTTTGTCTTCCCTGTATTCAAAGGTTTCAACCTTTGAATAAGAAGACTAAGGAAGGAGCATTTTTCTAAAACTTTTTGAAATTGCCTGTTCACCGCAAATTTTCCCACACGGTAATTTCTTAATCTCTGATATTACCATAGTTACGGCTTTACTCTATGGTTGGGTGGCACTAAAAGGGATGCAAATACAGAAAAAAATCCGGTGGCTCTCAATCTCAACATTTAAAAAAAAAAACATTTTTTTAAACTTAAATAACTCGGTTATTTTGGATTTATCTGAAAAAAGTAAGGGGAAAATATGTTTCTTTTATCGAGATCTGCAAGCCCTGAAAATATTTGCACTTTTTAGTAAGACTAAAGAATGTACATACGTTTAGTTAACATTTAATATATGATGCTGAACTTGTATTATTTTTAATTAGATCTTTTTATTTAGCTGAATGTCCTAATATGTATACTACTGTTTTTTTAACTAAAATATGTTAAAATATTTAGATCACGTTAATTTATACATACCTAATAGGATCTCTAGGAAACAGAAAGAAACTTTTATTGCAGTTTAGTCCTCTACTCCAGTTTTTGCTGCACAACTTCGCCCAGGCGTTTTAAAAACACGTAAAAATTAACGATTTAAAAATGTTCAGAAAAACAAAATAAATTATATAACATAAGAAACGAAAAATAAACTAGAAAATAAATATATAAAACAATTTTTCAAAAATAAAACAACAACTATAAAATATAACTCAAGAAATAAACAAAATAAATTAATCCGTACGCTACTGACTCGAATCAGCCGAAAGAGTGCGCAGTCGATGAAAGAAACTACGACACTGGTTACTTTCTGTTGATGGAAACCAGAGATATGGAAGTGGGAGAATGAGCTTCGACGAGTGCGCATCCAAATTTTTGTCGACGGCAAGATGGCAGACATCTTCCAGGTCTCGCTGTCACTTCCCCTCTTTAATTGACATCTGTTTGTTTTGTTTTTTTTTCGTTCGTGTTGTTATCTAGTTAAAATTTATTATTATCTCAATCAGAGTCTCAATTATTCTAAACACTAATTCAAAAAGGCTTATTGCCTTAAACTAATTTACGTTAAAAGTATTGTATATTGGCTCATAGTCATTCTCAGAAAGCTAATATGCCGGGAAAAATGATTAGTTTTATAACTAAGTTTATACAACATAATCGTGTTTATGATGATCCAAAACGGCGTTTATTTTAGTTTTCCTAAAGGCGATTTAAAAAATTTTGATTGTAATTGGGAATGGTCAAAAAAATAAGTGTATGATGTGGCCATTTAAAGAGGATGTTTTTATTACGTGTGGAGGAAGAAGATACTTGGAATCAATGTTCTTGCTTCTGTAAAACAGTGCACTCTTATAGTGTCCATGAAAGCACAAGTTCATTGAGTGTACTAGAAATATGTCTGTTAAGATTGGGATCTTACTTGACAAGAAGATTATTTGGAGTTTAAGAAAACATAAGAGGGTATTTTAATCGAACAGCGAAAATTTAACATTTTTATTGTAAAGTTTGTTGTAGGTAGTTGTAGTTTAACCCTAAATATTTCTAACATTAGCAGCAGCAGTGTTCAGAGTGTCAAGAGGAGGAGAATTCAGTTAATTAGATTATTTACAGTTACAGGTATGAAGGCTTTTGCAAACATAGTATCGAAGTTCTATAATCAACATTTTTAGTATTCCTACAACTGTAAAAACAAGGAACATTGGACTGAAAAGATGGCGAGATTTATATAGGAAGAAAGGGTATTATGCCAATAAGAAAATTAAATTGTAGGCACCTTTTCTTATTTAAAAACTGTTATGGGGGTATATTATTAATTTGTATCTGTGCTTGGAAATCACTGAGAAAAAAATCATATAATATCGCACTAATTGTCAAACTTCAGATGATATTTTAAAGAGTGTTAAAAAATGAGACTATTAGTCATGAAGCTTACAAGGTTACTTTGTTTCAATATTACACTTTTATTCTTGTAAAATCTACTGATGAAGTTCACAAAAGCATTTTGCAATGGCGTTAAATTGTGGCCAGTTGATTTATAGCAAAGGTATTTGATGCAATAAACACTTAATCGGTACCCAACTTCCAGTATGTATTTTAGTAAGTCTGTATCAATCCCATGATTTCAAATTCTTTTTAAAGTTTTTGACAATTATTACAGTTGAGAAGAAACTCTTTTATCTTAAAAAAAAATTTCTTAAAATTCTGAGATCATATAATCTAATTTTTACTTAATAATAAATTAGGTATATGTATGTTGTACACACAGAATTTTGTTATGGACAAATAAGGATCGATTCATCTTCTTTTGCGCAAAAAATAAATGATTTTTTCTAGTATTACGACAAACCATAATCAGTTTTTGACAAACTTACCGGTAACATCTGTTTTTTTATAATAAAATATTTAGGAATAATTTGGGTTGTTTATCAATATATTAATGACTTGAATTTTGACAAATTGAATTTGTATCAAAATAATTTTACGAAATATAAAATTGATGTTCTATTACAAGATTGAGTTTTTATTTCTCCAGGATAAATACTAATAATAATACCCTTAATAAAATCAATGATGTTTATGTATTATGAAAATATTTGTCAGAGGACATATTATGTAACAGTTTTAATCTGGACTTCTTCGTACCATCTTCCTTCTGCTTAAATATCCATATTTTTCTAGGTTTATATTAAAATACAAGGTAGGTAATCATCAAAATAATTATGAACCAAATGTTTTTTATGAATATACAACTTGAACAAAAAGGTGTTTAGAACAATTCTTTCCAAATTTGCAAACATTTTAAATTGAAACGCGTAATTCAGTACTTGTAAACATGAAATATTAAGTAAATACTTATTTAATATCATTTCGAGTAGTTTAACGACGAAAAAGTTCATCTGTCCGTAGCGGTCTTTTGTCAGAATATTCGTATATTTAGTGTATTATATACTGAATATTGTAATGCAGTTTTGAAACTGATAATTAAATAAATCATATTAATGTTAATGTAACCATAATAAATGATAGAATTTCACTAAATTTAAATTGCCCCCCGTATGGTTTGAAAACAGCAAATTGATATTTGATTACTTATAGATTACCACCTACTATACAAAATGACAGGAAGATCTGGATTATTCCAGATTTGAGAAGGTGTCATTCCTCTTGTAATATGGCGCCCAACTTGATTAGACCTTCTGCGCATGTTGACGCTCATTCTCTATCCCTTCTATTTCTCTGATGGAAACTAATGGCGGCGTGCGCTACGGTATGCGCGTAGCGTTCCCGCCAAAGAGAGTTAGCCTGCCGTGATGCCGTGATAATGCTATCCATGTATATACCATGTATTCATGCATGGTGGGCGGAAAAGGCACCATAAAAGCTCTCTAGGGTGGGGATCATGTGGGGATCCTTGACAGTTCTGTTTGACGATTCATTTGACACATTTGAATTTGATTTTAAATTTTGTGGATTTGTCAGTCTTTATGGAGCTTATTTTATGTTATTTATTATTTATTCTACTACTTATAGTTGTATAAAGGTAGTAAATCTAGATGGAAATTGTGGCAGAACTTAAATTAACAGTGACACTATCGCGATTTACTGAAAAAGACTCTAAAATAGTTGGTTGGACTCTAAAATAGTTGGTTGTGTAGCGTGCGGTAGATCTCGGCAACAATTGAGTGAAATAATGGAACAACTTTTCGCTAGTAAGTGACTAAAGAATATACATACGTGTAGTAAACCGATCATTTATGAAATTCACTTAAATTAACTAAATTATATATTTTTCTTGCATTTTAGCTTTTATTTATTACTTGTCAAAGATTAGATGTCAAAGAATTTAGATACGTTAATTTGGCTTACCTGCTTCAGTAGCGTATCGGATGTTTGTGGTAATAAATACTTATTATAACTTATCTATTTTTAATAGAATTATATATTTTTATAACAATTTTAATAATTACCAACATTTATTCACAACGTAAAATAAAACAACAAATTATTGAGTCTACGTCACGTCTACCCTACATCATAGTTTTACATTTTTTTAATAAAATTAGAACGACACTGATAAACCGGAATTTAAGTCGGCCATATTTGAGGCCCATCGCGGTGTACCTAAGATTTTTGATATACTCCTTCCTTAGTCTTCTTATTCAAAGGTTTCAACTGTTTTGAAGAGTAATAACTTTTCGTCCTGCATAAAACTACTGAGTAAAAAATATAATCTCCGTGACTGTTTACGTAAAAAATATCTCTTGGTAAAAATTGCTACGAGCAACCATTCTCAAGACATTTAGAATGGAAATAGTCAATACATGTCATTATTGACAAAAAATAAACACGTTGAGTAGATGTTATTGGACTGAAATAATAAATTTAAGAAATTTTTATTTTTTTAAATTAATCATAAATTTTTCTGCGAAAAAATGATGATAAAACAGTTTCTGTTGAAGTTTTGGCACAAAAATATTTCAAATTTATTATGTATTTTAGTCGTATAACTATTTAGTCAACATGTTTAATTTTTGTCAATGACAGGTATTGATAATTTCGACTCCAAATATCTTGAGAACCATTACCCGTAGCGATTTTTACCAAGAGACTTTTTTTGCGTAAAAAATGTCGTAAATGCATATTTTATTACTCGGTAGTTTTATACAGACATCAAAATCAAATTTATCATGTCAAAAAACATCCAAACACCAATTTTCATCCAAATATTGACGTTATTTTATAAATTATTTGGAAAAAATCGAAAGAAAAATGAAACTTCTACACCCTGTATCTCCGAAACTAAGCATTTTTGGACATACATTTATACGAACTTTGTTATTTATTTTTATCTGCAGAATACGCTGCCGAAGATTTAGGAATACAGTTCGGATCACCCTGTATATTCGTTTATTAAAATGTTGGACCGATTTACAGCGCTTTCAGATGGAGCGGACAGTACGCGCGGAGCGTCCGCGATAGCTCATCCGGACGGAGCATACGCGACCCATGTGAAATCGTTCATATAAACTCATGGTACTTGCTCGATGAAGTAATTTAGTGTGAATCCATTAGAATTACAAACGGCAGAGATTTATGTTGAAATCGTAAAGTGACAGAAATTCGATATTCGAATGCATTTCATTCGCAAACTGTAGTGCAGAACTAGTTTCTTCTGATGGTATATTTTTATTCCCGAGGATCTATAATCAATGTCAAAAAATTTGGTCATGTCAAAGCTGTTTTATATCTTTTTTCGAAACAGCTGTATGTTGATCAAGTTAACTTCTGCCTTTTCCAATATATTTTCTAGTGCTTTACAAATTTTTACCGCATATTTTACCGACATTTCGTTTTGCATTAAGTACTTTGCACTGTGAACATTAGATGGTACTAATTTGATTCTCGACTTAAGACAGTCTTCACTATTTCCAAACAAAATCCCTTTGATCTAAGTGGGTAACTTTTTTTCGTAAATAGGGGTATCGGCAAAGTTTGCAGAATAAAATATATTAGTGATTGATGTGGAAAAATGATACGCGTTGTAGAAATATGTTAATATTATAGGCAGAGTTGCGAAGAGAAGATTTTGCCATTTAGGATAGGATTTTACTGGAAATTAGTCGTTAATTAGTTGGAAATCTGATTTAAATAAAAATTAATTAAAATCAAAAAATTGATTTTTTGCACCCAGCTGGGCAATAATCTATTGAACAAATTGTCAAATAGCGATCGTGTGCAAGATAGTTTCTGCATCGAACATATCGTTATATTGGCAAAGTTGGAATGGCATTTTACTGAGATCACAAAAGTAAGTTGTATTAATCTCCAAATCTTCAAAAATCTAAAATGAACGCCGAGGGAAGTACTTACTATTGCTCCTTTTACACAATAGCCCGGAAAATGTAAAAAAAAATTACAAAAATCTCTACCTTACTGTATTGGGTGTGTTCTGGGGTCGAAATATACTACCTGTTAAAATGCGTGTGTGCGTACTTATTTATAAGAGACCCTGTATAGGAAGTACCACTATACCACAGTTAAAACCATTAAATTAAGAACGTACTAACTTGACTAAGTAATAAATTAATCAAATATATTAATTTAGGTTCGAAAGTGTCTGGAATGAAACTAGCGATGAACCTTTTCACTCCAATAAATGTTGGATTAGCTCGACCACCACTTCAGAATGTGAATCCAGCAAGAATTGAAGAAATCAAACATAGTTTAGAACAGTTCTTTTAGTATAAGTTATTAAATATATAGAAATAGGAAAAGCAATTGGACTGTTAGTAAATTTTAGACTGTTAGTGATAAAAGGGCTTAAAATAAATGATCTTGTAAATTGTCATAAAGTTTATTAAAATTATAAAAATCATCTATTTTTAAAATGTAATTTATTTACATAGCATGTAATATAAAAAAATAACTAAAAGAGCAATATGTCAATAACAGTTTCTATTCATATTATACAAAGTGTATAAAAATCTAAAAGTTATTAAAATCAATTTAATAAGTCAGGCATGTGTAATATAAACTGTCTGAAGAAACTGAACTTAATTTTTTGTTGCCAAAAAAGTTTCTTAATATGCTGTCCTTATAAAATAAAACCATTTATTATATAGTATTGATTGTGATTTGCTACAATACGTTTAAAATATATGTTCTGTTATTTACACAAGTACCAATTAAAACAAAAAATACAAATGAAATAGTTTAAAAACTGATTTCAAATGATCACATTGGCCTCTTTTGGACCTTGAGGCCTAAGAACAATGTGCACACATAAATATCCTATATAAATTACCTAAATATAGCGGTAAAAAAACTAATTACCTCAATCACAAGTTTTTTTTTTCAAAGAAACATAGGTATTACCTCTTTGTGTTCAACAAAACTATAAAAGGTAAAAAAAAACATTAATTTTAAAATTTAGAATTATGCCATAGTGGAGGGTAGAGTGTTTAAAATTATAAATCGACAGTTAACTATTCTATAAATATCAGTTATCCAAATGTGTCACTGGTAGGATAATTACTTACATTAAAGATTTTTTTATTAAAAATATTTTCACAAGTTTTTAAACTGATCCCCTTAAACCCTCAATTACAAAAGTAAACAAAAAAAACATAATGTACCCTAGAACTCCAAAACATTCACTCTAGACTACATTGACTACATTAGTAAATAATATAAACATGTAATAGTTATAAAGGGTGTCTTAGATTTTAATCGGGAAAATTTAATAGACGATAGAACTTGCAAAAATAAAACAACAAGTTCATATCAACTTGTAAGATTTAAAGCTTCCTTTTCGAGATACAGGGTGTTAAAGTTACTTCAAAAATAAAAAAAAATAAGATATTTGAAAAACTATTTAATCGATTTTGATATAACTTGACCCATTTATAATACTTATTATGGGACTTAATTTGATGTAATTAGATTTAATTTTAATGGCCAGGGGCGGCGGTAGGGCATCACTGTTAAATTATTTTAAAGGAATAAAATAGGCGCGCCACTGCATTTTTAGAAGTTTAATATTATTTTTGGATTTAGTAATTAAAAATATTATTTTTTTGTCTCCTGACTTTTTTGTCTATCTTGGTTACTTCTTGCGAAAAAAAAAATTCTAATTGGTAATTAATATTATAATTAGTATTCTAATGGTACCCTGTATCTCGAAAAGGAAGCTTTAAATCTTACAAGTTGATATGAACTTTTTGTTTTATTTTTGCAAGTTCTATCGCCTACTAAATTTTCCCGATTAAAATCTGAAACACCCTATATCTATAAAATTTTGTAGTGTCTTCAATATATTGATATAATACATATGATATTTTAAATGTAAGCGCAAATTCAAACTTTTAGACCATTTATAAAGAATATAATTTTCTCGCGCAACATGTGTGGCAAATTTCTACAGGGTTATTTAAATATAGTAACCTTTCTGTAGATTAAATATACCCACCAAATGTAGTTGAAAGGTTATGAAATGCCCAATTTCAAAAAAACATATAAAAATTATTGAAATATTAATTTGCATACATTTAAAATATCCCTTACTTTAGAACATGCATATTATTTAGATAAATAAAATTCCTTATTTGTCCACTATAATTAACAAAATATCAATGCGTTATCACATGTCATCATTTAAGATTCCTCAAATACACATAGATTTCATAGACACAGGATTGTGGTGCACATAGCGTGATATATATTTTTATACAGATAAAAATGTCAATAAAAATATAATAATAGAGGATATGGAACATGAAGGGACATTGATAATTTTTGTTGACAGCTTAATGATTAAAACAAAACAGCAAAGAGGAGCACCTTAATCGTTGGTTCAAGTCACATCTAATATTAAACATCTTTTATTCTTTTGTGATCACTGCACATTCACCAATCTCAGTTTTTATCCAAAATATCTGCAATGATATGAATTTTTGATGATGTACATTAATACTTAGTAGGTAGAATTAATTTTTCATTTCGGTGGAGTATTTACCTTAATATAGATGGCGGTAGGTTAGAGTATATGTCAGCATATGGTCAGAGTAGGGTGCATCGGGATAACCAACTTGTAGGTTTCTTTTGTGGTTCAGAAGCTCGCAGTTGGTGGCCGCCTTTTGGAGGATTGCTAGCTTCCTATATATAAATATTACAAAATCTGTAGTTCAAAACCTATAATGTCATGATTTTAATTATTATTTCACCAAAAATCGCAAATTCGGACTTAAATGGTATACATAAAAAAATATAACTAATTTAATAAATATAAGGTTTGAATAAGCTTCAAATTAACTAAATACATAGAAGAATTGGATTTTTTATATGACATAAATACCTAAATATATCTAACTTTTGAATATATATATTATTAATGTATTCTAGCTTCAAAAGATATGAATATTTCAAAACAAAAGATATTATTATGATAGATAAAGACAGGAAGAACACATTTGTGGCTGTAGTTTATTTTTACTTTATAAACAAGTTATCAAATAACTCTTTTGTTATGTGTAATACTTTAAATATTTTTAATGCATATTATGTGTTTATATGTTTCTCTATGATACATAATTACGTTGTATAAGTAATTATTATTCTAATATTCTTATCGCATAATTTTAATAATTAATTAATGAAAAAAAAAACATTCCTAAAAATTTGACTACAGATAATATTTTTTCACTTAATTCAATTTTTGTTTATCGGTATTAGTATGCCTTAACTAACAATGTTTGATACTAGAAGAGACAGATGTTTTACTTAAATTATTTCATGCAGTAATAAACCTTTACCAATTATAAAACTAAAAAGTTTTATAATTTAGATACAGGATTTCACTGATTGTTAAAATATTAAATTGTTAATCATTTTCGATAAACAATTTACATCCAAAAAAGTGAAATTTAATGATTTTTTTAAGTTAAAAAAAATAATGAAATATTTTCTTTTATTTAAGTCCCATGTGCAAATTCATGCCATATTTAGAGGATACACTTCTAGAGTTTACAAAATCAGATAAACTGACAAGATTAATTTTACATCATTTTCTGTAAAAAATATAAAATATTTGCAAATTGAACTAAACAATATGTACCATATGATCAAAAAAAAAACGGCGTCCAGTTGGCGTGGCAATGAACAATGATGACATTCGCTGACGGTTTTTTTCGATCATAAAATAAGTCAAGAAATTTACTAAAATTTAATAATATTAATCATTACATGCATTCAATTTTGCATTGTTTTTTTTATTTCATTCTGAGTGATATTACCAAATCTTAAATATTGTTAGAACTTCAAACAAGAATTTCTCAAGTTAAAAAAAATTACATCAATTACCCAAAATAGCAATCAGCTAAATTCAATTTTTTAGTATTTAAAGTAATATGTGCTATGTATAATTTAATATGACGTTAAGTTTGAATGTGATATAATGAAAGCTTGAAATCAAACCCTTAAAACAGCCAGCTAAACAAATAAGCAAAGAAACCTAAAACATTATTTACCTTCTGCCAGGAGACAAGGACAGCAGTAATAGAAATAGAAATGCATTAGTAAAAATATAACACTGCAAATATATAACTTACATAATATAAAATAAATGAAAGAAATAAAAAATTATCTAGTATCTTATAATAACTTGAAATATAAAGTCAAAATGTTACATTTAAATCATCACTACTTAAAAGCTGTCAAAGTATATAAATCTTATACCGTATGATCGAATAAAAACGGCGTCAGCGTTGGCTATGAAATGAAGATCGCTGTCATTTCATATGTAAATTTATATGGGAAATGTCATCGATCGTCATTTCCAAGCCAACTGGACGCCGTTTTTATTCGATCATACGGTACAAACATTATAGTGAATGTTATTGTTGAAATAGGTATTGGTAAATAAGAATTGAGAAAAGCTCTATATCTTATTTAATATGTATTAATAAATACATCAGTTAATTCTTGACTCAATTTTGTAGATATTGTTAAAAATATTGTTCAAGTCATTGATAACAGAAGAGACAAAATATATAAACCAAACTTACCAATTTCTTTTCCATTTTTGTTTTTATATCTCTAGCTAATGTAAAGAAAGCCTCTTCTACCCTAATACTAGCTTTTGCACTAGTCTCTATAAATTTAATACCGTACTCAATAGCTAACTGTTCTCCTCTTTCCCTAGAGACTTGTCGTTTTTCCTCCAGTTCACATTTATTTCCTACAGATATTTAAAATAGTATTCTAAAAGTCTAAACCTTATTTTTATGCATTACCTAAAAGCATCTTTTCCACATCAGCAGAAGCATTTTCTTCAATATTTCTGATCCAGTTCTTAATATTTTCAAAACTTTTTTCATTAGTAATATCATACACTAACATAATACCCATGGCCCCTCTGTAATAAGCTGTCGTTATGGTTCTAAACCTTTCTTGGCCTGCTGTATCCCTTAAAAAGATAACATGGTATGTAATTTATTTTTGTCACCTATTAAATTATATGCCTCTTACCATATTTGTAATTTAATTTTTTTGCCATCTAAATCTATTGTCCGTATTTTAAAATCAATCCCTAGAAAAAAAAATATGGGGTCTACTGATATTCTTTACAAATTTTCAGTAAGTTGTTTCTAGTTAATTTTCATTAAAAACTTTTATTTAATTTTTTAAGTAACAATTAACACAATAAAAAATTTAGTACTACTCTGTAAACAAAATATAACTGTTAATTTTCGAAAAATAATGATTAGTCACCAATTCCTCAGAAATAAAGAGATGTAAAAATTCTTGTTAAATTCAACCCAATGGAATGTAAACAGAGATTTTAAATTACTGAACCAAATAATTATTTTAATTAAAAGTTTTACAGTTGAGGTGTGGTTAACAATAAACACAAAACGCTCGAATTAATAACTTCCACACTAAAGTAACATATAGAATAGAAAATAAACTGTACATTTGCCAGTGATCATAAATGGAAAGTTCACAGGTTGTAAAAAATAAAACTTGATGTTACTCACCTATGGTTGAAATAAAGGTTGTATTAAAGGCGTCTTCTGAAAATCGAAATAACACACAAGTTTTTCCTACACCGGAATCACCAATAAGTAATAATTTAAATAAATAATCGTATGTTTTTGCCATATTTAAACAATATTAAACTTGATTTCACTACTGTTTTTCCAACAGAAAAATTACACTCCGCTTTTTACGTTTACTTTTTTCAGAAATAACATACGTCATAAATGTCAAACGTCAAACATATCTTTAGGGACTTAAAGAATTTTAATTAATTAAAAGTCACTAGATATTTGAATTTAGGTAATCTTTATATGCAGATATTATAAACATGTTATTATAAATTTAACACTTTATTTTAATTTTACTACCCAGTAAGGGTAATGGTGTGGATCCGGTGGCTGACCTTGAAACGAGTTTTTGCTGCATATAGTCACAGACACTACGCATGCGTACATCTTCGATGTTGCCAGATTGCAAGTTATTTTGGAAATATTTTCAGTAGAAAACAAATATGTGCATTTCAGTGTTTTTTTGTTAATATATACCGTATGATCGAAAAAACGGCGTTCAGTTGGTTGGGAAATGACGATTGAGGACATTTCCCATATAAAATGACAGCGATCTTCATTTCTTAGTCATCGCTGACGCTATTTTTTCAATCATAGTACGCGGTATATTATTTATATTATTATTTTAATATTTCGCACAACACGTGAACGCTTATTATGTATTTTCATAGTCAAAAAAATTAAATAGAAATAAAACACTAGATTCCTATAATTAATCTAACTGCTCTAGATTATTATCCTACGTTTAAAAAGGGCTTTATTAAAAATTCGAGAAATTAAAAGGGATGTGTCCAAGTTTTTTCTTTTTTTTTTAATTTTTAAATGCTGTAGCTCCATGTCATGTTCATAATAGTTTTTTTAACATTCCATCAAAACTACGGAGGCCTTAAAAGGCCTTTTAACCTCCGTAATTAAAATTCTAGAATCAGCTTCAGCAACATTAACAGTTACCTTGTTTAATTCTGCTTATACATATATTGCATTTTTCTGCTACCTTAAGATTTCTCTATTCTTACACCTAATTTATATGATTTTGTTAGCATATATGATTTATAAACCATATTTTTCCTAATGGAAGGATGGAATAGGATATGCAAAATTAAGATATTTGAACATTTATTTTCCAAAGCATAATATAGTATTAAGATTAAGACATAACAAATATTATAAGAAAGATCTTAATATAAATCACAAACTAACTAAGTCTTAATTTGGTCTTGTATAAACACAGGTATTAAACTAATAAGATCAAAACTCAACCTTCACCATATTGTCAAGATTTGGCATTATAGGAAACAAGAAATTACAGTAGATTAAGAAAAGAATATCAAAGTACACGATATTAAATACTGTAATGTATTCTACGACAAAAAACATCTCCCTTCTAAAGAGAAAAAGATAAAACATAAAGCTTATTTTAGTCTTATCACCACACTCTTCGATAAAATATATGTCTAAAATTGCTATTAATCCACTAACTTGATATTTTTAAGAAATTTTGATACAAACATAATCAAAGTATATTATATTAGTAAAATTATAGGTAAAATCACAGTAAAATGTTACCTCTATCTCCCATTGACGTGTATTGTTCTATAAGATTCGTCATGGTAATACTTCATACATCAGTACATATAATCAAAACTATTGTTGCCTGTAAATAACTAGAAATTAAATAACTTGAAAGAAATAAAATAATTCTAATAAGTTTAAAACCATTAAGAAAATATCCGTAAATGATAATTTTTAATTCTAATGTAAATATATAAATAAATATTATTATTACAATTTTATATATCATTCCTTAATTTTGGATATCAAGATAAATCTGAAAAATTTAATTATAAAATTAATTATAGAATTTGTATTATTATTGATTAACACTCAAAAAAAATTTTCAACTGCAAATAATTCGAAAATAAACCGCAATTTGGCAACATCGACGATGTGCGCTTGCGTAGTATCGATGATCAAATGCAGCAAATATGGCTTTAAGGTCAGCCACCGGATCCACACCTTTACCCCCAGTAAGTTTTAAAGTGTTAAAATCGACCTTCTACATGTAACATTAAAACTCTGGGGAATTGTTTATCATATATAAAATTCAATCATATATAGAATTTACGTAGGTTGGTATCATAGGTTGGCATGAATGGTTCCTTCTGATGACAACCTGGTGACAGCTGACGTTTGACGTTCTTTTTTGCTTTGAAGAAGCTCGCGTGTGGATTTCTAGCCTGAATTTATACCATTATTTTTAATAAATATGGGTTTCCAAAATATCTGGTACTCACATCCACGTAAATATGGTCAAGGATCAAGATCTTGGTATGTTAATAGCATTTTTTTGATTTACATACGACTAAAATTATTTTTTACTTCCTATATTTCTAACACATTTTGGTATCATCACGTTTCTTGAACTATAGTAATAAATTGTTATTTATCTATTATGATTATATATGGGTTATTATAATACCTTTTTTGTTGTCTTTTTGTAATTATGGTTATATTTCTGTTTATTTTACAATTATCTTGGATGTAACCTAATTTATAAATAATTAAAATGTTATATTTCAGCCGGGCCTGCTCGAACAGACATGGTCTAATCCGCAAGTATGGCTTAAATCTTTGCCGTCAATGCTTCAGGGAGTACGCTGGAGATATTGGTTTTAAGAAAGTAAGTTACTCAGTAACTTTGTATATTAGGTATTAATTTAGCATTCTCTTTGTTTCAGCTTGATTAAATGATTTGCTGCACTGCTTTGTCAAAAAGAAATAATTTAGGTTTATTACCATGTTATTTTATATTTTAAGGTGATACAGTAAACTATTTAATTAAAATCAATGTTTTTGTATTTACACCAAGATGTTTCAAGTGACGTTTTCGTGATGTTTGATAAATCATTTATTTTTTGATCTAGATATTATTAATGTTTATTCAAAAACAAGTACATGTTATCATTGTCAAATGCTTATTTGAATATTCTTAAGGTAAATAGGAGAAATATGAAAGGAATTTCTTTAAGCATTTTTAGGGTCTGGGAATGTTACGGGTAAGTTTAGGACTAGTATGCGAAGACTGAATCCACCATAACTGAAGTGTAAAATGAAAATATTATTAAGCTACCTATCACCCTTCTATGATTAAAATAGACACTACTTCAATACAGTTGAAATGGGAAACTATTAAATGCATTATAAATCGCTAAGTAATTTAGAATAATTTAAATTAAATCTTTACTATAGATATTTCAAATATAAAATGCTAATGTTTATCTGTGTCGTCTCTACTGAAGTAACGACTTGCTCTAGAAAGTTGCTTTTTTTACTAAAAGATAGCTAATTTGCTCTTCTAAAAACTGTCGTCGCTGGATTTTTTGTTTTTCATTTAGTTAAAAAAAATAAAAAGTATTTTTTTCTGATGTCGTGGCGGATGCGCCAGGCTTCAACTAGTATAAAATAAAATGTTATACTTAAAACTTTTAATTGGTATTCTACCAAGCCCAATAATGCTTTTTTTATGATTAATGAAATGTGCTCAGGGTATTGTATTGTACTTGTATTTAACTAAGAGTGGATTCCAGGTGGGACCCTCCACTGCGGCCGCGAGGGCCTATTGTGGCTCAGTTTTTACAAGCTCTTTAATAGAAAAAGAGCATTAAAGTTCACCCTCAAGACCCGCCCAGGGTAATAAATCTTTGATGTTTCTGATTAAAATTAGGATGGTCAAGATCATGGAGGCAATTTAATCCTTTGAATAAAAAAAACTTCTCGAGTAATCTATTTTAAATAAATATAATATTATTTACATAATGGCATCACATTATGGTATTTAATCTATATGTATTTTTTTTTAAATCTCCACCCTAATTATTAGGATATTCTTTCTATGAATTTTCTTGCTGTTTCCTCTGGAATTATTTTCTGAAATTTAAGTGTTTGGGTATATTAGGCTATAAAAGGATTATATTTAAATTTTTACCTGTCCCAAATCAGCAACTAATGCTAAAAGCGACTTTCTTGGAGGTCTACAATACTTCTTGCCTTGTTCCTGGCAACACAAGTTAGGAAAACAGTCCAGAGGGTTCTCGCATGGTTTAGGGTGAAGATCCAGATATGGTGGTGGTGGAGGTGTACACTGCATATAACCGGTTATTGTCTTTAGGGCTACAAATTAATTTTGTTTAAAAACATACTACTTTTTAGCCGACCATACCAATAGATATGGTAGGCTATTAAGATCGGCAAAAAAAAAGTTTTTTTAATTTCACTCAAAATGAGTTATTTGGGTCATAAATGACCTAAATACAAAATATTTTCATGGTGTCTGTCTAGAGACGGCAGACGGACAGATCTGCCCTCTGTAACACGATAACTCAAAAACCGCTGAACCGATTTTAACCAAATTTGGCACAAAAATACTGTGGCACCCGAGAATCTGGCTATTAGTTATGTGGGGGTACGGGAGGGGGTTAAAAATTTTGAAAAATTGTAACTCCAAAATTACAGTAGCTAGCGAAACGCGGTTTTCAAATTAAGATTAGGAATAATATTTGCAACAAAATTTATAATAACATCAAAATCAGTCAAAGTCGCAGTTTTCGAGATATTAACATATTTTAGTATGGGCGGCTATACGTGCCTCCCGGCGCCAATTTTTTTATTTACAATATAATCTTCATTACGTTCTAAGACAGGTGATGGCAATGGCAGAGATTCCCAAACGGGTATAGGAGTGCGACAATATCTTGCTTTCTCTCCATTTTCTAGTGTTTCACTACAGCATATTCGAGGGGAACATTCCTCATCAGAAAAACATTCATGAACATCTGATAATTCTGCTAAGGGATCTTTTGGACATTTTCTTTCAATAATACCAAATAGTAATGCTGCAAACAAAGTAGTTTGTTAGATTTTATTATTTTTTATTAGTGCAGGTAACTTACGTTCGTGTTTTATTTCAGTTTTGGGCGGTTTAATTCCTTTTACACATCTGTTTTCACAACATAGCATGTCATGACCTAAGAATCCACAATTTTCTGTAGTACTGCAGGGAAGTGAAAGCGAAAACAGTGGTTTAGGAGATTTTTTTGAGGGGCATAAATATTTTGGTTCCTTTTGAATTCCACTAGTCACTTCGTTTTCTTTTTTTAATTTGGTTTCTTCATTTTTTGTTTTAGTTAATTCTTGCTTATTGTCTTCTGCAACTGGATTGGATTTTATGGCTTTATTCTTCTCCGGTTTATCAAAGCTTAGAGAATTCTTTCCTAAAAAATTGTATAATTTTTTTAAATAAGACTGTATGATCATAAATACTGTATGATCATAAATAATCATACTGTATTTATGATCATAAATATACAGTGTGATCAATTTTAAAATTTTCCGTTTACTATATAGGGTGTCCTGTACAGTAATACCCTTGATTAAGGGTAATACTATTTTATTTTGTTCTACTTTTAATACCACTATTTTTTTTATGAGCTAGAACAGAAATTAAATAAGTATACTTTCTAAACTGCTCAAGAGACTGATTTAATAAGTACTATAAGTAGCATATAGAATGTTTCTAATATAATGAAATTTCTTGATATATGCCCATGATCTAATTTACAGCATTTCCTAGAGTTGTTACAAATTAAAATTGAACCGGTTTTGTAGTCATAAATATATGCAACAGGCGTAACAACTTCGAGTACCTATCTGTTTATATTACTTTAATTCACTGATTTTTATTTTGTTGAAACAAACAGTATATAATTAGCAGTGAAATTGCAATCGAATTCGAAAACTTAAATAAATAAATGGCCATTCGCAATATGTTCCTAGTCAATCAAATATGGATCAGAGTCTGGCAATAATGCGTTGGGCATCTGTAGCTCCTAGAATAAAAACTTGGGAATTTTGTTTAAGTGCAAACCTAAATTATGTACTAGGATGTATTTCGGGAAAATATTTTATGGCTCAAAAAAATGAGAGTGGATTGGGATGATTTTTTTAAATGGAACACCCTGTATATATTATTGCATTTTTTGCTTCCCTTCAGATCACTGCGCTTTCAGATGGAGCGAAGCGTCCGCGAGTTCCATGAGTTTAAATGAACAATTTCACATGGGTCGCGTATGCTCCGTCCGGATTATTTCGTCTGACGGCTATCTTGGACGCTCCGCTCCATCTGAAAGCGCTGTTAGCTGTTACATAATACTAAGATATGAGTAAATATATTTCAATAGTTTCAGAGATATAAATGAATAATAGAAATAAACAAAATATATTTTTCAGACTTTTAAAACAAACTTAAGTGCGTCTAGCACAAAGCCCCAAAACTGCTTTTTTGTCGAATTAAAAATGGATTCATTCGAAAAAAATAATGTTTTACGTTGAATACTATCTCTTTTTTTTATTTGCTTTGTTTTTAAAAATGTTTTTTAACTTTTTCCATATTTTGGTAGGTACGTAATAATTAAACAATCTCTATTATTCTGTTGCAAAACTTATTATAATTTCATACTTGATGGCAATCTGTTATATCCGTTATTTGATCTGAATCAAAAATATTACGTGATTTGAGATTATCTGCAAGCCGCTAATTTTCAATTTCGTAAGGTTCCTATTCGTTAATCGATAGTGACCTTGTTCTAATTTACGAAAACAACATCTTTTGTGATTTTTTCATCTATCATTCAACTAATAATGTTGTGGGGCGTACATATGTAGGCAAAAATCCTCCAGACAAAATCACAAAACCTTGTTTTTTTCGTATCAGGATATTCCAAGATTATATAATTCATTATTAAGCCCCATACTCACTTATAAGAGCTGATGCGTCGATTTGATTCATCCACGCACGCATAGTTCGATGCGACGCGGTTCGTCCATGCGATTCTATATAGTTCGTTTGGAAATTAGTTCATTGTATTCGTGATATTTATCTTGATGGTTCGTCCACAAACCGACTTCAAACGAACCGTCGTCGCATCGATGAACTGACGAACCGAATCAGAGCATTGATTGCGAGTATGGGGTATTACCTTAGATTAAGAATAAAAAGGTATTACTAATCTAAAAATATTTGCAATAAGCATTTTTTATCTTATTTGTATTCTAGAAATTAATTTAAATTTATTAAAGATATATTTAAATAATTTTTGACTACTGCATTTACGTCAAATTCCCTCATCGTATTTTTAATCAAAACCTAATTTTTACGTATATTCATGAATAGGATAGAATACACTTTTCACATGGTTTTGATTAAAAATACGATGAGCGTAATAATTAGACTGTACGGTGAGTTATAACTCAAGAAAGGGCGGGGACACAATAGATCGTTAAGGTCGCGTTGACTACCCCCCTTACACTCATTCTACAATCTACATTCTAAGTAATCACTTGTGATATTTTTATATTATTATTTGGCAACTTTTCCCTATTCTGCTTTGATTTGCAATGCACGCCATTGGATGTTTTCTATGTAACCAAATTATATATGAGGTGTATGGAGAGGATTAATGATTCTGTTTGTGTTGTACCAATAATGTTAAAGAATGAAGAAATTTTTGGTGGGAATTTTACATATACCGTTCTTATAAACAACTTAATTAGAAGTTTTTGAAAGTAAAAGTAGCATAACAAATATTTTTCATAAACATTTTTATAATTTGTTTATATTAATTGATTATTGATCATTTAAACTGTAGATTCATAAGCTGAAATACAAAATTAAATTCCAGAAGTAAAAACCATGTTAAATTTTCATATAAATGGCCGAGTTATGACGAATATATATTATATTATATATAATATAATACTATTGTTAACCTTGTTTATCAAAAATATTGGAGCTATAATTAGATCTCTATAATATTAGAAATAATAGTTTTGTTATTTCTTTTTATCTTCTATGAACTGTATGTAAATGTAAATCCAAGACGGGGTCTTTGTCATTGTTATTATCTTGGTTTCAATTTCTGCCCTTGGCTTAAGTGACTATTGTTAAATAGTTTCCTGTTTAATACTACGAGTAATAGATTGAGACATTAAAAGTACATTTCAGTACATTTGTTTAGTAGGTATATTTCATTACTTAACTACAAAAATACATTTCTTTTGAAATGTATTTGTGAACGTGAAGCAAAATTCACATATACAGGGTGAGTCTTAAATAAGTGCAAATATTTAGGGGTAGTATATTTCGACCCCAGAAAAACGATTAGGTATGAGGTTATTTAAAAAAAAACATAATTTCTTGATAATATGGCAACATAGGAAGTAGATTAAATTTACAAGAATGAAAACCCAGAAAAGATCCAGTGAATTTAAGCAAAAAATATATTTTTTTGGAAATTTTCGAAGTAAATAACTCGGTTATTTTGGACATATTTGAAAAACGGCAAAGAGAAAATAGGTATGTTTCTTTTTATCGAGATACAGATGTCGATAAAAGAAACATATTTTCTTGTAGACCAGCCCTGAAAATATTTGAACTTATTTAAGACTCACCCTGTATATGTGAATTTTGCTTCACGTTCACAAATACATTTCAAAAGAAATGTATAATATGTATAGATATATTAGATCCTGTATAGATATTTTAGATCAATCTTATTATGTCTTATATGATGAATGTTTGAAGGTCATTTTAAAGGTGCTTAGCCGTTTAAAAAAACGTTTGCAGAAAAGATAAATCGACATATACATACATATACCGTATGATCGAATAAAAACGGCGTCAGCGATGGCTATGGAATGAAGATCGCTGTAATTTTTTATGTAAAATTATATGGGAAATGTCATCGATCGGCATTTCAAAGCCATCGCTGACGCCTTTTTTATTCGATCATACGGTACTTAAATAAAATATGTACCTAGTTTTCAAAATATTTGCAAATTATTGTTTTCCTCTCAAGTACAAGGCTATTCCTCGTATTATTTTGATAACAAGCCCAAATATATTTATTATTATTTATAGCTAATTATATTATATATTATAATATAGCTTATTATTATATATTAGCTATAATTCATAGCTAAATGTAATAATTTAGTAGCTACTTCCGGTTAATTCCGAACCAGTATACCAGTATGAAACCAGTAAGTATAAAAAAAAAACAGTATAAAAACCACGTATACAGAGTGGTCCGAACTGTATTCCGGAAACTTCGGCAGCATATTCTGCAAATAAAAATAAGTAAAAAACTTCATATAATTGTATTTTCTAAAATGCTTAGTTTCGGAGATACAGGGTGTAGCAGTTTCATTTTTATTTCGATTCTTTCCAAATAATTCCTGAACTAACGTCAATATTTGCATGAAAATTGGTGTCGGGGAGTTTTTTGACATAAGAAATTTGATTTTGATGTCAATATGACTCTTACTTGCAGAGGGCGACACCTACATAGGTTTGAATAGTAATAACTTTTCGTCCGTACCTGTATAAAACTACTGAGTAAAAAAATATACATTTAAAACGTTTTTTACGTAAAAAAGTTCTTGAGATATTTGGAATCGAAATTATCAATACCTATCATCATTGACATAAATTAAACATATGTTGACTAAATAATTATTAGACTGAAATCATAAATTTGAAATGTTTTTGTGCCAAAAGTTCAACAGAAACTGTTTTATCATCACTTTTTAGCAGAAAAAATTATGATTAATTTAGAAAAAATAAAAAATTTCCCAAATTTATTATTTCAGTCAAATAACTATCTACTCAACGTGTCTATTTTTTGTCAATAATGTCATGTATTGACTATTTCCATTCTAAATATCTTGAGAACTGAGAACGGTTGCCCGTAGAGATTTTTACAACTTAACAAGTATAGCTAGAGACGTGAGAAATATAAAATAACAGGCGACCGGTGCTATCCCCAAGTCTCTTCCTATATTTGTACAACTTGTACTAAGAGAAATAAAAAGTCATGGAAATGTTTTTTTTTTCACTCAGTAGTTATAAACCTGTACGGACGAAAAGTTATTACTCTTCAAGACAGTTAAAATACATGTAGTATCATGTCGCCCCCTACAAATAGGAGTCATATTGACATCAAAATCAAATTTCTCATGTCAAAAAATTCTCAGACAATTGGTGTGAACTGGTTCATCCAAATGTTGACGTCATAACTTTGTTACTTCAGAAATTATTTTGAAAAAATAAAAATTAAATTTTTACACCCTGTATCTCCAAAACTAAGCCCATTTTAGGACATACATTTATACAAACTTTCTTACTTATTTTTATGTAGAGACCGTGGCGGATACAGAGGGGAGGCACATATGGATTCCCCCCCCCCCCTAAGATCTGTAAATTGTGTTAAATATTAGGCTTTTTGGTTAAAAATAACGCCCTAAGAAGCATCATCTACATTACTTTTTATTTTGGGCTCCCTCTAAAATGAATTCCTGTATCCGCCCCTGTCTACAGAATATGCTGCCGAAGTTTGAGGAATACAATTCGGACAATCCTGTATATAAATAAAGTTAGTACACCACCCCAAGTACATACTTAGTAATTAAAATATAAAAATTTCCCACCTGTACTAGAATATAGAGTAATCCTTTCTTGACACTGGACGGCTTGATTGACCACAAATAATAAGCACGATACAATTATCAACCGGCATTTAGGTCTCATTATTTTTATAAACAATCGCTTTGTGGCATTTCAAAATGTCGTTTTTCATACGCTGTGGCGTCTAGTTAGATACTGGTTTACGGATTTTGCTTTCACATAAACGAGTAGATTACCCCCGATGTAGTCAACGCGTATATACGATTATGCAATACAACAGGTATTTACTTGGTATTTTCTTTTTTAAAATTTTCTCCAAGGATGTCTTTTATTTTTATGAGTAGATATTTTCAAATTTATGAATTTTTAATGTTTTGTCCATTTATGTTCAATTTTTATAACATTTTACATGTTTTAAATTCTTTTATTTGTACTAAAATATCTATAACGATTAACGTAACAATCAATTCATCGAGGGGAAGGGGTGGGGGGTGTCTAGGGTTGAAGCCAGGCCTGGGGGTGGGCTCTACGGTTGAAGCCAGGGGTCGCCTAGGGATTTCGTTTTTTAAAAAATGAAAAATAATATCGTTAAAAATAAATAATACATTTTTTGAATAAAACGATGAAAACAAAATAATTTTTACTACATCACAAGCAAATAAAAATTAATATTTAGCCAAGAGTCATCGTTCAGTCAAAATTCAAGATTTCTCAGGGGGTACCCAGCAGTACATGGGGCAGTGGCGGCTGGTGGCCATTATTGTAGGGAGCTCAATATCTAAAAATATAACGTCGATTTTTTTTAAGACGCGCCCTCGGACGCCCCCATATTTAATTGGTTTCTTACAAGGTACTTTTTTTTAGTTAAAGGAAAATAAATCTAAAAATAAATATAAATTCTGTTAAAATAAAACCTACTCTTACATTTTTAAACAGGTGGTCTAGACCATACCTATTTCGACAAAAATCGAGTCAATGTTCTTTACACAAATTTTTCACCGTAGAATTTAAAATACACATAAATAATAATGTCGCAAAAATATAAATGCATATATACACATACACAATTGTTTAAAATAAAAAAAATACACACCATGTTGTCTATTTTTTAAAATATCTATTCCAGAATCAGTCAACCACCCAGACCACAGTTCATCATTTATCTATACCCAGAAAATTATGAATTATTACCTACACAAATTTCGCGCTACACCTAGAAACTAGATGGGATTTCTTTCGATATTAAAAATTTAAATATTACTTTATATTGACTAAATCAAACATTATATGTGATAAACGATACAAAAACTTAGGTTGTTTTATAATTTGTGTTTTTATAAACACCCAAACTGCCCAAACGGCGAAGTTTTTCTATGACGCGGTCAATGGATGGTCAATGGCCAATATAAAGTATAACTATCGCACCTTAACCCGTCATATTTTATATACGTAGTATATCTTACCTTGTTGGCGTTACGAACCGCGGCATTTGGAGTTTAATACGTGCAAAACATAGCGGGAACGAAGGACAAAATTAAATTTTGACCGGCAGTAGAGAAAATGGGTAAAATAAAACGGTTTGAAATTGGACAAATTGATGGTTTTTGGGAATAGTTTAGAATATCTTAAGCCGCGTCCAAGCTACTCGAACAAAATGTTCGCGAACATATATAATTAAACAGATACTAAGTGAAAATTGTGAGATAAGTAGATTTATAAATAATAAAGCCAACAAGTACAGCTAGCCTAGGCCTATTAAGGAGCGCGAACGGCTAGCTTGTACGCCAGAGCGTGCGTCTGCCTATGCTAGAGCGCGCGCGTTCTTTTTCCGACGGGTGTCGGTAAATCAAAAGGAGCGAACGGCGTGCATTTCGGCGGACATTGTACCGGACACTTGGAAGGGTCTCATTTAATTTCGGGCGTCCATCTGTGATTTTTATTTTTTCGAGTATTCGACAGTGGGAACGCAGTTATTGACTGGGATCGTAAAAAACATTTACAACTAATTTGTTTACACAAAGAAAAGATTTTATAATTTTAATTTTATTGTGGGTTGAGTGTGAATAGCTATGTAGCTAGACTTCGTCCATATAATTTCATTTTTGTTAATAAAGACCTTTATGATTATTTTTATTAAAAACCGGAATTATTATGGGATTCTGAATAAAAATTACTACTTAATAGGAAGTTTGACACCGGAAATGAAATTTTACCATTACATTCTTAGAAATAAATATACCGGGTGTTTCTGAAAAGCGGTTCACTTCTATAACTTTTTTAATCTTTTAGATAAAAAACGAGGTTTTGGTATGTTAGTATAGGACATAAATCAGGATTGATCGACGTTTTCATTTATTTTCGGTCACTACTTATTTCACCGGAAATGACAACAACTTTTGATTTAAATGTAATGTAATACCCTCGGTATTTTTTTACCGTATATGATAGAAAATGACATTCTAAATAGAATGATATAATTATATGGCAACTTTTGACATTTTCAATTTAAAAATGGCCATAAATAAACGTAACGACAATTTTACTCCAAATACCAACTTTGGTACCACATCCAAATTATTCGTAAAAAATGCTTTTTCCAAATATGCTGAGCCAGCCTCGTACCATTTGAAAAATTTGAGTTATCATTAAAAATACGATTTGGGCATCTTTTAAGCGGCCATGAAAGGATATGAAAAAAAATTACACGATCACATATATGTTTCCAAAGTTCTTTGATTACAAATTAATAGTTTTAACTAGTAGTGGGAACTATCGAATGAATACTATCGAAACATTCGATAGTTGCAATTCATTCGAATAATTCGATAGTTAGTAAGAAAACATTCGTTGAAAACTATTCGAATAAAAAATATCGAATAGATCCGTCATCTGCCTTGAAATATTGTATTCTAGTAATTCGACAGCAAAAACCATTCATTTATAAAATTCATTCATTTATGAAATTCTATTCTAAAAAAAAAATTCTAAAACATTCGTTGAAAACTATTCGAATAAAAAATATCGAATAGATCCGTCATCTGCCTTGAAATATTGTATTCTAGTAATTCGACAGCAAAAACCATTCATTTATAAAATTCATTCCTTTATGAAATTCATTTATTCGTCAGGATCGATTATAATAAAATATTAACTGAATTTTAGTTGTCGCCCGGCGACGTAGGTTTCTTTCCGAGAAACCCGACAGCAGTCGGTGGCAATGCTATGAAAGAACCGGCATCTTTGATTTTTTGCGGAGTCAGATATAGATAAGGACACATTATTTTTTTTATTGAGGTGCTAGTATTTATACAGAAAATACATTATGAAGGGCGCTGTTGCCATATTTTGGTATTAGTTGATATTAGCAAAGAATATTATTGATTGGCTTTAGTTAGTTAGGGTTAGTATGTCTATATATTCTGCATTTTTTTTATTAATATTCTGTTGTTACACTGCAATAATACTTGTTATTTTGGATGTAGGAAAATTATTTTTAATGTTTTTACGCAAAGACTGGTTTAAAAATAATAATAACAATAATAATTTGTTATACCTATTAACAACAAAATTTAAAATGATTTAATATAAATATTTTTTTAAGTAGTAGCAAAATATAAACAACAAATTAGATGTCAAAATTATTTATATTAGATCCTATTTAGAAATAATATAGTCTCTAAATTTTTTGTGTGTGGCAACGTTGGTTTATTAAATAATAATAATTACAGAACTAATTTGTTATATTAACAACAAATTTTAAAATCATGAAATATAAACATTTATTAATTTTCTAAGCATGCAGTGTAATGGAAGGAAAATATAAATAAAAAATTACAAATCAAAATTATTTATATTAGGTGCTTTATATTACTATTTAAAAATTATATTTACTTTTACTGGCATTTACTTTAAAAAATAAATGAAATATTTCTTCGCAAAAAACTACATGTAAGAAAATTAGCATAAACAAAATACAAACATCGTTAACTTTTTTTTTTAAATTGGCACGTGTAAAACTTTTATTTTAATTTTCTCACCCCATAGTTTGAGTTCGATAACCATTTACTTAACCACATTACTTAAATATGATTATTAAGTTCAACTAATTCATATTATTAAAACATCTAAAATACAAATATGTATTTTTAAAATTAATTGTAAGTTCATCTCATCTCTTAAAAATTGCTACTTCTCAAAATTTCATTAAAAAATAGACCATATACCATATAAAATTAAATAATTGAAAGATCGGACTACGGAAAACCACACAAATTTTCGGAAAAAATTTTGACCACCTGCACATGCACACAATCGTCAATAAATAAAATTAAAAAATAACTACTATTTTAGTATTTTAACTATTTTAATAAACGCAAAAATAGCACAGTATTTATACGGCGAAGTTATAAAAATTTGGAAGAACTAATAATGCACTGACGCATACAAAAATCAAACGAATACTATATTTCATTTGTCAAAAGCATTCGATAGTCGTGGCTCAACGATAACCATTTAGTCGCACAGCGAGGTTGTCACATATGCTTTAGTATACAAATGAATGAATGATTTTATTCGAATAAAACCATTCGATAGTTGAAATCATTAATTCATTAACCATTCGATAGTCTCATTCATTCGATAGTTCCCATCGCTAGTTTTAACTCAGTCTTGGCACTCTAGATTGAAATTTAAAATGCTATTTTTAATTAATTGGAATTGTCTAAAATTGACGTATAGTATGCCATTCTATTCAGAATGTCATTTTCTATCACACAAATAAAGTAAAAAAGTACTTAGGATACAATCTAAAAATACAAAGTTGTAGTCATTTCCGGTGAAACAGGAATCGACCAAAGGTAATTGAATACGTCAATCAATCCCGATTTATGTCATATACTAACAAACCAAATTTCGTTGTATTATCTGAAAAAATAAAAAAGTAAAAAAGTGAGTTTGAGAAACACCTGGTAGAATCGGCTGAAAATGAATACAGGTCTTAAAAATACACTATAACGAATAATCTACCAAAAGACCCCTGTGACCCTCCGCTTGCTAAATAGTGATTCTTCAACAACAAAAGTTCTTAAACTGTTTACCGGTTAGTTTATTTAATAAAATGCTTGCACTCGAAATCCGGGCACTCGAAAAAAGAGCGACTACCTAAACGCATTCTAGATCTATAGAACAAACTGGTTGTCGCATTCTTCCCCGCACCTCAGTCCTCGGGACCGATGCGATGGGCTGTGCCGCCGCGCCGTTTACGACCTGCTGCTACGAGTATATAGTGTGAATTATATATGTTCGCGAACGTTTTGTTCGAGAAGCTTGGACGCGGCTTTAGAAATGATGAAAAAAAGTTATTTGCAAAAAGTATACTTAAAACATATTTACTGTTAATTTTAACCTGTTAATTTTGTCATGAAACAGTGGCGTATCATTAATTCGATAATTAATTTATGAATAATTAATTGTCGTGCTGGACAGCATTCATTGCGAACTTACCACCAGGTTCAGCATTGGTCTGGTTGTACCAAAGATGCCGAAGAATGGGGTTGGAAGAAAACAAAAACAGGCATTACTCCAGTCACAAAGTTGACAGATCCAGCTCCAAAATCCCTATTGGCATTTTTATCCTGTAAATGCAAAACCAACAACTGTGGTAAAGCCCGCGAATGCAGAAAAGCAGGATTAAAATGTTCAATGATTTGTACATACTGCAATGGGAAATCCTGTGACAACGTCACTGAAGTGTCACTCGACGAATCTGATGAAGAGGAGCTGGACTTGCTTGTAGATATTCCTCTGGCGCCTGAAGATGAAGAGTTGGACGAATTGAGAGACCACCCTGATGAGCTCAGCACTGCAGACACGATCGACTTTGACATTAATGAGCCAGGTCCGTCTGGCTTGTGCAGATAATTTAGAGTTTTTAATTTACCTAGTGGAGTAGGCCTCCGGCGAGACCACGTTAAAATACCCTCTTGGGTGGTGTGGAAACAAATAGACATTTTCAATAATTAAAATTAATTATTCATAAATTAATGAGCGAATTAATGATACGCCATTGTTTCACGACAAAATTGAAGAAACTAAACTAAAACTAGTTTTAGTGAACCCTAATCGACATTTGATTTCGGAAAATCGACATACATATACTTTATACATATATTTTACGCAATATTGTAAAATTTCCAGAGATTTTGTGCGTAAACGGTTGACTTTAGCGAAAATTTTCATAGAAGCTTTTTTATAGGAAATGTATTCTCTTTAATTTTGCTCTCTTCAAATTTTTGCGGAAACCGCATAGTTTTTGAGATATTTACAAAATACCGATTTTGGGCGCCATCTTGGCAAGATGGCGGCGCCGGCGGCAAGTCTGGAAATGTGCATTTTATTGATTTTAGTTAGGGACCCCAAAACCTATAAACCTGCAAAGTTTCAAAACTTCCGGAATTTTTTCCAAGCAAAAATCCCCATTGACTGAACTAAAAAATCTAAATAAAATTGGGGGGAGAAAAAATGTCCCGATTCCCCAAAAATTCCCCACATAAATATTTTAAACAAAAAAAAAATAATAAAAATACAATATTTATTTATCTTTATTTGGTTGTTTTATTCCATAGTTTTGTAGAAAGCATTTTGTCAGAGGGATTTAACTGTAAAGTACCTACGACCTCCTTGTTTTTTAATCCCTTTCCTAGTAGCCATTAAAGAATTTTTGGTCTTTGTGTGAAGGCGATTTCGGTTTTCTGTTTTAATATTTTTGAGATCACTAAATTTTCTTTCAATACTGATGCATTTGCAAAGAGAAGCACAAAAAGCAGATTATAATTGTTAAGTTGGAAAATATATATCGTCCCGCTCTGGGTTTTTAAAGCTCAGAAAAAGGGGAATACCCGAAGTTCATGTACGTAGTGTGACGTAGTAGTATGTGTGACCATAGTTTAAGGAAAAAATACTATGGTAGTACCAAAGATTCAGACTGTAGTACACATAGACTTAAAATAAAATTATTTTATTTTAAGTCTATGGTAGTACATCTCTACATAGGGATATGCGGCGGGCAGCGTTTCAAAAAAAGGTAATGGTGTGGATCCGGTGGCTGACCTTGAAACGAGTTTCTGCTGCATATAGGCACAGACATTACGCATGCGCACATCTTCGATGTTGCCAGATTGTAAGTTATTTTGGAATTATTTTCAGTAGAAAACAAATATGTGCTTTTCAGTGTTTTTTGTCAATATATACCGCATGATCGAAAAAACGGCGTCCAGTTAGCTGGGAAATGACGATTGAGGACATTTCCCATATAAAATAACAGCGATCTTCATTTCATAGTCATCGCTGACGCTATTTCATCATAAAATGTCATCATTTCATCATCTATTTTCATCATAGTTCATAGTACGCGGTATATTATTTATATCAAGGATTTATATTATTATTTTAATATTTCGCATAACACGTGAACGCTTATTAAGTATTTATAGTCAATACAATTAAATAGAAATAAAACTCTAGATTGCTATAATTAATCTAATTGCTCTAGATTATTTAGCTACGTTTAAAAAGGGCTTTATTAAAAATTCGGGAAATTATATGTCCAAGTTTTTCCTTTTTTTAATTTGCTACTTTAAAGATTTCTATTCTTACACCTAATTTATGTGATTTTCTTAGCTATAATATGATTTATAAACCATATTTTTCCTAATGGAAGGATGGAATAGAATTTATTTTCTAGACAAAGCATAATATAGTATTATGATTAAGACATAATAAATATTATAAGAAAGATCTTAATATAAATCACAAACTAAGTCTTAATTTGGTCTTTTATAAACACAGGTATAAAACTAATAAGATCAAAATTCAACCTTCACCATATTGTCAAGATTTGGCATTATAAGAAACAAGAAATTGCAGTAAATTAAGAAAGAATATCAAAGTACACGATATTAAATACTGTAATATATTCTACGACACAAACCATCTCCCTTCTAAAGAGAAAAATATAAAATATAAAGCTTATTTTAGTCTTATCAACACTCTTCGATAAAATATATGTCTAAAATTGCTATTAATCCACTAACTTGATAATTTTAAGAAATTATATTAGTAACATTATAGGTAAAATATGTTACCTCTATCTCCCATTGACGTGTATTGTTCTATAAGACTCGTCATGGTAATATTTCAAAACATCAATATACATATAATGAAACTATTGTTGCCTGTAAATAACTAGAAATTAAATAACTTGAAAGAACTAAAATAATTCTAATAAGTTTAAAACCATTAAGAAAAAAAAATACGTAAATGATAATTTTTAATTCTAATGGAAATATATAAATAAATGTTATTATTATTCAACCACTTCCATATCTCTGTTATTATTACGTACAATTTTATATATTCATAATACTTTCATTTCACAATCTTCATTATCCTTCTTACCTTAATTTTGGATATCAAGATAAATCTGAAATTATAAAATTAATTATAGAAGTTGTATTATTATTGATTAACACTCAAAGAAAAAATTCAACTGCAAATAATTCGAAAATAAACTGCAATTTGGCAACATCGACGATGTGCGCTTGCGTAGTATCGATGATCAAATGCAGCAAATATGGCCTTCAAGGTCAGCCACCGGATCCACACCTTTACCCAAAAAAATATTGATTTTATTCACCATCAACTATCGATATCTTAATTATCAATCAGCAATAAAATATTGGGTAATGGTGTGGATCCGGTGGCTGACCTTGAAACGAGTTTTTGCTGCATATAGTCACAGACACTACGCATGCGCACATCTTCGATGTTGCCAAATTGCAAGTTATTTTGGAATTATTTTCAGTAGAAAACAAATATGTGCTTTTCAGTGTTTTTTGTCAACATATACTGTATGATCGAAAAAACGGCGTCCAGTTGGCTGGGAAATGACGATTGAGGACATTTCCCATGTAAAATGACAACGATCTTCATTTCATAGTCATCGCTGATAATAATAGAAATAAAATTCTAGATTCCTATAATTAATCTAATTGCTCTAGGTTATAATTTTTTTTAACATTCCATCAAAACTATGGAGGCCTTAAAAGGCCTTTTAGCCTCCGTAATTAAAATTGTAGAATCAGCTTCAGCAACATTTACAGTTACCTTGTTTAATTCTGCTTATACATATATTGCATTAATTTTTCTGCTACCTTAAGATTTCTTTACTCTTACACCTAATTTATGTGATTTTCTTAGCATAATATGATTTATAAACCATATTTTTCCTAATGGAAGGATGAAATAGGATATGTAAAATTAAGATATTTTAACATTTATTTTCCAGACAAAGAATAATATAGTATTAAGATTAAGACATAAAAAATATTATAAGAAAGATCTTAATTTAAATCACAAACTAATTACAAACTAATCTTAATTTGGTCTTGTATAAACACAGCTATAAAACTAATAAGATCAAAACTCAACCTTCACCATATTGTCAAGATTTGGCATTATAGGTAACAAGAAATTACAGTTAATTAAGAAAAGAATATCAAAGTACACGATATTAAATGCTGTAATGTATTCTACGACACAAACCATCTCCCTTCTAAGAGAAAAAGATAAAACATAAAGCTTATTCAGCTTATTTTAGTCTTATCAACACACTCTTCGATAAAATATATGTCTAAAATTGCTATTAATCCACTAACTTGATATTTTTAAGAAATTATGATACAAACATTATAATCAAAGTATATTATATTAGTAACATTATAGGTAAGATGTTACCTCTATCTCCCATTGACGTGTATTGTTCGATAAGACTCGTCATGGTAGTATTTCAAAACATCAATACATATAATCAAAACTATTGTTGCCTGTAAATAACTAGAAATTAGATAACTTGAAAGAAATAAAATAATTCTAATAAGTTTAAAACCATTAAGAAAAAATCCGTACATGATAATTTTTAATTCTAATGTAAATATATAAATAAATGTTATTATTATTATTAGAATTTTATATATTCATAATATTTTCATTTCACAATCTTCATTATCCTTCTTACCTTAATTTTGAATATCAAGATAAATCTGAAATGATAAAATTAATTATAGAATTTGTATTATTATCGATTAACAGCAATTAACAGTCAAAAAAAATTTTCAACTGCAAATAATTCCAAAATAAACTTCAATTTGGCAACATCGACGATGTGCGCTTGCGTAGTATCGATGATCAAATGCAGCAAATATTGGCTTCAAGGTCAGCCACCGGATCCACACCTTTACCAAATATTGAAAATTCCCCCATTTTCCCCGTCTATTGCTAATCCCCACCAAATCTGCAATCGGCTCCAGCAGTGGGATTCTGTAAGCTCCGTAGCAAGAAATTTCCTGTCTAGCTTATGCTATTTGTATACGATTAATTATGTAATTAGTCACTAGACAGGAAAGGTAAGGAGGTAAAGGTGTGGATCCGGTGGCTGACCTTGAAACGAGTTTTTGCTGCATATAGTTACAGATACTTCGCATGCGCACATCGCCGATGTTGCCAGATTGTAGGTTATTTTGGAATTATTTTCAGTAGAAAACAAATAATGTGTTTTCAGTGTTTTTTTGTCAATATATACCGTATGATCGAAAAAACGGCGTCCATTTGGCTGAAAAATGACAATCGATGACATTTTTCGAATAAATTTACATATGAAATGACAGCAATCTTCATTTTATAGCCAGGCCGTTTTTTTTTAATCATTCGGTATTATTATTATTTACATTATTATTTTTAATATTTCGCACAACACGTGAACGCTTATTATGTATTTTCATAGTCAATAAAATTAAATAGAAATAAAACTCTAGATTGCTATAATTAACCTAATTGCTCGATCTAGATTATTATGCTATATACGCTTAAAGTGCTTTATTAAAAATTCGGAAAATTAAAAGGGGTCGTGTGTCCAAGTTACTTCTTTTTTTGAGTTTTTAAATCCTGTAGCTCCATATCATGTTCATAATAAGTTTTATAAAATTCCATTAAAACTACGTAGACCTTTAAAAAGGCCTTTTAGCCGCCGTAATTATAACTGTAGAATCAGCAATATTAATTATTGTTTAATTCTGCTTATACATATATTGCATTAATTTTTCTGCTACCTTAAGATTTTTCTATTCTTACATCTCTATTATGTGATTTTCTTAGCATATATGTTTAATAAACAATATTTTTCCTAATGGAAGGATGTGCAGAGGTATTAAGATATCTTAACATTTATTCTCCACACCACAAAGCGCGTAATATGTAGTAGGTATTAAGACATAAAAAAATTATAAGAAATATCTTAATATAAATCACAAACTAACTTAAGTCTTAATAAGTTGGTCTGTGTATAAATCTAATAAGATTAAAAATGAACCTTCACCATATTATCAAGATTGGGCATTACAGGAAAGAAATTACAGTAAATTAAGAAAAGAATATCAAAGTACAGGATATTAAATACTGTAATGTATTCTATGACACAAACCATATATCTTATAAAGAGAAAAAGATAAAACATAAAGCTCATTTTAGTTTTATCAGCATTCATTGATAAGATATATGCCTACAATAATAATTGTCCACTCACTTGTTATTTTTTAAAAATTATGATACAAGCAATATAATCAAACTAGGTAAAATGTTACCTCTATCTCACTGACGTGTATTGTGCTGTAAGACTCGTCATGCTGCCGTATGATCGAAAAAAAAACGGCGTCAGCGATGGCTATGAAATGAACATCGCTGTCATTTTATATGTAAAAAATGATACGGGGAATGTCATCGATCGTCATTTCCAAGCCAACTGGACGCCGTTATATAATCAAAACTATTGTTGCCTGTAAATAACTAGAAATTAAAAACTTGGATGTAATAAATGTGTCATATTGATGATGCAAAATAATTCTAATAGGTTTAAAACCAATAAGAAAAAATCCGCAAATGATAATTTTTAATTCTAATGAAAATATGTAAATAAATAAAATAGTATATTATTATTATAATATTATATTACTTACAACTCCGATTACAATCATAATACCTTAACTTCACAATCACCATTATCCTTCTTACCTTAATTTTTGATATCAAGATAAATCTGAAATTAAAAAATTAATTATAGCATTTGTATTCTTACTGATTATACTCAAAAAAACATTTGTTTTCAACTGCAAATAATTCGAATGAAACGTAACTCCTGGCTCTTTCTTATCGCTGCTGCTTTTACACTTGAAAGCTGAACAACTAATCACCATTGTAATAAAGTTTATACAAAGTTTACTACACACAAACTATTAAAAATCGCTAAAATTGTCGCTGGTGACACTGGTGACCAAATGATGACTCATTGTTTGCCACCAAAACAAAAAAAAAGGTCACAAATTCTCCTGCAGCCCGTATAGGGGCGTTACATGTCCTTATATCATGGTACAAAGAATACAAAGTATGATCGATAGCGGCTCCAATTTCATTCAGTTCGCGCATACGGCGCATACCACCTGTGACGTCACTAGGAAAATAATGAATGAATAAAAAATAAAGAAAATTGGGGTTATGGTTAAGAAGTGTTTATTTTTAAGACTTTTTAGTTCGTTTAATTTAATAAACTAAAACCAGCAGTTCCAAAAATATATTTAAAAATAATAATTATCTATTAACATGGATTTGGACGATAATAGGTAAAAATGGCAATGGTGTGGATCCGGTGGCTGACATAGACTTAAAATAAAATATAGACTGAGCATCTCATTCATAAATAGCTGGAACATGCGGTCAGACACTGTCTTGTTATTGTTGTGTTATTGTTTTAGGTTATAACGAGTGCGACACGAGCGATAGATAGGTTGTCTCTGTCGTAACGGTCGTTCCCTGACGACTCTGCCGAGAAACACAACACTGTCTTTGTTTCTCAAGTACACCTGAACTCTCCGTATCATAGCCGGGTAATTTTTTTATTTTAATGAAGCTATAATTAAATTAAAAATATATCGTATTTAAACTTTTTTATATTTTATTAAGATTTAGGACAGGTTTTTTAAATATAAGTTTAGAAAAAACAATTTAGAGTCCAAAAAGGATAAAAATAATAAAATACACGTTATAGAAGAAATTTTATAATTGAAATTAGGTAATTTTTGAAATTAATAATAAATTATTAATTTTAGTCAAACATTTACAACCCCTAATATTAATCAAAACAGGATCTATTCCACAGATATAATAGAATCGGCGACAGGGAGAGAAAAAAAAATATGATTGTTGTAATTTTGTTTCTGGTTAAGTGATGTCTTATTATGTAAATTAGAGAAAACATAAATCTGTTCCATTAAAGCAAGGAAGGTGATAAAATAAAAACTACATTTATTTAACTCGGTACTGTCTTTATTATACCAGGTGCGTCTCAAAAGTGGCTCATCCCCCATAATTTTTTTATATTTTCAAATAAAAAAACAAGATTTAGTATGTTAGTATATGAAATAAATTAGGATTGATTGACGCATTCAATTGTTTTTGGTCACTTCCTTTTTAACCGGAAATGACTATAACTTTTAATTTTTAAACGGCGCCCTCGGTATATTTCTACTTTATTTGATAGAAAATGACACTCTGAATAGAATGACATATCATATGTCAACTTTTGACACTTTCGCATATGGTTTAATTGTAATTGTAACACGTGGTTCATAACGACAATTTGACTCGAAATACCAAGTGTGTGGTATCAATATATTCATAAAAAAATGCTTTTTCCAAATATGCTAACGAGTCACCCTTGTTCCATTTGAAAAAATTGACATATGTATGATTAAAAATATGATTTGTACATCTTTTAATCGGCCTAGACAAGACACGAAACCCATTAGACGATCAAAACTATTTTTCCAAGGCTCCTTGATTAAAACTTAGTGTTTTTAACAACACCATGGCACCCTGGATTGAAATTTATAATACGATTTGTTTTTAAGCGACAATGTCAAAAGTTGACATATGATATGTCATTCTATTCAGAATTCTATTATCATTTTCTATCGAATAAAGTAGAAATATACCGAGGGTGCCTTTAAAAATCAAAAGATGTAATCATTTCGGTGAAACAGAAAGAGACCAAAAACAATTGAATACGTCAATAAATCCTAATTTATGTCATATACCTACTAACATACAAATCTGTTTTTTTATCTGAAAAAATAAAAAAGTTATAGCGGTGAACCACTTTTGAGACGACCCGGTATATTAAAAAATATTGTCTCATAATGTAATATCATATTAAAATTCTTGTATGTTATTTTAGATTCTGAAGATAATTTTAGAATAAACCGGAATATATTTTTAATAAAAACATTATTAATTATTAACAGGGTTATAATTATGATTTTGTTACAATGTAAGTAAGTAAATAATGTAATATAAGAGAAAAAATTCAGATTTTACATTTTACTAAAATATTATCTAAATAAGCGCCTTTCTACAACAACGCCACTGGCTCCCAATGGGCAAATTGAGAGTTGTCTACCGGTCGAAAGTCGTTTCAAGACTTAAATGGATTATTTAAGTCAAATTTCTTGCAAATTTGGCACTGGCGAACCATATTTTATAGTTCTTGAACAGAAAAAGTCAATAAAATAAACACTTAAGGACTACAAACTAAGAAAATGCGTTAATACAGCCGGGGACATAGCGGCATCAAAGCTTTACCGCACACTTGCCACGCGTACTACAAGGTAATAAATGAATGAATAGGCTCCCTCGCCTCTAATCGGTGTTATCATATTGTAAAGAACTTATCCTTTTTAAACAGTATCCGACTTATAATTTAGTAGTATAAGGACTATTTAATACATCTATGGAATATTAAAACCTACTTTATTAAACTGTAGTATTAATATCTCAATATATGTGTATAACAAGAAAAAAATATTGATAATATTAAAGACGTGACAACATAGGCTGGATGAGGAAGGTTAGGTCGACTGTGCCCCAGAAGTAAACATGTGTACAAAAGGTTGTTTGTCCCGCGTTGAGATGTAAATAGTGTGGTCTATATTTTATTTTTAAGTCTATGGTGGCTGACCTTGAGGCAGAGTTTTTTGCTGTATATAGTCACAGACACTACGCAGGCGCACATCTTCGATGTTGCCAGATTACAAGGATTATTTTGGAATTATTTTCAGTAGAAAACAAATATGTGCTTTTCAGTGTGTTTTGTCAATATATACAGTATGATCGAATAAACAGCGTCTAGTTGGCTAGGAAATGACGATTGAGGACATCCCATATAAAATGACAGCGATCTTCATTTCATAGTCATCGCTGACGCTATTTTTTTCAATCATTCAAACACATGAAACGTGAATGCTTATTATGTATTTTCATAGTCAATAAAATTAAATAGAAATAAAATTCTAGATTCCTATAATTAATCTAATTGCTCTAGATTATAATCTTAGATTAACAATAAAAATTATAATGCTACGTTTAAAAAGTGCTTTATTAAAAATTCGGGAAATTAAAAGGGATGTGTCCAAGTTTTTTCTTTTTTTTTTAATTTTTAAATGCTGTAGCTCCATGTCATGTTCATAATAGTTTTTTTAACATTCCATCAAAACTACAGAGGCCTTAAAAGGCCTTTTAGCCTCCGTAATTAAAATTGTAGAATCAGCTTCAGCAACATTAACAGTTTTACCTTGTGTAATTCTGCTTATACATATATTGCATTAATTTTTCTGCTACTTTAAGATTTCTCTATTCTTACACCTAATTTATGTGATTTTCTTAGCTATAATATGATTTATAAACCATATTTTTCCTAATGGAAGGATGGAATAGGATATGCAAAATTAAGATATTTTAACATTTATTTTCCAGACAAAGCATAAGATTAAGACATAATAAATATTATAAGAAAGATCTTAATATAAATCACAAACTAAGTCTTAATTTGGTCTTGTATAAACACAGGTATAAAACTAATAAGATCAAAACTCAACCTTCACCATATTGTCAAGATTTGGCATTATAGGAAACAAGAAATTGCAGTAAATTAAGAAAAGAATATCAAAGTACACGATATTAAATACTGTAATGTATTCTACGATACAAACCATCTCCCTTCTAAAGAGAAAAAGATAAAACATAAAGCTTATTTTAGTCTTATCAACACTCTTCGATAAAATATATGTCTAAAATTGCTATTAATCCACTAACTTGATATTTTTAAGAAATTATATGATACAAACATTACAATCAAAGTATATTATATTAGTAACATTATAGGTAAAATATGTTACCTCTATCTCCCATTGACGTGTATTGTTCTATAAGACTCGTCCTGGTAGTACCGTATGATCGAAAAAAAACGGCGTCCAGTTGGCTTGGAAATGACGATCCATGCCATTCCCTGTATAATTTTACATATAAAATGACAGCGATCTTCATTTCATAGCCATCGTTGACGCCGTTTTTATTCGATCATACGGTATTTCAAAACATCAATACATATAATCAAAACTATTGTTGCCTGTAAATAACTAGAAATTAAATAACTTGAAAGAAATAAAATAATTCTAATAAGTTTAAAACGATTAAGAAAAAATCCGTACATGATAATTTTTAATTCTAATGTAAATATATAAATAAATGTTATTATTATTACAATTTTATATATTCATAATACTTTCATTTCACAATCTTCATTATCCTTCTTACACAAAGTTTTTTAAATATTCTTCTAAACTGGATGGGAATAATGATAGGTTTACAAGATATTGGAATTACAAGAATTACAGGAATTACAAGATAAAGTTGTCGTACCAAATTTTTATGAGTGCAACTGTACACTCAAATCTCGCGACAAGCTTTTATATTGTTACGTTTTCGTCGGTTCCGTGTGGATAGAAAGTCACAATTTATTTAAACACTATTTATTTAACACTAATTAACAAAAACAATAACGATAAAAGACTTATAGAACTATTTACAAACGATTTATAACTAAGAATTTATTTTGAATTTTAGCGCGTCAACTGCACTGGTATATTTATAACTTCACCCTCTCTAAGCCACTGCCGCCGGCTTTTATACCTACAGCCAGAAGAAATCTAGAATAGTCCATAGATCGTTAGGCGCATAGAGAGAGGTTTTCGAAAGTTCTCTTATGTACTAGTCATTCTAGTGGATCTCGATTCTTCTCGAACGAATGAATCATTGCGGTGTCTATGCGATGTTAAGGTCATCCGAGGGCGGGCCATATTGTGAGGTTAGGTCGAGTCCACACCGGCTCGCAACACTGCCCCCTTCTTAGGCACATGCTCGTCCCGAGATTATACGGTGAATGAAGGTATTTGCAAAGCTGGCCCCTGGTACATTGCGAAGTCTGGTAGAAATAGCAGTCTACAGTTTTCTCTCCCGATCTCAGCTTTGGGTTGTAGCAGCAAACGAGGATCTCGATTCCCGTAAATCTGAACAAGACTTCAATCATGTTCCGGATTGTACGCCAACTCAAACCATCGAGTCCACACGCCAGCTTCGGAATGGCTAATCGTGCAATGTTGTTGTTTAGCAGGGCTTCTCTCAGTTCAATCAGGGTCTTCCATAGATTGAGATAAGTCGGCTTACTCGGGGACCATTCCTTGGTGACCAGGTAGAAGATGTGCCTTGCTTGACCATGTGCATTGTCGGTTAGCCTCAAGACGCTTCCAACCTCTGGATCCTGTCGGCGTAGTTCTCCGACACGCCCAAACTTCTCATTGAACGTCGCAGCGATTCCTCTGGACATCCGCAAATCTCGAGCCACACAATGAGCGAGCGAATAATCAGGAGGCACGGAAAAGAGGTCTCGTTGATCTTCTTTGGTTACACCATAGCGAGCCTTCTCACTGCTGTTGTATCGGGCCATGAAATCGTCAAAGGACATCTCCGAATCAGGGGGATCAAAGCTGCAGGTTCTCACGGTCCCAGCACGATCTTCTATTTCGCCTTGGTAGGGGCTCAAACGGTTGAAATGGACTACCCTCGGTTTTCCTTTTGGCAATTTTCTGATACGGTATACGACGTCATTAATTCTATCCATGACTTCGTATGGCCCTTCCCACGAGGATTGTAGCTTCGGAGATAACCCACGACGTCTCTGCGGGTTATATAGCCACACCAACTTCCCTGGTTGGTATCCTCCATGCTCAGCTTGAATGTCGTAGTGTTCCTTCATTCGGTCACTAGCACTTTGAATATTTAGGCGGACTCTCTGATGAATGTCGTCCATCCTTTGACGTAGTGTGTGGACATAATCTTCTCCGCGACTTCTTCTCCCGGTCGGCAACCAAATTTCAGATCACAAGGTAGGCGCACTTCCCGTCCCATAACGATGCTGGCTGGAGTTTGCCCCGTAGATTCTTGGATGGATGAACGGTAGGTCAACAGGAACAGGTGAAGAAATTTGTCCCAGTCTCTTTGGTGGTCAGAGACTATTTTGGCCAGATAACGGTTGATAGTTCTGTTCATGCGTTCAACCATCCCATCGGATTGTGGATGTAGAGCAGTCGTCCTGGTCTTTCGGATGTTCAGGATTTCACAGACGCCTTGGAACAGATTGGATTCAAAGTTTCTTCCCTGATCTGAATGAAGCTCCATGGGAACACCAAACCTGCAGATCCATTCTTTAACAAGGGCATCAGCAACGGTGGACGCTTCTTGATTTGGCAACGCGTAGGCCTCGACTCATTTGCTGAAGTAATCCATTAGTAGTTATTAGTCCATTATTAGTACCACAATGTATTTGTTGCCATCGTTCGTCTCCGGAAAAGGACAAGCCACGTCGATCGGTATTCGTTCGAAGGGACTGCCAACATTGTACTGGCGCATAGGGGCTTTACCACGCTTTTATGGCCCATTGAGGGCTGCGCAAGTGTCACATTTCTTATACCAGGCCCTCACATCTTTTTGCAGTTCACCCAGTAGAACCGTTCACGCAGCTTGCCAAGTGTGTTGCTAACACCAAGATGTCCACCGCTGGTTCCATTGTGAACTTCCTCCAAGACTTCTGGGACCCTCTTCTTTGGAATGACGATCTGCCTTCTCTCTTTTTGTCCCTCCGGTCTCTCGATCACACGGCGAAGTAGTCCGTTATCTATTACCAAGAAATTCCACTGGGCCCAGTACGTCTTTACGTTCGGCGAATATCTGCAAACTTCTTCCCATGTTGGTCTTTGGCCTGGGGTTTTCCAGTTAATTACTAAACCTAATTCTGGGTCACTGGTTTGGTCATTTGCAAGATCTTCGGGTTGCCAACTATCATTAACCACAGTTGTTCTTAGGAGTTTCACTTCTTTCTCTTCTGCTCGGGAACAATGCTTACAGTCCTTAGCGCAAGGTCTTCTGTAAAGTGCGTCGGCATTTCGATGGATTGCTCCAGCTCGATGTTCTGTGTCGAAGTCAAATTCTTGTAATCGTTCAATCTAGCTATCTGCCCTTCAGGATTCTTAAACTGCAACAGCCATTTCAAAGCAGCATGGTCTGTTCTTAACAAGAACTTTCTTCCATAGAGATACTTGTAGAAGTGTTCCACTGCTTTAACTACTGCTAGTAATTCTCGTCTGGTTACACAGTAGTTCCTTTCCAGTTTTCACAAGGTCTTACTAAAATAACCAATTACTTTTTCTTGACCATCCTGGATCTGAGACAGAACGGCGCCTAACCCAACATTGCTAGCGTCGGTATCCAATATAAAGTTTCCGTTGCCAAGAGGATAGCTAAGTATGGGCGCACTAGTCAGGGCCTTCAATCTTCGGAATGCCTCGTCAGAATCTGAGTCCCAAGAGAAACGCCTTTCGTCTTCGGTAAGTCTGGTCAATGGTTTTGCGATGGTGGCGTAACCTTGTACATAGCGGCGATAGTATGTGCATAGTCCCAAAAAGCTTCGTAGTTCATGTTTGTCTTTGGGTATCGGCCACTCTTCCACTGTCTTGGTCTTCTGTGGATCTACCGCAACTCCCTGGGAGGAGACTACATGGCCCAAGTAGTGTGTACCTTTTCTTGACACAGATGACATTTCTTGGGGCTAAGTTTCAAACCAGAGCTCCCTAGTCGCTTGAAAACTTCTTCCAAATTCTTCAGATGATCGTCAAAGGATTTCCCAACCACTATGATGTCATCCAGGTACACGAAACAGGTAGTCCAGGATAGTCCCTTTAACACAGACTCCATTAGTCTCTTAAAGGTAGCTGGCGCGTTGCACAATCCAAAAGGCATGACAGTAAATTGCCACAGTCCGGAGCCCACCGAGAACGCTGTTTCCTCTCTGTCTTGGCGCCATGTCGACTTGCCAATATCTTCAGATCCAAAGTAGAGAATATCGTCGACCCCGCCAGCGTGTCTAGAGTATCGTCTATCCTCGGCAGGGGATAGCTATCCTTCTTTGTAACATTATTGAGCTGCCGATAATCAACACAGAACGTGGTGGTACCGTCTTTCTTCTTTACTAGTACTACCGGCGATGTCCACGGGCTGTTAGATGGTTCGATGACACCCTCTTCTTTCATTTCTCGAAGGATTTTGTCAGCTTCTTCACGTTTGGCGAGCGGCAGTCTACTCGGATTTTGTTTGATTGGTCGTGCATCTCCGGTGTCAATTTTATGTTGTACTAAATTGGTACGACCTCTATGTCCTGCTTCTCCTTTATCAAACACATCTTGATACTTGATTATCAGGTTTCTCAATTTTCTACTATCTTCGGGAAATAATCCCTTAACGTTTACTAACTCCTTAACCATTTTGTCCGGAATTTTTGAAATCGAAACTTTGGAGGCTTCCACGCTTCGAATGACTGAGGAGGCCGAACAACAGTACCCTAACAGGGTTCCCTTCTTCAAGGATACAGAATGATAATTCGTGTTCATTACTCTTACCGGTACAGACTTCTTCGCTCGTAGCAGGGGTTTTCCAACAGCGACCCCTCGTCCTATTTCGCTGTCATGGTTCCTTGGCTCCAACAGAATAATACTCCCATTATTCGTTTTACCTTCCAGGCGACCATCCAAAAATATCTCACAGCGCTCAGGGATCGAAACATCTTCTGCTACTACCACGCGAAGCGTCTCCTCACATTTTCGATGTAGAACCACTTCTTCTTCATTTATTTTCAAAATTTCTTGTTTGAGGTTTAGTTCAAAACCTCTAGTGGTCACGATGTCCATTCCGAGAATAAGTTCATCTTCGATGTCTGCTACTAACACTCGATGATTAAAACAGGTGCTTCCGATAACAAAATTAAGATCTACCTCTCCATGGATGAGAGCGCAGCTTCCTGTAGCTGTACGTAGTCGCCATTGTGTTGTTTTAATCCTTTTTGATGTTTTAAGGATATCCGGCCTGATGATCGTTTTGGTCGCACCCGTATCCAACAGCATGGTCCGTAACTCTCCATCCACGAAACTAGCCACAAAAATGCTGTTGAACTTGTGTTGTAGCGATGCGACTTGAACAGTTTTCGTTGGAACCTGTTGGGTACTGCTCCATATGTGTCCCTTTGATTCGACACTTGGCGAAACCGAGTCCACGTCTTTTTCTTGACAGTGACTTCTTACGTGTCCTGCCTGGCCGCAATTCCAGCAACAAGTCGGTCCTTTCTTGCCCATGTACTCCTCCATGACTTTCCGTACAATGCTTTCCACGGATTTGTCGGAACATTGGTTGACCGCCCGTACTCTCACTAGAGACCGAGAACTGTTTCGCGGCCTCAAATTCTAGGGCACGTGCTAAAGCATCCACCAAGCGCGTTGGGTGGGCTAGAAGAAGCGCTTGCCTTGTCTCCCTGTCACGTAAGCCATCGGAGAATGTCTGTACTGCCAACCGCTCCATAACATTCTCGGGCGTAGCAGGATACGCAAGGCGAACCAGGCGGGCTACGTCGGCTTCAAACTCCTGCAGAGACTCATTTGACTTTTGAATGCGATTTTTTAGCTGTGAATGATAGACATGTTCCAAATGAGCTGGCCGTACCTCATTTCTAAATGTCGTACCAATTGCTGATAATCTCCCTGTTCCGATGGTGACAATGTCTGCAGAATATCAGTCGCATCTCCTCGCAGTGCGACAGTCAAAGCGGTAGCCTTTTCAGCGATTGTCCATCCGTTCGCTCTCGCAGCGGCCTCAAACTGGCAAAAATAATTAGCCCAAGCGGTTTTTCCGTCAAACTGTGGAGGCTTAATAACTGACTTTGAGATATACTTATTTTCGACTAGTTTCGGCCCCTCCGATGTTTCTTGACATTTTGGTGAATTTGATTTCGCTATTTCTTCTCTTAAAATTTCGATTTTTCTATTTACATCTTCCTCAATCTCTGTTATTTTGTCTTGTGTATCTGTTATCTTCTCTTCTAATTCCCTGGAATTTTCTGTTATCTTTTCTTCTAACCCCAGGTAGCAGGGCACGTCACAATGACGTTATTATATGGTGATAACTCGTCAATACTCGTCATGTATTCCAAAATAACCAGAAATTGATAATATAATGACGTCAGATAAATGACGCCAAAATGATGTAATATCATATCACGTCTTTTTAACGTGATTTTCGGGTGATATAATATGTATAAGAACATTATGAATTTTTTATTGCTTTTTCACGATAAAATTAATGTTTTCTAACCTCGCGCGATATATACCAAATTCTACTACTCAGTTCGTTCGATTTTTATCCGTATTTTTTAACCGATCAACTACTTTAATTGATATTTGACGTTTTTGGTTTTGAAAAATTGTGAGGTTATGATCGTGGCGTGGGGCTGAGTGGTTTGGAGGGAAAACGGAACGAAATAATAATTAATACCTGTGATTAATACCAATTTCCCGTCTTCATGTGGTTTTTGATTATGGAATGGCGAATGGCGGTTTGATATTAAATAGATAAACAAAGGACAAAGGATTAGTATTGCTGTGACTGTTGATCTTCGGTGCTAGGTGCTACTATATTCTATATTCTTGTAGATAAGTGCAGGGTCACCTTTCTGGTAAGTATTATAAATTATAAGTATAATATTTACAATTTTTTCAATTTAATTGGGCATTATGTAGTCAATCAAAGAGTCTCCATACACTTTTAAGGAAGTATCTAATGTAATGATATCCTGAGGGCTATCCGTATAGTTGTAAATCAATACATTTTATCTCAAGACGTTTTCTATACCTATTTGTTTATCATAGAACAATTCAATTTATCAGATGTATAAGTAAGTCGAGGTGTAAGTGTATATATTATCTGACCAACGAATCTGAAGCTACGGGGCATCGGTGATTCCAATTATCTCTCCGTCACTAAGTATACCTAAATTGGTTACCCCTAAATTACCTAATTCTTAAATTTTTGTGTTTAATTTGTATTTTGTTTGGATTTTTTTTCTATTTTTGTAGTGTTGGTGTTGGCTTAGAATAAATCTGTAGTGTACGTTATCCATACAAGATGACTTATGTGGGAGTGGAATTTTTAGACAATGGTGGAATAGGTTTGGTCCACTCGTCGTGGCTTACCCCTTTGAAGAAAGAGGCATTTTGGCCACCTTATAAAACATCTAATCTTTTCAATAGAGCAATTTCTACTCCTGAAGAACCTAGTCAGAGTAGTTGGAAATTATATCCTGTTAAACGTTTGTTTTTTGAATGTGGTGTGTATAATATCTTTAATAGTTTTTGAAATTGAATCTAGAAATCTTTGGCTTTTTCTTAGTAATTTATTAATCTAATCTCTGGTGTAAAATGTTACACTTTGAGTACCTAAGTTTAAATTCTGAAGGTATGTTGTTACGTCATCTATGTCACTAAGCATATTCTAATGGAATTTATTGGTGGCAGCACTATGATGTAACATCATATCATCAAAATTCAAACTTCAATCAGGTTTAACCATATACATATGGGATTTTTATAGGAAGCATTATATAAAATAATATTTATTAGGTTGTATTTTCCTTGGAATTTTCAGAACAAAAACCTGGGTAACAAATAGTTTTTTTTGCAGTAAAAGTCAGAATTAGATTGTATATTTGCCATAAGTATTTCTAACTTTATGTGCACCTCGCCTAATTAATTTAATTTTTTTACAGACAGCTTAGAAAAAGCTCAAAAGAATTTAAAAAAGTGTGAAGAAACATCAGACATACAGTCATCAGAATCTGACTCAGCCTTGGGCACTAGAAAAAAATTCAGTGTGAAGAGGTATTTATCTGATTATTCCACCAGTGAAGGTGAAGAGGATGAACCACTTTCAAAATTTCCAAGGCCGCCTACTTTTCCAAAAGTAAAACCTGGTAAATATAAATAACAACAAACATTTTGGCAGTTTACAGGGATGTTTATTGCTGTTATGTCTTGAATCTAATAAATACATACTATTTCTAAACAGATGACTCAAATTGTCAGAAAACATTGAAAACCCCATCAGCTAGGGGTTCCAATAGTGATATTTCTGTATCCAACAAAATTACTCCCAATACCCAAACATTGAGAGAAAATTTGAATGTGTCACATGATGTGTCATCACCATCACTTATTGATGAAGATCAAGATATAACTTTGACACCTTGTATTCAATCAACTTTATCTGACAGTAATAGAACTGAGACTAGAACCATAACTGTGTCTGCTAATGGTATAATATTTTTTTGTGGGTCTATTGCATTAACTATCTGTTTTTTTTTTCTATTTTAGGTTTGGACAAAATTTTTAAAGAGGTGAGAAAATTAAGGGAAGAAATAAAAGAGGTTAAGGGATTACTTAAACAAACAAGGAACATAACTACTGTTTCTTGTTTACCTGATATTCCAGTGGAATTTCCTCTGGAAAGTATTGCTAATTTGCAAACCTTGGAGGAGTATCTAAATTCACAGGAGGACAGTTCCAATGATTTGGTAATGATTATTATTGTATTATTTAGTATTTTTGTCATTATAGCAAGACATATTAAGTACCTAGTTTTTTATGATTAATTTTCTATTTTAGGCTTCATATTTTTCAACGCTAGGGGGTAATGGAATCCCTGCTCAGGTCAATAGAATTTTGAGAATGGTCATGTCAGATTTTTTAGCTACACATTATAATTTTGCCGGGCAACGAAATAAACAAGCTTTCGGAAACACAAAATTAGTGAATGTCATCATACGTAAGTAGACGACTAAAAAATATGAATATAGCATAAACATTTTTCTTATGTCTAGGCGCCATACAGATTAAATCTCCATCTACAACTACAGTGGTTATTGAGAATGCAGTAAAAACTTGGTTGAAGCATGCTAAGCAGAGAATGGAAAAGAAGCATAAGCAAGGACAAAAGTTTACTCCTTAATTTATTTTATTATTACCTAATGTAAGTGCAAGTAACATTTACTATTATTTTTTTAAATGTCAAAACGAAAACCGAAAGAATTTGTTGGTGCAAGGCAAAAATCTAGGAGGGCTTTAATAGCTTCACAACAATTTGCACAAAATATTTTACAAGATAAAGATAGTTGTAAGGACACTGTTGCCAATAATCTTAGTGAATATGCTCAGGTAGATAGTAATACTTTTAACATTATACCAAACTGTGATAATAGTACTTCAAGTTTAGAAATTGTTCAGTCACAAACTTTAAATAATACTGATTGTAGTGACACTTCATCTATTCAAATTCTCCATCATCCTCAATTTCTGACCAAGACGATTCACATCAAGAAAATACAAAGCTTTGTCAGCAGTTAGTTGAATGGGCAACTGTGAAACATAAAATAACACACTCTGCTTTAACTGACCTTCTCCACATACTTTCGCCTTACCATCCTGAACTACCTTTAGATAGCCGAACCTTGCTAGCTACTCCTAATTCAACTGACATCGTTACTTTGGAAACTGGTCAATTTTGTTATTTTGGCCTAAAAAATGTTATATCAAAAATTGTGTCAAATAGTTCAATTAATGGAGAAATTCAGCTTTGTTTTAATGTTGATGGTATTCCGTTATTTAAAAGTTCAAAATCACAACTTTGGCCGATTTTATGTTCAATTAAAAATATTCCCTGTAGTAATCCTTTTACAGTTGCAGTTTTTTGTGGTAAAAGTAAACCTAAACCTTTAAATACATTTTTAAAACCATTTATAGAAGAACTAAATACCTTCCTTCAGAATGGATTTATAAATGGGTCAAATGAATATGTTGAAATCAAAGTGCATAGCTTTATTTGCGATGCTCCTGCACGAGCTTACTTAAAGTGCACGAAATCGCACACAGGATATTCCTCTTGCGATAAATGCACCGTCCGTGGAGAGTATTATATGAACAAAGTTGTTCTTGACAGCTTAATATCTCAAAAGCGCACCGACGAAGCGTTTAGACAGCAACTTGACGAGGACCATCATATTGCGCAAACTCCATTAACTGAATTACCGATAGATTTGATTAAATCTTTTCCAATCGATTACATGCATAATATTTGCTTAGGCATTGTTAAAAAATTATTAAATACTTGGATTGGCGGCCCATTAAAAGTCAGACTTCCAAGTCAAAAAGTAAAAATTATATCTGAACGTCTACTTGATTTAAAAACACATATACCGGTAGAATTTAATCGAAAGCCTCGCTCTCTCGATGAGCTCCAATACTGGAAAGCGACCGAGTTTAGAATGTTTTTAATTTACTTGGGTCCTTTGGTTTTAAAAGATCTTGTAGATATTGCGATTTACGAGAATTTCCTTGCATTTCATTTTTCGATCTCTATATTATTGTCAAAAAAACATATTAAACAATTTGGAGTTCTCTTCGTAAAAGATATTATAAATGTTTTTATTCAACATTTGAAAACAATATATGGTAAAGAGTTTATTATTTATAATGTGCATTTGTTATCACACATTTGTGATGATGTAGAAATATTTGGTGTGCTCGACAACTTTTCAGCCTTCCCTTTTGAGAACTATTTAGGACAACTAAAATCTTTAGTAAAAGCTCCTACAAATCCTTTACAACAAATTCATCGTCGGCTAGTTGAAAGAGACCTATTAATTTCAAAAATAAATATTGAATTTAATCATCTTAAACTTCTTCTAGAACACTCGAGAGGGCCGTTACCTGTTTTAAATAAACAAATTAAATACCATAAACAGTTCGGTAAAATTATTTTTCATGAAACAACTCTGTCAGTAATAACTCAGGCAAAGGCAGACTGCTATTGCTTGTGCCAAAACGATAAAGGAAATAATAAAGTTATTGAAATTCATAATATTATAAAAGCAAGTGATAATGAGATTTACCTTATCGGTAAAGAATTTCTTTATTATTCTGATTTATATTCATATCCATACCCCTCTAGTGAATTGAGTATATATGTTGTCAATAATTTATCAGATCTTAAGATCTGGTCAATCACCAGGATTATTGGCAAATGTGTCGTTTTGCCATTTAAGGAAAAAGGTTTTGTAGCATTTCCAATTATACATAGTATATAATTTATAATAATTGTAAATATTTGATATGTATGTACGTTTTAATATAGGTAGCTATATTAGCATTTCAAAAATGTAATGGTTTCATTTTTCTTTGCAGTAGTATCTAGTATATAATCACGTTAATATCCACGTACCCAATATTACCTGTAATATTACGTTAAAATGACGTCTGCAATATGACGTCATTCGTCTGAGACTTTGATAGGAAGTGATTTTCACGTCATATTTACGTCATTTAATTCGTCATATCTCGTCACTTGCTGACCAGAATTTAACGTCATTTTACGTGACATTGCTTCCTGAAATTAAGTATTTTATTATTAAAGCTGGCCTGTATGTCTTAGAATTTTCTGCGATCTTATCTTCTAAAATATTAATTAAATCCTAGGATTTTCCATAATCTTATCTTTCAAACTGTCTTCTAAGTTAATTATTTTATTATTCAAATTGTTCAAGTTGTCGTCTAATTTTTTGAGGGAATTCTCTGTCATTTTATTTTCTAATTTTTGTAGGCACGAGTCAAGGTCACCTTCAACTCAAAGCAAAATGTGTCAGGATCCTCACCTTCCTCCACCAAAACGTCTCTCAGTCTAGCTTGCAAAATGCTTTTCCTTCCATCTGTCTCGCACTCTCTCTCTTCCAAAATGCATTTCAGTTCGGACACTTTCAAGTCTTCAACAATTTTTTCGAAGCCATTTTCAGTCTTTTTATTTTTCTAGTCTATCACACACGCCACACTTGACACCAATTGTTACGTTTTTCGTCGGTTCCGTGTGGATAGAAAGTCACAATTTATTTAAACACTATTTATTTAACACTAATTAACAAAAACAATAACGATAAAAGACTTATAGAACTATTTACAAACGATTTATAACTAAGAATTTATTTTGAATTTTAGCGCGTCAACTACACTGGTATATTTATAACTGCCCTCTCTAGGCCACTGCCGCCGGCTTTTATACCTACAGCAAAAGAAATCTAGAATAGTCCATAGATCGTTAGGCGCATAGAGAAAGTTATCGAATGTTCTCGTATGTACTAGTCCATTCTAGTGGATCTCGATTCTTCTCGAACGAATGAATCATTGCGGTGTCTATGCGATGTTAAGGTCATCCGAGGGCGGGCCATATTGTGAGGTTAGGTCGAGTCCACACCGGCTCGCAACAATATAAATAAAATTCTGTAATGAATCGGATAAATTTGAATTTTTTTTGACAGCTGTCAAAAATTCGGGTCATGACTTGCAAGAAAATGTATTGTCATCGGGACTGAACCTACATGCCAAATTTCAATTTCCTACAATGAAAGGAAGTGCTTCTAAAGATTTGCCCCGAACAAACATACATACAAAGCAAGTTAAATAAAAGCTTTATAAAATAAGCTAGGGACTGCTTTCCATTAGTGAGAGATACCTCTTACCATAACAACATTAGACACCCGAGCTGGTTTAAACTCTCTGTTCCCTTCTGGTCCTCAAAACCTACAATATTATCCACGACCACTATTATAAAATAAATTGCACTTTGATTATATTATTATTATATTATGATGAATATTAACAAAATTTGCTATGTCCATTAATGGACATAATTTGTACAATAGCCTCTTTAGATTGTTCAATAGATATTTTATTGGGTATTTCTTCAATTCTTGTTTGTAACTCCTGGCATGTTTTTAATTTTAATTGTCTATTCTCTACAGTTCAAATGTTTTAATTGATTTTTTTCATTGTTGTTACTTTTCGAGGAGTATGCGCGGTTAACGATTCATTTGTTTAGATAAAAAGTATTGGTAATAAAATAAAATTTAGTTTCAGTCAATTACAGTATTTTTTAATACGACCCTGTCTATCAATAGTTTATTTTTCTGGGAAATTTTTGGTACGTTTTAATCCGGCCCTGACTCGGCACCCATAATGGTGTTTTCAAGGTCAAATTTTATAGAAATTTAAAACAATGGTATCTGGGCAGAGTTAGCCCATAAAATAATTAACTAGAAAGAAGTGTCAACTCTGTGTTAAATCGTGGAAACACGATACGCCACCGAAAGCCTTAGTTGTCGTCTGGAGAACTAATTTTCCAATTGACAGGTTGACATGATAAGGACATGATGGCTTAATTTTCACTTCCGTTTCCGGTTATTTAATGGCGGGCCCTCTTTCAGTTCAAATGTATTTTGTATTTTTTCTTTTCATAAATAAAACCAAAAAATAATTTATTCACATATATTTATTTGAAGTATGGAACAACGTGACTAAATAAACATAAAAATATAGAGGATTGTATTGTTTCAATACCAATTAGTTAATTATATGTACTTTTAACGTAAATTAGTTAAGGTATAAGCATGACTTACAGTAATTTGTAAATAAACACACGTATTCGCAGACTTCAAGGACAGAAAACGGACACAGGGACATGAAAACGGGAGCCTTATACAAAAACCTGAAAACAGAAAAACAAATTTTTTTATACTAAAATTAACAATCTAAAAATATCAATAGGTATAAAATATAAATATACTGTTTAAAAAAGCGTCCATTATTCCCAAAGAGACCTGGCTTATAAATCAAAAAGAAGCAAAAAGAGACTTTTAGTCGGATAACATAATCAGATTATCAGTCCGATTTATTGCATTATTGACAATAAATCGCACATATTGGAGATAAATGATGTTGGCTATAGTTAAAAATGATCTTACCTTGCTGTAAATTGTTTCCATTTTCAAAAAAATCGCCGATCAAAGAGATTATAACACCATTTTCTTGCATCTAAAAAATGTAAAAACAGTGTTTATTTACTACCTATTTTTCATATACATGGGACATACCTACTACGGCAGAAACGTCATTTTCTCCAGGATTCTTCATGTAATATATATTTTATATACTTTATTACCTTTATAATTATAAATTTCAGCCGAAATATTAAATTGAACTTCCAAAACGAAACTAAACGGAATGAATTAAAATGGCGTCGAATATTTTCGACACAATTTTCGAATTTGTTCTAGAACAAATCTGAAGTTGTCTCTGAAACTGAAATCTGTCAATTCTAAACTGTGAAGTTAGACAATAGTTAGACAAAAACAATGCTGTCCTTGTCTAGGCGGCCATACTTGTCGTGAGGAGAATGACAGGAATGACACTAATGACTGTTTCCAATTTTCCTATTCACTGTCACCCCCTGAGTTAGCCTGCCGTGTGATTTATATGCCGTGACAATATCTTGACGATTTGAACTGGCGCGCGGAGCGTGCTATAGCGCCTGTTATCACCAGGGTTCGGAAGTAGTTAGTAGTTAATTAAGAAGTAATTTACCTGATTAACTACGTGTAGTTTATGTTCAAAAACTACGTCTTTTCCCGTTTATTAACTACATGAAAACTACGTTAATAAACTACCTATTAATATTATGAATAATTTGGCTTTCTATGAGGAGTATAAATGATATGATGTGAATGGTTATATTTAAAGCCATATTTCTTCTGTTTTCATAAATACATTATATGTTTTCTAAAGCTTCAACTTATTATAACCTCACCTCAAACCTTTGATATTTGAAAGTTACATACATAGGTTACATAAACTACACTCTCTACATAAACTACATTAACTACATGTAATGTAGTTTATGTAGTTTTTAAAAGTAACATGTAGTTTTCCGAACCCTGGTTATGATTAGTTATGATCAGGGTTCGGAAGTAGTTAATTAAGACGTAATTTACCTGATTAACTACGTGTAGTTTTTCTTCAAAAATTACGTCTTTTCCCGTTCATTAACTACATGAAAACTACCTTAATAAACTATGTATTGATATTATGAATAATTTTCCTTTGTATGAGGTGTAATAGAGATAATATGATGTAAATATTATATTTAAAGCCATATTTCTTCTGTTTTCTTAAATACATTATGTGTTTTTAAAGCTTCAACTTATTAAAACCTCACCTCAAACCTTTGATATTTGAAAGTTACATACATAGGTTACATAAACTACACCCTCTACATAAACTACATTAACTACATGTAATGTAGTTTATGTAGTTTTTAAAAGTAACATGTAGTTTTCCGAACCCTGCCTGTGACGTAGCGACCAACCTGCGCAATATCATCCCTTGTATTCTTTGTACCATGTCCTTATATTCTTTAGTCATTGCTGCTTCGTCTTCTTATTTCTTATTCAAAGGTGAATTGTGAATTCGTTCTGTGGATGTGTCTGTGGATCTGTGGTGATTTAATTTTTGTTTATTAATAGGATTTTGCGATTTGGCGATAAACTCACAGATAAGTAATTTATATTTATAGTAATGATAATACCTATAGAAAAGTATGATTCAATATGGTAAGCTTATCTAGAAGTGTAAACACAAATTCAGGGGTAAATATTTATCTATTTAGTTTTAACCTCAAATTGAAAAACAAATTTGGTAATTTTTAGGGTGCAACATTTTTTAGTGAATCGGTAAATATGGAAGATCAACAACAACTTCAGCCCATTTTGGATTCGGTTGTTGGTTTTACACCTCTGAAAACTCACCATCTATTTAGTGCTCATTTGTTGTTTACATTAATTTTAGATATCGTAGCTATAGTTTATGCTTTTAAGCATCCCGATGAAGGCAGCAAATGTAAAGAATACTTTATTATAATTTATTTTCACATTGCTTACTGGTTTGTTACATTGGTAAGTATTTTACATGGGTATTTATTAGGTCATATAAAAATATATATCTTACAGTAGATTGGCTTGTTAACCCATTGAATATGATAAAATATATTTTGTTTTAGATAATGCATTTTGTGACAAAATGTCTTCATAATAAAATTCGGTTAAATGGATATTTCGATTTTCACAAATCAACACAAGTTCACTCGGGTGTACCACTTGTAGTTGTGAGCCTTTGGACTGTAGTACTTTTGCTAGTACAAACACTAATGCAACATTATTACCCTGATAATTTTTTGGAAAGGTGCATAAAGGGTGGTTCATTTTCACCAAAGTTTAATCTTTGTGCCATAATAACCTTGGAGTGTTTAGTCATTGCTGGAGTCAATTCTAGTTATATAGGCGAGTATTATATTTATGTAATTTCTTTGCTTATAATTTATGTGTATTTCAAGGCCACTTCTTTGTATTTTTATAATAACAGTTTAATTTATTTTATTACGTATTTTCTAATAAATTTATTTTATGACTTATTTTGAAAGGACAATTATATTATTATATATTCTTTCATTTATAGTAAAAGTTATGAAGTTCAATAGAGAAAAAGCACCACCAGATGTTCAAAGGAGTGATTGGTTAGCTTCAGCTAACCCAGATACATTCAGCCAAAATGAAATTGGCTATCAAGAAATGGGTGGAAGAGTATATGACTTCTTAGAGAAACAGGTATATTTAAAACACTTGTTAATATGGCTCTTAATTTATATAAATAAACCCAGTTTTTTTAATCGAAATTAAGTAAAATTCCATTATTTTTGTTCAAATATATGTCTTTATTTTAAGGCTGAACTGATAACATTTTTAAAAGAACAGAATGCAAGGTATGCTGAAAAAGTTATGGTATTGACAGCACAACTTCAGCATGCCAGTTCAGGAAGAATTAATTAGTTCATTAGATTGAATTATGTTTAAAAATAATTCTGTTTTGTTTTATTTCTGAATAAATATACATTTTCAAATATTTTGTATTGATAATTTTATATTATTTCCATATGTAGATAGAAGACTAATCATAGTTACTGATTGATATTAGGAAAGTCTAAACTAATATGTGTGGCTGTGATTAAAATATTAAATCATTAAATATATCAGAAATACATTTTATGACTGTCTAAAATATAAATATAGTATATATTTTTTATTAAACTGCTGCATAATGCAAATAAGGTTTATTTTATATCTATTAGAATTTACATTAAAGTCTATATAGTGCTTTATAGAGCTATTATATTTTGTATAATTTAAAGATTCATTTTATAATGGATAGGTAAATAAATGTACTAATAACAATAAATATAATATATATTTAAACAAAAATATTAATTTGGTTTCATTTTAATAGTACACAAATATATACCCTATTGATAGGTATAATCTATCTAATAATTTCCAATTTTTAATAATAGAGACTGAAATACTTATATTTTGTTTTCTCACCTTTAACCTAGTAGTGGCTGTTTAAATTGATTTTAAAGGGGATAATTTTAAAATTTTAAACAAAAAGTATCTGAAAATTTCTAAAAAAATACTGTTTTGTCTCTGTATGTGCTGTGTGGTTGAGGCAAGATTCTTTTCTCTATTGGATCAATGTCATTTTAACACCATGATTTATCTAGTAAACATTTTCCTTGAAACCATCTCACATGCAACTGATTTTCAGCTGAGTATTTTTCAGTTGTATCATCTAAATGTTCTTGGGCTGTCTAAAATTAAAAAAGATTTATTCTCCCAATTTTTTAATTACAACCTGTATAACATTGTATGATGTAATATGTATGTAGATGTATCGTATGATCGAAAAAAAAACGGTGTTAAAGACGGCTGGGGAATGGAAATCGATCATAATTTACTAAAAATTGACACTTGTCAAAAGTTAACACTAATTAATTATAGAAAGATTAAAATGGATAGAACGTTTCCAGATACACATCTATTTTCAAAAATTTATTTTCAAGAATTTTATTTTTCTCCAATTTTAAACTAAATCATTTTTACTTAATACCGGGTGCGTCTCAAAAGTGGCTCACAAATATAACTTTTATATTTTTTCAGATAAAAAACGAGATTTTGTATGCTAGTATATGACATTCGTATTCAGTTGTTTTTGGTTACTTCCTGTTTCTCCGGAAGTGAGTACAACTTCTGATTTTTAAATAGTACTCTCGGTATATTTCTATTTTATTCGATAGAAAATGCCATTCTGAATAGAATGACGTATCATATGTCAACTTTTGACATTTCGCATATGGTTTATTTGAAATGTAACATGCGGTTCATAAAGACAATTTGTTTCGAAATACCAAATTATGTGTGGTACCAAATTATTCGTAAAAAAATGCTTTGTTCAAATATGATAATGAGGCACCCTTGTTCCATTTTAAAAATTGAGATATGATTAAAAATACGATTTGGGCATCTTTTAACCGATCAGGACAAGAAACGAAAAACATTAGACGATCAAATCTATTTTCCAAGGCTCCTTGATTAAAAATTGGCGTTTTAAACACAACCATGGCGCGGCGCTAGAAATTTAAAATACGATTTCCGTTAAAGCAAAAATGTTAAAAGTTGACATATGATATATCATTCTATTCAGTGTCATTTTTCTATCAAATAAAATAGAAATATACCGAGGGTGCCATTTAAAAATCAAAAGTTGTAGTCATTGGAGCGAAACAGGAAGTGGCCAAAAATAAATGAATACCATATCTCGTTTTTTTTATCTGAAAAAATAAAACAATTATAGGGGGTGAGCCACTTTCGAGATGCACCCGGTATAAAAATAAAATACAACCTTCTTAAAGCCAACTGCGTCATTAAAAATAAGAAGAGTACGGCATATCCAGGGCTTGACCTCGCCAAAATTATTGTTTTTCATTTTATCATTCCCCAGTCATTTTTGGCGTCGTCTTTTTCGATTGTATTGTATTACCATCTACTATAGTACAATATGATTGAAAAATAGGCGTCAGAGATAGCTATGAAATGAAGATCGCTGTCATTTTATATGTAAAAGTATGGGGACTGTCATTGATCGTCATTTCCAAGCTAACTGGACGCAGTTTTTTTCAATCAGACGGTATTACCCTTGTATTACCATAGTAGAGTACTATTGATGTAACCTAAGGATGTAACTAATATATCGCGTGTTCGAAAATGGTGACAAACTGACGCCAGAGAGACGTATTTTTGGCCATTTTATTTTTAGTCCAGTGTTATTAAATACCAAGTTATACTTACCAAAGAAGGTGGAAATATTCTTTTACAATCTCCTTTATGAATATGTTCTTTGAAAGCTTGTACTAAATATTTCCTAGTTTCTGGCGACAGACATGTTTTACATAATTGACAGTCGGGAGAAACACAACTTGTACGACATAATTGACTATGGCATTTTTCAGGATATGTTGCCAGATGTTTATCAGATACAATCATCTTTTCTTCATCTAAGCTGAAACAATTCACATTCTAAATGCTTTACTTTTTCAATAAGATAATTATATTACCTTAGCTCTAATGTGTTCTTATTAAGACTTTTACCTACTCCTACAAGACCTAAAACATTGTATAGGAGCTGTTGGTATAATAATCTGTTTGGAGGGAAATGAGCAGAGGAGAGATTTGGACTCATATTAGCCTCCAAGAGGTAGATATTAAGATTTTCGTCGATAACAAAATCAAAACGCATCATTTCGAAAAAGTTGCTTTTATACTTGAATCTGAAACAATTTTTTTAATGAAGTTAGATAAGCATATTAAAAAATATGCACTATGTGCGCATATTTGAAGTGAAACTTCTTACTAGCAGCTATTAAATTGAAGGATTTGAAGGCCACGTTTGAAAAAGTCTAGTTTGCAATGTTGAAAAAGTAATAAATTAAAAATTAATAAATAATTTGATTCACTTTCACAAAATTTGTATTAAAAGGACTGTCTGTCCGTCTGAGGATTCCAGTTGGGTACCTCTATCCACGTGCCGAGTTTGGTTCCAGTCGACAAATAATTAAGAAAAATCCTGATAATTTCGTCAATTTAGAGGCATCGATCGGTTCGAAATGAGGGCGTCATCCTGTAGTCCGTCCCCCAATTTAGCCGTAATCGCAAATCCACACAATCCAAGACTAGCAGACAACTTTAAGGTAGCCAACAACACGTTCCGAAGAAACCTGCGCCAACTAAAGGATAACTGGTGGTCGCAAAAAGCTAGTCAGATTCAAGAGTATGCTACGCATTACGATTATCGCAAATTCTTCGAGGCTGTAAAAGAAGTATACGGTCCAACGAAGAAGGCAAGATGCCTAATCATGGCACAAAATGGCGAACTTCTAAAAGAGGAAGAGCAAATCAGAAACCGCCGGAAAGAGCATTACATAACCTTAACCAAGAAAACAACCCCAATATGGAAGCACTCAACATAATACTTCAGTATAACAGCCTCGATGTATTAGACATTCCAATAACAGAACGGGAAATAAAGGACTCCATAAAACAGCTTAAAAACAACAAATCAGCTGGCTGTGACGTGATTTCGGCGGAAATGTTTAAGTGTGCAAGTAAAGAACTTATTGGTCATCTTAAGGCTCTCTTCGATGTCATATGGGAAAGCGAAGAGGTACCTCAGGACTTTTGCAACCTAACCTAGCAACCTAACCTTAGCGAATATAGTGAATATATTTAAGAACAAAGGAAGTGCATCAGACTGCGGAAACTACCGGGGAATTTCACTACTGGCTATCGGAGGAAAAATTCTTGCAAAAATTATGTCAAACCGCCTGCACCCACATATAGAAAAAATCCTCCCAGAATCGCAAACGGGTATTCGCACCAACCGCGGTACTGTCACTGTCGAGTCCATATTCTCCATCCGGCAACTACAGGAAAAAGTAAAAGAGCAGTAGTCTAAACTTTACGTTGCATTCATCGATCTAACAAAAGCCTTCGACTCTGTGAACAGAGATGCACTTTGGGTTAGTTATGAAAAAGTTCGGAGTACCCATCAAATTTCTTACAGTGTGTAAAAGCCTCCATAACAGCAACAAATCAAGAGTGTCATATCATGGATCACCTGAGCGATCTCTTCCTAACAAACACAGGCGTTAGGCAGAGATGTGTCTTAGCGCCTCTCCTATTCAATATATTCATGGCAGCGCTCTCCATTATAGTGGACAGCAAACTGCAGGAGAGGGGTTTGGGCATTAGATACAGATACGACAGCGGTCTGTTCAACATAAAAAGACTCAGGGCAAAAACACGTACAAAATTCATCACAGAACTTCAATACGCTGATGACTGTGCTCTAATTGCAAATACGTTACAGCAATTGCAAGAAATGTTGAACACATATACATGGGCATACGAGGTCTAGGGACTTAGGCTGAACATCGATAAAACTAAAATCATGTGCACTCCCCCGGAAGATCACAACAATGCTATAAAAATCGGAGATGAGCTGTTGGAATATGTAGCGGAATTCAATTACCTCGGCAGTTTGATTTCGGAAAAGGCCAATATCGACTCTGAAATTCAGCACAGGATTAGTAGCGCCTCAAGGGCATTCTGGAAATTAAAAGACTGGGTTTTCTACAATCATGACTTGAGCACAAAAACGAAACTTGCAGTGTACCGAGCGATAATAATTCCCACCATATTATATGGAAGCGAAACCTGGGTGCCGTACCGCCGACATATGAACGCATTAAACAAGTTGCAACAGAGACATCTTAGACAACTCTTAAGAATAAAATGGTTCCATCATGTCTCAAACGTATCGGTCCTTGAAAAAGCTAACTGCGGGAGTATTGAAGTCATGATTACAAAGTCCCGCTTAAGATGGGCTTGTCACGTATGCAGAATGCAAGAAAACCGCATACCAAAATCTCTGCTTTACGGTGAGCTTGTAGACGGTAAGAGGAGGCCGGGTGGACAACTCAAAAGGTTCAAGGATATTTTCCACGAAAACTTAAAAGGAATTAACAAGCAGAATGAGTGGGTAGAGGCAGCTCACAATAGAACGGAATGGCGAAGAATTGTAAAGTCAGTTAACAGCGACAACCAAAAAGTAAAGAGGCAACAAAGCAATGAGATTTTTGAATGTCTGGAGTGCGGTAGACAGATAACGTCTTAACGTATCGGGCTTTTCAGTCACAGAAAAGCTCATGAAAGAAAAGCTCCTCGCGTGACCATCTTCTGATGCGTGTCAAATACTCGTCAGCGAGTAATGGCGGTATGGTATGGTATATGGTAATCGCCCCACATTTTTCTTCAATATCAAATTCTTAGTCCCACCCTGATGGAGATGTAGACGAAACGTCGTATCCAACTTTGCAGGGTGGGACCCTGTGCACCATCGCTCACATAGCCTACTCTCTAAATTTGGTCACGATCGGACGACATCAATTTTTGACGTTTCATATGTAAAAATTAACTGTTACAATGACACGGTGGCTTACACGGTCAATTTGGTTATGGTCCAATCTATCGACATACCAAATTTCATTTAAATCGGACGATTTTTTCGCCATTGATGAGGGGTTTCATAGTGCACGCAACGTCAAAAAATAATAAAAATCTACATTCCGAGAAGACCCATCTCAACTTCCTCATTGGCCTACCACTTTTTCGATCATTACCACTTTTCGTGAGCTCGTGTGCCACTGCCTTCAATTTTTACTCTCAGCGTGCGTAAAGAAGTTTCACTTCAAAAACTTAAGAATTTCAATATTAGAATCATTCATCATTAATTTTTAACAGATAATTTAAATATTTGATAGCTGCTTCTGAATATTGGCAATTGTTTATCATGCACATCATTGTCTACTATTTATGGCTAAATGTTTTCACCTTTTTAAGACATCTGCGATTAATGGTTCCTTAGCCAAAAGAATCGTCCTTATGGATTCTTCTATTTGAGACCATATAATACTGGGATCTTTGCCTTGAGTTCGCAGTAAAGCATTTAGGCTATCTCTCATTCCAAAGCCTAATATATTGTAGTAATGATCTAGGGCAGGTACTTCCCAAATAGGTAGATAATCATCTCCTACTACATATTTGTCTAGATTATTTGGATCGAAAGGGTAGTATTTGGACGGACAAAATCTAAAAATTAATTATTGATTAACAAATACTCGCCGGCACGAAAAACGGAATTATATATTTTAAAGTTTTATATATTGTGTGCTACTGTTTGTGCTAGTGCTAAATTATTTTATCATCTATAGGTGTATGTTTTCTCGATAGTTTACTTTTTGGTTTACCTCAATAGCTATATGTTTTTTGGAGATATTCGCTTTTGAAGAAGACACTAACATTTTTTCGTGATATTTACATTAAAACCATGCCTTTAGTTTTGGCGCCAGTCAACAGACCTAGACCTGTTCGGTGTTGAGATTTGAACACCGGTGTTTGGTGTTGATGACCACCGGTGTTTCAGTCGGTGTACCGGTGTCAATACCGACACCGGTGTTCATTTCAGCACCGGTATTTATCTCAACACCGGTGTTTATCTCGACACCGGCGTCGGTGTCGGTGTCGATGTCAATGGTGCCGTTTGTTTGTTTTTTTTTTAGTTTTTTTAATGTAATATTTTTTGTAGTGTTTGGTGTTGTAGTTTTGGTGTGGTAGTCAAAACCGATATCGAGATGAACACCGGTGTCCAGACCAACACCGGTGTCGAGATGAACACCGGTGTTGTAGATGAACACCGGTATCGAAATAACACCGGTGTCGGTGTCTACACAGGTGTCGGTATCAACACCGGTGTCGGTGTAAACACCGGTGTCTGTGCCAACACCGATGTCGGTGTCGACACCGAAACACCGCATATAGGCTATATTTAGCCACCGGTGTCAGCCCAACACCGGTGTTAAAACGGTGTTCCGGTGTTTGGAACAGACCTAAACAGACCTATAAAATAGTGTTTATGATTTATGTAATGTCACTGTTATTGAAAAATCATATTTTTATAGACTGTTGGCGATTGTTTAGTTACTCTAGCAGAGATGGTTTTAAGTCCAGTTTGATCTTCCTTTCATCCGCTATAGTTGCTTTAATTGAAGATGATAGAGATGAAGATTATGTTGCTAATAGATTTAGGTGTGCACGAAGTACAGTGCAGTCGCTTCCTCGAGACAGGCTCATATGCTAGATATCCAGGAACATTCGTATGAGAACTTCGAATCGAGACAATCGACTTTGTAAATTTATCGCTAAGAAACCGCCATGCGCCGTTTGCCATCATTTCAAATTTATAATGAATTGAAATGTATAATGAAAGTCAAGAAGGCCTGCTTCGGGACAACTTACTAGGTCTGTTGACTAGGACCAAAAGCAAAGACATGGTTTTAATGTAACAATCACGAAAAAATGGTAGTGTGTTCTTCAAAAGCGAATATTTCCAACAACAATAAAGCTACTGAGATGAACAAAAAAATAGAGTTTTAAATTCCTTGCTGGTCTTAACATATTCCATGGGGTATTTCAAACTTTCACCAAAATATTAACATTTTGTTTTCCCTCGTATAATTGACAGATGGGAACTTTCATTTTAATTTTGAAATAAGTACTAAAAAGTCAAATAATTTAGTCACATATTGCTTAAAAAATCATCAAAATCGGCCCACTATAACTATAATATATTAAACATCATTTTTAATATACATCAAAATTTTAAGGTGCCTGTTTTTCGTGCCGATGAGTGTATTTTCTATACAGAGTGTGAGTCTTAAATAAGTACAAAGGGTTAGAATATTTCGATCACATAATAGATCTAGTGGTTTTCAAAATTTAAGCAAAAAATCATTTTTTTTGGAAATTTTCAAAGTGAAATAACCCGTTTATTTTGGACTTATTTGAAAAACAAAGAGAAAATAAGTTTCTTTTATCAAGATCTACCAGCCCTGAAAATATTTGCACTTATTTAAGACTCACCTTGTATAACCACAAATATGTTAAATTTACCTTAAGAGCGCTTCTCCATTGTAGATATATACTCTTAAAGGATCAATAGAAGTTATAATTGTGTATATCCCTATATCAAACTTATGTCCATTGACTAGCAAAGGCTTATCAATGTATTCTTGAATAAACGTGCCTGCTTTATCTAAATCGATATTCTCAATTTTTTCGATTTTTATATTCCGATGATCATTGTTTTTTTGTACGAATGTTTTATTCGGATTCTGACCGCTGTATTTTAATAGCTTTTCTTTATCTTCCGGTAGCTTGAACGCTGGTGGAATATATTTCAATCCACTCGTCGCCAAGTCTACTTTATTCGTGATATATCCGCATCCAGGAAAGTGATTAATCTTCTGATAAGGTTTTAAATTTTTTAGTTCGTTTTGTAGGGTTCTGAATGGATAGTCATGTGCCCATAATAAATCCCACTCATCTCCAGGATTTTCGTTTTTTTGGTATCCGAATTTATCCAGAACTGTAAACACCTCTTTGAGATGACCTCCTTCGATGTTTTTGCCATAGGGCCAAAATGTTTTCTTTAGGTTTGATGGCGTGCTTTGATCATGTGATTTACTGAAACATTGTCTACATTCGTCTGCTGCTATAAATAATATAGTTAGGACAGCTACTCCTGCTATTACTATCGATAGGCCTGTATATGTGGATACCATGCGATCGAAGTAGATAAACTTTTCAGCATCTTTAGGGACTGGTGGTATCTACAATCGAAAATATTCCATATTAGTATTATTACAGGAAATGAAATATACAGGGTCCGACAATAGTGCATCGGGCATCTGTAGCTCCTAGAATAAAAAACTTGAAAATTTTGTTTAAGTGCAAACCTAAAGTATGTACAGGGTGGGTTAAATTCGACGCTTTTAAATGGAAACACCCTTTTCTATAGGAGATAAACGAAAACTAATATCGGTGTCTGGAGCTCAATTTTCATCAGAAACATGATGGTGAGAACCGCACATCAACATATGTTACCGTTTCGGAGTTACGGGGTGTTTTTCAAAAATGTGCATTTTTAACAAATCGCTGTAACTTTTTTACTATGGAAAATTTTGTATTTCTATGAAAACATTTCCAAAGCATCTTTTTACGTAGAATTTAACGGTTTAAGTATAATTTTTTTAAAATTAATAATTTAAGAGTTATCAACAGAAAAATTGATTTTTTATTTGGGACACCCTCTATATTTTTAATTAACTGAAAAGAATTTAAAATTACCTTTCCAAAAATATAGCACACTTGATATTTTGTTATAATCCCCTTTGAAATACAGAATTTTTAAAAGTTCGCCACTTTTAACTAGTAGAGGCTTTGGACTAGTGATGAGCCAAACCGTGATTTTCTGTTCACAGGCTTACCTGTGACAGCGACTTTGTATTATCTGTGACTCTTAACTGTGACTGCGACTTTATGATTATGAATCCGAAAGCACAATCACGGCTAAAATATAAGATACGATACGAATGATACGATTCTGTTGTTGTTGTTATACTAATTTTTATTTGTCCTTTATCCAAGGCCGCTGAAACAGAAAACACTAAACAGTGGGTAAAAGGTATATTAAAAAATAAAAATAAAACAATTTTTTTATTTAAAGAAACCAACGGGAAAAGAATAAAATATGCAATATGCTCATAACCATAACGAACGAAACTTAACAACACGAGATAAGTAATACATTAAACAACAAATATTTTCCTTTGTATTAAAATAAACGAAATATATAAAAAATTAAGTTTCTAAAAAAATAAACAGTATAAAGGTAAAACTTTATGTTTGGCTTTAAAAAAACCTGCTAAACTAAAAAGGAAACAAACCGATTCGTAGTGATAAAAATATATAAATATTAATATAATAATAGTAATATTATTATTTATTTTAGAATAGTAATAAAATATAAAATACATAAAAAATTAAATTACTTCTAACAGTCACTGTCTTTAGATCACTTTGTCAGATATCTATCCTATGAGACGTACGTCGTGACATCTGACTGTGAACTGAGTCACGACCGGCGCCATCGGTAGCTGCGTTCGCGACGCGCGACGTCCCGCTCTGTGAAGTATTTTCTCGTTACCAGAGAAATCACAATTAACTGTAATCGTCACGCTTTAGCAAGTCACCGTTTATTTTCAAATCAGTCACAGGCCGTGACTGTGATTATAGAATATCAGTGACAAAGTTACAGTTACCGATATTTCACTCATCACTACTTTGGACCCCTTATTGATGTATGCCCTTAATGGAACTCGAAAACATATTTTTCCAGCAAGACGACGCACCGCCTCTGAACGCTGAAGTTATCAGCAAATTTTTTGCAGCCAATTTCAAGAATAATTGAGTAGCTAACCAAGATCCCAGCTGTTGGCCGTCGAGGCCGCCTGACTTAGTGCCCATGGATCTAATCCTATAGATATATTTGCAGAAGAATAAAAGTTCCTTATTCTTCCGTATAATCTAGACAAGAATTAGAAATACTTAGCAGTTATGAGAGGGTATCTTTCACCCTCACTGAGTTAATGAATTCCGTGAGAAATGTTCAAAAACTGCCCCGTCTGTCCATAACAGAAGACGGTCGATATGTCAAACACCTGTAGCAAAATCTCATGTCTTGGTTTGCTATTTATTTTTATTGTTATTAGATATAGTTTAAATGTGTTGATGTTGGTTAAATATATTTTAAATTGTTATAAAATTCTGCATCTCTCATGACAAATATTATTTTCGTTTTAATTGATGCTCACAGCTAGATTTTTTTTGTATTACAGCCGGTGCCGTTCAAAGCCTACTTATTCAAAGTCGGCGAATTTTAATAATCTTTATATCTCAAAGAGGAATCGAGCAAAATATCAAGTGTGCTATATTTTTTGCCAGGTAATTTTAATTTTTTTTCAATGAGTTAAAAATATACAGGATGTCCCATTTAAAAAATTAATTTTTTGTTGATAATTCTTAAATTATTAATTATAAAAAAAATATACTTAAACCATTAAATTCTACGTAAAAAGATGCTTTGGAAATGTTTTCATAAGAATACAAAATTTTTCATAGCAAGAAAGTTACAGCGATTTGTTAAAAATGCATATTTTTGAAAAACACCCCGTAACTCCGAAACGGTAACAGATATCGATATGCGGTTTTCACCATCATGTTTTTGACAAAAATTGAGCTCCAGACACCGATATTAGTTTTTGTCTATCTCCTATAGAAAAGGGTGTTTCCATTTAAAAGCGTCGAATTTGACCCACCCTGTACAAGGATGTATTTCAAGAAAATAGTTTAACTTCTATAGTATAGTTCAAAAAAGTGTGAGTGGATCAGGATTATTTTTTTTAAACGGAACACCCTGTATATTATTGCATTTTTGGTTTTCTTTCAGATCACTTTACATAATCCTAAGAAATGAGTATAAACATATTTCGATAGTTTCAGAGATATTAATAAATAAATAAAAAAATATATATTTTTTAGACTTTTTTCTTAAAAAAAGTATTAAAAATACAAGAACTGTCATGAAATCAAAACTATATTAGTTATTTACTTTAGATGGTCTGTACTTACTTTGCTATAAGTATGGTAATCGTAAATCATACAGGATATTAAAAATTCTACGCCAAACTTTCTAAAATATAAAATAATTTGTCTTCATTATTTTAAATGGAACACCCTGTATATCATTTTTTCAATAGATGAAGAATTGAAAATTGAACATTTTTTGTATTTAGAGTGTATCAAAATTTTTAACGGTTTCGCAGATTATATTTGCGGTTTTATATTTCATATGGCAATTTCCACAATAAATTTTAATCCAAGCCACCCAATACCTAATGATTTTTCTGTCGTATTTTACCGTTGAAAGAGCCATATGAAATAATACTGCGTGTATCTGCAAAACCATTGAAAATTTTAAAATACTTTAAATACAAAAAATGTTCATTTTTAAACTCTCCATCTAATAGAAAAATAATATACAAGGTGTTCCATTAAAAAAACAAAGAAAAATTATATTTTAGGAAGTTTGGCGTAGAATTTTGAACATCCTCTAAGATTTAAGATTGCGAAATTTATAGCAAAGTAAGTATAGATCATCTAAAGTAAATACCTAATATAGTTTTTATTTCAGGACAGTTCTTGTATTTGTAATAATTTTTTTAAAGAAAGTTAAAAATATATATTTTTATTTGTTTATTAATATCTCTGAAATTATCGAAATTTATTTACTTATATTTTAGGATTATGTAAAGTGATCTGGAAGGAAACCAAAAATGCAATAATATACACAGTGTTCCACTTAAAAAAATCATCCTGAGCCACACACTTTTTTGAGCCACCCTATAGAAATTAATATATTTTCCTGAAATACATCCTCGTACATACTTTAGGTTTGCTCTTAAACAAAATTCTCAAGTTTTTTATTCTAGGAGCTACAGATGCCCGACGCACTATTGCCGGAGCCGGACCCTGTATAGTATATCACTAGAGAGATAGTCAAAAATAAATTAGCATAGGTCATGCGTCCAAATAAAATGATCCAATGTCCAATATACCAAAATAATAGCATTTTTTAAGAGTTTAATGAAAACTGGTTTTAATCTTCTATTGATGATGTTAACTTGGACAATGAAAGGTGCATATGCATGAGTCTAAAAATTGTTTTAACGTATATTGGTCATCCAATATGATTTGAAATATTTGTTTTTCGTCCAATTTTATAAGTATGACAGGAGTTAATTTAATTTTAATAATAAGAATGTATTAAAAAAAGCATGAAAAGGAAGTGATAGGACTGAATCACTGGCCTATCTTAATCTTCAGGTGATACTCTATGCTCTTCCTTTTCATTCCGTTCATATTTTGTTTTAAATAGCCTACTAGAATGAGGTTGAATTGGTCATACTATGAAGATGCTGCGATGAAATAGAAAATTTGTCTGTAGTTGGCCGTATTTCTTTCTATTTAAAAAGATATATATTTTAAATTTTAGACATTTAAATTCGAATTGAAGGGTCCAGGGGAAAAAGTGCCAGTTTCTTAATTTTAGGATTTTACAATATTATAGTACTTATAGTAGGTCTAACTGGTCCCCAGGGGTGGATGGGGAAATGGAAACCGGCCCGGGAAAACAAGCAACCGGCCCAAATCCACAAAAACAAAATAACCATTACGAAGAAACATATTTTATTTATTAATATATAAGTAAGGGTGTTTTCGCTCGTGCGAAAAAGCTCTTTTGCCTCTGGTTTTAAAAAAAAAATTGTCTTGATCAAAATTTTTGTAAAGACCAATATTGGGTCGGACATCTGAATTTTTACTACAAAATGGTTCAGTTTTACAGGGTCCTACTGCATTATTTCCATTATCGATAACGGTCATTTGCTACGATTTTGAGTCACGATTTTGAGAAACTTTAAGACTCCTGATTCATTCAGTTCAGCTGACCCAATCCTCTGTGAAATACATTCCTTTTAGCTTTGCGGGTATATTACTTTCTTACATATTGTAGAAAGAAATTCTCTCTTTTCTGCTAAAGCAGCCTCCTTGTTTACACGTGTTTTTAACCGAATGAACCGCGGTCGCCATTAAAACTGCAGCAATTTTTAGGTTATTATATAGTTCTTATCACGAAACTTTTCCTCTATACTTTGCTACATTTGGCATCTTGTATGATAATGCCATGACTCAAACGAAAAAATCCTAGGCAATACCTGGGCAGTGGATATAAATGTGTTGATGTAATGCTATGTTACAATCCCTAAGAATATTTGGATTTTCGAGACATGTTAATATTTTATTATCTAATCTAGTTTAAAAATAAATCTATTTTTTTTAATTTCCAAACTTTAATAACTCGATTGGAGACTTATTTGAAATTCGATAAAGAGAATATATTATGTTTATTTTATTGAGATCTACCAGCTCTGAAAATATTTGCACTTATAGATTCGCCTAGTATAACAAAAAATTTCAAACCGAACAAACAACAGATGATTATTAAAATGTGTCCCAGAGAAAGACATTTTACAATAGTTATTTTACAAATTGGTGTTTGGTATGTTTAAAAGCAACTGACGATTATACTGATGCAAATTGATTAGTTAGTTATGGAGTTACTAAGGATCTTACGTCACTTTAGTTAGAAGATTAACTATTTAAATTTTGCTAATCCAATCTTTTGTGAGCTCTGGTCGGGACCACCGGGAATTTTTCCGTTTTCCCATATGGCCCATCTACCCCTGCTGGTCCCTACACAATAAATTCTGCAGGGGCATAAGTTGTTAAATCCTATGATATACATATGCCTAGCAAAAATATAATACACGGAAGGAATCTGATAACCACCAACCATCCAGTGCTCTTTTGTAAAATTAATGAAATGGCGCTTATCATGTTTTTCCCCTGGACCTTTCAATTAGCATTCTTTAATACAGGGTGAGTCTTAAATAAGTGCAATTATTATGGGGGATGGTATATTTCGACTCCAGAAACACGTTTGTAAGTTTTTCCCTAAAAAACTGAAAATTGATTTTTTTTTACTTTTTTGTTAAAAAATAATTTCTTGGTAATATGGAAACCAGATTAAATTTACAAGAAACAAAAGAAATGAAAATCCAGTGGTTCAAATTTAAGCAAAAATTATTTTTTTTTTAAATTTTCAAATTAAAATAACTCGGTTATTTTAAACTTATTTGAAAAACGATAACGAGAAAATATATTTCTTTTATTGAGGCGAACAGCATCCCACTGAAAATATTATTTGCACTTTTTTAAGACTCACCCTGTATATGCCAGTTAATGTAAATAAAGGTTTCAAGGTTTAATTTTATTATAGACCCAACTTTATAGAAATCTTACCATATTTTCTAAGGGGGGGGGGGGCTTAAAATCATTAAGCAGAAAATATAATGTTCAATTTTTATCGTATGATTATTTTATAACAAATTTAAACTATATTTGATTCCAATTAAACTTTTAGTTACGTAAGCAAGAGCTTTAGTTACGTAAGCAATTTTTATCGTATGATTATTTTATAACAAATTTAAACTATATTTGATTCCAATTAAACTTTTAGTTACGTAAGCAAGAGCTTTAGTTACGTAAGCACTGCTGTAAAAAATGCCAAGTTGCCCCATCTATTTATTTATTTTCTGACATTGTCATGTATTGACACTTTAGTTTTGTATTATGAGTTTTTGGTTTAAATTTAAATATACAGGGTGGCGCACCTCATTCGCCTCGGTTGATTATACGAAAACGGAAAGATGTAGAAACAAAATATTTTATGGGTATATGTGGGGAGACAATGTGCACAATTTAAAATTATTTTGAAATATACAGGGTGTTTCAGAACTAAGATCCATACCAAAGTTATATTTTTTCTTATGGAACACCCGGTACTTTATTTCATTTTTGGATTCTTGGGCCCAAAAAAGGCATTTATTATAAGGGTTAAATATGTTTAAAATCTTTAGATTTTGAGATATTTAAAGATATTTAAATTTGCATGCTACAATAGAATAGACTATTAACACCCTGTACATTACTTTTCAGAATTAATTCTTATGCTGAGTTTAAAGGCAGAGAAATAAACTTTACTGAAAAATGGTATTGGTTCTTTAAATTTATACAGGGCTATCAAAATTTGTGATCTATTTTAAGGATATATTTTATATAAAAACTTCGTTATTTCAAATGCAACACCATGTAATTTTTTAAATAGATCGAAGCAGATTGAAATGCTCTTTCAAACTATATTAGGGTTTCCTATACCTATCTAGCTCAGATTTTGAATAAAAAAGCAATTTTTAAATAAGATTGCAATCAAGATGGCTGGTGTTGCCATGGCAATTTTCTAGTGACAGTTAGTAACTATTTTCAAAGTCGACATTAGTTTATGGACATTATTATTTATAATTTATAAGAGTTTACTTAAATTTACCTACAATAGTTTAATAAGTAAGTATTCATTACTTTATCAAGAAAAATAAAGCAGTAGGTATCTGCTGGCGGAACGAATAGATATGTTACTAGAGATATTATTTTGTGAGGAAAATTGCTTCTTGAACTCAAGGGCTTATGCTCAAAGATATCCAAGTAGGAATCTTCCTGGTAACCGTTTCTTTGAAAAACTTCTTGTCCTATTTCGCAGAGCTGGTAGTGTAGTTTATGAAAAACCTATTACGCAACTTTATTAGAATACTTTGAACGGGAAAGCGGTAGTAATGGCCCTTTATGTCCCTTAAGAGCTGTTAAGAAGGTGAGTGTTGTTGATGTAAATAATAACTGTTTATATATGTATTTATAATTAATTTTTTTTGTTTCCTAAAAGTTATGAGATCTCAGTAGCTTATAATACCATACTATTATGTCATTCTTTTTTAATGTAAATTAGAAACGGTGCTTGTTTTGTGGCGACACTTGATTGTTACTTTACAAATAAAGATGTGGAGAATTGGTGATACTACGCCTGTACATTTACATTTTTTACATTAGTGTGGTCTTGAATAACGATGGGTGGAAAATGAGATCGCATACCTAATGGCTATAATAGTGTGTTAAAGAGATCCGTTTTGTACAGGGTCCGGCAATAATGCGTCGGGCATCTGTAGCTCCTAGTATAAAAAACTTGAGAATGTTGTGTAAGTGCAAACCTAAAGTTATACGAGACTGTATTTCATGAAAATATTTTAACTTTTATAGGATGGTTCAAAAAAGTATGAGTGTATTAAGATGATTTTTCTTAAATAGAACTTCAAATACAATAAATGTTCTTTTTTTAATTCTTCATCTAATAAAAAATAATATACAGGGTGTTCCATTTAAAAAAAAAAACAAGAAAAAATATTTTATATTTTAGTTGGTTTGGCGTAGAATTTTGAACACCCTCTATAATTTAAGATTACGACATTTATAACAAAGTTAAGTATAGACCATTTAAAGTAAATACCCAATATTAGTTTTAATTTCAGGACAGTTCTTGTATTTGTAATAATCTTTTTAAGGAAGGTTGAAAATATGTTTTTTTTTTATTTATTAATATCTTTGAAATTATCGACATATATTTACTCATATCTTAGGATCATGTAAAATAATCCGAAAAGAAGCTAAAAATGCAATAATATACAGGGTGTTCCATTTAAAAAAAATCATCCTGATCCACTCACACTTTTTTGAGCCATCCTCTAGAAGTACAAATATTTTCTTGAAATACATCCTCGTACATACTTTAGGTTTGCACTTAAACAAAATTCTCAGGTTTTTTTATTCTAGGACAGCTAGCAGCTAAAGATGCTCCATGGACTATTGCAGAACCCTGTACATAAACTTTAAATATAAATATTTTTGTATTTAAACATAACATAAAGTGTAAAGAAAGATAGTTGTTTATACATTTAGGTAGTCTTTGATCATTGACTTTTATGCAAATTTTGAAGCAATTTACTGTTAATGTGTAAAAAGTTCTTAATAAAACCTATTAATGATGCGGATAGTGTACGTAGGTATATCGATAAACAACTATAGTTAATTTCAGGTTAATTAATTATCAGTCGAATGGCCAGAAATTCAAATACATTTGTTTTTATTCATCATATAAATTAGAAATATAGTCATTTAATTATGTATTTATTATATACTATATGTATACTATACTATGTTGTGAAATTGTGAATATGATTTTATGAGACTATAAAAATATACGAGTTTATATCAGCGGCGTAGCGTGGCGTCAATACAAGGGGATGTAATAAGTAACTGCAATTAAGATTTTACCAACACAATCAATTTTTTTTCTTTTTTTATTGCCTTTATCGTCTTATTTATATGTATTCTGAATTAGTGTCTTATTTATATTCTTAAATCTTATTAATACTTTGAAGTTACAAAAATAAAATATACAAAAATGTAACAGGTTAAAAAAATAGTTAGACAGATTTATTAAAAAGAACTAAATTTAGATAAAAAAAAACAAAACTGTGATCGTACAAGGGGTATTGAAGCGATACATATAGCCTAGCTTACCCAAAAGTCAACGGGGTGCGCCCTGTTTACATAAACGAGGATGTGACGTCCGAGTATAGGCAGTATAACCAGGGGGGTGACAGTGAAATAGGAAAATTGGAAACAGTCATTAGTGTCATTCCTGTCATTCTCCTCACGACAAGTATGGCCGCCTAGACAAGGACAGCATTGTTTTTGTCTAACTATTGTCTAACTTCACAGTTTAGAATTGACAGATTTCAGTTTCAGAGACAACTTCAGATTTATTGGAAAGTGAAATTGACGTTTAAATTTGACACTGTTGACAAGTCTACTGCTACTAGCGCCCCCAATTTCGCTTGTAGGAACTACGGACTAAATTGTCACGCATGGCGGAAGTTTAAAAGATAAAAAATTTATTTCTTCATTTATTATTATTTATTTTTTATTTATTTTTTCAATTATGACATACACAAAACCACAAAAAATACACCATTTTTTAAAAATATGTTTAATATCAATATCAAATATACAACAGAAATTAATTTCACCACAATAAATTAATAAAATTAAAAGAATAATGTTACAAGTAGATCAAGAGACAAAATTAATTATAACAAAACTGAAAAAAATGGCGTCATAGATGGCTTAGAAATAAAAGATATATCATAATTTTGAAAGTAAAATTATATGGGAAATGTCTTCGATCATCATTTTTAAGCCAACTGGACGATTATTTCAAACATACAAGCTGAGTTCGTTCATAGTGCTCTGAGAAATCTAGATAAACAAAGAATAATAAATTAAAAGTATTCCAGGGGAAAAGAGAGGAAAAACCTGTATCGTCTCTGATATCTGTCAGGGTATTGTTGAAAGTGTCATCTTTTTGCTCGAAGTTTTCAGGTCGATCAAAAAGATGACATTTACAACAATACTTTGCTGTAACTTTCACAAATATCAGAGAGAGTACATACAGGTATTGCCTCTCTTTTCCTCTGGGATGCTTTATATCTGTTGTTCTTTGTTTATCTATATTTCTCAGAGCATAATGCCGAACACGACTACAGTATATAATAATTTCAATATCCGAAGTGGAAAGAAAAAAGATCACCTTTCTGTTTTGTACTATGGTCCCTTTCTTCCGATGGCTCATCTCGTTGATATTTAGGAAGGATAAATAGGAAGGAAAATATAAAATTCAATTTGATTTGATGATCCTTTTCTGTCACCTAAAATCAGGAGAACGACAATGAGCATGTTAAGATGAAAAAAAAATTATCAACACTTACCTACACGTTAGTCCGAGGAGTTTTATTAAAAACCTATATATTTGCCTAAATAATTTATGTATTAAATTTGCAAAGCAAAATGCAGCGTGTAAACAAAAGAAATAAAATGGCGACAAGTCAACGTCAACGACCCGACAAGGAGAAAAGTGGTGTTCGAATAACAAATTATGGGTCACCAAAAATTGTTTTTGTCTCCTTTCAACGCACACTTTAGAAAGAAAAAGAGATGAACTGGAATACTGAAAGAACGTCAAGGTTTTATCTGTCACTCTTGTCAAAAATTTATCGGTAAGGAAGATTCCTAGAAAATCGCTTGTAGTCAAGTTTTCAACCATTGCCAGTTCTCCCAATAGATAAAAGAAAATAATCTTCTATTAAGATAGATATGAAACTTAATAGTAAAATTTTGGGTCAAAGCGCCCCTCCGTGTTCTTAGTAGAGACTACGTTTAACCCAGCGCCTTCGCCTTTTCTGCTGTAAATATTTTTTATGTTTATATTTGATTTCAAAGGATTTAGTTTTAAAGTTACACTGATATATTAGTATATCAGAGTAACTTTAATAAAACACAAGAATATATATATTTTACAGTTTATTAAATATAAATTTTGACTACAAGGTAGAAAATAAATCACAATATTTGATAAAACTTATAAGTATCCTATTTTTACAGTTAATAAATAATAAAACTATTTCTGACAATGATATTTAAAATTTAGATAGATAGAATATTAAAAAACATACCGGTATTTGCAGACGCAGGCCCAAATTCAATAAAACCAAAATTTTTCCTGCGAAAATCGGGCTTTTTCACAGAAAAAGTATTTTTTGATTTATCAACAATCATTGTCAAATTGACAATATACAGGGTGTTTTCTAATTAGTCTAAAAAAAAATTGTGGTGTGATTCCTCATGTGTTCTTAAAACAATAATTAGATAACCATTAGGTCTAAAGTACTTCCTTTCTGATCTACAGTTGGCGAGAAAAAATAAATATACTTATTAAGAGCCCGCCTTAAGCCGTTTTCTAACGATTTTTATTTTTAGATTAATTAGGAAACACCCTGTATATGCATATCACAGGCAACCAAATAAACTATTAACCTCTAAAAATTATTTTTCCTACCACTAACGACATACCGTGTTTTTAGTGAGTATTAAATTATTTTATCAAAATTTCACCATATAAGTTTCCAGGCAATGGTTCTCCCATAAGAAGTGTCATCCACCTGGGAACTATTGTCTCACTCCTCACTGTGCCACAGTCATTCCGTGCTACAGTTGCAGCCAAAACTCTATTGTGGGGGACGAAGATATATGGGAGGTTTTCGTGGCGTTTATATCACAGATACTACGACAGGCAGAGCTTGATCAACGAAGGGCTGAACAATGACCAAAGACCAAAGTCTAATGTAGAGAGGGGCAACTGCGCTGAAGTAATGTGTGAGCAGTTCCAGCGCAGTTTGTCAATGGTGGAATTTTTTTAGTCGGTAGGAATCCGGCACCCCTCGGTCTCTAGAATAACAGACCAGCGCATCTTATGAAGGTTCTTTTACCATCACCACACAAAAAGTTGCAATGTCCTCAATCGTCATTTTCCAGCCAACTGGACGCCGTTTTTTCGATCACACGGTATATATTGACAAAAAAACACTGAAAAGCACATATTTGTTTTCTACTGAAAATAATTCCAAAATAACTTGCAAACTGGCAACATCGAACATGTGCGCATGCGTAGTGTCAGTGACTATATGCAGGAAAAACTCGTTTCAAGGTCAGCCACCGGATCCACACCATTACCAAAATAAATAAATAAAGTTACCTTTTTTTAAATTTCGGAGAAACGGTAAGGACTAGAAAAAAATTCAAATAAAAAAGATCAAGTAGAGCAAACAAAGTTTATGATATACATAAAAACTTATATCAAAAATTCAAGTTTTTACCAAAACTTCGTATTTAAAGGCCTATTTTCTTGGACTATAAGAAACTTACAGAAAATGTAAATACCTAATGGCCAATTAATGTTTCTTTAAAAACTTCATTTAAAAATCTAATTGTCTTGTTAGATTATAATAGAAATCACTTGTTAGTCAATAACAAGATGAATTATTAATTAGTTCGACATGTTATACATTTTTATGAGCTCTGCATTTAAGTTTATTTCTTTTGTTCTTTTTCTCATGTAACTTTAGCGTTTTAAATTAATTGCTAAACAAAACAATCTAGTTTCGACAATGTTTTATATCTTTAGTTTAATTAAGGGCAACTTCTGCCTGTTGGCTATTTTTAATTAGAGAATCAGTAATAGTTTATTTGGGTATTATTATATGTTCAATTTATTTAATGGCAAATTCTACGCATATTGGTTATTTCAATTAGTGAAATTCGTGTTAGAAACCTAAAGACTGTCTGTTTTAAGTGACACACTAACGGTATAACTTGATCTGGTCTTAAGTACATACATTTTCGTTGGTTATTTAGTAAACAAAACATTTTTTTTAAGGAAAAAAAATACTTACGTTTTTTTCGTCTTTTTCACTAGTTTTTTGGTTCGTTGCGTCGACATCCTTTTCTTTTTCGCTCATATTTCTTCCATTCACACCGAAATAACCGATGTTGACCGACATCAAGATTCCTACCGCCTTTACACATCTAAAACTGCGAGAAGCACCAAATGGTACCTACTCTGCTGGTTCTCAACCATTCATAACGGTACCGTGAAGGTAGCGAGCTTGCGTGAATTAATTGACGAATTGGACCGTATTTCTTAAGTTTTCTAAGAAAAAGTATTTTTTTTAATTAAATTTAATGTTTGTTCTTTTGCCTTACTATATGTATAGGTTTGATTAAATCAGTTATGTCAATAAGTTTAAAAAAACATGGAGATGTTTTTGAATTCTTTTAGTTAAATAAGTAAACTTCCGTATATTTAGATGTAGGTTTTTAGTTTCTATGTATGGTGTAGCAAGTAGAATTTTGTATCTCAGGAGAAAGTATTTTTTAAATTTGTTCTTTTTTGCCTAAAGTATAGATATTAGGTACACGTTCTTTTTTACAGTGGCGGCTCGTGAGTTGTGAGCGAACGTGGGGATATCTGCACAAGAAAATGTTTGTCTGTTCATTTTAATACATAAAGTCTATGTTCATACGAAATAAAACTTAGTTACGTGATTAAGCTTGACCGGCACAGCGTTGCCCACTTTTATGTACCTATTTTCTTTTAATCAAACTATTTTAGGAAATAAAAATAAATCTACATGTATAAAATGCTAATGTCTGTGTCGTCTCTACTGAAGTAACGACTTGCTCTAGGAAGTTTCTTTTTTTACTAAAAAATAGCTAATTTGCTTTTCTAAAAACTGTCGTCGCCGGATTTTTTGTTTTTCATTTAATTAAAAAAAAATAAATAAAAAGTATTTTTTTTTCTGATGTCGTGGCGGATGCGCCAGGCTTCAACTAGTCAATTATAAATATATAAACAGTTATTATTTACATTAACAAAACTCACCTTCTTAACAGCACTTAAGGGACATAAAGGGCCATTACTACCGCTTTCCCGTTCAAAATATTCTAATAAAGTTGCGATGAGCTTTTACGTCTATTGAGCTATCTTGTACACTTTGCACTAAAAGAGATTCTAAAAAGAACAATGTTCGACTGCAAGCTCCGCTAGTAAACATTTTCAAGTAAAGTAGCACAAAACTACTTATTTAAACCAAAAACTCGTAATACAAAACTAAAGTATCAAAACGAATGACAATGTCAGGAAATAAATAAAAATATATCCATGGTTGGCAACAATGAATTTAAAAATCGCGCCCTCGATTACGTAACTAAAAATTTAATTGATATGAAATATACCTCTAGTTTTCATGCTAGATGTCATTATTTAATCGTATTAAGTGTAACGTGTTATTTTGAACTTATTTCTTTCTTTGGTCTTGGCGGTTGAACGCCCCGTGGCTTCGTGCCCTTTAAGACCAGCCGCCACTGCTCTTTTTATATTTTATTAATCATTTCTAACCAAAAGAAGATGTATTTTACTTAGGCAGTGTTCTATAACACTATCAAATTTCTTTGTCAAAGATCTTTTATACATATAAGATATTTGATGAAAAATTTGATAGTGTTAATATACAATCTTTTATAAAATCACACATATATTACACTATCAAATTCATCATAAAATATCTTTTAAATAAAACCTTTGACAAAGAAATTCTACAGTGTAGTAGGGGTCTCTAATTACATTTTATAAAATTTGTACATTATACCGTGAAATTCTTCATAAAATCTCTTTTAAATGAAATCTTTGACTAAGAAATTTTATAATGTAATAGAAGCCTAATTTTTACAAAATATATTCAGGCAATAATATTTGTTTAAAGGTAAGAATAACAGGTTGCTTCGGTCTGTAGTCTGTATTATTAAGTGAAACCATAGTGAAACACATTTATTTATTAATGCCTCTATATTTCGTTGTGGTTACTAACATCGTCACGAAGTACCAAGCTGCAAGAAACATTATTCTTTTTTACAAAGCAACAGGGGCGGATACAGGAATTTATTTTAGGGGGGGGGGACCCAAAAAAAAGTAACGTAGAATATGCTTTTTATGGCGTCATTTTTAACCCAAAAGGCTAATATTTAACCAAATTTACAGGTTTTTGGGGGGCCCGGGCCTCATGGGCCCCCTCTGTATCCGCCACTGCAAAACAATATTTGTAAAAAGAATAGGAATAAATTGGTTACTAACCTGCGCTGTCTCCTCAAGGAACATCTCAGTAGATTGAAGCTGAGAAACAACGGCGAATGCAGATTCTGTGGGGAAAATGGGGAAACACCAGAACACCTTATCACTAAGTGCGCCGAGACGACAACCGTTCGTGCAATAAACTGTGGTAGGGCTGATGTCGAAGATGGAGACCTGGTCTCTGTCTTAGATTCTGTCTTAGATTCTGTCTTTTGTTAAAACCCTTTGACGGTATAATGAGTTATTCTTCTTTTTAGGCCGCCGTCTCCCTTCGGAGGTTGGCGATCCAACTGGCTATGATGGTGCGTGAAACCGCACCTCTGAAAATTTCAATTGATGTTCTTCTGAACCAACGACGCAGATCCTTAAGCCAGGAGTTTTGCCTTCTTTCCACTGATCTCCTGCCCTCAATTTTGCCTTCGATGACCAGTCTGAGCACCTCGTATCGATCACCCCACATGATGCGACCGACGTACTATAACTTCCTTTCCTTCACTGTTGATAGGAGCTCTTTGTCTTTGTCCATCCGCCTGAGCACTTCCTCATTTATCACTCTATCCATCCAGGATATAAGCAGCATACGACAATAAAGGTACATCTCAAAAGCGTTAATGCGATTTTCCAGTCTGATTGAGTGTCCAACTCTCAGAGCCGTAGAGAAATACTGGAAAGGTATGCGCAGTTCGAGGCTTAGATCTCGGCTGGAGAAGAGGGTTTTCATGGAAGCAAAAGTACGTCTGGCCTGTTCGATCTTAGCTAAAATTTTAGTTTTGGGGTCGCAAGCGTCGTTAACGAGGGTTCCTAGATACTTTATGGACAATACTTGTTCTAGTACCTTGTTAATTCTGAGGACAGTCTTTCCCGGTGTTTTGGAAAATACAACAAGTTTAGTTTTGTTAACATTGATGTGTAATCCGTACTATAAATAATATTAGAAACATCCCCTAAAAAGTGACAGCGACCGACTAGATTTTATCCTAAAAAAATTAGAGCAGCCCACTAGATTCTCTATCTAAAAATGTTTTTTGTCCTGACATGTAATGCTTTACATTTTATTTTTTAATTTCAAATCGGTGAGTTTTATCAAAAAAACATAAGAGATACCGCCTCAGAGTAGATGTTAAAAAGCAGTGGGGATAATACACACCCCTGCCTGACGCCCTTCCTAATTGCTACTTCATCAGATGTTCCGCCATCCGCCTTCATGTCTGTAGTCTGGTTCCAGTATAACTGGGTGATAATGCGTAAGTCCCCCTCATCCACCCCGGTGGTTCTAAGAATCTCGGCAAGTTTTTGATGCGACACACAGTCAAAGGCCTTTCTATAATCTATAAAGCAGGCATATACAGGGTGTTTCAAAACAAATGCGAAAAACTTCAGGGGGCGATTCCTTGTTCAAAATAAAGGATAGTTTGCTTCATAAACGTTGGGTCAAAAGTCAACCATTAGGGAGATATCGCGGTACAAAGATGGCGGAAAAATAATGTTTTTATTTTTTATCTTGAAAACGAAAAGAGATAGTCTAATGAAATTTTATGGGAGCATTACTGTTACGAAAACACACTTTCTGGTAATTTTTTCACTTTTTTAAAGTGAGTGGAAGGTGTTGAAATAAACTACCCCTATCATTCTTGTTAACGAAATTAAAAAAAAGCTTATCAAACACATGCAAAAAAATTAATTTGGATAGTTTAGTTTATTTAGAAACTTTTTTATCTCTTGTGTTTCTTTGATAAAACTCGCCGATTTGAAATTAAAAAATAACATGTAAAGTATTACATGTCAGGATCAAAAACATTTTTAGATAAAGAATCTAGTGATAATAACGATAATAATAAGAATCTAGATAACAACGTATTGCAGTAGAGTAATGTCAATAAAATAATATTAGAAACATCCTAAAAAGTGACAGCGGCCTACTAGATTTTTTCCTAAAAAAATTAGAGCAGCCACTAGATTCTCCTGTTATTTTTATTAATTTTTTTGCATGTGTTTGATAAGCTTTTTTTTAAATTTTGTTAACAAGAATGATAGGGGTAGTTTATTTCAACCCCTTGCACTCATTTTAAAAAAGTGAAAAAATTACCACAAAGTGTGTTTTTATAACAGTAATGCTTCCATAAAATTTCATTAGTCTATCGTTTTTCGTTTTCAAGGTAAAAAATAAAAACATTATTTTTCCGCCATCTTTGTACCGCGATATCTCCCTAATGGTTGACTTTTGACCCAACGTTTATAAAGCAAACTACCCTTTATTTTGAACAAGGAATCACCCCCTGAAGTTTTTCGCATTTGTTTTGAAACACCCTGTATATCGACGTTCATGTCCCTGCATCGCTTTGTAATAAGGTTTAGTGTAAAAAGAGCCTCGCGCGTGCCAACTCCATTCCTAAATCCAAACTGTGTATCGCCAACCTGTCCTTCGCATCTGTTGTATATATGGGTATGAATTATGCGGAGGAATTTTCTATCTTCCTTACCTAAAAAACCAAACGCTTCTCAATGTGATGACCACCGGTTAATCAGCCCGATGTCCGGTTGATCAACCTGATGTAGCAATTTTCGTATCATTTTTACACATTTTAAATTTGGTAATGTTTGAATACGGGGGTTTCTTCGCACCCTCTTCCCATCTAAGGGGTGCCCCGGACTGAGGGCCATTTCTAAGTTTACTTTAGCCATGTTGAACAGTGGAATAAGTAGTGAGGTGGTAATTCCGTTTCCCTTCATCACCGCAGTGTGGAAATCTTTAGGACTGTTACAGATATGCCTTCCACATCTATTGTAGCGCTGTGTATGAATCCCATCTTCTGCACTTCCACATGGTATTGTTGCCGCTGCTGCCCGCCAACAATTTTTCGCCATATCTGGCTACCCTCACTTGGTTTAGCCTGCGGACCAACGCAGTTTACCGGGGTGTGGCGCTCGGAGCCAACAAGTGAGAGCTGAAGACCTTGTGGAGACCAGTGCGTTGAAACCACCCTCGTAAAACGTCCAGGTGTGGCCGTTTCGTGCAAATACTACTCCTACAACGTCCCCCCAACACCCCACTTGTTATAACTCAAGAAAAGGGAACGCACAATAGATCTGTAAGGTCGCGGTGATTAACCCCTCTCCTGAACATTCTACATTCTACAAACCTGCGACTAAATAGTCGGCCGACTGAGAATTGCCTGTCAACGCATAGCCCAAATTAGCAGCAATTATTATTATTTAAATGTTGTTCAAATTTAACATAAAAAATATAAGAATAAAAAAATATGTCATAAACATGATTCTTACATGGTTTTTATGCTTAAAATTAAATCGTATTTGTATTTCAATACATCTGAGATTAATTTTAGTTATATAATTATTGAATCTTGCAAATACTTTTTTTGTTAGTATTAAATAAAAGTTTGATAAACAAGGTCGTGAACAGTATTTTATCAGATATCGGCTTTATATCATAATTGGCGAATGCGCTGGGCAATAGAATATTTCATTGGAATTAAATGTTGAATTATAATATTCTCGTTGATATATCCTTAAATATACTACTTAAATAGTAGCGAAAAATACCTACTATATATTTGAAACTTTAATATTGAGTAGGAGTACGTTCCTTAATTCTATTTAATTTAGTTCAAATTGTAATTTTTACTTAGTGCTGATTATTAATTTTCCTTTTTGTGGTTTTATTGTTAATAATATTAGGTACATAAAAGTGTGTAATTGAGTTTGAAAATAGAGTACGTATAATAAAATTTTAAGAACGTTTATACGGTATATTATTATTATTTGTGGATGAGCTGGTTTTCACGATTAGATCAAATAATTTTGCCAGACGTTATATTGTCATTAAAGATGAAATCTCTACTCTTAAATGTGTTTAGTGTATCTACGTTGTAGCACACTGTGGTTGTAGGTTGTGGGTAAATCCATAAAAAAATTATAAACATAAATAAAAAATATTACAACGAACTTGAAGTGACCTTGCATCTCAAAATATTACGTAATTTCTATGCAAGTCTGTAATTTTATGTGCGAATATGTACAATATACAGGCTCGGCTAGGTTTGGCTTTGGCTGCGGATTTTAGAGTGTAGGAAGAGTGCATGTCAATTGTCAATACGCTCAGTAAAATAAGATATACCGAACAAAGAAAGCAGAGCAAGTATTTTTCTAAGCGCATGATATACAGGGTGCTAGAAATTCGAGGTACGAGGGTATCTCGGGAACCGTAATAGATACGAAGATAGTTAAATTGGCGCGAAATTGCGCCTTGGGAAGTTCATCAAGATGTCATCAAAAAAGTTTTAAAAATTTTAACGATTGCTGAGTATTTGGAAAAAAACGATTTTTTTTGAAAATCAATTTTATTTTTTTCTGTCGTTACTTTTTAGAAAACCAAAAAACTAATTACACTTGGAAACATTTCTTTATATTGTCACTTGGTAAAAGCCTAAATGTCAAGAGACAAAACAGGTATTAAGCGGCCCATACATTATCAAACAAACTGCGCAACACAGGCTGTTGCGCAACGAGTTGCCAATGTATGGTAACGTTTGATGCGTTGCGCAATTATTTGATAAGCTTCAAGAATTTTTGAATTCTTTTGTGCAACAGGCGTTTGCGCAGCGCGTTGTGTAGTGTATGTGTGTGTTGCGCTTCATTTGTGCAATATTTTAGTTCTTTCATCCAAATTCTTTGTTTTCTTTTTCGTTTTTTGGTATCATTGACATCATCTAGGGTATACAGGGTGTCCCAGGCTGAGCGTGCATTAGAAGTTTCTAGAGAACCACAATATCTAGATCGGAGATTTTTTGCACATCATTGTTTTACAACGAGATCTATCGATTAAAAATATTTTCAATATGGCGGCACTTCCGGAAATACCGGAAGTTGACAGCAACGTTCTTATTTTAAATGGGTGCTCCCATTTTTTATTACATACTTAAATTTTCTGTAAAATTCTATGCATATTGATGTTAGACACCGTATACGTAACATTAACCGTTTTTGAGAAAAAAAATATTCAAAATTTTTGGACGAAAAAAACTACCCGTCAAAAAATGCGTATAGCCTAAAAGTCAAATTTAGTGATTACCACAACCACTGTGACATAAAGAGAAGACGTGGCTATCTATTTCAAAAATTAAATTGTTCAAATAATGTCATATAATAATGGCGGTAGCTGTCATGGAATTGAGCGATTAAAAAATTATCATAAATATTTTTTTTTCAAATGGAAATCACTTTTTTTATTTCACTAATTAAAAGGTTTTTCAATTCGTTACTTTTTAACTGTACATGTTCCTATACCTAAAATAAATTGTTTATAAGTTATTTAAGGTTTAATTTGAGAACGTATATTTTTCTTGATTTTATCTAGCTTCCTTTGGCATTAAGTGTCAAACGGTCAGACAGTTTATTTCCATCTGTCAGAAAACGAATTATTTGAATTTCCTATATTATAAATACTGCCTGCCCCTTAAGAGTTTAAAAAGTGTATTTATAAAATCTTTATTGATATCTAAAACCTAGTTGATATTAATAATATTCCATATGATCGAAAAAAAAACAGCGAAAAATTGGCTCGGAAATGATGCTACTTGTGGAAACCGGTGAATTAGAATTGATTGTTGTAATGACAGACAGTTGATTGTCATGACAGGCAGTTGTATTATTCGTACTTGGTAAACGATACGCCACTGGCCATTAGAACAATCCAAATGCCGGGGCCTAGTTGCCGGGGTCGGAAATTTTAGACTTCTCTGTCTCTTCTGTCCTTGTTTGACACATTGGAATGTTTGATACACTACCAACGAGTATTTATGAATGAGATGTTCGGTCTATCTTTATAATGTCTTTGGTTTTACATCACTTGACGTTTAAGTTTAAAGTCGTAGGCTACGGGTTAAAATGAAAAATTATACGCTTTAAAACTAAATCTTAAATAACTTAAAAACGATTTATTTTAGGTATAGGATTATTATGTAGTATTTCATGTATAGTCAAAAAGTAACGAATTGAAAAGCCTTTTTACTAGTGAAATAAAAAAAGTGGGTTTCTATTTGAAAAAAATGATTTATGATAATTTTTTCATCGCTCAATTCTATGACAGCTGGAGGCATTATTATATGACATTCAAACAATTTAATTTTTGAAAAAGATAGCCACATGTTTTTTCTTTATGGCACAGTGGCTGTGGTAATCACTGAGTTTGACTTTTAGGTTATACAAATTTTTTTGACAGGCAGTTTCTTTCGTTCAAAATTTTTAAATATTTTTTTTCTCAAAAACGGTTAATGTTAGGTATAGAGTGTTTAATATCAAAATTCATAAAATGTTACAGAGAATTTAAGTATGTAATAAAAAATAGGGGCACCAATTTAAAATAAGAAAGTTGCTGTCAACTTCCTGTATTTCCGGAAGTGCCGCCATATTGAAAATATTTTTAATCGATAGAACTCGTTGTGAAACTATGTTGTGCAAAAAATCTCAGAGCTAGATGTAGTTCTCTAGAAACTTCTAATGCACGCTCAGCCGGAGACACCCTGTATACAATAATAATTGAGGCAATGACAATTGAGGACATGATTATTTCTCAAACAATGCACAACTTTTAATAAAAAGTTTGATCAAAATTTTACTAAGTGCAAGGGTGGTGCAGTTGTGCCACGGAACCTTGCGAATCGCTTTGTTGCGCAACTTGTTTGATAATGTATGGGCCGCTCTAGTTTGAAAATTATAAAAGTAAGATTGATTGACGAATGAAAATTTTTTTATAATATTTATACTAAAAAGCAACCAACTGATCAGATAATAGTCTTTTTATTATAGATATATAGATACTTTTTAAATATATAGTATAAATAAGTATGTCTGTTTTTATATGTTATGTTAATGTTCTGTTTTTATGTATCATTTGGTTTTAATATATTTTATTGTTATATTTATTTGAAAATATCAATTAAAACTTAGTTTTTTGGTAATAAAATTATTGGGTTTAGTATTAGTAATGTGCATTTCTTTGTGAATTACTCATTGATATTTTTATATAAAATTAATACAGATTCTCTCTAATAAAGAAAGAATTTTAAGATATATGTTTTCGCAAATCAAAGATTTGACAACTCTCATGGAACACAGGATACAAAAATGCCGATAATTATAAGTATCACAGCCTATTTAGTAGACAGCCAGTCCACTTTTACCATGGAACTCTGCGTACTTACCTAGATATTGCCGTATCTTATGTACTAAGGTCGTTAAGGCTAAAGTCGCCCTATAATCCACAAGGGGAATTGTTCTTGTTCATTATTCAGGGAAGAAAACGAAATATTTTATATTAATATATCATTCACTTTTACTACTCTATTTACTTTTACTACTCTAGCACATATAATTATTTTTATTTTTTTAATGTAGTTCGTAAAGAAATCCGTCTCTCGATCTTTATTACCTTTCTTTGAAATGACTATTTTAAGCTGTCTTTTATGATGGGAAATACATACATTTTAAGACCAATATTTAACATTACGATAATGATCATGCTGGAACATTTAGAGTTATGGGTTCATTCGAAATCGATTTGTGGTAAAATTATTGCTTCTATTACTTTGAAATTTATTTGCAATTAGATAGTCATTGATGATCTTGAATTATAATGAACTAGAGATAGAAACCATTTCTACATTTGAATATTTTTGTTTGTACTTTATACCGGGTGTGTCTCAAAAGTGGCTCACCCCTGTAACTTTTTTATTTTTTTCAGATAAAAAAACGAAATTTGGTATGTTAGTATATAACATAAATTGCGATTGATTGACGTATTCAATTGTTTTTAGCCACTTCCTGTTTCACCGGAAATGACTGCAACTTTTGATTTTTAAATGGCACCCTCGGTATTTTTTTACTTTGTGCGATATAAAACGGCACTCTGAATAGAATGACATATCATATGTCAACTTTGACATTTTCTCATATGGTTTATTTTAAATTGTAACATGCGGTTCATAACGATCATTTGACTCGAAATACCAAGTGTGTGGTACCAAATTATTCGTAAAAAATGCTCCTTCCAAATATGCTAATGAGCCACCCTCGTTCCATTTGAAAAAAATTGAGATATGATTCAAAATACGATTTGTGCATCTTTCAACCGACCAGGACAAGACACAAAAAAAATTAGACGATCAAATCTATTTTTCCAAGTCTCCTTAAATAAAAATTAGTGTTTTTAACACAACCGTGGCACTCTAGATTGAAATTTAAAATACGATTTTTTATTAAGCGAAAATGTCAAAAGTTGACATATGTTATGTCATTCTATTCAGAGAGTCATTATCTATCAAATAAAGTAAAAAAATACCGAGGGTGCCATTTAAAAATCAAATGTTGTAGTAATTTCCGGTGAAACAGGAAGTGACTAAAAACAATTGAATACGTCAATCAATCCCAATTTACGTCATATACTAACATACCAAATCTCGTTTTTTTATCTGAAAAAATAAAAAAGTTATTGGGGTGAGCCACTTTTGAGATGCACCCGTTTTTACATGTCTCTTTTACAACTTACCATCTGATGAGCTGTTAATAGATGAAGAGGGTGAGATATGCTAAAGTCTATAAAGGACATAATATTCTGGTTATTAGAAAGTGGTAGACAATGGTGAATTATGAAATCAAATGTCTTATTATTATTTTATTAATAAATTATTGTTTGGTTGATTTAGTTTAGTTATTTCCTTGATTTAAGTATTTAGAATTACATTGGGATTTTTAAAAACGTTTATTTAGAGTATTTGTCTTTGATGTTATATTTTTTGGTTGTTGAATAATTCATGTTAAAAAATATAGTTATAATATTTAATATAATATATTAATATATAATTTGGTTGTCGTTAATTCATCACTATTATAACAGCGATTAATGCAGGTAGGTAGCTATATATTACAGGTAAACTAACTACTAAATCCAATATAACAAGCACCTATAACCATAACCCTGGTAATTTTTCTAATAACTTTTTTTTTAATTAATCATCATAATAAACGTGGGATTATACAGGGTGAGTTTCGAATAAGTGCAAATATTTTCAGGGCTTGTAGATCTCGATAAAAGAAACTCTGTTTTTCTTTACTGTTTTTCAAATAAGTCCAAAATAAACGAGCTATTTTACTTTTAAAATAAAAAAAAAGATTTTTCGTTTAAATTTTGAGAACCACTGGATCTTTTCTGAGTTTTCTTACTTTTAAATTTAATCGACTGTAGTTCATCAAAAAAACTTTTAGTCACGTGATTAAGCTTGACCGACACAGCGTTGCCCACTTTTACATATTTTTTTTAATCAAAATATTTTAGCAAACAAAAATAAATTGATTATAAAAATATAAACAGTTATCATTTACATCAACAAAACTCACCTCCTTAACAGCACTCAACATAAAAGGCCATTGCCATTACAACCGCTTTCCCGATCAATCTAATAAAGTTGCGATGAGTTTTTTTACGGCTATTAATCTATCGTTTACACTTCGCACTAAAAGAGGTTCTAAAAAGGACAATGTTCGACTGCAAGGTCTGCTAGTAGGTAATCGAATGATACTATACAGGGTGTTTCAAAAAACATGTGCCACCTCTCGTGGGGAGATTCCTCACGTAAAAATAAAATTTATTTTTATATTAACATGGTCCGATTTTGCTTAGTTTCGTAGCTACAGGGGGTTAAAGTCTTCATTTTTTTTTGATTTATTATAATTTTCTTCCAAGTGGTTTTAGCGATTCCAATGAAATTTTAAGGCTAAAAGTTACTATAAGTGCATCATATTTTAACGCTAAAAAGTGTCGACATGTTCACCAGGGACGTGCATATGGACAGTCACTAGAATATTTTTCTAAAAAAAGTATGTGCGCTACTGACTTTCTTCCTCTTGTTAGCAAAATTGAGTAGACCTTTAAATGCTGATTCAAAAATTCAAAGTTGTCTCTTGATATTTTGTGGATTGCGGTCTCCTTGGAGAGATAAACGTAATTTAATTAATTTGCCTTAATTCAATTCTAATAGCAACCTTTAAAAATTTTTAATGTCAATAACTTTCCAGAATGTTAAATAAGTACTCATTAATTCCTCACCCCAAAAAATATGAATAAAAGTTCCTATAAACATGGGTGCGGAAATGCATAGTTTTAAATAAAATAAAATTAATAAATAATTTATTAATTTTATTTCAATTTTATTAATTATGATTAATAAAATTGCGTTTATCTCATCTAAAAGATCGAAATGGAGAAAATATCAAGATACAAGTTTTAATCGGTATCAAATTGCCTATACACAATTTTGCTAATAAGAGGAAAAAAGTCAGCGGTGCACATGTTTTTTTAGAAAAATATTTCAGTGGTAACCTATATGCGCGTCCCTGGTGAATATGTCGACATTTTTTAGCATTAAAATATGTAGCACTCATAGTAACTTTTACTCGCCTTTTCGAAAGATTATAACCTCCTGTAGCTACGAAACAAAGCAGAATCGGACCCATGTTGAAAAATAAATCTTATTTTTACATGAAAAATCTCTCCACGAGAGTTGGCAAATGTTTTTTTTAAATGCGCTGTATTTCAAGTTCTATAGTCAACGTTTGTTAAAATATCATTAACCAGATTTATCATGGCAGAAAAATAGGGATATTCAATTTCGTATTCAACCATTTAAAAAAGTCTAATTGTATATTATTTAAAAGCTCCTTATTTTAATATCAGATTTACACATTTATTTTCTGAAAGCTTAAATAATTAATAATAAAATAATAGTTGTTCTGAAAGCTTAAATAATAATTAATAGTTAAATAATAGTAATAGTGAGTCTACGACAGTAAATCTGGTGTGTGCATCTAAGATATTTGATTTTTAGGTAGCGTTTAAATCATTTTTGGTAATTTTTATTGGAAATTAGACAAACTTAAAAAATTATCTATAAAAATAAGTATTTAACTATAACATTGATATTTACGTTCAAAATTCATATGTTTAGAAACAAAACATTACTACACCTTTGACTATAACTATGCATTTCATCGTCAAGCATTCCATCGAGTCTTTGTAATGTAAAACAAAAGGCCGGATATTTTGCAAAGTCTTCAACCCTTTAAAGGGTCTGACACCCCAAAATCTCTTTTAGAAAACAAGTTTCTTATTATGAACAAAAAATCAATATTTGCACGACCGTTTGTAAAGATAGGAGAGTTGAAAATTTCATATTCCTTGTTGTCTGTGAATTTTTGTGTCTTTTAAAAAAGAAAGAAACATATTTATAGGGAAATTAAAACAACTTTCGTTGCACGTCATCAATGACACCATGCGTGGTCTTATGGAGTTTGCTGGTGGTCGTATTATGATGTGCAACCAAAGTTATTTTAATTTTCCTATAGATCCCATTTTATTGGCTTAAATAATATTTGTTATACTTTACTTTTGCTTCAGAGAATGTAATTTGAAAACGTTAATAGATATATTTTGTATATTTTATATTAACAATAAGTCTTTTATTAGTTGTTTACTGTATCATATTTGAAATTTGAAAATGACACTCTAAATAAAATGACATATATCATATGACAACTTTTGGCATTTTCGAATATGGTTTATTTGAAAGAGCAACATGCGATTCATAACGACAATTTGATTCGAAATACCAAATTGTGGTACCAAATAATTCGTAAAAAAAATGCTTTTTCCAAATATGCTAATGGGAGCGTTCAGAGACGGTCAGCGGGTGAGTGGCTGAGTAAGCGGTTTCCCTAAACTGTCTCTTTTTACACGCAAAAACAGTCAGCCGCTGAGTAAAATACTCAGCGGGCAGTCAGCCGCTCTGTTCCCTGAACGCGCACAATGAGCCACCCTCGTTCCGTTTGAAAAAAAAATGAGATATGATTAAAAACGATTTGGGCATCTTTTAACTGGCCAGGACAAGACTTGAAAAACAATAGATTATTCAACAAATCAATATATTTTGATTAGAAATTAGTGTTTTCAACACAGCCATGAAATTCTAAATTGAAATTTAAAATACGATTTTTTAAGCGAAAATGTCCAAAGGTGACATATGAGTGTCATTTTCTATCGAATAAATTGGGTATTGAAATTGTATCCAAATTTCAATATACCGGGTGTTTGCCCCTCTCTGATCACAAGTCAGAAGAGTAGAAAATTAAAACTCAGAGGCAGAAACCGATATCACCGTTTAAATATTGATCTTTGGAGTAGAATGCTTTGCCAGTGAGAAATGCACTGATAGATCTCTTATAAATACATTCTGGTAGATCTTCTGGTAGATCATGTTGTGGGAGTTTAATAGAAAATTGAATACCTAAAAACCTGGTCCATAATCGCACCTTTTCAACCTACGATAGTTCGGCATCAAGAAAGTCATAAGATCCACTAAAAGCCGATGGAATTATCCTGGATGGAATGAATTCCAATTCATCGAATAAGACACTGCTTTACAGCAATGCAATGAAGTAATGGATGGCCATAAATTCTCTAGGACGATGGAAAAATTTACCAGTGCAGAGGCAGATGAACCATTACATAACTGAACAGTCGTCATCGACTACAATAGATTTGAAAATGTTGCAGTGGATCTAACTACATCTAAGTAACCATCAATACGAAGTTGATCAAAGAATGCATCGAGAAGATGAACAAATTAGGCAAACAAAATTAAGTTCTCCTACTCGGTGTGTCTACTAAGTTACAAAGAAGGTGGAAAAAGCAAACGATCTAGCTAGAAAAGTGGCAAACACTCCACTAGCTGTACCAGATCTATCCTGCTTCCCAAGTCGAAACCAACTTAAAACAGAACTCAGGAATCTAGAAGACTCCATTCGTAACCTGGAATGGGAATCCTCCAAATGTCTACGACACTCGAAGATATTTCCCAGGACGACCGAGAAAAATCAAAGATATTTCTTGATTTAAATAAGAACAATCTTCGAATTGTCACGGGGATTTTGATAGCACACTGTCTCCTCAATGAATTCCTCAATTGATTGAAGCTAAGAAACAACGGCGAATGCACATTTTGTGGGGAAAATGGGGAAACACCAGAACAACTCATCACTGAGTGCGCCGAGACGACAACTATTCGTGCCATAAACTTTGGTACGACTGATACCGGAGATGGAGAGCTAACCTCTGTAAAACCGCATCAGATACTGGCTTTTGTCGAAGTTTTGAGACTGTATGGGGAGTTCAGTTGTATTAAGGCAGAACTGTGTCAGAAAATATGTCAAATAGGAAATAGTGTTGACATATTGGGTTCTACCTTTGTACTAGAGAGTTATAACTCAAGAGAGGGGGATACAGTAGATCTATAAAGTTGCGGTGATTAACTTTCCATACAATCTACAACTACATCTACTGGACTCTTATTTTTACAAGGAGGTACGCAGTGTGTATAACTGGCTTAAATTTTTAGCAAAATATTCGCTATAAAATATTAAAAATAGTACATCAAATTATACAAAAAGATTCGATAAAGAGAACGATTTTTTACTTTTTACTTGCCCAGCGATTATTTCCGAATTAACGACATACTCCGTTTTACATACAATCGTATTTTTATGAATTTATGCTGCTGTTTTATTTATGGAACCGTTTTTAAATATGTAATTTACGATGGAACTAAATGGAAATATATCTAGCAAACAGGTACTTTCATTGTCACGTCGGATCGTAGTCTGTTTAGAAATTTTGAGTGTTAGTTGTCAATGTGAAAATTTCCGTTTGTCAGTCATTTCGTTTTAAATCCATTCAAATCATTTTCAAAATTCTGCGTGTGTGTGATCGTGGTGTTTGTTGGATCATTTAAATTTCCTGTAATTTTCGGGTAAGTTTTTATCAATCTTTAATTCGCTTATAGTTTAAAAATGCCCGAAACTCGGGTTTCAGTAATAATTAGTCTATTACCGTTTTTTAAATTTTGATTTATGAGTCACTATGACGTTAAATTAGAAAAAAAAATAGTTTAAGGAAAATATTATTATTGAATATCTAAACAAATTGATATTAAAATTGAAATGATCACCTTAGAACTACTTTTTTGCACCACACAAATTTTTATATTTATATTCTTCAAACTGTAAAATCAATTTCTGGGTACATTTAACACATACATACACGTACATTTACTATAGATTTGACAAACTTGTGCTTTGAGAAAAAATGGGTTTTGAGAAAAGATTTACGACGAAAAAATATCTATATGTTTTTTCAACATATGCCCTAAAATGCTCTACGAAGAAGTTACAACTGTCGAAAGGTTAAATAAAAATAATATATTTTGTTTATTTTTAAACCGTTTTTCTGGAAATTTGGTACTCCTACACACATTTTAAATCCAAAGCGAATGGCGATAATTGTAAGATTCCATTATAACCCTGAAAGGGTACTTTCCATTAGAGTTGAGAGTACTACTAGTGGTACTTCTTTTATCCTTATAAATAGATACAGTAAACGTTAGGTCGGTCAAGTTTGCCCCCCGTACTGGACGAAATTCAAAAATAGATATACCACTATTTTGCACAATTTTGCACACCGTAAATGATATTTTGCACACTTACCTAAGAGAAATTAGAGCCGTTTTTAAACGGGGGGCAAACTTCACCGTTCCCCTCCATCTGTTACGAAATTGATTTATTTCTATGTACATCGATTCGGCTAATTTTGCACAATTTTGCACACCTATTTTTAAATTTTGCACACCTTCCTGACGAAAGTTATAAAGGGTTAAAAATTTGAAATTTTCCCCCCATCTGTGACTAAATTGAATTTTGTTTTTATCAAACGAATCAGATAATTTTGCACAATTTTGCACAATTGTTTTTGAATTTTGCACACCTGTTTTTGAATTTTGCACACCATCCTGATTAAAGTTATGAGGGTTTGAAAATTTGCAATTTCCCCCCCATCAGCTACGAAATTGAATTTTGTTTATATCAAACGAATCGGTTAATTTTGCACAATTTTGCACAGCTATTTTCGAATTTTGCTCACTCTCCTGACAAAAGTTATAAAAGTTTGAATATTTGAATTTTGTCCCATTGTGTGTGAATTGTCCCATTTAAAAAAACCATAAGTATGAGTCATCTTTGAAAATCATAGATCTCAGCGACGTGGAAAACTGTACGGAACCCAGACTTCACCTTTTCGATAAGTTATAGGATAACCGACATGAGGGTTGTCGAAAAATGCAGAAGTTTCAAATTTGCCAGGTATTTCAGGAAGTAAGAGGGCTAGGACAAATCTGTGTGTAGAATCTTTAGTTTCATAAATGTTCTATGCAAGCTATAAATTATCGAAAAGGTGAAATCTAAGTTCCGTGCAGTTTTTCACATCGCTGAGATCTATCATTTTCGAAATATGACTCATACTTATGTTTTTCTTAAATGGGACATTTCACACACAATGGGACAAATTTCAAATATTCAAACTCTTATAACTTTTGTCAGAAGAGTGTGCAAAATTCGAAAATAGGTGTGCAAAATGTGCACAATTAGCCGATTCGTTTGATATATACAAAATTCAATTTCGTGACAGATGGGGGGGAAATTGCAAATTTTCAAACCTTCATAACTTTAATCAGGATGGTGTGCAAAATTCAAAAATAGGTGTGCAAAATTGTGCAAAATTAGCCGATTCATTTGATATAAACAAAATTCAATTTAGTCACAGATGGGGGGAAAATTTCAAATTTTCAACCCCTTATAACTTTCGTCGAGAGGGTGTGCAAAATTTAAAAATAGGTGTGCCAAATTGTGCAAAATTAACCGAATCGACATAGAAATAAACCAATTTCGTAACAAATGGGGGGGAGGAACGTTCAAGTTTGCCCCCCGTTTAAAAAACGGCTATGGTTTCTCTTAGGTAAGTGTGCAAAATATCATTTATGGTGTGCAAAATAGTGGTATATTTATTTTTGAATTTTCTCTAATACAACTTGGCAAACTTGACCGACCTTAAAGCGTTTGCGATTAAAGGTTCCGATACCTCGATTTTAGTATTAGCGAAATCAGAAGATTAATTTATTTAAAATTTCTTTACATTTTATCATTTCACTAATATTAAAATTGATGCATCGCAATTTTTATCATAGTTTCATGTTTTCGGAACCTAAATGCCCCAGGAAAATTAATTTAAGAATATATCGATACAAGGTTCAAGAACTTAAAATTTCCAGGGTTATTTCCAATTAAACGATTAGAGTAATCAGAATCTTTTTTATATGTAAAACATGAAATAGACTCATTTGTTCTTTTTGAGAAACCTGCTCTACATGGTTACCTATATGGGGTCTTTAGATTTGTTGTATTTTTGTAGAGTTATTGGTTTTAAAGGCAAAGTTTAAATTAATTTTTTAAGCAAATTGGCAATTGTTGCTAGCTTGATTCTAGACCCATATGTCACTGTGGTGTGTGTCATAAACCATGTTTATTGCTATTTATATAACTCTTTTTATCTAACATTTTGTTTTTTAAATAGATTTGCTTACCGATTGTTTATTGCAATTTGTTTAATGATGTTTAATTCTTTCAAAAATTTCGTTTAGTTTAAAGGAACTGTAAATAGAGTAGGTATTACTACTATTACGCACACTATCTGTATAATATTTCGCTTTTTAAAACGAATGGAAAGGGTTGAAATACACTATATTTTTAGCCGACCATACCAATAGGTATGGTAGGCTATTAAGATCGGCAAAAAAAGTTTTTTTAATTTCACTCAAGATGAGTTATTTGGGTCATAAATGACCTAAATACAAAATATTTTCATGGTGTCTGTCTGTCTGTCCGTCTGTAATAGGATAAGTCAATAACCGTTATACCGATTTTAACCAAATTTGGCACAAAAATACTGTGGTACCCGAGAATCTGGCCATTAGTTTTTGGTGGGGGTGGGGAGTTGGTAAGGGGGTATGGGAGGGGGTTAAACATTTTAAAAAATCGTAACTCCAAAATTACAGTAGCTAGCGAAACGCGGTTTTCAATTTAAGATTAGGAATAATATTTGCAACAAAATTTGTAATAACACCAAAATCAGTCAAAGTCGCAGTTTTTAAGATAAAAAAAATGGAAAAATTCCTTTACTTTGAAACTAACAGAACTGCCTACCAACTTTTTATTAACATATTTTAGTATGGGCGGCTATACATGCCTCCCCGTGCCAATTTTTTTATCATATATGGAAATTTTCAAGAAAAAATACGCAACGTCTTGGAAGAAAAATTAGATAACTTGGTATAATTAGAAAGTTTTTACTCCATGACATTCTTCTATTTATTACTATATATTACTTCTATTTATAGATGGCTACTTTCAAACAGATTTATTTTGTACTATTGTTAAATATTCTCACAAACAATTTATTTTAAGTCATTTATTAACAAAATATCAAGATACAATTCTTAATCGGCACTAAATAGCCTACACAATTTTGCTAACAAGAAAAAAAAAGTCAGTGGTACACATGTTTTTTAGAAAAAAATATTCTAGTGATGTGATAACTCATAGGCACGTCCCTAGTGAATCTGTCGACACTTTTTTTGCATCAAAGTATGTATCACTTATTTTAACTTTTAATCTCAAAATTTCATTCGAATTGCTTAAAGCACTTCGAATCAAATAATCTTAATAAAAATGAAGAGTTTAACCCCCTGTAGCTACGAAACAAAGCAGAATCGTACCTATGTTGATAAAACAAATAAATCTTATTTGTACGTAAGAAATCTCTCAGACGTAAGTTGGAAAATTAAGACACATTATTCTTGTAAAAATGACACGTTTTTGAACAGTCCCTAGGGTTGAGCGCTTGCACACACACCGGCAAAATCGGTGTCGGCCTGTCATGTCGGCGTCAGGTTTTCCATTTTTTGGTTGTATTCCAGTTGCCAGCCTAATGAAAAGTTGCGCGCCACTCATTGCATGGGGCTCCTAGGCTGGCTGGGCCCCTAGGTCCGGGCCTTGCAGGCCTAGGCGGAAATCCGGCGCTGCTTATACCTTATAAAAAATAAACGTAAGTAGGTATGACACGTTATATACAACAATTTTGAAGGTTTCTTTAAAGACACTGAGAATATCATAAAATATCAAGCGGGTTTTAATAAAGGAATAGTTATTTACTTAACTATTTCGTGCTAGGTACAACATTTTTCCTATAAGCGCCAAAATTAAACTGGCATATATACATACATATGTTACAATGTTTCTGTATTACTCGCTTTATCCAAGAAAGTGCTCTCCCGAGTATAACTTACATACCGCCGAATCGCAGCAGACCCGACTAATTCCGAATGGATAATCTGTGTGCAACATACAAATATGCCACCGGCACCGATTTTGCTGGAGTGTGTGAAAGCGCTCTTAAGGGAATATAATATAAAGGCCTCCACAGACTTTAATTATAATGGTCGTGCTAAGTTTTTTTAGGACGATGATCCTCGTTAAGATTCATTTTGTTCATTGCGGTTTCTTTGCATTACAATAGAAGTAAACTTTAATCCTCTGCATTGCCGTTCCATGTTTTGGGAGCGAGTAACTCATATAGGATTAAATCATATTAATCTTTCTCTTTCTAAAATATATAAACAAGACTAAGATTAAACCGATTAGAACCAACGATAAGCTATGCAACTGGAATTAGGCCAAATCATAGAAGAATAATTATAATAATTATTGTTATTGGAATTTGGCTATAGTAAAAATAATATATGGTTCAATTTGAATTGTTCAACAAAATTGAACTTTGAAATATGGAGGATTTCTACTTTTTTCATCTTGTTGTACAGGGTGAGTTAACGATAAAGTCCATCATCTCATTTGTTTCGAGATTTATAAAAAAATGTTAAATAGAATAGTTTTAGAGAATGTTTTAACGTGCAGAATTTGTCACTTTAGACGCTTAGAGAATGTTTTAAGGTGCACAAATGAGCACAATCTGAATAGAATGACATATGGCAACTTGTCACATTTTCGAATATGGTTTATTTGAAATTGCAACATGCGATTCATAACGACAATTTGACTCGAAATACCAAGTGTGTGATACCAAATTATTCGTAAAAAATGCTTTTTCCAAATATGCTAACGAGGCACCCTCATTCCATATGAAAAAATAAAAAGAATAATAGACGATCAAATCAATTTTTCCAAGGCTCCTTGAATCCAATTCCATCCTCCTTGCTCCCAATTAAAAATAAGTGTTTTTAATACAGCCATGACAGTCTAGATTGAAATTTAAAATACTTTAAAATAAAATTTTGTTTTAAGTGAAAATGTCAAAAGTTGAGATGATATGTCATTCTATTCAGTTATTTTCTCATTTTCTACCGAATTAAGTAAAAAAATACCGAGGGTGTCATTTAAAAATCAAAAATAGTAATTTCCGGTCAAACAGGAAGGGACCGAAAAGAATTGAATACGTCAATTAATCCTAATTTATGTCATATACTAACACAACCAAATCTCGTTTTTTTTATCTGAAAAAATAAAAAAGTTATAGAGGCCATTTTAGAGACGCACCCGGTATATTAAATTGTCCACAAGAATTTCTAAAAAATATCAATAAACTTGATTTGTATTGGGCAGGCTGCTGGCGAGAGTTTAAAATCTTCTGCAATTTTGCAATGCTCAAATGAATTTGCAAATATATTCTTAAATACCTTTCTATTATAATGACTTTTCGTCGGTACCATTTAAATCTCCAATAAACTCTCTTATTTTATTCTTTTATCTTCTATTTTTCTAAACACATGATCGCTTCACCGATTCATCCTTGATGCGGCACTGTGCTTTATTCTTATCGACAATGTGGCATAACAGTTGCGTCATTTGAACTTTTAACAAATAAATAACTTATACTGATGGCAAGCTTAACACTATGGTGACATAATTTTTTAATGATAAATTTAATATCTTTGACAGTAATAATTTTAATCGCTAATATTTAGGTTTATAGATATAAACTAAAAACAGAAACTATTTTGATTTAAGTCGTATTAATATGACATGAATAATATTGTGATCGAATTTTTTTTCAAATGCTTACCTACAGTATGTCCCCGGATTGTCTTTACAACTGACACTTTGAGAAAAATGCATTTTTCATAAAACATTTTGCTTGTTCTAAAATGGTTAATCCCATTTATACTTTTCCAAATTTCCATACCGTTTTAGAGAAAATTAAGAAACACCATGAAAATACCGTTGAATTTTTTCTTTTAGCCCGTTTATCAATCAAATATTTACCTACTACTACTCATATAGTTAGTTCAATGTTTTGAATAAATTCATAGTTTTTTATGAAAAGACAAATTTTGTTGTAAAAATATTGGCTTGAGTGATGCCAAACTATAAATACTTCTTCCATATGTGAAGGTCACATTATTTCAATACATTTTTTCTCTATAATTACCCAATTTATGTTTAGATTTTCTTTAAAAATCAGGCCTGCTATAGTGGTAAGTTAGTTAACTAATTTTTTATATAACACTTTCATTTTAATTTGATGAGAGACCGTATAGGGGCAATTGTTTAACCAAACAATTCTATAGGTAGGCTATGAAAAATAGATTTTGGTATTTACTGCAAATAAGCCCCCAGTATGTAAAAATATGAATTTTATGATGCTATCTCCATAAGTTATTCATACTTTGCATCACTTTTTGTCTAATTTTGACAACTAAATTTACTTTTCTATAAAAACTATTAACATATTCAATTAATTTTACTGAATATATGATCGGTAGCAGGGCCGGCGGAAGGCAAATAAATATTGAGACCGGGCGCGTACCCTATCTGGCGCCCCCCCCCCCAGTTATTATAATTCTCTTTTTCTTTCAATACTATCCTTTAACTACAACTAACCATATTTATGCTACTTTAACAATAAATTTTCACTTAAAGATACTTCAAAATTCTACTCTTCTTTCAATCTTAGTCTGCGGTTTTTGTTTTTTGTATACCGGGTGCGTCTCGAAATTTACCCACCCCTATAACTTTTTTATTTGTTTACATAAAAACGAGATTTGATATGTTAGTATATGACATAAATTATTAGGATTGACTATTCAATTGTTTTTGGCCACTTCCTGTTTCACCGGAAATGACTAAAATTTCTGATTTTGAAATCATCTCGGTATATTTCTACTTTATCTTTATTTGATAGAAAATTACACTCTGAGTAGAATGACATATCATATATCAACTTTTGACATTTTCGTTCAAAAAGCTTTATATTTTAAATTCAAATCTAGAGTGCCATGGCTCTATTAAAAACACTAATTTTTAAACAAGGAACATGGAAAAATACATTTAATCGTCTAATGTTTTTCATGTCTTGTGGCCGGTCCATAAGATGCCAAAATCGTACTTTTAATCGAAAATATCAAAAGATGACATATGTCATAAAGTAGAAATATACCGTGGATGCCATCGAGGGTGCCATTTAAAAATCAAAAATTGTAGGTAGTAATTTCCGGTGAAACAGGAAGTGACCAAAAACAATTGAATACGTCAATTAATCCTAATTTATGTCGTATACTAACATACCAAATTTCGTTTTTTTTTCTGAAAAAATAAACAAGTTATAGGGGTGAGCTACTTTTGAGACGCACCCGGTATATAGAGTTATGAGAAATAGAATTCCAACTTCGGCAGTCCCGTTCTGGTATAAGTGATCTTTGAAAATATTAGTATTTAGTTTCAAGCAGTTGCATTATTTTTATATTAGAATTTAAGAAAATTTTCTTTTCTTTTTCACAATCAATTATTTCGTGCAGAATCAGTTTATGATCAGATACAGTTTTGTATCTGATCATAAACTTCAAAATGAGGTTCAGCGAGTGTTTGAGATGCATTCCTTTGTCTTTCTCTAATGAGAAAATTCTACGATTCTGCTACCATTTTCCGTGTATTATTACAGATTCAACTGGGAAAATCAAAATCATCAAAAGATTGATATATATTTTCCCACTACTGTTAATAAATTAATTTAACTAATGAGGCAAACTTATAAGCTTTTTTTTTGGATAATAAGGATATCGAGCTTGCAAATGAATATTTACCTCATATAATTTTAAGGTACATCAGCCATTAATAACAAATAAAATGGTAGTAGAAAAGAGCGATTTTGAGCTAAAACTCTCAATTTTGCTGGCTCTTGGCCCAAAACAGTTTGTTTAAAGAAAATTTATAAAACACGAATTATAGAAAGGAAGGTTATTTATAAAGAAAGTTGATAGCTTTTAAATTATAAGTAAAATACCACGAACAAATCAGATTTATATTTTTTATTTTATTTTGTTTAAGATTTCTCCACGAAAATGAATTCGCAAATCCCAGTTTCGAATAGAGCACCCAAAAAACATATAGAATGGAAGAAATTAAAACTATCACAAAAACTTTCGTGCAAAGGATTTTTTCAGTAAACTATAATAGGATACGTCTAGGATATAGTATAGTGTTTATAATGTTTAGTCAGCTATTCTTCCCTATGTGGTGTGGTAATTGGTAATATTTTACTGTGGAAATTGATAGTACCGATTAATTATTGTTCTGGTCATTCGTTACTCTTTTTTTAGAGTACTGTTTTTAAATATTTCAGTTGTCGTTGTGGCGCCCCTTGTATACGGCGCCCCGGGCGGCCGCCTTCCGCCTGCCCTGATCGGTAGGTAAATATATAACTAACCAACCAACTATCATCAGTTGTTTTTGCTTCTACCATGAGAATCGGCTGCTATTGGTTAAAAATTACAAAATCTTATTTTTCATCTAGATGGCTGAAAATCGGTGTACTGATATAAAATTAAAAAAGAAACAACTTTTTCACATAAAGTTTTTGGAAATTCTGCCAGTAAACCCATTTTTTAGCCGTTAGAAATTAAATGTCAAATTTGACAGATACCCGGAAGCCACAGGTAAGATTTAATTTTTAATCTAAATCAAAGCACTATCAAATAACTACTAACTATCGCCGCAGTAAAAATTTTATCTAAGTCAATGAATAAAAAAAGTTCTATATGATGCGGACTTTATCTATGTGACAGTGATTGTATGTTGATTATTTTCGATATATTCGGACTTGAATTCTTCATTATTACTAAAAAAATACTATTTTTCAGACTTTATATTCAGAGTTGTCTTCTAAACATCCAGTTCGTTTCAGAATAACAAATTGAGAAAACACTCGAGAAAATAGGTTTTTCTTTCGCAAGTTCGTTTTCGTTTAGGAAATTACTAAAGTTGGACTGTTTTAATCAGATTTAATTTCGTATTAAAGACTAAATTTATTGCGATTTGTTGTATTGCCAATAAATGGGAGAGTTGCTTCAGGGCTGAAAAATTAGTTTAAAAATGGATTCAGTTATTCCAATAACAAACAAGAATTTCATTTTTTAAACTGAATATTTTTGTGATTTATTTAAGATTTACATTTTCATTATTTTATTACGTGTAAATGAAATTGCCTATTTCTTAATCGTTTCTAATAACCTATACAAGGTGGTGTTGATGACACACTGTTCCGTAAACCTCGATGTTCAATTTTCTGTTTGAGATTTTTATACCATTTTTTTTGCGGAATAGTGAGCACTTGTAATTTCTTTTCCCGATTATGAACTGTTATTGAGTCGTTAAAAAAACGGTTTAGGCTTAGGTTCTCACAATTTTCATGTGTAGGGGATATTATAGGAATAATACCCCACAACAAGCTGGATTTAGACCAAATAAAAATTGCACAGCACAAATCTTCAACCTTACACAGAATATCGAAGATGGTTTTGAGCGGTTTTTTTTTGGATGGTTTTGATCTCTCCTCAGCTTACGATACTGTGCAGTATAATCTCATGTTACATAAATTATATCAAAAAACGAAAGATTACAGCTTTACCAGCCTCGTTACAGAGTCATTTCTCCAGAACCGTAGATTCTATGTAGAACTAAATGGCAAGAAAAACGCTACCTCAAGGTAGCGTTCTGTCAGTAACCTTATTCAACATCTACAGCAACGACCAGCCACACCCCCTAACACAAAAAGTTTTACTTATGATGACGATCTGGTGCTAATATCTCAAGCAAAAGATTTCGATACAGTAGAAATGTATCTAATAAATGGGCTTCACACTCTCACGGCATATTATCAAGGTAACCATCTAAAACCGAATCCGGCTAAAACCAATGTATGTGCTTTTCATTTACAAAAATTAAACGCTGGTGTATTGAATGGCATGGAGCTGGAACATTGCCGTAATCCAAAATATCTGGGGGTTACACTGGATCGTTCGCTGACATTTAGGAAGCACTGTTTAAATACAAAACAAAAAGTATCTGCCCGCAATAATATTATTCGGAAGCTTACAAGTAACGGATGGGTTGCTTAACCAACAGTAGGTACTCAGAACGTAGGCACCAGTACCAACAAGCATATTCTGCTGCAGAATATGCTTGTCCAGTTTGGTACAGATCTGCTCGTGCCAGTCATGTGGATATTGCGAGACATGTCGAATAACATCAGGCCACTAGATATAAGAAAGGAAGCTGCCGCTAACACAGAGAGACATAAAAGGGAAGTAAACACTGCTCATCCGTTGCATGGACATCAACCTCCCCTAAATAGTGTGAAATCTAGAAAGATCTTCTTAAAAACTATTATCGCTGACGGTGTACCTCCATCGATGCCGCGACAAAACTTGTGGATACTGAGAAATGCAGATATCGCATCATGGATGCCACCTTCTGAATCTTTTCCGCCAGGTGCAGACCTGTAATGAAAAACATGGAAGTTCCTCAACAGACTAAGAAGTGGGATTGGTAAAACAAAAGATAACATGGCTAAAATGACATCTATATAACTGCCCTCGGTGTCCGGTCTCTTGTACGCTTGACGCCTGTTACGCGTGAATTTTGCTTTAAGTTGGTTTTCACTTCGGAAATAGAACGATTCTGGTCCATTTAGTGGAGAGGACTGGTGGTTAGGAATCGTGCACATATTTGTAGTTAGGGAAAAAAATTGGAGAATTATTTTTCGCAGAGGAGAAAAAAAGCTTTCACACCTTCTATTCGCGCAGGTTTTAAGTTCCTTTATAAATGTTTAATAATTTTATATAGTTTTTTTTCTGAAAATCCCATCAATATACTAAAAATACATCAATAATGTACGTTCATATATTCTTAGTAATATTGTTAATAATCCAAAATATAGAAAATATTAGTGATGGTGTGAGGGTCGCTTTCAAATGGGGTGCTGCTCGCGTCCTCGGTTGGTTCCCCGTGTTTTCGGTACCGGCGCCGCGCCGCTCGCGGAAGTGGGGATCCACTGGCGCGCTATCTAATCAGAGCCGTCGCCGTCGGCCGCGAATTCGTGCACCAGGCGCGAGCGTGCCGTTGTCGCAGCAGTTTGCCGTCAGTTGCCGACCGGAGTTCGAGCTATTCGTCCGCAGGAGCGCCGTTCCTCAAGTGATTCGTTTGTGTGTGTGCGCGCAAAATCGTGCAGCAGTGAGTGTGTCAATTCGGCCTGCCTTCCCGCTCTCTGCGCTGATGGACCTCTGAACCTGGGAAGATGGCCGCCGACTCGGGAATGGAAACGTGCCCTTCGCCGGAAATCGCGGACTCCAGGAAGAGACCGCTGGACGGGGACACGGAGAACGGAGACTCGAAGCGGTCGCATTTTAGCTCAGGTAATGCACGTCAGTCACTCAGTCAGTAGGTTTGTTGTTTGATGGTTGCGCCACGGTTCGGCGCGCGGGAAGGACGAATCAATCGTCGTCGGCGTCGGGTGCCGCCGCCGCCGCCGGGCCCGATCAGCTGGCAATATCTCTTGCGGTCGCGAGTGGCCGTGGACGCTGGTTCCAGCGCAGCTCGTGACGTCGCGACGCCCGCATATGCCGGCCGCCGCCGAGGACCCCAAGCCGCCGCCGCCACGCACCCGCTCTAATGATCCGGCACGACGATTCGTTCTTCCTGCGGAACTTGATGAATTCCTTGCCCGCCGCCGGTGAGTTTTCCTCATCGCTTTGCTCCTCTCTGGACTTCCTCTGGGGTTGGGTCCATTCATGTCGCATACCGTCTCTCATCATCCGCACCACCGCCGCATACTTCCTCCTGTGCTTTTGGGCCTATCGTCCGTCGTAGGCAGCGCGTCGCACTGCCACATCACTACGACGCGCTATTCCTGCAGTCGCTACGTAACACCACCGATCGCGCTGATACATAACCTGTACCAATTTCAAAAAAGCATCTGTTTAGTCGCTTAGACGTACTTATAGACTTTATTGTTTTTAGCAAAAATCATTGATTTACTTAATGTCATCATGATCACATATCTCTAGAACATATTTATTTTTTTTTTGCATTTATTTACAGTGAACAACTACATAAATACATAATAAAACTTGATTATGAAAGAATCTAAATATTTGAACTTTTTAGCAAACCAATTTAAGATTTGAGTATAAAAATTAATAACCCAGATCATTATTTTTTCAAATTTCCATTAATGATCAAATTTTAAAACTGCCCGAGAAAGTAGTTTGAAATTGAAATATCTTACGTCATCGTTTTGAAATTCTTCCAGTGTGGCAACACCCTAAACGCCAAATATCTCGATAAATTCGTTTAAAATTATTATGATGATAATGTCATATCATTATTTAGATTTGATTCTTACATCAGATCCGTTTATTAAAACATTTTCAGATAATATTCAACAACGTAATAATTGATGACAATAACAGTGTATTTATTCTCAATGCTTAAAATAGTCGATCAAATTTTTTTCTTTATATTAGTCATATCATTTTTAAACCGTCACAAATATCTTCATCGTTATTCCTGACATTTCTACTCCTTTTATCAAAATGGCTTATTTATTTCAATCTATTATTTCATTGTAAATATTTCACTTTTTACATCTTCAGTTTTAAAGTTGTATACTATTGATGATTGTCTTGTCATTCGTGTTGTTAAAGATGCACTTTCAATTCGATGACTTTATTTTGGTTAGGTTTGCAGCAGATGTACAGTACACATAATAAAAAAAGGTGTTGAATTGTCTTGGAAATGATCATCGCTTAAATTCCTCTATTATTTTACATTAAAATTATAGCGATTTTCATTTCCAAGGTAACTCTGACGTTGCATTTTTCGATCGTATGATATATGCTTTACGTATTAAAAATTTGATATATATTTTATTACTTTTTACGCAAAAGTTGTATAAAGTTTGTCCAACGGGTAAAAGAAGATTTTGGCACATGACGTCCAAAAAAATGACACAAAAAATACAATTTTCCTGTAACTTACAGGATAGACAACTGTTACTGTTTAGTATTTTGTCGTTAGACAGGTTATAGATATATACTAAATTAAATAGTTTAATTTTGTTTGCTATAATAGCTACTAAACATAGAACTTCTAAGTTTGTATCCAAATAAGATACTTGATTGGAAAATGTTTACTGAGATACGCGGTATATAGAAAATTTAATAAATCCCCGTATTTTTTTCTAAATGTCTGATCTAATGCACGTACCTACAACGTACATGTATGTGCTAAGGTCATTTATTTTTTCGTTGTATGCCAGTTAAACGTGTGACGTCCGTCAAGGTTACGTAGCAACATCATATTTATTTTGCATTTTGTTGCGAGTTACATGAACGCATTTGTTGAAATGTAGGCACTTAATTAGACTTAGTACGAGGGTTCACGTGGTGATTTTTGGACTCGAATATTGAAAAAAATACAATATAAACCATTGTCGTCGATTTCCATTTTGTCGCAATATACACCCACCGGCACGAAAAAAGGGCATCTTAAAATTTTGATGTATTTTAAAATTTTATATTTTGTGTTCTAGTGGACTGATTTTGATGATATTTTGGGCAATATGTAGTTAAATTATTTGACTTTTTAGTATCTCTTTTTAAATTGAAAATGAAAGTTCCCATCTGTTATACGTTATCCCATCTGTTATACTGTTATCCAAAATTATACGGGGGAACACAAAATGTTATTTAGGTGAAAGTTTGGGACACTCTGTGGAATATGTTAAAAAAGTAAGGAATTTGAAAAATATATCATTTAGTTGCATGTTGTCTGTTCACACTCTGTGGAATAAGTTAACAAACCAAAAAATGTAAAAAATAGTTTATCATCTAGATGTTTCTTTTCTCGACAGTTTGTTTTTTGGTTCGTCTCAATAGCTTTATTTGTTTTGAAGATATTCCTTTTTGAAGAAGACACTAACATTTTTTCGTAATTTTTATATTAAAACCATGCCATTGCGTTTGGTCTATCTCTTTGTCTAACTCCCTTTGGTCTACAATTACCCGAGTACATACCTATATAGGTACTTCTATTAAAGATTAATATATTTTTTGTTAACATTTATATGAGATTTTTAGAAACAAAAAATGGTATTGTGAGGTCATTTTTGTGAACTATTTTTAGATCTTTGTAGGTCGACTTTTCAATAAATAATTAATTTTACTTTTTCTAGCTAAATATGGTTCAGAAATCGTTTCATTTGGATATTTTATATAGATTTATATTTTTTTTTATTTATATATTTTTTATTTATATATCATAAATATTGTATTAAGTCTTTTGTTATAGTATGGTGTTATTTAATAGATTATTTATAATTGAATTTGACATTTAAGTAACGTAACTGGCTTATTGCTAAAATTCTGTTCGGTATTTAAAATGGATGTGACATTTGAAGATATATTTGATATTTGTCTATGAATATAAAATTATAAAATATCGAATCACGATCGATCTTGAATAATATCCTCCAAACTACGTTTACATTGTATTTGATTTTATTATTATCGAACCTTGTAACATTTAAAATATAGGTATGCAATTCCCACACATTTATTGTGTTTGCTTTGGCTGTGTCCTGTGTAATTCTGTGATATTTGGAGTAGTATTATTTGTAGTACTCGTTACTTGATGCGTCATTTACTTGATCCGACGCGTCATTTACTTGACCGATTTTTTAAGGTTGGCCTTAAGAAGGTTGTAATTTATTTTTATATTGAGTAAAAATAATTTTTAAATGGTGTAGTTTAATTCGAGAAAAATATTTTTTTGGAAATAGATTTGTGTCTGGAAGCGTTCTATCCATTTTGAATTTTTCTTTAGTTGGTGTTAATTTTTGACAAATTCCATTTTTTTTGACAAATTCCACTTTTTAGTAGTGATGTAGATTGTATATGGGAGGGAGGAAGTTAATCACCGCGACTTTATAGATCTATTTTGTATCCGTTTCTTGTGTTATAGATAGATAAGATTTTATTTATTCCAAAATATAATGCTCCTTAGAAGCGTGGAACAATGTCAAAATAAAAAACAATAGATATACTTAAAACGAAAAGAAAATATTTAAATTACTTATAATTTAAAGATTAAATTAAATTATATACCAACAATTACTTATACAGGGTGCTACAAATTCGAGGTACGAGCATTGGTAACTCGGTAACCGTAATAGATACGAACATGGTTAAATTGGGGCAAAGTTGCGCTTTGTGATGTTTACCAAGATGCCATCAAAAAAGTTTTAAAAATTTGAAGGATTGCTGAGTTTTTTGGAAAAAAAAACGAATTTTTTTGAAAATCAATTTTATTTTTTCCTGTCGTTATTTTTAAGAAAATCAAAAAACAAATTGCACATTCTCATAGCCACTTTATTAGGGCTATCTGATAGTAGCTAGAGACCGAGTTAAAAATTAACCAGAATTAAAAAATGCAGGTCCGTATTTAAAAAAAAATAAGTTGGCCTCTGTATCTCACAAATTATCAGCTATTTCGTATTATTTACATTTCCAGTCTAGAGAAGAAGTTCTGCCGCTCATCAGCAAAAAAACTCCTCCATAGAATAATATACCTTAGTCAACAAAAACCGCTTTATATTTTTACATTTTTTGGCAATTTGTGTCCCCCTTTCTTAAGATATAACTCATTATACAGTCCTAGGGTTTTGACAAAAGCCAGTATCTGAGACGGTTTTACAGAGGGTAGTTCTCCATCTCCGATATCAGTCGTACCAAAGTTTATGGTACGAATGGTTGTCGTCTCGGTGCACTCAGTGATGAGGTGTTCTGATGTTTCCCCATTTTCCCAACAGAATCTGCATTCGCTGTTATCTCGCCTATTTCTTAGCTTCAATGTACTGAGTTGTTTATTGAGGTCCTGTTAAAAACCCCCTGACAATCCGAAGATTGTTTTTATTTAAATTAGAAATCTTTGACTTTTCTCGGTAGTAAGTCCTGAGAAACTTCTTCGAGTGTCCGATGCAGGATTCCCGAGAGGATTCCAAGTTCTTGAGTTTCGCTTTGAGTTATTGGTTTTCACTTGGGAAGCAAAACGGTTCTGGTCCAGTTAGTGGAGTGTTTGCTCCTTTTTTAGCTAGATCGTTTGCTTTCTCATATTATCTTCTATCCCTTGGTGGGCTGGTACTCAGACTAGGATGACTTTATTTGCTTTGCCTAATTTGTTCAGCTTCTCTAGGTATTTTTTGGCCAACTTCGCATTGATTGATACTGAGTTGATCGCTTTTAATGCTGCTTGACTATCAGATAAGATGGCTATGTCTTGTTTCCGATAATTCCTATCTAAGATAAGTTGTACGCATCATTCGATAGCAATTATTGTTAGTAAGTGACGTCTAGAGATTGACTTCGCCAAAATTATTATCGATTGTTATTCTCCAGCCGTTTTCGACGTCGTTTTTTTCGATCATACCGTATTTTGTGATAGGCTTCTTGATGGGAATGGAATGGGCTCGAATGCCACCCACTATAGTGACTCATAAATTGTTAAATATCATTTCTTCAAAATCAGTAGCACTTAGTAGTATGTTTTAAACATAACATCAGAACGTGTGACATTTATGTACTGTAATCTCATCCAATACAATGTCTGTATAGTAGAATTTACTAATAGGGTGAAACGTGACGCAAATAGGGCTCTATTCAGAGGGATAATTTGAATCGTCTGATATATCATTGTGATATTAGAGTTGTATTAATAACTTCAAGCTTTCATAGGAAGAAGGTTGTAGGTGGAAGTTTAGTTCGGATAACATGTAGGATGTACGAAGATAGGTTTATTATACACTTTGGGCAAGAAAAACGGGCAACTTAAATTTTTCATGTATTTTAGAATTTAATATTATTTTGTTCTAGTGGGCCGATTTTAATGATTTTTAAAGCAATTTGTAGCTAAATTATTTGGCTTTTTAGTGTATCTTTCTCAATTAAAAATGAAGTTTTCTTCTGTCAATTATATGAGGGAAGACAAAATATTGATATTTTGGTGAAAATTTGAAACACCCTCTGGAGTAAGTTGTAGAATGTAGAATGAGTAAGAGGGGGGGTTAATCACTGCGCCCTTAAAGATCTATTGTGTGTGTGTGTGTGTGCCCCCCTTCCTTTAGTAATTGCATAGTCTATAACCCATCATACCCCTGTTGTAGAGGGGACAGGGTATTTCCCATCCTTCTCTGACAACAGTTCTTCCTCCAAGGGTACACACCCTTCCACGGTTGGAGTTTGGCCCTCCGTGCCGCCCTTCACAGTCGAGGAGCTTGCCTCCGGCTGGGGAACCCGTGAGGTGGAGCCTGGAGGATCTGTCTCCATTTTCTCCACTTCTTTAACTTGGTCTCTCCTTAGATCTGATACTGGTGTTGTCCCGTATTTATAATAGAGGATATGTCCCTCTTTCTCTATTGGAGTAAGTTAGCAAAGTATTGGAGTGGAGTAAGTTAGCAAAGCAAGGAATTTAAAAATAATTTTATCATCTAGGTACATCTTTTCTCGATATTTTGTTTTTTGATTTATCTCAATATCTTTATTTTTCGGCTTTTAAACAAGCAAGGAGCGCAATTTTAGCATTTATTTCGGGTCCTTATCACCACTTTTTCTTACTGTTTCTGTAATGTTTCTGTCATTGAAAAGTTATATTACTATTGGTTTTAAATTGATCATGGTAGAGATCAACTTTTGGACTTAAACCGTATCTGTTACTACACAACAGACAGTAATAATATAATTTTCCACAAACAGTGACATTACATAAATCATAAACACTATTTTATAGGTTTGTTGACTAGGACCAAAAGCAAAGGAATGGTTTTAATGTAAATCATACGAAAAAATGTTAGTGTAGTCTTCAAAAGCTAATATCTCCAAAATAAATACAGCTATTGAAATGAATCAAAAAACAAACTAACGAGAAAAGAAACATCTAGATGATAAACTATTTTTTACATTTTTTGGTTTGTTAACTTATTCCACAGAGTGTGAACTGACAACATTTTGTTTTCCCTAGTATAATTGACAGATTGGAACTTTCATTTTTAATTTAGAAAGACATGCTAAAAGTCAAATAATTTAGCTACACATTTCTTAAAAAAATCATTAAAATCGGTCCACTAGAATACAATATATGAAACTTTAAAATACATGAAAATGTTTAGCTGCCCTTTTTTGGTACTGGTGAGTGTATGCTCAGTACTATGGTACCACCTCCAATTAAATTACAAATACACAGTTATTACTATCTCAAGATCGAAGAAAAAACAACGGCGTTAAGATGGCTTAGAAATGACGATCGATGACAGCGGTCTATATTTCTAAGTCAAGTCTTTTTTCCGTTTTTTTCCGTTCGTATGCTATACCCATTTTCAGATCAAAATTAGTAAAAATATGCCTTAGTATAGGTAGGATCTTTTTTCAATTAAACTTTGAAACTTCGGTATCTCCTTAGAATATATATATCCAAAATAAACTTCTACCTGTCGCCTGTACCATTATTGATGGCTTCAGGTTATTAATGGAACTTTAATGCGAGACTGATATCTTACGGAACTCAAATAATTCTTGTATAAATATTTAATACGTCAGTGTTGGATAAGAAACTCTCTATACCAATTCCAGAGTGAAGAGAGACGGTGGAAAAATAGAGAAAAATATTGGAAGTAAATACGAATCTATTTGTCAGATTTTATCAGATTTGTAAGATATATCCTGTATGCATTGAACTGTAAATTGTTTCCATAGATACTATTAATTCATTACATTGCCGTATAATATTTGTTGCTGATAAATAGGATATACTGACTAACATATACACATACAGTAAAAATGTATGACGGAAGAATTCCTTACATGCAAAGAACCAACCTTTCTGAAGCCTATTCCTGAAAGTACGACGACATTGTGCAGTGGTGTTAGGTCTAGGATGACCTCCATTGCTGCTTTTGGGTATGTTCTCATAGTACCTGTGATGCAGACGCATGCCAGTCTCTGTACTTTACACAGGTTTTACCTTGCTGTACGTTGCTCTAATTTTGTGTCCAAAGCAACTGATCCCTTGTGATCCATAGGTAATTATGGGTATTATCATGGCATCCATCATATATGCGCAAAAATCTATTTTCCGCCAGTCTTCTGCATATCATGAGAGCCTTTGTGGTTTTGCTGGTAATGTTCTTAATATGCCTGTTCTAGAGAAGTTTAGTGTCCAGAGTTATTCCCAGATATTTGACTTCCTGTGATGGCAGTATTTCCTTTCCATCTAGATGGATTCTTTTCAAGGTTTTCAAACTTCGTTTTCTGGTGAATCGCACTACCGCGATTTTCTCTGAATTGATGCCCAACCCGACAGTCTTGCGCCATCTCTCAGCAATACGGAGTCCTCTTTGGATAATATCACACAGGGTACCTTTATGTTTCCCCCGAGCGATCATTAACTATGTCATCTGCATACCTATGCAGTGTATTTCCCGTAGAGTTAGTTCGAGTTTTCTGTACAGAAAACCGACCAGTATTCCAATCTGCAGAAGAGGAAGACAACCTTGCGGGCACTTTAACGATCAGCGAAAGAGAAGTACATCTAAGTCTCAAAAAAATGAAAAATGGACGGTCATCAGGTTCTGGTAACATTGCAGTAGAATTGTTAAAGTGTGGGACCGAGAAATTGCGCTGGCGCCTGGCAGAGCTGTTCAACCAGTGCTGTCTGCAAAATAAACTACCCCAAGAATGGAGAGTGGCTCATATAGTGTCTATCTTTAAAAAGGGAAATCGCAACGACCCCGGTTGTTATAGAGGCCTGAGCCAAGAATACAGGTAGAAATAATTTTTGTTGTATAAGAAATGGGGCGAGAAGTTTAATTCAAAAATAATTACTCCCTACTTAACTACGCTAAGCACAATATTGAAATTTAGTCAATTTTCTTTGCAAGTTATTAAGACTTAGGTAGGAGACCCCTACGTACAGATGGTACTTCAATGGTCTTTTAACGACTTTCGTTCTTAACAAAGTTCTGCAATTAAAATATTAAAATATATTTATCATATTATAAAGTTAAATCATTACAAATTTTATCCTGCAAATAAATGCAATGAATTCGGTTTAAAAGTATACGACATGGTTCATGTTGTTTAGCAAAACATGACATTTGAAATATTTTTTTTTATATAAAAGCCGAATAGTTTGATGGAACTATAATCAATTTGTTTCAGATTTAGTATTTTCTTCCACTCTTTTTATTCTTTTGATAAGCGGAGTTTTTAAAGACTGTTCCTTTTTGTGGTTGTTAAAAATATTTTTTGTTTTTAACAACCACAGAGAAATCAATCGAATGATTTCAAGTCCAGTCATTTTTACAGAAACCAATTTTTTTGGTATTTATCGGTTATATAGAAACATTATAACTTAGTTAATTCTATAACATGAGAAAGAAAATATTTTTTGTTTAGCATTGAGTACTAGTACCACCGAAAAATAGTTATTTTTTATACAAGACGATAAAATAGTATTTTATCGTCGTGTATGAAACAATATTTTTTTTTCATAGCCGAGTTACGTTTTAAATATTCAGAAATTATTATTTCAAGGAATTTATTAGGAGTAGAAAAAATATTGTGCTGGGTTGGCGTTGGTTTCTATGTAATTTGACAAATAAATAAAGCTGTCTCTTTAATTGTCAGTTTTGAGTCAATATTTTTTTAATTCTCTTTCGTGTCGATTGCTGATTGAATTGGAGCCAGAAATGGCTCAAAACGAAATAAGTAAATTACCAACAGATATTCAGGCTGAGGCGACAAACGCCATATCTAAACTACTTCCATTTAAATCCCGATTAACTTATGAAAAGGAATACAAAAATTTTTAAAAATGGAAGCAATTAAAAAACGTGCGAGAAGAAATAAAGTTTTTAACCTATCCTCGCTGTTAAAGTATCATTTAATCTACCCTTGCGGTTAAAGTACTATTTTATCTACTATTTTTGATAGATATACAGACAGTTGCTATGGAAAAAAATATAATTAATGCACTTAATATTTTATACTTAATCTACAGTAAAAGTCAAAAAAAGGACTTGATGCGAATTTTTCAAACTAACAAAAAGCAAAGAGTCCAAAACTATATATGTATTTTTGGTAAAATTTATAATGAGCCATTTCATCCATTCCAAATATTACACATTCATGGTTTTGTAATATCGTTATGCGATTCTAATATATGTATTACCAGAAAACTAGAAAGCCTTGACATTTTAACACGGTTCGACATCTGGAGGAGGCCCTACTACCAGAAAGGTTGCGCGCCAAAACTTTTCGTATTCGAGTCAGACAAGAAATCTATGACATCATCACTAAATTTGGTCATTAGAGATGGGGTATTCTACTCGGGCGATAAGAAGTGACTTTAATCGTTTGTAGATTTGTAATTTTAGAGACTCTGTTTCAGAACATTATTAACTCGCCTCATTGGTGTAGATATTTAGTTTTTAGACCATTTTGAGTTCATACTTAAATAATTATTTACGTATGTATATATTATATATATATATATATATATATATATATTTGATACCAATTAAACTTTTAGTTACGTAATCGACGGCGCAATTTTTAAAGTCGTAAAAGTTAACCGGGCTGACTAACTAGAATTTAAATTTCCCGCTGTGGATTCAGGTGGTCGCTCTGCTGTACAAAATGTCAAGTTGCTACATTTATTTATTTATGTCCTGACTTTTGTTGAATGATGATTTGTTGAGTTGATGAATGACATTGTCATTCGTTCTGACATTTTAGTATTGTATTACGAGTTTTTGGTTTAAATAATTCATTGTTGTGATACTTTAAGCTTAAAAAATTTTACTAGGAGATCTTGCACTCGAACATTGTTCTTTTTAGAACCTATTTTAGTGTGTAAAGTGTAAACAAGATAGCTTAATAGCCGTAAAAAACTCATCGCAACTTTATTAGAATATTTTGAACGGGAAAGCGGTAGTAATGTGGGGTTGCCAACGGTCCTCTCTTTTAGAGGACAGTCCTCTTTTTGATCTCTCTGTCCTCTTTTCTTTCGCGTATTGAAAAAGTATTTTTGTTTACACGCCAAACTCAAAATCTAAAAAATTTTCGTCTATCGCCACAATGTTTTAAAAAATTATTAATCTGTGTCTTTCGCTACTCACACTCATTTGAACAGAAAAGAAAATGAAGAATGTGGAAGAATTGTGGAAGCGATAAACATGTTTAACTATTTTATGTTTATTTACTGCTAGCTTATATTTTGAAAAAAAGCTTTGTTGAAAATGGTAGTTTTATTTTAACAAGTTTTGAGTATAAATATTTTTAAGAAAGTAAGAAAGACAATTAATCGCATACCGTTGGCATAAATTTTTGGTAAATAAGACATTTGGGCCAGGTTTCATTTTGGGCCATATTTTTTATTTTGAAAGTTGGCAACCCTATAGTAATGGTCCTTTATGTCCCTTAAGTGCTGTTAAGAAGGGTGAGTTTTGTTGATGTAAATAATAACTGTTTATATATTTATAATTAATTTATTTTTGTTTCTTAAAATATTTTGATTAAAAGTAAATAGGTAAAAGTGGGCAACGCTGTGCCGGTCAAGCTTAATCACGTGACTAAAAGTTTATTTGATATATACTTTACGTATGTAAGTGGATATGTGTTTCTAATTATGCACTTCAAGTTATAACACATGCACTGATAGTTAACATTATTTAAAGTAGCTTTGTAATCGGCTTCTGCCATTCCCCATTCTTGAACGCTACATAAATAACTCTTCAGTGTTGAGAAACCAGTCTATAAAATTAATGGTATGTCATTTAGCTAATCCATCATAATAACATTTTAAACATAGATAATCTAATATTAAATATCTAATTGATTTCAATATCTTTCTCAGAAGCTGAAAGCATATTATTTAACAATTTATAAGATTCTATACGGTTACATTTTTCTGGTTATTGTTATCCGAAATAAAATGATTGTAGGTATATGATTATTATTAGATTGTAGGATGATTAGATTTTTTTATGAATTTCAAGCGTAAAACAAGGAATTTACAATCATTTAGCACTTGGATTTAGCAAAAAATGGATTGAAAACATCCATTTTATTATTAGTAGTTATTTAATTCTATTACTATTTATTTCACACCAAATTGGTACAAAAAGCAACAGGTGCAAGTAGAATTATGATATAGACAAAATGTCATAGACTCTTTGCCTTATGAATGACCATGAATGGGCAATGTTGAAAATGTTACTTTTGTTATTGGCTTTTGATCATTGTCTGGACAATAACGTTATTGGCTATATATTATTGGGAAATTTTGAAATATACCGGGTGCGTCTCGAAGGTGGTTCATCCCTTTAATTTTTGTATTTTTTGAGATAAAAATCGAGATTTGCTATGTTATTATATGACATAAATTAGGATTGATTAACGTATTCAATTGTTTTTGATCATTTCCTGTTTCACCGGAAATTACTACAACTTTTGATTTTTAAATGGTACCCTCGGTATATTTCTCCTTTATTCGATAGAAAATGAAACTCTGAATAGCAAGACATATCATATGTCAACTTTTGACATTTTCGCTTAAAAACAAATCGTATTTTAAATTTCAATCTAGAATGCCATGGCTGTGTCAAAAACACTACTTTGTACTCTTTTGGAAAAATAGTTTTGAGCGTCTAATGTTTTTCGTGTCTTGTCAGAGCCGATTAAAAGATGTCTAAATCGTATTTTTAATCATAACTCAATTTTTCCAAATAGAACAATTGTTGCTCGTTAGCATATTTGGAAAAAGCATTTTTTTACGAATAATTTGGCACCACACACTTGGTATTTTGAGTCAAATTGTCGTTATGAATTGCATGTTACAATTTCAACCACCAATTTAACCGTATCGTCGGCTTCATATGAAATTTGCGTAAGTCCACTTTTTACTAAAATCTGGATTTTATGCCATTTTGTTAAGCAGGTCGAACTTCATAAACCAACATTACGTTTCAGCTATTACTTACTAGATAGCGCCACAGAATACCGAAATGAATGTTGCCTAAATCCGACGTTATCTGTCACAACGTGAATTTTGCGTAAGTCCGCGCATTTAATACTTTAATCGTGATTGAATAGCTTGTGTTCGCAATTCTTGCTTTCAATTATTTAAAAATAAGTTTCTTGGTGATACAATTGTCGTTATTAGCTGTCAAACAGTCAAGGTAAGTAAGTTTAGTCAAAAAATATTCCATACAAATGATTGTTTATAAACAGTAGTTAAAAATAATTAGCTATAGGACTTGGGCACTTTTCTTTTTTAATGTGAAATGGAGTTACGCAACTTCCAAATAAAAATGTTAATGGTAAAATGGTTGCGTATTTACATGAAATTTGCGTATGTCCAAAAAGGTAACGAGCTTTCATGTGATATTTACCTAAGTCCGTTAAATTATCCAAACTAAAGAAAAACATTTCTTTTAACATTTCTAAATTTATCTTTGACAAAAAAAACATAATTAGAAAATAAAAATGCAGAATTGTTATTATTATTAGAGAAAAACTGTTTCGCGTACTGTAAAATTTTCATTTTGGTACTTAGGCAATTTTCATATGAGGCCGACGATATGTCAAAACAATGAAGAAAATGTCAGAAAAATGAAGAAAATGTCAAAAATTGACATATGATATGCCATTCTATTCAGAGTGTCATTTTCTATTGAATAAAGTAGAAATATACCGAGGGTGCCATTTAAAAATCAAAAGTTGTAGTCATTTCCGGTGAAACAGATCAAAAACAATTGAATACGTCAATCAATCCTAATTTATGTCATATACTAACATAGCAAATTTCGTTCTTTTATCTGAAAAAATAAAAAAGTTATAGGGGGTGAGTCACTTTTGAGATGCACGTGATTAAGTATGACAGCGTTACCCACTTTTACATATTTTCTTTTAATCAAAATATTTTAGGATTCAAAAATAAATTAATTATAAATATACATATAAACAGTTATTATTTATATCAACAAAACTCACCTCCCTAACAGAACTTAAGAGACATAAAGGGCCATTACTACCGCTTTCCCGGTCAAAATATCCTAATAAGGTTGCGATGAGATTTTTGCAATGACTATTAAACTCTCTTGTACACTTCGCACTAAAAGAGGTTCTAAAAAGAACAATGTTCGACTGCAAGGTCTGCTAGTAAACATTTTTTTTTATTTAAACCAAAAACTCGTAATGCTAAACTAAAATGTCAAAACGAATGACAATGTCAGGAAATAAATAAATAAATGCGGCAACTTGACAGCTACAACCTGAATCCCCAGCGCGAAATTTAAATTCCAGGTAAGCCGGTCCTACACGATGCTTAGTACGTATCATTTTGCATAGTCTTGGACAATATTGCAATTCACAAGTGTGTCTCCTACACGATGCGGCAAATGTTCATGTATCCAACGTTTGAAGATGTTTGACACATCATGTGGCACCCGCTTTAAGGCCTGTTCAGAATAGGAGCGACGAGCGTCGCGTCGCGATAGCGTCACGACGAGTGACGCGATGGTGTTTCAGAGTGGGAGCGTTGCAGCCGCGTCTGAGACGCGTCGAATATTCAACAACACGCTTATTTTCAGTTCATAAAATGGCTGCAACAAGAGCAGTTCGGGCAGTTCGTTTGTTTTAGTTTCTGGACACGCCATATTATTTTGGCCGATTAAACAGAAAGTCGGAATTCACCCCATAAATAGAGAAAGACATTTGTTTGGCGAATTCCACCATTTATACTATAAATTGAGCTTTGTGTTCCATAACGGGGGTCTTGACTGAATTTCTGAAATCAATATTTCGGCAACGTCCTCCTCAGTGGAACACATTTTAACGTCTGGTCGCTGGTGCGACGCGAAAAAATCAATTCGATTTGTTTTCGTCGCTGTCGCTGGAAGCCATCGCAACGCGTCGCTGCGCTGGTCGCTCTCACTCTGAATGCTGGGATTTGATAACACTAGACTGTTTAACCGTCGACGCGTCGCTCGTCGCATCGATATCGCGACGCGACGCTCGTCGCTCCTACTCTGAACAGTCCTTTAGTCAGACCGGCGGCGAATATATTCATGGTTGGCAACAATGAATTTAAAAATCGCGCCCTCGATTATGTAACTAAAAGTTTAATTGATATCAAATATATGTGTAAATTTTAGTAGGAAAATAATTAATCTTATCACTTCTAATTATTGTGAATAATTTACTGCCGATCTAAAAGATTCTATAAGTTGTCCATACGGCAAGTCCAATACCCTTAAATACCATTAGTCCATGACTATTTTTGTAAATATCCGGGCTATGATGCTATTATTCAATGAAATTATTGGGTACTTACGTTACTGGTCGGGTATTCTCATCGTAAATACTCTATAAAGGGTGTCCCACAATTAGTGCGACAAATTGAATGGTTGTAAAGGGCATCAAAACAAGTCATTTGAGTATAGGAATCCATGTCCGGAAATGTGCCGTTTTGGCAGGAGGTGGAGTGAAACATAAGTTTCAAAAGTTGCATTATTTATTCAAAACATTTACAAAACTGCTCAAAGTGCCGTCCATTCTGTTGAAGACACAAATGCACATGCCTGGACGGCACTTTGAGCAGTTTTTGTAAATGTTTTGAATAAATAATGCAACTTGAAATTTACGTTTCACTCGACCTCCTGCCAAAACGGCATATTTCCGGACATGGGTTCCTATACTCAAATCACTTGTTTTGATGCCCTCTATAACCCCTTTCAGTTTGTCGCACTAATTATTAGGGACACCCTGTAGACATCATTGTCCGTAACATATTTGTATTAATTTCATTGACAGATTTTCATTCTGGTAAATCCACCCATCCCTAATACTTGAGAGTTTGTGACTCTTGGGGCATAAGGCATAAACTAGTTTGCGGTTTTAGACATTTTTCGGGACGTTCCAGTCAGTGTTGTTACAATAGGTACAATTGTACTATTTTGGGTACATTTGATAGTCAAGGAGTACATAGGTACAATTGCAAGAAAAAATGTACAATTCTTACTTCTCAAACCCAAACTAACCCAAACTTAAACCCACGTACATATTTTTAGACGAACGGTAATACGCGATGCGTGGATTTGAAATGCAGAGGCACAGAATTATACATCACTTGAAATGCTGTTCAAGACGCACGGATGTCAAACGTAAGTTTAATATCCATGCGGTGAGTAGGAGGGGAGCTAATCACTGCGACCTTAGAGATCTATTGTGTTCCGATGTCAAACGTGACGTCACACAATTAGTTCCCATTTAATCAATGCTATTCAAAGCTCTTTGTAGTTTCTGTATTGCTGTCCTCCATTTGCAAATTTCAAGTTCCAGAGCTTTACGCCCTGGGCTGCTCAGAACGGTTCTGAAAGGAGCTGTGCGAGATAGCCTGGTTTATGACTCAATTGAATGGAGGGAGAGTATCGCGTTCTTGAACAGTTCAGAGCTGCTCAACTGCGTGAAAGGAGGACAGCATATGGTGTATAATTCCGTGAGGGTGCATCCACATTATCCTATAAAAAGCGGATCGGCGGCGGTGTATCGGCGTAACGACCTTGAATCGATTCCCAGCAATTCTATTGGCTGAAAAATTCATCTGTCAGAAATTTTATCTGTCAAATTCACCTGGCAAAAATTTCAGCCAATAGAATTGCAGGAAATCGATTCAAGGTCGTTAAGCCAATACGCCGTTCCGCTGTTTTTAGGATAGTGTGGATGCACCCTACGTACCAAAACTTGGTAAAAAGGTAAATAGAGAGATCACATGACCCCACATTTTTGCACCAAAAATGTACAATCCCACTTAAAAAAGTACAATTTCGACACCATTTATAGTACAAAAAATTTTGTCCTTGTAACAACGCTGGTTCCAGTATCGTACGGTGGAGGCTATTAAGAGGACCATTGTCTGCGTCTGGTAATTAGATTTTCGGCGAAGGAGACTTTCGTTTTGTTGGATGTAATGGATTTAAGCCTGCCCAAACTCAAATTTAATTACTTCGGCCAGCTTTTGTGTATGCACGGTAAATGAATGTAAGACTAGTTAGGCTGGTTTTGTACTGATTAGGTGTACATTAAGTAGTTTGTTTTCTGACTTCGTGAGTTTACAATTACTTTTGCTGATTGTATGGTTTGATTTACTTTGATTGTTAGGATATATTTAAACTTGTTTATACCCATCATTGTATTATACTATCTAAATATAACCAGTTGAGGTAGGAATCTTTGGTGTTACATCAGCAAAATAAAACACTAGTTCGCCCACAATACACCATAATATTTTACTAGCAACTGTGAAAGAATTAAAAATGAGAGGGACTCTCTGACTCTCGGAGTTCAGAGTAAAGTGTTTGATGTATTGTGATGAACTAGTGATATGTTTTGTATATTTTCAGCTTATTCAACCATTTTAAATTATGGTGTAACCTCCCTCACATGGATACTTTCTTTGTAGTTGGGCCCATTGTTGTTTATTGTTGGCAATGCAGGGCCTATCCCTGCTAATATTTTAATATCATGGTCCCATCTCAGATTTGGTCTTTTTCTAAGTCTCTTAATTCCTCGTGAGTATCATGCTATAATTTTTGTGGTCCATCTGTTGTCCGTTCTTCTTGGTAGGTGTCCTGCCCATTGAGGGATTTGACTCTGTGGATGACATCTATTACCTGGGTCTTTTGTCGTGTTCACTCTACTATTTTACGGTCTCTCCTGGTTATTCCCAGCATATTTCGTTCCATTGAGTATTGTGCGACCTGCAGTTTCCTTATGATGTCCGTTTTAAGTGTTCACGTTTCGCATGCATAGGTCGTGACTGGTAGTACACATTGGTCGAATGTTTACTATCGTATCGGTTTCCTGTCTTAATATATATTTTTTATATTAATCGATTTCCAACGTTTTATGTCTTCAGATGCCGTCTCTCCATGCTGCCATTCTTTGGACATACCCGTACCATATGAGTTATCTATTCTTTATTTCGTCCATATCGTTCAATATCGTTCAATGGTTCGACTCTTGATTTGCTTACTGCTCTCTTTAAAATCCATCTCTGGAGCCTCTAGCATTCGTTTTGTTGTCTCCTTAATTGATAACACTTCACAGCTGTATATAATTATACTCTTGATGGTGGTATTACCATAATATGAGATATATTCCATGATTGAATCTCATAATGTATTCATGTTTTGTTCCTGTTATTTATACTTCTGTCCCACAGACTTTTTCACAGACCATTTAATACCGTAAAAGCCTTCTTTCCAAGTTATTTTCGTTCTTTTATTGCTATATCCAGCGCTCCATCATTTGATTTCCATATCTAAATATTTGATATTATTTGTATTTTGTGCAGCACTTGATTTCTTTCCCTTCTTTTGGTATTATAGTTTTTCTATAAGCTAACGCGTTATATTTCGTTCTATGGTCTATACCTAATATACTCCAGATTGTTTTAATCTGGAGTATATTATGGTAAGTTTCGATCTTCATAAAACAACTACTGTTCAATTTTTTTCTGAGCATATTTCTCTGAAAGAATTTAGTAAAGGTTTAGATAGCATTAAAATAAATGGATTTTTTACCAATAAATTTTAAGATTTTTCTATCTGTATTTTTGGAGAGTTTAGCAGAAAAATAAGGGCGTCGTTATTTCTCGGTGTAAGATAACAGTTTGAACGTGAGAATTTTCTGTAAGAGATAATAGTTTGTGGGATGGCGTCATTATTTTAAGATTTCCTTAAAACATTTTCTTCTACTGTTATTCGTTAGCGAATCTTTGTTATTAAACATATTTTTTTACCGTATCAGCTCTAAGCATGCCGTTATTAGTGTTGTCTAAATTGATGCTAATAAAACAGTACGTGGTTTAAAAATAATCGATTAGATTAGGTACATAATGTTGTGTGATAACCTCAATTCAATAATTACATAATATAAACACGATTCTATGGTCATATTTTTTAATTTAGAATGGAAGAACAAGTAATGGATTGTGGAAGTGAATTATATATAGGTAGTCGTTAGAGTATATATTAGATCTTAAAATTACAGTATAGACAGTGTAAATCTTTATGTATCACATGCCATTTATTTTATGACATGATAACGCGATAAAGCTTTAATATAATAGCCAATTTTTTAATTAGATAATTTGGTTTGTTAACTTCCAGTTACAGTTGTACAAATATAGGAAGAGACTTGGGGATAACACCGGTCGCGTGTTATTTTATATTTCTCACGTCTCTAGCTATACTTGTTAAGTTGTAACTTCGGCTATACCAGATACCAGGTGCTTCTCAAAAGTGGCTTTTATTTTTTCAGATAAAAAAAACGAAATTTGGTATGTTAGTATATGACATAAATTAGGATTGATTGACGTATTCAATTGTTTTTGGTGACTTCCTGTTTCACCGGAAATGAACTTTTGATTTTTAAATGACACTCTCGGTATATTCTTACTTTATTCGATAGAAAATGACACTCTGAATAGGACATATCTTGATATCTTATGTCAACTTTTGGCATTTTTCTCAGGCAAAACGTCAAGGTTTTTTGAAGTTTTATATATTTGTTATCAGGTAAATATTTAAATTGTTCAAAATGCAATTTCTATTCCAATACTGGTTATTGTTATCCTATTTCAACATTTTACGAAAATCTTTCTCTTGACAAAATTTGTATTTTTATATGTATTACAATTTTGAATATAATTCGTAATTGCGTGATTTGAATGATTATTTTTTATCTTTTTAATATAGCCAGTATAAGTATTATCTCGGGAATGTTAATAATAACAATATTAAAGTGCTTGATATCATAACCGCACTTTCTGTTTCCGAACAATCTCGAAAAACGAAATTTGATAAAATTGAAATATTTTGTCGACGAAGGATTGAATAAGTTCAGGAATTTCAGCTAAAACATGCAATATACCAGTATTGTGACTCAGTGTTTTTACATGTCTACGTATATAAGGCAAATAAATTTGCTCTAGAATTTTATTGTGGTGCAATTTTCGAAACGAATACAGAATTAATCTTGTATTGATTTTTGTATTTGTGAAAAAAATCCTCATGAATATCTTTATTTTATAAGTTTGATATAGATAAGTTATCTCTATGTAAATATATGTTCCTACCAATGTGACCTTGAGATATATTACTAGAATCTTAGACAATACTTCTTTCATCTTTGTCGCATGGATTTGATTTGGATAAAGGGTTGTTGCCACATTTTTCTGGTATGATATCATTGTCACCCGGTATACGGCCGTGAAAGTTTTAATTTGATAGATATCATTAGTAGCATGATTTTAGCTTGATTTTTATGAATCTGCTATCCGATGATACGATGGTACCTATATTATGGTATTAATTTTATTGGTTGAATTTAAAGACTCGATTGGTTAGAAAATTACGCAGTTTTTAAATTTATTGTATTTCCATGCCTCCGTTTATCGGATGTACGAATTGCTTGTGATTGGTGTCATTTTATATTTTCATTTCCAAAAGGTACTTTCAGACGGTCAGTTCATGTTTCCGTTCAGTTTTATTTCAGTTCAGTTGTCAGTTCTCGTATGTCTACAAAAAAATGACTGAAAAATGACGAAAAACTGAAACTGAAACGGACCTCTGGCTCGATGGATTTTCCAAAGATTTTGTGTCAGTTGTCAGTTAAAATGATGTGTAAACAAACATGTCAGTTCATGTGTCAGTTTTCGCAGTAGCATAATAAGACATATTATCTTGCGCAATGTCCAAACATGACTTTCTAATGGAGTTCATTGATCTTTATGAAAAATACCCATGCTAGCGGAGAAAAAGGACACCATAAAAAGTACATTACCATAATAGTCACAAAATAGAGGCATATTATAAAGTTTTCTTGAAGAAATGACGTATGATCGAAAAAAAAACGGCGTCGAAGACGGCTAGGGAATGATAATCGATAATCATTTTTACGAGGTCAATCTCTAGACATCATTTACTAAAAATTCACATAAAATTTATCAAAATCAACACTAATTTATAGAATTATTAAAAAAGGTTAGAACGTTTCCAAACAAATCTAATTCAAAAGAAATACATTTTTTCTAATTTTAAACTACACCATTTAAAAATCATTTTTACTCAGTATAAATATAAATGACAACCTTCTTAAGGCCAACTGGCAGTGAGCGCCATTAAAAAATAAAGATGAGTAGAGGGCCAAGTATTACTGACGGATCCAAGATGGATTCAGGTGTAGGTTCGGGGGTGTTCTCGAAGGGTCTTGACATTGCAAGATCTTACCGACTTGCCTGCGAATGGTTGAGCGAGAAGATACCTTATGGGCGGAAAACGGCAATAATCACTGACAGCCAAGCAGCCATGTCGGCGCTGAACTCATTTACCATATCCTCCAAAATAGTAAAAAAAAAACGTACAAGTTATTCTACATGGCAAGTAGGTATGATATAAACTTGCGTTCGGTTCCAGGCCACAGGAACATCGAAGGTAACGAACGCGCTGATGAACTTGTAAGGCGAGGATCGTGCCTTGCGCTAGATGCATCAGAGGCAGTTTTTACTCCCCTCAATACCATAAAAAAAGACATTTACCACCATTTTCTGTCTGGCGAACAGTAGATGGAAAACTTTAAGCACTTGCAGGATAGCTAGGAAATCTTGGCCCAAATACGACCTTAAGAAGTCGGAAGAGCTCATAATTAAATCGCGTAAGGATATCGCCAGGCTTATTTATATAAGGGACATTGGCCAATTGGCGAACATGCGGCGAGAATACGCATCCCTTTTAACCAAGTTTGCCGAAGCTGCAAGGACCCGAATGAAGGGGAAACGGTTCTGCATTTCCTGTGTCCAGCTTTGTACAGGACCCTGAACCGTTTCCTCGATGGTTACAGCTTTGTAAATCTTGAAGATGTTGCCGGGAAGAGCATAACCGAAGTCACCCGTTACCTTAATGCCACTTCCCTAGGTCTCTATAGATAGGGTCTCAGAGTGAATGGTATCAAAACGGCAATTCTGCTAATTCGAATTCGACAAGCGAAGCGGTCGCACTCGCCACTTCAACTAACCAACCATGGGGCCAAGTAATGACGTCTAGGGTTTGACCTCTCCAAAATTATTATCGATTGTCATTGTTTTTATGACACCTACATGGCTAAAACCTGTATCAATGAAAAGTTATGTATCACTTTATAGGGAAACAAACCTGTGTGCCAGACGTCCGTCGCTAGGAAATCCGACTTAAAAGTACCTATATTTTTATTAAGGTTAGATTAAATATATCTGCGCTGGCGTCTGGCAGAGCTATTTAACCAGTGCTGCCTGCAAAGTAAACTACCCCGAGAATGGCGAGTGGCTCACATAGTGTCCATCTTTAAAAAGGGAAATCGTAACGACCCCACTTGTTATAGAGGCCTAAGCATTAACAGTTCGGTCAGCAGACTTTTTGGAAAGGTGCTACAGGGTAGGCTCAGGGACAGTATTGGTGACAAATCTCGGAAGACCAAAGCGGATTCACACCGGGGAAATCTTTCACAGATAACCTTTTTGTCCTGCAGCAGGTGATGGAAAAAAAGATAGCAGTAGATCAAGAAGTCCATCTAGCATTTATTGATTTGGAGAAAGCGTACGACTCTATTCCCCGCAGCAAGATATGGGAAGTATTGAATATCTTAGAAGTAGATAGACCTTTGCTTAAGATAATAAAATAGCTATATAAAGAAAATGAATCGTACGTTAAGATAGGACACAGGCTATCTAATCCAATTAACACCACAAAAGGGTTGCGACAAGGATGCAGCTTATCTCCTCTGATCTTCAACGCTTACGTCGAATTAGCCCTTAGGGAATGGAAGACGAAATATCAAGGTATGGGAATACCCATTGGGGACAACACACTATTTACCCTGAGCTTTGCAGACGATCAGGTCGTGATTGCGCAGGACTCATACGATCTAGAGTTCATGACTAAGAGGCTTTATCAAGTATACAACAAATGGGGACTTCAGGTTAGTCTAAAGAAGACCGAATACTTAGCTGTCAATTCCAACACTTGTTTTGAAGTCTTCATTAATGATAACGTCCAGATTCAACAAGTAGACAAATTTAAATACCTGGGTGCTACTATCAACAACGAGGGTTTGGGCAAAGAAGAAATCAAATCCGAATTCAGAAGAGCAAACAAGTTATTGGATGTCTTAACAGTCTCTGGTGGGACCGAAACTTATCTGCAACAACTAAAAAGAGACTTGGAAGAACATTGGTGGAGTCAGTTCTTTGCTATGGTTCAGAGCTGTGGACTCTGAGTGCAGACGCGAAGCGCAAAATCCAAGTTGTTGAAATGGACTACCTTAGAAGAAGTGCAGGTATATCTAGGATGGAAAAAAAGACAAACATCGAGGTCAGGCGTATCATGAATGCATCGGAGGAGACAGTACTAGATCGAATCGAAAAATCCAGCTTAAAATGGTTTGGACATGTTCTGCGTATGCCGGAGAACAGGTGACCAAAAAGAGTTTTTCAATGGGCTCCCCAGGGCAGAAGAAAGAGAGGTAGACCTAGAAAATCCTGGAACGGAACGGTTACGGAAGCAATGGAAGCTCGTAACCTAGAAGCTGATGACGCTCTAAATCGATATGTGTGGCGTAGGGTAACGTGAAGGCAGCAATAGGCTGTAGTTGGAAATGAGTATTAAATACTTAAACCAAATCCCGTTTATATATATATATATATATATATATATATATATATATATATATATATATATATATATATATATATATATATATATATATATATATATATATATATATATATATATATATATATATATATATATATATATATATATATATATATATATATATATATATATATATATATTAAATATATCAAAAAAGTGTCAAAACATCCATTATCGTACGAAAAGTTTACCGTAACTTTCTCCGTTTTCCGTTGAAGAAAATTACAGATGAAAAGTGGCGCGAAAACGCTATGACCATATGACCAATCAGCGCCGTCGGATCATCGTATACTATACGGGTAACGCATGCATGAAAATCAAGCTTTACACGATGCAAATCTCGCTTACAGACTAATTTATATTTAGTACCTAATATTGTTGTTTTTAATTGGTTAATTATTATTACATTTAGTCTTGAAATCAACCGAAGAGAATTATTAAGATAAATTTAGCATAATTTCCTAGTATATTTACCAGTAAAATCAGCTATATTAGCTATATTAATATTTTTCTGCTAAGTACATATCGGAACGAAATATTGAGTGTTTTTATATAATAGGTACTTAATAATAATTAAAATTGACGTCTACTCATAAAAATGAATCGTGACTAAATAAAGTGCTCGTATTAAAATATTGTACGTATAACATTAGTGGGGAAATATTTTACGAGGTTTGCAAAAATTGACTAAAGTTATAAGCCATAATTACAGTTTACATCAGTACGTTATAAATATTTTAGTATTAGTGGTGGTATGCCCAAGTATTTTGATAGATATTTTTCCGTTTCCGGTTTGGAATACAATTTTTTGTCATTAAATTTAAATATTATTTTAAAAATAACTTATTAATGAAGGTTCTCATCCTATGTCCAATATTTTAAATTGGGTATCCTTCAATGATAAAACCACAAAATGCAGTACTATTAATATAGTTATCGATATGTAAATTTAGAAAATTTAGATGTATAAGGTTTTAGTTTAATATTATTATTATTTTTTTTTGTTGAGGAGGGAAAACATTTTTGCATAAGATACCCCGAAAGGGTACTGCCGGATTCCTACCGGATAAAAAAAAACCTCCTCTGCCCTACCACGGAACGGCATTAGAATCCGTTTTCGCATTTCTTCAATCCGGCCGTTGTCCTTAATCTTCTTCTATCAGACTTTTTGCATCATCTGGTACTCCTCTTTATTTTCAATGTCTCATAATCATTGTAACTTTGTCCCAGGCATTTTCCCCGTCAACTAAGCTATTTGCTACATTTCCTATGTTGAACACTTTTTTTGTATCTTGCAAATATTGACCTCTAATTTGATCCCATCTAATGCAGTCAAATAAAGTATGTTTTGCGTCATCTTTGGCCTGACAATATATATGCTGATGCGTGGTCTTTTTTTTTCGAACAAACAGATATTTACCAAAGCACCCGTGACCCGAGAACGCTTGCGTTATGTAGTAGTCTACTTCTCCGTAGCCTCTAGTAATCCACTTTTCAATGTTCGGGATAAGTTTATGTGTCTATCTGCCATGTTTTCCATTTTCCCATTTATTTTGCCACTCAGTAATTATTGTACTTCGGGCTTCTTGCCTTGGCAACCCACAGTAAGTTGCATGTCTTTCTTTTATTAGAAGCTCTATTGGAGGCATTCCAGCTAGAACGCAAGCACCTTCACCAGATATTGTTCTGTATGCACAGCAAACTCTGATGCATATTGTTCTCTACACTCTTATAAGTTTCTGCAGTTTTTTTTTATTCTGCGTTATAGTATGCCATGCCGGTGCTGCATACAGTAATTGCGAATGTACCATACTTGCCAGAATACGCCTTTTGGAGGGTTTGGGACCCCTGATATTCGGCATGAGACTAGTCAATGCCGATATCGTCTTCTGCGCTTTAACAACAGTTTTGTCAATATGTACCCCGAACGTCAGTTTTGAGTCCAGCCATACACCAAGATACTTAATGGCACTACTTGGATTAACTATTGTTTGTTCTACATTAAAATATAATCTAGCTATTTTTCTCTTGGTCGTTAGTAGAACTGCTTCAGTTTTATGAGGTGCAAGTTGAAGGTTTTGCCTCCTCGTCCACTTTCTTACTCGCATTAGTCCGGTGTCGGCCAAATTCATCAAGGATTCCTCACTACCAGCTGTTACAAATGTCGTATGTGGCGTTTGTGTACATGGCTATGTCGTCTGCAAAAACAACGAGTGTAATTCCATCTGGCATGGGCATGCGGGTCTCTAGCAAACTACCATACAGAATGTTCCACAGGGTTGGGTCAAGGACCGATCCTTGAGGAACACCACCTTTGTGGTGACACAATCTTAGTGGTCTCACACTATTCAAGTTTTATTTTTCTTTCACTTAGATATGATGATATTAATTGTACAAGATGATCATCGATATATCTAGTTCTCAACTCATTTAAGATTTTATTCTACGGTGCACTATTAAAAGCGTTTTTCACATCAAGTGTAATCATAGCACATAGTTCCCTCTTTGCGTGTGCAAAACCTGCAGCGCACTGAGCAATTTCTATAACTTTTTTAATTGCATCTGTTGTCTGTAGACCTTTCCTAAATCCATATTTTCTTCGTGAAAGACCACCAGTTCTGTCCAATTCAATTTGTAATCTGTTACTCTGTTAATTATGGTATTAACTAATCAGATCTATCTACAAGATCCTTCAGCTGATTAAGCTATACTCTAAAATCATTCGCGATAAATTGGTAATAATAATATAAATTTTTTGCCTATCAACCAATAACTTTTATAACGTAGATCATAATATAATGATCCTACACAAAAAAATCTGTGTCTAGGCCAAACGCTCGCTCGGTATATTACAAGGCCGCAAAAAAATACAAAAAATCTCTGACATTAAACTACGAAATTCCACCTACGACCATGGGCTTCTAATAAAAACAATTATCGTCTCAGCGCTCATTTTCTATTCATTTAGCATGAAAATGTCTACAAATCTCGCAAAAGATTATCCAAATTGGTTTGGCAAGAAAGGAAAAGTGGGTGGAAAAGTTCGTAAAAGGGGGGGAAAATGACGACAAGAGGATAAGCCAGCTTTCAAATCTCTAAATTTTAAACAGGAAGCGGTCTCCTCGCCTGTTTGTTTGTTGTATCGTGCTGTAATTTGATGTAGGTTAGGTTAAGAGCAAGCGTTACTTAATCTTAAATGCTAATATCCGTTGTAAATGGTGAATGAAATACGTTTTTTTAAATTTATTTTCAACCAGTAACGTTTGTTGTAGTGATGAGTCGATATGCTAACATTGTTCAACATTTTTAATACAGAATTTAAGCACAATAATTTTAATATAACTTAATTTAATATTAATATTTTAAAATTATTGTAATTATAAATTAAAATGTGAGTTTATGCTTTTTCGTATTTATTTTTAGACTGCTTTTATGCTTTGAGTGCTTCATAATAATTGTTCAGGAGGTAATGATTTGTTTTGTAATTTTTTAAATTCGTAACCCTTATTTTCCTATGTTTGAAATTTAACATAGCATTTGGTACTATACCAAACTTTGATACTATACCGTATAAGCTATAATCAAAAGCAAGTCTGGCTGATTTACGAAATTGGCAAATGAGTCTGGCGGCATCTTGAAAACTGCAAAATTTACAACATTTTTGCTCTTATTTGTCCGGATTTGAAAATTCGTCACATGATTAGTAATACTATAATTTCACAGAAAATTCATATGTCTGGCTATCATCTACAGTGACAAAAGCCCCGCCAGATTTACAAGTAAGGTAGTTAAATTAGGAGAGGAAGCGGCACGTGCGTTTGCGTATTTAGGTAACGTCGCTCGTATTTTTAGATGCGGAAATTTTTGACACTCTGCAATTTCGTAATTTTTAATACAGCAAAATCGAGTGACATTACTCTTTATTTCAGAAACCGCTTTAGATCCAAACACATTCATATATGATGAGAAGTTTAGGACAAGTTAGCCTTGACCAGATATTTTCATTGCTATAACACAAAAAGTAAGGGAGATACGAAATAAAGTCAAGAGATCGATTTTGTAGAAAATGAAATTTCCCACAAATAATTATACATAACTTTCTCGTATCTCAGATAGTTAGGAAGTTATTAGCGAATTAATTTTTTTTATGAGAGACTGATGTACTGACGTTTTGCTAAAACCATGATTTTTGGATTCATGAGGTCTCAAAACGTTGACAAAAACTTTCAGAGATGACAACTATCACCTGTATGATGGAAAAATTTAGCGCGCCTGACGAGTGTTGGACGAGTCTGGCAAGGTTTACAGGATGTTCTACATTAGCCAGACTATATTTTTGCAGCTGTAATTAGAATATAAACTAAGTATCGAAAATCTTCATTGCCTCCTGAACTATAATATTGCGTTGGTAAAGTTTGTGTAACACAAACTACAAACTTCTAGATTTCCATTGTAATTTAATTATATTTGAGTTTCTTGTTTATAACCAACCCAACCAGAAACCATTACTATTATTCATGTAAGTTTTCCTTCTATTTTTTTCATTGTTTCATACTTCTTTTTTATTGGCGCCATGTGTTTTATTACTGATACGCTTGCATTTTGTTTGAGTTTACTCTAGAGTGTCTGATGGAGAAGGACCTGGATTTGTTGTTTATTGAATCCCTCGAAGTATTTCGAGGTGAGTTTATTATGTTTTTTTACAATGGTAGTTTTTTAAACAAGAGTTTCATGTTTTTAGGGTCCATGTACGGGGAGTTAAAGAGTCTATGTTGTCCTTGTTGATATAGTACTTCCTATAGTTTTTGCGTTAGGCCTCCCGTGGTTCTTTGAGGCATGCCTGTAGTGTTGGTCTGGCTGTATCCAATATGGATGGATGTCCTTTTCCAGCCTCAGTTTATGTTTTGGCTTACGATTAGTGGTGGAGGAATGTTTCGCGATACTCAAAACCATCTTCTGCTGCCGGCGTTGGGACAAATTGCTCGGAAAACAGCAATGGTTATGGTTATTTTATTGATAACATATTTTTTGTTATATATACAGGGTGATTCCTGTAAGTTGGTCATGCTTTCGGGGAATGACGAGGGACGTCAAAATATTAATTTTGATATAGCATACTATGGGTCGGAAATGCCTGTTACGCAAGATACAGGGTGTTAAAGTTTTTGAAAAATTAAAGATATTTTTTAATAGTTTTTTAACAGTTGAAGGTATCGTTATATAATTTTATTATAGGAGTCTACCTAACAGAGACACTTCAAATGTAAAAAGAAGAGGTTTTAGTTTCAACCAGTGGCGTAGATGTGATACACATAAGGTAATTTAAAAAAAATAGTACGCCACTGATAAAAATAAAAATTTCGGAGTTTTTTTTATTTATTTGATCTATTTCCAAGAAAAAATGTATCTTGCAACTTTCTCCTATCTAACACCATTTTGTCACAATTTAAAAATAAAAAAATAAATATTTTTTTAGTGCGAACCTTAAATATGCGAATTATTATAACTACCTAAAAACTAAGAGTTTTATTATTAACAATAAAAAAATTTCTAGTTTAAATTTATAATTTTTTAAAAAATTATCTAAGGAGCTAAACTTTGGTCTATTTAATGTAAGTGATGAAGGGAGCTGACGATGCACATGTATTTCTGCCCTCTAGTTATAATAATTCGCTGTATTTAAGATTCTCATTAAAAAATGTATTTATTTTTAAATTGTAACAAAATGGTATTAGATACGAGAAAGTTGCAAGAGACATTTTTGCTTGGAAATAAACCGACTAAATAAAAAAACTATAAAAATTTTATTTTTTATCAGTGGCGTACTATTTTTTGCAACAATTACCCAATGCGTATCACATCTACGCCACTGGTTGAAACAAAACTTCTTCTTTTTACATTTAAAGTGTCTGTTAGGTAGACTCCTATAATAAAATTTTATAACGATACTTTCATCTGTTAAAAAACTATTGAAAAATATCTTTAATTTTTCAAAAAGATTAACACCCTGTATCTTGCGTAGGAGGCATTTCCGACCCATAGTGTGCTATATCAAAATTAATATTTCGACGTCCTCTATCATTCTCCGAAAGCATGACCGACTTACAGGAATCACCCTGTATATTATTCAGTCTTAAATCAGCTGTCGCTGGTCTTGTTTATAGTAATTTTGTATATTAGTCAGACATTTGAAAATATGTACGAAAATATAATTCACTTTTTAAATTCATTTATAAAAATAACCTTAATGGTATTGCTTTAGATATATACAGTGTGTTCGTTGAGTATATACAATGTGCCCTCGACATAAATTCTAGAATTTATCCCTCGGCCGCCGCTTCAGTTTAAGATCGTATGGATACAAGTACTTAAGTAAAATAACTAATTTTTTATTTCCAATAGCTTTAATTATATTACATTTTTCTATAATTCTTTTTTCACTTAACATAATCATCAACTTAACATATTTTAATCTGACAAACATTTTTATCTTAACCTATTAAATTTTGCAATGTTAATTATAATGGTGCAAGTACACAGTCGGCGAGGCGACCCGAGGCGCCACAAAAAATTAACGATTTGTATATTGTTATTGGTTAGGGCCGTCCTTTTTTGTCACGTCTCGGGTCGCCTCGGTGAGTGTGTACTTCCAGCATAATAGTTCGGAGTCATCCTGATAATTCCTGATTGAGTATAGTCATTTATTTTTAACAACTATAACTGTGTTTTTTTTCTGTATATGCCAGGTGCCCAACCTTTTTAGTTTTAGTATATTTAATTAGTTTTTCTCAAGTGACATATAAACGAACGTATACAACCCAGTTCTCTGAGCAATACGAATAGTCGTTCGCAGGGGTGGCAAATTGTTTTTTATTTAAGTCCTTGATAACTAAATCTGTTTCATTATTCCTCTTATTATTGTTACCGAAATACTGGTAGTTTCCGCTTTATATACCGTGGACCGCCGCGGCAGTTAGTCATGCCACAATGCAGTACCGATCCATATAACCGCTCTCTGACCACCAAGCAACGCCACCCCTTTTTTCAGCCCCCGGGCCCGGCGGCGGCGTTCCGTTCTGTCTGCAGGAAACCACCTCCTCCCGCCACCCGCCGCCATTCTATTCCGTATTCTGTGTCAGTGGGTCTAGGCTGCGGCTGGCAACTTGCCGGCAGAGAATAACCGCCTCCTCCCGTCTCTCCACAAACGACACGTGCACGGTGACGTCATTTCGATCCGGTGCACGAGTGCAGCCGGAGTTAGGCGATGGCGAGGGGGCTTGGCTCGATTGCATATAAGTTTAGAAAATTGCTTCTGAAAAGCTATTATTCGAGGATAAGTATTATTAGGAAACTCTTCCGTAATTGAAGATCAAGATTATTTACAGAACTCTTTTGTTTTGTATAAATATTGATAACCTTACATGTGCTTCAGTGAATTTGAGAAACTGTTATGTAATATTTTTTATTTACAACCACATGTAAAGTGACCCTAGATTAGATTCTTCGAGGTGGTTATCGGTCTGATCCACTGCGATCTTTTCAGATCTACTTACTGTGGTCCTCTTCTGATCCTTAGGTTACATTCTCGAGTCCTATCTTTTTAAAGGCGTCTAGCAACGGGTAGACTGAACCCTCCATGTAGCTCCCGGTCAATCGCTTATCATTGCATATTAGAGGCACCGCATATATGAGATCATATTGACCTTTTAAATTTTGAAAGTGTGCTTTTTTATTTCCCTTCCTCATTTTCTTCACATGTTTTCCTGATTCACTTCTTCACTTATTTCTCTAGATCCTGCACTTTCTGCGGTTTTTTTAAATTCTGGTGCGGTACCAATAAATTAACTCCTACACTTTCTGCGGCTTTTTTAAGTTCCGGAGTGGTACCAATTTGTGGTATCGTTCCGTGGTAATTAATATTCGTTATTATCACTTTCTGAAAAGATTTTGAATTTCTTTGTTCAAAAATTTGAACAAACAAACAAGACATTCAAATTGACAAATGTTAAATATAATATATTTCTTGATTTTCTAATTTTTACCACATTTTTTTATTTCAAAATAAAAATATTGTACCTAATTTTTTTACTAACACCGGTGGAACTAACGGTGGAATGTTTGCGATTTAGGTAATCTCTCAATAGTAATGAAACCCTTCCATAGTCGGCATAAACCCTTTACCATAATTACGGGATTTTGATATGTAAATAGCGATGCAAATACGAGTCAAAATTATGCAACTGAATTACTAACACTGACACACTCTGCTACTGACTGACACACTCTGCTAGGTATGGAAGAACGAATACAAGATGTTGGATGAAATGCAATGTATAGGGTGTCCCATTTCCGTGTGTTTTTGGGGGTTTCTCGTTTATGAGTAGAGATAGAAAGATGCGGTTTTCACATCACTGTACTATTTTTTGTATGAAACTAAAGATGCAACACACAACTTTGTTCCAACCCTCTTGGTTTCAGAAATACAGGGCGAATTTGATAAAATGTTGCATTCTTTGACCCCCTTCGTATCTCGGTTATCTTACAACATATCGAAAAGGTGAAACTGAGCACCATAGAATTTTTCACGCAGTGCTCAGTGATGTAACACTATTTTCGCTGGGAGCTGTCATTCTTGAAATATGACCCAAACTTATGTTTTTTTTAAATAGAATATATATTATATTTGCCTTGTGATGAGCTTTCTAGAAATATAGCATGCTCTAGACTTATGTTCATAAATAAAGTAAAAAGTGCATTATTTAACTTTTTAACATAGGCGGTCGGTTTAAATTAGGTAATCAAAACATCAAATAATTTATTCGACGTCAAATTTTGGTTGATCATTCCTTTTGACTGTTCCACGCTAGTTTCTGTGTATAGTGTAGAATTAGGTGCACAAGTGCATCAAAAATATCAAAAACACCGATTGATAGGGTGTTAGCTAAAAGCTGCAGAAGTTCATTTTCGGAACAGTTACCACAACGGGAAGCAAAATTACAAATAAATGAATTAAATTGAATAAAATAAAATAATAATACTCGATTAAGCTATAGGCGTGTTTATGTTTTAAAGCTAAATAATGCATTTTTTTTACTTTATTTATGCAAATAAATATTTATATTTATTATTTATTTTTATTTATGCAAATAAATATAGTAAAAAAATGCGCATAGTATATTTTTAGAAAGCTCATGATAAGTCAAATAAAATAAAAAAAATAATATACAGGGTATCCCATTTAAAGAAACATAAGTTTGAGTTATAAGTCATATTTCAAAAATGACAGCTCTCAGCGAGAAACTAGTTACGTCACTGGATTTTACGTGAAAAACTCTACAGAACCCAGTTTTCACCTTTTCGAAAAGTTATCGGATAACCAAGATACGAGGGGGATCGAAAAATGCAAAAATTTTATATTTGCTCTGTATTTCAAGAATAATTAAGAGGGCTAGAACAAATCTGTGTGTAGTATCTTTAGTTTCATAAAAAAGTAGCACACTGTGATATGAAAACCGCATCTTTTTATCTCTACTCATAAACAAGAAACTACATAAAATACATGAAAATGGGACACCCTGTACTGGCCCAGACGATGTTCGTTTTCAGGGGAAGGATGCGCCAAAGGCCTTGGAGACTCAATATTGTAGTCTTCTTTGGAATGCAATCCCTCCATCTAACCGAAAAATTAAAATTACATCTATTACTACTTTTATGTTCCCATTCTCCAAATCTTTTTATTGAAAACGAATAGTCTCTTAAGAGCCAAATCAATCCTCTATTAAACACATCATCACTCATTCATGTGTGATTATAATATATTGGACAACCAATTAGCAATTTGTTTAAATTTGGAAATTTCTTCGCCATTTTTTATTATATATATAAATTCGGGTCAGCGTCCCACGACGTTGTCCGATGCCTAACTTCCACCCTGTGCGATTTTCCCATTGATCTTCGGTCAGATTTTTCTCGCTCATCGACCTTCTTATTCCTTCCATCCATGTTTTCTTGGGACGTCCTCTCTTTCGTTTACCAGGTGGTATCCAATGAATGACTTGTTTTGGAATTCTTTCATTGTGCATTCTCTGAACGTGGCCGTACCATATTAATTGTTTTTGTTCTATATCATTTACTATTGTTCCCTCTATTCCCATCTGTTGTCTAATGTCTTCATTTCTGATCTTATCCCTCCGTGAAATTCTCATTGCTCTTCTAATCGCGTCCATTTCTGTTGTCTCCATTTTTTATTATAATAATTAAATTACTAAATTGCTCAATTCTAAAAATAACTTCAGTATATCGATATCATCGTTGGTGGTTAATGATTTGCAGATATATATCTTATCTCTACGTGCTTAGACGAAAACTAATATCCATGTCTGGAGCTCAATTTAAAAACATGATGGTGAAAACTGCACATCGATATCTGTGACTGTTTCGGAGTTACGGGGTGTTTTTCAAAAATGTGCATTTTTAACAAATCGCTGTAACTGCAAGCCCTCTTTGAAATACAGAATTTTTAAAAGCTCGGCCGCTTTAAACTAGTAGGCTTTGGACCTCTTATTGATGATCTGCCTCTAATGGAACGCGAAAATATATTTTTCCAGCAAGACGAGTCACAGCCTCAGAACGCTGAAGTTATCAGCAAATTTTTGTAGCCAATTTCGAGAATAATTGAATAGCTAACAAAGATCCCAGCCGTTGGCCGCCCAGGATTTTTGTATCTATGGATTTTTATCTTTGCGGAAGAATAAAGGTTCTAATTTTAAATTTCCTGTATAATCTAGAAAATAGTTAGAAGCCTGTTAATCTAGAAAATTTTCAATAGCAAAAAAGTTACAGCGATTTGTTAAAAATGCACATTTTTGAAAAACACCCCGTAACTCCGAAACAGTCACACATAGCGATGTGTGGTTTTCACCATCTGGTTTTTAAATTGAGCTCCAGATACCGACATTAGTGTTCGTCTATCTCTTATAGAAAAGAGCGTTTCCCTTTAAAAGCGTCGAATTTGACCCACCCTGTACATATATTCTCTACTCGTATTATAAAGAGTTTATTACGGAACATTTTGCGACTTCTTTGTATCCAATTTATCGATTTATTTGATATCGGTAGCGTCATACTTTTAACTCGCCCATCTCTGCGTCCATCTGATTTTATTTTATAAGCATAACGCGTTTGCTGTAAAAAGAAGGAATTATTCATGATCCAAATATGCGAAGTCCGTCCCACATATCCGTTCCGCTCCAGTTGAAATACTTTTTAACTTTGAAAAGATGTATTGAAGAAATAACTTGGCCTCATGGAGATGCACTGCTCATCCGCCCTGGGTAGAGGCACGATGAGATCGCGGATATCTCGTAAGTACTTAGGTTCTAAATCGACTAGCGAGTGTCTAAATTTTAGACACTAAGTGGGTAGGCCATTTTATGGCTGAGAACCGCGGTTCAGACTCGCGTAAATAAAGTAGATCCTGTCCAGCCTCGTGTCCAGCTTAGTCCTGGTATAAAAAGGAGCCGTTACTTAAAATAACACAAGATCAAATTTAAAGAGTCAAATGTTACGGTGAAGATATTGATCCTTACTTCCAAGCCATTTGGATATGAAGAATCTATTTTTTATTAGTTAAGTAGTTACTTCTAGTTACGCTCTAGACTACTATATAACAAAATACAATAATTAGCACAACACGTGAGTTAAATACCATTTTTGGTTCAGTAAGTTCTAGTAAATATTGATAAAGAAATATCAACCTACAAAACGCAAGATAAGATGGCTATTTGGGTCTTATCTTAAAATATTGTACTTCATTCATTATTTTCAGCGTACCTATTTTTCTCTTGTGTATCAGTATAGATGATCATATAAATGAATGATCAATTATTTTTTTTATATCTAGTGCTATTCAGTTTCATGGCTTTATCACATGTAGTAGATTATTAAATGTTTATTTCAAAAATTAATAACAATATTTTCTTATATCCAAAAAAATCCTTATGGGTTTTTCGCCACTGCACTGCAAGAAAAATCTACAAAATAAAATAGTTATTTTTTGTAAACACTTCTGGCGTTAAACCTAAACGGACGCTGCTTGTCAGTAGTTGTGTTTACAGTAATAAAAATTTGCCTAACAAAGAAACAAATGCTTAACGTTTCGGAAAGTTTTCTCTTTCCGTCGTCGGAAGCAAAAAAATATAAAGAATCAAGAAAAAAACTATTTAAAATATTTAAATTGAACTATTCGAGAACACTTTACTTGCAAGTAAAAACAAGACAAGCAGCGTCCGTTTAGGTTTAACGCAGAAGTGTTTACAAAAAAATAACTATTTTATTTTGTAGATTTTTCTTGCAGTGCAGTGGCGAAAAACCCATAAGGATTTTTTTGGATAGATGAATCCGCCACATAGGTATAGGGTATAGACATTTTTTAATATTTTCTTGTTTGTAACATTTGTCATTTGTGTTCATATAGCAAAGAATGTTAATAATAAGTGAAAATATCTTCCAGTAAAAATGATTTTTAACATTGCCCCATAATATGTATGAATCATAAGTAAATATGACGAAAAATTATAAGATTGATTGACTTACCTGGTAAGGAAGATCAATCTTGATTATTCGAGCATCGTAGTCCTTCTATGATAGTTTTTGGTAGGTATCACTTTTCCTATCCCGCGCACAAAGTGGTTCGAAAGAATGTGTAATGTAAACAAATATCCTCATCTTCGGCCCTGGAGGCGACCCATCGGTCCTTAATTAGTTCATTTGTGACGGAGTACAAATATTTGCAATTTCCGAAAAAAATAAAATAGGTTAAACAATGAAATTATCATGGTATTTATCTAGTTGCTATCTAAAATTATTGTGCTTATGCGTATTGATGTACTTGAGGAGCTGTAATCTCGTTTGAAAACTGACCTTGAACGCTATTCATTGTACGAGATATAATAGACATCATGCGGATCTGCCAGTACTATTCAATGGCGTTGAAAATATTTTTTTAATGATTAGAAAATATTTGCTATTGTGTTTATTTGCGTATTTTAATTTTTAGTTGCATCATTGAGCTATATTTTGGTAGAAGAATATTAAAGTTACTAATTGTAGAGGTTAAAGCTAGTGATGGGAAAAACCGATTAATTTCAATAATCGAGTACTCGAGTTTCAAGCGATTTCAATAATCGAGTACTCGATTATATTGAGTCGAGCGAAATATCGGTTGTATTTAAAAATACGGGTTTTCCGCCCGTCGCTTGTCGCTTGTTGCTTGTTGTACATGTAACGCCAAACAGTAAGTTGCTTGCGCAGAGCACATATTCTTTCGGTGATGAATAGCAAGTAGCAAGAGACAAACGATTCGCTTGATCGCTTGCTTGATTTATTTTATTTCAAGACATTATCGATGTAGGTCATAAAATTTTGTCACTGAAACACGCAAGGGATAAAGCCGCATAAATTTGCTACCTGCAATTCTTCTGCAATGTATGTAGAAAATTCGCTCGGCTTTTTATCGAGAATGTCACATTAAAATCGGATTTCAATTTATTTCATTCTAGGATCGCTTGCGTTCGTCGCTCGTAACTCGTCACTTGCATCGCTCGTTCATAATCGAGCGATGACGGTTATTTCAATAATCGAGTACTCGAGCGAATTTTCGCTCGAGTTATCCCATCACTAATTGAAACATACTTATCCAGTCGGAATCGGACGGCATCGACCGGTAGAAAATCGGATACAAAAGCATATTGCGCATACTTACTAAACGGTTGGAGTAGAATCGGCTAGTTATTTACGTTTGCTATATTTTGGTGTAGGTACTACAGAAATATTTTAATTTAATATTTAATTCCTTAATTTTTTTTTCTAAATATTTTCTTTCGATAACTGATTATGATAATAGTCCAGTAAATAAGGACACGAAAAGACCCAAGTCTTAAGTCTCGGCGTAATTCGTCGATCTTGACTTTTAGGCGGATTATGTACCTTTTGGAGAGTAGTTTTAGGAAAAAAAATGTAACACCGTGTTCGGCCGAAAAAAATGGTCCCAATGGCTTAAAAATCAGTTTTTCGCAAATATCTGCTAAAAATCAAACCTCATTATCTACCTAAAAAAGTCCTTATGTCTAAAAAGGCCTTGACACTTTTTTTCGGAAAGTCTCAGGAAAACGGTTAAAAACGGCTCTAAACGGTCAAAGAACGGGGTTTCCGCCAATTAGAAGATTGGGTTCTTAGCTAAAAAATGATCCTGACACTTTCTTTCATAAAGTTGTTCTTAAAAAAACAAATTCGACTTACTTACTTACTTACTTACTTTTTCGTGTCCGGGACAATAAATATCTATAATATCTAAAATATATAAGTGTAATTTAAAATTCTTTAGCCCAATACCGAGCAATGTCTATAGCATTTTCTTCGGCGTTCCAATAAATCTTCTAGGCTACAGGTATGAGGGCAACTTCTACAGGACAACAGATGCTCCATATTTTGGGTTTCACCACATTCACAGTCTGTGTCCTCGACGTCGATAAGCCCCCATTTGGCTTTGTTGGTCTTAACGGGCGCTACTTCTGTTCTAATTCGGTTCAAGAACTTCCAGGTGGCCCAATCAAGATGTCGGCCGGTGGGATCTTTTTCCTTAAGAGGGTAATCAGATGGTAGATCTTCTGGAACATATTTGAAGAAGTTTTTTCGTGACCGGAGTCTGCTCGGTCCCTGGAACTCCCCATAAAGTGGATGGCGATCATCGAACATCTGTTTAAACATATCAGTATATTCGGTCACTTTGCGGCGCTGCGGCACTGTGGGGGGCTGCAAAACCGGAGGCTCTATAAAGTTGAGGTAGACTTGTTGCTTTCATACACCCGGTTGTTATTCGACACGTTTCATTTAAAGCAACGTCAACTTGTTTCGCATGGCTCGATCTGCTCCATACAGGGCAAGCGTATTCGCCTGTTGAAAAACATAGAGCCCGTGCCGTCGTTCTTAAGACCGAGGGATTTGCACCCCACTTGCTTCCGGTTAACCTTCTTAAAATTATTTCTCGCGTTGACCTTTTGTCGAGTTTTCTGACAGTGGTACCTATATGTTAAGGTCCTGTCTAATATCACACCGAGATATTTAGGTGTTTCTGTGTGTTCCAGTGAACTACCTCTCCACAGAATATTGAGTTTTATCGTAGCCTGTCTATTGCGTAGGTGGAAGGCAGAAACCTGCGTCTTGGAAGGGTTGGGCTTTAGTGAGTTTTGGTCGTAGTAATCAGCTATGGTGTCAAGTGCAGCTTCCAGTTTTAGTTCGATGCTGTGAAAGCTGGTGTCTTGCACAGCTATTGCCAGGTCGTCAGCATAAAGACATGTTTTGAGTAGGCAGGAAGGGGCTGATCGTTGGTATATATATTAAATAGCATTGGCGCTAAGACGCTCCCTTGGGGCAAGCCATTCTCCACCTGCTCTTATTATTATTTAGGGTGACATAAAAGCGTCGATTCTGCATTATTGACTCAACTACCTTCATCAGGTTATAGTCCTTGATTGTTGCATATAACTTATTTAGAAGATGTTTATGGATGATGGTGTCATATGCTGCGGTTAAATCAACAAGAGCAACTCCAGTGATCAGGCTATCCTCAAATCCGATATGCTCAGTAAGGGCCAAGACTTGCCCAGTGCATGATTTTCCTGGCCTAAAGCCCGATTGGTGAGGGATAAGTTTTGATTCCACGATCTTCTCCATGCGACCGAGAACCATTCGCTCATATAGTTTGTAGAGATGGCACAGCAGCGAGATCGGTCTATAGCTACTGGCTAGTTCTGGATCTTTGGCCGGTTTCAGGAGAGCCACGATTTTTGATTTGCGCCAAAATTTCGGGATTTTGTGGCTTTCGGTGCATTCTTGAAACAATTTTAAAACCCACGTTTTTGTTGCTGGGTTGTTTTTGTTGCCTGAAAAGTCTCGGTCAATTAATTAAGCTGTGGTTTCACTCTTCATTTGCTGGACTATAATAGCACTTTGATCATATGATTCCTTGTAGTATATACAAACCAATGGAATTAATTTCTCTTCGTCCATACTAGTAAAATCAAAATGCATTCACTATATTGTTTTTTTAACTGAAAAAAATCATGATGCAGGCTCGTTGTAATTTATTTGGTGATATCAAATTGTAAAAATTTTCTACATAGATTTTTATATTATTAAAAGAAATATGGGTTGAGATGATAGAAAAATAGCCAACAAATAAGAAAGCACTTTTGTAGATTAAAAAGGAGAAGCAATTTAGTAAAAAAATGTCTTCCATTTAGTTTTTCTCCGCTTGTTTTTTTAAACATTTTACCGTGAATATATTATCTGTTCGGTAATACAAATAGCTTTTGTCTTCGCATTGCCATAGAACATCTCTTTAGATAATGGCACCAGTTTGCAAGAGTTTAGACCATTGTTAATGGATCAATTTTCTCGTACAGTATAAACGTTGCTCCCTTTGTGTATTCTCTGCGTTCGGGAATGTCGAATAACCATATCTGTTTTGCGTTCGTAGCCATTTAATGGCTCAAAATACCGATAAGAAATAAAGGGAGTATAGCGAGCGGTTTAGCTCTGAACATACTTGGTTAGATTTGAGGCATTTGAATAGTTCGGTCGAGAACTTAATGTTTGTTTAAAGGCTAAATGGGCATATAAAAGAGGAGGATCACTCTATAGAACTAAAAATACTCAGTTAAAATAACTGAACTAACTTTCAGATCTATTTATGGATTAAATAATGCCAGTACTCAATAAGGCAAAGCAATGTGATAGGTATAATCTCTTTTGTTATATAAAATACTCTTATAATTAAATAGTATATTAAACAACCAGTTTCGAAAACGACGTTTTGCACACGAGTTCGACAGTTTGTTTGGTTTGGTTTGGTTGTCTGCGGCTCGAGCCACAAATCGAACGAGTGTACAAAGAAGTTTTCGAACGAGTTTTTTATGCTATTTTTTATACGACTACAAATTAGCAGCAGAGTCACTCAGTTTTGGCCAGTTTTGTGAAATAATTTGCGATGTAATGATGACACTTTTCTGACGGCTACGTTACCTTTGACGTTTCAGCTAAACATTGGAGGTTAAAAATGTTAAAATTGGCACATGTCGTGTGCAAAATGACACATGTCGTGCGCTAAATCCTTAGCACACAACAGTTTGCAAAACGCCAATTTCAGATCGAGTTTTCCGGGTGTCAAACTGCATTTTCTATGCTAGTCGTAGAAAAAATATTTTACGCATAGGGTTGTGTTGCACAAATAATCCACATCGAACAGAATATTTGCATTTTTGATACAAGAATAGCCCCGCAACGTCCAAGCACAGATTTTTTACAATAAAAACGTAAGATGGATCTTAAAAATGACAAACAAAACAAAGTCCTCGGCTTTAATTTCTAAATAAACAACTGTGCTCAAATTAAATTTTGAAAGTTGAAAACTATCTTGTATGAAATGTGTACTCGTATACCTCTGAAAAGTGCTCGATTTTGGTTCGGAAAATTTTTGGAAATTTTCGAAGGAATTTTTTTTGATGGGGCGGTTATAGAGCTTTACTAGCTCTATCCGAGAGGCCTCATTGGTCGTTTAGCTACTTACCATTTCCGAGATATTTGAGTCTTTCGATATTGGCAAAATTTCAACTTTAAATCGTTTTTTACGTGTCCTTATGAAAATCTAAGAAACGAAAAACAGGCAACGGGAGGGCGCCATCAATCGTCTATCCGAAGGTGCATAAATGGTTTCTTAGAATTGAAGGATTTGGTAGATAAAAAAAAAGTTATAAAAAAGCAAAATTTTTCCCTGCCAAAATTGAGGTTTTTTCACCTATTCTGATTTAAAAGATTTTTGTGCGTGTATCGATGCAGTGCATTAGTTAAATTTTTTAGTATACAGGGTGCTACAAATTCGAGGTACGAGCATTGGTAACTCGGTAACCGTAATAGATACGAACATGGTTAAATTGGGGCAAAGTTGCCGCTTTGGGATGTTCACCAAGATGCCATCAAAAAAGTTTTAAAAATATCAAGGATTGCTGAGTTTTTTGGAAAAACGGATATTTTTGAAAATCAATTTTATTTTTTCCTGTCGTTGCTATTTAGAAAATCAAAAAACTAATTACACATTCTCATAGCCACTTTATTAGGGCTATCTGATAGTATTTTTAAATTTTCAAATCAGCTGATAATTTGTGAGATACAAAGGCCAACTTAATTTTTTTAAATACGGACCTGCATTTTTTACTTTAGATTTTGAAAGAACTCGCTTTCCTGAGTACAATGATATGCCACACTTAATATTTTTTTTTGTTTTGGAAATTTGGACACAATTTATTTTTGCTAATTTCAAGTCCGGCTCTGTTTTTTTTTAATATTTAATATATTCATCGTTACAATATTGATAAGCTTTCAAACTTAACAGTGACGTGGGTTGAATACGGAAAATCAAATGCAATAAAATAATAAAAAATAATATAAATAACATGTAATATAAACAATCAAATCATTTCCCCTAAAGATGGATTGGAAATGGTAGAGCAGTATAATGGTAAGCGAGGTTCCTGGACCGTCTGATAACTTCAAGTAATTTGACAGGTCCAAATTTTACAAAAAAGTGAAATCAACACATCTCGGCACTTGCAATAAAGAGTACAATATGCATTCGAAAGTATAAGAAGTTCTATTCAAAAGCTATAAATAAAATTGAACGAAAAATAAATTTGTGCAATAGGGAGGGTGGTAACCCTTCCGAACATGTAGACTATGTAAAGCTTTAGAAACTAATTTGTAGAAGTTAATTTATTCATAATAACTACGATAAATATTATGTAAATTATTAGATCGTACACTGAGAATTTCAAATTCACAATAAGAAAAATTAAAAATAATATCTTTAAATTGCTGATCTGGATATTATTTATTTGAATCTTTCATTTGGCTCAATTTTCCTTATTCAATTTTAATTAGCACTGATCAAAATTGTTGCCATGAATATAATCAGATTAAACAGTTTAAAAAACAGAGTCGGAGTTGAAATTTTTTTAAATAATAATTAAATCGTTTTGTTGCTGTTCCCGGTACCCAAAACAAAAAAAGTATAAAGTGTGGCATATCATTGTACTCAGGAGACTGAGTTCTTTCAAAATCTGAAATAAAAAATGCAGGTCCGTATCTCACAAATTATCAGTTAATTTGAAAATCTAAAAATACTAATAATACTATGAGAATGTGCAATTAGTTTTTTTGACTTTCTAAAAAGTAACGACAGGAAAAAATAAAACTAGTTTTCAAAAAAATCCTTTTTTTCCAAAAAACTCAACAATCCTTGATATTTTTAAAACTTTTTTGATGGCATCTTGGTGAACATCCCAAAGCGCAACTTTGCCCCAATTTAATCATTTTCGTATCTATTACGGTTTTCGAGATACCAATGCTCGTACCTCGAATTTGTAGCACCCTGTATTCAGTTTGTCAAAAAAGTACATACAGGGTAAGAAAAATATTAACTATTTTTTAATTTTCGGCATTTTTTTAAAAATACAACATAACCTAAAAATGGGGTCAAATTGTATTTAGAATTCTTACATTAACGTTTTCTAATCGTACCAGGTGAGGAAAATGGAAAAAATTAATAAATAAAAAATTCGATTTTTTTTCAAGTCCAAATCCAGAAAATCGACAATCGAAATCTTTCTAATTAAATATCTCGGAAACTGTGCATTTTCGAAACAGGTTAAATGGTGAGAATATAGAGTTCTACTAGCTCTATCCATAGAGGCTTCACTGGTCGTTTAGCTAATTACCGTTTCCGAGAGGAAACATCTTATTTTTATTTACCTACAACTTTCTTTTTTTTTCTGTTGCTATAATTTATTTTAGCGACCAAACGCCAAGATTTTTGTGAAGTGACTTCCACGCTTAACTTCCACGCTTAATGTTAGCAACTTAGAAATTATTTAGAATCATAAAAAAGGCCCCCTAAAAAACTCACGACGGAAGATCTAATGACAAATTAGATATTTTAAATACTAAATGAATGAAAACTAGGTCGTCATCAAATCTTTTTACTTAGACGGTACGTTAACACATTGCTTAGGAATTTGCAATATAGTTAAATTATAATTACTATTTGCTGCCGATGATTGTCAAGGGTTCATTGTAGGTTATTTATTTAATCAACATTGCATTAAAACATGTTTATACAAAATATTAACTTTGACAATGTCTCAACGAACAAAGAGAGAATGAATAAGACTAGTTTGGATGCTATTATATACATGCAACCAGTCATGTATAATAAATTCCTCCTTTGTGAATGTCTACGAAGCAGACATAGAGGGTAAAGGTAGCTGTTGGCTTTACGGAGCAAAATGTTAGGATGCTCGGTTTTTCAGTGCCTCAGACGTTGATAAGGAATAATAAAGCAGAATGAGGATGGAGCTAAATATGTTTTCATTCATAAAAGCTTAAATAGAAATTCGTAAATTTTGATTCATAGCTTATATATTATGTGCAGAATCTACAGAATTTTTCCCAATATGCTTTTAACGCCGGCTCTCTCAAACTGATTGAATAATAATTGAGTAAACTACTTAGGCTGACCTATTAATATTATTAGACCACTTAGATTGAATAATAATTGAATAGACCACTTAAGACCTTAAAAGGCTTATATTACGGAAATATACTATTGTAGCCTCTATAGGACAAATGCCACAAGATGACACACACACGGAGACTCCAAGGAGAATGGGAGTTTATACCAAAATGAAATTTTGGGAGCGTAGGTTAATTGAAAGCATTTTATAATTTATAAAAATATATATATAGGGTGTCCCAGAAATAAATGGAGACATTTTAAGGGGTGGTAGATCTGGTCAAAAGAAACATCTTTTCCTTTTACCATTTTTAAAATAAATTGAAAATAACGGAGTTATTTAATTTTGAAAATTAAATAATAATAATAAACAAGTAGCATTAAAAGGTTTTTTTTAAAATATCCCGGAAAATGTCAAGAAAAATATAACATTTCAACCATTTTTTTTTCACAAAAAACCTCATAGACGTGTTTGTGGGGCTATTTTAACTGGTAGTATATTTCGCTACCAGTTAAAATATTTGTACTTACTTCTGGGACACCCTGTATAGTTTTATAGGTTGTTCCTAAAAAGTTACGCATCGAAGTTGTTTTTTTTGTAATTGAATACCCTATATATTAATAGATTTTCGGATTCTAGGAATAAAATAAAGGTAAATTTAATTAAAGAAGCATATGCCTAAAATGTAAAGTTTTTGACAATTTCAAATTTTGTGAAAATGAAGAATAAATTTTAAATTTCAATAACAGCTACCTAAATTGTAATGTATCCTGTATACCCCGATATTTAGTTAAAATAACCATTGTATGTTAAATCAAATTGAAATTTGACCCGAGAAGTTCTACAGGGTGAGACAAAATTAATATTGTAAATTAGTCACTTTTAAAAGCAAATTACCCTTTGTTTTCGGCAAATTTCTGAGATTTTTTTTTGTTTTAACTGACACAAAATGATAACTACATAGTTGTTAAAGTTGAAATAATTTGACAGCTGTGTTGAAGTAACGTCAGGCATATCACAGCCACCTAGATTCTAATATCAACTAGATCAAATAATAAAGATCTACTAATACTAAGTCTTAAAAATGAAAAAAATATAGGAAAATCTTTGTGTAGGCAATCTTAATAGTATTTTGAAGAGACATTAATTTTTAATAGAATATCGGAATAATATACTAGGTGTTCCATTTAAAATAAAAGAGTAATTTGCTTTTAAAGGTGACCAATGTTCAATACTAATTTTGTCTCACCCTGTATAATTGTTTGGGTCAAATTTTAATTTGATTTAAAGTAGGTACAATAGTTATTTGAACTATGGTTGTTTTAACGCAGTATTAATAGATATTGTCACTTTTTATGCATAATAATAATTGTGTCTATAAAAAAGTTGTGTTTATTTTACAACGGATGGGGGGACGCAAATATGTGAAAATAGATTAAAATAGAATTGGGTTGTGAAAATATTGGTTTTACTATGTGCTATGTAGATTTATGATCTACGGTATGTCCCCGGATTGTCTTTATAAGAGTCTTTATAAGAGATTAATAATAAAGATACAATATCTTTATTATTGACATTTAGAGGAAAATACATTCTTCATAAAAATATTTTCTTGTTCTAAAATGGTTAATCCCGTTTACATTTTTCCAAATTTTTATACCGTTTTAGAGAAAATATAAAAAAAAACATGAAAATATGGTCAAGTCCTAAATGATATAATAATAATGGTATGGTTAAGTCGTAAAAATCAAAAGGCGTTTCCCCGGCCGTTTTATATGGTAATATCACTTGGATTTCATTCTTTAATATATTGTTCTTATTAATTTTGATTAACGTCATAATTTTTGCTGTTGTTAAAATATCACATTTTCCTATAACTATTATAACCCTTTCCGTAGCGTTGAACTAAAATTTTGTGTTTCTTTAACATTTTAAAACAGCAAAAAATATGACGTTTATTAAAATTCTATCAATAACAATCTATGAAAGAATGAAATCGAAATGATATTACCATAGAAACGCCTTTTGATTTTTAGGACTTTCAAAAGGAGAAATTCAACCATATTTTCATTTAAGTAATTTTCATATTTTTATTTATGATTTAAGATTTTTTTAATTTTTTTTCTGGAAAAGTATAAACGGCATTAATCATTTTAGAATAAGCAAAAATTTTTCTGAACTTTGTATTTTTCTCAAAATGTCAATAATAAAAAAGCTTTTTTCTCTTGTAACGACAATCCGGGGACATACTGTATAATAGTCTCAAAATGTTTTAAGGTTGATTTGGTGTCTTTTGCATAGTTATATTTACTAAATTTTTGGATTTTGCTATTAATCTTTTAGGAGCAGTTTTGTTTTATTTTTTTTTATTCTTTTATTTTATTTTTCTGTTAAGCGTGTTTTTGATTCATACTAAGATAAATAAAAAATAACGAAAAAATATCATTTAAACCTTAATTCTACTGAAAGTCTGAGAATATAAATTAAATGTAAACATTTCTTTAATGTCTTTAAAACTAACCATAAACCTGTAATAAATAGAAGAAAATTACAAATATATGCACGTCCTGAACGGCTTAAACCAAGTTTTAAGTGTCAGACGGTAATTTAAAGAATATATTTTACCGCAAAATGGATGAGTAGAAAAACAGTAAACTTGCCTTCGAAGTAGTTGCTAACTAATGTGGATACCTAAGTGGCCCACTGCCCTGGACTAGTCATACCGGTTACAATACAACACAAGAGGTTTATTTTAACAGTTCCCTAGTGCATTCTGCTTTTAGAGTTTACGTTAGATTGTTTGTGTTATTGTGTCTTGTTTGTATTTAGAAACTTAAGGTTGAATTTTGTGTTAAATGAAGATACTATTATTACTTTATATTGAGAAAATTTTTGTAGTTTAATGCTTGATTAGTTGGGTAAAAAAAAGCAAATGAAGAAATTAAAATCAAAAGGTAGTTGGTATTTTATATATTGAGTAATGTTTTATTACTGATTGGAGAAGTGATTTATTTTGAAAAATTGCCAAAATTTGTAATTTTTCATTTTGACCAAAGAATATACCATTTTGACGCTTGAAACCTTCTAAATCGGTAAAACATAAATATCTTTTGTCAATTTTATGTTTGTTTTGGTTGTCCTCCTAATTTGTGTAACAAAGAATGCAAAAATGTTGTCAGAATGTAATACTAGAATGTAGAATGAGTGGAAGAGGTGTTAATCATCGCCATCTTAAAGATCTATTGTATCCCTCTTTCTTGATTTATAACTCATTATACGGTATATAATTCATCATACATGGGGGTCATACATCTTCCTGTTGTAGGGGGACAAGCCCGGGACAAGGTATTTCTCATCCTCCTCTGACAACTGTTCATCCTCCGGGGAGTGGCTATGAGGATATACACCCTTTCACGGTTGGGGTTTAGCCCAACCAGTGTCCTTCACAACCGAGGAGCTTGTCCCAGGCACAGGTACCCTTGAGGTGGAGGCTGGAGGACCTGTCTCCATTTTCTTCACCTCATTAACTTGGTATCTCGTTAGACCTGATGCCGGTGTTTTCCCGGATCTATAATAGAGGATATATCTTTCTTTCTCTATTGCTTCCTTGGATTTGAGGTTTTTCTAATGCGAAAACCTGACCATTGTCCTCCTCCCTCGAGTTGATGACTTGCCAACTCGATGTTCTTATACTGGAGTTCTGGCAAAGCTGGTGATATACCGGAAGGATTAGTTGGTCCACTTCTACAGAGCCCCGCATGTAGAAGTAACGTAGACGAGAATATAATGGGTTGTCCTCTGGTGTCTCAAGTATGGAGTGTAGAGGTGAGGAGAAATATCGTCGTGCATTAAAAAATGGTCATAAAAAATGGAAGATTTAATATAGCTATAGCAAAAACCTAAAATTTAAAATATGCACTGACAATTTTTAGAACAGGAAATGATCCAAAAGAGATAAATATTTGACGTGAAGGCACGGGTTTCAAGTTTTATTTTCGCGTAACATGAAATAAATTATCGATTTTTATTCAGATAAACCAGATAAAAATAATTGTTTTATATTCTAAAAAATAAAAACAAAGCTTTTTTGGGAAATGTTTGGTTATGTTACTTTTATTCTCTTATCTATGGTTACTTTTCATGTTTTAGATTTATGCGGTTGAAGTATAATAGACTAGGCGGTTGAAGCGTAATGCTAGCCACATTACCTTCCTTGTATACCGAACGGCTCTAGAATGGCAAGCTGTACCTTGCTACTCCCAAGGCGTTAAACGCTATATGCGGGAGCTATTATTATTATTAGATTTATGCGTCATTAGCGCCACTGACTGTGGTTATTTGGTGAACCCTTATTTTTCCCATTTTTGTGACCATTTTATCAAATAAAGTCCCATAAGAGATATTTTTCCTCATCTCTACACTCCATAGTCCCAAGGTTGAGACCAGTATAGGCTAGTTTTCTATTTAGCCATGCATCCCTTTGACCTGGTCCCGCCATTATAGGATTTAGGTTTTGGTGAGGTTGTCTCCTCTTGGTCTGGGCGGATAAGCTAAGATACTCTATACACCCTCTGCTCGTGATACGTGACCACAGACAGTAGAGGGTGCCTGGTATGACGGACAGGGTAGTCCCATCCGGCATCTTTATATTTCTTGGTGCAATTCCCTGGCCACGACACTACAGGTGACTGTAGTGACGTGGCCGATAACGGACGGATAACTGTGAAGTTATCCACACGCAACCCAGTAAAAACGTAACATTATAAAAAGGAGATTCGAAATTTACGATTGCGAAGTCGCGCTCAAAATTTAATAATTTGTTAAAATTACTTTCTGTCGCAAATAACACAGTTTTGAAACCATGAAATTGCAGGCACACATCAATAAACCCCAATATGTAATATTTGATTGGCTAAACCCGTTAGAGCTTAATTCTTTTACAGTTACTATCGATTAAACCATTATTGTCAGAGATAACTATACATAATATAGCACTGATAATTATTGTTTAAATATGTGCCAGGATATTAAACAAAACGCATATTAAAAATATGGAATCGACATAGAGGTCTAATATCGGTGACATTTGCAATAATTTAGTAAATTAATGTTTAATACGATTATTGTGTAAGTTTTACGGAATATTTTCTGGTTTGTTGTGGCTACGATTTCACGTAACACGGCATTAAATAATTTAATTAAATTAGTATGGAAATCTGAGTAATACATATTTTGATAATTCAATTACATCTGTTTGTCACGGTCAGTGAAATGTGGAGATATTGTTAACTGATAATATAATTTTATTATTTATTTTAATTACTGAACATATCATTCCAAAATATTCTATTTTGACTAGATAAATATTTGTTAATATTACATTTTTGTCATATCTGATTACTTTTTTTAAATGCAGGAATATTTGTTTGTATACCATTTACAAATTTTTGGCTGACCAAACGTATTGAATTTCCTTCTAAATCAATGCTACTGATGAACAAAAGCTAGACCATAGCAGTCTAAGTTTGGTCTTGGTTTTTCTGCAAGACTTTTGCACTTTTTTGATAGTTTTAATAGAGGCAATTTGTACATAGATAATTTAAAAAAATAACTTTTCAAGTAATTTAAAGCACATTATATTTAAAGAGAAAAAGTATTTGCCTGATGAAAATTTTTATTTTTCAATATTAACTAATATTAACAAATAATTATTAATTAATGAATCACTTGTTGAAGTTTCTGCGTGTAATATTGAATCCTAAGATTGAATCATCCTGTGTATGTATTTATAGTTAATTGCGGTGTTTACAGAACTATTTTATTCAAACGTGCATTTTATTATATTTATTTTAATTTATGATTAGCTACAATTAGATTTGATCCATCTGTGATCTGAGATCTGTTAAAGAAAGGTCTTTAACCAGTGTGTCTTGCCGTCCTCATGTATGGAGCTGAAACACTTACTTTGACAAAAAAAAAACATACATAGAATATAGGTCATGCAACGGAAAATGGAAAGGTGCACGTTGGGAATTACACTTGGGATAAAATACCCAATCATACCATACGAAATCGAACAGGAGTATAAGGGATGCCGTGACATATCTGTCTTACATTTTAAATGTGGCTAGGATAACAGATGGACGGTGGACAAAGAGACTTGTGGAAAAAGACACGAGGTCAATTATACGATAGAGACGGTGAACAAAGATACACGAGGCTTATAGAAGCAGAGGACGACCTCCTAGTTGATGGATAGATGATATTAAGAGAGTGGCTTGAAACTGGATTCAAGTGGCACAAAATAGAAAGAAATAGCTAGAGTTGAGGGAGGCTTTTGTTCAGCAGTGGACGGAATAAGCTGATGATGATGAATTGGAGTTATAATTAACGATGGGCAAATGTAAGATCAAGACCAAGACTTCCTTTGTCTTGGTCTTACAGATAAAACGCTAGTCTTGGTATTGAAACCTAACCCAACCCTTATTGTATCATGGTATTCGTGTTGGTTGGCTTTATTTTTGTGCAAGACCAAGACCATGACCAGTCGTCATCACTATACAGGGTGGTCCGAATTGTATTCCGGAAACTTCGGCAGCATATTCTGCAGATAAAAATAAGTAAAAAAGTTCGTATAAATGTATGTCCTAAAATGCTTAGTTTCGGAGATACAGGGTGTGGAAGTTTAATTTTTATTTCGATTTTTTCCAAATAATTTCTGAAATAACGTAAATATTTGGATGAAAATTGCTGTCTGGGAGTTTTTTGACATGAGAAATTTGATTTTGAGGTCAATATGACTCCTACTAGTAGAGGGCGCCACCTAGATATTTTTTAACTGGTTTGAAGACTATACTCTGTTTTTTTTCTCAGGTAAGATTTCGACAGACGATGACAGAAGAAAAGCAGATGACGTCCCATACCAATCTATTTATTTTACTAAAAAAAGTTTCTAATCATTTTTAAGTTATCTATGGATGGGTTTAAATATAAATCCGTCATGCGTCATGTCTTGTTGTTTTTAACCAGTTTTATTGGTTTATTTAAAAAATGACAGATCGTATTTCAATTTTATTGGTTTGACGGAACGATGAACGACAAACGCCGATGCGTATGAACTCGCCTTTAGACAAAGCCTTTAGATTTTTGTCATTTTTGACGCTTGTCAAAGTCTTGCCAAATTATAGGTTATAATTTTGTGTCAACTTTTGTTAAATACCCTGCGTTTTGGAAGATGATGCATTTTGATTCGTATTATTACGTGTGTTTTGTGTCTTTTGAAGTCAAGTGGAGGAAAAATCGAGTGAAAATTAACTGTAGACCCAGAGCACAGTTTATGGTTAATACTCGCTGCCCAGGCAGAAAGTCTTATACACCAATGAAGTTGCCATCTATAAAGTTTGTATACCATTTCGTCGTAGATAAGTGCATCTCGTATATGGTAGAAGGATCAAACTAAACACATACTAAAAACTGGAGTAGCTGTAAAATATCGACATCACACGATAGGTCAATAATGGATTTTAGTACTGCAGAAAAATAATGTCAAAAGGTACTGGTTTAAAAAAATTAAGATTAAAGTTAATTAATCAACCTTTAAGGTATAAAATTTGGTAGGTGTTATTATTAATAAAATAGTTTGTTTTATTTACCTATGTTGTTTTATTTATTCCTGTGGAATATTACAAATTTGTATTTGTACATAAGTTTTATGTACAAATGTATTTGTACATTGATAATATAATCATAAATGCGGGTAGTTTCATAAAGCTTGAAAGTAAATAATAGTTCTTTTTTATATTTTTTTGGTATGTAGTGTCTTGTTCTTGTTTGTTTTGTATTAACACATACCGTTTTTATTAAATAAAATAACTCGATTACATTTTTTCAGTTTTATACAGTTTTTTTCACAATATTTTGAAGTAATCACTTGTCATCTTGTCAATCAAATTTTAAATATTTCCTGCTATGCGTTCCAGTTGTACCAACTTATTTCTTTGTAAAATAAAATAAACTAGTTTGAATTTTATTATATTATACATTTAAAATGATAGACACATCTATCACTGTCAAGGATCTTCTCGTTGGACAGACTATAATAACTGTTTGTCCGTACCTGTATAAAACTAGTGGATAGAAAACTATACATTTACGACGTTTTTTACGTGGGAAAGGTCTCTTGGTAAAAATCGCTGCGACTAATGGTTTTTGAGATATTTGGAATCGAACTTATATACTTATATATTACCTGTCATCATTGATATAAATTAAACATGTTGACTAAATAGTTATTAGATTGAAATCATAAATTTGAAATGTCCTTGTGTCAAAAGTTCAACAGAACTGCTTTATCATCATTTTTTGCAGAAAAAATTATGATTAATTTGAAAAAAAAATAAAAATTTCCCAAATTTATTATTTCAGTGAAATAACTATCTACTCAACGTGTTTATTTTTCGTCAATAATGACATGTATTGACTATTTCCCTTCTAAATATCTTAAGAACGGTTGCTCGTAGCGAATTTTACAAAGAGATATTTTTTACGTAAAAAGTGTTGGAAATGTATATTTTTTTGCTCGGTAGTTTTATAAAGGTACGGACAAAAAGTTATTATGCTTCAAAACAGTTAAAAGACATGTAGGTGGCGCCCTCTACTAGTAGGGAGTCATATTGACATCAAAATCATTTTTTTCATGCCAAGAAATACCCATACATCAATTTTCATCCCAATATTGACGTTACTTTAGAAATTATTTATAAAAAATCGAAATAAAAATGAAACTTCTACACCCTGTATCACTGAAACCAGGGACGCGCCTAGTATTTTCGGCGCCGTCGTGCGAAATAAGGGTAGGCTCCTTTCTCCAATATTATAATATTAAGCCAAAATTTCCAATGACCAGCGGCGCGGCGCTCGAGATTGGTGGATAATATATTTTCACCACTGGCGTTCAATAGATAAAAGTATTACTTAAATTTTATGTAATTTGTTGATAAGTCCAAAAAAATGGTTTTATTATTTTTTAAAGTCAGTTACCGCAGGCGCCTTTAGGGCTTTGGCGCCGTCGTGCACCGCACGACCTTGCCCATATGGATGGCGCGTCCCTGACTGAAACTAAGCATTTTAGGACATACATTTATACGAACTTTTTTACTTATTTTTATCTGCAGAATATGCTGCCGAAGTTTCCGGAATACAGTTCGGACCACCCTGTATAGTCATAATTTAAATATTTATCCCTATTTCTCTTAAAAATCTTTGTTTAAAAGCATATGTTAAAATAATAACCTTTCGATACAAGAGTATTTCAAATTTTTTCTAATATAATACAGAAACAAAATCTATGCAATTACAATTGAAGTATACGTTTTAATTTAATTTTATGAGAACGGGTTATATGTTATCTGTACTTAATCATTATTATAATGGATTGCTACTATTATATCCGTAGCACTACGATCGCGGAACCAATAATTCATTTTGTTGTATAGAGATAGTATAAAAGATATATAAATGCGTAGTGTACAATACTTGGACTTAAAATCTTCATACGTGAAAGTTTCTTCTATACAGATATTTTTAGTGCTTTTATCAAAATAGTTTGATTACATAGATTTATTGAAAATATCTTTGTTACAGATGGAGGTTCTGACGAGGGCATCGGTATGACAGGTATGTGTCAATCATTAATTTTTGTATGCATCTACTAATAATTTAAAATCTGCTTTTTAATATTCCATTTTGTTTTTATACTGTTTAATAGTGTAATTTTTACTGAAAATTGTGATGACGTGACAACTTTGTGATGACAATGCAATATTTTTTTCAAGGATTCATTAATTTTATCATAAACTTTTTAAAATAAATGCCTAGTATTTTTCCACACTACTATTTCAATATTTTAGAATATTTAAAAAAACACAAGGAAAATGTTCTAAAATATCTATAGAATGTTGAGATCGTAATATTCATGATTATTATTTTTAATATGAAATATATGAAAATTATATTTTATTGAAAATATGATATTGAGTGCATATTATTCAAATTAATTTTAAAATTGAAATTTATATTCAATATGCAGAGACCATATGTATAAAACAGCGCTGTTTATGAAAAATGGATTTTGAAAATTAAGTGTAGGTAAGAAAAAATTATTTCTCTTGTCGAATTATATTTAGCATTTTATTTAGGTTGTATTCCGTTGTAAATCCAGTTTGGCTAAACTACTATAAGGATCGGTTCCTGAAAAATATTGGTAAAATACGAAACAGTTCGATAAAATAGTAGAGCCAGAGAGTAGAACCTTGTACCGTGTGTCCCACTAAGAATAGCTTTCGGCTGTATCTCGGAAAGTATTGGCCGCAAAACCTGAGGAAAAAAATATTTATAACTAAAGAGGCCATGATAAATTGCTGGAAATTATTTTTAAGTTTGTAAAACGGCCACTAGAGGGCGCAACTGCTATGGAAAATAAGAAAATAATTTTTTTACAGAATTTTGCCTAGATAATGGGTACTATAAATAATAGCTTCATAATCTTCAGTAAATTTTGGATTTTTTTTGTTAGAACCATTTTTCCCAATCTGCTAAAATAAAGTGGTGGGGAAAGGTTACATTTGTATTTATTTAAATGTTAATAACTCCGGACTGTGGATGATCAGAATCCAACAAACTAGGGCTCGTTTAAAATAGTGTTTCGTACTCTATATTATACCATAAAAATAATAATAACAAGGTTTTGAACGACATTTAATAAAATTAAATACGACAGTATATGTAATTTTAGCTGATAGTAAAGAGTAGTAAAAGCTTAAAAAGTCAGCGAAAACCGCATCTTGATATCTCCTTTCAAACCGGAGATATTAGCAAAATTATAATAAATACCAAAAAATAAGCCCTTAATTACCTTATTTTTACAACACGGTATCAGTAGCCCTCTTGATAATGCCCATTCTAACAAAAGATAAGATAGAAACAGTTAGTTTATTTTAAAATCGACGATATACCATAATACCAGATGCATTAATATCTAATAATTAAGATATTAATAAGAGTGAAAAAGAAACGATGCCTCAGTGAAGTGATGGTAGGCTTGGGAAAAAAGTTGCTTTTGACATAATTGTATAAATGTCAAATTGTTATTAGATCAACATTTTGATAGTCTTAGCAGCGTTTTTATCTTTTAATTGCTTTTTCAAAATGCCTTTATTATTTGAAGTAGTTGAAGTTGTTGGCATTTTGAAAAAAAAACAATCAAAAGATAAAAAACGCTGCTAAGGCTATCAAAATGTTGATCTAATAACAATTTGACGTTTATACTATTACGTCAAAAGCAACTTTTTTCCAAAGCCTACCATGACTTCACTGAATCATCGTTTCTTCTTCACTGTTATTGATATCTTAATTATTAGATATTAATACATCTGGTATTATGGCATTCTGGTATTTCGTCGATTTTAAAATAAACTACCTGTTTCTATCTTAGTTTTTTGTTAGAATGGGCATAATTAAGAGGGCTACTGATACCGTGTTGTAAAAATAAGGTAATTAAGGGCATATTTTTTGGTGTTTATTATAATTTTGCTAATATCTTCGGTTCGAAAGAAGATATCACGATGCGGTTTTCGCTGACTTTATAAGCTTTTACTACTCTTTACTATCAGCTAAAATTACGTATACTATCGTATTTAATTTTTTTGAATAAACGCGCTTTGTTTGTTAAATTGTAAGAAAACTCGCCCTAGCGTCTACGTTCCAAACCTTATTATTATTATTTTTATAGTATAATATACAGTAAGAAATGCTCTTTTAAACGAGCTCTCCTTTGTTGGATTCTGATCATCCAGTCCGGATTTATTAATATTTAAATAAAGATAGATCTAACCTTCCCTCACCACTTTATTTTAGCAAATAGGGGAAAATGGTTCTAATAAAAAAAATCCAAAATTTACTGAAGATTATGAAGCTATTATTTACAGTACTCATTATCTAGGCAAAATTCTGTAAAAAAATTATTTTATTATTTTTCATAGCAGTTGCGCCCTCTAGCGGTCGTTTGACAAACTTGAAAATAATTTCCAGCAATTTCTCATAGTCCCTTTAGTTATAATTTTTTTTTCCGTAGGCCCTACGGCTGATACTTTCCGAGAAACAGCCGAGAGCTATTCTTAGGGGGACACCCTGTACAAGGAAAGAGAGAACTGTTAGATAGTGACTTTCTTAAAATTCAATATTTATATTACAGAGTATTATTTCATGCTTGATTTATTATTTCAATGTTGAAAAATACTTTGTAAATGAGCCGTTTAACTCGTCAGACAGTTTAAGTTTTTTTTCTGAAAAAAAAGAGATTGAATGACATATAATTGACAAACGAACTAGAAAAAGCAGATTTGTGCTGGTTAATTTGGTGACAATAATGACGGCTATTTGTTTCGGAACCGTGTCCCGTAATAATATTTTTTTTAAATTAAGGCAACACATTGAAAAATAGAATATAGAATGTAAAATTGTGGGAGGGGAGTCAACTACCGCGACCTTACAGATCTATTGTGTGCCCTTTTTCTGGAGCTATAACTCGTTCAGTCTCAGGGCTTTGACAAAAGCCAGTATCTCAGACGTCTTCACAGAGGCTAGTTTCCCATCTCCGATATCAGTCGTACCAAAATTTATGATACGAATGGTTGTAGTCTCGGCGCAGCCAGTGATGAGGTGTTCTGGTGTTTCCCCATTTTCCCGCATATTTCTTATATTTAATCTAATGAGGTGTTCGTTGAGGAGACAATGACCTGTTAAAAATAATCTTGGGATGGTTTATAACAAGGGGCCGTTCTCTGCCGGAAACACTGCGACCTGTGAGGCCTACTGTGCTTGTCCCTTGTCCCCTTTCTATATCTGCACCCATTCTCCTATCCTTGTGCCCTGCACTAACTTATGCAGGTCCTTGATAGGAGGAGATCATAGTTCCTCCGATTCTAGCCTAGCTTTCCCAAATAAAAAGTGTCGCGTGCGATCTCGAGTCGCGTAGTGACATATTATGTGCTCCGCTGTTTCAGGATTTTTATCGCAGAGTCTGCAGCAAATACTTCCTTGATACAGGTTGAGTTTGTTCAGATAACACTTGACAGCCATGTGTCCTGTCAAGAGGCCTGTTGTAATCCGCAATTTATTCCTGCTAAGCATTAGCAGTTCTGTTGCGGTTTTAAAGCTAGGTCCTTGGATAAAGGCCTTGCTGTACCTATGCCCCTGTCTGTTTCTCCAGTGGACATTCGGCTTTTTCCTGATTCAGAGTTTTACTGCACTATACATTTGGGTATTTCCAGTACTGGCTCTGGACAGGATCACGTCATTGTTCTTACTTAAATCAAGGAAAACCTTTGATTTTTCTCTGACGTAAGTTTTGAAAAAAAATTTCGAGCGTCTTAGACCGTTGGAGGATTCCCATTCCAGGTTATGGATGGAGTTTTCCAGATTCTTGAGGTCCGCTTTAAGCTGGTTTCCATTTTGGAAACAGAGCGGTTCTGATCCAGTTAGTGAAGTGTTCGCTCCTTTTCTAGCTAGATTGTTTGCTTTTTCATTGTCTTTTATCCCTTGGTGAGCTGGCACCCAGAGTAGAAGGACTTTATATTTTTTGCCTAATTTGTTTAGCTTCTCTAGGCATTATTTGACCAACTTTAAATTGGTGGTTATTGAGGTGATTGGTTTTAGTTCTGCTTGACTGCGGACAAGGTATTTCCTGTTTCCGATAATCCCTATCTAAAGCCGCGTATAAATATGCCGAGGCAAGTACGAGACAAACCCGAAACGAGTATGAAACGAGGCTATAGCAAATTCTTTCCAAAAGGCGTACTAATATGCCGAGACGAGGACGAGGCGAGTCAACCTCAAGCGGAATTCGTCATATTATAGCCTCGAGTCGAGCGATTTAGCCTCGAGCAGAGTCCCTGCCCAGTCGAACGGCGTTGTCTCGCGGCTATCCATTTTCAGTGGAGCCTTTGGCGAACCCACAAAATTCTTCATAGGGCTATGCAATACTGAGGCAGTATCTATATTTTGGTATCGGTTGTATTGAATATAAAGTATCGATACTTTAAAATATTGATAAATACATTAAAGTATTATTCGATACCATTCAATATTTTAAAAAATTAATTAATAAATTTAAGTATAATGTGTTTTTTAATTGGATTAGGATCGAAAAAATCAACAGAAGTCCTTTGTTTTAAATTTGTCGACGTTTCGCAAAATTTATTTGCATCTTCAGGACACTACAAAGTTAAGAAAGCAAAATACAATCAAAAAATTTAAAAAATTTAACAAACAACTTAAAACACATATCAGTGGAATTCCACACATACACAATTGGTAAAACTACCCTAATGTTAACAATTAAATAAAATATATGTATATGTTATAAACTTAAGATCGCTTGGAAATAAAAATAATAAGGGATAAGGCCAGAATATAATCAGGATATTTTCTTATTCGCATTTAACGAAAAAAATCGACGATGGTGGCACTGTTTTATACAAAAAAACTACCCGGATCAGAACTAAATCAGTCATCAAACGATCTCAAATTACTAAAAGCACTTGGAAGAAAATGATAAAACACTTAACCTAGGGTTGGCAACTTTGAAAATAAAAAATAGGGGCGAGAGGATAAAAAAGGCACAGGCGAAACATTTTTGAAACGTCGCTCAAATGTCGAGAATTTACCAAAAAGTTATATAAACGGTATGCGATAAATATTTAAAATACACAAAAATATTTATACTCAAAACTTATTAAAATAAAGCAAACCATTGTCAACAAAACTTTTTTTCAAGACATAAACTAACAGTAAGTAAACATAAAACAATCTGAAAATGTTGGGTTATGTGTTTCTGGCATTTAAAGCAACGTTGCCAATGCTAAACCTAAATTTAGCGTGATTTTTTCGCTCATTCTGGGATTACGAAAGGCGGTCGCCAGAAGAACGGCTCCTTCCCATAATTGCTATTTTACCAACGAGAACTGACTATTTATAACCACGAAGTTGCACGAAAGAGATTTGATTGCATTGCTTACAACTTCCATGCGGAGGGTGTTAATCTTTTGTTGTTATATTATATCAAAAAAAGATTAACCCCCTCCGCAAAGAAGTTGTAAGCAATGCAAGCGAATCTCTTTCGTACAACTTCGTGGTTATAAATAGTCTTTATATAACTTCTTTGCGGAGGGGGTTAATCTTTTTTTGATATAATATAACAACAAAAGATTAACACCCTCCGCATGGAAGTTGTAACCAATGCAATCAAAACTCTTCCGCGTAAATTTGTGGATATAGGTAGGTAGGTATATTTAATTATTTGTCGATCTCATAATAGGAAATTTATTTAAAATCCCTAATCACCCGAAAAATAGAAGATATGGCAACGTTGTAAATTTTCAAATTTCTAGATTAGGTTTAGAATATATTTGTCTCTCTCATAACATAGGAGAGAGAAAGAAGGATATATCAAATGTCAAACTTCCATCTGGTCTCAATTTTCTTTGTTGTTTTGTTAAGAAAAGTGTTTTTCAGTAAAATTTTGGACATTTTTCTATCCCCAATCAAGTGCAGCTTTTAGATAAACTATAATATAACGGAAATATAGTGAAATAATTACTTTATAGGGCCGAAATAAAGAAAAATTCAATGTTGAAATAATTTTCGGTTTTTCTGAAAAACGGTAAGAGACCGCCAAGAAAAAAGTTCAGATTCGTAATCTACGAACTCAAAATAGTGTGTATACCAATTTTGGTGAAAATCGGACGATTTCCAGTTTTCCCAATAATTACCGAAATTTTTAGGTGTAAAATAATAAAAAATGTGTTTCAATTTTTTATTCATTTTTACCTTGCCCCCCCCCCCCTAAACTTCATTCTTCCGGCGCCCATGAATCAGATCAAAAAGAGGACTGTTTCTGGAATAGAGGACGGTTGGGAACCCTATTTTAACCCCCTGTAGCTACGAATCAAAGCAGAATTGGATTGGTTGATATAAAAAATAAATCTTATTTTTACGTGAGGAACTTCCCCACGAGAGATGGAACATGTTTTTTGAAACACCCTGTATATGTTTGTTTAATTTCAAAATAGGTAAAAAAACAAGCTAGATAAATTAAAGGAATTCATGATAAATTTAAATTATATTTGGACTGTTTACATTAAAAAAAACTGGAGAACGCCGACTGAGATACCTGGAGATAACGGCACGGCAGCGGCGGCGGCGGAGCCTTCTGTCAGTGCCGTTTTTTTGAGTCTTTAATTATTTTATTCAATAATATATTTTGTATGTGGTTTGTATATCTATAAAAATTTTATAGAGTAACAGTGCTTTCAGATGGAGCGGGCCGTACGCGCAGAGCGTCCGCACGGATGTTCTTTCAAGATAGCTCATCCGGACGGAGCATACGCGACCCAGGTGAAATTGTTCATATAAGCTCATGGTACTTGCTCGAAGTCCATTGAAGTTCCATTTGAAAGCGCTGTAAGATAAGACCTAATTCGACTTTATTTATTTAAAAAATTAGAAATTTAAGTAATTAAGATTTAAATTATTAATTTAAATCTACATTTAAATGCCAATAACTAACCTGGAATATATATTGTAAATAATATATCTGCATTTCTTCATTTCTAAAGTTGTATATTTTTTCAAGGTATTCAATTCGCCACATTATTATTCTATGGCTTTCCATCATTGCAGCACGCTTATTAATAATTTTTAAAATATTATTATGTATATAATTTTAAATCTAATTCCCAGTTTTTTAAACCTTCGCCGTAATGTGCTTTCTGAACAGGGTTTTTTTAAAGCTCGGAGAGTTTTTTTTTAATTATTTCTATGGCGGGAACTTTATTATTTTCATATTTGCCATAAATTAAGTTTCTTAGTAGTCTGGATAGTTCAAATTTCTGGATTTTTCTATATCGAATCGTTCCTTTCTTTGTCGATTCCCTTTATTTATGAGAGTACCGTAAGGAACTTCTGAGAGCATGGCCACCTTTTTCAACACACTCGATTTGCCTCTCTTATCTTCTATGTATCCTATATGTAAAGAAGCTTGTTTTACATCTTTAATTCCGTTCAGCAGAAATAGCGCATAATTTACGTTTGAGCCGTTAATAACTCGACGAAAAGTTCATTACGTTTATTCATTTTTCATAAAATTTTCATGTTTTTATAAAAGAAATCACTAATAAATCTTTGTATATGAGATTTACCTACTTTGGCTAACTTACCTATACTATTTTAGAGAAGACAAAATTGCATCTTTCTAGTTAGGATGCATTATTAACATTATTACAAATAAAGGAAAGAATATTTATTTTTATATAAAAATGGGATGTGGAACCGAGCCCCTTGAGATTCGAGGCAATTGTTCCGCGGAGCCGCGGTGTATACGCCACTGGTTAAATAGACGCTCCAATCCTTTTGATGGTTCGCCAAAGGCTCCGGAGAAAACGGAGACAACGCCGTCCGGCTGGGCATAGGCTCGGCTCGAAGCTCAGACCCCGTCCCAATATGACGAGTCAGCCTCAAATCCGCTTGAGGTTGACTCGTCTCGGGTGTCTCTCGCACTCGTCTCGACATATTTATACGCAGCTTAAGATAAGTTGTACGCATCTTTCGATAGTGTAGGTTTCTACCTGAAGGATGCTGGGTAGGTGCCCATTGGTTTGGAGTATTTAGTTTTCGGCCCAAATACTCCTATCTCTGTCCCTTTGGTTTTGGAAGCGTCAGTATACCGGGTTATAATATGATCCTGTTGAGCAAACTTTTCTCTCTTCCAATCTTGGTATGTCATCCACTGGGAGTTGGAGGAGTGAAATTGGGAAACCATACCAAGGTATGAAACGGAATACAGCTTAGATGATTTTACTATTTTCACTACTACTCAATGCACATGATCATATGAAATGATCAGCGTCTGAATCTGCCGTCAATTCTTCTGTGTATTAAAATTCATGAATAGGTGTAAAGTTATTTAGTATTGATATATTATCGAAAATGTGATCTCCGATTCCTTAGTGGCACAAAAATTATGCGTTCAGTTTAGATTTCACAAGACGAGCTACTGAACTTTGCTCAAGTAACAACAGTTTTGAGTGGCTAAATCAGAGCGAAGGTTGAAGGAGCAGATTATTCTACTGAAGATCACATGGGTTTGTTGGTATAGCAATAGTCATTCTTGAGACCGTGCACTAATCTCCATGGACTGAATTTGAATGAATGTGCCTTATCCATTTCTGTAGTTCTCATTTAGTGTTCCCAGTAGTTTTATTTAATGTTATCACTGTGATCTTAGATTATGATCTAAACAATCTAAAATACTAGTCTTTACTAATTTTAATAAACATAATAAAGCAAATTGGTTTTTTACATCCAACGCATTTAAATTCAGGTTAGATAAGAGATATCAGGTTATACTAGGGGGGGAGGGGGGTCGAGAAAAATCTCACGACATCTCACCAGTGGGCAAACAAATGATTTTCCTTGATTTACGTAAGTACAATCTTCGGATTGTCATGGGGTTTTTAACAGAGGACAGAGGCCACTTCAATGAATGTCTCAGTGGCTGTGTCAGTGGATTGAAGCTAAGAAACAACGGCGCATACAGATTCTGTGGCGAAAATGGGGAAATACCAAAACACCTCATCACTGAGCGCGCTGAGACGACAAACATTCGTTGCATAAACTTTAGTACCATCGGGGATGGAGAAATAATCTCTGTAAAATCGACTCAGATACTGCCTCTTGTCAAAGCCCTGAGACTGTATGATGAGATATAACTCAAGAAAGGGGGACACAATAGACCTATATGGTCCCGGTGATTAACTTCCCCCTCACATACAGTCTACAACCTACCAGTGGAGGAGGGGGAGACAAAAATGCTCAAAAACGCCTCACGAAATTTTTGGACGCCCCCTAACGCCTTGAATTTCTCTTCTTAATCTACATTGGATTTTCCGTATATTTTTGTTGGATTAGAGGCAACCGATTTACAATGAGACAATATTATACTATTGCCAAGTCTGTCAGTAGAAATATGATTAATTAGGTAGGTAACTTGTAATTGGACGATTTAAACATTTAATACTCTTTACTATTTGACTCTGTGGATGACATCTATTACCTGGTTTTTTTGTCGTATCCACTCTATTCTTTTACGGTCTTTCTTGGTTATTTGTTACTCCCAGCTTATTTTATTCCATTGAGGGTTGTGCGACCTGCAGTTTCCTTATAATGTCCGTTTTAAGTGTCCAGGCTTCGCATGCATAAGTCATGACTAAATGACTAGTAGCACACATTGATCGAATGTTTTCTTCTTTAGATAAAGTGGCATTCTAGATTTGACTATGATTGAGTTTCTTCCATAAACACTCTATGCTAACTTAATTCTTCTGTTGATTTCTGGTGGTAGAGATCCCGAGCTGTGTTATTAGTTGTCTCAAATATATACAGGGTGACAATTTGAAAACGAACAGTATTTAATATTGCTTCTACCGATGATAGTATGAAAATTTGGCGAAACACGTCAATTTACATATCAAGGGGGACAATTTTTGAGGTATTTGTTGTCGTGTTACTTTCAACCCCTTGACACCCATGGCACCTACCCCTAAAATTTTAAATAGCATCCCCTATTTCTTTTACCATTTTTGTGTTTCTTATAGAATTCTACATAAACTGCATTATGTTTTTGAGAATTTTATAAAGAACACAAAAATGGTAAAAGAAATAGGGTTGCCATTTAAAATTTTAGGGGTAGGTGGGGACCCTGGGGGTCAAAGGGTTGAAAGTAACACGACAACAAATGCCTCAAAAATTGTCCCCGTTGATATGTAAATTGACGTATTTCGCCAAATTTTCATACTCATCATCGGTAGAGGCACAGGTAGAGGTAATATTAAATACTGTTCGTTTTCAAATTGTCACCCTGTATATTCTTCTACTATTTCCAGTGTTGTGTTATTTACTAGAATGTCTTTTCCGTTCACTAGTTCGTTGTACATTACTTTAGTTTTTGTTAAATTCATTTTGAGACTCACTTTATTGCTAGCGGTATTTAGTTCGTTAATTTGGGCCTTTGTGTACTGATGAGTGAAAAACTGGTGACACGCATTACAAGTACTTACATGCGAGAGGCACCTTCCGCACTGTATAGAGCATAAGAAAAGGTAGCCACACAGAAAACTGGCAAATTAACTAACGATCTAAGGAAAAACAAACCTTAAGGAAAAACTGTATGTGTCTGACTACTTTAAGTGAATAACTGAGAGATGAAGACATTTTTATTTCTGTTGTATTTGACGTTTAGAAATGAACATTATGTAGTACTATAGAAAATAAGATCAGAGAGAAAAAGTCAGTTAAATGAAATGTAAAATTACCTTACTCATCCCTTTATTTACAATTCTTAAGACAAAGCATTCCGTTCTTGTCGGTAGCTACTTTATTTAATTAAAATTATTACTTTAATTGTATGCCAATGAATTTTGGTTTTTACAATGACACGGCAGTTTCAGTATTTTAAGTGGTCTGATTTATTTTGTATAATTTTACGGTCTTTTTGTGGTTGAGAATTATTTATTTTCGGCCAAATAAAAGTTTATCCAACACTAATCTTGTTACTATGGTGTGGAATATTGTACCGATAAGAATTTATCAGATGAAATTATAAATAGTTAATTGCTATTGTTAATGTTAAGGGGCTTTATTACTAAGACTCGTACAATGAATGCACGTTGCTGATATCTGAAAACATTTTGGTTTATATAGGATGAAGATATACAGGATGTTTAAAAAAACATGTGCCATCTCTCAGTTCCTTACGTAAAAATAAGATTTATTTTTCATTTCAACATAGGTCAGATTCTGCTTTGTTTTGTAGCTACAGGGTGTTAAAGTCTTAATATTTTTTCGATTTACTATAATTTTCTTCCAAGTACTTTTAGCATTTGAATGAAATTTTGAGGGTTTAAAATTATTATAAATGCGACATATTTTAAAGCTAAAAAAGTGTCGACATATTCACCAGGGACGTGCATATGGATTATCAGTGGAATATTTTTCTAAAAAAAGCATGTACGCCACTTTTTTTCCTCTTGTTAGCGAAATAGTGTAAGCAGTATAATGCCGATTAAAAGTTGTCTCTTGATCTTTTATCGATTTCGGCCTCCTTGACGAGATAAACGCAATTTTATTAATTTGCCTTGGTCCAAGTCTAATAGCAACCTTTAAAAAAATTAATATCATTAACTTAAGACTTTAACACTCTGCAGCTACGAAACACAGCAGAATTGGACCTACGTTGATATGAAAATAAATTTTATTTTTATGTGAGGAATCTCTCCACGAGAGATAGCACATGTTTTATCAAACACCCTGTATATGATGAAGCTATAATATGTATGCTTACGTATAAATTTATGTAAACAATTTTAAAAATAATTTTGATTCCTTACATTTTTGTTTCCCAACTATCGGGTTTGAAGTGATAGAATCGTTTCTAGTCAAAATCTAGGACATTAGGAATATAAGAAATAACCAAATATTATTTTAAGAAATGAATTCATATTTTGGTATGTTATAAATAGAAAATAGAATTTAGTTTCATATAGAAATTACATAATACATGTTTTAATTTATTGGTAATAAATATCTACTTTGAAGACCTTTGAAAATGTTCGTAAAATGATATCAAAATGTATAATTTTTGATTAAAAACTGTTAGACAATTGAATATTTTGAACAAAAAAATCAGAAAACTGTAATCGAAAAAGAGAAAAAAATATTATTAAACAAAAAGAAAAGAAAATTCAAATTATAGAAAATATCACAAACCAATTATATTAGTCCAAAATAAAACTTGTGTTGATGTCTATTTTGAGTTTTTATTGTAATTTGTGTGTAATTATTTAATTTTTTTTCTATTAAATACGAACACAATATTGTGCTTTCTCTCATAAGAAAAAATAAGATGAATAATTTATAATTAATTGTATTTAATACCGAAATGAACTTCAATATTATACCTATGCATTCTTGTGTTTTATATTCAGCCTAAAACTCACTGACAACCTGTTTTTTAAACATCTTCTGCATGCTTCTAAATCCGTTCGTTTCTTTTTTATCTTTATCTCTCTTTTTCTCTCTTTAATGACATAGGTTGCGACCGTGTTATTCGCTGACCACCGCCGAATTAATTCGACGTACGCCAATGACCGTAACGGTATATTAACGCCATCGGTGCTATTCGAGTGCAACGGTATCAGGTCCTTTCCATTTTGGGAATTATTTTTATACGGTGACCTTTAGTTGACTATATCAAAATTATGCCCGATAATACAACAGAAAAAAACTTTTCTATACAGGTTGAGTCTTACACAAGTGCACATATTTTTAGGGGTAGTGTATTTCGACCCCATAAATACGATTATGCGATTTTTTCGCGATTTTTTTTTCAAAATTTGGAATTTTAGATTTTTTTTTTTGGTTTTTAGTTAGTAAAGATCTAGTGGTTCTCAAAATTTAAGCAAAAAACTTTTTTTTTTAATTTTCAAAGTGAAATAACTCGGTAAGGACACGGTAAAGAGAAAATATGTTTCTTTTATCGAGATCTACCAGCCCTGAAAATATTTGCGCTTATTTAAGACTCACCCTGTATATACCACGTGTTTCGCAAAACTGGCTCACCTGTATAACTTTTATTTTTTAAGATAAATAAATGGAATTTGGTACAGTATATGACATAAATCAAGATTGTTTGACGTATTCAATTATTTCGGTCACTTCTTGTTTCACCGGAAATGACTATAATTTTTTAAATAGCACTCTCGGTCCTCGGTATTTTTTTACTTTATTCGATAGAAAACTAAATTCTGATATAGACAGATAAAAACAGTATTTGAAATTTCAATCCAGAGTGCCAGGGGCTGTGTTAAAAACACAAAGTTTTAATCAAGAAGTCTTGGAAAAATAGATTTGATCGTCTAATATTTTTCGTGTGTTGTTCTAGTCAGTTAAAAAAATTAAATTTTTTTGAAATCAAAACGATGGCTTGTTAGCATATTTGGAAAAAGAATTTATTTACAAGTAATTTGGTGCCACACACTTGGTATTTCAAGTCAAATGTTCGTTACATTTATGACCATGGCACTCTAAATTGAAGTTGTAAATGCTATTTTTTTAATTGAAAACGTAAAAAGTTGACATATGTTACGTCATTCTATACAGAATGTTCTTTTCTATCAAATGAAGTAAAAAAAGTATCGAGGGTGTTACTTAAAAATCAAAAGTTGTAGTCATTTCCGGTGTAACAGGAAGTGACATGCGGTGTAACAGAAAGCAATTGAATACGTCAATCAGTCCTAATTTATGTGATATACCAACATATCAAATCTTCTTTTTAGATTTGAAGAAATAAAAAAGTTATAGGGGTGAGCCACTTTGGAGATACACCCAGTATATTTTTTTCGTTACATTTAAACAACTTCTATTTACGTAATTTATAATATTATATTGAGCGACGATTCGTCTCCTAGTAATTATTCTTGTTCCCACTCTTTATAAAATCACTTCTTTGAATAGCTCCAGTATTTTTATGAAATTGTATTTTTTTATAAACATGAGTCAACATGAGTGCTGTTTGTTAAACTACGTTTTTTTAGATCTCATGTAAAAGACTCTGACCTATAAGTTGTCTAGCGACTTCAAGATTTTGCAAGCTTATGTTCTTGTGTCGGCTATTTTTCTCATTTCACTGTGTACGTTAAAGTTATCTCTTTATAGTGCTAGATCCTCTTGTGGAATTGTATCACACAATTACATTTAATTCGCTTCGTTTATTCGACTGGGCCCATTCCTTTCAAATGCTCTCTAAGAGGATGGTATCCACTTAAGGGACTTGTAATGTATCTTAGGTCGATTTTGTTTAAATCGAGAATATTTTTTGGTCTTTGAACCAGACAAAGATTATGGCAAGACATTTTTTCTAAATGGTAAAATATAAGTAAGTTGATTATGTTGGAGATGAATTGTTATCTTACAATGAAAATTACAGTAATGCAGTGGATTTAATGAAGATGAGATTTACAGAATTAAACCACTGAAACTATAATGGGCAGGTCATCTAAAGTGAAAAAATGGTGAAATATGGAACACTAAAATGACACAGTATTATCAGAAAGGGGCATAAAAAACACGGTGCAAAAAAATCAAGATTTATTAAAAATCAAAAAATCCTTTTTTTTTTACTTTTTCTCATTTTTTAAAAATTTAAATCTGATTTCCAAAAAAATATGAACTTATTTCCAGTTAAATTCATATCCTATATGGCTAAGTATTTGTAACTCTGTCCATTATCGATAACATTAAAATTTCTAAGTCTAAGTTTTTCCACATCGGTCAATGATATGTTTTATTCTGTAAACTTCGCCGATGCCGCTATTTCCGTAAAAAAAGTTCCATCAAAGGGATTTTATTTGGAAATGGTCCTGGCTGTCTTGAATCGATAATGAAATTAGTACCATCTAATGTTAGTAATTATGCTATAGAAATTTGGAATGACCTAGTAGATAAATTGGATAAGGCAGAAGTTAGCGTGACCAACAAACAGCTGTTTTAAAAAAGATATAAAACATCCTCCACACCAGCATATTTTCTGACATTGATTATAAATCTTCGGGAATGAAAATATATCCAAACATCAGAAGAAACTAGTTCTGCACTAGAGCTTGCGAATGGGATGTATTTGAACACCGGATTTCTGTCATTTGTACATAAACTTCAAAATAAATCTCTGCCGTTTAGAGGTCTAATGGTTTCCCACGAAATTAAAGTAGGTATATGTTATAGGTATCATTTTTATATAGTTTTATGGTACTGCGTTACTTTAAGTTAAATTTATCCATTCAAAGTGTAGGAGCCTCTTGTAGAATTGTATCATACATTTACACAGAATTTTCACAGAATTCAAACAGAATGTTTATGCAATTGGCTCCAGCCGTTTTGAATGATATCTGAGAGGGCTGTTTCCGGTTAAGAAACTTGTAAGGTGGTTTAGATCGTATTTGTTTAAACACTGATCTTTTTAAGTTTGGAACTTGAAAAGACGTTTTTTTAAATGATAAAATATAAGTTGGATATGTTGAAGATGAATTGTTATCTTACGAATCTAATGGGGTGGATAATGAATATAATGCCTAAATGGTCACCGGCAGGCCATCTGAAGATAATTACTGATGAAAGGATGGACCAACCCGAATTATACAGTATAATATAGTAAAAATCAATAGGGTTGCGACATTATAAAACCAGCAGGAACAAGGTGGCATCAAACAGTACGATAACAGAATACATGGATGTATCTGAAAACTAAATACTCTGAACTAATAGGCACCTACCCCAGCATCCTTCAGGCAGAAATTTACTCTATCGAAAGATGCGTACAATTTATCTTAGATAGGAACTATCGAAAACAGAAAATAGCCATCTTATCCGATAGTCAAGCAGCATTAAAAGGGATCAACTCATTAACCATCAATTCGATGTTGGTCAAAGAACGCCAGAAGAAGCTGAATAAATTAGGCAAAGAAAATAAAGTTCTCACTTTTAGTGCCCGGTCATCAAGGCAAGGGATAGAAGGCAATGAAAAAGCAAACGATCTAGCTAGAAAAGGAGTAATAACTCCACTAACTGAACCAGAACCGTTCTGCATCATAGTTCTGCATTCCAAGCGGAAACCAGCTTAAAGAGGAACTGAAGAACCTGGAGGATTCCATCCGTAAAGCTGAAACAACGGTGAATGCCAATTCTGTGGGGAAAATGGACAAACACTAGAACAACACCTTATTACTGAGTGCGTCGAGACGACAACCGTTCGTACCATAAACTTTGGTACGGCTGATGTTGAAGATAGAGAGCTAGCTTCTGTGGAGCCGCCCCAGAGACTAGCTTTTGTCAAAGCATTGAAACTGTTCGAAATGAGTTATAACCCGCTATAACTCAAGAAAGGGGAATACACAATAGGTCTGTAAGGTCGCGGTGATTAAGCCCCGTGCTGAACATTCTACATTCTACTGATAAAAAATATACAAGGCAGACATAATCTTGCTTAATGGTAGAATAAATCTGAAAATGATAATGGTAACGATATGAGAAATCTAATTGTGCAGATGCATCGACGAAGTGTTTATGATCTAGGTCTGTAACAAAAGTGTCCATTACAGATCTTCTTTACGACTTCTCACGACTAACAACAATCGCACATAAATAAATCCGCGTAAAATGCGAATAGTATCTATCCTTCACTTTCGTTGCAACATCGACGACAATCTCGCCGACCAACGAGAACAAAATCGTCAAACTAGACCACGATCGCGTTCTTATCTCGCCTTTTTGCCCCTGTTTGTTTGTCTAATTAATTTTTGCTCAAGGCTGTTTGCCGCCAGTGCTCGCGACAACCGGCAACTTGCTGACCCAGAAAAGTTGGCAAGTAATGATTCTTACAGGCGGCGACGACTGGTCGCTGACGGGATACGGGAGGATGTCGAGGATGATCGATTGCAGGAAGGAATAAAGTACTATGTTGAAATTAGTATATTGAATATGCTCTTATTTTCTCATGAGATTAAAAATGGGAAATTAAATATCTTCTTAGACGGATATTGTTTCTAATCTTGATATTTTATACGTTCAGGTCAGATGTATCAATGACCGTTTTCAAGCGTGAGCTAATTCATTAAAACCACTGCGCTTAGATATACAAGGTGGTCCAAACTGTAGTCCGGAAACCTCGGCAGCATATTCTGCAGATAAAAATAAGTAAAAAAATTCGTATAAATGTATGTCCTAAAATGCTTAGTTTCGGAGATATAGGGTGTAGAAGTTCATTTTTATTTTGATTTTTTCCAAATAATTTCTGAAGTAACGTCATCATTTGGATGAAAATTGGTGTCTGGGAGTTTTTTGACATGAGAAATTTGATTTTGATGTGAATATAAGCCCTATTTGTAGGGGGCGCCACCTAAATGTGTTTAAATTGTTTTGAAGAGTAATATTAATCATAAACTTTTGACACAAAGACCTTTCAAATTTTTGATTTCAGTCAACTATTTAGTCAACATGTTTAATTTGTGCCATGACGACAGGTATTGATAATTTCTATTCTAAATATCTCGTGAACCATTACTCGTAGCAATTTTTATCAAGAGATTTTTTTTACGTAAAAAACGTCGTAAATGTAATAATTTCTATTTTTTACTCAGTAGTTTTATGCAGGTACGGACAAAAAGTTATTACTCTTCAAACCAGTTACAAAATATGTAGGCGCCACCTATATATTTTTTAACTTGTTTGAAGCCTCTATAAGTAGGAGTCATGTTGACGTCAAAATCAAATTTCTCATGTCAAGAAACTCCCAATTTTCTTCCAAATAGTGACGGTACTTCAGAAATTATTTGGAAAACAGCGAAATAAAAATGAAACTTTTACACCCTGTATCTCTGAAACTAAGCATTTTAGGACATACAGTTATACGAACTTTTTTACTTATTTTTATCTGCAGAATATTCTGCCGGAATGTTTCCGGAATACACTTCGGACCACCCTGTATATTGAACTTTAAAATTTCAATGTGTCCGTTTTGCGTGGCAGTCAGTGTACTTAAAATTTTTATCTTTAATTAATTAAAAAGAACATAATATATAATATATTAAACTAGTAATAATATAACATCACTTCAGTTAAACATAATATATTATACTTCAGGTATTATCTTATCAATAACTCGAGACTAGACAATCCACCGTCTACATAACTCTTTATTCCCCGACAAGACCTTAAACCTCTATCGATTTGCTCCACTTAAATAAAACAGGAACATCTTGGGTAGCCGTCGATCGATTTGTTCTATTCAGAGGATGACAAAAGTTTGTAGGCAAAATGGTAAAAAATCGCAGTCGCCAACCAATTCAATAGGCACGATCTGTCCTATTAACCTCAAATTTTACTTTCAATGCAGCATTGATCTTGAGCGCCAAGCGAAATTACTTTATACCAGCTTATATAACGCCGTTCCGATTACTAGCTGGATCAATAGCGAATTACGAAAGCCGAGATTTTATTCTAATAGATTCTTAGATACCCAAAAAGGATAAAATCAGTGTTGATTAATATTGAATAGTTATTAATTATAAATTTATATAGATGTATAGTATATTTGATATTCGAAGTTCAAAATAATCTAAATCAGTTGGTTAAAATATTGTTATAATATATTAGATAGTTATATCAGATTAAATGGGACCACAAAGGATTAAAAATAGTTGGAGAATATTTTAAACATCTAAGATTTGCTGATGACATAGTCCAATCGCCAATAGTCCTGAAGAACTACAAATACAAATTAACTAACTAAATACAGCCAGCTATAGAGTACGTTTCAAAATGAATTTAGCAAAAACTAAAGTAAGGTACAACGAACTAGTAGAGAGGAAATAAAAGAGATTCTAATAAATAACACAACACGGAAATAGTGGAAGAATATTATATGTATTTGGGACAATAAAATCGGGATCTGTACTACCAGAAATCAACCAAAGAATTAAGTTAGCATGGAGTACTTATGGAAGAAACTCGATCATATTCAAATCTAGAATGCCATTTTATCTAAAGAAGAAAACATTCAACGTATACTACCAGTCATGATCTATGCATTCGAAACCTGGACACTTCAAACGGACATCATAAGGAAACTGCATCTCGCACAACGTTCAATGGAACGAAAAATTATGCTGGGAATAACCAAGAGAGACCCTAAAAGAAATATACTGGATACGACAAAAGACCCACGTAATAAATATCATCCAGTGAGTCAAATCCCTCAAGTGGCAATGGGCAGGACCTGCCTAGAAGGACGGACAACAGATGAACCAGAAAAAATTACAAAATGGTACCCACGAGGAATTAAGAGACCTAGAAGAAGACCGAACCTGAGATGGGACCAGGATATTAGGAAATTAGCAGGGATAACTAAGGCCCGCATACCCAACAACAGACAATAATGGGCCCAACTACAAAGAAAGTGTCTAAATATGTGAGAGAAGCTACACCATAATTGGAAATGGTTAAATAGGCTGAAAATGATGATGATGATGATAGATATAGTATATTCGGTATAAGTTCAAAATAATCTAAATCAATTTGTTATAATATACTAGAGGGTCGGGGAAACAGGGATAATTCAAAGGAAATGCAGCATTTTAGTTCCATTGGACCTCTTGTATTTGGTTCCATTTGACCTGTTGTGGTTTTTAGTTCCATTTGACCTCTTTGCATTGACCCCTCTTTGGGGACACACATCGTCTAACCTTCCAACTAATCGAATTTAGAAAAAAACAGGGTTTTCCATAGGTCGTCCATGGCTGTTTAAACGTATATTAAACTGTCGTTCAGTTCACATCCCTTGAGGGCAATGACCCAGCTACTAGAAATGAGTATGTCCGGATGGATATGAATCCATGGACCCCTCTGCGGTGCCGGTAGTAATGGTGTAGATCCTACTGAATATCGCCCCCTATCCGCGGAACTGCATTGCTGACAGCGAACCGGCCACGTCGTCTGTAGATAACGAAAACATAACGATGCAGCGAAATAAATCACTATTGGAGAGTATTGGAATAAAAAGAGAATTGTAGTTGGCTGCTGAGTTGTATTTATTGTTTTTTATGTTTACTTTTGCGGAACCGTTACCGTATTCGAATTTATTTTGTATTATTTGAAATTTGTGTCTAGTATTGTTACTTTATTGGTAAATACAAGAAGTTATGGAATATGTTATGATTATACAGGGTTCGTCAAAGAAAGCAGCAGACGAGGAGTATATGTTAAAATTTAGTTTTCTTTTTGGAAAAAAATGCCATTTTATTTATAAAAATGTTATCGGTGTTAATTTTTTTAAAATGCCGGTTATTGTGCTTCTAGCATGAAGCCTGAATGCTTCATTCAATCCAAAACTGCCTTATGCGGCAGTTTTGGATTGAATGAAGTGGATGAAAGGCTGTAATGCGTTTCGAATATCTTTTATTAGTACGTAAAGTTCGGTAATGCTCTGCCCTCGGCTTTGCCTTATAGTCATAAATTTGTACCTTAAGGTACATCTGCCAAATAAATAGAACAACTAAGATCAGGTGATAAGGATTTGGCAAAACGCAAACGTCAGATTTCCCTAACGGACTACAAAACTTTTGAGCGCGGATTGCTTCATGCAAAACAGAATTAAAGGATAGAATGATAATGATCTGGTAGAACTGGAACCTGGATGTAGGTCCATGAAGGTTGGTCCCAACTCTTTTAAAATACCGGATCTACTCATTTCTATTATTTCTTTCAACGTAGCTGAAACACCAATAGAAGATATATAACCGAAGTTAAGCGACCTTAGGCGATGCGACTGGATAGACGGCTGATCGTCTGGAAATTTTGTCGTGCTCTTGTTCTATGTCAGGAGCGATGTAAAATCTATAGACGCACACTGTATATTAGTTACAGATATCTCCTAGTATAGGATCGATTTAGACATTCGCCAAGTCTGTAGGCTATTGACCATGATATGGCCGAGAACCGCGGTTCGGATTCCGCGTAAACGAAGTAGGTACAGTACCCAAAGCCAGATTAGCCTTACCAACAAAAAGGACCCGTTAACTTAAAATACTTTTGCTTTTTTTCACGTCCCTTGTAGAGTAGTGTGTCACGTAATTTCACTTTGGAAAGGTTTCAAATGTCGGGTTAGAATTTCAGTTACAGTTAAGATTGCTTCTGCATAACCAAAATATTATCTTTGTTTCTTTATATTGGGGAAGTATTACAAAGTTTCTCTAATTGTACTTACTTTTATACTATACTAGTTTTTCTTGAAGGTTTGAAGGGTGATGTTTTTGATTTTAACTGTAATCTCTGCTATAGGCCATTCGCAGCGATGCTGGTAGGGACCGGTTTTATATTAAAAATGGCTGTGTTCTTAAGCGGCCCTTACACGATCAATAATATTGCCAATATTTTTTATTGTCAATATTTTATCAATATTTGAAAGGTGGCCTGACACGGTCAATACATAGGTATATCAATATTAAGTTTTGTGCAGATATTAAGTGTGAATTTTATACCCTATATCAAAAAATAAAAGATAATAAAAGCGTGTGTTGCCATCATTTTGGCATATATGTAAGTGAGAAAAAATCGAGGAAAAAATTTATTAAAAGGCGTTGGATAAAAAAATAGATATCAAAAAGAAAAAGGTTTGGCCAACTAAATCTTCTAGAGTACGTTAAGAAACAGGAGGCTGATGATTGCGATCCAAAACTGTTACCAATAAACTAGTCTATTCTTGTCAATCATGCGACATAACGATGAATATATTGTCAATACGACTAGCTCCGCCTTTAATATTGTCGAGTATTTTCAGGGTCCCGAAAATCCATCAACATATTGAAAGTACTTCAATATGTACGCTCAAACGCTCAATAATATTGTCAATAATCCAAAATATTGACAATATTATTGATCGTGTGAGGGCCGCTTCAGCGAATCTGTCAGTTTTTTCGCTGCACCTATAATGTGCGTGTTATTTTATTCTAACATAAATTACAGCTAGAGACTTCCATGAGGTATTTTCCAGTACTCTCGTATTCGACTCACTGGTTATTTTGAACCTGTGTAGTTTTGAAACTGATTCATAATGTTCAACCCTTGATGATGTTAAAGCATAATTTTTACATTATATTTAACTTCCTACTGGTTTTTAATTCAGTAAAATTACGGCGATTAATAATAATAGCGAAAATCAACAGGTGCAATTTTTAACTAGTGTCATATTTTGTTCCATTAACCTGAAACCTTACTTTCATTATTGCATTGATCTTGAGAGCGAACTAAAATTACGCTTGTTTATATATAATTTCGCTCTGGTAACTAGACAAGTTGTTATTTAACGGAATGTCAACTTATTACGTCGTCCGCAATTCAAGGTCAGCTAACCAGGTCTTTATATTTAAATTTGTTCCGATAAATAACAGTGGACAATGTGTATTTGATTGAACTTGCGCAAGTAAAAAACTGAGATTGAGTTTTAAATATTTTGATGTACTCTATATTATTTGATATCTATTAAATAATAAGAAACATTATTGAAAGTCATCTTTCGCAATTTTTCATATCGATCAAAATGGGAACAGAACGCCCCACTCTGACAAGACCTTTTATGAAATCTGAGTGATTTATTAAAAGGAGAAAATTAGTTTTTCTTCCATCTCTAGGGTTTGAAACTGGAACGGGCAAAGAAAAACTCGAAAAGCTCTATAAATTATTAATGGCACTTGTAAAACCAGGTTTTAATAATTATATTTTCAGGACAAATATTAGGAATTATTACAGTAATTATGTACCCAGCCTACTTAACATAATCAATTTAATCGGATCAAACTAGAGTCAGCACATCCGAATGCTCCCGATGTTTAAGATTATTGACAAATGATGCTGCATTCCCATATCTATGATCCTGTTTTAAAGTTTATGTTATTTAAGCAACTATACTAGGTTGCCGTACAAGATAAGGTTTCTCAATTGATGAAAGATGATTTTCAGGAATTAGTGGAGTATTTAATACTCCAAGCCTAATTATACTACAACTAACAAATCGGTAGAAGAATGGGGAATGATTATATGGTTGTGGCTTAAGGATGCTAAACGATGGATGGTACTAATAGTACTTAAAAATATTTGTTATAATTGCCATTATTCCCAGAAAATTTAGATATAGACTTGTCATAACGGTTTAACCAGAAATAAAGTTGTTCAGCTTTGAAATCTATATATTAAATAATTTTATTTCTTGTTGATTTCTTTGACCCTCTTTTGTATATTTATGGTTAACTTTTTCTTGGTATTTGGTCTACTTTTAATAATATTTTTCAATTAGAATTATAACTTAATCTTTTTAATTTTTTTCAACGTTTCGATCACATTTTGACCTTTTTCAAGGAACTACATTGAACGTAGGTATACAGGGTGCTACAGATTCGAGGTACGAGCATTGGTATCTCGGAAACCGTAAGAGATACGAAGATGGTTAAATTGGGGCAAAGTTGCGCTTTAGGGTGTTCACCAAGATGCCATCAAAAAAGTTTTAAAAATATCAAGGATTGCTGAGTTTTTTGGAAAAAACTGATTTTTTTGAAAATTAATTTTACATTTTCCTGTCGTTGCTTTTTAGAAAATCAAAAAACTAATTGCACATTCTCAGAGTCACTTTATTAGGGCTATATCATAGTATTTTTAGATTTTCAAATTAGCTGATAATTTGTGAGATACAGAGGCCAACTTAATTTTTTTAAATACGGACCTGCATTTTTTATTTCAGATTTTGAAAGAACTCAGTCTCCTGAGTACAATGATATGCCACACTTAATATTTTTTTTTGTTCGGACATTTGAACACAATTTAATTAAACTAATTTCAAGTCCGGCTCTGTTTTTTTAAATATTTAATCTATTCATCGTTACAATATTGGTAAGCTTTCATACTTAACAATGACGTGGGGTAAAACATTGAATACCGACAATCAAATGCAATCAAATAATAAAGATAATATAAAATTATTGGGCATTACTTGACGTCATTTTTAAAAGTGAAATACAAGTGACAATACATTTCAACATTTATAATAAAGAGTACAGAATGCATTCGGAAGTATAAGAAGAAGATATGTTCAAAGAGCTATAAATAAGATTGAACGAAAAATACATTTGTGCATTAGGGACGGTGGTAACTCTTTCGAACATGTAGAGCATTTACTAGTTTTAGAAACTAGTTTGTAGAAGTTGATTTATTTATAATAACTACGATTAATATTATGCATACTATTAGATCGTACACTGAGATTTCAAATTCACAATAAAAAAAATAAAAATAATATTTTTAAATTGCTGACCTGGGTATTATTTATTTGAATCTTCAATGTTAATTAGCGCTGATCCATATTGTTGCGATGAATATAATGAGATTAAATAATTTAAAAAACTAGAGTCGGACTTGAAATTATATTAAATAATAATTAAATAGTTTTGTTATTGTTAAGGTACCTAAAACAAAAAAAGTATCAAGTGTGGCATATCATTGTACTCAGGAGCCGAGTTCTTTCAAAACTTCAAACAAAATATGCAGGTCCGTATTTAAAAAAATTAAGTTGGCCTCTGTATCTCACAAATTATCAGCTAATTTAAAAATCTAAAAATACTATCAGATAGCCCTAATAAAGTAGCCATGAGAATGTGCAATTAGTTTTTTGATTTTCTAAAAACTAACGCCAAGAAAAAATAAAATTTATTTTCAAAAAAATTCGTTTTTTCTAAAAAACTCAGCAATCCTTGAAATTTTTAAAACTTTTTTGATGGCGTTTTTTGAAGCGCAACTTTGCCTTAATTTAACCATCTTCGTATCTCTTACGGTTTCCAAGATACCAATGCTCGTACCTCGAATTTGTAGCACCCTGTATTTCGTCATTTACATCGTAATTAAATGTTTGAACATATATGTGTAAGTTATAATGTATTATTAAAACTAGACCAAATACCAAGAAAAAGTTAACCACACATATTAAATAGTTTTATATGAAGGAAAACACGTTGTAAAACATTCGACCAATGTGTACTACCAGTCATGACCTATGCATGCGAAACCTGGACACTTAAAACGGACATCATAAGGAAACTGCAGGTCGCACAACGTTCAACGTGGATACGACAAAAGACCCAGGTACTAAATGTCATCCCCAGAGTTAAATCCCTCAAATGGGAATGGGTAGGACATCTAGCAAGAAGAATGGACAACAGATAGGCCACAAAGATTACAGCATGGTACCCACGAGGATTTAAGAGATCTACAGGAAGATCGAACCTGAGATGGAACCATGATATTAGGAAATTAGCAGGGATAACTTGGGTCCGCATAGCCAACGATAGACAACAATGGGTCCAACTACAAAGAGAGTATGTGAGAGAGGCTACACCATAATTGGAAATGGTTGAATAAGCTGAAAATGATGATGATGCTGATATAGAGGAGTATTAAGGCTTGATTAAAAATATTGATGCAACACCATTGCATATCAAATTAATTAATATAGATTTAGATAGTAGATTGGAGTAACAAACAGTAAGTTCAAGAGAGATTCTAACTATGAAGAGCTTGTTTGGATAATGAGTCAAAAGAGTTTGAAAATGATTGAATGTGCCGAATTTTTAGCTATCGATTATAACCTTTTGCAATTTTTGGTATGCTGTATATACGTTATTATTGTTCTTTTAGGAGCAAACCAAATTTCACATAAGTTTCCAAAAACTCGAAATGCAGAAGATGGGTTTATGAAGGCAATGGAAGATATCCAACATTTATAAACAATGCAAAAAAGTTTTTCTCGATATTTATGAAGATTTTTATATTTTACATCGTTTATATCCTTCCAAGGATAGAATTTTTCTGCCAATTTTGGATATCGTTTTTTAAAATCGTCCATTTTTCTCTTTGGATTGACTATAGATTTGCAAATCTAAAGACAACGCAAAAATTGGCTCTTTTCGATCAAATCTGGATTTATTATTATTTGAAAAATGTACACACCGCTAAAATAAGACACCTCATATCCAGTCATTGTAATGATTTTAATCTAAAAGTCAGACGAAATAAATTTGCATATTGTTATGAACCAAAATACATTTTTCCAGTCGTATCTGTTTGTGTATTTTCAATTAGAGCCGCAAACGTTTTGTTTACATGCCGGGAATGTCGGTATCTTGATTACTTTTATTACGGGACTTACAGTGACCGCTAAAAATATATTATACAGATTTATTTTTTGTTGAAGTGTCAATCGTTATTTTATCTCGGTATATATTTGTGTGTACCTATGATATTTAATTTATTTTTCTGACATTTTCACTTTCTATTAATTACCGTATAATATAGATAAAATAGAAAGAACGTTAATGTATAAAGAGAATTCAAGAGACATTTTGTGTTTATTATAATTTTTAGTAGCTAAATATTCAAGCCTTGCAACTTATTATGCCAATATGTTTCATCGATAGACATCTATTATGGTCAACGTCATTTACGACTTTACAGTTATTTTAACAGTATATTTATGTGCCTATTTGTATACTTATGATTACTTTATAATATTTGTTATTTAGCATTGTCCTATTATAGCAATAAAAATACATGTTTGAAACAAAATTATAAAGTTTAGGCATACAAAATATTTCTATTTTTTTACTAATGCCTATTTTCTTTACATTTTTTTAGTAGCCCGACAAAAATACATTTCGCACCGTTAATGATAAAGAGACCTAAGTCAAAATAATACTTTGTGTTGAGCCGCTTTATGATTCAAGGTGCGATATTATTAACTAAAGTTTTTTAAGAAAACATATGGTCAGGTCAGAACATATGGGTATGTTCTACAACCTTCGGAGCTTCTCCCTCCCGTACACAGTTCCAGTCTACCAACATGGCCACTCAAAAGCCTCTCCACAATTTCAAAGACTTACTACTACACAAGAGTTCAATTTCTAGCATTTACCGATTCCCAAAAAAACGGTACACTGGTCCTCAAAACGCCCTTTTGTTATTCTCAGCGGTATTCTTGCGGTCCCACTTCTAATGTCAGAATATCTTTCGTATTTTGATATAAAACCCTGGTTTTCCTTATGCATCTGCTTTATTGCCAGGTAATACAAATTATTACATAAGAGTGACCCGACATCATCTCAAATAATTATTTTTTCTACAGATAATATAATAACTAAAATAATTTTTTGTACTTTTAAATAGCTAACAGCGCTTTCAGATAGAGCGGAGCGTCCGCGCGCACCGTCCACCAGTTCCGTGAATTTAAATGAACAATTTCGCATGGGTCGCGTATGCTCCGTCCGGATGAGCTATCTTGAAAAAACAACTGCGCGGAGCGTCCGCGACTTCGAGCAAGTACCATGAGTTGAACAATTTCACATGGGCGGGTATGTTCCGTCCGACGGTGTTCGTCAGATGGCTATCTCGAAAAAACACGCTGTTTTTGTGCTGCTTGTTTATTCAAGATAGCCGTTAAACGAAATCATGCGGACAGAGCATAAGCGACCCATGTGAAATTGTTCATTTAAACTCATGGAATTCGCGGATGCTCCGCTCCATCTGAAAGCGCTGTAAAGGCCACATACAAATTACATAGTACATTTTTTACATAGTACATTACATATTACATTTTTATTAGAAGATTTTTTATTAGATTTTACTAGAATTTCTTATAATACAGTTTTTATAGAAATATATTACAGGGAGCTTGGTGGCACACATTTGTGTATTCATGATATTTTATGTAGTTAATTATAGCTAATGCTTTTAAAAATATCTGCACGCGTTGAGTGAAATTAGTGAGATTAGGCCAGGTAATTCATGGTCGTGGCCGCTCTATTTTTGTGTTACATTTTTCCACTTCCTTTATGTTTTTGATACTTTTAAATTGCAATTAGTTTCCAGAAAAGATTATAAAATTAGTAATAATATTATTTAACAATACAAGATGCTTAAGAAGACAAGAAAATACCGTATGAATGTCAAAATACCGTATGAATGTCAAACGATAAAAATAATATAAAAAACATAAATATTTTCTTAAATATGTTTTTTTAGAACCTTTGTATTTTTTTCATAATATTAGGAAATGATAGCAAGGAATAACAATTTGAAAGTGTTTTCTAACAATATATTTTAAACTTACATTCCCGATGAATAAATCTCATGAAAAAGGAGCGCTGATTTCATGAATTTAAAAACAGCATCTTAAATTCAAGATAGCGTGGGTGAAATTCATGTTTATATTGTGACTTCGCAGATTTATGTAAAAAAATGTTTTGTTTACACACAGTGGCGGTACCTCAATAAGTGCACATTGCACGAGCACGCCCAAATTCTACGCTCCTAAAAAAAAATATAACAAATTTCATTATTATTTATAAATTCTATTTATTCCAAAACCCATTCGTATTTGCCCTAGCTATAGCCCAATCATAGCCTAGATTTGAAATTTATACACAAAAAACTAGGGAGAATTTCTCATCTGGCGTTAAAGCTTTATTGTGATATTATCCAAGTGTATTTGGTAGATATTCTTAAAATATTTTCAGCTACTCCAATACAATAAATCATATTTATTGTCACGTTAAAAATTGATTATTGAGTTAATTAAAAGGATTTTTTACTTCGTTGTAGATAGGTATGACACTTTTAATGATAAATATTTGATACCAATTAAACTTTTAGTTAAGTAATCGAAGGCGCGATTTTTAAATTCATTGTTGCCAATCATGGACATATTGGACGCCGGGCTGACTAACTGGAATTTAAATTTCGCGCTAGGGACGTAAAGAATGTCAAGTTGCCGCATTTATTTACTTATTTCCTGACATTGTCATTCGTTTTGACACTGTAACGTTTTTAGTTCGTTACATGTCTCTTATACATATATGATATATGATGTCTGGCGTATCGTCACCGGATTTCGTATTGCCGAGGATAATTTATTTGATCGCTAAATGATAATTTATTTGAAACGCTTGGCGTAAGTTTTAACGTTCTCTAGTCGACAACTCTGTTATCGTTCCACTGCTTCTGTGGAGGGCTGTCAACATTGTTTCAAGGCGTCTCTCTGCGCTTTAACCTCACTTTTGTTTTGCCGCTCTGTCGCCATCAGCAACCCGGCTTAGAGAAATGGTAATTATTTAAATCTTGCTGCAAAATCTGAATCAGCTGCTATTTCGAAGCTACAGGTAAAGATGAGATATTATCTTTTATAGATTCGATATTATTATTGAGTATTTTTAGGGTAGAGTTTTGGATTGGCCCAACTTAACTCGTATTTGTATTTTGCTGACACGTTGGTGTTATTTTGCTTTTGTCCTCCAGAATGTTAAATGGAAGAAAGGACAGTTGCCTTTGTTTATTATTGATCCCTCGGAAGTATTTCGAGGTAGGTTTATTTTGTTTATTAGACCTTGTTTGGTTTTAAACTAGAGTTTCGTATTTTTAGAGTCTAAGGTACGGACATTATCCTATGTAAGGGTAGTGATTCCGGTGGACAGGTGTCCTATGGATGTTCTATGTAGGGGCGTAGTTCCCATGTACGGATAGTTTATCCTTTGTTTAGATTGTTTCAGTATGGATGTAGCGTAAGCCCCATGCTGCTTTGCTCCTGTTTTTAAGTCTAGTCGATATTGACGGCTGTATTCTGTAATGATTCATGGTGTCTTCATTCTGGCCCGTTTTCTTGTATTGGCCAACAGTGAAGCCGAGAGACAGTCCAGAGATACACGTTCCAACTCACGCTGTACTGTTTGAAGCAGGATTGCCTCAACAACAATCAGCTAAGTTTAATTTTAAGTTCAGATTTTACGTTTTACATTTTCAGTCTTGAATAATATCGTACAGACTTTACGTTTAGTGGTTAAATTACTTATGTCAGATTAATATATGAAATATGATTTAGATCTTAGTTTCTTTGTGAACATTACGTTTTGTAATAGTATTACTTTCTATATGAGGGGTTGAGTTTCAAAACTCGTCTTATCCATTTTTGGCAATTTTGAGTAAAAGTATCTATAGTCTAGTATAGTATTGGCAGCTCGGCACAATATTCAGCATCATTTTTGTGGCGTAACTCATTCTATCCTGTATAATGTACATGTTAAAGTCGTGCATTTGTTCCAAGACTAATTCAGTTGCTGTTCGTTTTTTGCGATTATTGAAAATTAACGAATTTGGATAAAACTAGTTTTGGAACTCAACCCCTCATATATATTATTGCATTTTTTTTGATCGATGAATAACCGAAACGATTCTAGAATCACGGCTTGCAACATCTCACATTTAATATCGTATAAAATATAACAAATTAATTAAAGTAATGCTACCTTTTTTATATTGCCAATAGCTTTGTCTATATTGTATTTTTCCATAGTCTTTTTCATTCAACATATTTAATATTATTTTTAACATAACTTTCTTCGACATATAACCACTATAATGATTAAAATTTTACCTTGTTATTTACCATCAGAGTGCATCGCGAATAAATATAGTCATTAGTTTTAAGTAATATACAACTGTCTCTTCTTTCTCTGTTCATGCCTGGCGCCTTATATTTATATTTTTGATTTTTTATTGTTAATTAGTTTTTCTCCAGTGAAATACCTTATCCACGACTGCTCTACCGATGAAAAGCTGCCGTTCGCAATGGTAATGTTTAAAAAACGTTATACCTAATTTGGCGCCCAACGTGGGGCGCGAGTTTTTGGTTTAAATAAATAGTGTTGTGATACTTTAAGCTTAAAAATGTTTACTAGCAGACCTTGTAGTCGAACATTGTACCTATTTTATTTTTGTTTCCTAAAATATTTTGATTAAAAGAAAATATATAAAAGTGGGCAAATTTTACAATTTTGAGTGGGGTTTAAATAAGCACTAAATCTATACTAATATATAAAATCCTTAAGTGACTGACATACTGATTAATCACGATCCTACTCAAACCACTCAACGTAAGAAGCTCAATTTTGGCATACAGGTTGGTTCTAGGGTGTAGAGGTTCGATAAGAAGGGATTTTTCGAAACTCCATTTCCAAGAGGGTGAAACCACTTCTCAAATATTTTATATTATATATAAGTTTCCGAAAAAACGCTTAAACACGTATATTTTATTTTGTTTTTTTACATATTTTAAGATTTTTTAAAAATGTACAGGGTGTTTCGAAATATCTGGTCATTGATTAATCACGATCCTGCTTAAAGCGCTTGACGTAAAAAGCTTATATTTGGAAAACAGATTGACTTTATGGTATAGAGGTTCGATAAGAAGGGATTTTTCGAAACTCGAATTCTAAGGGGGTGAAACTATCCCTCAAATATTAAAATATTTTTTAATTAAAAACCGGTGAGTTTTTCGGAAAAAACTCTTAAACAAGTATATTTTATTTTGTTGTTTTACATATTTTAAGATTTTTTATAAATTTATATAGGGTTTCATAAAATATGACCATTGAGTAATCACAATCACGATTCTACTTAAACTGCTTAACGTTTAAAGCTGATTTTTGGCAAACGGCTTGACTGTGGGGTGTAGAGGTTCGATAAGGAGGGGTTTCTCGTATCTCAAATTCCAAGAGGGTGAAAACGCCCCTCAAATATTACAATATTTGTTATTTAAAAAACCGTTAGTCTTTCGGGAAAACGCTTGGACAAGCATAATTTATTTGGTTTTTTTACATATTTTGAAATTTTTTTAAAAAATCATACAGGGTGTTCCAAAAAGTTGGGTAATTTCTTAACCACGATTCTGCTTAAACTGCTTGACGTAAGAAGATTATTTTTGGCAAACGGATTTTTCGAAAGTCAAATTCCAACGAGATGAAACTACCCCTCAAATATTGCTTTATATTAATATTTGCTTTATCATCACCATTACAAATGATTAATTCGACGCGAACGAAGTCGCTGGTACATGCTAGTTTAGTATAAAGACGGTTATTGCAAATTATTATAATATTATATTATATTCAAAAGCCACTCGGTATAGTATCAGTAGAGAAAATTACAAACCAAAAACCTAATATAGAGCTTTTACGGAAGCCTGAGTCACCATGTATAAAATAAAACAAAAAACTAATTATTTGATCATAAGGAGACTTAGGTTTATTGCAAATAAATCGATTTAATCTATTTTTCTTACGGTATATACATAGTTAGAGAATGTAGTAAAGAACATTTTCCCATGCATGGTTTAAATGATCTAATTAATAATGTAAAAAGATGCACCTATATCTTAACGTAGCCGCTGACATTCAATTTACAAAGAAAATAGTCCAGTCGTTCATTACTTCCACCAGTCAATAACTTGTTTAGACATAGCTAGATGGAGCTTTGTTTTATTATAAAGCAATTCAAGTTTTTACTGACAAAAATTATAGACAGATACTCGTTATAAGGAATTATATACTAGGTGGTGCATCGTCGTTGGAAACATAGGAAACCCATGCAAATTTTGTCAACTGTCCAGATATTGACTCACCTGTTAATTTTACGGCGAAGTAATAAAAAAAATTAAGGTCAGTGTATGCTAAATACACATGCCACGAATTTAATTTTGGATAAGTCGATTTTAAGTAATTTACGAAAAAATGCAACTATTTTTAAAATAAAACTGTACAGGTAACAATAAAAACAATTTTAAAGCAATTATCATCCTACCTTAAGTTGTCATCCTATAATTTTGTCAATGTCAAATTGTATTTTCTAAATGTTTGGCTTTTGCCTCATTTGAATCAGTTTTAAGTTACAAAAATGCCTTTCGGGGACACTAACCGAAGGTGCTATAACGTTTATCATCATTGTTTATCATTGTCAAACTACATTTGACTATGATAAAATCACAGGTTGATAACTTAAAATATGTTGATTTTTGACTGGTTTTGCATTGTCCCTAATGCATAATAAGGAAAAAGAAATAAGTTTTGTTTCACATTAAATGCATTAAACATTTTTGAGTTTTTTTTGGCATCGACTTAAATCTGGATATTGACTATCGAGATTTTGTTTTTTTTTTATAGTTAATGTTTTTTTTATAGTTAATGGTTATTTAACGAATAATAAAAACGAATGCCAGCTTTCATGCTTAAAATAACGTGATCCTAACACATTAGTCTTAGTCCTTAGCTCCTTAGTTCTAAAGGCTCTAAGAAATATGGGGTATTTTATATTTAAGACTAATGTTAATAACAAATGAGAAAGGCTATGTAGCTAGCCTTCGCCCATATCTGTTTGTGTTAAAGAAATTTATTATTATTATATTATGATGATTAAATAAATTTGCGCCTACCCAAAATCAAGGTTTTAAAGAATTATCGAAATAATATTTGACTTGGTTTTTTATTTTTTATTTTTTAAACGGTTTATAACCTTCTATTATTTGGTTTAGAAATGATTAATATTTATTCACAAAGAGGTGAAGGTTATCATTGTGAAAATTAGCTTCTCTCGAGTTCTAAATTCTAAATTTATTGGCAAAGTTAGGTTAACTCAAAACATATATTTCATATTATGAGACCAAGCGCACACTAGGATATTCTTAAGACGAAGTAAAGTGAGTTGAAGTATGAACAGAGTATTTCCTTGAGTTATTGAGGTTAATTTCTTAGGGTTAATCTTTGAATAAAAAGATTAAGGTAGGAACATATTAAAAACTTAACGTGAAGCGCGATGGGGACCTAAACCTATGACCGATATAAATTCCGGTTTATCAGTGTGCTGTTCTAATTTTATTCAAAACTTCTAAAAATATAATGTAGGGTAGGGTATACTCAATAATTTGTTGTTTTGTTTTATGTTGTCACTGAGTGTTAGTAGTTATTAAAATTGTTATAAAAATATACATTTTTTCTAATTCTAATAAGAATAGATACTTTTTTTATAAAGCTTCATTCAGAACCTCTATATTAGTGGTTTCAATTATTAGCGTTGAAGTTTGTTTCTTTAATTTCAATGTAAGCATTCAAAACGTCAAAATTAGTGGTAGACATTTTCAATTAGTAGGAAAAGTTATCAAACTTTTAACTTTTCCACAACACTAATTATACTTTAAAAATTGCGAGAAATGTAATTTTGCCGTTTGATTATCTTCCGTCAAGAGAAATTGTGGTTAGAAATCAAAAGTTAATTGTTTTATAAGCTAAATATTAGGCTCTTTCTATGAATACAACTGATTAACGGACGCTGTTGCTAGGATATTTTATTAATTTTAATTGTGTTTTTCAAAACATTATGAATGATCGTAAACTAAAAAGTACCTATAAAGTGTAATTGAAACCACTAATTTATTCCACTAATTGCGAGGTTCTGGATGAAGATTTAGTTAGTACTAAAGCAGGCAAGTCGAATTGATGTATATAAATTATTTTTGACAAGTAGTAAATAAAAGGGAAACTGCAAGAAAAAATATCATCATCATTTTCAGCTTATTCAGCCATTTCCAATTATGGTGTAGCCTCCCTCACAGTTAAGCTCCTTGTTGTCTATTGTTGGCCCTGCTAATCTCTGCTAATTTCCTATATCACAGTGTAATCTCAGGTTTGGTCTTCTTCTTGGTCTCTTAATTTCTTGTGGGTACCATGCTGTAATTAAGAAAAAAATATATAATTAGTTAATTCTAACTGAATTTCTCATAAATGATCGGTTTACTACACGTATGTATATTAATTAGTGATGGGAATAACTCGAGCGAAAATTCGCTCGAGTACTCAATTATTGAAATAACCGACATCGTTCGATTGTAAACGACCGATGCAAGTGACGAGTTACGAGCGACGAACGCCAGCGATCCTATCGAGCTAATTTGCTACATACATTGCAGATTGGCAATATTTTAACAGTATTTTTGGTAAAATATCTTCAAACAACAGATTATTCCTTTGATTGGGACCGCATTGTTAATTATGGGATTATACGACGTTATCTGTTACGTAGCTTTGTGACAAAATTTTACCTACATCGACAATGATCAAGCGAAACTACTCGTTGCTTGTTGCTTGTTGTTTGCCACTATCATTGAAAGAATATGCGCTCTGCTCATGCAGCTTACTGCTTGGCGTTACGAGTACAAGCGACGGCGATGGCGAAAAACCTATCTTTAAATACAAGCGAAATTTCGCTCGAGCGATCGCTCGATTATTGAAATCGCTTGAGTCTCGAGTACTCGATTATTAAAATTCATCGGTTTTTCCCATCACTAATATTAATATAGTAACTTCCCAGTGAAAAGTTATTCTATTATTTCCCTCGATTTTTGGCTGACATCTACCTGCACAACCAACTATTTTAGTCTTTTTCTATAAATCACAATAATGTCACTGTTAATTTAAGTTCTGACACAATTTCTTTCTAGATTTACTACCTCTAAACAAAACCAATTGTACAATAAATAATAAATAACACATAAAATAAACTCACTATAAGAATAAACTAATCCACAAAATTTTAAAACAAATTCAAATGTTTCAATTAAAACGTCAAACAGAACTGTCAAGGATGGGGACCATGGATACCCCTTCCTTAATCTTTTTATTCAGAGGGGTTAATGTAATATTAAGACTAAGGTTAGGCCTAATACTGGAAATATGAACCAACCATATAAGTTTTTAATTATTTTGACCTAATGACTCAAATTTTATATACTAAAACATAATAAGGAAATAAGTTTTGTTTGACATTAAAATTCGTTAAATTTTCTGTGATTTATGTATATTTGGTCCGCGCTGAATAGCCTAAACCTAGAACCACGGTGACCTCTCGACAATCCCGATTTATTTATAGATGAGCGTTGTGCGAGATATCTACCTCGACAAACCAGTATATATTTACTATCTTCTGTGGTATACACAACACAATATATACGGTTCGTATGTAGTAGGCGACGCGTTGCATCATGGTTATGCAGCGATTTTACATGTGTCGTAGATTGTTTGTACGGACACGGCTGACCCAGTTCGCTCCATTAAAGTGGACATACAATGAAACTAAAAACACAGTAGTTTTAGTACCTAGTAGTAGGATAGATCTATTTTAAATCGTCGTAAAATTTAAGATAGAATCGAGTTTTTGTTTTTCAAATATAATCTATAGAAATAAAGACGAGTGACAAGTGTACAGGCTGTCCCATTTTCGAGTGTTTTATAGGGGTTTCTCGTTTATGAGTAGAGATACAAAGATGCGGTTTTTACATCACTGTGATACGTTTTTATGAAACTGAAGATTCTTTACACAGATTTCTTCTAGTCCTCTTAGTTCTCGAAATACAGGGCCAATTTTTCGACTCCCCTCGTATCTCGGTTATCCTTATTGAAAAGACGAAAACTGAGTTTTGTAGAGTTGTTCACGTAAAATTCAGTAGCGTAACTAGGTTTTCGCTGAGAGATGTCCTTTTCGAAATATGACTCAAATTTATATATTTTTTTAAATCGAACGCACTGTATATTATTTTTTTATTTTACGTGTCTTGTTATGAGTCTTCTAAAAATGTACTATACTTATTTTCATATACCGGGTGCATCTCAAAACTTCATAACTTTTTTATTTTTTCGCATTATTTTTTTATATTAGTACTAGCGTGTACCAGCGACTTCGTTCGCGTCGAATTAATCATTTGTAATGGTGATGATAAAGCAAAGCAAGAACTTCCATTAACACACAAACTGGATAAAATTTTCTCACATTTATGTCAGCATGAGAAAAAACTATATGGTGATATTATTATACAACTTGGTAATATTTGAGGGGTAGTTTCATCTCATTGGAATTTGACTTTCAAAAAATCCGTTTGCCAAAAATAAGCTTTTTACGTCAAGCAGTTTAAGCAGAATCGTGGTTAAGAAATTACCCAACTTTTTGGAACACCCTGTATGATTTTTTAAAAAATTTCAAAATATGTAAAAAAACCAAATAAATTATGCTTGTCCAAGCGTTTTCCTGAAAGACGAACCATTTTTTAAATAACAAATATTGTAATATTTGAGGAGCGTTTTCACCCTTTTGGAATTTAAGATTCGAGAAACCCCTCCTTATCGAACCTCTACACCCCACAGTCAATCCGTTTGCCAAAAATCAGCTTTAAACGTCAAGCAGTTTAAGCAGAATCGTGATTACTCAATGGTCATATTTTATGAAACACCCTGTATAAATTTATAAAAAATCTTAAAATATGTAAAACAACAAAATAAAATATACGTGTTTAAGAGTTTTTTTCGAAAAACTCACCGGTTTTTAAATAAAAAATATTTTAATATTTGAGGGATAGTTTCACCTCCTTAGAATTCGAGTTTCGAAAAATCCTTTCTTATCGAACCTCTACACCCTAAAGTCAATCTGTTTTCCAAAAATCAGCTTTTGACGTCAAGCGCTTTAAGCAGGATCGTGATTAATCAATGACCAGATTTTTCGAAACACCCTGTATACATTTTTAAAAATCTTAAAATATGTAAAAAAACAAAATAAAATATACGTGTTTAAGCGTTTTTTTCGGAACCGTTTTTTAAATAAAAAATATTGTAATATTTGAGGGGTGGATTCACCCTCTTGGAACTGGAATTTCAAAAAATCCCTTCTTATCCAACCTCTACACCCTAGAATCAACCTGTATGCCAAAATTGAGCTTGTTACGTTGAGTGGTTTGAGCAGGATCGTGATTAATCAGTATGTCAGTCACTTAAGGATTTTATACAGGGTGGCCCATCGAAAACGTTCCGCAAGGCCTCATAACGGCCAGGGTAATTTTTTTTTCAGAAAATTCAAAAACACATCAATTTTGTTTGTGAGGGGGACAACTTTTGCCCCAAAAATTATTGCAAAATCTTCAACCCTCTAAGCGGGGGTGTCATCCCGTTGGCGATCTTCCGCCTCTCGGAGATTTGATTGAAATGGATGACCTGTAATATTTGCTATTTGGTCAAGCCAACTTGATGGTGATCGTCTTCTGGGTCTTCGGCCTGAAACTATGCTATTAAAGTAAAAAAAATCAACATTTTCAAAAGTTCTTCTTTCGTGAAAAAAAGTTCATAATCGTGTTTGTGGGGTCAAAATGTACTACTCCTAAAAATATTTGCACTTATTTATGACTCACCCTGGATATATAATTTGAAACTAAAATATCTACTTATCATTTGCCTTGTGTTGTCCAATAAATGTTAATTAACAAATTAATTAAAATTAGGGTATCTGTATTTTTAGTAATCTTTTGCATTATGTCAGTCAGTAAATGTATTTATAGATACTTTTATTTTTTGGATATCCGGTATTTTTCTACATTCTTGTCATCATCGGACTATTCGTACAAACATGAATCCACAATGCGAGAAGCCTAAATTTCAAAATGAAATAAACTAATTTCTTATTTTCAGTAGTTAAAATGATTATTGCACTTGATAGATTGAGAAATCTACAATTAGTAGAACAATTCTTTTTGTTTATTACGAAAACAGTTAAACAATTTCGACAACACCTACGGCGACAAAATACGTAAACACGCTTAGTTTTATGCATGATACACGTACCTATAACATACATAATAAATGTACGTATGTGATTTGCTTCGTTTTTCATTCTTTCAGCGTATACATACGATGATAAAATGCCGTTGCTTCACACACCGCCATCGAACCGATTCGGTTTTTGCTTGGTCGCGCATTCCAAACGACACCATTTTTAAAGTGAACGTGTTTGTCTAGTAAAAGTGGTAAAAGTTCCGTCTCTTTAAATAATATCACATTTTATTTTTATCCGTTAAGTCGATTTACGACTACGATGATTTAATATTTACATGATTCATTGATATAGTGAAAGCATGTCGTCTTCGTTTCAAGATAGTATGTTATGAATGAAAACTTTGTAATGTTTAAAAAATATACCAGGTAGTGTATGGTCGATGGAAACAGGGAATCCCAGGCAAATTTTGAACGGTCCGAATATTGGCTCTCATGTTCGTTTTACGGCAAAATGTCGTAAATAGATTTTTTAAAGGCGTGTAAAGGGTTTGCCTATGTCAAATACACAAACCAAATTTGAACTGTTTTGGAAAAGCATTTTTTAATAAATTTAATAAAAATTGCATCTATTTTTAAATTAACACAGGCAAACGCCTATACAGTGTGTGTAGGTACATAAAAAATGGAATAAATTCATTTTCTTGAACTGGGATTTTATTAAAAAAATGCTCGAACACGTCGATCTATTTTATAAAAGACATAAAGACAAACATTTTAGAGATATTACCTTGCCTCCAGCTTCACCCCCTAGTGTCATCTTTGTTAACATGCCAGCTTGTCAAAATTCCTAATTTTCTTAGTTTTGTCAAGCTGCCATATTAACAGAAATTATGGTAGCAACTTCAAACTCTAGGGTTATATTCTCTGGCGAGAGACCTTTAAAATAAGGTATCACTCGACCCCCCTTCCCATTACAAAAAACTAGGGGTGCCACTCACCACCACTCGATGGGTGAAGCTAGAGGCAAGGTAATATGGTAATATGCCTACTTATATCATAAACAAAATTTGAAGTTGCGTAATTTCTGTTAATATGGCAGCTTGACAAAACTAATAAAATTAGGAATTTTGACAAGCTGTCATGTTAACAAGGATGACACTAGCAACTTCAAATTCTAGGGCTGTAATCTGAAGAAAGAGGCCTTTAAAATAAGGTATCATTCGACCCCCCCTTCCCATTACAAAAACTAGGGGTGCTACTCACCCTCACTCAGGGGGTGAAGCTAGAGGCAAGGTATATAATATGCGTAAACTTTGCCGCTTTTAAAAAATAGATCGACGTGTTCGAGCATTTTTTTGACTAAAATCCCAGTTTGAGAAAATTAATTTATTCCATACTTTATGTGCACACTGTATGACTGTATACAATTGTAACGTAACGGCCGTGGGCACGAGCTAGCGAGAGGAAAAATGGTAACGGCAGTTTTGTCACAGCTACCCCGTCCGGGGTAGATCTATCCCTTTGTAAAACAATTTAACCCCGATGTCTCGGGAAATGGGAAATCCCATACCCCGACTGTTGGAAAAAAATGTTACCAAAGGAAAAGCGTGTGAAAAATGTCAAATTTAATAAAGGTTTTTTAAAAGGTAGTAAGTGATCATTGCATTCAAAAAAATATGGTTTAACGCCCGTTTAAATTTATTTGAGAGAAGAAATTTTGGACATGGTCGAGACATTTGTATGTTATCTGTGGTCGAGCTAGAGAATTTAAATCTAGGTTTACTGATTTTATTCCAATCATTAAGGAAAAGCTTTTGTCTGGTTTTGCTCACTATGGAAAGGCAGATGGAAGGAGTTATCTCGTACAAAAGGAAAAAAAATAGATTGATATTGAATTATTAAATTGTTACTTCTTACAAAAGCATAGGGTTTAGATCATTAAAATATTTTTCCAGAAGAAGATTAACATCCTTCTTTAGGTTAAGAAGTAGTCATTATCGGTAACAATAGTATCGGTGTAAATGCAGATTCCTTTTGCTATTGTGGAGAAATTGAATCGTTAAATCATATAATTTTATAAAAACGATGTTTTCCTAAAAATTATGAAAAACTTGTTCTTAATAATGATTAAAGGGCGGACTTTTTACATACGAAGGGCCTAAATACATCATTAACGGGGTATGTAAAGCTGCCCAAGTCCGAAATAGCCTCCTAATAAATTGACTAGCGCTAGAACCGATGACGGGGCGAATCATTATGGAGAAACCCCGTAGTGCGAAGTTTTAACAGGAAATTAATTTCGGCAAATGAATACCGGAGATTCCGCCAACAAAGTTTGCTAGGAAATTTGTTTTCTAAATGGTTCTTAGGCCTTTACATAGACCCACAGCATTTTCTTTGTAGTAATACAATTTTCAACTATTCTGATTGAAATATTCTACTGGTATCTAAATATAAAGTAAAAACATATAGTACAGCATAAAAATAGATATAACGCAGTTACATAATTATACACTGGTTAGCCTACTTGTTCAATTTTACGAATTGATTATACCAATTATAACGGTGAAGCTGACAAGAACTCCATATTTCTATCAGTCAAGATCATAAAAAGTTGTATTAATTATTGTCAATTCCATCATCTGGGTACAATTAAGATTATCACTGATAAATGTATAAAAGATAATATGTAATATGGAATCTCTATAATGTATTGTCATGAGGAGGCGAATAATGTTAACAAATATAGTTCTATATTTAGAATCATCATTACATTATAATGCAAAAAATAATTGTCTACTTTAGTTCAAGCAGTTCAATCTACTCAACCACCATTGCATAATAACCATTGAGATCACATGGAATATCCAATGATCGGTGGATGGACAAAAGTAAAGGCATTCTGCCAACTCGCAATGTGAATTATGTATTTATCTATTGTATTCTTAAACAATACGAAAAATAAATTGTAATCAAATTATAGTAGTTGATGGAACTTTGAACTGTTTTGTTGGTTTAATCAAAGTTTACAGAATTCTGTAAACTTAGGTTTAACCTAAATCTAAAAGTATCTACCGTCAACCTTTATTTCTGTTATAAAACTTTACAACACTTTATTATTATATAGTAAACATTCTATTTTACATTATTGTTGACGTTTCTCACATTTTATTTTTTTTCAGTACTTTATTTTACTGTAGTAAAATGTAGAATGTTTGGGAGGGGGTTTAATCACCGCGACCTTACAGATCTATTGTGTGTCCCCCTTTCTTGAGTTATAACTCATCATACAGTCTCAGGGCTTTGACAAAAGCCAGTATCTGAGACGGTTTCACAGAGTTCTCCATCTCCGATATCAGTCATACCAAAGTTCATGGCACGAATGAATTTCGTCTCGGCACACTCAGTGATGAGGTGTTCTGGTGATACCGTTTTCCTCACAGAATCTGCATTCGTCGTTGTTTCTTATGTTCAATCTACTGAGGTGATCGTTGAGGAGACAGTGTCCTGCTGAAAACCATGTGACAATCCGAAGATTGTTCTTACTTAAACCAAGGAAAAACTTCTGAGAAATGTGTCCAAGGACCCGTGGAGGACTCCCATTTGAGATTACGGATGGAGTTTTTCAGGTTCCTGAGTTCCGCTTTAAGTTGGTTTCCACTTGGAAAGCAGAACGGTTTGGTCCAGTTAGTAAGCGTTCACTCATTTTCTATCTAGATCGTTCGTTTTTTTATCGCCTTCTATCCATTGGTGAGCTGGCACCCAGAGTAGGAGGACTTTATTTCCTTTGCCTACTTTTTTCAGCTTCTCTAGGTTCTCAGTACTTATTTAGGGGTAAATTTAACATTAGCAGAACGAAATTTCTTGTGTATAAATGAGCTTTCATTTGCGAACTAAAAATTACCCACTTACAAAAATTTAAGGCTAGAATAATATTTCTAATTATTTCGATAAATGACACAGATAAATTGTTTGGCAAAGATAATGAAATACCTGTACTTAAAATAAATTGATCCATAATATAATCATTGATGTTATTTCTCCAATACCAAGGAAGTACCTACCATTTGAGAATAGCTTAATACAATTTTATTGGTGGATCAATTACGTAATTAGGTTTTCGCTTCCATTCCATTTTGGTGATTTTGTTTTACTTGGCAATCTAACCTAATGTCTGCCAATATTAAATGACTATCCGTTTGGGATGTTTTTTTTTCTTTGGGATGTTATTTTAAAACGGGATAGAGTTGGAATACAAATTGACGAAGGAAACTACTTTATAAATCAATTAGGGATAATGGAAATTATCGATCACGAATATTCTTGGTTCCGGTTGTAAATGGTCAGATAATTTTCATGAAAGGTTTCATCATATAATTTCCATAAACAAAATTTCGAAACATATACTTCATGTATTCTTAATATAGGTTGAATTTTTTAATGATGACGATCTCTAAATGGACGAATTCATCAAGATTTTTCTTAACCTCTCGGAGGTCGCGCGCGGACTGTGCGTCCGCATGCTAAATTCAACAGCTCTTAATAGTGGTGTAAAGACCTAAAATAATGGTCTAAGAGCTAGCAACGTTTTCGAGAAGGTATTTTAAGACGTCTGGCTGTTTGATATATCATTTACTATGCTCTCTGGAACAGCATGCGGCCGGTCTGGCTGCCGATACTCGTTGCGTTCACTACTGCGCATCGGAAGAAGATCCTATATTTTTTATTAATTTAGTCCTATAAATTCTAGTATTGAATATAAATCGATCACGTCTCCATAGCGTAGTGCGTAGAGTTTCCGACCACGAACCGATGATTCAGAGTTCGAATCCGGGTCAGGTCAAAGACTTTTTTATTTTATTTTCGTTTATATTCTGATAGTAAAGTATTAAATATTTGTTTTTTTTTAATTACCAGAATTATTTAATACTTTACTATCAGAATATAAACGAAAATAAAATAAAAAAGTCTTTGACCTGACCCGGATTCGAACTCTGAATCATCGGTTCGTGGTCGGAAACTCTACGCACTGCGCTATAGAGACATGTTCGATTTATATTCAATACTAGAATTTAAACGACTAACAAAAATATAGAATCTTCTTTCAATGCGCAGTAGGGAACGCAACGTTTACCGGCAGCCAGACGGGCCGCATGCTGTTCTAGAGAGCATAGTAAAAGATATATCAAAGAGCCAGACGTCTTAAAATACTTGTTTTTTCGACGTTGCTAGCTCTCGTACTATAATATGATAATCAAAATAACAATTATTTATTGACTTGCTTCATTACAAATAGCAAACATAAACATAAAATATATAGCAAAAAAAACACGCAAAAAAACAAATTAATAAATATTATTCAAAAACAAAAAATAATTAATAATAATGAAAAAAGCAATCCGTATAACAGTGATTACAGAATATTTGTGTGTGCTGAAAACATCCGAAATTGGGACATTGTACAGGGTGTCCCATTTTGGTTGAAATCATAGGGTATCTTCGTTATTAGTGAAGATAGAATGGTGCGGTTTGCACAAACCAGTGCCACTTTTTTGTCAAACTGAAGATGCCGTAAACAAAATTTTCATAGCCCTCTTCGTTTTTAAGCTACAGGGTCTTTTTGAAAATGTTGCAATTTTGACACCCCCTGTATCTCTGTTATTGTTAAAGGTATTGAGACGGTAAAAACTGTTTATTGTAGAACTTTTTACGTAGAATACAGTGGCGTAGTTTGTTATTCTACGAAAATAATATTTTTAAAGATATGAACTAAAGTTATGTTTTCTTAAATGGAACAACCTGTATATTTATAAATTATATGATCTGGCTTGCCATAAGCTTCTCAAAAATATATAACACTCTATATTTATTTTCATTATTTAATGCAATATTTAAAAAAATATATTAAAAGATCATATTTGTTAGTAGGCCATGATTGATAATAAAAGAAACTAAAGAATTCTTAAATGTAATACTGCTATCTGTCTCTTGTTTTATTTTGAGAGCCACTAATTAATTCTTTGTATATTAGGGAACCTTAAATCTCTACCGCTATTTGTAAATCTTGGAAGCTATCGTATCGGAACTTTAAAATATTTCTTTAGCTAATTTACGTGAAATATACTTTCAGCAGGATGGGGCTCCCCCTCACAACTTAACTTACAACTAAAATATTTGAATTTTGTTAAATTATTTTTTCTCAAATCAATGAATTGGAACCAAGGTACTCATATGATGGCCTCCCTGATTCCCGGATTTGTCCATTCTCGATTTCTGATTTTGGGGATTTTTGAAATATGAAATATATCGTGGCAACTAAGACAATGTCGAACATCTGGAAAATGCGTTAATAATGCAAGCTTTTAGATATTTGCAAACCCTTCTCATTATAATAAATTCCGTTATAAAAAAAAGAAAAATATATTCAGAGATTCAGTGGTAACAGTTCAAAAGTAAAATATATCAATTCCAAATAAAATTTTAATATGTGTATGTCTATTTTAGTAAATACCATTTTGATTTTGTTATTTATCACGGCCTACTAATAAGAAAATGATATATTTTAAAAAATGCAGTAAATAGTGAAAATAAATATAGAGTGATATATATATTATATATATATATATATATATATATATATATATATATATATATATATATATATATATATATATATATATATATATATATATATATATATATATATATATATATATATATTATATATATATATATATATTTGAGAAGCTCACAGCAAGGCGGATCATATGATTTATAAATATACAGGGTGTTTTATTTGAAAAAACATAACTTTAGTTCATATTTTCAAAAATATTTTTTTCGTAGAAAAATAGACTACGCCACTGTATTCTACGTAAAAAGTTCTACAAGAATCAGTTTTCACCTTCTCGATATCATCCATAATAATGGAGATACGGAGGCTGTCCCAAATTGCAAAATTTTCGAAAAGACTCTGTAGCTCAGAAACGAAGAGGCGTATGAAAATTTTGTTTACGGTATCTTCCGTTTGACAAAAAATTTGCACAGGTTTGTGCAAACCGCACCCTTCCATCTTCACGAATAACGGAGATACCGTATGATTTCAACCAAAATGGAACACCCTGTACAAAGAGTAACGAGTTGGTCTGTTTTTCCGCCTATCACAATTCTGTAGTGCCGATCCTCTGGTAATACTGTATTCACTGCTTCAGAATCTGAAATTTATCTTTCAGTATCAGAAGTTATTTTGGGCCCTTGCCTTTCTATAATATTCACTTCTCGTTCTTCCTTTTCATCGACATGGTAGTTAATTCGTTATCATTGTTCAAACAGTCCTGCATTAGCAATCTTTCTTGCAGAGTATATCTCAAAAAATAATACTTATTTAATAAAAAGAAAAATAAAATTACACTAAATCACCACAATACACCAAAATTAGTTTGGTGTATTGTGGTGATTTAGTGTAATTTTATTTTGCTGTGTAACACCAAAGGTTCCAACCCTCAACTGTAATAATAAAAAGAGTTGATTATTCACTTTCAAAAGTAAAAGTACCTTATCTTGTTCGACAGTATAAAATTATTGATGTAAAAATAGTATCACAAACAGTCGCGCGCGGACTGACACTCCGCATATGAGTATAAAAAGTTACTAACTACCCTAAACGATGTGCAAACGTACACTTCTCATAAGATATGCAGAGACAGGAAGACACTAAGCGGCACAGCATCTGATGTTTCCAGATTTTCCAATTATCGGGAAAAATAGGTACCTGCGGACTGTGAGTCCGCGCGCCTCCGGGTTAATTATGGGTCGATTGGAACCAAACTTGGCACGTGGATATAGAGTAGTTTCCAATGGAGTTCTCAGATAGATGGACGGGCAGACGGACAGACAGACAGACCGACGTAAGAAGAACTTCAAATATGGGCACACAATGTTTTTCCTATTTATTCGTTTAATAATAATAATAATAAAGTTTTATATATAAAGAGAGAGCGACCCAGAACACTTTCATTTAAAAAAAGAATCATCCAAATTGGGTTTATCAGGGGAGGAAGTGCTACAGTCTTTTCAAATTGGTATCCCTCCATGTTGGTATCCCTCCAGGTATCCCTCCATCAGCTTGATTAAGCCAATATCAAATTGTTAGAAATAAACATTTAGAGAATATGAAAATCATAAATTAGCAATTTTACTTATATTGATGATTTGATATCGAAAATGAATCAGCGATTAATGTAAAAAATGACTACACTTGTAAATTATAGTCTGTAAACAAGCGCTCATTTAGCAGATTATCGCATATCTACGATGCAGAAAAGTGTGACGAGCATGTTTTTATTATAACTAATCTGTCATCGGGTTACACTTGTGTTATGGTTACGTTACATTGACTGGCTAACTTGTCGTGAAAGAATCTGCGACCTTGAAACGCCTACGTCGCTGATGTTGATGGCGAGCAGCACCATCGATGTACCTTCGTCCATAAACGTTAAAAAGATATAGAGCGCAGATTTTATAATAAACTAGCAGAGAATATTAGTATATTTTTTGAAAATTGTTAATAGAAATTTATAAAACATTTTTCTGGTAAAAAAGCAGGTTATGATGCCTTGTCATTTCTTATTGATTTGCGATTTTTAAGTTCTGTTTCGCATTTTATATCATTTTGTTAAGTTTCGGTATTAAAATGAATTACACATTAATATGTACATATTATAAAATATTATAATTAAATAAAATAAAATAGTAATTAAAAATAATTAAACAGGTTAAAGCTTCATTCAGAACCTCGCAATTAGAGGAATAATAATGGTTTCAATTACATTTTATATTTTTTGGTTTACCATTATTCACAATGTCTAACACAATTAAAATTAATAAAATATCCTAAAAATTGCTTGCGATAGTCAGTTGTATCCATAGAGAAAGCCTAATATTTAATAGGTATTTAGGTTATAAAACAATAAACTTTTGATTTCTAACCACAATTTCTAAAAGGACAAAATTACATTCTTAGCCAATTTTGAAGTACAATAAGTGGAAAGTTAAAAATTGTTAAAACAAACTTCTACGCTAATTAAAACCACTAATTTACTTCACTATTTGGAGGTTCTGAATGAAGGAAACTAACCAACTGTTTTAACATTTCAAAGGTATCTAATAATTCTATGTTGCTACGGCTAAAAATTTAATTGAGTTTATTTTTCATTAAAAAGGGTTCCGTTAACTAAATTTTAGTTGTCTTGAAAAATGATGAAGAGCTACTGAAGCAAAATTAAGTAGCGATTTTTTTGTATTATTTATCTTCCTAGTGTTGCACACTCTTGCTTGCTTAGATACAATACTACTTATTAGTAGGTAGTATTTTTCTGCAAATGATCGTAGATCTGCAGGCGGGTTAAAAATAAACTGTGTTGTATGGTTTGGTGATTTCTAACGAGGGATCTATTATAACTATATTGGAATTTTATCTATTGGTTTTAAGATCCATTGTATCGCCTCCAGTCGACAAATTTACCAACGATCTACGTCACCGTAGTTAATTTAATGGCTTCCTATTTTGTATGAGAAGAAGGCTTATTTGTGAAGACTGGTACGTTAGGCGTTTGCCTATTTACTTTTGCTTTCCATATAAGTTTAAAGAATACTTTACAAAATGTATATTTAAACATTCGTTTGTTTAAAATGTGTGGTAATATTGAAACGGCGAAGAGAAGATATGGATCGGGGTAGTTTTCCATCAAATAATTGAATATTCATTGATGAGCCAATATTTTTTACCACCACTGTAGATTGTGTCTGTTTAAATGTTTAGATATCAGTGGCAGTCCTTCCTTAAATGCACATGTAGGGATCTAAGATGTAGGGTGAATATGTCAGTGGTCGGACAGTTTAGAAAAATCTCGAGTTTAAATTGTTGATTAAATTTTCTTTATTGGTGGCATAGAAATGAAATTTTATGAAATAGATAGTGTGGTTATTGGGCTTCACGTTAAATATAACAGTTTTTTTCATAAACCTACAGATAATTTTAATTATTTTTTAAGTGATAAAAGTGCTGTTGTGTCAGTAGTCGGACAGTGCTTGCCAGTGTTCGGCCGGGTAGTTACCATAAGTCGGACACTTTGTGATTGGCTGATTCTGCACAGTCCCGTATTTAATATATGTATAATTTTAAAGCAAACTGAATCTTGAACATTATATATTGTTTATAGTTGTATGATACCTATATGAAAAAATAATCTTTTAACGATACCAACGTGGCTTTCAAAACAGAATTTTCAATTTTTCTTCTTCTAGAGAAAATTTTTTCAACTTTATTAAGTAACACCTGTTTTTTTTATTGGAAATCGGCTAAAACAAAAGAGTTATTTTTCCAGTAGTCGGACACTCGTCCCAAATTGGAAAATTTTGAAAAAACCTCTGTAGCTCAGAAATGAAGAGGGCTATGAAAATTTTGTTTACAGCATCTTCCATTTGACAAAAAAGTGGGACAGGTGTGTGCAAATCGCATTCTTCTATCTTTACTAATAACGGAGATACTGTATGGTTTAAACCAAAATGGGAAACACTGTATAACGGCGACCGCGAGGACTTGGTAGACAAGCGGTTTTATATTACACTATCAGGCAGTTTATTTTACTCCCAGCTCTTGTACTATAGGATCTAACTAGTTAAACCTCCCTTTAATCGGAACATCCAATAAACGGAACACCCCAATTATGATGTTAGCAGAAAGATAATCGAAACGCTATCTCCATAATCAGAACATTCCTCTGGAGAATTGTCAATTACGTAACATGGTGTTTCCTTCCTGTATCTTTCGCATTCCTCTCTTTTTGAATAACATGTTTCAATTTGTATTAATCAGTTCACTTTTGATCTTTAATATCTACGCCTGACGATCATCAGTTTCGTAATTCAGTATTTTCATTATGAATCGATAGATGATGTTTAAACGAAAATAAGTGGAACGCTGGAACTTAGTAGCGAAGGTATCTCAAAAACTATTCGTAAAATGGAAATTTTCGTGCATCCCAAGGATAGTGCATAGCAAGAATGTCTTCAAAGGTTTAAAAAACGGTTTAATGAACTAAACTTTTGTGATGGTTTTATTTCTTGAAAACATCCTGGGTATTTTTTCAAGAAATGAATCCGCGGTTCAGTATTTGTCAGTTGATGGTCACTTGCGAATAATTAAACATGAAGAACTAATATCAGTTTTTGATATCTGTATAGCTTGAGCATTGCAGAATACGAATTCAAAGCATCATGTTATTACTAATAGAGCTTCGTAGGTAAGGTGCGTTACAAAAGACATAAACAGATATTTAACAATATTTTCCGAGTTATGAAGGATTGAAAATGTCGATTTTTCATCTAAAAACTGCATTTTTTCTGCCATTTTTTATAAAGAACTCGAAAACCTTGCGTTTTATCGGAAAACTCATATAAAGCAAAAATGAAGCTTTTGGAATAACGAATCGATTCATTTTTAGTTGTTTACTGTAGGTGTAGTAATAGCCGAGTTATCACTCTGTAAAGGTGATTTCTTATTTTTCGAAAACTAAATTGCAACCTTTTACCGTAAAATAATGGCGAAAGAACACATTTTTCCAAGAAAATGAATATGACCATTTTTAAAGTGCTTGAAAAGACCTTTTAAATGCTTTTTTTCACGTTCGTAGCTCAAAAACTCGCCGAGTTAAGATAAAAATAAAATGGTCACCTCATTTTTTGGGAAAAAATTAACAACAAAATCGATGGCTAAAATCATAAAAATAAAACTATCAATTTGTAGGAAATTAACGAGCTACAAATTACCCTCTGTAGTTGAACAGTCTTGAACTCTTCATTTTTACGAGATTTTTGGATTTTAAGGGCTCAAAGAAAGTCGTCCTTACTAGTGATGGGATAACTCGAGCGAAAATTCGCTCAAGTACTCGATTTTACTGAAATAACCGGCATCGCTCGATTATGAACGAGCGGTGCAAGTGACGAGTACCAAGCGACGAACGCAAGCGATCCTAGAATGAAATAAATTGAAATCCGATTTTAATGTAACATACTCGATACAAAGCAGAGCGAATTTTCTACATACATTGCATGTAGCAAATTTATACGACGCCGCGCCGTATATATATTTATCCGTTGCGTATCTGAGGGACAAAATTTTACCACCTACATCGACAATGCTTTGAAATAAACTAAATCAAATCTATGACTAAATCAAGCGATCAAGCGAATCGCTCGCCGCTTGCTACTTGCCATTCATCACAGAAAGAATATGCGCACGCAACTTACTGCTTGGCGCTTGGCGTTAACGAGTACTTACAAGCGACGGGTGAAAAACCGTATTTTTAAATACAAGTGATATTTCGCTCGAGCGATCACTCGGTTATTGCAATCGTTTGAAACTCGAGTACTCGATTATTGAAATTAATCGGTTTTTCCCATCACTAGTCCTTACACGCAAGTCAAACTAAAAAATATTAGTTTTCTGAAAAAATGTTATAGAACATTTTTTGCTTAGAATTAATCTCTTTATTGATTTTTGCAGTTAAAATTGGTGATTTATTTTTCACCCCCGTGAAGGGATGGCACTCACCCCCAGGGTGAAAGCACACATCGCGACTATGTAATTTTTGTTTCTTATATATATATATCTATTCATTGTTCAAATTTCACGTCAATCGGTGCAGGTGTTCAGAATTCGGTCCCTAACACCCTCGCTTACTGGCCTATAAATAACCATAAGATGTTTTTGAGCAATATAATACAGTATGTATAATGTATACCTATATTAGTTAATCGGAATAGGTCGGTTATCAATTAGCTGTTCCGATTAAAGATGTTGCACTGTATTAGTATTTCTAAATCATAATACCAGGATGGGATTCAAGTTAACTCTTTGAAAATAAAAAATGACATTATACAGACTTTCAGGTTATATCTGTCCGTGATCGTACACAAATACCGTATTTATATTTATAAATTTAATTCTTTTGAAGAAAAATGTTAATACTGCTGCGACCACAATCGACCGTTTTGAAACGTATTTCCATATTCCGATGCCAGTTAAACTGGTTTGATAATTAGCATTTTGTTTAGAATTTTCATTATGAATGTTTCAGTTTGTAAGCTGTGTTTTGTCTCGAGAAATAGCTTTATTGTCGAGATATAATTTTGTTTCCTTGTTTTTGAGCAGAAATAATTTTGACTTTGACGAAAGAAGAAATAGAATCGAATTGATGTGAATGAACCATTAGAAAAAACTAATTTATAAACATAAGTTATGTGGAATTGGTATTTTAATATATTTGGCTGATGTCATTGTTTCCATATTTAATTAATGATTCCTTTAATAGTGGTTGATACCTTGTTGATACCCATTTTAAATGATATGTTAATCGATTTTATTTAAAATTATTTTAAAATTTAGGCTTGTGACTGACATTTACTTTTTAAAATTTCATCATTCTTATTAGCAGATTAATATGATTATTACCAAGATATTTTTAAATTCATAAAATATTATGCAGCATTATTTATTAAAACTAATTTAGAAGAAAGTTAATCAAAAGCTTTTATGATAATTATGTATTTTGCAATAACTGGCAATAACTCTGTAGGGTATAGATTATTTGAAATCTTTGCTAAATATAAATTTTGGTTAAGAAATAAAATTAATAGTCTAATATAAAAATAATAATAATAATCAAATAGGAGACTTCACATCAAAGCTTGGAAGTTTGCCAACACAGTATTTTACTGAGATAGCAAGAGCAGTCTGTGAAATTTGAAATTGTGTTACTATTTGATTGTTTTTAGATTATTTGAGTCTAGGTTTTGCTACATACAATTTAATGTTCGAGAAACCATAAAAATCAGCAGAAATTCTAGACAGCCTGTTAAAATACAGGGTGGCGTTTCTCATACGACGTGGAGGCTTCAAGGAGATCTTTATTATTTGATAAAACCTAGATGGCTATTATATATTTTTCGTTAAGTTAACAAAAATTAAAAGATGTAGAGTCAAATATTCAACGGTAATAAAAAGATACACGTTGAAAAAAATATTTTTATTATTTTATTGTGAGTTCCCAGTATGCAGAAAAAAAATCTTGCTGCTTTCTTTCCTGTTCAAAAAGGCATATATGGAGGCCTACTTTGAACAGCAGCTACAGTCATTTTTCTCATGTTGTTGACTATAGTTGGTGGAGTTTTGTAAACACTATCTTAGGCAAAATAAGTACTATAATTACCCACAACACACATAACAACACTAATTCATCAGTTTTGGGTTCTAATCATCTGCTGATGATGCTAACATGGTTAGCGAACCGTGTGCAAAAGTAAAGTGTTTTGGTGTATTTTAGTGAATTTGTGTTTTATTTTCCTGTTCTAACACCAAAGGCTCCAACCCTCAACTGTAACACTGTATATTTAACATATCTCCATAAAAAAGTCCGGACTAGATAAATCAGGAGCAATTTAGTATTGGTTTGGTTTGTTTCATTAATTTATTAGTGAATGCAGACAATATCAGTAGAATTATATCACTTCTCTGTAGTCGTTAAAGTTGAAATAATTTGACAGATATGTTGAAGTAACGTAAGACACATCACAGCCACCTAGATTTTATCAAATAATAATAAATATCTACTGACACTAAATCATAAAAATGAAAATATCGAGGAAAATCTTTATGTGAGGGGTAGGCAACCTTAATAATATTTTGAAGAGACATTAATTCCCCATTGAATATTGGAATAACATATTGATTTTTCCATTACAAATAAAAGAGGAACTTTTTTTAAAAGTGATAATTGTTCAATATTAATTTTGTCTCACCCTGTACAACTTTTGGGTCAGGGTTTAATTTGATTTAAAGTACAATAGTTATATTAACTACATATTAGGCTATACCTAAATTTAAAATTTGTTCTTTATTTTTAGAAAATGTAATATTCGTCAAAATGCTTACATTAGCGTCATATACCGCATGATCGAAAAAAAAACGGTATCCAGTTGGCTGGGAAATGATGATCGATGACATTTCCCATATAAATTTACATATAAATTGACAGCGATCTTCATTTCATAAGGTTTGTTCTCACAGCGTGTTCCCAACATGTTTGTGACATGCTTGTGACTTCTTCCAAACCGGTGTTAATGCGCAGGTCTCAAATAATGCAGTTTCTTATCGATTTCAAATTGTCTGTGCGAACAGCGAATCCCCTACTCTTCTTTTTTGATTCTTGGGCCTGACCCGTTCCTCCATCAGCTCTTCTAGGTCTGTGTCTGTATCCGAAAATTCGGACGTCTCAGATTCTTCGGAAGATTCAAAATCGCTCATTTCTTTTCTTTATTTTTTGAAGAAAAACATACTAAACAAAAACAACACACGTGTTGTATGTTAAGTTTACCAATATTAATGACGTCGGGTCGCAATACGCATGCGCCGGACACTTTACTTACAAAAGATCCGCGAACAGGTCTGACTGTCAGCTAACAATCAGAATTTTCTGTGTGAACAGCACAGAATATACTAACGAAAAAGAAGCCCAAGTTCCTTGTAATAAATCGGTTCCATTTTCGTAATGCCATCTCTCGACATAGTTGACATTTATAGGTTAGCCAAAGGGGTGCGGGGCCGGGGGGAATTGTAAAACACACTTTTTTATTTTAATTATTTTTATTCGCTATTTGCAATTTTATTTTTAAAACATATTATGTGAAACAATCACATAATATGTCTTAAAAATAAAATTACTAACGGAAACAAAAGGAATTAAATAATCTGAAAATCTACAAAGTTTATTGATAAAAAAGTTAGGCTATGCAAATTGATATATTAAGTATAACCTCTTTGGTATAACATTGTTAAACAAACATTAACAAATCATAACATATCAGATCATAGAACTAAAAAAAAGTACTATTACATAAAAACAGGTGATACAATAATTCAAAATTAATTTTATCATAATATCAAAACCGAAAAATCAAACTGCAAACACAACCACACTTATCACAACAGAAATTAACACACTTCCGCGGCAAATGTCCAAGAAAAGACTGATCATTCTGATTGGTCCTGGTCCGGTCGTAGCTCACGTCGTATTGTCGGTAAGCAAAATCCCTGTCCAAAAATTTTGACGATCAGCGCCATCACCCGTCATAATTGGGAAACTTTTGCTGGAACCATTTTTAATATTTCACTTACATGGCCCTGGTGAACAGCGTACTGATGGTTGGAAACCAATCAAAAATTTCTGTGCGAACGCGTTTTACCCTATTGCGCATGATTATCTGTTGGAAATATGTTTCTTACAGCTGTGAGAACAAACCTATAGCCATCGCTGACGCCGTTTTTTCTCGATCATACGGTACTTTCCTATTGAAATTCGCCTTTATGTGTTTCTCCTAAAATTCGAAAATCGATTAATACATAATAATTTTATGTGTAACTTTTTTGGAGACATCCTATAGAACTCTCTATATATTTTTTTTGTAATTGAACTCTCTGTATATTATTTATAAAAAAAAACGTTTACATGACAGTTAATTTGTGTACATCTATACACATGTTGATTGGTAGTTTAAGCAACTGTTTCAAAAACGTCACAACAAATGCGTAGTAAATCAACGCAAAACTAAATAAACAAATGACGCAACTGGATTAAAAGCAGCAGAATATTTTAGTCGCGGGCGTGGAAAATATTAGAACGCATTTGTTGAGAAAATGTATAATGAGAGATGCAAGCCAAGTTTAAAGCTGTCTTCGCGTCATTCATAAGACGAATTGGGTTAACTAAATAAATAAACGCTGCTGTATCAAGAAACTGACTTTAATTGAAATTTCGGGTTTACTTTTGTCCAATTATGAGATCATTTTAATTCTAATACTTTATTTTTTTGAAATTAACTAATAATTAGATTCGTAGGATTTTGGTTGAAATATTTACTTTGTCTATTTTATCATTTTTATCATAGAAAATTTTTAAACTGTGTCAGCCAAGCACATTTCCGATTATAATTCTTATATTATGATATTTCATAAATATATAATCTTTTAAGTCGAGTTGTTTTATCTTTAGGATTACAATTATTTACTCTTATTTAGGACTAGTGCTGTACAGGGTGGGTCAAATTCGACGCTTTTAAAGGGAAACACCCTTTTCTATAATAGGAGATAGACAAAAACTAATATCGGTGTCTGGAGCCCAATTTTTATCAAAAACATGATGGTGAGTGAAACCGCACATCGATATCTGTACCGTTTCGGAGTTACGCGTTGTTTTTCAAAAATGTGCATTTTTAACAAATCGCACTTTTTTCCTATGAAAAATTTTGTATTTCCATGAAAACATTTCCAAAGCAGCTTTTTACGTAGAATTTAATGGTTTAAGTATAGTTTTTTTAAATTAATAATTTAAGACTTATCAACAGAAAATTTGATTTTTTATATGGGACACCCTGTATATTTTTAATTTATTGAAAATAATTTAAAATTACCTAGCCAAAAATATAGCACATATAGGATATTTTGCTCGATTCCTCTTCGAGATACAGAGTTTATAAAAAATTGCCCACTTTAAATAAGTAGGCTTTGAACGGCGCCGGCTCGGCTGTAATGCAAAAAAAATTCTAGTTGTGAGCATCAGTTAAAACGAAAATATTTGCAATGAGAGATGCAGAATTTTATAAAAATTTAAATTATATTTAACCAACATCAACATATTTAAAGTATATCATCTAATAACAATAAAAATAAATAGCAAACTAAGACATGAGATTTTGCTACAGGTGTTCGACATATCGACCATCTTCTGTTACTTAGAGACGGGGCCGTTTTTGAACATTTCTCGCGGAATTTATTAACTCAGTAGGAGTAAAAGATACCCTCTAATCTGCTAAGTACTCCCAATTCTTGCCTAAATTATACGGGCAATTTAAAAATAAAAGCCTTTATATTTCCGCAGAGATATCCAGAGGATTAGATCCAGATGCACTAAGTCCGGCAGCCTCGACAGCCAACGGCTGGGATCTTGGTTAGCTATTAAATTATTCTTGAAATTGGCTGCAAAAATTTGCTGATAACTTCGGCGTTCTAAGGCGGTGCCTCGTCTTGCTGGAAAAATATGTTTTCGAGTTCCATTAGGGGTATGTCATCAGTAAGGGGTCCAAAGCCTACTAGTTAAAAGTGGCGAACTTTTAAAAATTCTGTATTTCGAAGGGTATTATTACAAAATATCAAGTGTGCTATATTTTTGGAAAGGTAATTTTAAGTTCTTTTCTTCTTCTTCTGCTGCTATCCATTAATGGATGTTTGCGATCAGTTCTGACCATCTTTCTCTCTCTCCGGTGGCGTGAATTAATTCTCCTGTAGTTCTTATTCCCGTCCAATGTTTAACATTTCGGAGCCACGACATCCTCTTCCTGCCCAATCCCCTTCTTCCTTCTATCTTTCCTTCCATTAAATTTTACGTAAAAAGGTGCTTTGGAAATGTTTTCTTAGAAATACAAAATTTTCCATAGCAAAAAAGTTACAGCGATTTGTTTAAAATGCACATTTTTGAAAAACAAGCCGTAGCTCCGAAACACCGAAACGGTAACAGATATCGATGTGCAGTTATCACCATCATGTTCCTGAAAAAATTGAGCGCCAGACACCGATATTAGTTTTCGTCTATCTCCTATAGAAAAGGGTGTCTCCGTTTAAAAGCGTCGTCCAATTTGACCCACCCTGTACACAATTTTAAGAGATTGGAAAATGCTAATCTCTCTCAAATGCTCTTTTTAGACTCGCGGTTAGCTTTTGATGAAATCCTATTGACACATAAAGAGGATGTATTTTTAGCCGACCATACCAACAGGTATTATGGTAGGCTATTAAGATCGGCAAAAAAAAGTTTTTTTTAATTTCACTCAAAATGAGTTATTTGGGTCATAAATGACCAAAATACAAAATATTTTCATGGTCTTCTTCTTTTTCTTTGTCTGTCTGTCCGTCTGACCGTCTGTCTGTAACACGATAACTCAAAAACCGCTAAACCAAAGCCCGATTTTAACCAAATTTGTCACGAAAATACTGTGAGAAAACCTGCCCATTAGTTTTTGGTGGGGGTGGGGGGTTAGTAAGGGGGTATGGGAGGGGGTTAAAAATTTTAAAAAATCGTAGCTCCAAAATTATAGTAGCTAGCGAAACGCGGTTTTCAATTTAAGATTAGGAATAATATTTGCAACAAAATTTGTAATAACATCAAATTCAAAGTCTCAGTTTATGAAATAAAAAAAATTGGAAAAATTCCTTTACTTTGAAACTAAAAGAACTGCCTACCAACTTTTTATTAACATATTTTAGTATGGCGGCTATACGTGCCTCCCGGCGCCAATTTTTTGACGTAGGTATGGTAAAATTATTGAGGTTGAACTTTCATAAATTATAAATTAATTTCTACAATTTTTAGTTATTTTTTTATGACGAAGCATAGGCATTAACACATATATGAATTTTCATATATTTGATATCAATTAAACTTTTAGTTACGTAATCGAGGGCGCGATTTTTAAATTCATTGTTGCCAACAATGGACATATCCGGCGCCGAACTGGAATTAGGGGAATTATTTCGCGCTGGGGATTCAGGTGGTAGCTCTGCTGTAAAAAATGTCAAGTTGTTACATTTATTTATCTATTTCCTGACATTGTCATTCGTTTTGACACTTTAGTTTTGTATTACGAGTTTTTGAATTAAATTAATTGTGTAAATGTTTACTAGCAGACCTTGCAGCTGAACATTGTTCTTTTTAGAATCTTTTTTAGTACGAAGTGTAGAGATAGCTTAACAGCCGTAAAAAACTCATCGCAATTTAATTAGAATATTTTGAACGGCAAAGTGGTAGTAATGGCCCTTTATGTCCATTAAGTGCTGCTAAAAGGTGAGTTTTGTTGATGTAAATAATAACTGTTTATATATTGATTAAAAGAAAATATATAAAAGTGGGCAACACTGTGCCGGTCAAGCTTAGTCACGTAACTAAAAGTTTATTTGGTATGAACGGTATGTATATCTTTGGTACAACGATTTTATAACAAACGGAAATAATTATTTTTTCTGACCTCCCTGTTTGATATCCAATCAGTTGATTTAGGCAGATCGGATATGTAGACTGTCCTGAACGTATAAATGAATTTTTAGCTTTCAATATGCCGAATTTATCATTTAACCAATGTTTATTCAAGATCGTGTTTTTGTTAATTTTACACATGTTTTATTTTTTATCTCAAAAACTATTAGATATTGGTATAGGTTAGTATAAAAAGAGTAATAAAATGTAATAATATACTAGGTGTTCCATTTAAAATAAGAAAGTTGTTATCAAATGCTGCTTTTCAAATGATGCGGCTGAAAATGCTGAAAATATTTTAGTAAGACTACCTTATGTAAAAATGCAAATTTTCAAAAATCTCTGGATCTTCATAAACGTCTAATGAGACCTATGATCATTTAATGAAGTTAGAAACCAGTGGGTTGATATCATATACGGGGTGGTAATTACCCCTCTCAGGGGAGAAGTTTTATGAGATAAAACATAGGAGGTTGAAGCGGCGAGTGCGACGACCGCTTGACGAACTCCAATTAGTAGAATTGTCGTTTTTATACCGCTCACTCTGAGACCCTATCCCTAAGACCTTAGAAATGGCAAAGTTGGAATATTAAGTGTTTATAACAATTAGGTGGCACTAAGGTAACCGGTGAATTCCGTTATGCTCTTTCCGACATCGGCATCCTCTTCAAGGTCTATGAAGCTGTAGCTTCCGAGGAAACGAGTCCGGGTCTTATACAAAGCCGGAGAGCGATACAGGAAATTCAGGATCGTTTTCCTTTCTTTGGGGTCCTTGCAACTTTGGCAAACTTCGTTAAAAGAGATGCCCATTCTCGATGCATTAAAAATATGGTATAAAATAAAATTGTCACCAATCAATACCAATCAAAATAGGAAATTCAAACCTATCCAAGTATATTTTTTCTACAGACAATGTTTATTACGACTAATTGCACGTTTGAATAGCTAAGTTGACTTCAAATATTGATATACCTAAATATGTACGATTGAATTTTAAAGCGCGCTTCAACTTTCAACTCAATCCCACATTATTCTGAGATTGACTTGAGTGAAGCTGATTTGGAATCGAAAATAATATAGATCGCATATCCCCGTAATGAATGTAAAATAAACAGCTGGGAATTAGGATCCAAATTGAAGTCTGCTTTAAGTGGAACTTGCTTGATATCTTCTTCTTTCAGTGCCTGTCCTCAATGGATGTTGGCAATCATGTTGGTCCACATAATCCTATTGACAGCCGCCCTGAATAGATGTACGGTCGTCATTCCCGTCCACTGTCTAATATTTTTCAGCCATGATGGTCGTCGGCATCCCTGACCTCTTCTACTATCTATTTTGCCCTGCAGTATCAGTTGGATAAGTTGGTATTTATCATTACGCATCACATGCTCAAGGTATGCCATTTTTCTCACTTTCTCACTTTCACACTATGTACTATTTCTAGTTCCTTTTGCATTCTCTGGATCAAGCGTTTAGATGTAGCATCTGTTATGGTCCAAGCTTCCACTCCATATAGGAGCGTGTAGAATACGTAGCACCTTAGGACCTGTGTTCTTATAGCAATATTCAGGTGCATATTGCATAGGATTTTTCTAAGACGGTTAAAAACGGCTCTGGCTTTTTCTATGCGGCATCTGATCTCTCGTGAGTGATCCCATTCCTTGTTCAAGCTGCAGCCCAAATACGTGATTGTATCTGCTGTTTCCAAGGTTTCGTTATTCGCCCTAAACTGATGGTATTGCGCCTCATCATTTTTACTAACTACTAGAATTTTGGTCTTCTTGCAGTTAAGCCTCATACCACACATATCACATGCCTCTACTACTTGCTTGATATACTTGAAACAAACATCGTCACAGTCTTTTTTTTTTCGGTATAATTTAATTTAAATTTAGTTACTTATTGCTACTACACCCTCTCAGAATCAATCTCTAGATTCGACACTGGTTTATATTTGTACAATGTTTTTTTCTATTTTGTATTTAATTTGTTTTGTTTGTTTCAGGCGGTGATGGAACCTATCATTTCAAACTACTGGTGCCGAGTGTGGCTGCTGGGGCCATCATTGGCAAGGGGGGCGAGACTATTGCCCAACTTCAAAAAGAAACCGGAGCCCGCGTCAAGATGTCTAAGTCTCATGACTTTTACCCAGGTAAATATATTAGATTGGATTAGAGTTTATGAAGACAGTTATTGGGCTATTCCACTGTGATAATTTTCCGATATATTAGCCGGCCTGCGCCCTGCACATATACTTACACATAGGTACCTATACGCACATATAGGTACGTTTAAATATTATTTCAGAAGTCATTTCTGTCCGTTCCAATAAAATATCCCGTCAATTATTATAATAAAAATGTTTAAGATAAGAAGGATATATGTACCTTATTTCGTTGTATAATATTTTGAATACAACTCGATGTTTCGGGATTACCTAATACTTTTGTCTGACACTCAATACCGGCAACACTACGACTCCGAAGGAGGAGTAATGTTTTAATTATAAGAAACCGGGTACCGCATTTCGTATGAGGTAAAAGTATTATTCGGTAATCCCCAAACATCTTGTGATATTACATTCGAGAAAGAATATTATATTTTTAGAAAGGTCATAATAAGATTAATTAAATTAAATAATAATATACAGGGTATCCCATTTATAAAAAAACAAAAGTTTTGGCCATATTTCAAAAATTACAGCTCCCAACGAAAAAATAATTCCTACTAGCCATTGAATTCTACGTGAAAAAATCTATGGGGTATGGAGTTTTCAGCTTTTCGATATGTGGTAATATTTTCTTGGATTTTATTCTTTTTCAGATTGTTATTAATAGAATTTTAATTACCGTCATATTTTTGGCTGTTTTAAAATGTTAAAGAAATACAAAATTTATTTAGTTCATTTCTACGGCAAGGGTGATAATAGCTTATAAGACAACCTAGATACGAGGGGAGTTGAAAAATGCAACAATTTCAAATTCGCCCGGTATTTCTGAAAGTAAAAGAGCTAGGACCAATCTGTGTGCAGCATCTTTAGTTTCATAAAAAAAGCAGCGAAGTGACGTGAAAACCGCATCTTTGTATCTTTGCTCATAAGCGAGAAACACGTAAGACACAAGAAAATAGGACATCTTGTACTAACATTCCAAATATCGTTTTTATATCTGAAAGAATAAAAAGTTATAGGGGTGAGCCACTACAGAAAAATACTCGGTATGTAGGAAACGTTCTATTGCTCTTTACCATCCATAGGTAATGAAATTTAAAATGGTATTCCATTAAAGGTATTGAAAGAATAATACAATTGTTGCGTTTTTAGTGATTTTCCAGTAAAAGTATTTTTTTTTAATTTCGTGGTACAATATGTTTTTACTTCAACAATGTAAAATTTCAATTGTTTTCATTTAGTATAGTATTGTAACATTGATGCGTGATTGGTACACAGTACACATTGGTACCGTTATAGTAATAAATTATTATTTCTACTACAGTAGTAGGTATACAATGATTTTTAATTAAACGTTTTTTTACTCACAAAATAACTTATTTATTACTACAATATCTCATGAATTAAACAGGAAATTATTTTGAGTAACCGCTGAATTTGTATTTTCAAGCTTTAACGATTTTCTTCATCCTATATGCATGATGTTTCTGCTCAAATTGGATTACAGAAAGTGAATTAGGGGAATATGTTCGTAAATATTCGAGATCAGGGCTATGCCTACAAATCCAAGTTAAACTTATCGATTTTGCTTTTTTATTATGGTGAATGTAGGAATTTTTTAAATAAATATTTGTTTTAAACTTTACACTTTAAAATTATTTGCATTTTCTGTATATACAAGGTGAGTATTAAATAAGTGCAAATACTTGGTGCAGGGCTGGTAAGATCTCGATAAAAGGAACACATTTTCTCTTTACCAAATAAGTTCAAAATAACTGAGTTATTTTACTTTGAAAATTTCCAAAAATAACATTTTTTTTCTTAAATTTTGAGAACCACTGGATCTTTTCTGGGTTTCTTGTCTTGTAAATTTAATCTACTACCTATGTTGTTATTTATCAAGAAGTTATGTTTTTTAACTTAAAACTAAAAAAAAATCCAAATTTTTTTTCAAAAAATTCCAAATTTTATTTTTTTTCGCGAAAAAACTCATAATCGTGTTTCTGGGGTCGAAATATACTACCCGTTAAAATATTTGCACTTGTTTAAGACTCACCTTGTATAAGGACGTATTTTGCGTATATTTAGTACCAATCAATCAAGAAAAAAAAAACTGGCATCAAAGAAGCTGGAGAATGATAATCGATGGTAATTTTAGGGGGCTTAAGCCCTAGATGTCATTTCCTTAGTCTGTACTCTTTTTTAAGAAGGTTGTGTAATTTATTTTTATATCGAGTAAAAATATTGTTAAATGGTGTAGTTTAAAATTTGAGAAAAAATATCTTTTTGGTAATAGATTTGGGTGTTTGGGAACGTTCTATCCTTTTTTTTTAATCTTTCTAATTCGTGTTAATTTTTGACAAATTTTAGAGATTGACATTACCAAATTACCGTTGATTGTCATTCCCAAGCCATAGTTTATGATATTTTGTATGACATTTAGCGTTTAAAATATATAGAATATACATACATAAACATAAGTATGTTAAACATGTCAAAGAATGATTCCAAATTTGTGAGTTAAATTTAAATGAATAATAAAGATTTTTTACAATTGGCATATTCGTTATAGTTATATTCGTAACATGTACTTGTAATTTTTAATTTGTATTGTTTATTCAGGCATATAATTGTTTATTGCCCAACAATTACAGTGAGTCATTGGTTTATTATAGGTATTATAGGTATAGATTGTTTTTTTATATGTATAGTATCTCTGTATACTCTGATAATTGGTAATATTTATGTTCAATGGAATCTATACACACATGAGACGACCTTAAAATGATCCTGGTAATCCTGCTTTTATTCTTTAAATTTCGTCAAAATAAGGCATTCTGTGCATAATGACTAACTTAACGTTACTATAAAAACATACCCAAACTACAATAGTTAATTTTCAATTTCAAGAGAAATTTAAAGAAATGGGGATGCATATGTTGATATCACATTAGCAATTGCAAAATTACAAAATCAATTGACAAAATATTATAGCACAGTCCTCTTCTGTGGTTATAGCGTAGCGGTATTCATATATTTGATATCAATTAAACTTTTAGATACGTAATCGAGGGCGCGATTTTTAAATTCATTGTTGCCAAAGTTCAAAAGCATGTAGGTGGCGTCCCTACAAGTAGGAGTCATATTGACATCGAAATCCCCCCCCCCCAAATTTCTTATGTCAAAAAACACCTAGACACCAATTTTAATCCAAATAATGACGTTATTGCAGAATTTATTTGGAAAAGATCGAAATAAAAATGAAACTTCTACACCCTGTATCTTCGAAACGAATCAGTTTAGGACATACAGGGTCCGGCAATAGTGCGTCGGGCATCTGTAGCTCCTAGATTAAAAAAACTTGAGAATTTTGTTTAAGTGCAGACCTAAAGTATGTAGGAGGATGTATTTCCGGAAAATACTTTAACTTCTATAGGGTGTCTCAAAAAAGTATTAGTGGATCTGGATGATTTTTTTAAAATGGAACACCCTGTATATTGTTGTATTTTTGGCTTCCTTTCAGATCTCTTTACATAATCCTAAGATATGAGTAAATCTATTTCGATAGTTTCCGGGATATTAAAAAATAAATCAAAAATATATATTTTTCAACTATTCTTAAAAAAATATTAAAAATACTAGAACTGTTCTGAAATCAAAACTATATTAGATATTTACTTTAGATGGTCTGTTCTTACTTTGCTATAAATATGGTAACCGTAAATCATGCAGGATGTTCAATATTTTACGCCAACTTTCAAATATATAAAATATTTTTTTTTTCGTTTAAATGGAACACCCTTTATATCTTTTATTTGATGAAGAATTAAAAAATGAACATTTTTTGTATTTAAAGTATTTCAAAATTTTTAATAGTTTTCCGGATACACGCAGTATTATTTCATATGGCGCTTTCAATGGTAAAATACGAGAGAAAAATCATTGGGTAGCTTTGATAAAAATTTACTGGAAAATGCCATATGAAATACAAAACCGGGAATATCTGCGAAACCGTTAAAAATTTTGAAATACTCTAAATGCAAAATATATTCATTTTTTAATTCTCCATCTAGTGAAAAAGTAATATACAGGGTGTTTCATTTAAAATAACAAAGAAAAATTATTTTATATTTTTGAAAGTTTGGCGCAAAATATTGAACATCCTGTATGATTTACGATTTCCATATTTATAGCAAAGTAAGTACAGACCATCTAAAGTAAATATCTAATATAGTTTTGATATCAGGACAGTTCTTGTATTATTAATTTTTTTTTAAGAAAGGCTGAAAAATAAATAATTTTTATTTATTTATTAATATCTCTGAAATTATCGAAATATATTTACTCATGTCTTAGGATTATGTAAAGTGATCTGGAAGGAAGACAAAAATGCAATAATATACAGGGTGTTCCATTAAAAAAAATCATCCCGATCCACTCACACTTTTTTGTGCCACCCTATAAAAGTTAAAATATTTTCATGAAATGCATCCTAATTATAGTACATACTTTAGGTTTGCACATAAACAAAATTCACAAGTTTTTTTATTTTAGGAGCTACAGATGCCCGACGCACTATTGCCGGACCCTGTACATTTATATTATCTGCAGAATATGTTGTCGAAGTTTCCTGAATACAATTCGGACCACCATCTATAATGAAAAAGTTACTAACATGTTATTCTTTCTAACCTCTCAACGAATTACTCTTTGTTGGTTTGGTCTCAATTATTGAAGGAATTTGGGTTATAAAGGCGCGCGTCAAAATATACAGAAAAATCCGACGCATTTTCAGGCCGATTCCGAAAATATTTTTACTATTAAACTATTTTCGTCGCCAATTGAGTAAAAATTTGTTCGCATTATATCGCAGTCCAGTGGCGTATCGTTAATATTAATATACATTAATTTCTGTAAACTAAATTCTTTACTTGTAATTAGAAGATTCTTTTGTGCTACTTGTAATTATTGTATTAAATGAAAAACATACTTTAATAATAGTTATGTTATTAAATAAATACTAAATACTATTATTTGCTGTATTGATTAATTTTCAAAAACTGTATAAAATCCTATTACTCTATAGGTATCTACAGGGTTGTTCACGACATACGACACGGAGCATTGTAGCTAAACGATGAGATTTTTACAAATTGTATGTTTTGGGTTCGATGAAGGACTATTAGAGGTACAATTTAAAAATAATTTTACAAGATACAGAGTGTCCCAAATAAGTAAAAAATATCAAAGTTGTATTTTTTTAAATGGAACACCCTGTATATTATTACATTTTTAGTTTCTACGATTAAAATAAAGGTAAATTTGATTAAGGTTTATTATACTTAAACCTTACCGTTTTTGAAATATTTTCAATGTTGTGAAATTGCAGTAAAAATTTTAAGGCTTCATTTCTCCAAGGGTATCAAAGTTTTTAATACTAAATATTTACTGAAGTTTATTTATTGATCAGTTATTTTGTTGCAATAATAAAAATAATACTACCTTATACAGAGTGCCTAAAAATTAATTTTAAATAATTATTAGCTTCAAACGGCAATAACTTGTTTAATTTAAACGGAACACCTTGTATATTTTACGAGAATCAGATGCACAATTTAATTGTCTATCAAATTATATTATACCATTTTTTACCTATCTCTTTAAGTTTCCATAGAAAATGCATTTTCTTGTAATTTAGAACTTATTTATCAATATACCCATGGAATATTGACATTTTAGATTATTTTTAAAGATGTACCAAATTTTTAAAGAGTACAGATACTAAAATTGTCGATATAATTTGTTTATTTTATTAAAAAATAAAAAAAAAATGTTTAAATATTTGTTAAAGGGGACCAATTAATATGATTCCAGTATTCAAACTACATTAACTGACTGTTTGCGTTGATTAATAATAATTGCTCCAAATACTAAAAAACTGAATTTTGTATGGGTATTAGACAGTCTGATAAAAAGAAACACCTTAAAAATGATATTTCATTTTTTAATAAATACTTATTTATAACAACAGAGACTTTAATTTTGATAACTTATTATTATATTGATTTCTGACTCAAATCCACATTTATTTAGAATAATTTATTAACGAACACAATTAAGTATGTAATTAATTAGTATATGGGCGGAAATAATGGTGTTATATTTAATTAATGGTATATAGTAATATTATCGTTTTGCTAAAAACGATAATATTACTAGCCTGTACATTTTGTACATTTGTTGCTTTAAAAACAATCTAATATTCCATAGGTATATTGATAAATAGGGTGTAAATTATAAGAAAATGCATTGTCTACGAAAACTTGAAGGGATAGGTAAAAAATGGTTTAATACAATTTGATAGACAATTAAATTGTGCATCTGATTCTCCTAAAATATACAGGGCGTTCCATTTAAATTAAAGAAGTTATTGGCGTTTAAAGCTAGAAATTATTTAAAATAAATTTTTTGACACTCTGTATAAGGTAGTATTATTTTTATTATTGCAACACAATAACTGATCAATAAATAAACTTCACCAAATATTTAGTATTAAAAACTTTGATACCCTTGGAGAAATGAAGCCTTTTGAAATTTTTACTGCAATTTCCCAAAATTGAAAATATTTCAAAAACGGTAAGGTTTAAGTATAATAAACCTTAATCAAATTTACCTTTATTTTAATCGTAGAAACTAAAAATGTAATAATATACAGGGTGTTCCATTTAAAAAAATACAACTTTGATATTTTTTACTTATTTGGGACACTCTGTATCTCGTCAAATTATTTTTAAATTGTACCTCTAATAGTCCTTCATCGAACTCAAAACTTGAAATTTGTAAAAATGTAATCGTTTAGCTACAATACTCCGTGTCGTATGTGGTGAACAACCCTGTATAATTAAGTTTAGTACTAAGTATTTTATGTTTTATTTAGACTTGGTGGAATACAGTAATTTAAATTTTAATAATTAACTATTAACAATATCGGGTAACTACATACTACAACTTTTGATTTTCAAATAATACCCTCGGTATTTTTTCCTTTATTCAATAGAAAATGACACTCTGAATAGAATGACATATCATATGTCAACTTTTGACATTTTTGCTTAAAACAAAACTGTATTTTAAATTTCAATCTAGAGTTCCATGGCTGTGTTAAAAACACTAATTTTTAATCAAGAAGCCTTGGAAAAATAGATTTGATCGTCAAATGATATTAGTGTCTTGTCATGGTCTGTTAAAAGATACCTAAATCGTATTTTTAATCATATCTCATTTTTTTCAAATAGAACGAGAGTGGCTCCTTAGCATATTTGGAAAAAGCGTTTTTTTACGAATAATTTGGTACCACACACTTGGTATTTTGAGTCAAATTGTCGTTATGAATCGCATGTTGCAATTTTAAATAAACCATATTCAAAAATGACAATAGTTGACATATGATGTGTCATTTTCTATCAAATAAAGTAACAAAATACCGACGGTGTCATTTAAAAATCAAATAGTCATTTCCGGTGAAACAGAAAGTGACCGAAAACAATTGAATACTTCAATGAATCCTAATTTATGTCATACACTAACATACTAAATTTCGATTTTTTATCTGAAAAAATAAAGAAGTTATAGGGGTGAGCCACTTTGGAGACGCACCCGGTATAGATAAATCATCGCAATAAAAACTGCCCCTTTTAAAGAAAGAAGAAGTCCGTCGACTTTATTCTTCGTTCGTTTTTTTGGACTAGTCTCATCTGATAGATCAGATTTACCGATTTGACCTGTGACAGACTTGGTCGCGCCAAAGGTTTAGTCTGCCACAGATTTTGTCCGCCCCACAAAAGCAAAGTTTTTATTTGTAGGCCAAATCTTCTGGTTGTGAGAAACTATTAGATGATTATTATTCATTATTAATATGCCCGGTTGAACTGGATCTTTTCTGGGTTTTCTTTCTTGTAAATTTAATCTACTACCTACATAGGTTGCCATTTTATGATGTTATTATGTTTTTAACTAAAAATTTAAAAAATTTCCTAAAATTTTTCAACAAACTCCAAATTTTCTATTTTTCTTTCGCGAAAAAAACCTCATTAGGCGTGTGACCCCTAAAAATATTTGCACTTATTTAAGCCTCACCCTGTATAGAGACTGAAAGTGAAATTTCTTCTTACTTCCGTCTGTCTGTCCGTCTGACCGTCCTGGCCGTCTGAGGACTCCAATCAGATACCTCTATCCACGTGCCGAGTTTGGTTCCAATCGACCCATAATTAAGAAAAATCCAGATGATTTCGTCCATTTAGAGGCATCGGTTCGAAACGTCGAGGGTAGTCATCCTGTAGCGTGTCGTCCCCAATTATGCCGAAATCGACCCACCTTTTTCTTCGATATTAAATGCTTCGTCTCATCCTGATGAAGATGTTAACGAAACGTAATATCCAACTTTGCAGGGTGGAACCATGTGCACCGTTGCTTACATAATCTACTCACCAAATTTGGTCGCTATTGGACGATATCAATTTTTGACGTTTCTTACGTCAAGACTAACTGTCTGACTGACACGTGTCGTACACGGTCAAGTTGTCCTTGATCCAATCTACCGACGTACCAAATTTCATTTAAATCGAACGACTTTTTGATTTGATTCATTGATGATGGGGTTACGTATTGTAGAGGTGGGCAAAGATTGAACGATGAGTCGTTTATTTGGACGAGTATTAAAAATGAATCGTGAGATTTGATTCACTGCTAAACGTCGTCAAAATATCATGAAAAGTTTCGATTTTTACCCCCCCCCCCCTGGTTCACATAGCGTCCGAGTTACGACGCTACAAGATCTTTACCACATTTCCTCTCGCGAGCTCGTGTGTCGCGGCTTTGAATTTTTACTCCTAGTGCGCGTAAAGAAGTTTCAATAAATATTTTTATTCAAATAAAGCGACGAAACGGCTGCGGATCGAACCTGGTCTTCGCAAACAACAGGCACACTTTACACAAATTAAAACATTGAATTTCGGAAATTGTAGAAGCCACAGAAGATATAAAATGGCGAAATTTATTGAGACGGACTTGAAGTTAAGTACCGCGCGGTCTAAAGATTTTTTAATATATCCGCCTGTGTGTTAATCTATTTTGAAATGTAAATAAGTGTCGTGCGAGCGAGGCCAAGAGAAAAGTATCGTTGCATGCCAAAAAAGAATCGGATGCATTACGTCCATCACTACGTCCATTACATAAACATTATTTCGACAACCTGCACGGATAATCAATGAAAATATAACATTTTTGGCAGCAAAAACTGTAATTGTATAATAACTTTAGTACGGTATATCAGTTGAATATAAAATATGTAGTATACTATTGTAATCGCAAAATATTTTCCGATGCACGTCATCAGTCATATCGACATTGACACTAAAGTCTATAAACCTGACTAAATGAAATTTTGGCAAAAATGTTTAAATTTGTTGTATAATTTAAGATACCGAGCAGCTCTTCATTTTACTTTATAGAGCAAATGATTGTAACAAATATGTTATTTAGATTAAAGCTGCAAAAATTAGTTAAAACCGAATTTTATTATCGCTATGTTGGTCACATTGCACCGTTTTCAGCAAGGTTGTCGTTTATTATTTGACAATTATCCTAATATCAGTCATTATTTTGTATAATATCGTGTTATCGTATAGTATATTCTCGTTTTTTGCCTATTTTCGTAGTCTTTTTTTAAAAATTGTACTTTTAAGCACAAACAGTTCTTTTAAGAACTAAATTTTCGAGTTTTTGTATTGCATTTCTCGAAATTTGTGTGTTGAAAATATGCCGAAGCATTTAAACAGTCGAAGCAGAGAGCTTGTAGCTTCACTGATGAATTATTTTGAACGAGAACGTGACAATAAAGGTCCTTTATTACCATTGACTGCAGTCAGAGAAGTAAGTTTGATTGATAAGTATATTACACCACTATCAAACTAACCCATAATAACGCTTAGAATAATCTTCGTAAGGGACTAGTTTTTGCCAATAAGTAATAAGTAAAATAAGCTATAAATCAATTAATTACTAAAATATTAGTTATTAAATTAAAAATAAAACGTAAAAATCTTTTAATAAATATATTGTTTGTCACTTTTAAATAAAATTAAGATTCATCTCATAAATCCACCACAATCTGGTAGCGCTGTCGCCATCGCTTGTCACTCAAAGTTGACGGCGTTCATCGGAAATTTTTTTGCGATTACCATAGATAAATGATGGCAGTATAATAAAGTTAGGGGATAATTAAGTAAATTTACTGTCATTGGTTTGGTTTATGCTCAAATTGGGAGTAAATATTTTACGAATATCTATGACTGCTGATATGTTTTTGACATTGTTAAAGTAATTTGAATTAGCTGTACCTACCACAGCTTATTTAGTACTAGATGGTCTTCTCTTTTTTTTTAATATTCGTGTGTCACTTGCTGCGCCTGTTTTCGTTAATATGCCAACAGTCAGAACACTGGATAATTTTTTTTAAACCGAGCTTGAATGGCTTAAAACATGACATATTACATAGCAGAACATCAGCGAATATCTAGGTACGTACGCGGATTCGTTTACAAATGATCATAAGTCAAGAGAGTGTATGAATGGGCTGTGGCTCTACTATATATTACTCCATGCGTTGTGTGTTTACTACTTTACTTCAGTGAGGGTTTAAAATATTATGTAGTAAAAATAAAATGTTTTGCTTTGTTATGCTGTTTAAAACAACGCTTCTACAAAAGATTAAACATTTTTGGCAGTAAAAACGTGTATTTGGATAACAACTTTTGTATGGCTTGTCAGTTGGTGATTATGTATCTCCGAGTGTCTCTCCATAATGTATTGGAGTGAATAATATATGAATTATACTTACTACAGTTCAAGTTGTGACATTCATTTTCCTCAGTAAATTTTTTTTGGGTACCTAGGTCGACTCAGCCTTAAATGAGTACTTGGGATTCACAATCTTGAGGTAATAATAGGCGGTTGAAGCATAGTGCTAGCCACATTACCTTCCTTGTATACCGAACGGCTCTAGTATGGCTTTAGAACGGCTCTAGTATGGCAGTAGTATATTATTTATTTATTTATTTATTTATTTATTCTACAACACTCTACAGCTTACGCCAATTACAGAGTGGGTTACACACAAAAAAAATTCAATACAAAATAATTAAATTAAACAAAAAATAACATCAATGAGAAAAAATACATATCAATGAAAAAAAAAACAACAACAATATAAACCAAGAAAAACCACTAAACTGAACTCACAACCGAAACCAAACTGCAGCTGAAAATATCAAAATTACACTGATATAAATTATATGCATCCTGCATACGTTTCAATGGCGAATATTTATTATACAGGGTTAATCGAGGGGTTATTATTTACCTTAACTTTAAAACACCCTGTGCAATAATTTCGTGTGTAAATTTTTCTAAAATATCATTTTACGACCTGAACCATGTCTCCTAAGCATTTGGTTTTTTGGATCATGCCAATACATGCCTTGGTTAATTTTTAAGAGCGAAATGAACTTGCCACCAAAAATTTGCAATTTTTTCAATTATCATTTCTTTTTGAAGTTATTTTTCAATATGACAAGGCGGCTTTGGTGATTATGCTGAACTTATACTATTATGAACTGCCAATCATGTTCGACGTCTGGCAAATAACTGGCAGGAAGGTAAGAGGTCGCGGTACCAGCTTCATTAAATGAACTTCGCTTGGTCTTTAAAGAAGAATGGGAAAACATAACGCAATATGATATATGCAACCTCGATGACAGTATAAACGGACAGTTATAGCATCCAAGGGAGGCAATACAAAGTATTAGGGTATTTTTTGCAATTTCTTTTTCTGTTTGTGTACTTGAGTATTACAGATGTTTTCTTTAATATCGTTAGTTCTCTTATTGTTTATTAAAACCCGGACTGTATCGTTAGTCCTTAACGTTCTTTTTAAATTCAGTATAGAGTATCCAATGCAGCGTAATATAACGTTACGACAATAGTCACCAAAACCATCTCGTTATACTAAAAAATTATGTCAAAAAGTAATGATAATTGAAAAAATTGCAAATTGATCGTGATCAGTTTATTTCGCTGTTAAAAATTAACCAAATCATGTATTGACATGAATCAAAAAACAAAATGCTCAGGAGTCTTGGTTCTGATCGTAAAATTATATTTTAGGAAAATTTACACACGAAATTATTGCACAGGGTGTTTTAAAGTTAGGGTCAAAAGACAACCCCGCGATTATCCCTGTATAATATGCCAAATACTAAAGTTTATATAAAACTGAGTCTACGAATTAAAGTTGATATAATTATATGCAGCTTGCTAAAAAAATCATGAAAATTGGGCTAAAAATGACAAAAATATAACACTTTAAATTTGACCAAAAATTTCTCCGTTGCGTTTTTTTTTGCATCTGAGTGTATATTTTATTAAACTTATTATTTATTTAGAAAAAAAACAGACGAGGTTCATATATCGTAGAACACTTACCAATTGCTGAGGAGGGGACAGGAAAGCTATCACATCTGAAGTAGATCTACTAACAGAGCATTACAAACTTATGCAATAGACATTTAAAATTAATGTGATTAACAGAAGAAACCACAGAACACATGCAAATATCAGAGCGATAGCGTGGAAAATGTGCAAATCTTTCTAATAGGAAATAACAAAATTTACAAAATTAATAGAATTCTGTAAACTTTGGCAATGACTTTTGCGAAAAAGATACGATTGAAGTAATCAACAAATCTGCACCACGATAGGCTAATAGCCAGCTCATAAAATCTAAACTAATTACTATTTATTTAATGTGGGGTGTAGGAATATCCACGCAATATAATGCATTAACATATATATATATTCGATGCCAAAAACCGTCAGCTTTACGCCAACAAACATTAGCTCTCCAGAATAATTACGTAAATAATATTTCAACAACCTGCCCGGTGAATCAATGAAAATAGACGTTCTGGCATCGTAACCCAAAGGGCACATTGGATAATTCCCTAACCTAATGAGATTAAAATCAAGGTTACACTAGTTGAAATTGGGCCAATAGGGCTATTTTTAGGTTGTACGTAGAATATGAATTGTTTTCGTGCGATGAGATAATCAATTTAGACAGGTGCGCTCATTATTGGTACTTTCGCGATCAAATTCAGCAAGAGAGCAATTTCACAATAAAGACGTTTATAGGTACACTGACCACCAAGATAGAGGAGACCTTAAAATGTTCATGTATTTTAAAGTTCAATATCTACATATTGTTTTAGTTAGCCGATGCTGATGATTTTTTAACCAATTTGTAGATAACTTATTACTTTTTTAGCCTCATTTTAAAGTCCTCAACTGTCTATTAGGTATACAAGAAAAAAGAGATTGTTCTTATTCTGTCTAAGTTTGAAACATCCTGTCGAATGGTTAAAAAAAAGGATTTTAAAAACTATTTTGTCATCAAGGTGCATCTTTTCTCGATAGTTTGTTTTTTGACTCATCACAATAGCTTTTTTGTTGAAGATATTCGCAATTTTTATTTACAACTTAAAATACTTTTTATTTTTAGAACAGTTTTAGTATTAAAAGCTTTTAGTCGTAATCAACACACCTATGAAGTAGTCTATATTATTTTTCTAATGTCACTGGCATGGCAGTGAAAAGTTAGATTATTATTGTTTGTTGGCAGTTACCCTAGCAGAAATTGTTTTAAGTGGAGAAGTTATATAGACTATTATAGCTTTAATTGAATATGGTATATAAATCAACTTCTGGACAAAATAAACACTATTCAAGGTGTATTGATTAGCAAAATTTGTTCGTATTTTCAGACTTCAAAAGAGAGCAGTTTGATATTTATTGGGACTGAACAGTAGAACTCACTGCCAGAATTTCTTTAAAAATTTCAAAATACTGACTCTTCCTTCTTTATTCATTTTTGAATCTGTTTGCTTAATCCGCAAGCACATATCTGCTATTCCCGAAAGGCCATCTTATAAATATAAAGGCACGATCTTTATCTGCCAAGCCCGAGCTCAGGACTAGTTAAAGGCTCAATACTGTACAATGCCAAAAAAATGTACAATCATCTGCCTTTGAATATCAAGTCGCTTTCATTCATTCCCGCATTTCGCAAAGCTCTGAAATCATACTCACTGGAGAGAGCCCTATATGCGGTAAACGACTTTTTTGTTGATGTTTAATCATAAACAATTTTGAGGTTTAAAATTTTGATCATCTCACACACTGGTCAAAGGTCAAGTATTTAAAAAAATTAAAATTTTATAATTCTTAAATTTATATCTATTTACTGCTTACTATTCTGCAATTGTTCATGTATGTACTTTTTGTAATTATAATGACTTAAATTTTTTGGAATTGTATGATTTGTATTGTGTATTTTTTGTTATTTGTATATATATTTTTTTGTGCTTTTGTTTGTTTTGTGATTGCTTTGTCGACGAAGCTGTTTTGGCTTTTTGCACAATAAAGCGTTGTTTGTGTGTTGTTTGTTTGTTTAGGATCAAAAGGAAATACATGTTTTTAATACTAAAATTGAGATGAATCGTTATTGTTTTCTTCAGAAGCGAATATCTCCAACAACAGAGAAGCTATTGCAATGAATCCAAAAACAAACTATCGAGAAAAGATTTACTTTGATGATAAAGTGGTTTTTAAATTTCTCACTTTTTAAACCATACCTCAAGGTGTACCAAACTAACTCTCGCCAAAAGAACAACGTTTTGTTTTTACTCGTATAACAGACAGATATGGGGACTTCAAATAAGAGATTAAAACAGTTGACTGAGAAGAAATAAGAAGATGGCGATTTCGTGGCACAAAATTTGTCCGAGATGTAGCTGGCGTTACCGTCACATGTCCGAGATTTAGTTTAGCTCTGCGCCGCTGCGCGCTGATAGTCGTTTACAGCGCAGCGGAATACTGTACCGTAGTTCTGCTTTCAGTCGACAGAGTGTGTGATTGCCGGAGACAGTGTTGCCAGAACTATGGATTAATCCGTGGATTTACGGATTTTGGGTACAGTACGTTAATAATGCGGATTTTCTATTATTAAACAATTTAATATAATATCATATGATTAAACAAAGAACGGCGTCAGAGTTGGCATGGAAATGTAGATCTCTGTTATTTCTCTGTTATTATGCAAAATATGATGGTAAATGTCAACAGTCGTCATTTCGGTCATACGAAATATTCAGTACCCATAAAAGAATTTTTATTTGGGTTGTTTATTCTATGTTTAACATGAATAATTTTTCAATACAGTACGTCTGTCCGTTCTGTAGCTACGGGGTATCCGTGAGAGGGGAAACGATATTCTCTCGATGTTTTTCGTAAAAAATTAGACGACGCGTCCCATCAATAAAAATTCGACAAATTTGCAAGTAGCCAATAATATGAGTGGGCGGAGCGATTTGTGATGACGTACTCAAGTCGACGTATAAAATATATTGCTGTTTATTTAAATGTTTTTTGTCCGCATTCCTTTCATAGACACAGATCCAGCAGACGTACTGTACATAAACGTGTATTTTTCATCCAAAGATATTTTCGTCAAACGTACCTATTACAGATATTACATATTTTAATATGGCAACACTGCCGCTTTCAATTCCACACCCTCTTCGATATGCCTTCGCTAGCCGAATTAGAGAAAATGAGTGTTTATGCTTTGGCCGCAGAAGGTGTAGAGGCTCCACCGTATAGCACTTGAGACGTATGGGGAAATCAAATCAGCCTTGTCACGAATTCGCCCATTACTTGTCCATTGACTTATTTTATACTTGCCCATTGACTTATTTTATACTTCAAATATTTATCTTGAAGAATAAGACTATTATTAATTAAAGATTTGATTTTTTTCCGTGTAGGTTGCGTATTTTCCCAATTCTGTTAATCAACAGTATTAGATTCTTTTTGTGCTCTAGTAGTTGATTTGTCATTTTGCTATCTACCACTGGCCACAGTCTTTGAGCTGTAGCGCCTGTGGTAACGCAGTCCTCAATTATGTGTGTCCTCAATTATGGGTGTTGCCCAAAAACCAAACTAACCTACCCAATTATTTCAATCAACGCTAAAACGTCAAATAAACTAACTACAAATTGCTTCGAAATCATTAAAATCAGCGCACTAATACAAAATATATTGGACTAAATTACATAAAAAGTTTAAGATTTTTTCGTGCCGATCACTGTATGTTTCAGGAAACTAAGGTCATTTTCATAGTGTAATAAAGAAACAATGCCTATAGGTAGTGACCATTTCAAAATTAGCAATTAGGAACATTTCTTAATCAGAAATACTATTGGGAAGATCTCTTTAATTAAGCCCTCTCTATCTTTCATTATGTTTAATTATTTATCCAAGTTTTATTCGGTTATATACTTTTTGCTAATTTGGGCCAATAATATGAAAATAAATAGATTACGCCGATAAGGCTTTTGCCGTTTCTACGACGCGACGTTATGGGAAGCGTACCTATTTTTACATTTTGTTTACATGGGGAATTTGTGCCGTGTTTTTATAACGGGCCGGTCGTTTATATTTGCGCAAAGTTTAAGTTGGCTTTAGCGAAACAATGTGCATTTCCTCGGACATGCCGATAGTGTATGTATATGTATATAGGCCAAGTGTTGGAAAGTAGAACGTGTAAATATTTGGACACTTCACTTGGCAATCGATAAGTAATTATCAGAACGTTACGGGGCGATTGCAAGACCGTTATATTAGTTTTCATAGTTCTAAAAATATGGGAATTACTGAATACTGATTTAAAAATATCCGTCAGTGTCGGAAGAAAATAAACATCTAATAATATAAAAAAGTATAAAAAAACTGCAATATTTCAGTAACTAGTTATTAAACCCTTTGTTAATTTAAAATATATAATCCTATTTTTTAAAAATTTCATTAAGGTACAGAAACGACATAAAGCAAAAATATTGTTTTTAAGTGAACGTCTCATTTTGCTGTTTTGAATAACCTGGACATGTAGCCTTCTTTGATTACACGGATTCTGAACTGCTGTACTCAGCCATATAATGGCCTTATTTTTGGGAGGAGAGGTTAATCACAGCGACCTTAAAGATCTATTGTGTCTTCGCCCTTTCTTGAGTCGTCTTTCTTGAGTACTCACCGTACAGTCTATAACTCATCATACATGGGGATCTTTCTGTTATAGGGGGGATCTTCCTGTTGTAGGGGGATCTTCCTGTTGTAGGCAGGGTATTTCCCATCTTCCTCTGACAACAGATGTTCTTCCTCCGAGGGTATTCACCTTTCAACGGTTGGGGTTTGATACTCGGTGCCCTTCACAGTCGGGGTGGGTTTTCTTTTCGGGGATGGGTTGTCTTTTTGGAAAAGTAGGATGATGCTGTATTCACCTCGTCGTTCAGGTGTGTCAGTTTCTAAGCATTTATTGAAAAGTGTCTTTCATTTCGGAACTACCACTTTTTCGCGTGCCTTTGTCATTTCCAGAGGCTCTATTATTTTTGGTTGATTGCCTTTGATCAACTTTTTGTTAGCGATTCTGAATGATTAATTTAATTTCTTTGAATACCTTGATTTGATGTACCTCGAAACGCTGCTTATACGTTTACGATTTTGGTTTTATACTAACTTCGGTAGCTATTACTGGTTTCATGTCTCGTAGCGCAGTTCACAGCAAGTCAGTTATTTTAGTTATTATCTATTCAAGAACTTTGTTACAAATTGTGATCCAATCAATTAATCCATCAACATTTTTAGTGATTATATCAATATTTAAAATCTTTATTTCTATAATAATTATAGAATTATTTATTAGAATACTTATAGAAGAATACTTCTACCGTATGACCGAAAAGAAACGGCGTCCAGTTGGCTGAGAAATGAAAATTGATTACATTCCTCATATAATTTTACATATAAAATGACAGCGATTTTCATTTCATAGCCATCGCTGACGTCGTTTTTTTTTTGGATGATATTGTATTTCTATTAGAGATGCGCAAAAAATCGGAAGTTGCATTTCAATGATTTGAAAGTAGCAATTGCAACCTGCGATTGTCTTTCATAGGAAACTTCTACTGCGATTTCTTTTATTTGCGAGTTTCAAGTTTTAAGTAACCAATATTTCTATAGCTGCGATTTTGCTGCGTTTGTGATTTTGTAAACTAGGACCGTGATTTATCCCTCTATCTACGAGTTTGAATTTTTAGGAGTTGCGATTTGCGATTTTGTTGCGAATGTAATGTTGTGGTGAAACATTTTATAGTAAACTGCGATTGAATCTTCTCTCTGACATTATTTATTTATCGAGAAGGTATTGTTTTCTAGGTCGAAGATCAAAATAATAATAAAGGGTTTTCCATTAGAAGCGCTCGATTTTTGTAACGCTATAAAATAAATTGTGAGAACGATAGTGATCAATTTTTTTTATAAAGTACATGTGTCAACATTATATTTTAAAAATTTTACCAGGTAAATATCCGTCGCAGCTTTGCTTGTTTTGTTGAAGCCTGGATACACAATTTGTGATGACGTTATTGCATACAATGGCTCAATTTCAGCAATAATGCGCCTAATGTTGGTCTTTAATGCGGCAACCGTCCGGGATTTGTCACCATGAACTTGAGATTTTAGAAAGCCTCAGAAAAAAATCCAGTGGCGTTAGGTTGCAGAATCTGGGCGGCCATTATCGTCATCGTTTTATCGATATAACAATTAGTGAATGTACGCCGCTGCCTATGATCGTTGGGCAGTTCTTGGGTTAATTGCATTTTATAAGGGTGAAGCCGTAAGTCTTTATACAGGATTCGCCAAGTTGTCGTCAAAGACAGGCCAAGTTCTCCAAAGGCCAAGACTACCAAAGACAGCACCTGTGTGTGACTATCTACTTCGCCATGCGCTGTTGTCAAACATCGAGCGTTACTATTGGAAAACCCTTTATATTGCATTAAAAATAATTCTTTTAGATTTTTAAGAATCGGGTAAAGTATTAGATAATTGAGAACCGTAGTAAGTATAAAAAGAAGTAGAAAAAAGACTCAAAGTCTCGGTCTCAACGTTTATATTAAGTTAAAACAGTGATACGTGTTTCGCTCATACGAGTATCATTATTTGTTATTTATTTAGGTTCTTTCTTGTTAGCTCTGATGATGCTCGTATATGAGCGAAACACGTGTCACTGTTTAACCTAATATAAACGTTGAGACCGAGACTTAGAGTCTTTTTTCTACTTCTTTTTAATTTAAACCAGGTCTATCTAAGAAGAATGGACGTCTTCTTTGATTGAAATTGAAATCCTTTCGACGTAGCTGAAATCGAAGCTTTAATAACCTTCTAAATACAGTTGTATTTAGTTACAGTTGTATTTTTTCATAAATTTAATGGAACAAAGAAATTATTAGCAAGGATAAATATAAAAAAAAATGGAAATGATTAAGCATAGCCATGGCATAGTCATCGTTTCTTTCCGTTATTTATCTTATGAATTTATTATAAGAATAAACCAACCTTGCATTTTAATTTTCTAAAATTGCACAAGAGATCATCTGTGCATAATTTAAAACACTGAAGACGTTTACCTTGTCTTCGTATCTTTATAATTTATTAGATAAGTATCTGTCCTATTTACCATTTATTAAAAATAAAGTCTGTCTTTCAACTCTCATCAGTGGTAAAGTAAATAAATTAAATAATTAATCGTTAATTAAATAATAATTATTATCGCATGGTATTCTTATTGTTTAGTTAAGTAATAATAAATTCTGATCGGGGGAATTGTGAAGGTAGAAGCAAATTATATGGTTTGGTCAAGAAAATAAATTGGCAGCAAACCGGACATGCTTCTTGAATGACGAAGATTCCGATGACTACGTTCTGAAATTCGTTTTATTTTCAATTAAATATCTTCTTCGTCTGTAAAGAAGAATTTCTTATTGTAACGGTTTTTTTACTTATTACCACTAATATGAATAATTTGTGAAATATTTGTTTATCTGTACTGTTAAAATAGTAAATTAACAAAATATATTGAAAACAAACCTACATATAAGCGATACCAATTAAACTTTTAGTTACGTAATCGAGGGCGCGATTTTTAAAATCACTGTTGTCAACCATGGACATATTCGGCTCCGGCGCCGGGCTGACTAACTGGAATTTAAATGTCCCGCTGGGAATTCAGGTAGTAGCTCTGCTGTAAAAAATGTCATTCGTTTTGACACTTAAGTATTACGAATTTTTGGTTTAAAATAATTGTGTTGTGATACTTAAGCTTAAAATTTCTTACTAGCACTCGAACATTGTTCTCTTTAGAACCTTTTTTAGTGCAAAGTGTAGAAGATAGAATATTATAGCCTAATATACAGGGTGGTCTGAACTGTATTCCGGAAACTTCGGCAGCATATTCAGACCTGTCGCTAGCATTGCTACTTGAACTTAAATTTAACTAGGTCTGAATTTTCCAGAAAAGCTTGCAAAAATTAGGTTATTTATTCTTCTATTTATTATACAGGGTGGTCCGAAGAGTATTCCGGAAACTTCGGCTGCATATTCTACAGATAAAAATAAGTAAAAAGTTCGTATAAATGTATGTCCTAAAGTGCTCAGTTTCAGGAGATATAGGGTGTAGAAATTTCATTTTTATTTCGATTTTTTCCAAATAATTTCTGAAGTAACGTTAATATTTAGATGAAAATTGGTGTCTGGTAGTTTTTTGACATGAGAAATTTGATTTTGATGTCAATATTACTGCTATTTGTAGGGGGCGCCACCTATATATGTTTTAACTCTTTTGATGAGTAATATCTTTTCGTTCGTACCTGTATAAAACCCCTGAATGAAATAATATACATTTCCGTGATTTTTACGTAAATAATGTCTCTTGGTAAAAATCGCTACAAGCAACCGTTCTCAAGATGTTTAAAATGAAAATAGTCAATACATGTCTTGATTGACAAAAAATAAACATGTTGAGTAGATATAGATTTTTTGATTGAAATGATAAATTTAGAAATTTTTAATTTTTTTTAATTAATAATATTTTTTTTTCGAAAAAATGATGATAAAACAATTTCTGTTGAACTTTTGGTACAAGAACATTTCAAATTTATGATTTCAGTCTAATAACTATTTAGTAAACATGCTTAATTTATGTCAGTTATGACAGGTATTGATAATTTCGGTTCCAAATATCTCGAGAATCATTACTCGTAACGATTTTTACCCAGAGACCTTTTTTACGTAAAAAATGTTGTAAGCGTATATTTTTTTACTAAGTAGTTTTATACAGGTACGGACGAAAATTTATTACTCTTCAAACCAGTTAAAAAATATATAGGTTTACACAAGTAGTAGTCACATTGACATCAAATCTTTCATGTCAAAAAACGCCAATTTTCATCCAAATATTGATGTTACTTCAGAAATTATTTGGAAAAAATCGAAATAAAAATGATACTTCTACACCCTGTATCTCCAAAACTAAGCATTTTAGGACATACATTTATACGAACTTTTTTACTTATTTTTATCTGTAGAATATTCAGCCGAAGTTTCCGGAATACTGTTCGGACCACCCTGTATAATAAATAGAAGAATAAATAACCTAATTTTTGCAAGCTTTTCTGGAAAATTCAGACCTAGTTAAATTTAAGTTCAAGTAGCAGTGCTAGCGACAGGTCTGTACTTGAAAGTAATACTGAACATGAATTTGAAGTAATAAATTCACAAGAATGGCAGAAACATATTAGTAATGAAAAAATAATAAAATATTAACATTATTATTACATAATTGGATAAATGAATTTAACTCGACAGTTTTTGTCCAATAAATGCTCAAACTGTCCATTTACAAAAATTTTCAATTATATTTTTAGTTACTTTTGAGGAAATTAAACACACTCCTTTTTTATTCGTTCTTTCAATGCCTCAATATTTAACTCAGTTGATTTAAGTTGTTTTCCTCTTCAAGCATAGTCATAAAAATTAGGGTTGTCATTGCTGTCATCTGTCGGATCTCAAAAATTTGTAATATGTTGTATACCTAAAGTAATTTTCTTGCATCAAAAAGAACGTAGCTTAAAATATTAATGGACGAGCAATACGAGCATATTATCGAAAAAATAAATATCTTTGGTTTATTGAATTTATTTATTTCATGTTAAAGAATCACTCCGTATACATCGACACGATTGAATAAGCGAACGAAGCTGTGGCAGCATCCGAAGGTTATAGCTCAAGGTCAGAGTCGCGCTAATCGTTCGGATAAATAACTAATTTGTTTGCACAAGTGGATTTAAGTGGATTTTCAGAAGTCGATTGAATAGGGACATAAGTGTTGAAAATTTTCCTCGTGGATAGTTTATTTCATTTTTCTTTCTTAAAATAAAAAAAATCTTATGTGCAATCGAAACAACAAGTCTTTGAATAAAAATATTATAGCGCGCTCAGACGACTCGTGTACTTGGCAAATATTTGTTATTGGCATACATTAGAGTTCGACACGAGTGGGGGACATCTGCACAAAATTTCTTATTTATTTATTATAGAAGCTACGACTTTTATCGAGATCTACCAGCCATGAAAATATTTGCACTTATTTAAGACTCACCCTGTATATACTTACCAGTGAAAAGTTATTCCCATATTTCTTTCGATTTAGATAGGAGACCTACGACCTACTGCACACTATAGAAAACTCAATATTTTTTAGTTTTTTTTTTGGAATTCGAAATAATGTCATTGTTAACCGAAGTTCTACCACAATATCCTTTTAATTAACTTCTGAACAAAACCAATTATAGAAATAAATTATAAATAACATAAGATAAAGCCCAACAACTATATATGTATTATATCTTTTACACTTATTTTTCAATTTATTCAAAGTATTTAAACGTTACGCAAGTAATTAACTTTTAATTACGCAAGCAAGTATAACTTTTTATTTGATGAATAAGATATATTTGTAATAGGAATAATTCTTTATAGTTTTATAGAAAAAAAAATTATAACTTTTACAGTTAATTTTCGATCAAGTTTTTTAAGTAAGCTGAACTTTATTCTTTAAATTTCATCATTAAAATATAAAAAATCTGTTGATTTAAATCAAGTTGATTTACATCTTTCCACCCTACCTCTAATACATGAATATATAGATAATACAAGCCCTTCTTTAGTTTTATTTATCCAAAGCTGATAAAGTGTCTATTTTCTTATATTTTCTCTGAAACTACTCAGGTTATTTGGATTTACAGCAACAGGAGAAGCGTTTTATGAAAGTGACCAACCGCAGCCTGAACAAATAAAAGGGGACAAAATACACGACTGCCCCATCTTTTGTTTTGCCAATCAGCGTAGTTTAATCAAGTTTGTTTACTGACAATTCAACCAAACGTGATTGCATGCGCTCTCTATTACCATATCGAACGAATATAACCGAAATTTGATTGTCCTCAACTCGTCAATAGGATGATAGGATGCGAATTTTTCAGAATCCCTAGAATCAGTTGCGTATCTGGGTCTCCACGAATCTAGTTTTATGGCCGAACAATTATTATATATATTTAGGCTCCAATTAATCATTAATTAAGCTTCATTCTGAACCTCGTAATTAGTGGAATAACTAAAGTGGTTTCAATTAGCGTAGAAGTTTGTTTCTTTAATTTCAATGTAAGTATTCAGAAAGTCAAAATTAGTGGTAGACATTTTCAATTAGTAGAAAAAGTTATCAAACTTTTAACTTTTTCACTAATTAGTTATACTTCAAAATTTGCGAGGAATGTTATTTTGGTCTTTGATTATCTTCGGTCAAGAGAAATTGTGGTTAGAAATCAAAAGTTGATTGTTTTATAAGTTTAATATTATGCCGGGTCTAGAGCAAGGCGATAAAAAGTAAACACGATTTTGAGACAAAAACAAGACAAACTTGCGACAAAAAATGGGGAATTCTGACAAGACAAAGTTGAGACAAATTGTCCACACCGCAAGAACAAAAGTGCAACAAAGTCAAAAGTTTAATTGTTGCGAACGAGTTTTATTAACCATGTGTGATTTCACTGGTCTCCTACTGATGGCAGCACATGCCATCCACACTGCGCCGACAACTTGTCGTAAAATATACGAACAAAACATAGACACTTTGATCTTTACCGACTCGAGACGGGACATTGAAAAATCTTCGAATTTTGAAACAAAACAAAAATGAGACAAAAATGTCGCAGAAATGTATTGGATTTGTCGCAATTTTGTCGTAAAACATGAATGTTTCTGTCTTGTCAGTGTTTTGTCTGCTTGGTCTGGACCCGGCATTAGGCTTTCTCTATATGTATACAACTAACGCAACCTGTTCAATATTGTGAATGATCGTAAACTAAAAAGTGTAAAGTGTAATTGAAACCGCTAATTTATTCCACTAATTGCGAGGTTCTGAATGAAGCGAGTTACTTCGCCAGAGATTTAAGATTAAATTTAAATATATTTTATTGACATAGATATTTAGTCCTTTATTAGAGGTATTAAAAATATGTAAAAAAAAAGAAAATAACTCTGGCTGATAAATTAAAAACTAAATTTGTAGCTGATTTTTTCAGCATGATTTTCTTTTACTTTATATTGCTTTATTTTTTCTATATATTTTCTTTATATTCTAAGCAATAAAGAAAATATCTCCCACATGTTTTGGTAACCTTTGGGGACCCTCACAAATTTCCCAACGTATTGCGAAATATGGGGCAAAAAACTCATAGCTTATCCTGCTCCATATCCTATAAAAACAACGCGGAAAACCGGGAGAAGCTTTGAGAGAGTGCAGGAAAACGGTATCTTTCTTTTATCGTTTGTTTTATATTGAAGTGAACTTAGCGTTGGAAAAACACGTTTTGTGTATTATATAACTGGAAAACCAAAAGGAATTGAGGTATTAATTTTAATTTTTTTTCTATCTACATTCTACAAACTTGAAAAATGTTTTTGAGTTACTGAAATAAAATTCAAATTGTCAATTCAATATACCTTAACTTCATTATTACTTATATTTAACACCTATTACACCACTTTTTTATTTACAAAGGTAAAAAAGGACATTGATATTAACATGTGAAGTGGCACGTTTAAGCCGGGACCCCATTAGGCCACAGGCCACGCGATGCCACGCTATCGCACGTGAGCTATCCCACGTGAGCTATCCCACGTGGGCCCACGTGTTGCGACGTGTCAAAGAGTGTACACATGAGATATGGGACAGACGACACACGTGTGATAGCGCGGAATGACGTGGGTTTGCGTGTTGCCTAGCGTGTACGCAATACATGTAATTAAATGAAAAAAAAACGCACAGATCTTAATGACGTAGGGTGGCATGGCTAAAAGTGACGGAACATACTTTAAAAACATCATCTTTATTGAAGAGAGATTTAAATGTCGCTCTACATATTAATTTTATTCATTCACATTCACACAGTCAATGTAGCTCAATCTTTAGGACTTTCGCGTTGCTCTGAAGATACAAAAGAACGATATATACCGGGTGCGTCTCAAAAGTGGCTCACCCCTATAACTTAATTTTTTTCAGATAAAAAAAAACGCGATTTGGTATGTTAGTATGTGACATAAATTAGGATTGGTTGACGTATTCAGTTGTTTTTTGTTGATTACAACGTTTGATTTTTAAATGGCACCCTCGGTATTTTTATACTTTATTCGATAGAAAATGACATTCTCAATAGAATGATATATCATACATATGTCAATTTTTGACATTCTCGCTTATTAAAAATTTGTATTTTAAAATTGAATTTAGAGTGCCAAGGTTATGTCAAAAACACTAATTCTTAATCAAGGCGCCTTGGAAAAATAGATTTGATCGTCTAATGTTTTTAGTGTCTTGTCCGGGCCAGTTAGAAAATGCTCAAATCGTATTTTTAATCATATCTCAATTTTTTTAAATGGAATGAGCTTATTAGCATATTTGGAAAAAGCATTTTTTACGAATAATTTGATACCGCACATTTGGTATTTTGAGTCCCATTTTTGTTACGAACCGCAAGTTATAATTTTAAATAAACCATATGCGAAAATCTCAAAAGTTGACATATGATATATCATTTTATTATTAATCTGTTATTTTCTATCGAATAAAGTAAAAAAATACCGAGGGTGCCACTTAAAAATCAAAAGTTGTACTCATTTCCGCTGAAACAGAAAGTGACCGAAAACAATTGAATACGTCAATCAATCCAAATTTATGTCATATACTAACATACCAAATGTCGTTTTTTTATCTAAAAAAATAAAAAAGTTATAGGGGTGAACCACTTTTAAGACGCACCCGGTATATCCTACTTTGACGCTGGAATGACAGCTGCAGGAGCTAAATCATTTCATGAGTTTAGCATTATGGAAAATTGCGAGGAAGATGTGTATGTGACACTAGCTAATGCTAAAAAAATCTACTTGATCGTCAAGTAACCCATATGAGTATTGGCGACTCCAAAACTACGGCAACAGTGACAGTGCTACGCAGTATTGGATATTTTGAAACAAAAAAAGCTAGACCTTCTGGAGTGCGGTATCAATTTTATGTATAGTGGAAAATCTCATAGTTTTAGTTATTATTACCCCAACAAATTTACGAGGCTGAACAAATTTACGAGGCAAATTTGACGATTTAGCTGATGAAATGTTATCGATAAAAGTGGATCGTGTGATCAGACTAATATTTGTGTGATATTTATATTTGTTGGTAATAAAGTTGGTGCTGTACCTAAAACTGTTATTTTGCTAGTGAGCACAATGACTAGTGAGTCAATCACAGCACAAGTCATAGGAGAAATAAGCAGAAAAGCAACTTTTTTTCGTGGTCTTTAATTTTCAAAAAACAACCGTTTCGGCTAAAAGCCTTCATCGTATTCCAATAAAGAATTGTCATGTTTACACACACTAACAAACACTAATGTTACTAGACTCAATAATTTGAGTCTAGCCTACGTTGACAGTAAATAAGATATTAATATTGTTAAAAATATATATTTCTAATGAAATAGATAAGTTTTATTAATAAAACTACCTAGTCATACAAAACTGTCAAATATGTAATGGATGCCGATTTCACCGGTAATGCTTGATTATGTAAATATTATAGTAGACTCCTTCGTTAGTCTTTTTATTCAAAGATTATGATTAAGATCTTGTGTGGCTAATAATATTGAAATATTTTTCTTATAATGTTAGCAGGTTCTACCCGGATATATAGAAACTAAATAATCTTGTTATATTGTTTCAGGCACGACAGAAAGAGTGTGTTTAATCACAGGTAGCGTGGATGCTATAATGGTAGTTTTAGATTTTATAATGGAAAAAATTAAAGAAAAGCCTGATTTGACGAAGCCTGTTATAGAAGCTGGTGATAGTAAATTAACTCAAGAGAGAGACAAACAAGTAAGTGCTTTTTTATATTAAAATAATTAAAATTAAATATTACCTATATTGGTATCACCTATTACATATTAGATTTGACAATGAAAAAATCGTAGGTTGACAACTTAAGGTATGTTGACAGTTGACCGATTTTGCATTGTTACCTTTTTGTTCAGTTTTAATTTATGAATAGATACAGTTTTTCTTAAATTACTTAAAATCGGCTTGTTTAAAATTGTTCAAATTTCGCATGTGTTTGCATAGGCAGATCTTTGGAAACCCTATTTGCCACTTATAAAATTATTATAGGAGCCAATATTTGGATAGTTCAAGATTTGCATGGGATTCCCTATGTTTTCAACGAAGATGCACCCGTATTGTTTAATATTATTAGTGCATTCTAGTAATTACAGATAAAAATTTGCTTTCGACTGTCTGTTGAAATCAAGTCTATAAAACAACTTTTTCAGTGTTAAAAATTTGTTTTTTTAACCTTTAAGTCATACGAGTAGTTTTATTACGATTTATGACCGTTTTCAAATTTTCGACATTGTACGTTTATTGAGTATTAGATTAAATTAGATTCGATTCTGTGACCATCTTCACAGATAGCCAATCAGCGCTAAAGGCGCTCGGTTCCACGCAGGTCAATTTCAGACTAGTGTGGGACTGTGTGCGTGCTCTAAATATTTTAAGTGAACGCAGCATTGTTACGATGGCCTGGGTACCAGGGTACGAGGGTCACAAGGGTAACGAAAAGACAGATAAAAGGGCCAGGCAAGGCTTATCAATGTCATTCATAGGCCCATTCAACCCTTCTGCGGCGTTGCAAATGCAGTAACGAGAATGGCTACGGAATGATGGGTGGCTAACAAGTCCCTAGAATGGTGGAAAAACTCACCAGGGCAGAGACAGGCGATAAAGTTTATAGTAGAACATTCGCCAAAATTCACGGTAGACCTGATAAGCAAGGACAGAAAGACAGTCAAAGCTGTAGTGGGTCTACTAACAGAGCATTGTAAGCTAATAGGTATCTAAAGCTAATGGGATTGACGGACGAAGGCATGTGTAGTTTCTGCCATTCTGAAGAAGAAACGACAGAACATATTTTATGTCGGTGCGACAGCCTGGCAAATGTGAGATTCTCGGTAATAGGCCATTGCCAGATAGCTATATGGAGGGTTTAATCTTCAAGTTGCTAGACTTTGTGAAAATAATAGGACTGAAGAATGTAACCTAAGAATCAGAAGAGGACCACAACAGATCTGAGAAGGTCGTAGTGGATCAGACCGATAGCCAGCTCTAGCAATCTAATCTAATCTAATCAAATATTGCGTATACAACGTTATGCTTATTTTAATCATCCACAATCATTTTTTTATGATCTGATTCTAATTTGGAAACAGCTTGAAGTTATAAATACTGTTCGGACATGTAGTTATGGGTGCTAAAATAAAAAAAATAACTGAACCCTCCACCACATTTTCTAAGGTGTAATTTTAATATTTATTGAATATTTTGAGAATTATTAAAATGGTACGGTAGAAGCACCGTTGGGATCAGATCTCCAAAAGTCTTTTAAAATTTAAAAAAATATATTTTTTCTAATTTATTTTTATTATTATTGACTTTTGTTTTAGGTGAAAATTTTAGTTCCAAATAGTACTGCGGGCATGATAATTGGCAAAGCAGGAAACTTTATTAAACAAATTAAAGAAAGTAGCGGGTCGTACGTTCAAATTTCACAAAAAGCCAAAGACGTCAGCCTACAGGAGAGGTGCATAACTGTGATAGGTAAGTGAAAAGGGACAAAATTATTTACATTATTTTTATTATTATTGTTAAAATGAACACTTTTAATTTTTTTTAAACATTCAGTTTCTTTTCCTGCAACACTTAGTTGTATCTGTATTAAGTCTTTTGACAGAGTTATACATATAGTAATTTAAATTCATTATTCAATTATGTATAGTCAAATATGCTACAGTTCTGTGGATTTAAATGCCTATGTCTGTTACGCCAAAGTTACGCAAAGCATATTTTAATCACATGAAATAATTAACTAATTACGATGAGTATAAATAATTAATTAAAAATAATTTCTAACATCTGACTGCACGTAATTCTTATTATTTATTATCTTATTATTTCATGGAAAATAACCACGACAAAATCAGGATACGATGAACTAATGAGCGGTTAGACAAAAAGTCTAACACGTTTTATTTTTCAACCTCTGTACTTGATTACAAAATTTAATTCCACTGGTAGTACTTAAAAGATGTGGAGTTTATGTAAACGACTTTCGAAACTAGGTTATGTGTGCGTTCAGTTTTGAAAATGCTTTATGTACGTCTAGGGGAAACTTGCCCGCGAATAGGAACGTCGAACTTTTTAAAAGTTACAGTAGCATTAAGTTACAAACTCTTCGGAGTTTTATTGTGTTATGCTTTTTTGTCCAACAATACGAGACGAAAAATAACTCTATTCATGAGGTAACTTGTGTTTATAAGTTATTTTATTGATAAAAATTAAACAAGGAAAGCAACTTATATGTATAGTGTATATGAACTAAAATGAGCTTAAACCTGCATTATGTATTTAGTTCTACAGGGTGTTGCAAAACAAATGCGAAAAACTTTAGGGGGTGATTCCTTGTTCAAAATAAAGGGTAGTTTGCTTTATAAACGTTGGGTCAAAAGTCAACCATTAGGGAGATATCGCGGTACAAAGATGTCGGAAAAATAATGTCTTTATTTTTTATCTTGAAAACGAAAAGAGATAGACTAATGAAATTTTATGGAAGCATTACTGTTATAAAAACACACGTTCAGGTAATTTTTTTACTTTTTTAAAATGAGTGGAAGGGGTTGAAATAAACTACCCCTATCATTCTTGTTAACGAAATTTAAAGAAAAATCTTATCAAACACATGCAACTGCTTTAATTTGGATAGTTCAGTTTGTTTAGAAATTTTTTACCTCTTGTGTTTTTTTGATAAAACTCACCGATTGGAAATTAAAAAATAAAATGTAAAGAATTACATGTCAGGACAAAAAACATTTTTAGATTAAGTTGTTATTATCTAGATGATTAATAATCATCTAGATAATAACGTATTGCAGTAGAGTAATGTCAAATAAAATAATATTAGGAACATCCTAAAAAGTAACAGCGGCCGACTAGATTTTTTCCTAAAAAAAATTACAGCAGCCCACTAGATTCTTTATCAGAAAATGTTTTTTGTCCTGACATGTAATGCTTTACATTTTATTTTTTAATTTCAAATCGATGAGTTTTATCAAAAAATACGAGAGATAAAAAGTTTCTAAACAAACTAAACTATCCAAATTAATTTTTTTGCATGTGTTTGATAAGATTTTTCTTTAAATTTCGTTAACAAGAATGATAAGGGTAGTTTATTTCAACCCCTTCCACTCATTTTAAAAAAGTGAAAAAATTACCAGAAAGTGTGTTTTCATAAGTAATGCTTCCATAAAATTTTATTAGTCTATCTCTTTTCGTTTTCAAGATAAAAAATAAAAACATTATTTTTCCGCCATCTTTGTACCGCAATATCTCCCTAATGGTTGACTTTTGACCCAACGTTTATGAAGCAAACTACCCTTTATTTTGAACAAGGAATCGCCCTTTGAAGTTTTTCGCATTTGTTTTGAAACACCCTGTATATAGATTGTAGTATTATAAAGTCCGTACAATGATACGAAAAGATGTCGACTGACAATGACAGGAAATAATAAATAATAATGATAAATTATTTCCAAAAAGAATCTATAAAAAATTATTAAAAAAATATAAAATACAATTTACCATGAGCGAATTAAAATGATAGAGAACAACTATCACCGTCATGTGAAGACTTGAAGTAAATAATGTTCTAAGTGCCAAAAAATCGGTTTGTCATGTTTAAGTTTCACAACCAACAACATATTTACTTTTGTAGCATTTAAGACTGCATTTAATACTGATCAGATTAGTCGACAACAGCATTTGCGCTATTTACTACATTATGTAATTAATTGATTATCTGTCTCATTATGCAACTGCGGATGTACGTGACTACGTAATAGAGCATATTTTTTGGTTAGTTTATTTAATGATATGTACACACGGCTTTGTGTGCCGATTTTCGTGCAGCTATAGACTCTGTGATTATATAACTGAATAAAGAGAAAAGAGCAAGAATTTTCCCAAGCGCATGAAGTTAAGCTCCGGATTAAGTAAATAGGTAATAAACTTCGCATTTTTCTCTCCCCGACTTACAAGATTGCCATAGCGATTCTCTTCTAGACGTAGAGACAAGATTTCCTCTTGCCGAACCAGTATTATCTTAGTCTTAAAGATATTAGAATAAAATAAACTATGTTAAAAACTTTTATGTATACTACTGAAATGAAGATAATATATCTAAGCTAAATATAATCTATTGAGGTGCCCGGTGGCGTAGAGGTACAGCTCTCGTCTACCAATTTAAAGATTGTGGGTTCGAATTCCACAGCCGGCATTTCATCATCCAACTATTTTTATTAAAATAAAAATACTTGGACTTGGGATTCACAATCCCGAGGTAATAATAGGTGGTTGAAGCGTAGTGCTAGCCACATTACCTTCCTTGTATACTGAACGGCTCTAGCATGGCAAGCTGTACCTTGCCACTCCCAAGGCGTTAAACGCTATATGTATACGGGAGCTATTATTATTATACCGTATGATCGGATAAAAACGGCGTCACTATGAAATGAAGATCGCTGTCATTTTATATGTAAAATTATATGCGGAATGTCAACGATGTCATTTCCAAGCCAACTGGACGCCGTTTTTTTTCGATCATACGGTATAATCTATTACAGTTGTAGTAAAATGAGTAACTAATTGTCGAAAATCAAGATCCAACCATAGATGCAACATTTTTTGGAAACGCCTACTTGTGCGGTTTGAAATTTTGATGCAAAATCCGGCAATACCGCACAGAAGAAATGTATCAACCCAATTTTTTTCTCTTTTTAATACATTTGATTTTCCATTTGTCTACATCATTGTCTTACGTTAAAATCTTACACGTTAAAATCCAAACATAGTTTGCCTGACCCGATCGGTATAAAGCGTTAAGCGGCCCATACATTATCAAACAAATTGCGCAACAAAGCGCTGCGCAACGCTGCGTTGCACAACTGATTCAGCGGTCCATACACTATCAAACAAGTTGCGCAACAAAGCGATGCGCAACGTTCCGTTGCACAACTGCATCACCCATGCACTTAGTAAAATTTTGATCAAACTTTTTATTAAAAGTTGTGCATTGTTTGAGAAACAATCATATCCTCAATTGCCATTGCGCCAATTATTATCGTATATACCCTAGATCATGTCGATGATAACAAAAAACGAAAAAGAAAACAAAGAATTTGTATGAAAAAACTAAAATATTGCACAACGAAGCGCAACACACACACATACACTACACAACGCGTTGCGCAAACAGTCCTGTTGCACAAAAGAATTCAAACATTCTTGAAACTTATTAGACAATTGCGCAACGCATCAAACACTACCATGCATTGGCAATTCGTTGCGCAACAGCCTGCGTTGCGCAATTTGTTTGATAATGTATGGGTCGCTATAGTACGTGCTACGGCTATTAAATTGTATTCTAAAAAGTGTTGTAAATTGTATTATATAGTAAAGTAAACTAAATGTATCATTGTGATCTCGTCTCCCCTACTTATTTATGATTGGATTTACTGATGTTAAGATGCGGTGTTAGTTGTGACCTAGATTGAATATTAGGATATATAAGCCACATTTTGTGTTTTATCCATGTCATTTGTTGTTTTAATTGTAATTACTAATTACCATATGATTTTTTTAATTAAAAACTATAGAAATCTCTAATGTATGTCAATCTTTGCGGCAATTTTATTTTAGTAATACTTCAAATTAAAAACTGTAATATATATGTTTATACAAAAGCCTATTGAATTGCCACCTTGTCACTATCGTTGTTTTAGTAAAACAGACACTATTTATTAATATTATTATATTTTTTATTGGCTTTTTACTTTACTGCAGTATGAAACAAAAATATGGTAGACTCTAACAAATTAAAAATCTACCTTTTTACTCTCTCCTTGCCGCCCTCATCACAAGCAGAGGAGCAAAAGAAATCAATGGAAATGGAAATACTAATAATATAAATTTATGCAATTTAAAGTAGCGTGATGATGTCTTATCAATAAACCGATTTCCTGCATCACTTTATATTTCGACCTTGAACTTATTCAAATGTTTTCCGATAAAAGTGGCTTTTAACTGCAAGCCATTTTTTAAAAATTATTTCACTCCTAAATTGTTTACATATTTACTATAAATAAATGAAACTAGTTTAATAATATCAGCTATTACTATTTATCTGGTAACCTATATTCAATTGAATAAGTGACAAAAATCCTGACATTTTTTATAAATCTTATATGTTTTGTTATTAAAACTTACACAAATGTCAGGTATATTATAAGTAATTATTATAAGAGCACAATCTGAAAGATAAAACTCATTGAGGGATGCTGTTTTTTTTAGATTGATATAACAGGTTTCAATGCCCTAGCGTAGATACCCACCGTAAATAAATCTAATATAAGATGTAAAATTAAAAATTAAAGAGTTAAGGATGGCGGTGAAACTATTATAGAGGGTATCATTATTAAAAACAAAGGATTTGTTCATTTGGCACATTGCATTTTTGTTGAAAGCAAATGCATTTTTTGTCGAAATCTTTTTATCCTTGGTCCTTGGTGACCTACTGGTTTTTAAAAAATGTCTATACCTATGTGGCGGATTCATCTCTCCAAAAAATCCTTTATGGGTATTTCGCCACTGCACTGCAAGAAAATCTACAAAATAAAATAGTTATTTTTTGTAAACACTTCTGCGTTAAACCTAAACAGACACTACTTGTCAGAAGTTGTGTTATACAAATTTGCCTAACATAGAAAAAAATGCTTAACGTTTTGGAAAGTTTATCTCTTTCCGTCGTCGGAAGCAAAAAAAATGGCGCCGGGAGGCACGTATAGCCGTCCATACTAAAATATGTTAATAAAAAGTTGGTAGGCAGTTCTTTTAGTTTCAAAGTAAAGGAATTTTTCCAATTTTGATCCGCGGTTATTTCCCCTATCTCCACCTGGGGTCGCGTCCGATGGGAGTTTGGAGTTCGCCACACGGATTTTCTCTAAAACGGACTACGGAAACACGGAATATCTCAAAAACTGCGACCTTGACTGATTTTGATGTTATTACAAATTTTGTTGGAAATATTATTCCTAATCTTAAAATGAAAACGGCGTTTCGCTAGCTACTGTAATTTTGGAGTTACGATTTTTTCAAATTTTTAACCTCCTCCCATACCCCCTCCCCCACCAAAAACTAATGGCCAGCTTCTAGGGTGCCACAATATTTTTGTGCCAAATTTGGTTAAAATCGGTTTAGCGGTTTTTGAGTTATCGTGTTACAGACGGACAGACAGGCAGAGAGACACCATGAAAATATTTTGTATTTAGGTCATTTATGACCCAAATAACTCATTTTGAGTGAAATTAAAAAAACTTTTTTTTTGCCGATCTTAATAGCCTATCATACATGTTGGTATGGTCGGCTAAAAAATACAAAGAATAAAGAAAAAACTATTTAAAATATTTAAATTCAAGAGAACATTAACGGTTTCTTGTATAGACGTACCTGTTTTTAAAAAAGTAAAGTGTTCTTGAATAGTTGAATTTAAATATTTTAAATAGTTTTTTTTCTTTATTCTTTGTATTTTTTTGCTTCCGACGCGACGACGGAAAGAGGAAAGAGATAAACTTTCCGAAACGTTAAGCATTTTTTTCTTTGTGAGGCAAATTTGTATAACTGCGTAAACGTAACTTCTGACAAGCAGTGTCCGTTTAGGTTTAACGGAGAAGTGTTTACAAAAAATAACTATTTTATTTTGTAGATTTTCTTGCAGTGCAGTGGCCAAATACCCGTAAAGGATTTCTACTGGTTTTTTATTTGGTGTAGCTAATGGTGTGACTTTTTTGTTTTTTGAGCATGAGGATGGGATTTGATTCCCGAAACCGGGAATCAAATCAAATCCAGGACCTCCCCTTATTTAAATAGTAAAAATTTAAAATAATTTTTATACAAGACTGTGAGTTTGAGTCTCATTTTCATCAGTATAGAGGATTTTAATTAGTTATTATTTAGTTAATCTGTCCAGGTTTGTGGTGACTTGAAATTTTGGAAATTATATCAAAAGAAAACATCTATAAATTAACTCCACTACTCTACTACACTACGGGTACACTACCAATAATATAAATTCTTGTGGTAATATTCCATTGGCAAATACATACTGGATTTGATTTTTAAAATATAAATTTTGGCGAATAAATTTGATTTTGAGGAATATTTCTGTAACTTTTCTAATATCCATCATAGTTGGCTAGACATACACTTCTGTCGTGTTTTCTTGCTATATATCTTACAATATCTGCAGCGAAATGTTAGTATTATTACATTTCCATGATTCCATGGAACTTAAATTGTGCCATTTATTTAATAGTTCAATTTTAACTTGGCGTGATTTGCAATGATTCACTAAAAACATTAGAGAACTTCAAATTCATACAAATACAAACATACAAAGCTGCATAGTTTTATTTATGGTTTTCTTTTGTATAATTTATAGTATTTTTTAAAATAACAGTAACATCTATATATTTATGTCGGTATCTATGTTTATCTGAAATGTCAAGCTCTCTTAAGTTTACCTTTGTAGTGTAACAACCCAAATTCGTCAACAAAGTTGAAGAGGTAATATTTTTGGCCAACTGTATAACAAACAATTTAAATGAAAGAAAGGAACCTACGTTGTGTTAAATATTTTTTTATTGTGATTACCTCGGATGCGCCTCGACAAAGCAATATTTTGGGAAATTTGAGGAGAATAGGTTATGTAAATAAAATGCCAAATTTGTAAATAGCCCTACTTATTTTATTAAATGAAATGAAAGGAGTGCCATACTCTGCCTGGAATTCACATGTAAAAGAGCACGGCAGAGAAAACCATGATCACTATTCCAGAGAATCTAACTATGCTGTCCTGAACTTTAATAAAAGAGAAATAATAATATAGAAACTGTCCTCATACCTAGGTTTATAGTTCAATACACTCAAAACATGCCACATTTATATCGTTCAAAACTGAAGAGTTTTCTGTTAGTTTAACGGGTCCCCACCCGTAGGTACGAAGTCCCTTGTTGCGGAATCGACGCTAACGTAGAAGGTTTGGTGCCAATATCTTATAATTTAATAAATTGTAAGTTATTCTATGAATTATTTTATTTATTGTTTTTGTTTGCCCTTTTGCGAGCTAAGATATTCGCCCATGCAAGGTCGAAAATTGTTAGTACACTCAACAAGGCTCTTATTCTTACAAACCAGAAACATCGGCACGAAGGAACAGTAAACGATTTTATTTAGATTACTTTTAAACTGAAATTATTTACAGCATAAATAGATTCCATTAAATGCATACACATGTTATATATTGTCTTTGTCAGATCAAATGAATAATGAAAAAGCTTTAGAACAGAATTACAACAAGAAAACAAAATAATATAATTTAGTTAACATTAGTTAAATAATGAAAAAAACTTTTACTTTACCTTTAATAACATTCTTTGTCACAAAACTCAAAAACCAAAATAATATCAATGCGTCTCAAATGGTAGTCTAGAAGCTATTATCTAACAACTATCACCTCTGTTCGTCGCCTGATTTCCCTCTCCCTAGTTTGGGAATTGGGAATTTCTAATAATATTATGTCAACTTTAATTCGTAAACTCGGTTTCTTATAAACTTTGGTATTTGGCATATTACACAGGGTTAATCGAGGGGTTGTTTTTTTACCCTAATTTTAAAACACCCTGTACAAAAATTCGGTGTGTAAATTTTCCTAAAATATAATTTTACGGTCAGAACCAGGTCTCCTGAGCATTTTGTTTGTTGGATCATATACTTTTTAATTTTTTCAGATAAATAAACGAAATTTGGTATGTTAGTATACGACTTAAATTAGGATTGATTGACGTATTCAATTGGCTTCGGTCACTTCCTGTTTCACCGGAAATGACTACAACTTTTGATTTTTAAATGGTACCCTCGGTTTTTTTTACTTTATTTGATAGAAAATGGAATTCTGAATAGAACGACATATCATATGTTAACTTTTGATATTTTCAATTAAAAAAAATCGTATTTTAACATGGCTGTGTTAAAAACTCTAATTTTTAATTAAGGAGTTTTGGAAAAATATATTTGATCGTCTAATGTTTTGCGTGTCTTGTCTTAAGCGGTTAAAAGATGTCCAATTCATTTTTTTTAATCATAGTTCAATTTTTTCAAACGGAACAAGGGTGGCCCGTTAGCATATTTGGAAAAATATTTTTTTAGGAATAATTTAGTACCACACACTTGGTATTTCGCGAGTCAAATCGTCGTTACATTTATGGCCATGGCACTCTAAAATGAAATTTAAAATGCTCTTTTTTTAATTAAAGATCTCAAAAATTGACCTACGATATGTCATTCTATTCAGAATGACATTTTCTATGAAAGGGCGTAAAAATACCGAGACTGTCATTTAAAAATCAAAACTTGTAGTCATTTTCGGTAAAACAGGAAGCGACCGAAAATAATTGAATGCGTCAATCAATCCTAATTTATGTCATATAAACATACCCAATCTCGTTTTTTTTTTATCTGAAGTAATAAAAAAGTTATAGGAGTGAGTTACTTTTGAGAAACACCCGGTATCTATATATAGAGATAAAATTATATACGATAATGAATGTAAAATAATATTATGGTAAACTACTTGAAGGATTTCGTTTTTAAAATAACATAGTAGGTTTTTATTTGTTTTTTTGGCTTAACGTTTCAGTACAAAGATATTTGTTTGCACAGGGAAGCAAAATCACAATATACATCTGAATGTCAATTTGCACAAACTTCCACCAGGCAGAGAGTTTAATGTTGTGTCATATTACTAGACCAATAATTATAGTTGCAGTTGAAAATATTGACAGGCGCCTATTGCGAATTTTTACGAATTTAGGGCGTTTTTTAACAAAGTGTTTTATACAGAAAATCTCTTTGAAAATCTTCTTTCTTCTATTCTTACGTGGTTTCTGTGATTTTGTGCGAACTAGAAGAGAATAATTTTGTTTACTTACTTCAAACAAATACTTTAATAGATAATGATATTAGATGTATCAATAAGTGATATATGATAAAGAATAGGGTGATAACCGTTAACAATCCTGAAAATATAGACTTCTGAAACAACTGAACAACTCAGTGTAAATGGTCCATGCGACGTCAAAAAAGTAATTAACCAACTGGAAAAATAGCCTGTTTCTGCCTGGGTACCCATGTTCCGCTTGGGGCTTTCCCGCTTTCCCGGCTTTTCCCGACTTTCGTTTTCCTTGAAGGTCCGAACGTCAGAAAGTCGGTGGTGGAACGACAGATGCCAGTATTGAAGATTAAGATAAAATACTCCAAGATCTAATTGGATTGTTTTTGAAATATAGTAGATGGGAAAATAAGTCAGAAAATTACTGTTCAATAAATAGCTAACTTAATTATTGCCATTTATTTTTTAAGGGCGGTACACACTATTATATAATCGTTTTGGGGACGTAACGTTTTTGCTCAGAAAAATATTATTTAGTGGTTTTAATAGTAACTAATTCACTCTATACGGTCAGGCACGTTTTGTACCAGACACGTTACGTTTCCGTTTAGTGTACTTGGAAAATATTTTGTAGTGCATATTGGGTGATCGGTTCGGAATTTGTATTATTCCTTTTAACATTGGATATTTTGTATAACTTCTACTGAATGTTATCTTGTTCCTTCTTTATCAAGTAAAAGTGTAATTGCACATGTTATTTACAAAAACTGGTGAAAAACGTGTCGAAAACGATTTGTATAATAATAGACAATCTGCACCGACTTTTATATTAAGAAAAAATGACGAGTAAAACCATATCCAATATATCCAACTTCTTGAAATAATTGGGTATTTCTCGGGTATTTCTCCACTTAAAAAAAACATTGTATAAACAAAACAAACTAACACGAAGGTATACATATTAGTCTAGGATGCAGTGAAGATTTTTAGTATCTACTTGTTTTCCTAGTCAGCAAACAGAGATATAATTATATACAGGGTGGTCCGAACTGTATTCCGAAAACTTCGGCAGCATATTCCGCAGATAAAAATAAGTAAAAAACCTCGTATAACTGTATGCCCTAAAATGCTTAGTTTCGGAGACACAGGGTGTAGAAGTTTCATTTTTATTTCGATTTTTTCTAAATAATTTATGAAGTAACGTCAATATTTGGATGAAAATTGGTGTTTGGGATTTTTTTCACATGAGAAATTTGATTTTGATGTCAATATGACTCAGTAAAAAATACACAATTGCGACGTTTTTTACCTAAAAAAGGTCTCTTGGTAAAAATTATCAATACCTGTCATTATTGACATAAATTAAACACGTTGACTAAATAGTTAGACTGAAATCATAAATTTGAAATGTTTTTGTCCCCAAAGTTCAACAGAAACTGTTTTTCAGAAATCATCATTTTTACGAAAAAAAAATGATTAATAAAGAAATAAAAAGTTCAAAAGGAAATGTATTCATACTCAATAGTTTCATATAGGTACGGACGAAAAGTTACTACTCTTCAAAACAGTTAAAACACATATAGGTGGCGGCCCCTACAAATAGGAGTCATATTGACATCAAAATCAAATTTCTCATGTCAAAAAACCAGATACTAATTTTCATCCAAATATTGACGTTACTTCAGAAATTATTTGGCAAAAATCGAAATAAAATGAAACTTCTACACCCTGTATCTCCGAAATTAAGCATTTTAGGACATACATTTATAGGAACTTTTTTACTTATTTTTATCTGCAGAATATCTTTCCGGAATACAGTTCGGACCATTCTGTATATGTAAAGGTGCGTATTCACTTGCAACAAAACACTCCGAACAAACCAAACGCGCGGCGCACGTTAAACAATCTGCAACAAAACATTTTCCGGGAGCGCTCTGAACGACCTGCAACAAAACATTTTGCGCGGAGCGTTCCACCTGTTTGCGGTGTTCGCTACATTCCCATCAGTAATCAGTGTGTGAATCAGTGTTAGTGTGTTTGTCGATAAGGACGCATCTGATATTACCATAGCCGCTGGTGCTTTTTTAATTATAGAGGGATATATAATATAGGATATATATTATATATCCCTACTATAGGATATATAGATATAATTATATAGGGTAACAAAAAAGAGAAAAAAAGGAAAGGACGAAAAATGTGGGCAAGACGCCTCTTTTTGCGCCGTCAATATAATATGGCCTTACTTATAGTGACCTAGATAATATGCATAAGAAGAATTTAATTAATTTAATAATTAATTATTAATTTAATAAAATAGGCCGCCTTTCAAACTCATCAAGTAACTCTAAACACTTTTCTCTGTTCCACTCCATAGCTAGGTACAGTTTAAAAACACCCCAAACACAACGAACGTTTAAAACTGCCGTATCCACTGAAAACCTGCCAACGAACAAATTCTTTTGAGCAAATCCCGTTTACCGATAAGCTTCGGAAAATGTTTGGCGCGTTCGGTTCGGTTCGGCGCAACGTACTGACTACACAAACTTGTTAAAGCGCGCGCGGCGCGTTTGGTTCGTTTGGAGTGTTTTGTTGCAAGTGAATACCCACCTTAAGGGGGCTTTTCCGATGGGTGAAGCAGAAAATGCGTTAGAAAGTACAAATATACTGCACTTTTTCCAGCGATAAAAATTGTTCTATTAGTAAGTTGTGCAGTTAAAAAAATAAAAATAGTCTGGCTAATCTGTGAGAATAGTGTACTATTTCTGGCAGGTAAAAAATTGAATAAAAATTATTGAAACCATTACTCTTATTTTCGCAGTACTAAAAATTTTTCAGATGATTATTATTATTATTATTACAGCTGCAAATATGGTCTGGCTATTGTGGAACATCCCAAAAGCCTTGCCAGACTCATCCAACGCTCGTCAGACTCGCTATATTCGAAATGTTCAATTTTACAGGTGATTGTTGTCATCTCTACATGTTTTTACTTTTCATAATTTATGATAAGAAAATTATTGGCGAAATTTTACTATGACTAAAATCAATTTTCTCAACGTTTTGCGATCCCAGGAATCCAAAAAACATGGTTTTAGCAAAAGTCAGTCTGTCCGTCATCAAAAAACTTCATTCGCCAATAACTTTGTAACACGAGAACGTTGGTTATTGTAGGAAATTTAAGTATCTACAAAATCGATCTCTTGACTTCATTTTGTATCTTCCTTAGTTTTTGAGTTATAACAATAAACAAATTTGGTCAAGGTGACGTGTTCTAAATTTCTCAACAGCGTTTTTTGAATTAAAGAGTAGTCTTTCTCGATTTTGCTGTCTTGAAAATCACGAAACTGCAAAGTGTCAAAAATTTCTGCATCTAAAAATATGAAATGTATTACGAAAATTCTCATTTTCGTACATTCATTCTGCTTTCTCTCCTCATTTAACTACCTGACTTGTGAGTCTGGCGGGGCTTTTATGATTGTAAATGTCAGCCACACGTGTATTTTCTATAAAGTTAGAGTATTAGGTATTTATCATGTGACAGATTTTCAAATCCAGGAAAATGGGAGCAAAAATTTTGTAATTTTGTGGAATTTTTAAGATGCTGCCAGACACTTGCCCATTTCGTAAATAAGCCAGACTTGCTTTTGATAATATTTTATGCTGGTATTAATTTAATGATACGTTAAATTTCAAGCAAAATGAGAAAATAAAAGTTACAGGTTTCAAAAATGTGTAAAATTTTTGAATCCGCAAATTTTCAGCCAGACTGACTTTCCTCCATTTGGGATGAGCCAGACTTATTTCCATTAATAAAATGATTCACTTTAATAAATGTCAAATATTTATCACTGGGAGAATAAGTGAACCCTTTTTCTTTTTATGTAGGAGGGAACCCATCAGAAAATTTTAGCAATACTCACAAACTGTCATTTAATGTCCACATTCAAGTCAACGAACTTTTATAAAAAAAAATTACTGCCTCCTGGACTATATTATTCATGCTTCAATTGTTGGAATGTTATCTATTTCTTCGCCTGCTGTTGCGTAATTTTTATTTGAACACCTCTTCCTAATTAAAAATACATTGCTACTACCACTTGTTCTTTCTTACTATACATTTATGACAATTTTGTTTAGAGTATTGCCAAAGTGGGCGTCCCTAAATAAGCATCAGTTGAATGTCAATATGTTTCTGCGTTTCTTCAATTATTGTTGACTGTACTGTTTCATGAAATTCTAAACTTGGTTTGATTGCGTCATTTTTGCCGCCCACTTTTTACGAGAGGTTTGTGTTTGTCTCTGTGTCCTGTTTCATGTTATTTAATATGGCGACCGCGGAATGCACCGACTCACATGGGAAATACCGAAAAATTGTTCGTATATATTACCATTTGTTTGTTTGAGGAAAGTAGAAAGTAAAATACATAGTTAAATAAATTTGTAGAAATACTATTTTCAGTTATTTTTGGCTTTTAACTGTAATGTTCTTAGTGGTTCGATTTCAAAACAGTAACAGGCACTGAAATCTTTTGTAATATCTGCAATTATGGTTTAAATTAATTTATTGAGCATAAACATTTTGTCTTTATATAATAAACACCAAATGCTGCGATTTTCAATAATATTTTTATTAACTATTAATAATGTCACTATATCTTTTGGTGGGTTAGAATTTAGAATTTTAGAATTTTAAAGAAAGAAATTAACCCACCACAATCATTCTAAATTCTAATTGTGGTGGGTTAATTTCTTCAAAAAAACTTTTGGGTTTTTCGCCACTAGAAAAAATATACCAAGTAAAACAGTAATTTTTTGTAAACACCAATCTAACGGAGACCAATTTGTGACCATTTAAGAGTCTATTACGCTGTACAGGGTGTCCCATTTTCGTGTGTTTTACAGGTTATCTAGCTTACGGGTAGAGATACAAAGATGCGGTTTTCATCACTCTGCTCCTTTTTTATGAAACTAAAGATGCTACACATAGATTTGTCCATCGTTTGTAATTTCTCGTATACCAGATATTCCGCGAGAAGACAGCCAGATAAGCGCATATTTCGGAAAATACAGAGTGACCTAATTCAATACGGATGTTTTAACAAACCCAGATCAAAAAGATATAACAAAAAAAAATGAAGCATCTGAGGTAAATGTTTTGGTATCAGTTGACACCACACCAGATACATCTTGTAGATGTATAGAGGAAAATGAGGGTGTATCTAAAACCAAAGTGCAAAAAATTTTAAAACAATTTAAATTCAAACCTTATAAATATAAACTTACGCAGTTTGTGAGTTTTGCAACTGGTACATCGACTTCAACGTATTTTACTAGTACAAAGCGTATTTTACTAGTACAGGTATCCGAAATAGGCAGAATTAATTTTTTTTATTTATTCTCTATTTTTATTTTGAAAATTGGCAATAAAATCTAAAAGCTGTATAAGCTCATTTTCAGTGCAGTTTATGAAAAAAAAAGGATGAAAATGAAAATTACCTGGTTAAATTAAATAGAATAAAATACTACTCTTTTAAACTAGGTTGTTTTATGTTAAAAAGCTAAAAAATGTATTTTTTCACCTTATTTATGAAAATAAGTCTAGGGTATATTATATTTTTAGAAAATTCATGACAATGCAAATTTAATAAAAAAAATAATATACATGGTGTCTTATTAAAAAAAAAACATAAGTTTAGGTTATATTTTTTCGAGAATGACAGCTCCCAACGAAAAACTAGTTACGCCACTGGATTCTACGTAAAAATTTCTACTGGGCTCAGGTTTCACCTTTTCAAAAAAGTTATAAGATAACCGAGATATGAAGGGGGTCGAAAAATGCAACATTTTCAATTTCGTCCTGTATTTTAGTAACTAAGAGGGCTAGGACAAATCTGTGTGTACCATATTTAGTTTCATAAAAAAGTAGCAGAGTGACGTGAAAACCTCATCTTTGTATCTCTACCCGTAAGCGAGATACCCTGTAAAATACACGAAAGTGAGACACCCTGTACTGTTCGGGTCGCTCTCAGGGAAGCGGGTGTGTGGCCGAAGGAAATATATATCACATAAAATGACAGCGATCTTCATTTTTATTTTAAAAGATAATTGAGATGAAAATTACATTTTGGAAAATTATTTGATATCTCGAAATTGTTGATTATGGATTTCCTCGAAAAATTTATTTGAGGACTATAACTATAACTATTTTGACGAAATGGACGAATCCAAATTTTAGCACTTTACTTTTTCTGATATATTTTTTCCTATGTTCCTAAATAATATCTTTATATTTGTCACATATATTTGCAATTAGGGTTTTTTTATTTGAGCTAAAATTAACGCAACGGTCTCAAAGGGTCTTATAATTTTCCCTTTAAAACAGAATTTATTATATGAAAACTGTGAAAAAATGCCTGACGTTTAACAAAAAAAAAGGATAACCATGGAAAAGGTACAACTTAACAAGTATAGCTAGAGACGTGAGAAATATAAAATAAGATACACCCCTCGATGCGCAGTGGACAGCCCACAAATTTGCTTCAATCAGATTTTTCGTAGCGTAACTGCATCTCTCTTCCGGCCGAATGCGCTCTCTCTCTCTATCGTGTGCGCGACCGGTGCTATCCCCAAGTCTCTTCCTATATTTGCCAAACTGTACAATGCAAATACCGAATATGAGCTTCGTTACCTATCAAAGATTTACGTTGTTGCCAATAATATTCACTAATTACTTAATCACTGTTTAATGCAAATTGGTGCAAACGGGCATAAATCACCACAATACACCAAAACACTTTCGTGAAGTTTAGTACTAAGATTAGGTTATTAGCAGCAGATATTTAGTTTCTTAAATCTTGCCAAGCCAATTCAGTTTATCCTAGTTTTATTAAAGTTAATATTTCGAAAAGTAATGTCAGTGATTAATGTTAGTGATAATAGAGGTAGAGAAAATTGCAAAACAAAAATGGCTTGATTTAGAAATCAAATTTCTGTATAGTAAACGAAATATGCTTGAAATTGAAGCCTACGAACTTTATAAAAATTTACTTTTAAGCTCAAAAGTGTTTTGGTGTATTGTGGCGATTTAGTGTCTTATATTGCTACTTACTTTGTGTTTTAAAAAACGTATTTAAATATTTAAAAAAAATATATTAATAATTAATTGTAAAAATAGTATAAAATTAAGTGCAACAGTTAACTTTGATTTCAAAACATCTATAGGCAAATTTTGTCTAAACTTCTTCCAAGTTGAAATGCTTATTAGGTGAAATTTCGAACGTTCTTCGGATATATTAAGACCGAACGAGGAGCAAACAATTGAAATATTTTCATTTTGCGTACCAATGACAAGGAGCAAAAAAGAAAAAGAAATGTCAACACACCGACAAAATTGAAATTCAATAAGGCGAATCGAATAACAGCAAGCGTATCCGATTACTGATTTAATTGTGCAATGTAGGTGGAATTTTAGAGTGCGCGAAGAAAATTGTACAAATTTCGTATATAAATTTTGTAAATCTATCGTTAGCTATATGTCGTAAAAATTAAATTAAGTTGCTAAAGCTAACAAAATAAAGTATCTTCAAGGAGGCAGAGAAGATTTCAAATTAAACATACATCCGATATTCAAGTTAAAATGAGAGACAGCAACTGTGTTACAGTTAAGTGTTCAAAAGGAAAATTTAAGTTTAAATTTCCAACTAATCTGTAAAAACGGATTTTCACAAGCCATTTTGTACAAAATTTGCGCAGATCTATAATTAATATATATTCGTTTAAACTATAAAATAGTTGTAATTTATTTTTGGTTGTTTAAACTTGGTTAATATTAGGTGGTTTAAACTTTCAGTTATTGAGTGGTATCTGAAGATTTTGTTTATAATACTCTATTAAAGCCATAAATATCGTGTGGTGCATTGGAACACGGGACACAGGAAATCCCATGTAAATTTTCAAAAGGTAAAATATTATCTCCTCAGGTGATTTTATGCAAAAATTGTATTAGACTTTTTTTGAATAGGCGATTATTCGCAGGCCTCCATCTCATAATATATACATTCACAATAATTTAAGAAATAAAATAAATATTTGTAACTAAAGGAAACAATAAGCCAAACAATACACCAAATGATTGTAAAATTCACGCCTAACAATACAAAGCTGTTAAAGAGAGTATCTTTAGCATTCCACAGAGATATCGTTGTCAGTTCATTTAAATTTCTGTATAATATATGCCCATAAAGACGATTATAGAGTGTTCTTCACAGAAAGAAGTCGTTCGGCGAAAGATCATGTAGTATTTTCCTACTGTAAGCCCAACAGACGGGAGTCAATGTTTTTCTTTTTTTCACCATGAAGAATATTCAAGTTATTGTTGTTTTCTTCCTGTTCAATTATTTTTGTCTTCACACTTCCATGTGCTTATTACTGCGCCTTTAGTTTCAAACCTCTGCCTAGTTTATTCTTTAAACTGTTGACTTATTCCTTATAGGCTTTCCGGAGACTGATCTGCGAATAAATCCAGCAAAATGCCGTTTAACCATCGTAACTTTTTCAGAAGTTGCAAAAATCTTAATTATTTTATGCAAAATTACTCTATTTGGTGACTTCAAATTTTTGTAAAGACAATGTGACATCGAATTTGACAATAACGCAATCACATTTTTGCTGGTATTTTAATTGAGGTTTCTCTGAGCTGTATTATAAAATTTACTAATTTATGAAGGTAGATTTTTGTAAATAACTTTTAAATGACTATTCCAAATGAAACGAAATTCTAGGCAAAAGTACAACTTTAATACCTCTTCAAAAAGCCTTATACAACTTTTGCATAAAATTATCTGGGGAGATAATATTTAACCTTTTCAAAATTTCCTATCTCTAGGAAATAAGATGAATAAATCCTAGATAGATGCCTGTATTTAATCTATTATAATAAGGAAAAAATTATGAAACGTAAAAGTGATGCTCGAGGTAATGACTAATAATGCTGCTATTTCTATATTTATTATGAAAAAAAAACAAAAATAAAGAAAATGGGCCAAATATTGTTTTCTGCTAAGTGTTACTGATGAGTCTAACTACACTCTCATGTTAATTAACTACGAGAACTTCATTATGGACTAAATGTTTATTAAATCAGAACTAACAAACGTCAAACATACCGCATCATCTGCACTAGTTAAAAATCAAGTGCAGTTTTGATTCCGGCAAATTTTCGAACTGCACAAATTAACGATTTCTGATTACATTTTAGGATTTGTTGGCCCAATCGCTTGCATAAGTCTATTTACCCAAATTAACTGAAAGTCTAAACCTTCATTTTGCGTAGTTATCTACAGTATATCCCCGGATTGTCTTTACAAGAGGAAAAGCTCTTTTATTATTGATATTTTCAGAAAAATGCTTTCTTCATAAACTTTTTTGCTTATTCTAAAATGGTTAATACCGTTTATACTTTTTCAAATTTCCATACCGTTTTAGGGAAGAATAAAGAAAAACGTCAAAATATGACTGAAGTCCTAAAAATCAAAATGCTTTTCTATGGTAATATAATTTAGATTTCATTCTTTGATAGATGGTTATTATTAATTTTGATTGTAGTCGTATTTTTTGCTGTTGAAGTCCTAGATCATATATACTTACGTGGATAAGTAAATCATTACGGAAACTGTCGCAAACATATCAACGACTTCCATTTGTCTTCTTTTTTTGTTGCACACGCGGTGCTTCTACAGTCTGACAAACGGATCTGAAACAACGGGGCAACGGTAAGGGGATCGCAATTTTGTGAAATCATGACCGATTTCATTCATAAAATATCCAGGAGCGTGCAGTGTTTCATAAAAATATATCAGGAATTTCTATAATATTTTCCAGTAAAGTTTATAATATTATTTTACTTTAAATGTACCTACATTTTGTTTAGTCATTTGCCAAATATAGTAATATTTGTTAAAACGCGTGTACTAATTACAACAAGCAGAAATCACGTTAAAAGCATAAAATACAATATAATACACCGCCACTGGATTTTTCAGTAGTAATGGCTGTTTCTGCTATTCCTAGAGAGGGGCATAAAGTTGGGGGTAATGGCGGCAAGACGTGCGAGAATCTCGACCAATCAGATTGGTTGAATCCGGGATGCCATGATGAATTTTGTCAGCGTTGCCAGCTTGCCTTAAGCGGACGTTATTTTTAGGAAATACTTTACCTTTTATAATAGGCAGAATGAAGGAGATCAGTTAATTAGATAAATATACATTAATACAATAAGAACAACGTCAAGATATTAGCATATATATAATTATGTATGCTGAAATGAACTAAAATATATTCAATTTATAGGTAATATTGAGCAACTTTGCTTTTCTATTATTAAACGTGACAACGTCGATTTTTTTTGCCCAAATTCCTCTTGCTGTTTTAGATCCGTTTGTCAGATATTACTCTATCTATCCTTGTCGAGAACCTATCGCCCGCGCGCCAAATTTGGACATTAATTAAAAAAAAATAATGTGTAAAATGCTTATATTTGAACAATAAATTGAATGTTTACTGTCACAAGAAATGAATTATATAAAAAATACATTTAGCCACTCCGTACGAATTATCAATATTCTTAAGAAATCTAACCAGAAAGTATGTATGTGGATTAATATAAATAAAAGAACAACTGAATACTTTACTTGCCTATGAAAAGATAATTCGGGGACAATTTCGGGGACCTTTATATCAGAACTTTCAAACACTAAACACTTTCTAGTCATTTTTACGAGTATTTAGAAAGTCAAACGAAAAAAAATAGAAATATAATTGCACAAACTTAAAATTAACTTCTCACTGAACACACTTGCATCCTTGGCTATATAAAAGCGGTCGATAAAAGAATAATTAATACAATTTTTAAATTAAAAAACGCAAAAAACAAGCGTTGTTACACAATGGAAATAAGATTATGACATATGATTACGTTGGGGACATATTTTTTAATGCTAAACTTATGGCGTTGATTTACCCACGTAAGTATAATGATCTAGGGTCGAAGTATCACATTTTTCGATAACTATTATCATGCTCCGGAAAGCATTGAACCAAATAAAATTTTGTGTTTTAACATTTTAAGACAGCAAAAAATAAGACGTTAATTAAAATTCTATCAGTCAAAGAATGCAAACGAAATTACATTACTATAGAAAGGCGTTTTGATTTTTAGGACATATTTTTATGTTTCTTTTTTAATTTTCTCTAAAACTGTATGGACATTTGGAAAACTATAAACGGGATTAACCATTTTAGAACAAGCAAACTTTTTTTATAAAGAATGCATTTTTCTCAAAAGAGCAATAATAAAAAAGTGTTTCCTCTTGTTAAGACAATCCGGGGACATACCGTAAATAAAGATTAGTAATTGAAGTTTAACATATTACAATAGAATCATTTATAATTTTAGATATAATTAATCAAGAACATGTATACAGTTTTACTATTTACCCAGATTTATTGATGGTTTATTAAACACGATCCAGTCGTTTACAGTCAATTTAATCAGCGAATTGTAAATGTATTAATCACTCACGCGTAAGCCTATGTAAATCCAATTATGTTTCCCACAACAAAATAGCCAACTACATAAATAAACTTTATTCTCATCGTTCTATTGAGCTGTATATCGACCGACAATTTGTTATGGGATATTGGTTTCCTTGAATTTTTTCATTTTTCTGTCATTTTAAAATCGCATGTGTTAAACACTTGATCGTCATGAAATAGCTTTGGGTTTCAAGGTTTTATTCACTTTATGGGATATCATCATACTTAAATAATACTGGTGAAATTGTAGAGCAATGGGAAAAAAAATTGCGTGTTTTATATCGATTGCATTAGACATTTTTTATAAGCATTACCTAAACTAACTAAAAAAAACTAAAAATTACTTATATTTCATACCAATTAAATTTTTAGTTACGTAATCGAGGGCGCGATTTTTAAATTAATTATTGCCATCCATGGACGTATTCGGTGCCAGGCTGACTAACTGGAAGCTAAATTTTCCTCGGTGGTTCAGGTGGTAGCTCTGCTGTAAAAAATGTCAAGTTGCCACATTTGTTTATTTATTTTCTGACATTGTCATTCGTTTTGACACTTTAGTTTTGTATTATGAGTTTTTGGTTTAATAAATAGTGTTGTGATAATGTAAGCTTAAAAATGTTTACTAGAAAACCTTGCAGCCGAACATTGTTCTTTTTATAACCTCTTTTAGTGCGAAGGTACAAGATAGCTTAATAGCCTTGAAAAATTCATTGCAACTTTATTAGAATATTTTGAACGGGAAAGTGGTAGTAATAGCCCTCTATGTCTCTTTAGTGCTGTTAAGAAGGTTAGTATTGTTGATGTAAATAATAACTGTTTATATATTTATAATGAATTTATTTTTGTTTCCTAAAATATTTTGATGAAAAGAAAAATTTTAGTCACGTTTAATCACGTGACTAAAAGTTTATTTGGTATGAACTGTATTTAAATAACCTAATCCCCCTAACTACATTATATAAAATATTTTCCAAAATTTAAATAGAACACCACTTCATATGTAATTAATATGTAGAATACCATTTATCAGGAATGACACTAATTATCATTTTAAATATACATAATAAATGAAGTAAGCTTTATATTTATTTCAAAATGATAATGTAAAGTCAACCTAAAATTTTAATTTAAAGTCAATTAACTAAACGGATTCGAAGTTTAAAAACCGCCAAGAATAATTATTTTAGCTTAATTACTCTCATTAGAGGTGGGATATATTCAGGGTTGGTTCACACAATAATTAAATAGAGTAAATCGTTTTATTTACAATGACAATATTTAATGTTAATAAAACGAATTAATTTGTGACCGATGTGGAAAAATGACACGCGCCGTAGAAATATTAATATTATCAACATCGGGCAGAGTTACAAAGATTTAACCATTTAGGATAGAACTTTAAATAGAAAATTGAATAAAATAAAAAAAATCCGATTAAAATCAAAAAAATCTGATTAAAATAAATCGATTTTTTTTATTTTTTTTAAATCATGATTTTTTTGCACCCTGGCTAGAAACACTTACACGGGTATTAGACCAAATTGAACTACGCATATAAATTATTCAAAAACAAAACTAATGACCAATCTTGTTATTAGTGGAAATGTATGGATGAATGGAGCAATTATACAAGTATATTCATATAAATATCTCCGGCATGAAATAACAATTTCATTCGACAACCAGATAGACGCAATACAAAGAAGAATAGGACTCATATGGGAAGTATTCGGCAAACTAAGATATGTGTTAAAATCAGATCTACCAATCAGTGCGTTATGTCAGTACTTACATATGGTGCAACACTGACGCTCGCTTATGGTACAAACACTGACGAAAAGGTCCATAGAAAAAATCCGTGTAGCCCAACGAGCTATGAAAAGAGCAATGCTTGGTATATCTTTAAAAGACAAGATACCTAATACAGTTAATAAAACAGCGTATACAGATAACAGAATAACAGATGCTTTATATTTGTTTAAAAAACTCTAAAAAAATCGAACTGGGTTGGGCATATTGCCAGAATAACGGTCCATTGAGGGACCAAGCTAATACTAGAATGGTGGCCAAGACAGGATGCTCTCAGAAGCAGAGGCAGACCTCCAACAAGATGGTCAGATGACTTAAATAGATTTAGAAGAAACTGGATCCAAGTGGCACAGGACCGAGAAGAATGGAAAATTTGAGGGAGGCCTACGTCCAGCAGTGGACACTTCAGACTGGTTGATGAACCTCTCACTCGGATTCTTCTCATTTCTCTTGCTTCTGCATTTTCTGCAACTTATTTTTGTTCTGGTGGAGTAACTAATGTTAATATAGTCTTCGTTATCGTCGCTTTCTGACAACATTTTGGCTTTTTTTGTTGCAGAAATTCGAAGGAACTGTGCAGTTCATTTTGGATTTTTGGGAAACTAAAAAAATCTGGAGAAAAAAGGAGTTGGGTCGGGACTCTATGGTGGATCGTCCACTAATTCGTTCGCATGTTTTCTTGATTTAAAAACTCGATTGTTTTTTGAGTTGTGTGGAGACTTGCATTGTCTTGGTGGAGTATTATTCATCGTTGAGCTTTAACAAATAGATTTGTATCAATCAGCAGTAACAGTTCTTTGATCTTGCAGAGGAATTATTGTTACTACATGACCCGCTTTTTAGACAAATGTCGCCACCATCATTTTGGATACACTTTGAGAACGGATAACTTCCGTCGGTTTTGGTTCATCTCGGAACACCCAAACAGCCGATTGACGTTTATTTTCGGGTTCATAAGAGTAAATTCAAGATTCATCACCACCGATAATACTGTATACAGGGTGGTCCAAACTGTATTCCGGAAACTTCGGCAGCACATCCTGCAGATACAAATAAGTAAAAAAGTTCATATAAATGTATGTCCTAAAATGCTTAGTTGCGGAGATACAGGATGTAGAAGTTTCATTTTTATTTCGATTTTTTCCAAATAATTTATGAAGTAACGTCAATATTTGGATGAAAATTGGTGTCTGGGAGTTTTTTGATATGAGAAATTTGATTTTCATGGCAATATGACTCCTACTTCTAGAGGGCGCCACCTACATTTTTTTTAACTGTTTTGAAGATTAATAACTTTTCTTCCGTATTTTTCCATGATTTTTTGCTTAAAAAATGTCTCTTGGTAAAAATCGTTACTAGCAACCGTTTTCAAGATATTTAGAATGAAAATAGTCAATACATGTCATCATTGACAAAAATAAACACGTTTAGTAGATAGTTACTTGACAAATAATAGATTTGGGAAATTTTTATTTTTTTAAATTAATCATAAACTTTTCTGCAAAAAAATAATGATAAAACAGTTTCTGTTGAACTCTTGGCACAAAAATATTTCAAGTTTATGATTTCAGTCTAATAACTCTTTAATCGACATGTTTAATTTAATGTCAATTGTGATAGGTATTGATAATTTCGATTCCAAATATCTCGAGAACCATTACTCGCAGCGATTTTTACCAAGATATATTTTTTACCTAAAAAACTTCGTAAATGTATATTTTTTTACTCAGTAGTTTTATTCAGGTACGGACGAAAAGTTATTACTCTTCAAACCAGTTAAAAAATATGTAGGTGGCGCCCTCTACAAGTGGGAGTCATATTGACATCAAAATCAAATTTCTTATGTCAAAAAACTTCTAGACACCAATTTTCATTCAAATATTGATGTCACTTCAGAAATTATTTGGAAAAAATCGAAATAAAAATGAAACTTCTACACCCTGTATCTCCGAAACTAAGCATTTTAGGACATACATTTATACAAACTTTTTTACTTATTTTTATCTGCAGAATATGGTGCCGAAGTTTCCGGAATACAATTCGGACCACCCTGTATATTTTTGGAGTTTTCTGCGTTAAACCGGTGTAGAGTTTTTTGACACCAATTGAGTCTAATTGCCTTCTGTTCTTTTATCAACTGATGCAGTATCCAACGAGAAACTATTTTTTACAGATAATTCTTCATATAAACCTTTTTGGAACTCAGGTCTTTGAAATGCTCAATGATGTTTCAATTTCACGATATATGGCATGTCGATCCTCTTGGATCAGCTTATGTACAGCATCGGCGTTTTCCTGGGGTACTACCGTTATTAGTGGCCCTGTTCTTGGATGGTCGCACACACGGCAAAATGCTATGTTTAGTTTGACAAAAATCGAAATTACAAATATTTTTTTTCGTATGTTTATCCACTCACTGTCTTTCTTATAAAATCTTTGGACCTGATTTTAAATGTTATCATTTTTTCCGAGCAACTATAGCGGTGCAAGCGCTGATGAAAGTTGATGAGTGAGTCCGCACTTTCTGGTAACTGCGTTAGCCTAGTACAAACATGAAGCGCAAAAGAGTTTCATTTACACCCAACACAGCCATTTGAAAATTAATTATCAATATAGCTACAGACATGTTGTACAATTAAATAACATCAATATAATAAATTTGAACTGTTTTGAATGTAGATAAGATATATATTTTAAAGACATTATTTTGGGTTTATTTTTTTATAATTTTGTTTTCATAATGGGTTATAGCTATGAGTTCCACGGAGTTCCGCTTTTAATTTAATGAAATTAAAATCACTAATGTATGTTGATGTATGTATATATATGTATTGTATGACAGGTATAAAAAAATCAGCTTTTCCATATCTACCCTTTTTTGAAATGGCCCTTTATTTCGCACTAATTTCTATACCAGTCATGTAATATTAAGAAATTATTTTTTTTAGTTTTAAGAAAACAGATATTCTAAATTATGAATTTCTAAATGTATTACAAGCTTTTTTTTCATATATTATTGACGATAGAAAAAAAAATCAAATGGCTGTGCTGGGTGTAAATGACACTCATTTGCGCTCGACGAAAGCTGGTAACGCTTGGACTACTCTAGTTGATTGAAAAAAATTCTAATATTTAAAATTAACCCTACAAATGTAATAAGAAAAACAATGTGTGGATAAACATATGAAAAAAAATTAATCTGGATTTTTGTCAAGCTAAACATAGCATTTTGCCGTGTGTGCGTCGGTAAGACTAAACCGTCTACGTTTAAATTCTCCATAACAACGAAAGATTGTTGTATATTATATTGTATATAATATACAACATTGTATATAACTGTATATCGAGAAACTATGGTTAAGCTCGTTGAATTTGACACTTCATGTCAGTTTAATAATATATTTTTGTAGTTTTATGCTTAGGCATAAAAGTGCTTTACTTTTAAGCCTAGGCGTTAAAATGACTTTTTTATATTGTCAATAATGTCGCAAAAATTAACACCTTTATGGCGTTTGAAAAAAAAAACATTATTATACCTCTACATGTAATAAAATACTTCACAACTCTACAAAAAGTATAAACGTTAATTAGGTTTAGATCACTCTTAATAATGTTTCTTTAATGGTACAAGGTCTAGTGTGTTTACGTAAAGTACAACATTTATTCAACCTAATGACAGACTTAATTATTTCTAATATTTATTCTAATTACGTAAAACGCTCGTGGGCAAAGCCGATGGCAAATTGGTCTTACCTTATTTCGATATATCTGTCGTTCGGTTAACGATGTTGGAGTGTCATCATCATCGTGTTTAATTGCTGGTAATATAATAAGCCGCTAACGAATTTAATTAACCTCATATTATTTATTATTCATAATTATGGATGGTTAAATGTCATTTTTTTCTTTATTATATTCATTGCATACGAAATGTCACTGGAAGGTTATCTATTTTTTAGTATTGGTGTATTGCGTTTCTTGTCTCCACTTCAAGCGGAATGGTTCTTATTAGTAGTGGGAACTATCGAATGAATACTATCGAAACATTCGATAGTTGCAATTCATTCGAATAATTCGATAGTTAGTAAGAAAATATTCGTTGAAAACTATTCGAATAAAAATTATCGAATAGATCCGTCATCTGTCTTGAAATATTGTATTCTAGTAATTCGGCAGCAAAAACCATTCATTTATAAAATTCATTCATTTATAAAATTCATTCATTTATGAAATTCATTTATTCGTCAGGATCAATTATAATAAAATATTAACTGAATTTTAGTTGTCGCCCGGCGACGTAGGTTTTTTCCGAGAAAGCGGTCGGTGGCAATGCTATGAAAGAAGCCGGCATCTTTGATTTTTTGCGGAGTCATATATAGATAAGAACACATTATTTTTTTTATTGAGGTGCTAGTATTTACACAGAAAATACATTATGAAGGGCGCTGTTGCCATATTTTTGTATTAGTTGATATTAGCAAAGAATATTATTGTTTGGCTTTAGTTAGTTAGGGATAGTATGTCTATATATTCTGCATTTTTTTTATTAATATTCTGTTGTTACACTGCAATAATACTTATTATTTTGGATGTAGGAAAATTATTTTTAATGTTTTAAGCAAAAACTGGTTTAATAAATAATAATAACAGTAATAATTTGTTATACCTATTAACAACAAAATTTAAAATCATTTAATATAAATATATTTTTTTTTTTTTTTTTTTAAGTAGTAGCAAAATATAAACAACAAATTAGATGTCAAAATTATTTATATTAGATCCTATTTAAAAATAATATAGTCTCTAATTTTTTTGGCAACGTTGGTTTATTAAATAATAATAATTACAGAACTAATTTGTTTAGGGCAACGGCCCAGCTACGTCGAAACACCGGTTCCCATTAGAACACCGAAGTTAAGCGACGTAAGGCGATGCTAGTGGATGGACGGGTGACCGGTTCGAAACTTTGCATCGTGCTGTTGTCCAAAAAGGGAAAAGTGTAAAATCTATTGATACACACTGCTCATTCACGCCGGTTCAAGGCCGGATGAGATCGGATATCTCGTGAGTAAGAGTTAATTTAGACACTTCCTAAGTCGGTAGGCCATTGACCATGATATGGCCGAGGACCGCGGTTCGGATTCCGCGTAAACAAGTAGGTCCCGTCCAGTTTAACCATTGCAGCAGAAAGGAGACGTTAACTTGAACCTTAAAAAAAACTAATTTGTTATATTAACAACAAGTTTTAAAATCATGAAATATAAACATTTATTAATTTTCTAAGCAAGCGGTATAATGGAAGGAAAATATAAATAAAAAATTAGAAATCAAAATTATTTATATTAGGTGCTTTATATTACTATTTAAAAATTATATTTACTTTTACTGGCATTTACTTTAAAAAATAAATGAAATATTTCTTCGCAAAAACTACATGTAAGAGAATTAGCATAAACAAAATACAAACATCGTTAACTTTTTTTAAATTGGCACGTGTAAAATTTTCATTTTAATTTTCTCACCCCATAGTTTGAGTTCGATAACCATTTATTTAACCACATTAATTAAATATAATTATTAAGTTCCAACTAATTCTTAGGTATTATTAAAACATCTAAAATACAAATATGTATTTTTAAAATTAATTGTAAGTTCATCTCATCTCTCTTAAAAATTGCTACTTCTCAAAATTTCCCATTAAAAAATAGACCATATACCATATAAAATGAAATAATTGAAAGATCGGACTACGGAAAACCACACAAATTATCGGAAAAATTTTGACCACCTGCACATGCCACACAATCGTCAATAAATCAAATTAAAAAATAACTACTATTTTAGTATTTTAACTATTTTAATAAACGCAAAATACAGTATTTATACGGCGAAGTTATAAAAATTTGGAAGAACCAATAATGCACTGACGCATACAAAATTCAAACGAATACTAAATTTCATTTATCAAAAGCATTCGATAGTCGTGGCTCAACGATAACCATTTAGTCGCACGGCGAGGTTGTCACATATGCTTTAGTTTACAAATGAATGAATGATTTTATTCGAATAAAACCATTCGATAGTTGAAATCATTCATTCATTAACCATTCGATAGTCTAATTCATTCGATAGTTCCCATCGCTAGTTCTTATAGCGGATGATCGAAAAAAAAACGGTGTGAAAGAGAACTGGGGAATGATAATGGACAATATCTTTGGCAAGGTCAATCTCTAGACGTCATTTATTTAAAAAATGAGATAAAACTTGTCACAAAAATTCTGAGATCTGCAAAGCTGCGATTCTTTATTCGCAATTGAAGCTGCGATTGCGATTTTATTATTTAAATATTGTACTAGGTATATCATTGTCTGTGTATACAGGGTGTCCAAAGCTGAGCGTGCATTAGCAGTTTCTAGAGAACAACAATATCTAGATTGGAGATTTTTTGCACATTACTGTTTCACAATGAGATCTATCGATTAAAAATATTTTCAATATGGCGGCACTTCCGGAAATAACGGAAGTTGACAGCAACCTTCTTATTTTAAATGGGTACCATTTTTGATTACATACTTAAATTTTCTGTAAAATTTTATGAATTTTGATATCAAACACTCTATACCTAACATTAACCGTTTTTGAGAAAAAAAAACATTTAAAAAAAAACAGGAAAAAAAACTGCCTGTCTGTAAAAAACACTGTAGCATAAAGAGAAGACATGTGGCTATCTATTTCAAAAATTAAATTGTTCGAATGTCATATTATATTGGCCGTAGCTGTCATGGAATTGAGCGATTAAAAAATGATCATAAATCTTTTTTTCAAATGGAAACCCACTTTTAATTTCACTAGTGAAAAGGTTTTTTAATTCGTTACTTTTTGATCGAAACGAATTGAATACGTCAATCAATCCTAATTTATGTCATATGCTAACATAGCAAATCTCGTTTTTTTTATCAAAAAATAGAAATAAAAAAGTTATAGGGGCGAAACACTCTTGAGAAACACCCGGTATTTTATTGATCTTGGCCCTAGAAAATAATACCTTCTCTATAAATAAACAACAGAAGTCAGAGAAAATCTTTGCATTTTAATCGCAGTTTACTATAAAATACTTCAATGAACCACAAAATTACATTCGCAACAAAATCGCAAATCGCAATTCCTAAAAATTCCAGATAGAAAGTTATCACGGTCCTAGTTTATAAAATCACAATCGCAGCAAAATCGCAAATCGTAACAGAATCGCAAATCGCAACTATAATAATATTTGGTGCCTAAATTAAAACTCTCAAATAGAAAAAATCGCAGTCGCAGTTTCCTATGAGAGCTAATCGCAGGTTGCGATTGTGATTTTAAAATCGCTGCGATTGAAGCACAGTTTGCGATTTGTTGCTCATCTCTACTAGATTTTTAGTTGCCCTTCTCTACTAAATTTTATACTCTTTAAATGTTTCATTTGATGTTGATTTTATTAAAACATAATTTTAATTATAATATAATAAAATATGCGACTATGGTAACGGGGTGTTTTATTCAAACGAAAAACGCGATCGCACTGGCTGGGGATCGAACCCAGTACTTCTAGCAGAAACAATTATTGTATGATTAATTACTAAAGTGACTAAACAATATGCAACGTTCGAACAGTTTTCTCCGATCCGTACCACCAATTTTTTTTTATCAAAAATTATTTATCTGCTATTAATATTCAAGGTTAAGTCAATTATAAAGCGATGACGCAAATTTTGAGATTTTCACACCAACATTCAATATTTATTTATTAGTTTTGTTAAATTTAACCATATATTTTATATATTTCATTGTTCTGTTTTTTTATACTCGTAGCAGATTAGTAACTGTGACAGTTTGTATTGTGTATATTTTTGTTTTCTTTTATATCTACCAGAGCTGCAACAAGTCAGTTTGAAAAAGGCTTAAGTCTTAAGTCATTTCTAAAATCTAAATGATTTAAGTTTTAAGTCAATTTCAATATAAAGTTCAAATGATTCAAGTCTTAAGTCTTTGAACTTAAGTCATTTTATTTCAAGTTAAATCATTTTTGTAAAGACTTAAATCTAAATAACGTTCTTTAAGTCGTTTTTACGATTTAAGTCTATTCTTTTGACTTAAATAATGATTATCTACAAGTTAAGTCAGTAAAATGACTTAAATCAATATAACTACCCCCAAGTCAAGACAACCAAGTTAAGTCAGTAAAATGAGTTAAATCAATATAATTACCCCCAAGTCAAGACAACCAGAATTAAATTATTTAAGTACCTATTTTTTAAATGTTAATATTAATTTTGTTGTATTACTGATTTTCGTATTAACTATATTATTAATTTATTGTAGGTACATATAAGAATAAAACCATTTAAATAAAACGGTTTATTTTCAGAATAACAACAAACAATAAACAATAAAAAATATACGCATCAACGGCAAAACTCTGACTTAGATCTTTTCCTAAAATGACTTAAATCTTTTAAAAGATTTAAGCCTTTTTTAATGACTTAAGTCTTCTTAAATTTTGGAATAAACACTTAAATCATTTTGAAAATGACTTAAACTTCGAGTCTTAAGTCAGATTTAGAAATATGACTTAAAATCAAATGACTTAAAGCTTCATTCAGAACTTCCCAATTAGTGGAATAAATTATTGGTTTCAATTTTTATACTTTTTAGTTTACGATCATTCACAATGTCAATTGAAATTAAAATTAATAAAATATCCTAGCAACAGCTTGCGGTAGTCTGTTATATCCATAGAGAAAGCATGTAATATTTAGTTTATAAAACAATAAACTTTTGATTTCTAACCAAGATTTTCCTTGATGGGTGATAATCAAAGGCCAAAATGACATTTCTCGCAAATTTTGATGTATAATTAGTGGAAAAGTCAAAAGTTTGTTAACTTTTTCCACTAATTCAAAAATTACTACCACTAATTATGACGTTATGAATGCTTACATTAAAATTAGGTGAACAAACTTTTACGGCTAATTGAAACTACTAATTTATTCCACTGATTTCGAGGTTCTGAATGAAGCTTTAGTCATTAAAATGATTTAAATCAAAAAGAGATTTAGGTTTTCTGTGAGTTTGCAGCTCTGATACCTACTCAGTATATTTTCACTGATGGCAATTTTATTATTAACTAAGTTGTTAAAACCATTTGAGATACTACCCATATTCTTAAATTTATTGTTTTATAAATTTAGAAACTCTTTTTAAACTTCTCTGTAAAGTTTAGCATTATCATCATATCTTTAATTCTATATGCAGTAAAGTCTGAAATATTTCTAAAATAATGACGGAATTTGTTGACTTGAAAATTCCAAAATAAACATTAAAACCAAGTTTTAAGAACTCGTTGGTAATTTCACCGAAACTTTATGAAAATAATTCGTTAATAACTTCAACATCTTTAAAAGTTTGGTTTAAAAGCAAAACTCACTTTAAAATGAGAACTTTTCAATTTCGAAGTTTTTGCTGAGCTTTATTGAGCCTTTAACAACTTTAGACAAGTGGCTTGGTATCATGGCGGCCAGCTTCGCTTTGCGCTTTACTTCTTTGGCTGTTTTAGCGGCTAACTTCACCGCAATCAATCTGTTTGTTTAATCAAACTCCCTCATTTAGAGGGAACGATTGAAATACAGATCTGTCTTCTCTTGTTTTATTGTCTGAAGTTAGTAACAATCAAGTTTGACAGCTTAATAAACTGATCAGTATAGTAGTAAACAATATTTGTTTTGTTTGAGATAAGATATAATATATGATCGGAAAAACGGCGTTAGCGATGGCTATGAAATGAACATCGCAAAAAACGGGGTCTAAAAAAAACTAGCGTGTACCCACGACTTCGTTCACATCAAATGTAATTTGTAATGGTGATGATAAAGCAAAGCAAGAATTTCCACTAACTGGATAAACAATATGGCGATATTATTATATAACTTGGTAATATTTGAGGGGTAGTTTCATCTCGTTGGAATTTGACTTTCGAAAAATCCGTTTGTCAAAAATAAGCTTTTTACGTCAAGTAGTTTAAGCAGAATCGTGGTTAATCAATTACCCAACTTTTTGGAACACCATGTATGATTTTTTAAAAAATTTCAGAATATGTAAAAAAACAAAATAAATTATGCGTGTCCAAGCGTTTTCCCGAAAGACTAACCGTTTTTTAAATAACAAATATTGTAATATTTGTAGGGCGTTTTCACCCTCTTGGAATTTGAGATTCGAGAACCTCTCCTTATCGAACCTCTACACCCCACAGTCAATGCGTTTGCCAAAAATCAGCTTTAAACGTCAAGCAGTTTAAGCAGAATGGTCATATTTTATGAAACACCCTGTATAAATTTTTAAAAAATCTTAAAATATGTAAAACAATAAAATAAAATATACTTGTTTAAGAGTTTTTCCGAAAAACTCACCGGTTTTTAAATAAAAAATATTCTAATATTTGAGGGGTGGTTTCACCCCCTTAGAATTCGAGTTTCGAAAAATCCCTTCTTATCGAACCTCTACACCCTAAAGTCAATCCGTTTTCCAAAAATCAGGTTTTTACGTCAAGCGCTTTAAGCAGGATCGTGATTTTTCGGAAACTTGACCGTTTTTTAAATAAAAAATATTGTAATATCTGAGGGGTGGTTTCACCCCTTTGGAACTAGAATTTCGAAAAATCCCTTCTTATCGAACCTCTACACCCTAGGATCAACCTGTATGCCAAAATTGAGCTTCTTACGTTGAGTGGTTTGAGCAGGATGGTGATTAATCAGTGAGTCAGTCACTTAAGGATTTTATATATTAGTATAGATTATATGGTGAATGTCATCGATGTTCATTTCTAACCCAACTAGACCCCGTTTTTTTCGATCGAAATTATGATACAAAATACAGGCGGTTTCGTTTAAAATAGTGGTGAACAATGCAACATTTGGTTTTGACTCACGCTGTATATATCAAACAATACTTATTGCAAATTATGGTAGACCGAATTTTGAGGAAGGTTATACAGTACTTCCTGTTTTAAATTCCTCGAATTATAGAATTTTAAGAGGGCTTTAAATAAGCAGTACTTAAGTACAATAAGCAGTAATTTAAATAGCATTTAGTTTAAAAACAGTTATATTTCAAAAAGCACTCGGTATAGTATATGATATTATGGTATTTTTGGAACGGAAATTTAGTGGCATCCACTGAGCTAAAAAATATATAGTATTTCATTTAAAAATATACAACTTTGGTTTGAAAATATATTGGATTCATCCTGTATATTGACAAAAATATTTTCAACATGTGCGTTACCATTGCCCCGCATTATGTAAAAAAAATGAAATTAGTTTTACAAACCGAAAACCTAATATAGAGCTTTTTCGGAATCTTTTGAATCGCCCTGTGTAACTGTTGATTACATACTTAATTAAGTAATTGATACACAAAAAATTCTGCGAATATTTTATCTGGCCGTTTAATGTCAGGGGCCACACACGTTTCACTATACTTGCGCAAACTAGACATGCGCAAGTGTACTGGAACGTGTGGGAAGATTTTTGCGCAAGTCTCTAGGCTTGTGCAAATCTCCAGAAAGATTGAATTTCTTTTTTCGATTTCGAGACATTGAATATTTCGCACAAGTATATTTGTAATTTTAGATTCTGAGACTTATGCAAATCTAGTTTGCGCTACCCGCTAAACTCAAAGTGTGAACCTCCAAAGTTTTGAACCACGCGCGGCTACTGTGTTCGTAGCACATTAATAACTGCATTTTACTTGATCATCGGTAAACTAAATTTTGGCATTACATGATACTATTAACTACTAACTACATTGTTTTGGCAGACATTCAACAATATGAAATAAACTAGTCTAATATGTAATAAACTGTTATTATACTTTTGTTACGAAATGATGAAATTTATGAAATGCACATTAAAATCATATACCATGTTTGATAATATCATTATTAGTAGTATTAGTAGTAATTTATTTTGTGTTGGTTCTTTCTTCCTCTTATAGTCTCATTTTCTAATTTTGTTTCTGTTCTATAACTGAAAGTAATGAGAAATAATTTTATTATTTCTTAACGCGCGTCTGACTTTTATATTTGATAACGTCGTAACTTCTGAAATACTGGGTTTTATTGATATATTACATAGTCTGGGATTTATTACTTTTAACAGACAAATTAATAAGTGGTATTTCAATCTTTGTCTGCTCTGAGAGGGAATAAGAAATATAGATTTATTTTTGTATGTTGTAATGTATTTTAAAATCTACAAGAAAAAAAGAAATGTCTGTAGGGTTTTATTTTCACACTAATAGTAGTAGTTGTAGTCCATGTCCGGGCGATAACCAGCCAAGGACATGACTAATTTGGGTATAGATATAATAGAGGATGAGACAATTCTTCGAATAATTCCGACAGTACCAAGCACCACGGCTTTTTGCATCCACATGACGGTGTTGTTCGGGAGGTTTAGTTCTCTAATATGTTGGTTTGTCATTTTGTGTACAAGACTATTGGCACTTATTATTAACGGTACTATAGTCACCTTCCTCCGTTCCCTGATTGCTTTTATTTCCTGAGAAAGTGCAACGTATTTGTTCATCTTATCTGCATAGGCCTTAGCTACGTTATAATCTTGCGGTACTGAGAAGTCGATTATGGTGGCGTTTTTTTCAGATTTATTCCATATTACCATATCGGGTTAATTATGTTCTACCTATATCTGTTTCTACTGTAAAATCCCAGTATATCTTGGTGATGTTATTTTCTAATACAGTTTTTGGAACGTACATGTGGTGGGGGGTGAATGGGTCAAGGAGGCCCTTATTCAGGCATACCAGCTGGTGCACTACTTTTTCCATGTTATTATGTTTCTCTAGGTATCTGGTCCCGCCTATTTTACTGCATCCAGAAGATAAATGCTGTACAGACTCCTCACTTATATTACTCAGGATTACTGTAGGATTATAATTAATCGTATTATTTATACAGGGTGAGTTTCCTACGATGTTCTCTATGGGTATCTCGGAAACTACTGGAGTTAGAGAGTCGGTTAAATGAGAAAAGAATTGCAGCAAATCGGTGCCGGTGTCGGCGCCGGCTTTGCACCCGTTCCGACAGTTGTATTTAATTCTGTTGTATTTGCCGGTCCCCGACTATTTTACGGGATCGGAGTATATGTGAAGGAGCTAATTTATTAATATTGCAATCGATTTCAGCTCCGGCACCGGCACCGATTTTGCCGGTGTGTGTGAAAGCGCTCTAAGCCATGAACTTACTAGATATTTCGAAAAAAACAAATTTCGGCTATCTCAAAAATTGTCCCTAATTCCATTATAATCTATTTTAGACAAAGTTTTCAGATAAATGTTGTAGATAATCACATCCTAGATGAGACTGTGCCCTCCGTTTTTTAAAGCCTGTCATTTTTGACATATGACACAAACATATGTTTTTTTAAATGGAAACCATAGATTTTCCATGACTGCATAAAAAGCGCCATTTTTTAAGCTTTTCAGCGATATAAGCTATAATACGTGTCTTTCGAAAAATTACTGAGTTATAGCCAATTCTTATCATTTTTAAACAACTTAGTTAGCCATGGGAACAAGTTCAATCGGCGTCTCAGTAATGTGAAACTGTCAAAACTTTGTAAATTGAAATAAACAAAATTGTAAATATGAATTTTTCAAATAAAGAAAAGCGTGTAGGAATATTGGTTCAACTTTCCTTGGCCATACATTTCCAAGGATATGTTGACCAGTGAACGTTACTTACGTTTTTTAGAAAAGTTAAATTTAGATACTCGCGCATCAATAGAGTGGTTCCAACATGACTTTCATTATGACACTCCCCCTTATAATATATTTATATCATAATTATGTAAACTCAGAGATAGGAAGAGGTGGATCAATTGCATGGGCCTCCTCGATCACCTGACCTATCCATTTTAGATTTTTTTTAACAAAGTTTACAAAAGAACTTATGAATTAAGAGACTCGAAGAGGCGGTACGGGAGAAGTTTATTGAAGTCGACCGGCCGTTCTGTGGGAAAAGCTTATAATTCAGTTTTAAAAAGATGCATTTTATGTACTCAAAACAATGGCGGTTTTTTTTTTGAACATTTGCTAAAATATCTTAAAATGTATGTAGTGATATTAGTTTTTTAAGTTTTAGTTTGTGTAATGTGAATTGTAAAGAACCGTTTAATAAAATATTCTGTCTTTTTATAAGTAACAAATCATAACAGAATAAGAATACCATACCAACTAAGTGAAATTTGTCAAGAAAGATAAGAATTGGCTATAACTCAGTAATTTTTCGAAAAAAACATATAGCTTATATCGCTGAAAAGCTTAAAAATGGCGCTTTTTATGAAGTCATGGCCAACTATGGTTTCCATTTAAAAAATCATATGTTTGTATCATATGTCAAAAATGACAGGCTTTAGAAAAAATCGTAGAACACAAGCATATTAGGGATGTAATTATCTACAACTTTTATACTTACTAATAGATTATAATGGAATGAGGGACAATTTTTAAAATAGCCGAAATTTGTTTTTTTCTAATATCTAATAAGCCACGAACTTTTTCAAAAATCCTAAAGTCGCATATTTATGACCCTACAAAACTGCAATTCTTTCCCATTTAACCGACCCTCTATCTCCAGTAGTTTCCGAGATACCCATAGAGAACATCGTAGGAAACTCACCCTGTATATTACTATTTATTTTTACTACTTTTATTACTGTACTTTTTTTATTATATTTATATATTTACTAGTTTGTGGGGCGTTCTTCTAAAATGTTATAATTTATATGATTATTTTGAATGCCGTGTGAGACTGGTCTTGGTCTTGCACAAAAAGCAAGACCAAGGCTAGTGTAGGATGCAGAAAAATAAGGGCAAAGCCAACATTGTGCGAACGAATATTTATCAGTGCTATTAAACAACAGGCCTAAACAAGGTTTGACGCATATTATTATATATTTCGAAATATCATCCCACCATTCACTAACTGAACGGGATTTCCACACACCCTGATACAAAAAACGTATTTAATAAAAACATGTTTTGTTCAGGCTGTAAACTCATCAATATGTTAACCATGATGCGTTTTTAAATAATCTGTTCTATTAAATTTAGCTTTATAGAGGCAATTACAAATACCATTTTATCCAAAAATGGAAACCAATTCATAAACTCTGTTATTTAAAAAAATATATATTGTCGATAACTGGCTGATATGATTTTAATGCGTTTGATTAAATTTTAATAAAATTTTACTAAAAATTCATTTAGTAAAAATAGTTTACAAAGTTTGGAACGAGTAACTTAACAATAAACATTGCAATTTTCATTTTTTTTTAATTTTCGTTTTAATTCAGTGATCTATAATAGCACTATGTTTAATATAATACAAAAGTATAATTATTTGGGATAATACTAGATATTTATAAGTCTAACTATTAAATATCATTGCTACATTACAATCAAGTTCTAGTTCACATTGGAGTCTTATTTATAGCTAGCTGTGTTCGTGACTGCCGATACAAAGTTCAAAATAATTTGCGCTACATAGATAATTTGAATGATATTAATAATTCAGAACCGCTTAAATTATAGCCAATTCCGAAATAATTTTTCTCTTGAATGTTGGATTATTATTTATGGAAAACTTGACGCTAATTATTTACAGCTGAGCTTTATTTTGTGGTTACTGGTGATTTTGTGGACAAAATATAGTAATATTCGCAATAAAGTGTGATTTAAGTACAGTTTTTTATTAATATTTTAGATGTTAGTAGCTTATTAACAATGATGCTGATGTGAAATCTAAATCGCCAGATTCAACATGTCCAATATCATGGTAATTAGATAACAGGCGATATATTTTATAATTAAAATTAGGCTGTATTATTTTTCAGAGAAACCATAATCAATGTAGATAAATAATTGAATAGATCAGTTTTCAAGAAAGGTAGTTTATAGCATGATCATATCTACATTAAGAATTTGTTATAATATTATTATCACATAATTTTTCAACTATTAACGATTATTTTAAGTTAAAGTTTGCAAATAAAAGTGCTTTTTATGGAATTAAAATAACCTTTCCTACAATATAGGTATTAAAAAACACAATATGAGTTTTCATAATATAAAAATTCAAGTTTACATAATATAAGAAATTATAGCAGAATATATTATGTGAAATAATAGAATACCTGAAATAGTATTGAAAAAATTAAACATATCTAATTACAAGTTAAATAATTGGTTGCTGCAATTGGTTTGAAGCTTAGGTTTTTGAACTGAATAATTATGAGAGATAAAAAGTATTATCTTTAATTTACTTCTAATGTGTGTTTATTTTGTAGATTAAGTAAAAATAAATACCTATTACTTATATCATGTCATTATTTTCATTACTTTTAATTAAATTAAGATGATTTAATGTTTATGATGGAATTTTAAATGTTCTTTTATCTGGCTATTTAATTTTGCTTAGAAATTTCCATAATAATTACTTATGTTTTTGTTCCTTTTTTTTTCTTCTTATAATTAGTCAGTCTTAAATATTTTCTTTATACCAGATTTATCTTATAAAATAAAGTTGAACATATTTTAACAAGATTTATGCTTAGGTACATAATATACAAAATGTATTGAATTTTACGTATAATTTAAAAATTCAATAATATAGAAGGGGTTACCCTTCAATTCAGGGGTTACCCTGAAGTTTATTATAATATCAAATTTTCCAGACCACTTCTTAATATACCTTCTGCTACACTCACCGCTACGAAAAACGGGCACCTTAAAATTTTGATGTACTTTAAAGTTTTATATATGTTGTTTTAGTGAACCGATTTTTGTGATTTTTTAAGCAATTTGTAGCCAAATTATTTACCTTTTTAGTATCTCTTTCTAAATTAAAAAGTAAAGGTTCCATTTGTCAATTACACGAGGAAAAACATAATGTTGATATTTTGGTGAATCTAAAAATAATTTTATCATCTAGGTGCATCTTTTCTCGATAGTTTCTTCTTTGGTTCATCTCAATAGTTTTTTTGGAGATATTTGCTGTTGAAGAAGACGCTAACAGTTTTTCGTAATTTTTACATTAAAACCGTTCTTTTGCTTTTAGACCTAGTTAACAGATCTGTGAAATAGTGGTTATGATTTATGTAAGATCACTGTCTTTGAAAAACCATATTATTACGGTCTATTGAACAGTTACTCTAGTAGAAATGGTTGTGAATGGTTTTAAGTCCAGAAATTATCTCAACCATGATCATTTAAATAAAGCAGCAAAGTTGCCGTAACTTCTTAATTTAAAACCATCTCTACTATAGAGTAAACATCACCGTAGAAATACTTATCACCGTAGTAATATCTCCAATAAAAAAAATCGAAAAAAGATATACCTAGATGATTTTCAAATTCCTTGTTTTGCTAACCACAGGCTGTTCAAAGTTTCACCAAAATACAACATTTTATTTTCCCTCGTAAAATAGACAGATGGGAACTCATTTTTAATTTAGAAAGAGATACTAAAAAGTCAAATAATTTAACTACAAATTGCTTAAAAATCATCATCATCGCTAGAACTAAATATAATTAAATCTCAAAATACATGAACATTTTAAGGTTCCTGTGTTTCGTGCCGGTGAGTGTATATCAATCGATGTAGTAGGAGACTTCATACATAAATTAATTGTGTACAATTATTTTATCTAGTATTTAATAATATTACTTTATTGCAGGTGAGAAGGAGCAGAATAAGCAAGCCTGCACGATGATCCTGAGCAAAGTGGTGGAGGATCCGCAGAGCGGCACGTGCCTGAACGTCTCCTACGCTGACGTCACCGGCCCCGTGGCCAATTACAATCCAACCGGATCACCGTTCGCGCAGCAGCAGCCGACGGGTACGGGCGCATTCAGCGCATCCACGGCCAGTCTGAACGGAACGCTCAGCGCAGCAGCCGTGCAGCAAGGGTTGGTACTGAACGGAGCGGGCGCGGCAGGTTTGAGCCTGAGTTTAAATCTGACGGCGCCTGGGCAGAGTATCAGCACCGTTACTGCGCAACTGCTCGATCATATTAAGGTAATTTTTGAATTTTATGTTTTCCGAGTAACCATTTTTGCTTTTAAAATACCTGTACTGTGTACTGGAAAACTAAATTTACTCTTATTATTTTTATCATAAATAATCAATTTCTGTACATATCACTAACCCAAATTTAGTGGTGGGCAAAACTGGTATATTTGAATCTTAGATAAAACAGTAGTATTTACAGTATGTCTCCGGATTGTCTTTACAACAGGAAAAACTTTTTTATTATTGAAATTTTGAGAAAAATGCATTTTTCATAAAACTTTTTGCTTGTTCTAAAATGATTAACCCCGTTTATACTTTTCCAACTTTCAATACCATTTTAGAGAAAATTTGAAATAATATGAAAATATTGTTGAATTTTTTCCTAAAAATCAAAAGGCGTTTCTATGGTAAAATTATTTCGATTTCATTCTTTGATATAGTCTGTGAAACGAATAACTTTGAATTTGAGAGTTCCCGCGGGCTTTCTAGTGTTAATTTTATTAGGTTAGCAACTTGCGACCATGCTGACGCAATGCCGTCTCTAATAGAACAGCCCCGTGGCGAGATTTTTGACGTCACGCTAGTTAGATACTACGGATTGATAAATATGTTGTAGAATACATGGAAAACATAATATACCTCGGTTTGTATTTTAAAAATGATATAGTTTATATGAAATATACATAATATACAGTTAATAAATACAATAGATATATACCTATTTATAGTAATAAATACTTTGGCAAATGAACCATACAAATGCAGCAAATGTTTTACAATATACAAATAATGAATAGGTACATAAGATAATGGGTAAAATGTAAAATATATTTTAAATTTTGGGGTTTGAAAATCGATCTAATTTAACAAAAAACATTTAATATCTACTAATAGTGATGTATTATTGTTTGTATTCACAAAATTTTATATATATAGCAGTAGAAGTTATATATATATATATATATATATATAGGGCATATATATATATATATATATATATATATATATATATATATATATATATTTTGCAAGTATCAATGTTCCAAAAATTATATTTGCAAATAATACAATATCATAGAAAAAAAGATGTCAGCGATGGCTATGAAATAAAAATCACTGTCATTTTATATGTAAAATTATTCTAAAATCTTTGATTTTCTTGGGATTTAGGAAAAACGCTGATTAAGTTTTCATTTGGTTTTTCATTATTTTTTTTTGGTTTAAAAAAAACGTTTTACTATAACCAAAAATACAAGGAATAATTATGTTTTTCATGTATTCTACAACATATTTATTAATCCGTAGTATCTAAGACGTATCTAGCGTGACGACATAAATCTCGCTCCGAGGCTGTTCTATTAGAGACGGCATTGGTACTTAGAAATGTCAAAAGCTGATGACATTTTACTTTCGACAATTATGACATTTCTTGTTGATTTTTGCAAGAATAGGAAGAACTGTCACTTAGTTTATTATTTTCCTTTTCTATTTCACGAAAGTAAAAAGAGTTACCTATCTGATTCGTTCAGGCACTCAATTTAAAGAATATCAGTAACTTTTTTGATAGAGGGATTTTATATTTGCCATGTTTGTATAAAATAACGGTCAAAATTCAAAGTTATTCATTTTATAGGCTATAGATGATTATTATTAATTTTGATTAACGTCATATTTTGGCCGTTGATAAAATATCACATTTTCCGATAATTATTATCAATCAGCCTTCCTTTTTTTAAAATAGCAAAAAATATGGCTTTAATTAAAATTCTATCAATAACAATCTATCAAAGAAAGAAAACAAAATTATATTTCCTTAGAAACGCGTTTTGATTTTTAGAACTTAAATTAAACTAAATTTTCATGTTTTTTAATTTTCTCTTTAACAGTATCGAAACTTGGAAAGGTATAAACGGGATTAACCATTTTAGATTTGTTGTTTCAGATAAGTGATTTTTTCATACCAGGGTTCCAATTCTGTAACTTAGAACACGCTAAGCACTTTTAGACGCTTAGCGTACCTATATGACGTTAATTTTCGCATATCGGGCATTTAACTACGGATTTGGGTATTCTCATTTGACGCGCTTTTTACCGATTGTGCTAAGCAATTCGAAAACTGTTACTTTAAAGGATCGTTTGGCTTGTCGAACTGTCAGTAAAAATAGAAAAAATTGTGATTTTGTGGGTTATCTTGCTCTTTAGCGAAAATTACTTCTTATTTTGAGGAATTTAATAAGTAATTGATAATTTACGACTTGGCAACTATAGATATTGTTTACAACATCGAAAATGCTGAGAAACGTCTTCAACATTTTCTTTGTATAATAAGAATAAGGACAAATCTATAGGAAAATAGGTTGACATAACTCAACAATAGGTTATGAAACATACGTAACATTGACATTTTTTATTGTTTTATTTACATTTGACTATTAGATACCTGAGAAATTGCGATGCTGTCATTATGTGCTCAACGCGTATCCAGAAAATGGTTCGCACGGCAACGAGAATACCAAAACCGACTGCTTGGCGTTCCGCTCATCGAATACTTTCGCTACCGCTTTGAAAGCATAACGTTTTTATGCCAAAGTGACAGAATTCGGTTTGGAATTGGTTCGGTTTTGGAATTGGTTTGGCAGCATAAAATGCCGTGGCACTGCAGAGCACCGACTTCACATCACGAGCCTTTGATATACCGTGCTTTAATGCCTGTTATTTTTTAGAAGGAACAACTGTTATTTCGTTATTAAGTGTTATGTTATTTCTAAACGAACTGTTGTAAAGCAACAGATAGTTAAATAAGAGCCCATCTATATCGGAATTTTATTTTAATGTTCAGATTTTATAGAAATTACAGACATTACAATATACCGAACTATACATAATTTATTGAACTATGATACTTCTTTCTTCTCTAAGTTCTATTCAGTGTATAATTAATTAGATTTATTGTTTATTAGATACAGCTGAGGAGTACAGGTCTCACCGATCCCCACATCGCAGAAATCTGTGCTGCACTTACCGTTTTGGCCAAATACGGCATTCTTGGTGTCGGATTAGGTTTGGGAGGAGCCCATGCAGGGGCATTGCCCGTTTCGAGTTACCTCAGCGTTATGGAACAAGCTGGAGCAAATGCCGCCAGCACTGGAGTGTTTGGAGCTATTGGACAAGTTAGTTTGGGTGAATGTTTAGGTAAATAGCAGCTTTATATTTACACAATTTATTTTTGTACAAGGTTCAAATTATTGTTGCTGGTTTATATTATACCAAAAAAATGAAAGGGTGGTGCGTAGCACAGTTTTTTTAATACCCAGCTATTCAACTTTACCTCTTTTTTCATAATCCACTTGACACCTACTGCGCTTCCTTTACTTTTTCTAGTTTTTAACCAAGCTTTAATGGAGCTCAGAATTTGACTTATTTTATAATATATAAATGGAGATCTAGGTAGGATCACAGATTATTCACTACCAGTTAGTCATCTAGGCTTGTTTTTGGGTATATATGTTTCCTCTAATCTGCTTTTTGTAGTACTTATACCTGCGGACCTCTATAATTTTATAAATACAGCTTCAACGGAGCTTATAACTCGACTTCGGTGGATATACAGAGTCGTCACAGAACGATGGGTACACAGAGTTTCATGGAAATCATCATAATTTTGACTTATGAATAGGCTGTCATAAGACCCCAAACTTCAATGTATCATCAGTTGTCCGCTAGGTAGTGAACACTCTGTATTAATAAAATAAAATTGCATATAACGTTCTGATTGTTGTAAATGGTAGATATATTACAGACAAATGGAAAAGTTGCCAAAAAGACCGGTAGCATCGAAATTATTTAATTATAAATGATACCAAGTAAACTTTTAGTTACGTAATCCAGGGCGCGATTTTTAAATTCATTGTTGTCATTCATGGGCATATTCGGCGCCGGGCTGACTAACTGGAATTTAAATTTCCCGCTGGGGATTCAGGTGGTAACTCCGCTGTCCGAAAAATGTCAAATCCCCACATTTATTTATTTATTTCCTGACATTGTCATTCGTTTTGACACTTTAGTTTTGTATTACGAGTTTTTGGTTTAAATGAATTGTGTTGTGATACTTTAGGCTTAAAAATTTTTACTAGCAGACTTTGAAGTTGAATATTGTTCTCTTTAGAACCTCTTTTAGTGTGATGTGTACAAGATAGCTTAATAACCGTTGCAAAAAACTCAATGCAACCTTATTAGAATATTTTGAACGGGAAAGCGGTAGTAATTGCCCTTCAAGTGCCGTTAAGAAGGTTAGTTTTGTTGATGTAAATAACAGCTGTTTATATATTTATAATTAATTTTTCTTGATTTTTGTGAATGTCAAATGTCAATCCCAAAATCTCATTTAAATCGGAATAACTATTCTTATAATATCTGAAAAAATGTGTTTATTTTTTTAAAGTTTAATGCACTCTAGCGGACAAACGAAGCACTTTTGTATAGAGGTAAATTGTACCTAATGAACTTACTTCGATTCCAAAAATACGTATGTAGTAGTTCTATGTCCACGGAATATTGGGACACTCTGTATAAAGCACTAAGTACAACGGCTGTTAAATTGTATTAAAAAAAATTCTCAACAGAGACACACTGCCCATTTTTATACATTTGTTATATAACAAGAAATACTGTTTATCTCGAAATAATGATTTTGGCACTTAGAACATTATTTATTTAATGTTTTAAAACACTTAAACCTCTATGTCTAAATTTCATCTTTATTACAATATCAACGCCCTTGTGTCGACTGAATCTAAGTAGTTTTGTCATGCGGAAATTATAGTTATGCAGTTACTATATAAACCATTACCATTTGTTCAAAATCTCAACGCATTTCAAATTATCGAGGAAAATTTAGCAATATATTATATGAGCCAAAAAACGACGAAAATAAATCGACCTACAGATACATTTTTCACAGCTTCTCGATCGCATCGAAGCATAATGTTTAGTTAACTGCATCTTATTGGATAAACGCCCAAAAATATTAAAATAGTGTATATAGTTCCGATAGTTGGCCAAACCATCTTAATTTTTCGTATTTCGTCAATTTCTAATAATACATTATATCGAATTATGAAAACGTTTGGTGTTAATTTTTTTGGGGGCGATGCTACGTGGGTCGCAATTTGTGAATATATGTTGCATAAAACGATAGAAATAGTTTCTAAATTTATTTTCTATGTGAACGATTTCCAAAATTATTTCTACATATTATTAATATATCGAATAGATTTTCTAAAAGAAGGTTAATATTCTAGTCGTCTACTGATTTACTCTGTCTACAGACAGTGAATAACAATTACTAGATTTAATTTAATATTGCAAGAAATATTATTTTTGTACTGTTTTCTAACTATAGAGTTTTTTTGCGGCTATTAAGCTATCTTGTACACTTCGCACTAAAAGAGGTTCTAAGATACTAGAAAGAACGATGTTCCACTGCAAGGTCTGCTGGTAAAAAATTTAAAGCTTAAAATATCACAACAAAATTCATTTAAACCAAAAACTCAAAATACAAAACTAAAATGTCAAGACGAATGACAATGTCGGGAAATAAATAAATAAATGTGACAACTTGACATTTTTTACAACAGAGCTACCACTTGAATCCCCAGCGGGAAATTTAAATTCCAGTTAGTCAGTCCGGCAACGAAAATTCAACAATGTTGCCATGATGTGACGATTTTTAAATTCATTGTTGCCAAAATGAAAAAACTGTTTTAAAAATCGTGCCCTAGATTACGTAACTAAAAGTTTAATTGGTATCAAATATATACAGATCGTACTCCATAGTTTTATTTCCTCTCATTCAAAACTTGAACTAAGCTTTCATCGTCAGTCAAATTCTTTTCATTTTCTATTGTATCATTCAATCTGTTTATATTGACAGTTTTACTTGTCGTATCGAAAATCAAGAACTGGGCTAATAAACATGTTGTTCACGTTGAATAAAAATATTTAGGAAGCGGTATAATGCTATCCATGTATTCATGTATGGTAGACAGAATCGACAACATAGTCCCCATCCTTGACAGCTCTATTTGACGTTTCAATTCAAACATTTGAATTTGATTTGATTTGAAATTTTGTGGATTTGTTTGTCTTTACTGAGCTTATTTTATGATATTTATTATTTATTCTACAATCGGTTTTGTTTAGAGGTAGTAAATCTAAAGTATAAAAGTACATTGTATTAGGCCTTAAATTAACTGTGACACTATTACGATTTACCGAATAAACTGTAAATAGTTAGTTTTACAGCGTGCAGTAGATTCTCGTCAAAAACCTAATCAAATAATTGAATAACTTTTCACTGTCATCCAATCACTCACATCCAATCGTTTAAGAAATTCACTTAAAATTATATAACTAATTATAAATTTTTTCATTTTTTCTTGCATTTTCTTACACATTTTCTTACAACTTGTGTGTCAAAAATAATTAAGATACTTGTGATATTAAATAATTATTGTCACTTATCTGTTTTTATTAGAACTATATTTTTAGAACAATTTTAATAGCTACTATATAACATTTATTGACAACGTAAAATAAAACCACAAATTATTGTGTCATATTTGAGTCTACCCTGCATTATATTTTTACATGTTTTAAATAACATTATAGTCTGTCCATCGACAAGATTCTTGACAGTGATAGATGTGTCTGTCATTTTAATTTCAAAGTAGTTTATTTTATTTTACAAAAAAATAAGTTGGTACAACTGGAACGCATAGCAGGAAATTAATATATTTAAAATTTAACTGATGAGTGAAAAAACTGTATAAAAGTGAAGAAAATGTAAATCGAGTTATTTTATTTAAAAAAACAGTATGTGTTACAAAACAAACAAAAACAAAACACAACATACCAAAAAAATATAAAAAAGAACTATTTCTTACTTTCAAGCTTCAAGAAACTTCCCGCATTTATTATTATATTTATCAATATAACTTATGTATAAATACAAATCTGTAATATTCCACAGGAATAAATAAAACAAACTATTTTATATATTAATAATAATACTTACGAGATGCACTTATCTACGAGATGGTACACAAACTTTATTGATGGTAACTTTATTGGTGTAAGCCCACGGCCACACAGAAAGCGTTTTTAGCGTTTTGCGTTTTTTGCGTCTCAAGCGCTTTTTGCGATTTTATCGTTTTAAGCGTTTTTATCGATTTGTGTCCATTAAAAACACGCAATGGACGCGGCAGGTTTGCAGTTTCTATCAAGATGTCAATTAGTAACGTCGGTCGCAAGCTCGTGGATTCCCGGCCCGTCCAACAATCAATCCTGTGAGAAAGAGATAGGCGAGATCGACGCCGTTAGCGTTGAATAGACGAAGATAAAAGATGCTGGGATTGAATTGTGGACGGGCCGGGGCATATATTCGTAGACAAACACAATATACTGCTAGTGCCAGTGGTGTGTGTAAAAATAATAATTATTATTTGCCATTTATATTACGAATTTTAGTTTATATGTGTATAGTTTTTTTATATTGTAGTGCTGTGGTTAGTACTTGTCATAATTATAATATAATATAATAAATAATTATTATTATATAATAGAATAGTAAATATTTCTAGTTGCTAATGCAATTTTAGGATATGATTTATGAAACATTTTGGAGTAAAACTTCTTTACGCGCTCTGGGAGTAAAAATTCAAGGCCGTGACATACGAGCTAGTGAGACGGCCTTGACACACGAGCTCGTTGTAACTACGTGTTAACGGGTTAGAAATACGTAGTGACGCGACGTGTATTTGTGATCAGTACACGTGTTTATCAAAAATATAATACAAATTTTGTAAAAGTGAATCAAAATTACGTGTAAAAAAACATTTGTTACACGTAAAAAACTATTTTTATTATTTTACGCGAATAAAACTGTTACACGTAATAAACTATTTTTTACGCGTATAAAACTATTTGTTACTGGTAGAAAACTATTTTTACGCGTATAAAACTATTTGTTACTGGTAGAAAACTATTTTTTACGCGTATAAAACTATTTGTTACTGGTAGAAAACTATTTTTTACGCATATAAAACTATTTGTTAAGTGTAAAAATATATTTGTTACACGTAAAAAACTATTTTTTTCGCGTCAAAAACTTATTGTTTCTGGTAGAAAAACTTTCTTACGCAAAAAAAAATATTTTTTACGTGTAAAAAATTATTTGTTACACGTAAAAAAATATTTTTTTACGCGTCAGAAACTTATTGTTTCTGGGTTTTTGGTAAAAAACTTTTTTACCCAAAAAAAAATTTTACGTATAAAAACCTATTTGTTACACGTAAAAAACTAATTTTTACGCGTCAAGAACTTATTGTTTCTGGGTTTCTGGTAAAAAAACTTTTTTACCCAAAAAAAAAAATTACGTGTAAAAAACTATTTGTTACACGTAAAAAACTAATTTTTACGCGTCAAAAACTTATTGTTTCTGGGTTTCTGGTAAAAAAACGTTTTTACCCAAAAAAAATGTTTTTTACTTGTAAAAAACTATTTGTTACACGTAAAAAACTAATTTTTACGCGTCAAGAACTTATTGTTTCTGGTAAAAAAACTCTTGTTAGGCAAAAAAAAAATTACGTGTAAAGAACTATTTGTTACACGTAAAAAACTAATTTATACCTGTCAAACTTTTTTACCCAAAAAGAAATTTACGTGTAAAACTTTTTTACGCAGAAAAAACACTTTTTACGCATAAAAAACTATTTTTTACGCGTAAGAAAATATTTAATGTATTACTTTTTCAAGATTTCAAGCTAAACTTTTTCAAACATTTTCTTCAAATTTTTGAATTTAATAGAATCTTCCTAAACAGTAGATGTTCTTTATAAAATTATTTTTAGATAATACCCTAAGATGAAAAAAATGCATACTATTTAATTTGTTTTTATTGTATTATTAAATATAATACAATACAAGTCCGCCTATGATGGGGTCTCATCTTAGAAAACGCTAAAGACGCTACAGAAAACAAACTGATTTGTATTCCTTTGCGTTTTTTGCGAGATATGTCGAACGTTACATGCTTTTGGTGTGCCCACTCCTATATAATCCTGTTCCTGTCCAGTTTGTTTTAGTCGCTAAAGACGCTTCACGCTAAAAACGCAAAAAACGCTTTCTGTGTGGCCGTGGGCTAACTTTCTGCCTGGGCAGCGAGTATTAACTATAAACTGTGCTCTGGGTCACAGTTAATTTACCCTCGATTTTTCTTCCAGTTGACTTCAAAAGACACAAAACACACGTAATAACACGATTCAAAATGCATCATCTTCCAAAATGCAGATATTTGACATAAATTGACACAAAATTATAACCTATAATTTGGCAAGACTTGACAAGCCTCAAAAATCTAAAGGCGAGTTCATCCGCATCGGCGTCCGTTTGTCGTTCATCGTTCCGTCAAATCAATAAAATTGAAGTACGATGTGTCATTTTTGAAATAAACTAATAAAACTGGTTAAAAACAACAAGAGACGACGCATGACGGATTTATATTTAAACCCATCCATAGTCAACTTAAAAAATGTTAGAAACTTTTTTTAGTAAAATAAATAAATTGGTATGGGATGTCATTTGCTTTTCTTCTGTCGAAATCTTACCTGAGAAAAAAAACAGAGTAAAGAACAGCGCTGATAAAGCTAGATCATGCATTATTGCTCCAATCACTACAAATGAGGTTAAAAGCTTTTGAAACAAACCAGAAGCAAAACAACAATTATTGCAACTATTCTTATTGATCTTTCCTAAAAATCGATTTATTTAAATAAATTATTGTGATAACTGTAATATTTTTACAGGTACGAATTCGCCAACTCCACGGGCCAGTCTGGAACGGTACGAGTCAGCTTTCGACCCCTTTAGGCACCAAGCATCGGCCGCCACTGCTCCTATTTCTCTGAACAATAACAGTTTTGGTTTGGGTACTAATCCACAGGTGGCGGTACTGAGCAAAAGCCCTACGCCCGCTGAACTCAATGGGCAGAAGGAGACGAAAAATGTAGAAATTCCCGAAGTTATTGTTGGCGCCATTTTGGGTAAGAAATAGTAGATTGCGAATATATCTAATATATCCAAAAAAGTCCTATGGGTATTTCGCCACTGGAAGAAAATCTGACAAATAAAATAATTATTTTTTGTAAACACTGATGCGTTAACCCAACGGAGACTAATTGTCAGCAGTGGCTTTCTAATGAAAAAATTTGCCTAACGGATAAAAAAATGCTTAACTTTTCGGAAAGTTTCTCTCTTTCCGTCGTCGGAAGCAAAAAAAATACATAGAACAAAGAAAAAAACTATTTAAAATATCTAAATGCAACTAATCGAGATCACTTTAGTTTTTTTTAAACAGATACGTCTACGAAAACCATTGATGTTCTATTAAAATAATATTATATCAAGTTAAACTTCAAAATTAACCAAAAAGCTTTAAAACTTTCTCTATGATTATTTTTAATTTGTTTTTATTTTTTACGTATATTACGTTTATTTATGTTGTGTTCTTTAAAATCAAAGAAGGGATTGCCATACATTACTAACATCTATAGATGCATGAGAAATACATTTATTTTTATTAGATTGTATTAAAAAGCCTCTTTTATCTTTCTTTTAGAGGCTATCGCTTTTTTCATTACTATTTTTGCATTGTTAAAATCTATTCTGTACCCTGTGTCTCATGAATGCTGACAAATCTTAGATTTGTGAAAGTCGTCCTTTCCTTTGATTTTAAAGAACATAACATAAATAAACATAACATACGTAAAAATTAAAAATAATCATACAGAGAGTTAAAGCTTTTTAGTTTTATCTTATTCAGTAATTGTTATCAGGTAGTAATTGTTAATTTTGAAGTTTAACTTGATATAATGTCATTTTAACACAACGTCAACTTTTGTAGACGTATCTGTTTTAAAAAACTAAAGTGATCTCGAATCCCAAATAGTTGCATTTAGATATTTTAAATAGTTCTTTTTCTTTGTTCTTTGTATTTTTTTGCTTCCGACGACGGAAAGAGATATACTTTCCGAAACATTAAGCATTTTTTTGTCCGTTAGGCAAATTTGTTCATTAAATCGCTTCCCCTCTTCTCTAACAAAAAAAAGGTTAACGCAGAAGTGTTTCCAAAAAATAACTATTTTATTTTGTAGATTTTCTTCAAGTGACGAAATACCCATAGGACTTTTTTGGATAGATCAATCCGCCACATAGGTCTAGACATTTTTTATATCTAATATGTCCAAAAATTAAAGTAAAATAGTCGTAATTCACCATCACACAGACGGGATGTATAACGTAAAATACTGTTACTAATTTATTTTACATTATTTTCTATAGGTCCTGGCGGTCGTTCCCTAGTCGAAATCCAGCAGATCAGCGGCGCCAACATTCAGATATCGAAAAAGGGCATTTTCGCCCCGGGAACGCGCAACCGCATTGTCACGATCACCGGCAACCAGCATTCCATCTCGACTGCGACTTACCTGATCGAGACGCGCATCAGCGAGGAGGAGATGAAGCGGGCTCGCAACAACGGCCTCGGCACCCTCACGATGCAGTGATAGCGGCGACGCGTGCAGGCGTAGACGCGACGTCAGTCTACGCATCAGTCGGTGCACCGTTTGCGCATCGGTCTTGTTAGCCGACTGCGCAGCTACTCGCCGACCGCTCCTTTATATATACACACATACTATTTGTATATGATTTTTTCCCTTATTTTGTTTTTGTGGCGTAGATTATTATTGTTTTATTTTTTCGTACGTTAAAATTTTAAAGTGTTTTAAATGAAAATAAAGTATATTGTTACGAAACCGTGAATCGAGGCTGTTATGAACACTTTTTAAAAATTGTTGAATTTTCGAGATGTTTAAATTGATTGATTGATTCTTTGTCTTTTTTGGCATATTATTTTAAATTAAAATTATTATTCTCTCGGGAGTTATTTTATGAACTTTGTAGATTTAAGTGTTTTTTTCTTGTTTGATAATCGCCAGATAGAATAACCAACATTCATGTAACAAAACATTAATTTAACAAGGGTGCATTAAATATGAACCTGCATATTTATTGAAAATTAAAATTTATTTTTTAAATTTATGTTCTTTAAAGTTAGAATTGTTTATATTTGATCGTTATTATTATTATTGGTCATAACATTAATATTACACAATAGCACTAAGGGGCCCCCTCTCAGAAAGAAATGTATAATTAAGATAAAATAAAATTGTCACATAAAATTTAGAAATTAATAATACTAATCGAAATAGAAAATCAGATCAATCCAAGTCTATTTCGTTCCACAGCCACATTACCATTCAACAAAAATTTAATTTAAATCTATTACTTTTCTTAAATATTATCACTACCCTCACAGACTCAATCTCTAGATGTGCCACTGATTGTACTATAATTTCGTTATTATTGAAAATTTTACAAATGCAATATTGTTCTTTACTAAGAGTATTCAAAGTAAAGGATTCAAATCAAATATAAAATATTTTAAATCCAATTCATATATTCAGGATATTTGTCAGGCATCAAAGTGTCAACTAATGTCATATATTATATAAACCTTAAACTATTCACTTGTTAGGTATTTATTTCAAGTACTGCAATATTTGCTAATTAATTAAAAAATATATGTTAAAAGTTTCAGTGTGTTGTGTTATTCTATGCGGCGATTGAGGCTTTTTTAATTAATTGTGGGTGAAGTTTTGAAGGTCCCAATGTGAAATTGTAAAAGGGCTCAAGATTAACCCTTTCTGGATTGGTGTATATATTTTTAACAGATTTTATTTTTAGAGAAAAATAGCAAATATTAATTGTTACCTGAATGATTTGTATCTTTTAAAGTTGATCTGATTTTAGAAGGATATAAAAATAGATATAGTAAATTTCTAATTAAAAAAAATTGTGATGATCATCGCGCATTCATCTCATTTTATTACAATAGCTAAGCTGCATTTTCATCTTTGCATACATTTTAATTGTTAATTAGTCTACTACTATAGAATGAAAACTTTTAACTTTTTATACTTAGGTTGTTTTATCCCAATGCAGTCCTGGACGATGTTCTGAACGATGCCATTTGGAATTCCGATTATTCAGAAAAAAATATTTCAGTTTTTCTCTAATTTGGGTGAGCCGGTGTGTTTTGAAGATGGCTATAATCAAAAATAAATATATCGTTATGTCGACAACCGACAATTTTAATGTTGCTGAGAATTTTAAAAACCCGACTCTTTGGGAAATAAAATACAGGCAGAGAAGAAATATATTAAATGTAATAAAATAGGCATTTTGGCATTTCACAGATTTATAATATTGTATAAAGAATTTTGGGTTCTTAAACTGTGCTCAAAGCTTCAAAGAATATTTAAAATGCTCAAAGTGGCGATTACTATAAACAAATGTATATAAAAATAATTATTATTGTTGCTATTGTTGAATTCTCTCTCTGCCCAAAAAAATGTATATATTAACAATATTATTCCATCTATATATGAAAAAATCAAAATAATGTTGCTATATTTAGATGAATATATTTATTGTTAATTTATACCCTTGTTTATGTATTAACTAGTTATTCAGCGTGAGTTAATTCTGAAAGTTCATTGATAGATGACTACATTAAGCGGGACAATCGCAAGAACGGTAAACATATTAGGTTAATAATTCTTATTAGTTTACCATTTTTGCAGTTATCCCACTTAATTAGAAACTCAAATTTTTGAAAGACCCGCGATGCAATTCTCGTAGCCATCTATCAGTGAACTCCCAGAACTAACTCACGCTGAATAACTAGTTAATATCTAAACAAGGTTTATACAGTCTAAACCTGTCTAAACCAATTTCTTTCTGTGATTGGAGGATTTGGTTAAGTACGTTCCAAATTAAGTACCTGTATTTCAACCTCATACATAGCAATTTCTATTTACGGCAAATATAGAGAAGAATATATTTAAAAGTTATATTTAAAATCGCATACAAAAACAAAATAAAATATCTTGCGCTTTAGTTTTAAAGCAAGTTACCAATCGGGATGATTGACAATAGGGGGGCATATTTTATATATATTTTTTTTAATTAGTTGATTTATTTTTGAAATATATTAACTGAAATTTATTTAAAAATATTTTGCGATATTACGACATACGTTTTGAACATTTCAATCTTAAAGAATTAAATATAACGAGGCACAAAAATCCAGCGTTTGGTCTTCTTTTGTTGATTTGATAAAATATATTAAGACATAATATTATTAATTACTTTTTGTAGCAGTGACCAAGATGCATATTGGGTAGTATATATTATATATCCAATACATACAATAAGATCATTTTTAGAAGGAAGAGCTCTATCCAAGATCATAAATTATTATTAAAACTTAAAAAAAATAATAACTTGAGACATTGAAGAAAATATTACATATACATAAATAAAAAATACATTTATGATTCTTTAAATATGTTACAATTATTCCGTATTGATTCTAAAAGAATTTCGGACTTCTATTGTCTATTGTCTGTTATAGTACGAGAGCTAGCAACGTCGGAAAAACAAGTATTTTAAGACGTCTGCATCTTTGATATACCTTTTTCTTTTACTATGCTCTCTAGAACAGCATGCGGCCCGTCTGGCTGCCGGTAAACGTTGCGTTCTCTACTGCGCATTGTAAGAAGATCCTATATTTTTATTAGTCCTTTAAATTCTATTATTGAATATTAATCGAACATGTCTCCATAGCGCAGTGCATAGAGTTTCAGACCACGAACCGATTATTCAGAGTTCGAATCCGGGTCAGGTCAAAGACTTTTTTATTTTATTTTCGTTTATATTCTGATAGTAAAGTATTAATTATTTATTTTTGAATCACCATAATTATTTTCTAATACTTTACTATCAGAATATAAACGAAAATAAAATAAAAAAAAGTCTTTGACCTGACCCGGATTCGAACTCTGAATCTTCGGTTCGTGGTCGGAAACTCTACGCACTGCGCTATGGAGACATGTTCGATTTATATTCAATACTAGAATTTATAGGACTAAATTAATAAAAAATATAGGATCTTCTTTCGATGCGCAGTAGTGAACGCAACGGGTATCGGCAGCCAGACGATGCTGTTCCAGAGAGCATAGTAAAATATATATCAAAGAGCCAGACGTCTTAAAATACTTTCTCGAAAACGTTGCTAGCTCTTAGACTATTATTAATGAAGAAAATAAAGGTCCGAATTTTATATTTATACAGGATGAGTATTAAATAAGTGTAAATATTTTCAGGGCTTGTAGATCTCCATAAAAGAAATATATTTTCTCTTTACCGTTTTTCAAATACATACATACTGCTATTACTCGCTGACGAGTATTTGACACACATCAGAAGATGGTTACGCAAAGCGTTTTCTTTCATGATCTTTTCTGTGACTGAAAAGCCCGATACGTGGTGTTATCTCTCTACCGCACTACGGACATTCAAAAATCTCATTGCTTTGTTGCCTCTACTTTTTGGTTGTCGTTGTTAACTGAGTTTACAATTCTTCTCCATTGCGTTCTATTTTGCGCTGCTTCTTCCCACTTATTCTGTTAATTAATGTTAATATCCTTTAAGTTTTTTGGGAAAATATCCAATATGGTTTTTCAAAAATAATTTTTCAGATAAGTCCAAAATAACCGGGATATTGAAAATTGAAACTTTGAAAATTAAAAAAAAATATTTTTCGCTTACATTTTGAGAACCGCTGGATCAATTCTATGTTTTCTTTCTTGTAAATTTAATCTACTATCTATGGTGCCATATCATGAAGATATTATGTTTTTTAACAAAACATTAAAACATTTCCAATTTTTTTTCTCGCAAAAGAAACCTCATAGACGCGTTTCTGGGGTATAATACCCCTAAAAATATTTGAATTTATTTAAGACTCACCCCGTATAATTTGAGAAAAAAATGTATACATATTTATCAATTATTTGAATGTTAAGGATACATATACTTGGCAATAATTTGTATCGTGTTCGATTATTTCGTTAGATTTAGAGAAATTTTATGATTAGTTTGGTTTGGATCAGTGAACTTGCTATCCAAACCAAACCAAAACAAACGTTTACCTTAGCTTGAAATGGTCTTTTCGTTTGTGTTACTCAAGATAGACCATATTTTTGAGATTTTTGTATTAACTCAGTTTTACGGCATTATTTTAACGATAAAAATATTAACCAAACCAAGACAAAGATAGATAAACCTTGATTTAACTTCGAAGTAAAGAATAAAAAAATTGCATCATACATGTTATCCTTGGTTAAATAATAATATTGCTACAACAGGTAATTATGAATATTTATGTGTATTGAAAGCATATTAATACAGAGAGTTATGGCAAGGAACCAAATAAGAAAATATTTGTGTGATACGCGGAATAGTCCACCCTTAAAACGTCAACAAGGTTTTACAAATTTTGGGAATAAATAATATTAGGCATGACATTGCGTTATTTTGTAAATACTAAGCTAATATTCAAGATTATCGCTGTTATTTCTTATAGAATATATAATAAATATATTTAAAATCTATATATTACACATTAAAAGAGAGATAAGTGTAATTCAATTATATTATATACTGTTATCGCATGTTGTTAATGTTGTTAATGTTTCTGGAAGTCCTCATTAATGCTGTACACGATATTTTTACGGATGCCATTTTTGGTAGATTTGTTTAGTCACATGCGTTAGTCAGATTCTTCATACGCGGTTTTATAAGATCTGTTTGTTAAGTATGTCTCGAAAAACGAAAAATATATTTCATTTACAAATAGTAGAAACACATATGCACTACAAAAGTTAAAAGGAATTTGATACTGATGACATTGCTGAGATCTACATCTTTCAATATTCACAGCCTTTTTGACACCTATTAAAGAAATGTGAATCATATTTACATCAGTTATGAATATTGTTTACGCTTATTATGTATCATACAGTAATTAATAAACAGATCTTTGTTGTTGGAACGTCTAGTCAGACTACATTTCAATGGTCATTATCTTGTTGGTGATTATTTTTGGTTAGGATTAAGAAAGAAAACCGCGTTTTCATATTAAATAAAAAAAAATTAGTAGTTAGGTTATTAGGTTAGATTTCAAACGATGTATAATATTCAAATGAAACACAGTCAACTGTCGCATTCCTGTTTGTAAATATATGTTGTTTTTATTTAAATTTTATTGCAGATATATTTTTTGTGTAATTTTATTTCATACTACGTTTGTACTAAACCATGGACACATTTGTTTAATTGTATTCAGTTTGTTGTATATAAACATTTTATCATCATCTAAGCAAAGTATTAAGATATACTTGAAAGGAAAGTGGAAAATGTGTGTATTGTTTAGTGTTTTAAAATGAAAAGGTCAATTTTTATCTCTATTTTTGATACAAGTTATTTTTATGTATTTTGAGTTTGCGATCTATAAAAAATAAATCAGGTCAAATGGTGCAATTACTGAAAAATGTAATGGTTACATTAACTATTCCTAGCGTTAAGTAAATGTCAGATGATATACCTATATTTAAATTTAATGTAACAGCTGTTTTTTCAATGTAACTATTATTTTTGTTATTGTTATTATGTTTGAAAATTATCTGCCCGAAAATTTTTCGATTTGAACATAAACTTATAAATTTTGATCTTTCTGTCTGTCTTCATTAATACATGGTAGTTAATTTTTATAAAGTTATGATCAAATCTTTGTCGAAGTATTGTCCAGACAACCATGAAACAACTGTATTGTTGCTGTGATATCAACATTGGCTAATAATGCAATATTTTTAATTTCGAGTGTGCAACACCATCGATACTCATCGATTCATCAACTTTTTACTCATCAATGTAACTTAAAATAGAATGTTGCATTATTATGAATGATTCAATTTGAAAACAAATCATATTAAAAAATGTCGGCATATATAACACATACTATGCTTGCCACTCTTAAAAAAGTATTGTTTTGATAATATTCAGTCACAAATGCACTATTAGAACACTGAAGTGTCCTTGAAACATGTCCTTTTGCCCTCTTTTCGTTTGTACGTTTTATTATCATTACAAAACTTTCTTGCGTTAACGGTTTAGAACTAATTATTTAGTATATAAGTTTGTTGGTGTATATATTTTATTTTTATATAATTTTTAGGTCCGCATTACTTTGTCGCCCTTTTCCATTACTTACTGTCATTTCTATAGACGTTTGTCCACATTTTGTAATATGTTGTTACGAAAAAAGGCCTATATAGTAGATGTTTTAACGAGAGATATATTGCGAACAGTTTTGGAACTTGTAAATTTTATAAGACGATTCTATAGTTGAAGAAATTTAATGATTAGCTACTTGTAGATAGGTTTTGAGAATGCTAGAATATATAAATATTTTTATTTTATAAATAACTGGATGAATTCTTATATTAATACCGTGGTTTCCAATTTATTATTCATTTGTTTTAGGTAGTATCTTTAAATTTAATCATACAGGGTGATTCAGGGCCATGGCAGGTTAGACGTTTATTAAGAACCTGTGATAGGGTTTTCATGCATCAAACATGCGTAAAATTGATAAAAACTTGATCTAGAGTAAGCATTGGTTAAATCATAAATTCGGCATACTGAAATTTGGTTTATAGGTTTAGGAAAGTCCATATATTTGATCTCTCTAAATCGACCGATTGCATATCAAACAGGTAGGCCAAAAAAAATATTTATTTCCGTTTGTTATAAAACACGTCAAATCATTGTTATTTTAAATTCAAGCCTATGTATATTATTATTTAAAAAATCGAAACACAAATAAAATTGCTTTTCAACCATATATCATGTTACTATACCTAAACCTTCTGGTTTATCCAGTAAAGCTATTTAAAAGATAACAAATCTATTATAATTGTTTCGTTTAAAGAAAATCGTTATCGTGGCAAAGATTCAAACTTTATAAGTACCTATCAAATAGATTTTACTTGCTAAATTCCGAAAAATTGTCATGGTTACGAAATTCTTGAAGTTATATAGTTGAAAAGCTATTTTATTAGTCTTTTGATTTTTTAAATAATAATATACATAGGCTTGAATTTAAAATAACAAAGATATGACAAATTTTATAACAAACGGAAATAAATATGAATTTTGCTTTCCCTGTGGATTATCCAATAGGATGATTTAGACGGATCAATTATATCGACTATCGTTAACTTTTTAACCTAAATTTCAGCCTTAAATATGCCGAATTTAATATTTAACTAATGCTTATTCTAGATCAAGTTTGTTCTGTTTTATTTTTTATCTCGAAAACTATTAAAGATTGGTGTAGGTTATTATATTAGAAAAAAATTGACATATGGAAGTAGATTCGTAACTATAATAATATACCGGATGTTCCCTTTAAAATAACAAAAGATCTACAACCACTTTTAGAATGAACTGAAAAACTACAACACTGAAAATAATTTAGACAGATGGTGCAGTCATTAAAAAATCCATATATTCTAACGTGCTATGGCTGTGAATCACCCTATATATGATCCAGTATACAATATGATAACACTCGTTTTTATTTTTACTAGAATTTGAGAAACTATACAAACATGTGTTAAATTAAGTTTAGAGAACCTCGGTATTATAATTGTTTCTTAGATTCTTACTAACGTTTTTTCATTTCAATATCTATTAAGATAGTTGTAAAACCAAAAGGTTACCAATCTTACAAGTTACACTTTGTTATTCTTGCACCGATGCATGACATCATTTTTATTTTGTTTTTGTTAGGTCTTTTAGCAAGCTTTTTATGTTGCTGGTACTTGGAATTTTCAGTTACTATTTTTCAGTTTCTTTTAAAGTAGAAAATTAAATAAATCTAAATGATATATAGAAGTAATTTGAATTATTTTATGCGGAATAAATTTGTTTTGAAGTGTTACTGTTACTTCCTCGTGTCAGCAACTGCATATGTGGCTACATAACAATAAATAATCTATCAATAGATTCAGTGATATTAGTTATTGGAAAACTGGTTGGGTAGCCAAGTAAACTTGGTGAAACGGGTCATAGGTTTTATTTGAATTGTATAAGAAGATGCACAGCTACAGACTGTGCCGCTACAGAAAGGTCGATGTTACTACACTGTACCACTGTTTGTAGCTTCGATTTTTAATTAGATTAGTACACTGAATTGTCAAACACATTATTATTCAATAAACTCCATAGTGCCATACATCGTATTTTTCATATTTTTACTCTTCATTTCTTACCATATCCATTAGTCATTTTGCTGTTAGCACTTACGCAGAATTACGAAGTACACAGTGTTTCATTGTGTAAATATATATTTTTTTCATTTCTTTAAGTATAACCAGGGAGCAGAATATCTTAAAATAATATCATTTTAAGAAGATTTAAAATGACGTGATTTTAACCCATTCTGATACCTGGCGTAGTTAACTAGAAAGACATTTTTTGCAAATTTATTGATATTTCCTGAACATGCTTAAAACTTTATACTAATTAATTATTAAAATATTTAATAAAACTCTTTTTATAGAGTTTTATGTTTCATAATGACTATAACAATCCAGCAATCCTAGAAATTGATCTTAATAAAGGAAATACGATTTTTTTATCCACATATCTGTATAATATTTTTGATATGGTATACCAAGTAATGCCATCTGACTGATACTAGATACCATCTAGCAGAAGTAATAGAATATTCGGAAGTTGATAATTTTGTTTTCTTTTCCAATTGGAAATATTATTTATTTAGATTTTTACTCTTTAAGCCAATATTTATTCCTTTCGAAAACCCTAATAGTAAATACTTCATAGTTATAAAGACTGTGTCTTAAATATTCTATTCTTCACCTAGGCTAGATAAATTAAAAACTACAAAGAATGCTTTTAACATTTCTCGACTAAATGTTGCGATATTGTCGACACCATACTGCTACCAGCAAAATGCTTCCATCTACTGCTATATCTATACCCTCAAGCTTCACAGCGAACCATCATGAAAAATCTCATTTTAATTTTATTTTAACAGTACAAAACAACAAAATTTTAAACATAGCAAGATTTTGTGTCCGTCCATGTTTCTAGTCAGTATTTTTAATTTGTACAAATTGTTATTTGTTCTGTGATAAGGCTGATGAATAAAAATCTGCTGAAATTTTATTACGAAAGATTTATTGCGAATTTTAAATTCTACTTTGACCTTGAACCTTTCACATCAATATTGCAAAAGCAAGAAAAATATTGATTTATTATATTAATAATTAGTGGTGAATAATTAAATTAATAGTTAATTTATCTACTCTTTTATTAAACTATTCTAAAAAAAAAGAATTGAGAAATAACTATAAAGATCTTAAAGAGAAAAGTGAAAAATAAATAGAGGTAAGTAGGGCATCAACACTAAATTCAAAAGGTAAGTAAATAAATTCCAGTTAGTTGTTAAAGTCAATATATACCAATTTACCCACATTCAAAAATATTTATATAAAAAAGTCAACACAAAATATTTTGTCATTTCAAATTTTCTCAGAAAAGGTATGGAAATTTTGAAAGGTCATACGTTTGTATCTCATTGGTCGGCGGTATAAAAAACTTCCAGTGCTCTCAACTTTCAGTGGATTTAATATGATTTAATGGTTTAATATTTTAATATATTTGTCGGTGATATTTATTTTTCTGTTGCCGATAATTAATTATTATTGATTCTGACGTAGAATCCATTGTCATAGACTTTTTGATTTACAATTAGTGGAAAATTTACAAAAGAAAGATATGTATATATTATTTAAAGATATATCTTTCTTTTGTGAAGCAAAACAAATAATATATGTTAATACCTTATGTCTGATTCTAGTGAATAAAGGATAAGATAAATATACTTGGAAAGCCTATGATAGGATAGAAAAATCATTTAGCAATGACCAAACCAAATCATTGCTAAAGTTTATAATTTTTGATTTAAATTTAAATGTTATTAATTCTCAACTACTCTATAACAGACAAAATAATATAATATGTAGACATACAAATCTTATTAAAAAAAACTCTAAAAATACTATACTTAAAAGTAACTGAATATTAAAACAGAACAAATCCCACCCTTGTAAAAAGAATTTGATAGTATCTCTATTGGCGTTCTCAATTTTTTTAAGTGTAAACAATCTCTTTTATTTTTGACGGTAACTAAAGGTACCTTTTTTGGTGTATATACTCGCGGTAAACTGTGTATTTATCTCTCGGTAAGCTACTGGTAGTCGAAACTAGGTCCATTTGAATCATGACAAGATGGTGGAGGTGCAAAATGTTATTACGTACAATTAGTGTATCTATATTTTCTAATTTTGTTAATTGATAACTAAATATAGGTAGTATTATTTGACTATAAGAAGGCATAAGCCTTACGAAGTGAACATTACAGTGAGTGACAAAAAGTGTGTGAAAAGTTTGATAATTTTACAAAGTTGTGCAGCATTATTTTGTTTTTATAACAATATCATTTTAGAAAAAAATATATTTAAACCTATACTACCAATTACAGATATAATTCTTTCATTTGGATAAAACTTACTCTATTTCTTAAATACAAAATTATGGTTAGAAACAGAGCTATAGTAAAATTCTGCCAAATTTATTGACAGTCTTTTGTCTTTTGAATGTATCAAGCCAATGACAACTGCTTATTCTTTATAGTGTGTTCGAAATTGCAAGTTGGGATTTATAGTTTATTAACACTATTAACATTATAACAAACAGTTACATCAGGGTTGCCACCTTTTGTATTTAAAAAATTGTCGCCGGGAGGCACGTATAGCCGCCCATACTAAAATATGTTAATATCTCGAAAACTGCGACTTTGACTGATTTTGATGTTATTACAAATTTTATTGCAAATATTATTCCTAATCTTAATTTGAAAACCGCGTTTCGCTAGCTACTGTAATTTTGGACTTACGATTTTTTTAAATTTTTAACCTCCTCTTATACCCCCTTACCAACCCCCACCCCCACCAAAAACTAATACCCAGATTCTCGGGTGCCACAGTATTTTTGTGCCAAATTTGGTTAAAATCGGTTCAGCGGTTTTTGAGTTATCGTGTTACAAACGGCAGACGGACAGACAGACAGACAGATAGACAGACAGACAGACAGACACCATGAAAATATTTTGTATTTAGGTCATTTATGACCCAAATAACTCATTTTGAGTGAAATTAAAAAAACTTTTTTTTTGCCGATCTTAATAGCCTACCATACCTATTGGTATGGTCGGCTAAAAATCGGTACAGCACTAGTGCAACCCTATTTCTTAAATGCAAAATGTTGTGCCCATCGGATTTTAAAACAATATTTTATGCCTTTTTGCGTTAACTTAAAAAAACTATTCGATATTTATGAAAAATTATGTAAAAATAAAATGTGTCATGTGTCAACTCCCGAGGCCTCTGGCAAGGATGGTTCAAACCCCCAAATGTATTGAATATTTTTTATTTGTTTTGTCGCTGTAATAAGAGTCTTGTCATTTGTAATAAAATCTAAAAATTCGTATATGCGATATATTAAAATTAAATGAGATTTAACTTTATTAATATAGTAGTTAATATTAATATTATATTAACTGAACATCTATTTCTAGCGTCTGTCACTTCAACATTATACGTGAAAATATTTAAATCACAGCCTTAAACAATAAAAGCATATAATTTACGTTAGTTTTAAAAATACTTTATTTTTTTATCTATAACTTTTACATCCTTTTTGGTAAATTTTCTTTACGCAAGTTTTTATTATCGAATATTCATTAAACATAGTATCAATATCTACTTCTTTTAATTTTAAAATTTAAAAAGATTTTAATTAATTCGTGGAAAAGAACGACGTTTTTTAATAATAAATTTTTAATTATAAATTTTAGAATTTTATTGTTTAATAAAACGTGGCTATTAAACAAATAAATATCGGGACATTAGGGCTTTGAGTGGGGACGCGGGACTTTTGGATCCAAATCGGGACTGTCCCGACAAAATCGGGACGGGTGGCAACCTTGAGTTACATGTTTATCTTTCACTGAAAGATTACGAAATATTTTACTAGAAAAATTAAATAGAAAAGAAAACGCTCAGTTAACTTGATAAAAAATATATTTATTTTATTTGGTAACTTAGTATAACCGCAGATTATGGTCATATCAAAACTTACTCAAACAATGCAAACCTTACACCTATAAACTTATATGAATATTGTTAAACTTCACGCTTCATAAAAATTATCTTATATTAATTCAACACGCTTTAAAAATCGTCAATTAAAATAAATTTCAGACTTAAACATTTCATTTGTGAGCTTCCGGAGGACAGTCGGGCTGATTGCTCGGATGGGCCGCTAGGAAGGCAGGGTGAGTCTCCAGCTCTCTATCGATTCGCAGGATAATGGGGAACGGCCTTAGATCTACGTGAAATCTTCTCGCGTTAAAGACTTGAGGGATTAGGCAGCAGTCGGCTAGTGTTATTTCGTCTCCGACACAATATTTTCCAGCGCATGATCCTAGAAAATAAAATTAGAAATTAAAATAATACTTTTCATGAATCCTACATTATACAGGGCTATTCACCTCATAAGATATGTAGTATTGTAGCCAAACGATTAGATTATTACAAATGGTAAGTTTACAATTCGTTGAAAAAGGTCAAAATTCGTCAAAAAGTACAGGTGTCCCAAATAAATAAAAAACATAAAAGTTATATTTTTTTAAATGGAACACCCTGTATATCACTATATTTTTAGTTTCTACGATTAAAATAAAGGTAAATTTGATTAAGGATTACCGGATCGATTTTGTGAAAATGCAGTAACAATTTTAATTCTCCATTTATCTAGGCCTATTTAAGTTTTTAAAACCATATTGTACGGAAGTTTTTCTATTTACTAAATTTTGTGTTGCAATAATAAAAATTGTACTACCTTATACAGACCGTCTAAAAATTTATATTAAATAATTACTAGCTTTAAACGGCAATAACTTTTTAATTTAAATGGAACACCTTGTATATTTTGCATGAATTAGATGCACAATTTAATAGTCTATCAAGTTGTGTTATACCATATTTTACCTTTCTCTTCAAATTTTCGTAGAGAATGTGTTTTATTATAATTTAGACCTCACTTTTCAATATACTGGAATATCAGAATATATGGAATATTGGCATTCTAGATTTTTTAGGCAACAAATGTACAAAATGTACAGTTGCTAAAAACGATAATATTGCTAGCCTATTTGTTTACAAAAAGAAAACTATTTAAATCATTGCGTAAAAGAGTATACCAATTAAATATAGCACCATTGGCATCATTATTTCTGCCCTAATATTAATTAAGTACATACTTGTGTTAATTTAATTATGTTAGTTGATAAAATATTCCAAATAAATGTGGATTTGAATCAGGACTCAATATAATAATAAGTTATGAACGTGAACGTCTCGGTTGTTATAAATATGCATTCGTCAAAAAATGAAATAAAATTTATAAAGTCGTACTTTTTACCACACTGTCTATAATACACATAATTCAGTTATTTTAGTATTTAGAGCAATTGTTAATCAAGGCAAACAGTCAATTAAGAATTAATGTAGTTGGAGTACTGGGCTCATATTAATGGTCCTCTTTTACAAATATTTAAATAGTTTTTTTGGCGTTCCATTAAAAAAATACAACTTTCATATTTTTTATTTATTTGTGACTAGTGTTGCACAAGAGTCTTGAAAAAGTCTTGCAAGACCAAGACTCTTGCAAGAAATTCAAGACAAGACTTTCAAAATTTCTTGTCTTGAATTTCAAGACAAGACAAGACTTTAATATGCAAGAAATTTCAAGAGTCTTGCAAGATTTCTTAAATTTAAGATTTCTTGAAAGTTAGAAATGACACATTTTTTTAAGTGATAATTAGGGTGCCGGGTCACAGCGGCATCCAAGGCAACGAAAAAGCCGATGAGCTAGCTAGGCAGGGATCATCGGCATCCTATCTTGGTCCAGAGCCAGTACTGGGAATACCCAAATGTATGGCCCGTAGTAGACTAAAACTCTGGATCAAGGAAAAGCACAATGTCCACTGGAGAAACAGACAGGGGCACAGGCACAGCAAGGCTTTTATGTATACCTAGCTCTAAAACCGCAAAAGAAGTGCTAATGCTTAGCGGAATAAAGTGCGGATTACAACAGGCCTCTTGACAGGACACATGGCTGTCAAGTGTTATCTGAACAAGCTCAACCTGTATCAAGGAAGTCTTTGCTGCAGACTCTGCGATAAAGATCCTGAAACAGCGGAGTACATAATATGTCATTGCGAGGCTCTGGATCGCAAGCGACACCCTTTATTTGGGAAAGCTAGGCTAGAACCGGAGGAACTATGCTCCCATCCTATCAAGGACCTGCATAAGCTAGTGCAGGGCACAGGGATAGGAGAACGGGTGCAGATATAGAAGGGGGACAAACACAATAGGCCTCATAGGTCGCAGTGTTTCCGGCAGAGGACGGCCCCTTGTTATGGAAAAAAGTGATAATTAGGTCTTTGCGCAAGTTATGCCGGGTTTATACAACATTTACATAGTCGTAATCACAATCATTGTCATAATCATAAAAGTTAAACTATCCACTTCTTATAAACCTGTTGACATCTACCATGAACTTAGCCCTTAATTATGTTACCCAACTTCACTGATAAAAATTATGATTATGAAAATGTTCTATAAACGCACATTAAAATTGCGTTGTGACTATGATGATTATTAAGACTGTGATTATGATTACGACTTATGCAAATGTTGTATAAATCCGGCATTAATATTGACCAGTGTTCACTATTTTTTCTATCATAGCCAGTGTTTTAGAGTTGAGAATGAAATAAAATAAAGTCGAGGCAACAAACCGTATATTGGGTAATTGGTATTATACACAAAATTATTTTGGTATAATAGTATTATAAAAAAAACTAACGGTAGTTGAAACTAACGGCGGGGTCGTGGAGCACGCTATTTGCGTTATTTGGGACCACTTTTTATGCACTAAATTGCTCCGCGAACAAAAAGTAGTATCAAAGAGCGCAAATAGTCCACTCTAGCATGACCTTTCCGTACACCCTGTGTCCAAACTTTTCCAACCAATCTTCCATAATAAAAAAATAAAATAAATACCATAGAAAATGAAACTAACAAACGGGTAACCAAAATAGAACATAATTTACGACGATAAACGAAACGTAAATTTTTTCAAGACAAGAAATTTCAAGAGTCTTGCAAGACAAGACAAGACTTTGCCATTCAAGAAATATGCAAGACAAGACTTTGAAAATGTCTTGTCTTGAATTTCAAGACAAGACAAGAAATTGATTTTCAAGACAAAAATTCTTGTCTTGTGCAACACTATTTGTGACACTTAATACCTTTTGAAATAATTTTAAAATGTAACTTTAGTAGTCTTCCAACGATCCGATCACTCACAATTTCTAAAAATCTAATGTGTGGCTGTAAATCTCCGTGCCGAATAAGGTGAATAATACTGTATAAAGTTTTTGAAATGAATTCTTTGAATTTTGAACTCTCCACTTGGCTCTCTTGTTAATGTTACAGCAAAAAAAGTATGAAACAAATAATAAACTAAAATGTTCTAGAATATACATGAAGAATAAGTTTCGTCAGACAACCCTGACTAGAACATGGCGCCCAATGTGGGGGGGGGGGTAGTTTGTTGTGCTATCCTACTGTGCATTGAAAGACGATCCTATATTTTTATTAGTCCTTTAAATTCTAGTATTGAATATAAATCGAACATGTCTCCATAGCGCAGTGCGTAGAGTTTCCGACCACAATACATACATACTGCCATTACTCGCTGACGAGTATTCGACACGCATCAAAAGATGGCCACGCAAGGCGTTTTCTTTCATGAGCTTTTCTGTGACTGAAAAGCCCGATACGTGATGTTATTTGCCTACCGCACTCCGGACATGGCAAGCTTCGTTTTTGTACTCAAGTCATGATTGTAGAAAACCCTGTCTTTTAATTTCCAGAATGCTCTTGAGGCGTGTTTTTGCCCTGAGTCTTTTTATGTTGAACAGACCGCCGTCATATCTGTATCTAATGCCAGCTAATGCCCAGTCGTCTCTCCTGCAGTTTGCTGTCCACTATAATGGAGATCGCTGCCATGAATATGTTGGAGGCGCTAAGACACTACGCTATATAGGAGAAGCGCTAAGACACATCCCTGCCTAACTCCTGTATTTGTTAGGAAGGGATCGCTCAGTGATCCATGATGTGACACTCTTGACTTGTTGTTATGGAGGCTTTTACACACTGTAAGAAATTTGTTGGGTACTCCGAACTTTTTCATAATTGCCCAAAGTGCATCTCTGTTCACAGAGTCGAAGGCTTTTGTTAGGTCGATGAATGTAACATAAAGTTTAGACTGCTGCTCTTTTACTTTTTCCTGTAGTTGGCGGATGGAAAATATGAAATCGACGGTGCCACAGTTGGTGCGAAAACCTGTTTGCGATTCCGGAAGGATTTTTTCTATATGTGGGTGTAGGCGATTTGACATAATTTTTGCAAGAATTTTTCCTCCGATAACCAACAGTGAAATTCCCCGGTAATTTCCGCAGTCTGATACACTTCCTTTGTTCTTAAATATATTCACTATATTCACATTGCAAAAGTCCTGAGGTACCTCTCCGCTTTCCCATATGACATCGAAGAGGTGACCAATAAGTTCTTTACTTGCACACTTATAGATTTCCGCCTGGATCGCGTCACAGCCAGCTGATTTATTGTTTTTAAGCTGTTTTATGGATGCCATTATTTCCTGTTTTGTTATTGGGGTATCCAATACATCGAGGCTATTATACTGAGGTATTGTTTTTAGTGCTTCCATATTGGGGTTAAGGATATGGATGTAAAGCTCTTTCCAGCGGTTTCTAATTTGCGCTTCTTCTTTTAGAAGTTCGCCATTTTGTGCCATGATTGGGCAGCGTACCTTCTTGGTTGGGCCGTATACTTCTTTTACAGCCTCGAAGAATTTACAATAATCGTGATGCGTGGCGTACTCTTGAATCTGATTAGCCTTTTGTGACTGCTTGATGTGCTCTATGCTTTTGTTCCAACAAGGTTGATTTTCGTTAAACCAGTCTGATTGTTTCTTTTTGTTGGACTTTCCCAGTACTGCTTCGCTGGTTTTATGAATCGCATCCCTTAATTGTGTCCAGCCTTTCAAGATTGAGATTGCATCCCTTAATTGTTCAGCTTCCAAGATTGAGATTGTAGTTATTGGTGGAAGTGATACTTTGATGGCTTCCCGGAGGGCGTCGGCGGCATTTTTGGTCTCCAGACGCCGTACGTTCAATCTGGTCATGTTGCTTTGCTTTTTACAGTGTGGATGTTTGAGTTTTAACTGGATTTTCATTTTTTAAATTAAAAGTCGGTGGTCAGTGCCGCATTCGGCATCTATTCTGGCTTTTATGAGCCTGACATCTTTTAGATGCATCCTTCGAACGATTACGTGGTCTAATTGATGCCAGTGACCTGATCTGGGGTGTTTCCAGGTACCTTTAAACTTGTCCTTCAACATGAACCACGTATTGGTGATGCATAGATTATGCTCTGTGCATATTGTTAATAAGCGTTCACCATTGTTATTTACGTTTCCTATTCCATGTTTTCCCAATACGTCGGGCCATATTTCCTGTTGTCTGCCGACACGAGCATTAAAGTCACCTAGCAAAATGATACGTTCGTGCTTTGGAATTCGTTGGAGAGCATTTTGTTGAGCTTGGTAAAATTTATCCTTATCCTCAATTTTAGCGTCTAGGGTGGGAGCGTAGGCACTGATGATGTTGACGTAAGATTAGTCTGATATGGGGTACCTTAGAGTCATAAGACGTTCGGAGACACCAATAGGTACTTCTGTTAATTTAGTGGCGATTTTGTTTTTGATTGCAATGCCTACGCCATGAATTCTCCTGTGTGTGTTGCGGGGTGACCTTTCCAAAAGAAGGTGTAATGCTTCTCAGTGAGACTACCCTCATCCGCGAAGCGGGTTTCGCTAAGAGCGGCAACATCTATATTTAGTCGGTGGAGTTCCTGTGAGACCAGTGGCTGTTCTTCTCTCTGGTCGATTTGAATTTACCTTGTCTAGTAGAGTGCGGACGTTCCACGCCGCAAACGTGGAACACTGATGTTTTTTGTTCCTCCGATAATACGCTCGAGTAGGCACCCCCTCCCGGAGATCCGATTGAGGGGGTATTTTACCTCCGGATGATGATTTTGTCCCACTCGAATGTTCCATCATTGATGTGTGTTAGCTGCGTGAAAATGTTTAACTGTAACGGTTACGCTGCCGCACAGTTTTGGCTGCAACTGTAGCACGGGATGACTATGGCACAGTGAGGACCGCGACGATAGTTCCCTTGTGCTACGTTCTCGGTCGGCTTGGAGTAGTTTACAACCAAACAAAACCGACCACGAACCGATGATTCAGTTCGAATCCGGGTCAGGGCAAATACTTTTTTATTTTATTTTCGTTTATATTCTGATAGTAAAGTATTAAATATTGTTTTTTTTAATCGCCAGAATTATTTATTATACGGGCCGCATGCTGTTCCAGAGAGCATAACAAAAGATATATCAAAGAGCCAGACGTCTTAAAATACTTTCTCGAAAACGTTGTTAGCTCTTAGACTATTAAAAACGGGTGTGTACTTTGTTGTTTAATATCGAACCATATTTATGTAATTCAAAATTAAATAGACAAACTGCTATATTATTTAGTTCTGTTATAAATTTGAAGTTAGCTAGTTTTTAAGGTATATGTTTTATACAGTGTAACAGATAAAGTCCGTATCATGGAGTTTTTTATGTATTGGCGTCAGTAGTTTCTACTTTGATTTATATTAAAAATTACTTGCTTGTTCTCCCCGGGTATCTGTCAAATTTAACATGCAGTGGCACAAACAAATGGCTAAAAAATGTGTTTGATGGCAGAATTTCGAAAAACTTTATTGGAAAAAGTTGTTTAATTTTACATAAGTGTGCCAATTTTCAGCCATCTACAGTATGTCCCCGGATTGCTTTTACATAAGAGAGAGAAAAAAACCTTTTTTATTATTGACATTTTGAGAAATGTGCATTCTTCATAAAAATTTTTGCTTGTTCTAAAATGATTAATCCCGTTTATAGTTTTCCGCATACCGTAACCATATATTAAATAAAAACATGAAAACATGGTTGAATTTTTTCAAAGTCTTAAAAATCAACAGGCGTTTCTATGATAATATAATTTCGATTTCATTTCTTGATAGATAGTTATTATTAATTTAATTTTTAATTTTAATTAACGTCATGTTTTTTGCTGATATTAAAGTATCACATTTTTCGATAACTATTATTATCACCCTTTCCGTAATATTGAACTAAATGTCCACACACTACGTCAAAGGATGGACGACATTCATCAGAGAGTCCGCCTCAATATTCAAAGTGCTAGTGACCGAATGAAGGAACACTACGACATCCAAGCTGAGCATGGAGGATACCAACCAGGGAAGTTGGTGTGGCTATACAACCCGCAGAGACGTCGTGGGTTATCTCCGAAGCTACAATCCTCGTGGGAAGGGCCATACGAAGTCATGGATAGGATTAATGACGTCGTATACCGTATCAGAAAATTGCCAAAAGGAAAACCGAGGGTAGTCCATTTCAACCTTTTGAGCCCCTACCAAGGCGAAATAGAAGATCGTGCTGGGACCGTGAGAATCTGCAGCTTTGATCCCCCTGATTCGGAGATGTCCGAAATAAATTTTATGCTTCTGTAGCATTTTTAAAACAGCCAAAATATGACGTTAATTAAAAGTATATCAATAACAATCTCAAAGAACAATCTTTTAAAGAATGAAAACCAAATTATACCTATTACCATAGAAACGCCTTCGGATTTTTAAGACATTTAAATAATTCAAGTATATTTTCATGTTTTTTTATATTAGTATTTTAATAAATTACGCTTTTAGATGTATCAAAAAATTTTAATAAGAGTAACTTTAACTCTACATATATGTTTCGGCTTGTTAGTCCTATTCAAGAGTTTTTTTAAAAACTAAAACTGTTATATTAGTTATTAAAACTGTTATATTATAAAGTTTTAGTTTTTAAAAAGCTCTTGAAAAAGGCCCAACAAGCCGAAATATATATGTAGAGTTAAAGTTACTCGATATATGGAATTATATAGTTTGAATCACGCAAGCTAATATTATTTTTACATTATTTGACTTTTTATAAAAAAAATATTTATTTTTGCAAAACATTGAACTCAATACGTAAGTACCTACTAGCTAAATATTTGAATGAGAAGCGGGTTTTTATCAGTTATTTTTGCTTCTATCACGATAATCGGTAGCTATTGATTAAAAATGACGTAAACAATTGTTTCATCTAGATGGCTGAAAATTGGTATATTTATGTAAAATTAAAAAAGTTACTTAAATGCTTTTTTTATAATTTTACTACATATCAAATTTGGCATATACCCGGGGACAACAGAGTAAATTTTCCTATGTAATTTTTAATCTCAATCAAAGCAGAAACTGTCGCTCAAGTCAAATTTTACTTAAGCCAATAAATAAAAAAAGTTCTATATTGTTGCGGACCCGTGTGGACTTGGCCTAACCTGACTAATATTCCCCGCCCCCATTCGAGAACGAATGGAATAATCTAGGCGGCTATAAACATTCGAGTAAAATCTGGACTGTCTGTTTCTCTCATATACAGGGTTCGGCAATAGTGCGTCGGGCATCTGTAGCTCCTAGAATAAAAAACTTAGGAATTTTGTATAAGTGCAAACCTATAGATACTAGGATCTATTTCAGAAAAATATTTTAACTTCTATGGGGTGGCTCAAAAAAGTGTGAGTGGATGGGGATATTTTTTAGATGGAATACCCTGTATATTATTGTATTTTTGGCTTCCTTTCAGATCACTTTACATTATCCTAAGATATGATTAAATATATTTTGATAGTTTCAGAGATAATAAATAAATAAAAAAATATATATATTTTTCAGTCTTCCTTAAAAAAATATAAAAAATACAAGAACCTGTCCTGATATCAAAACTATATTAGGTATTTACTTTAAATGGTCTGCACTTACTTTGCTATAAATATGGTAATCGTAAAGCATACATGATGTTCAAAATTCTATACCAAACTTTGTACAATATAAAATAGTTGTTCTTCGTTTTTTTAAGTGGTACACCCTGTATATTATTTTTTCAATAGATGGAGAATGAAAAAATATTTCTTTTTGTATTTAGAGTATTTCAAAATTTTTAACGGTTTCGCAGATATTCGCGGTTTTATATTTCATAATATGGCATTTTCAACAGTAAATTTTGATCAAAGCCACCCAATAATTTTTCTCCAGTCATATGAAATAATACTGCGTGTATCTGCGAAACGATTAAAAATTTTGAAATACTCTAAATACAAAAAATATTCATTTTTTAACTCTCCATCCAATAATAAAATAATATACAGGGTGTTCCATTTAAAAAACCAAAGAAAAATTACTTTATATTTTAGAAAGTTTGGCATAGAACTGTGAACACCCTGTATGGTTTAAGGTTACCATATTTATAGCAAAGTAAGTATAAAACAGCTAAATATCTAATATAGTTTTGTTTTCAGGACAGTTCTTATATTTGTAATAATTTTTTTAAGGAAGACTGAAAAATATATATTTTTTATTTATTAATTAATATCTCTGAAATTATCGAAGTACTCATATTTTAGGATAATGTAAAATTATCTGAAAGGAAGCCAAAAATGGAATAATATACAGGGTGTTCCATTAAAAAAAATCATCCCGATCCAGGCACACTTTTTTGAGCCATCCTATAGAAGTTAAAATGTTTTCCTAAAATACATCCTCGTAGATACTTTAGGTTTGCACTTATACAAAATTCCTAAGTTTTTTATTCTAGGAGGTATAGATGCCCGACGCACTATTGCCGGACCCTGTATAATCCGACGCCTGGGGCCTGAGGAGATCAGAAAACAACAGATCGGTCGAAGCGTACAATTGCCGCGCTAAATTCAAAATAAATTCCTTTTAGATAAATAGTAGATAAGTTGTAAATAGTTTTCAAGTAGTTTTATCGTTATTGTTTTGTTACTTAGTTTAAAATAAATTGTGTTTAAATAAATTAGACTTTCTATCCAGACGGAATCGACAAAAAAAACGTAACAATATGATGCGATTAACCTGGATACTGGATATAACCTGGATACACTGTATAGGTACTACTAATGATTTTAAAAATGTATAAACTCACTTTAGCTCTTTTAACAATGTCTCCTGGCAATAGTGGTCTGCTGTGCGTTCTGGTCTCTTCCAAATAATGCATTATACTATTAGATTCGATGAGAGTGACACCATCTATAAATAAGGCCGGTACTTGTTCCATAGGATTCACCTCCCGGTACTCGTTGGAATGTTGTTCACCGCCAGCTTTGATAAGGGATACCGGCTTGATTTCATAGGGTATTTCTTTTAGATTTAGAGCTAAAAAAATATATTTCTTTATTAACAGGGTTATAAGTCATTAAATGTAATAGAGGAAATATTTAAATCGGGAACACAAAACAACATGGAAGAAAAAAAACTGTTTAAAACATCTAAATACAACTATCCAGAAACTATTAGTTCGCTTTAACAGAACGTCTTTGATTTATAATACAAGATTGTAAGAATTGGGAAGATACGCAACCTAAAGGGCTAATTTGTGACAAGATTTGATTTCTCTTTATCAAGTGCTGTACGGTGGAGCCATCATTCGTTCTGCGGCTAACGAATAAAACACTAATTTCTTCTAATTCGGCCGGCGAAGGCATATCGAAGACGGTGTGGAACTGAAAGCAACAGTGCTGTGAGATTAAATTGTGTAATATCGGTAATACGTTTGACGAAAATATTTTGAATGAAAATTTATTCGTGTTAAACATAGAATAAACAACAAAAACAAGTATTCTAAATATAAAAAATATTTCAATCCTTCAGTATTTTTTATTTCATGTAAAAGAATAGATGAAACAAAAAGCAATGTAATATCACGGCACATAAAACAATCGGCACGCCAACTCTACTCAGATTCCATTGTTTAAAATTTCTATAAAATTTGACCTTGTCGGCGCCATTATGGTTTCCTAGTCAGGGCCGGATTAAAACGTATTAAAAAATTTCTCAGAAAATACGACAGGGTCGTATTAATAAAATACTGTATATTTTAAAGAGTTTTTTTCTTTTCTTTAAATTTTTTATGCTTCTGACTACGGGAGGAGATATACCTCCTCTGAAACGTTAAGCATTTTTTGTTGGTTAGGCAAATAATGTTTTACTAGTTATTATTAACAGCGGTGTTTGCGAAAAAATACCTTTTTTGTTTAGTAAATTTTCCTTCGGGTAGCATAACAAACAGACTTTTTTCAAGTAATTATACTTATTAATAATACTTCAAATAATATAATATTTTTACTTTTATGGAGTTTGCTTATTCACAAACACTTAAACAAAAATATATTAAAATTTGAGTTGTGGTGTATCTCGATATTAAGTCTTCTCTAAATACAGAAATGTTTAATAAATTCGGAAAATTAATTTTTTTATACACCCGTATATGGACTAATAAATCCTAGATAATAAATAATAAAAAAATATTGCAATACAAAGTTGTCAATTTTTTTAAAATAAAAAATATATTCTGTAAATTATTTTCAAAATCCTAGAGAAGACTATGATGAAACTTTTATATAAAAGATGTTAAATCTGATAGTTTACTAATGCAATATTCATAAAAGCCCAACAAAATGCTAAAAAAGGCATTATTTAGATAGAGGAGAATAAGATAGATAAAATAGGATATAACTGACTAACGTTACTACATCATTGCAGTTTCGAGCAGAATTTAAAATATCCAGAGAAGAGATATCGATGTGTCTGAATAAAATAAGTTACTAAATTGACGCAATAAGATCAAATAGCAAACCGTTTTGTAAATTGTAAGAAAAAACTTTTTTTTCATACGCCACAAGAGTATTAATTTTTGCGACGTGATTGGCAATATAAAAACTAATTTTAACGCCTAGGTATGAAAGTAAAGTGCCTTTAAGCCTAAGCATAAAAGTACAAAAATATATTATTAAACTGACATAAAGTGTCAAATTCAACGGACGCGGACATACCATAGTCTCTAGATGTATAATTACATACCGAGGTATGACTTTTAAATCTTTTTATATTATTTGGAACGTTTGAAATTGTTTAAAAACTTATTTGTGGCATTTGAATGAAAAACATGTTCTATTCGGAGTAAAAATGACTTTTTGTGCTCCGGCTGTATGTCGGACCCGCTAACGCTCGTCCGTCAAAGGTACAGCTTCACCACAAAAAGGATAATTTTTCCTCCTAATAAAACAATATAAATATTATTGCTGCAATATGTAAAAGGGGGAGATAATTTTTTTTAATAATACAATATTCATAAAAATTCAACTAATTACTAGAAAAAATACCTAACTATCGAAATAGACATTGTAGGTCACATTGTTGAAAATAAATTATTAAGAAAATAATTAAATTACCTACTTATTTTTATGATTTATGACTCTTACATATCGGAAATAAACAATGCAATTAAATGTTCTTAACATTCTTGTATAATATTAGTATTTTTAATCTTTGGAAATAAACAAGCTTATTGTTTATAAATCATATTATTATTATCATTCATATTTTTCCTAATAGATACATTTATTGCTTCATAAATTTAAAGTTAAATATTTTGTAATGGAATTATTTTATTAATTTATGAAATATATCTCTCTTAAATTTAGTTTTGACATAAATTCCATTTCACAAGAACGTAATAATATCCTGTCTATACAGCAGAAAATTTTAAATCAAAATACAAAAAACAACAAATATATATATTCAAAAATAAATATTATTGTTAAACTTAACATTAAACTAGTATGATTGTTCTTGTATTAGTTTATTGGTAAAAATATTTGAACTAAATTCCAAAATAATATTTCAGCAGGAAAATCATATATTTTACTGTAATACTTGTAACTACAATATATAAATATTGTCGATACATTTGTGATTAGTTTATTTCTGGAAACAAAAACAATCACTAATAATATCATTGTATTTATCTTCGGATTTCTGTTTAGTGGCAAAATACCTAGCATTTTTTCCAGATACCACAAATTAGGATAAAATATCAAGAATAAAATTATAAAAAATATTTACATCTATAAGTATAAATAACTCACCTATTCTAACTCTCCAAGAGCACGAACTTCTCCAGTAGGAATAGAGCACGGTCTGAAAAAGAACAAACGCGTATTTAAGTTATTTCGCTCGCGTAAGGTCAGGGTCAGATCTGGATCGGCCGCAACACTGGCCTGTCCTAACTGTCAGACACTATCGGCCCATTTCCCAAAGCCACCGGTACGTGTCGACACCGTCCACAACCTCAAAATCTTGAAAATAACATTACCTTGCCAGCCGCTGACGCCATGCCGGACACTATTCCAGGATAAACCAACTGATAAATTAGCGGAAAAATAAGCAAGTGCACTCCGACGCCGTCGATCTAAAGACACAATCCGCCGTCGTCGTCGTCAAGGGAACGACGGGAATTCTAACCCCGAAAAGTTTCTTGGTTCGGTTTCTTAGGAGGCTCGATATCGGCGCAAAGGAGAAGGAGAGAAAACGTAAGTTTAAGTGAGAGGAGAGGGTTTACCCGGCGAATGTATGTGCGAATCGGGCGAAGACCGAGATTGAAATAAGACAGCGAGAGACTGGCGAGAGTCTGGAGTCGGGTAGCACGTGCGAGACGATCGGAGGCGACAGGTTTCTCGTTTTCGCAAACTAGTTTTCTTCAACGAAAGATTTTTTTCCTGGTGGATATTAATGTCCTGAAATTAAGGAGGGATGTGATTTTAGTTGTGCGCTTCTTTAAATCAAATCATCAATATACGGAGTGATCGAATAAATATCGACGTCAAAATAAGTTCAAAATTGTTATAATATTTCTGGACTTTACGCAAGTGAAAATACATTATTGATAAAGGTGGATGGAAGTTTAGAATGTCTATATTAAGCGTTAAGAAGGTCAAAGATGAAGATGTAGAGTAGACTCCAGTTTTTTCGTCTGAGCCAAAAGATACGGTTTATTTAGTATGTGTTGAAATTATGGAGTTATATGCTTCTTTAAATCAAATCAATAATGTACAGAGTGATCAAGCACAAACGACTTATTATATATTAGTTCAAAACTGATATATTTTTGAACTTTGAGCTAAGCGATAAAAACATATTTTACAAAGGTGGTTGGACGTTTAAAATGCCACACCTGTCTTGGTATATTAAGAATTAAGCAGGTATAGAAGAAGGTTTAGTGAAGATTCTGCAATTAAATTTGCCTGAACCAAATCGCATGTTTAATATAGTGTTGACAAAAAAATTAAGTGACTGGCTATGTATGCAGCCAATTAAAATATGATTGGACCAGGCGCCCTCCAACTTATTGTCAATCGTAGCAGTGACAGATAATATCGAATACACCATACACAACTTCAAGAAATGATAAAATGAAACATGCAATTGTGAGTCTTCAAATTGTATCTGAAATTCTCATCGGATATTGTGAAGATGTTCACAAAATCAAGCTAGGTGACACAACACTTTGCATTGAATGTAAACACGAAGATGAGACCCCTGTTGTCCATTTACCTAGAAAATATGTTATTAGATACTTAATAGCAAGCGTTGGGTTCCGTTTGGTAGTACAATAGCAGATGTTTGTGTAAGATGAACTGGGGGTTGGAAACAAGCTCTCGTTGACACGGAGTGATGTAACGGGTAATATTACCGGTAATTTTGGTAATATTAAGTAATATGACCGCAAGACTTGTAACATTGGAAATATTGCTTTTTTTCCGCTCTACTCATTTTCATTTACCCAGCAGTAAAATAAGTGTGTTGGCTGCAGATATTTTAAATTTACCATTGTCAACACCCGCAACCCAAAGAAACTTTAGTACTTATGGGTTTGTTCATCAGCCAAGAATGGACAGACTTACCGTGGAAAGGGCCGGAAAACTTACTTATATTGCCCATAATTATAATTTACTAAATGAAGAACATCCCAGAATGGTAGAAGCTGCTGAGAAAGAACTGGAAGAAAAATATATTGATTTCGAAGTAATAGACTTGACTTACTTAACAAAAGAGAATAAAGAACCAAATTATTAGATTGAGAATGATTAACAATTATCCACTCTATTCGTACTATAACATTGGTCAATTGACTCTGACTGGTTTAAAAAACGTTTTTGTATTTTTTTTTGGAATGTTTTTACAATTTTGAAACAAAAAAAAAAATTTAATGATAAGATATTTTTTTACCATTGCTAATTTATAAGAATAAATTACCAATGTTACCGTAATATTACCGGTAATATTACCGATTTATAAATTACCGGTAATTTTACATCATTATTGACTCATCTATTGAGACATAGCTTTCAGAAACCACGCACAGGCCCTGCTTCAATAAACCAGGTAAAACTTCAAAATATCTAAAACTGGAAGTAACAGTTTTGTGCAGAATTTCAAATATCCAGAGAAGAGCAATCTATCAGTTTGAACAATATAAGTTACTAAAATGATTAAATGACAAACCGTTTTTAAATTGTAAAAATGCTTTTGGCAACAATGTCATTGTAGGTAACGTCCGGAGTCAGTAACTAGAGTTTTCCCTGGATATAACAAAGTCAATGGTCATCTCCACAAAATGAAGCTGCAGTGAATGTAAACAGGAAGATGAGACCACTGTTGTCCATTTTTCCCGAAAATCTGTTTTCGAATTCTGAATAGCTTGCTTAGAGTTGTTGCTGCTCTTAGTCTGGCTTGTATATTGGCAGATGTTTGGCTAAGATGAACTTGGACTGGAAACAAGCTTTGTAGACATAGCTTGCTGAAGCCATACACAAATCGAGGTTCAATAACCTAAACTTTAAAATAACTTAAACTGAATTGCAGTTTCCTGCAGAATTTGAAATATGCAGAGAAGAGCAATCGATCAGTTTGAATAAGTTAAGTTACTAAAATGAGCCAAAAAAATGAGCTAAAAGGAAAAAAGTTTTGCCCCACCCTGGAAAAAATCCTGGCTGCGCCCTTGGTAATGGATGTGTGTTGTACAAAAAATCAGAATATATCCATTGCTCATAAAAATCTGCATTGACTAGTAAACAATACGTGTAAATTATTTAGTATATATTTGTCGTTTCTCATCTTTCCAGTATTATATACAGGGTGGCCCATCGAAAACGTTCCGTAAGGCATAACGGCCAAGGTATTTCTTTTTTCAAAAAATCCAAAAACACGTCAATTTTGTTTGTGAGGGGGACAACTTTTGCCCCAAAAATGATTGCAAAATCTTCAACCCTCTAAGCGGGGGTGTCATCCCTCAACTTTTTTCAAATGGGAAGAGGGGTCAAGGGGAAGGATAAATTATTTCGACCAATTTGAGGTTTTTTCTTATTATTTCTAGATGTTTATGCATTTTTTCACTTGCCGCAAGGTTGAACGATCAGGTGCGGTATTTGCTAGATAGCTGTTATTTGCTAGATAGTTGTCCTCTCAATATCGTTAAACTTCTTAACAATTATGGTGTATTCACTTGCAGAAAAAGTGGAAATAATCGAACTTTATTTTAACAATAATGAATATATCGGGTTGCGCACATATTCAACGAACGCTATCTTGACAAACACCTTTATGGCAAAATTGTTCGCGAGTTAGTAGCAAAATTTCGCGAAACTGGTTCCGTTATGAATAAAAAGAGGCAGAGCCTGTAGTAAATGAAGCTATGGAGGTATTCGTATTGGGCCAAGTTGCCATGGATAGTACGCTGAGTACAAGAAAATTAACCAATAAGACCGGCGTAAATCGTACAAGTGTCCAAAGGTTTTTAAAAAAACACAAGTTCTACCCGTACAAAATTCAGTTGGTACAAGAACTTAACGAAGACTTATTTGTTGTTTAATAGATCAACTACAAATCATATTAGGAATTATATTATACAGGATGTCAAAAAATAGTATATCTAACTTGAATAGTATATCTAAACTGGATAAAAATAAGACAAAAAGTTCCTATAAACATATGCCCGAAAATGCTTCCCGGGGAAGTTACAGCCCTTAAAAGGACAAATAAAAATAATATATTTTGTTTATTTTTAAGAACATTGCTGAACTGTTTTTTTTTTGAATTTGGTACTCTTACACAAATTTTAATGCCAAAGCGAATGGCGACGGTGTAAAATTCTGTAACAGCCCTGAAACTGACTTTCTGACAGCCCTGACTTTCCATTAGGGTAGAAGGTGGTGGTACATTGGTGATACTTAAATATATAATTTCAACAAATGACAAAAAAAGCTCGGACTTTTTTAAATAGAAGGTTCTCTTCGTTTAGTTCGAAACAGTATACGGTTTCAAGATAATTGGGATTAAAGATTACGATGCATCAATTTTAGTATTAGCCAAATCATGAGATTAATTCATTTATAATTTCCTTACATTTTATCATTTTGCTAATGATAAAATTGATGCATCGTAACCTTTAAACGTAAATATCTTGAAAACCGTTCACTGTATCGAACAAAAGTAAGAGCACCTTTTTTACGTGAAAAAGTCCTAGCTTTTTATGCTATTTGTTGAAATTACTGTATCTATAAAGATAAAAGAAGTACCACCAGTAGTACTCTCTGCCATAATGAAAAGTACCTTTTCAGGGCTGTTACGAAATTTTACACTATCACCATTCGCTTTGGCATTAAAATGTGTGTAAGAGTACTAAGTCTCAAGAAAAACGGTTTACCAATATTCTTAAAAATAAACAAAATATATTATTTTGAAAAACCCTGTCGAGGGCTATAACTTCTTCGGGAAGCATTTTAAGGAATATGTTCATAGGAACTTTTTATCTTATTCTTATATATAATATAACGAAACGTTTCTAAAGCATTGAATAACTTCCTGGAAACCAGGATTTACTATTTTAATAAGTCCTGAAGTTTGAAACCACCTCTTCAAACACTATGTGCAATATGAGGGGACTGAATTTTACTTAGGAGACTTCTAAAATGGAATATGTATGCATCTGACAGTTTCCTACATCCAGAAATTGTTCTTAGAACTAACTAAACTAATAATGCCAGCAATTTGAAAGGGGGCAAAATGCACGTAATGGAAGTTTAAATTACACAATTTTGGTAAAATAATTCCATAATTTCATTAAAACATTAGTGCTAATAATTGGTATATGACAAACATACAAAACCAAATAACATATATTTTTCTCTATAAAATACTTTTATTATTAATTTGCTTGTGTGCTTTATTTCATTCCAAACACAGTTTCACAATAATGTGGTTATTTATATTCCTGTTATCGAGGAGAACTAGAATTTAAATTATTCAGCTAATATAATTATAATAAATTAACCATCAGTTAACTAAATATTTGCTGTTTGAATATTTGCATAATAAACTTGTTTTATTAGAATTATTATAAACAATAATTTAATTTTTAAATATTCTCATTCAATGTTATAGAGGAAAAATAAAATAGAAGATACACTTCAAGTTGAAGAAATAAGGTAACAATAAAATATTTGAAAATTATTTAAAATGTAAAATAATTGGTGGAAACCATATATTTTCTATATTTTTCTCTTTATTTAACTGTTATGGCTATTCTTTTGTTGGTACTGAAGAAAGATAAGAAAATATTTTATTGAAAAAAAGACAAATTATTATTACAAATCGACACTTAAAAATGTTCGTCTTAAATATGTCAAACTATTCATTCTAAAAACACAGTTTATATAAAAACATTGTAAGGCTCTATCCATAGAGGGTATTTTACAATTTATTATTTTCCAGAGATTTTCTATTCCCAGAACTTGCATAATATCAACTTTGGTTCTATTTCCAAAACACTGTATACATAATTAAGAATCAAAAAAACCCTATGGAAGAGCGCCATCCACCCTCTATCCCACCATACATAATTAGTTTCAGTTAATGAAAGGATATAGAAAAATTTGGATGAAAAGTGTAAAATACAAGATTTCAAAATTATTGTGAGGCAAAAATTAAACATCTTTGAAATATCTTGATTTTAATAATTTTCAAAATCATTAAGATTTTTTTTTATTTCGGAAGAGTCTATATAATCAAAAGCTATACTTTCGGTATACAAAATTTGTCATGAAGTCATATACACGCGCTGAAAAAATAAAAAAGGATTTTAAATTTTTCGATTTTTTTTATTTTGAAATACATAATAACGTATAAAGATTCGAGGGGAAACGCGAACGCAGTAGCGGGAAAAAACTAGTTATTTATTAAAATAATATATTATTATTCCATATAATGTAATTTTAACAAAACATCAACGGTTTTTAATAGACGTATCTGTTTAAAAATTTAAGCTGTTTTTGAATAATTATGGGACTTAGGTATTTAAAAAAAAATCTTTGTTCTTTGTGTTTTTTGCTTCTGACGACAGGACGAGATATACCTTCTGAAAGGTTAAGAATTTTTGTCGGTTAGGCAATTTTTTTTTATTAGTAAAATACCACTGACAAATTGGTCTCCATTGGACAAACGCAACGGTATTTACACAAAATAACTTTTTTATTTTGTAGATTTTATTCGTAACGAAAAACCAAAAGAGCAAAATTGTGCATTATTGTGCCTAATAATAGGTCATTCGGAAAGAGACAATTGAAGATTTCAATTTTATTTTTTTTTGACGTTATATTACTACACAACAGTGTCTTTAGATTTTTCATCCGATGTTTCATGTTTTGACGACTATCATCAAGTTTATTTTGTATTAGATTTAAACATATCTAAATAGACCATCTAACCAAATAGCGCATATTTGAAGGGAAACTTCTTACTAACAGCTAATATATTGAAGGATTTGAAGGACATGTTTTAAAAAGTTGAAAAGGAAATGTTGAAAAGGTAGTAAATTAAAAATTAATAAATAATTTGATTCACTTTCACACAATTTGTATTAAAATGACTGTCTGTCCGTCAGAGGACTCCTTTCGGGTACCTCTATCCACGTGCCGAGTTTGGTTCTAATTGCCCCATAATAAAGAAAAATCCTGATAATATCGTCCATTTAGAGGTATCTGAACGAAACGCCGAAGGCGTCATCCTGTAGCCCGTCCCCAAATATGCCAAAATCGACCCACATTTTTCGTCAATATCAAATCCTTAGTTCCACCCTGATGAAGATGTAAATGAAACGTTGTATCCAAATTTGCAGGTGGGACCGTGTGCACCGTCGCTCACATACCCTACCCTCCAAATTTGGTCACGATCAAATGATATCAACTTTCTTACGTCAAAATTAACTGTAACAGTGACACGTGTCGTACACGGTCAAGTTATCGACCTACCAAATTTTATTTAAATCGCACGATATTTTCGCCATTGATGATGGGGTTTCATAGAGCACGAAACATCGTCAAAATATCATAAAAAGATGGGCTCTTTGAGCCCCGTTTACATTCAGATTTGCAGCCCCTTAGTTCACATATGGCTCGAGTTACGACGCTCCAAAGATTCTACTCAAATCCTCATTGGCTTACTTACCACTTTTTCGATCGTTACCTCTAGCTCGTGTATCACGGCCTTGAATTTTTACTACCAGCACGCGTAAAGAAGTTTCACTTCAAAAATAAGTAAAAAAGTTCATATACAATCATGTTCTAAAATGCTTATTTTCGGAGATACAGGGCATAGAAGTTTCATTTTTTTTTCGTTTTGTTTTCTAAATAACTTCTGAACTAATATCCATAAATATTTCGATGAAAATTTTTGTCTGGACGTTTTTTGACATGACAAATTTGATTTCGATGTCAATATGACTTGCTTATACGGGGCGCCACCTATACATATTTTTTAATCGTTTTGAAGAGTAATTACTTTTCGTCCGTACCTGTATAAAACTACTGAATGAAAAATGATACTTTTCCGCCGTGTTTTAAGTGAAAAATGTCTCTTGGTATAAATCGCTACAAGTAGTGATGGGAAAAACCGATTCATTTCAATAATCGAGTACTCGAGTTTCAAGCGATTTTAATAACCGAGTAATTGCTCGAACGAAATATTACTCGTATTTAAAAATACGGTTTTTTACCCGTCCGCCACTTGTTGTATACTCTGTTTTTTTTTCTCAGGTAAGATTTCGACAGACGATGACAGAAAAAAAGCAGATGACGTCCCATACCAATCTATTTATTTTACTAAAAAAAGTTTCTAATAATTTTTAAGTTAACTATGGATGGGTTTAAATATAAATCCGTCATACGTCGTCTCTTTTTGTGTTTAACCAGTTTTATTGGTTTATTTCAAAAATGACAGATCGTATTTCAATTTTATTGGTTTGACGGAACGATGAACGACAAACGGACGCCGATGCGTATGAACTCGCCTTTAGATTTTTGACGCTTGTCAAAGTCTTGCCAAATTAAAAGTTACACCAATAAAGTTACCATCAGTAAAGTTTGTATACCATTTCGTCGTAGATAAGTGCATCTCGTATATGGTAGAAGGATCATACTAAACACATACTACAAACTGGAGTAGCTGTAAAATATCGACATCACACGATAGGTAAATAATGAATTTTAGTACTGCAGAAAAATAATGTCAAAAGGTACTGGTTTAAAAAAATTAAGATTAAAGTTAATTAATCAACCTTTAAGGTATAAAATTTGGTAAGTTATTATTAATAAAATAGTTTGTTTTATTTATGTTGTTTTATTTATTCCTGTGGAATATTACAAATTCCAAATGTGTATTTGTACATAAGTTATATTGATAAATATAATCATAAATGCGGGAAGTTTCATGAAGCTTGGAAGTAAGAAATAGTTCTTTTTTATATTTTTTTTGGTATGTGGTGTCTTGTTCTTGTTTATTTTGTATTAACACACCGTTTTTTGTTAAATAAAATAACTCGATTACATTTTTTCAATTTTATACAGTTTTTTCACAATATTTTGAAGTAATCACTTGTCTTGTCAGTCAAATTTTGAATATATTAATTTCCTGCTATGTGTTCCAGTTGTACCAACTTTTTTTTTTGTTGGAGAAGAGGGGAAGCGATTTACCGCCGAAGTGTGGGGCTCAATGCGACAATGCCATATTAGCCGCATAATACCCACTAAACCCCTCTCCTATGCTAGGAGCGGATGTCGATCGCCGTGAGGCATACGGATGCATCCACTCCTACCTTTACTAGTCACTCCGTCGACGTTGAATCGCTCTAGTAGCTCGCTTAAACTTAATCTTTATCATCACAGAATCGACCATCACTGACAGGGGCCCATGCAGGACAATTACATAGTTCTATTATGTTCTCAGTGCCGCATGTCGGTCGCATTCCAATAGTACGTGCCCGGCATCCTCTACATCGCCACAAGCTCCGCAGTGAGGAGAGGCAGCTTTTCCGATGCGATGCCTGTAGGCAGCGAACGTACCATGTCCGCTCAGAAACTGCACCAAGCAGTAGGTCAGTCTCCCATGGTCTCTCCGTAGCCATGGTCTCAGGTCTGATATCCAGCGCCGAGTCCATCCGCCCCGATCGCTGCTTTGCCATCTTCTATTCCACAGCTCCAGGAATTTTTCTTTTTTTGCCTTGATGGCACCTTTTTCTAACCCGTAAGAACTTTTTTACTTATTTTTATCTGGAAAATATAATCCCAAAGTATCCCGATTACAATTCGGAGCACCCTGTATATAATTTTTCTATTTCGATGCCGATGACCTATACGCAAACGGTATTCTATTTTATTCCGCTTTTTTATTGCAAACTATTCTACAGAAACCCGATCCATTTTGCGCAAGTTTTTTCGCCAATTCCTTCATTCATCCTCTGCGCGACGCCCTAACTCTGCCAAAGACGCTTCTCAACCCTTTGACACGCTGGCCGTTCAGTCCAGCGCACTGAAAAAATGGACAGAATGCCGCGGCCGACCGGTCACTATAAGATTGAATAGCGCGAAGGGGTTGTCGCTAAAAACCTGTTGTCTGGCTCTATTCAATTCGCGATTTCGATTTCGCACGTGTTGAGAAAGGAATACGGTCAAGGGAAAATTGTTGCGAGAGGGGGAGTTTTTTTCAGACAGCTAGGTGTATTAAAATGGCTGTTGTTTCAAAAAATAGTAACGGGATTTGCAATAGGATAAAGGGATTTATTCCCCTTTATGTCGACAGTATAATAATATCTATTTTTTGCGAATGTTCGTTATATAGCTTTAAGAAGCTTCTGGTAACCGTTTTCTCACTGCACACTTTGAAAGAATATTGATATAACGCTTAAAGCTTCATTCAGAACCTCGCAATTAGTGGAATAATTTAGTGGTTTCAATTATAACTTAGAAGTTTGTTCCTCTAATTTCAATGTAAGCATTCAGAACGTCAAAATTAGTGGTAGACATTTTCAATTAGTAGAAAAAGTTGTCAAACTTTTAACTTTTCCACTATTAAGCTTCATTCAGAACCTCGAAATCAGTGAAATAAATTAGTAGTTTCAATTAGTCGTAGAAGTTTGTTCACCTACTTTTACTATAAGCATTCAGAACGTCATAATTAGTGGTAGTACTTTTCAATTATTGGAAAAAGTTAACAAACTTTTGACTTTTCCACTAATTATACTTCAAAATTTACAAGGAAATGTCATTTTGGCCTATAATATTATTGTTTATTGTTTAATAAGCTAAATATTATGCTTTCTGTATGGATACTACATACTCCCGCAAGCTGTTGCTAGGATATTTTATTAATTTTAATTGTGTTTTTTAGACATTGTGAATGATCGTAAACTAAAGAGTATAAAGTATAATTGAAACCACTAATTTATTCCACTAATTGGGAGGTTCTGAATGAAGCTTAAAGCTTAAAGCAAATTTTGAAGTATATAATATAAAGCTTCATTCAGAAACTCGCAATTAGTGGAATAAGTTGGTGGTTTCAACTAACTTAGAAGTTTGTTCCTCTAATTTCGATGTAAGCATTCAGAACGACAAAATTAGTGGTAGATATTTTCAATTAGTAGAAAAAGTTTTCAAACTTTTAACTTTTTCGCTATTAAGCTTCATTGAGAACTTCGAAATCAGCGGAATAAATTAGTAGTTTCAATTAGTCGTAGAGAAGTTTGTTCACCTAATTTTAATGTAAGCATTCAAAACGTCATAATTAGTGGTAGTAATTTTCAATTAGTGGAAAAAGTTAACAAACTTTTGTCTTTTCCACTAATTATACTTCAAAATTTGCGAGGAATGTCATTTTGGCCTTTGATTATCACCCGTCAAGAAAAATTTTGGTTAGAAATCAAAAGTTTATTGTTTTATAAGCTTAATATTATGCTTTCTCTATGGATACAACAGACTATCGCAAGCTGTTGCCAGAATATTTTATTAATTTTAATTGTTTTTTAGACATTGTGAATGATCGTAAACTAAAAAGTATAAAGTGTAATTGAAACTACTAATTTATTCCACTAATTGGGAGGTTTCTGAATGAAGCTTTATATTATATACTTCAAAATTTGCGTGTAATGTCATTTTGGCCGTTGATTATCTTCCGTCAAGAGAAATTGTGGTTAGAAATCAAAAGTTTATTGTTTTATAAGGTTTTCTCTATAGATACAACTGACTAACGCAAGCTGTTGCTAGGATATTCTATTAGTTTTAATTGTGTTTTTTAAACATTGTGATAATTATTGTAAACCAAAAAGTATAAAGTGTAATTGTGTTTAAGGTTCAATCTCGTACAGCGAGTCTAGGTAAACTGACGACAAGTGAACAGATCGAATGATCGAAAGCCTTCACAATGTCTATAAAGGCATAGTGGATCAATCGTGCTGAAGCCGCATCTAAAGCCTGCTTTTTTCCGTGGTTGTGTAGCATCTAGGGTGTTTTGTATTCTGTTGTTTATTATTTTTGTGAATATTAAATTTCTCCTCCGTACTAAATTTTAAGTGTTGTAATCTTTTCTATTTTTTACATCCTTTTTATTCTACATAAATTAAGAATTTCATCCATAACTTAAAATCGATAATTATAGATTATAATATTAATATTAAACATTGAATACTACTCGTATTACTGTTAAATAATACATTTTTAGGGAATCAATGAAACTACAATATACCTATATTTGTATTAAATTCTGTTTATTTCAGAACAACATTTTTCATTATTTAGATATAGAGAGGACATTTTGAATATTACTGACAACAAATAGTATTTATTAGATAGACGGATAAAGGGTAGGTAACACTAGAGTAGGAAATACACCATTGAATAAACATACAAACAATTTGACAACATTTGCTCTGATATTTATACCATCATTTGAATTCTACTATTTTTGACAATTAATTTTATAAGTATATTTTCCATTTTATATTCTAGATTTTTAAAACTAACGTAATCAGCATTATGTCTGATTTTGATCACTAATACTGATTAAAATCTATTACGACGGTTTTTTTTACTTTTATGTGAATAAAAATAAGGTTCATATTATTATCTATCTACTATAATTCTTATTGAAATTTGCAGCACATTTTTTCTCTAAAATTATTTATTGAAAATATAATATGCTGATTAAACTTTTATTAAATACAAAAACAGCATTTTCAATTTTTGAAACAAGCCTAGATATTTCATTGATACTGATACAAAAATCTAAATACATTATATGCATATCGTATATACAGGGTGTCCCAATATTTCGTGGAAATTTACTTGAAATAAATATTTTTAAAAAAATATTTATATAGGGTGTCCCAAGCTGAGCTTATCGGAAATCTAGATCGAAGATTTTTTAAACATTATTGTGAAAAGTTTTTTAAACATTATTGTGTCTAGTTTCCTTTGACATTAAGTGTCAAACCATCAGACAGTTTATTCAATTCTGTCAAAAAAACTAATTATTTGTGGTTTGTTTATTATAAATACTGCTACTAAAACTTTACAAAGTGTATTTATAAAAATATATCTCGTATTTTAGTGATATCTAATGGCAATATGACATGCCCAGATAGAGTTTTACATCGCTTGACGTTTAACGTCATAAGTTACTGGTTAAAATCCAGAAAAATCCACGTTTTAAACTAAATCTTAAATAATTTACAAATTATTTATTGTAGATATAGGAACATGTATAATCAAAAGTAACGAATTAAAAAACCCTTTCACCAGTGAAATGAAAAAGTGGGCTTCCATTTGAAAAAATGATTTATGATAATTTTTTAATCACTCGATTCCATGGCTACGGACAATATTATATGACATTCAAACAATTTAATTTTTGAAATATATAGATAGCCAAATATCTTCTCTTTATGTCACAGTGGCTGTGGTAATCACTAAATTTGAAGTTTAGACTACACAATTTTTTGACAGGCGGTTTTTTTCTCCAAAAATGTTAAATATTTTTTTTTTAAAAACGGTTAACGTTAGGTATAGACTGTTTGACATAAAAATTCGTACAATTTTATAGATAATTTAAATAAATAATAAAAAAAAATGGGGGTACCGATTTAAAATAAGAAAGTTGCTGTCAACTTCCGATATTTCCAGAAGCGCCGCCATATTGAAAATGTGTTTAATCTATAGATCTCCTTATGAAAAAATGATGTGCAAAAAATCTCTGATCTAGATATTGTAGTTCTCGAAAAACTAATGCACGCTCAGCCTGGAACACTCTGTATATCTGTTATTGAAATGCTTTGATTTCTCCAATTAATAAAAATAAATAAGCATATTTTTTATTCAAGAAATACTATTACTCTTCTCACTGTATTATAATTCATGTACTGCTTTTTAGTTTTGATATATAAAAAGTATGTAACTATTGTCATTTTAATTTAATATGCTAGTAATTACATGTAAAAATCTACGTTATTAGAAATGCTGATAGAAAAGCTAGATAGATCAAGATGTTTCGTTCTAAATATTAAAACTGTTTGTTTCCTGTCCACTAAATTTCCTAAAATGTGTTTTTTGATTTCTTGAAAGATTGGTCGATAAATACAGTGAAGTCTTTTATTTTTTCATTATTTTATATTGGTCAATGCAAATTTTGGTTCGATTTCTAAAAATTGTTTGTTTGCATTTCGATTTTCATTTTACTTTTTAGACCAAATCTAAAATATAAATAAGATCGATCCACATAATATTGAAGAACAAATATAATAAATGACAATATACAAGTATAAGGTCGAATGACGAAGATCTAATAACAGGATCTTTTTAAATGTTTTAATTAATGGAACTATAAAGGTATTTTTTATTAGAAATGTACATAAATCTTTCATAAACATGCCATACAGAACATCATATTAAATAAATCCTTTTTTGTTTATATATTTTTAAATACCAAATTAATATACATATTTCAGAGAAATTTAATATTAACACTATTTTGTCCAGTCAGTGGGTGTTTTGCCATACAAAAGGTGGTGTAGTAGTAATTTTTTTTTATATGTTGTTAAGGTTTGGGTCTTGACAAAAAATCCAAGTTTTCGACCTTAGGGTGGGACTGCTCGAGCCGCCATCTTGGAGAGAAGGCACAGTGACGAAAAGTTAAACATATTTTCCAAAAAAAAAAAAATAGAAAAACTTCCAATTTTGTAATTTTTCCGAAATTCTCGCTATTTTTACATAGGTATAAACAGCAGCTGCTGGTGAGGTAGTGCCACGGTGCCACGGAGCCAATAAAATATGTTATAACCTTCATATCTCATTGAAATAAAACGCACAACATAAAAAAAACTGAAAGATAAGGTAGTTCCATGGCGATTTATTAGCGTTTTCTTTTTCTTTGATGGTCCGAGTCGGTTATTAATAACGTTTTGAGTATTGTCTTCGGTGTCATCGTAATCGGTGCTTATGGGAATATATTCCATTGTTAAGTCTTGGTCATCTTCGTCCTCAATGGTCGATATGAACCTCCGGGACATTTTCGCATGACTGACTGCAGAAGCCACATACAACGGAACACTTCAACCCAGCTTTCCTGCAACTACATGCTGCGCCGCATCCTTTTCTACAAGTGCATGAAATGAATTTCAATAAGTTGTCGGGTGTTGCTTGCTTTGTCATGGTGAGTGGAACAAGCCCATTGCTTCCCAGCCCCAGTTTCCAACACCAGTCTTCATGTTTTTTCTCGATTCCATACAATTTCTGGACTTGATGATATGTTCTGAAAGATTGATACCGCGCAGCTTCCTTCGTTGGTGGTAATGAAGCAAGATTGGATTTACTTTTTGTGGTTGCTAGCAAAACGTTGGTAGCGGATTTCTTCTAAGATGTCTTCTTCCAAGTTGCCACCATATTCAAGATGGCGGCTCGAGCGGTCGCACCCCAAGGTCGAAAACTTGGATTTTTTATCAATACCTAAACCTTAACAATATATTAAAAAATTACTACTACACCACATTTTGTATAGCAGTGGCCTACAATGGCCCACCACTGATTGGACTAATTTATAAATAATAAATATTGTATCTACAAATACCTGAAAATATTGAAAGCGAATAAAATAACATAATATTATAAGTAATTATGATTGAATTACTAATTTACTACACAGGGTCTATCCGTCAAGTGTAGATAATTTATAAGTAATTGACTCCAATAAATCAAAATTTTGTTAAATTTTCTGAACTATGTCATATTGATACTGATTTGAAATTTTTGATATACGGAAGAAAAAAAAAATAATTATTCATTATTTAAAAATAAATATGTATTACTGTGGTAAAATAATTGCAACAAAAATATATGAAACAACGGAGTATAGGAGCTTGGTGTCTATATCATTTGAGATATTTTAGATATCTCTAATGCCACAAAAATGTTTAATGTATCTGCACTTACTTAAGGAAAATACTATATACCGGGTGCGTCTCAAAAGTGGCTCACCCATATAATTTTTTTATTTTATCAGATAAAAAAAATATATTTAGTAAGTTAGTATATGATATAAATTAGCATTGATTGACGTATTCAATTGTTTTTGATCACTTTCTGTTTCACCAGAAATGACTACAACTTTTGATTTTGAAATGACACCCTCCGTATGTTTTTACTTTATTCAATAGAAAATGACACTCTGAATAGAATGACATATCATATGGCACTAAACATTTTCGTATATGGTTTATTTAAAATTGTAATATGCAGTTCATAATTTGACTCGAAATACGAAATTATTCGAAAAAAATGCTTTTTCCAAATATGTTAATGAGCCACCCTTGTTTCATTTGAAAAAATTGAGATATGATTAAAAATACGATTTGGGCATCTTTTAACAGGCCGCATTTAACATTCCACTATAGGATTGGGCACCTGTCTTTATTCTGATTGGCTAATTTGAATTCCATTTTAGTACGGTGCCGAATCATATAGTGGTATGTTTAAACAGTGCTGAAATCATGAGTGGAATGTTGCATTTATTTTTACGACAACATGAGGTGCGCAATTACATAGTGGAATGACTGAGCGGCGCCGAAAAGCGAAGCGGAATGTAATGGCTAAACTATTTAAGCGACGAAAAGACACGCGGAAGAAAGAAGCATAGGTTAAAGTAAGTATTGCAGGTAATTAACGAGTTAAGTAATTAACGAGTAAGTATTGCAGGTAGTTAACGAAATTAAGGTTTACAAAACTGCTAGGAAAAAAGCATAATAAAAAAATCGCTTTGGGCTACACTCAAATCTTAATTGAAAATAAAATTTTAAAAAAGTAACAGGTAAAAAATATTAATTTTAAAGGATAAACTGGTCTTTTCCCTGGAAAAACGATTGACTACCTCTTCGATATCGATATTTATTTCTCTATGTACGCTTAATAGAGCAAGTCCTGTCAATCGCTCCTGACCTGTAGAGTTACGTAGAAAGTCCTTCAATCGTCTTATGCCGCAACCGCACATGCGGCATTTAGCGAACTCCGAGCGCTCGTCAACTACCGAACGCTCGTGATCGGACTTCGCCTTTCCATCCACACGTGCGGGCTCTGATAGCAACAACCTAGAGACGAGCGCTCGTTCTCGTCGCCGATCGAGTCGCCGAACTCCGACTTCCTCATCCACCACCTAGGAAATCGGCGAAGCCCCGATCGGAGATCGCCGAATACCGCATGTGCGGTTGCGGCATTAGGGTTGAAAAAGACCTTTCTGGTGTAGCTGTTGACACTGGTAGAGTTGCTAGGATCATTAATAAAATGTATATATTTGGAAATATACACTAGTTAAACTCCGATTATCGTTTCGATGGCGTTTTTAGGTCGGTCGACTACAGGTAGCTGCTTCCATTTTTGCCGCCACAAGTCCAGTTCTGCCGCTAAAGTGTCATAGTCCAAGAATTCTTTGTCTAATAGCAGAACAATAACAAACGTTAATTACGTTAATGACCAGCAAAACACACAACCATGCCCTAGACACTCAATGGTAATTTTATGGAACTATAAATTTAGTTTCTTCCGCATCACCAGACGGCGCAAAAGACATTAAAGTACAGGTTTCTAATTTATATATGAAAATGACATGACAGCCTCTATATTTACTACCATCTATGGTTTAGTTTTGGTATAGTTTTGGTCTAGTTGTCAAAATGTTGGTGATCAGTCAAGTTATTTTTAAATCATTTTTATAATTATTAATTCAGATATTCTTGATTTGCCGGAAAGTTCGGTGATTTGTGTTTATAGTTTGTGTTCTTATTAGTTTGTGCATTTTGATATTTACATCGTGTGAGATAGTAAACTTTTTTTAGTAAAGACCTTTTAGACATCTAAGATGAATAATACATTTATGAACGAAATAAAAAAAACATGTTTAATCATAAATAAGTAAGTATATAGTTGGTAATATAGTACTTTTAACAAAGTAGTCTATAATACTTTTATTATAATATTATATAATTTATTTGTTAAATCAAAAACATAGGCGCTATGTACTCTATTGTTGGTGTTTAAAATGTATGTATTCATAATTTTATTTTTAGTTTTGAATATGTTACACTTCTAATGATCTAATAAAACATAAAATATAGTAAACAAGTCTATATTTATTATTTTATATTTTACAAGGAATAATTTTGCGCTTGAATAACGTTACCGTTTTAGTTAGCGTTAATAAATAACGGAACGCTAAAATTATGTTATGCCAAAACTCTCCATTAGTTTCTTCCGGATCACCAGGTGGCTCTAAATGACGGACCCATTTGTTTTATATCAGTGTCCATATCATCACGTGACATTAGTCTATGTACACAACATTCAAAATCTTGTCCTTGTCAAACTTCTGGTGTTTTAAACACGAAAATGACATTTGCTTTCAAAGTGGAAAAGTGAGGTTAGGGTGTATAATGTATATTCATCAATGACTAAAGAATACCAGGACAAATAGCACCGGAGACAAAACAGTGCCGTGGCACATATTTTACTTAACATTGCCGCTTGAAGGGATATTTATACACGGTTGTTCACCACATACGACACGGAGTATTGTAGCTAAACGATTAGATTTTCACAAATTGTAAGTGTTGGGTTCGTTGAAGGACTATTAGAGCTACAATTTAAAAATATTTTTACAAGATACAGAGTGTCCCAAATAAGTAAAAAATATTATAGTTGTGTTTTTTTAAATGGAACATCCTGTATATTATTCTATTTTTGGACTCTACGATTGAAATAAAGGTAAATTTGATTAAGGTTTATCATACTTAAATCTTACCGTTTTTGAAATATTTTCAATTTTATGAAATTGCAGTAAAAATTTTAAGGCTTCATTTCTCCAAGGGTATAAAAGTTTTTAATACTAAATATTTACTGAAGATTATTTTTTATTGATCAGATATTGTGTTGCAATAATAGAAATTTTACTACCTTATACAGAGTGTCCAAAATTTTGTATTAAATAATTACTAGCTTTAAACAGCAATAACTTGTTTAATTTAAACGGAACACCTTGTATATTTTACGTGAATCATATGCACAATTTAATTGTCTATCAAATTTTATTATACCATTTTTTACCTATCTCTTTAAGTTTTCGTTAAAAATGCATTTTCTTATGATTTAGACCTCATTTATCACTATACCTATGGAATATTGACATTTCAGATTTTTTTAAAGCAACAAATATATACAAATAGTACAGGTGGTAATTATTGCAAGCCCATTGGTATACAAAAAAACTATTTAAATCTTTGTAAAAGAATATACCAATTAAATATACCACCATTATTTCCGACCAAAAATTAGTTAATTACATACTTTTAAATTGTTTTAATTAATAAAGTATTCTAAATAAATATGGACTTGGCTCAGAAATTAATATAATAATAAGTTATGGAAATGAACGTCTCTGTTTTTATAAATAAGCACTCGTCAAAAAATGAAATAACATTTATAAGGTGTTTCTTTTTAACACACTGTCTAATACACACACAAAATTTAGTTTTTTAGTATTTGGAGCAATTATTATTAATCAACGTAAACAGTCAATTAATGTAGTTTGAATACTGGGGTCATATTAACTGGTCCTCTTTAACAAAAGATATTTTTTTTTATTTTTTAATGAAATAAGCGAACTATATCGACAATATTAGTATCTGTACTTTTTGAAAATTTGTTACATCTTTAAAAATAAAATAATGATAAAAATATTAATATATAATAATAATATTCCATGGGTGATAAATGAGGTCTAAATTATAATCAAATGCATTTTCAACGAAAACTTCAAGACATGGGTAAAAAATGGTATATACAATTTGATAGACAATTACATTGTGCATCTGATTCACGTAAAATATATAGGGTGTTCCATTTAAATTACAACTTATTGTCGGTTAAAGCTAGTAATTGTTTAATGTAAATTTTTGGACACTCTGTATAAGAAAATTTTTTATTATTGCAACATAATATCTGATCAATAAATAATATGCAGTAAATATTTAGTATTAAAAACTCTGATACCCTTGGAGAAATGAAGCCTTAAAATTTTTACTGCAATTTCATAAAATTGAAAATATTTCAACAACGGTAAGATTTAAGTGTGATAAACCTTAATCAAATTTACCTTTATTTCAATCGTAGAATCCAAAAATAGAATAATATACGGGGTGTTTCATTTAAAAAAATACAACTATAATATTTTTTACTTATTTGGGACACTCTGTATCTTGTAAAAATATTTTTAAATTGTAGCTTCAATAGTCCTTCAACGAACCCAAAACTTACAATTTGTAAAAATCTAATCGTTTAGCTACAATACTCCGTGTCGTATGTGGTGAACAACCCTGTATATTTGATATTATATGTTTTCACTACGCCTATGGTGTATCGGGTAGTATCATACTAATTAATTACGAAAAAAACGTATTAAAATGTCGACAAAAGGTACATAACTAGTATCGACGTATAGTACATATCAAGTACATATAATATCAGAAAAATAATTATCGAATTCAATAAAAAAAAACGCTAAAAAGGTGTAGGGGACTATTTATTTCCCTATAAAACGTAACTTCTGGCTCTTTCTTATCATTGCGCCTTTTACACTTGAAAGCTGAACAAATTACCATTGTAATAAAGTTTATACAAAGTTCACTACACACAACCAACTATTAAAAATCGCTAAAATTGTCGCTGATGACCAGCTGATGATGTCGTTATGTCTAAAAAGTTGGCGTCTAAGGTCAGAAATTCTGCTGCAGCCCGTATATGGACGTTACATGTCCTGGTATACTTTAGTCATTGATATTCATCCGTCTTCTTCTTCTTTTTTGTTTCGTTCTTACTTACTCAATGATCATTACTTTTTAAAAATTTTCGGCCATAATTTCGGACCCCCCCCCTCCAGATACGGCCCTGTTTAGTATGTATCATTAAAATAGTTATTTGTGCAACCAACGTGATTCACGCAATTATTTGTCTTAATTTTGATCAAAAAAATAAATTCATATTCTGTCATAATAACAAAATGATTAATATTTTATAAAAGTTTCGCAATCAGATTTCGTAACTGTGGCAAAATATCAATTATATATTTTGACACTACGGCAGATGATAAAAAAATATTACAAAATAAGTGGTCTATTTTCCTATTTTGCATAATATCTTTGATTTAAAACATAAAAACAATAAACATTGAAAAACTAAAAAAAAATAACACAGCTTATACATATAGTTTAGTCATAATATTTGGCTCTGCTGTTCGGCACCATTCCACTATGTAATTGGGCACCTCATGCCGTAAAAATAAATGTAACATTCCACTCATGATTTCAGCACTGTTTAAACATACCGCTATAAGATAGAATTCAAATTAGCCAATCAGAATAGAGACGGGTGCCCAATCCTATTAGTGGAATGTTAAATGCTAACCGGCCTGGACAAGACACGTAAGACATTATCTATGTGAAATCTATTTTTTCAAGGCTCGTTCATTAAAAATTAGTATTTTTAACACAGCCGTTTTGTCACTCTAGATTGAAATTTAAAATACGATTTTTTTAAGCGAAAATGTCAAAAGTTGACATATGATCATTCTATTCAGAATTTCATTTTCTATCGAATAAAGTAAAAATATACCGAAGCACCGAGGGTGCCATTTAAAAATCAAAAGTTGTAGTCATTTCCGGTGAAACAGGAAGTGACCGAATACAATTGAATGCGTCAATCAATCGTAATTTATGTCATATATTAACATACAAAATATCTTTTTTTTTATCTGAAAGAATAAAAAAATTATAGTGGTGAGCCACTTTTGAGACGCGCCCGGTATAATACTAACCATGTTTTTTTCATCCATCTCATTTAGATATTTTCGAAAACTCTGTTAAAAATGGTTTTTAACTTTAACTATTTCTAGAATGATAACAATATGATTATGACAACAACAATAAATAACATTTCTTTTACCTACAATTTTAAGTTAAGGATATTTTGGAAGCATCCTGCTAATCTTAAAACTATCTTAAAGTATCTAATATCAGTAGTCCATCGGTAGTATTACATATTAGTAAATACAATGTGACAGATAAAATCCGCATCATATGGAACTTTATTTTACTATGTACTGACTACTTTCTTTTGCCGTTTTTAATTTAACTCAAAACAGAAACTGTCGCCCAACTCAAATTTCACCTAAGCTACTAAGGGTGGTTGCAACGACGCGCGACGTCCTGTCATCCTGCTGTTAAAACATAACAACTGGTTTTAATATATAAAAATCAGTTGTTTTATTTTAACAGCAGGATTACGGGAGGCCGTTGCAGCCATCCTAAATAAAAAAAGGTCATATGATGCGGACTTTATCTGTGACAATGTACCTATACAAAATTACTTAATTGTATAAAAAATAATTTTCCGAGGTAGTTACAAACATATTGATACGCAATAAGCTATAGATTTTTAGCTATATAATTTTGCTTTACAAAAAACAATAAAATAAGACTATAAATACTAAAATAACAGATTAATAAAGCAATTTTGATTTATATGTCAATGTTGATTGAATTATAATTATTGCAAAGTATTGAAAAAATGGCGTCAGAGATGGCTTGGAAATAAAGATCGCTGTCATCTTATGGATAAATTTACATTAAGAATGTCATCGATCATCATTTCTGAACAACTGAATGGTGTTTTTATAACGATAACACGATATATGGAGGTATGAACTAACCAATGAGATTAGTTATTTCCCAAATATTAGATACTAAAATATAATATTACCGATAGATATTTTCTAGATCCTCAATAAAATAACATATTATATAATTTACATAAAAATTGTAACGTATGTACATTCTTATGTATATCTAAAATGTGTGACAACAAACATAGATTTTAAAAATTACCTACTATTAAAATAATACTCATAAATAGTTAAATAACACACTGAAAAAATGTAATTATTCTGTACCAAAAATGATTATAAAATGTTATATTATCACTAAATAAGCATTTTAACTAAATTGAACACTTAAAATTATCGCGGGTGCGTCTCACCTCTATAGCTTTTTTTATTTTCTCAGATTACAGAACAAGATTTGGTATGTTAGTATATGTAATAAATTAGGATTGATTGACATATTCAATATTGTTTTCGGTCACTTCCTGTTTCGCCGGAAATGGCTACAAATTTTGATTTTTAAATTGCACCCCTGGAATTTTGTTACTTTATTCGATAGGAAATGACACTCTGAATAGAATGACATACCATATAGTTAACTTTTGACATTTTCGAATACCTACATGCGGTTCATAATGACAATTTGTCTCGAAATACCAAGTGTGTGGTATCAAATTATTCGTAAAAAATACTTTTTTCCAACTATGCTAATGAGCCACTCTCGTTACATTTGAAAAAATTGAGACATATCTCATATGTCTCATAATCATAATTAAAAATTATACATAATCATAATTAAAAATACGATTTGGCCATCTTTTAACCGGCCAGGACAAGACACTAAAAATTAGACAATCAAGTCTATTTATCCAAGTCTTGTTGATTAAAAATTAGTCTTTAACGCAACCATGGCACTCTAGACTGACATTTAAAATACAATTTTGTTTTTAAAAAAATGCCAAAACTTGACGTATGATGTGTCGTTCTATACAGAGTGTCATTTAAAAGTGAAAACTTGTAGTTATTTCCGGTGAAACAGGAAGTGGCCAAAAATAATTGAATACGTGAATCAATCCTAGTTTATGTTATATAATAACATACCAAATCTCGTTTTTTATTTGAAAAAATAAAAAAGTTATAGGGGTGAGCCACTTTTAAGATGCACCGGGTATATTTTGTAAAATGTTGGGAACCTAAGATAAAAAATAAAATCTTTTAATTTAATGAACAAGCTTAAACACTAAAAATATATTATTCTCTAAATCTAAGGAAGTCCATTATACCTCTTAAATGTAATTTACCTACAGTTAGTTCTACGAAACTAAATTTCTTTTTTTGTATAGTTTCATATAAAACAATATATAATTAACTAAAAGAAAGTGTGAAAGTCGTTGTGTATTATTTTAGTGTTTTTAATCTAAATAAATTTATTCAACCAACTTTGTTACCCCTTCGTATATTTTAATAACATGTATGATATACTTTAATCATATTTATGGCATAAAATTAAATCTATGACATAAAATAGTTGAATATTCGATTAGTTGATTAAATAAGTTCTATATAGAGTGAAAATATTTTCATAAAGTTGTTCACTGTTTATCTGAAAAACTCACAGAATAGAAGATTAATATAGTTGTTCGATTTTTTCGTTCGTTCGGATTATTTCTAATATGCAAAAGTGTTTTTAAGATATGAAAAATGATTATGCTGGAAATGTATGTCATCGACAAAGAGTGAAATTCGTCATTCCCTGAAATAACTAGTCATTTTACACAAACAGCGTAACTGCCCAATCGTTTAACTATAGAGTCGTTTTCCGTAACGACGGAATATTTCAGTGAAAAGCCGTTATTAAATAAATTATTTAAGTTCCCTTCTTACCCGTTTTAGGCGTTCATTGAAGTTAAGAGAGTGTTGTCTTTTAGCGTATCAAAGTAAGGTATTTTTCGTAATTACCATATTTAAGAAAAATAAGTACATCGATTGGTTTCTAGTTATCAGCATTTTGTGACGGGAAATTCAGTATTTTTTATATAATAAAATATATTTCCAATAATAAATACTCTCCGTATATAGTGTTTCAATTCTACGAATGACTGTACAATGTATTTTTTCGACAAAAATTACAATTAAAATATAGTAATATCAGACAAATATAGTTGCCAAGTGTAACAAAGACAATTGTTGTCTCTAGTATATTTTAAGCTGTGTTAAACTTGACAACGGTGTAAAAATATGAGGCGAGTTTGTAGGTTGCTGTATCTTGAGGTTATATTTGAAAACCTACTTACATTCTCCAATTCCTCTAATTGTAAGACCCTAGATCCTGGAATCCTTTTCTTATTTTCGTTTAAATAATATTCATGTAGTTTCCTGAAAAGTAAATTTAAATGTTGTGATATGTCTATTTTCACATAATATGAATTGAATAGATGTAAACAATAACTAAAATTCATTGCCTAAAACCGTCAAACAGGGTAACTGCAAATGGTTCAAATAAAAACCGCATTTTACTGAAATAATTCCGTCATTGCCAGCAATGCTTGAAATCAACAGTCAAAAAAGGTAACAACTGAAGAGTTACGCTGTTAGCCGGCAATACGTGAAACGATTAGGCATTTCAGGCAATGCCGGGTTTCAGTATATGACGCCGACATATACTAATACAGCATTATGCTAGAAACTCAAAATATAAGACAAAAGTTCACTTAACTGGTATCTTAAATTCATTTAAGTTAATTTAGTTTCTTAATTAAATCTTTTCTAGTCAACATCAGGGGCAAATTAAATTCGGTATTTCGAAAAAAAAATAGAATTAGAAATGATTCAATTTCGAAATACATAATTTTCCGGTTTAAAGGCTTTTAAACCCCGCCCCTGGTGTATTGGTGAAGGTTTCGAATGCCATTACTCTCATGGGGTTCATTACGGATGTTCCCTAGCCACTATCGAGTTTGCTGTTATAAATTAAGTTAAAACGTTAAAGTGGAGTTATCGTCCTCAAACTGGAATTTAACGTAAACGTTAATATTCCTTTTACAATTTCGCTGTCCGCAGAAAGAATAAAAAACCCTAACAGCATTGGTATACAGGTGATTTCTAATTTAGAATAAATTCAGTAAATCAAAGGCTTTTGTTTTTTAGGAAATATGGCAATTGGCAATCAGAATTTAAAAGAGTTCATACTTGATATACTAGGTCTGGTCATTTCATCTGCATGGTCTGTATTTTAATGCATGTGACAGATAAATATAGATGACCGGTTAACAGACAGAGAGACAAAATAAAAAGCGGCATACGTTGTTGCCGGTTTTTACGTTTGTAGTAAATTGTGTGTAGAAAAAAATAAACTCTTTAAAAACTTTCATGTATACTACTGAAAAGAAGATTATGTAATATTTTAGTTAAATATTTATAATCTTAAATAAAAATAAAGTTCCAACTCTAGATGCAAAATTTTTCATAAACGCATACTTGTGCAGTTTGAAATTTTGATGCAAAATTCGGCAATATCACACAGAAGAAATGTATCAACCCAACTCACTGTCTTACACGTTACAATCCAGACCATGCAGTTACCATGACTACATCGGTATGACTTCATCAATAATTATAAAATGTGAGTCGTAAAGGCATTATGTTACATAAGAGTGCCAAATTTCGAATTTCTAATGAAAAAATTGGACAAATATTCACAAGTTGAAAGGACAGGACTGTAAGCCAATTACCATCAAGAAAAAAACTAGAAATGTTCCAAACGAGTTTTATTTCAGTTTGGGGTAGTGTTCAGTCAGTAAATAAACGACATGCTGTATATGTCTTAAATTTCAAACACGCTGTATAAACGTTTCTTAAATAAAAAAAGACCGCAGGAACTTTTGTGAATCTATTGCTTGTTAGAGAATCATCCTGTATATTGACTACTTTACAAAATAGGTATACTGGATGAGTCTTAAATAAGTGCAAATATTTTTAGGGCTGGTAGATATCGATAAAAGAAACATATTTTTTCTTTACCGTTTTTCAAATAAGTTCAAAATAACCGAGATATTTTAAGAATTAAGTTAACCGAGATATTTTGGAAATATTCAAAAAAATTGATTTTTCACTTACATTTTAAGAGCTGGATCTTTTCTGGTTTTTCTTTCTTGTAAATTTAATCTACTACCTATGTTACCATATTATGAAGATATAAATTCCAAAATTTCTTTCAAAAAATTCCAAATTTTAAAAAAAAGCGCGAAAAAAAAACCTCATAGACGTGTTTCTGGGGTCGAAAAAAATATACCACCACTAAAAATATTTGCACTTATTTAAGACTCACCCTGTATAAATAAAATAGCTTTTAGAAATAAATCCTAAAAAGAAAATAACAGCTAAAGCGCTGTTTTATTAAATAGAGGCCCTATTTTGTATTAAAATTTTCATTAATTATTATGATTATCCGACAGTAATTTAATCTGCTGTATCGGATGTTAATTAAATTTAATTAAAATATTTTGTTTATTATTTTAATAATAATCTTTTACATACATATAATTATTTTAATGAATTTTTTTTCCAAAAAATGAAAAGTATTTAAAAAATCACTGTGAGTCTTTTAGCAATTTTATAGCTTTCGTAAAATAAAATACAGGAATTATCTCATTAAAAAAATATATATTATTATTCACAATAAACACACTTTATAATCAATATCTGTATGTGTGTACCATCTCTGTTTTCAATATTTGGAACAGTGAACTAACTTTATAAAAAATTGTTAGTGTCCTCTTTAATGTTATATGTAAGTATGTTTGAACACTTTCTCGGAGCACTGAAGCAATACTAAGTAGATGAGACTTAAAAGATGTAATCTAAATTTGTTATTTTTACCTATACTAAATTAAGAACCATTTGAAAAATAAATAGACCTAGTGAAATAAAATATTGTATCAAATATTGACATTTTAAGTACAATTTCCTGCTTGTTAATAAGCATACATACAATGCATACCTACCTACATTTAACTATACTCTACATATAAATTTCTTCTGCCATCTAAGTTTTTCAACATTTATAACGACATATTTTTTGCACAAACATCCAAATCGAACAGTGCTTCTTCTGTCAATCAAGTAGTATTTCCTCTTAGACTGTCATGCTCTGTATTATAGAGCTTAAACAACATCTTGCATATACTTGTGATGTGTCATAAGGTATTCACAAGTACGCGAAACCTACTGCTTTAAATAAATAAGCAACAGCGTCGGCTGAAGATCAAACACGTGCCGTTGAGCCATGGCTACCTCCCAGATAAGAATCTTTATTTAATATGGCATGTGTTTTTCAAAAGTGGCTTGCCCCTATAACTTTTCTTTATTTTTTTAGAAAAACAAACGACAAAAACCAGGATTAATTAACGTATTCAAGTAGTTACGGTCATTTTCTGTTTCACCGAAAATGACTACAACTATTCATTTTTAAACAGTCAAAACGGTATATTTTAATTTATTTGACAGAAAATGACATTCAGAATAGAATGACATCATATGTCAACTTTTGACATCTTTGCTTAAAAAAATAGTATTTAAATTTCACTCTCGACTCTAAACTATAATAAAACCACTAATTTTTAATAATGAACATTGGAAAATTAGTTTTAATCTTCCAATCTTTTTCGTGACTGTTTCGGTTAAACGGATGCCCAAACTGTAATTTTAATCATAACTCATTTTTTTTCAAATAGACCAAGGTTGGCTTATTAGCATATTTGGAAAAGTCATGTTTTTACGAATAGTTTGGTACCACATAGTAAAATTTTCGTTATGAACATAGAGATTGAAATTAAAAATAACATTTTTTAAGCAAAAATGTCAAAAGTTGACATGTGAGATGTCATTCTATTCAGAATTATCTATCGAATAAAGTATAAAAATATCGAAGGTACCATTTAAAAAGCAAAAGTTGTAGTCATTTCCGGAAGTGGCCGAAAATAATTGAATACGTCAATCAATCTTGATTTATGTCATATATACAGGGTGTCTCCAAAATAAGTGCAACTGATCCGATAACAATTCCGATCCCAAAAACACACCTATGAGGTTGCAGCAATGCTTTGCGAAAAAAAGTTGTTGAAAATTAGTTGTTTTTCTTGACAGTTTCCGGGAATTTTTAAATAACTTGTTATTGTCACTTGTTTATTCACCTGAGAGTTTCTCTATGGTGTGGTGTATGTAAAATTACATTGCAGTGTTGCCACCTTCTACATTGTCCGTATTTATATCCATTGTAATTATAAATTTCTGCACAAAAAATTACGACTATTAATTTTAATCATATCTAATCTCAATGTCTAATAAAAGAATTCTAGAAAGAAACCACGTTAATTATTTTTACGCAAACCACATTTTTACAGTTATACTACATACTTTTTACAGTTTTAGTACATATACTTAAAAAATATCTAGAAGGTGGCGAAGGAACAAAATATTTAAAATGATTGAGCGAAACATGTATTTTCTAAGATACTTTGTAAAGATACTTTGTAAATTCTCAAGATTTGTTTATGTTGTAGGTAAGTTGTTTTTATTTTTTTTGTATGATAATAAAACAATTTTAAAAGAAGCTGTAAAACCTTTCGGATAGTGTGGAGTTTTGCGATTTGTGAATACACACAATAGACTTTGCGATTTGTTTTTGCATATATTTCTTCGCAACCATTTGGCAACACAGTGCGTCGAATAAATTGAAAAGCGCTTAATAGCCGGTTATCACCGGCGGCTCTCAAAATGTTACATTTTTTTAATTTCTAAAGATAAATAACTAGGTTATTTTCAATTTATTTGAAAGAATTTAAAAATGACAAAGCGAAAATATGTTTCTTTTGACCAGATCTACCACCAAAAGAAGATATTTCTGATGATTTCTAATATTATACCATGTGTAGTAAAAAACCAACTCTCATCTTTTACATGAAAAAATAAATAAAAAAACTTATAGAGTTCAGCGACTTTTGAAAAACACGCGGTATAATAAAAATCTAATTAGTAGTTTCCCATAATGACAAACTTTCCTTAAAAACGCCAATTGAAATAAAAGTCTTCGATTTACATTAATCGTAAGAATATAGTATTGAATATATTCAATACTATATTCAAATACATATTTTCCAAGCCTGTATTGAAGATGTGCAGAAACACTGGCCGATATAGATGCTTGTGCATTTCTCTACATACTTATAATAAGGAACTCGATAAAAATTCATATAGCACACAAACGTAACGACTAAGAACGTTTTTCCTTGTACTTTTAAAAGCCTTGGATCACACCGTAGGCCTCCAACGTCGACATCACTAGGTACACGACCCACAAGGCGAAAAATGCGCTTGACGTGAGGTATTTGAGGCACTGCGGTCCTCCCAATTCGCCGCCTACGATCTTGGATCTTCTCATCACCAAGATGAAGATGACGAGCACGGCTTCTGTGCAGAATATCGTTACGGAGAAGGCTAAGCTGTAACAAAAAAGATGAACTCTTTTCAATCAACAGACATCAAGAAAGTAAATTAAGAAAAAAGTGAACGGATAATAAATTATAAAACAGAAATCATCCAATAATGAAGTATAAGGCGGTGGTGGTTACATTGGATGAAAATTCGTACGAAAATTTACGAGTTCGTACAAAAATCAATTTTTGTTTAAGATTAGTGCATTCATGTGTATTTTTATAAATTTCGTATTCTTAAATAATACAGGATGTGTATAATTCTAAGCTAAACTTAACTCTAAAATATAAAATAATTTTTATTCGTTTTTCTTTAATAGAATACTCTATATTTTTTTAATAGATGGTTAATACAAAAAATGAACATTTTTAAATAATAAAACATTATTTCAAAATTTTTAACGGTTTCGCAGATATTTTCGCGGTATTATTTCATATGGTTCTTTCAACGGTAAAATTACAAGAGAAAAATCATTGGGTGGCTTTGATAAAAATTTACTGCGAAAAATGCTATATGAATTATTAAACCGCAAATATCTGTGACACCGTTAAAAATTTTGAAATACTCTAATTTTAAAATATATTCATTTATGCATTCTCCATATGTATTAAAGAAATTATATACAGATTGTTCCATTTAAAAATAGGAAGAAAAATTATTTTGTATCTTAGAATGTTGCCGTAGAATTTTTAACATCCTGTATGATTTAAGATTACGATATGTATAGCAAAGTAACTAAATTTATAGTAAAGCTAAAGTAAATATTTGTTAAAGTATTGATTTCGGGACAGTTCTTGTATTTTTAATATTTTATTGAATAAAATAGAAAGACTAAAAAAAATAGAAAGGCTGAAACAGGGTGGTCCGAACTGTATTGCGGAAACTTCGGCAGCATATTCTGCAGATAAAAATAAGTATAAAAGTTCGTATAAATGTATGTCTTAAAATGCTTAGTTTCGCAGATACAGGGTGTAGAAGTTTCATTTTTATTTCGATTTTTTCCAAATATTTTTCATTAATATCATACATATTCCGGTAGTTCTTCCCCCATCTTTATAGCATTGTTGTGATCTTCCGGGGGAGTGCACATGATTTTAGTTTTATCGATGTTCACCGTAAGGTTCAAAGCCTCGTATGCCCAGGTATTATGTATTCAAGATTTAATTTGTGTAACGTTTTTGCAACTAGAACGCAGTCATCAGCGTATTGAAGTTCTGTGATGAATTTTGTACCTGTTTTTGCCCTGAGTCTTTTTATATTGAACAGACCGTCGTCGTATCTGTATCTAATGCGCAATCCTCTTTCCTGCAGTTTGCTGTCCACTATAATGGGGAGCGCTGCCATGAATATGTTGAATAGGAGAGGCGCTAAGACACACCCCTGCCTAACTCCTGCACTGGTACACCGACTGAAAAACCGGTTGTCATCATTACTTGAAATAGGTTTTTAAAACTTAACACTGAACAGGTCTACTTTGTGCGATCGGGTAGCACTGGTGCAAATTGTTACTCTCGGGTTAAGAAAAAAATTGAGAAAAGTAATAAAATAAAAAAAATAAAAGGGGGATAGACTCAATATTTAAGGACAGTAATCATAAAATAACATTGGGACAATCCATAATAAAAAAAACAATACTATATTCAAAGAAGAAATTAAGAAATGATATATTAAAAGTTCCAATGTAGTAAAATAATTGGCAACATGCCTAGTGAAAGGCGAAAACCAGAAAACAATTAATTTCCGATTATTTTATGTCACGTCACGAACTAAACGCGTTTTTCGTCAAGCAAAAGATCCTCACAAAAGCTCATTCTCCTTTGTAGCTTTTTTCGTCTACTTTTCGTTTCGGTTTGGTTCATCAAATCTTTTCATATATAACAATCAGCTTGACCAACGGCCTACCTCCAAAACTGATATAAATCAAGCTTTAAGGAAGATACGTACGAAGGAAATAAGAGAAAAGTCCCTTCGTCGATTTCCACAAAAGAAAATGACGCACAAAGCTACAAAGGCTGTCGATGTCTTTAATGAAAAATTTCTTCTCCTTCTTGATGAGGTAAAGAAAGATTCGATAAGTCGGAATGAGGGAGCCACATGTCGAAAAATCCGTTTTTTCGTTATAGATTTTAGTGATTTATAACTCTGTCGTAGACTGATAGGTTATCGAATAATAGATTGCCATTTGGTCATCGTAATATGACAATTCGATTGGAAATAAACCTTTAAAGATAAGTAATTTGTAATATTTTTTATTTAATAAGTTATCAATGCATATTATTATTTATATTTTTTCGAAATTTAAAAAATAAATCGAAATATTTTCGTAATGTTTATCATCTTTTTAAAAATGTAAACGTAAATATATAAAATATCCGTTCATAATTGAAATAAATCGCGCAAACGAAAGATTAAAATATTTAATATTGACAACTAAATTATTTTGAAAGTTCTATAAACGTAAACTCTAACAAAAACGATTACAAAAAAAACATTTAATTAACATTAAATACAATAATATTAATTAGTGCCTTTGTTAAGTTTGTATTTAATTTGTTTTTGTAAAAGCCCAAAATTATAGCTTGCCAATGATATTATTATGAAAATACTCATTATCTGGGTGCTCATATACACAAAATAAAATGAAAGCTTTAGAATTTGTTTAATCCTATTATGTCTACTGGAATGACGAAAGTTTTCTTTATACGTGATGAATGTGTTCTAAAACGTAATGAGATGAACCGCCTATTTAAAAACAGACATATTTCTTTAAATTCAAAACATTCAATTTTATGACACTCTGTATACATAAATAAAATTATTGATTTTTAAAATATTATTCACAAACTAGGATAGTTGTGAGATAATAGCTTTGAGACTACCATTCGAGACGCATTGATATTATGTTGGTTCTTGAGTTTTGTGACAAAGAATGTTATTAAAGGTAAAGTAAATGTTTTCTCATTGTAGAATGTAGAATGTTTAGGAGGGGAGTTAGTCACCGCGACCTTAAAGATCTATTGTGTGTTCCCCTTTCTTAAGCTACAACCAGTTATAACTCATCATACAGTCTCAAGGCTTTAACAAAAGCCAGTATCTGAGACGGCTCCATAGAGGCCAGCTCTCCATCCTTGACATCAGCCGTACCAAAGTTCATGGCACGAATGGTCGTCGTCTCGGCGCACTCAGTGATGAGGTGTTCTGGCGTTTCCCCATATTCCCCACAGAATCTGCATTCGCCGTTGTTTCTCAGCTTCAGCCTACTGAGGTGTTCGTTGAGGAGACAGTGTCCTGTTAGGAACCCCGTGACAATCCGAAGATTGTTTTTACTTAAATCAAGGAAAACCTTTGATTTTTCTCGGTCGTAGTGTCTTAGACCGTTGGAGGACACCCATTCCAAGTTACGGATGGAGTCTTCCAGATTCTTCAGTTCCGCTTTCAGCTGGTTTCCGCTTGGAAAACAGAACGGTTCTGGTCCAGTTAGTGGAGTGTTCGCTCCTTTCCTAGCTAGATCATTTGCTTTTTCATTGCCTTCTATCCCTTGGTGAGCAGGCACCCAGAGTAGGAGGACTTTATTTTCTTTGCCCAACTTGTTGAGCTTCTCTAGGCATTCTTTTGACCAACTTCGAATTGATGGTTACTGAGTTGAGCGCGTTTAGTGCTGCATGACTATCGGATGGGATGGCAATTTCCTGTTTTCGATAGTTCCTATCTAAGATAAAGTGTACGCATCTTTCGATAGCGTAAATTTCTGCCTGAAGGATGTTGGGGTAGGTGCCCATTGGTTCGGAGTATTTGGTTTTCGGTCCAAATTCCCCTATCCCTGTCCCGGCTTTGATTTTGAAAGCATCAGTATACCACGTTATGCTATATCCTATGCTGAGTAAGCGTTTCTTCCTTCCAATCCTTTTTATTACTCAATACTACAGTGAGGTGTTTCTCAAAATTGTAAATTCTTGGTATGTAATCCACTGGGAGTTGGAGAAGTGGAATTTTCTTTTTGAGGGTGTTTCAAGCCCCTGACTAAAAATTCTCCCAGTACTGTTTCCGTCTATGACCATTCTAATCATTGTCGCATTGGCATAACTACCGACGACAATGTGCAGTGGTGTTAGGTCTAAAATGACCTCCATTGCTGCTGTTGGACATGTTCTCATGGTACCTGTGATACAAATACATGCCAGTCTCTGTACTTTGCACAGGTTTTGCCTTGCTGTACGTTGCTCTAGTTTTGTATACCAAGCAACTGCTCCATATGTAATCATGGGTCTTACTATCATGGTATACATCCAGCGCAGCCCCACCTATTTCCCGCCAGTCTTCTGCATATCATGAGAGCCTTTGTGGCTTTGCTGGTAATGTTCTTAATATGCCTGTTCCAGAGAAGTTTACTATCCAGTGTTATTCCTAGATATTTCACTTCCTGTGATGGCAGTATTTCCTTTCCATCTAGATGGATTCCTTTCAAGTTTTTCAAACTTCGCTTTCTGGTGAATGGCACTACCGCGGTTTTATCTGAGTTGATACTCAGCCCGACGGCCCTGCACCATCTCTCAGTGATGCGGAGTCCTCTTTGGATAATATCACACAGGGTGCCTTCATGTTTCCCCCGTGCAATCATGACTATGTCATCTGCATACCCTATGCAGTGTATTCCCGCTAGAGTTAATTTTTCCAGTAGTTCATCCACTACCAAGCTCCACCGTAGGGGGGAGGTCACTCCACCTTGTGGAGTTCCTTGCGTTGTTTTAACAACCACAGTTTTGGTACCTATCTCAGCTTCTGCTGTTCGTGTTGAGAGCATTTCCCAAAACCAGTGGATTATCGTATTGTTCACCCCTCTTGTTTCAAGAGATCGCTTGACCACCTTGTGAGGTATATTGTCAAACGCCCCTGCAATGTCCAAGAAGGCACAAAGTGCTGTTTCTTGGCTATCCAGGCTTGCCTGTATTAGCTCAGTTAACTGGTACAGAGCAGTTTCTGTGGATCTGCCCGCTCTATATGCATGCTGACTATCGTGCAGTAGTTTAACCTTTAGAAGATTTACTCTAATATGGTTGTCCACTACTTTCTCCATCGTTTTTAATATGAACGATGTGAGACTAATAGGCCTAAATGATTTGGGGTTAGCCCAGTCAGTTTTGCCTATTTTGGGTATGAAGATTACTTTCGCTCTTCTCCAGATGGTTGGTATATATCCCATCGCTAAGCTGCTTCTTGTAATGTTTAATAGATGGTGTGTAGCTATTTGCTCACCCTTCTTTAGAAGGGCAGGAAAAATCCCATCTATTCCTGCTGTTTTATAAGGCTGAAAGGTGTCAGTAGCCCATTTCAGTTTTTGTTCTGTTATTACTAGCTTGGCCGTCTCCCAGTCTTCCCTGCGAGGATTGTGGGGTTCGGTCGGAGCTACTTGCGTATTAATAGAATGTTTTCTCATTATTTAACTAATGTTAACTAAATCATATTATTTTGTTTTCTTGTTGTAATTCTGTTCTAAAGCATTTCTTTATTTATTTGATCTGACCTTAGAGTAAGGATCTGACAAAGCAAATATATAACATATATGTATGCATTTAATGGAATATATTTATGCTGTAAATAATTTCAGTTTAAAAGTAATCTAAATAAAATCGTTTACTGTTCCTTCGTGCCGATGTTTGTGGTTTGTGAGAACAAGGGCCTTCGGCGGAGTGCATCGGCGAATATCTTAGCTCGCAAAAGAGCAACCAGAAACAATAAATATAATAACTTATGATCTAAAGATATTTGCACCAGAACTTCAACTTTAGCGTCGATCTCCGCAACCAGGAACTTTATATCTGCGGGTGGGGACCCGTTAAACTAACTTTCTTCAGTTTTGAACGATATAGATGTGGCATATTTTGAATGTATTAAACTATAAACCTAGGTATGAGGACAGTTTCTATATTATTATTATTTCTCTTTTATTAAAGTTTAGGACAGCATAGTTAGATTTTCTGGAATAGTGATCATGGTTTTCTCTGCCGTGCTCTTCTACATGTGAATTCCAGGCAGAGTACGGTACTCCATTTATTTCATTTAATAAAATGAGTAGGGCTATTTACAAATTCAGCGTTTTATTTACATAACCTATTCTCCTCAAATTTCCCAAAATATTGCTTTTGTCGAGGCGCATCCGAGGTAATCACAATAAAAAAAATATTTAACACAACGTAGGTTCCCTTCTTTCTTTTAAATTTCTTGTTATACAGTTGGCCAAAATATTACCTCTTCAACTTTGTTGACGAATTTGGGTTGTTACACTACAAGATTATACATTATTGGGCTTTTAAGTAAGTTTTAATACGTATTACCACAAATAGTATACCGGGTCGTTAGACACATAGGAAATCCCATGCAAATATTGAACGATTCAAAAATTGCCTCCCCTATTAATTTTACAACTAAGTCGAAATATATTTTTAAAAGTCTGCCTATGCTGAATACTCATGCCAAATTTGAACAATTTTGGACAAGCCAATTTTAAGTAATTTAAGAAAAATTACATCTATTTTTAAATTAAAACTGAACAAGTAACAATGCAAAATCAGTCTAATGTCAAGTGTTTTTTTACCCTAACTTTAAAACACCTTGTAATTTCGTTTGTGAATTTTCCTAAAATATAATTTTGCAGTCAGAACCATGTCTCCTGAGCATTTTTTTTCTGATCGTAAAATTATATTTTAGGAAAATTCACACACGAAATTACTGCACAGGGTGTCTTAAACTTAGGGCAAAAAAACAACCCCTCGATTAACCCTGTATAATATAATAATAATAGCTCCCGTATATATAGCGTTTAACACCTTGGGAGTAGCAAGGTACAGTTTGCTATACTAGAGCCGTTCGGTATACAAAGGAAGGTAATGTGGCTAGCACTACGCTTCAACCGCCTATTATTACCTCAGGATTGTGAATCCCAAGTACTCATTTAAGGCTGAGTCGACCTAGGTACCCAAACTATTTTTATTTTAATAAAAATAGTCGGCTGATAAAATGCCGGGTGTGGGAATCAAACCTACACCTTGAGATTGGTAGATGAGAGCCTGTACCTCTACGCCACCGGACACCTAACCCCTCGATTAGCGCTGTATAATATGCTAAATACTAAAGTTTTTAAAAAACTTAGTTTAAAATAGGTCTAAAAATAACAGAAATATAACACTTTAAAATTGACCAAAAATTTCTCCGTTGCCTTTTTTTTGCATCTGAGTGTAGGATGAAAAGTTAAGGTACTTTGGCAATTGCCTGATTTTGCATTGTTACTTGTTCTGTTCTTCACTATCTTTGTTTCAATTCCCTAAAGGCATACAAAAGTCATCATAATATTAGAGCATAGGTTCTTAATAGGTATTTATTGTATTTATTTTATTATTTTTGTTGAATATGTAATTTAACAATGGTAAATTGGTGGCAACAGTGGAAGTTGTAGTTATATATAGTTTTATTATTATAGGGTGGCAACATTGAGAAATGTAACTAGATGTTGTCATGACAAAAATAAATAAGGTAGTTGAGTAAATACGTTTTTCTTTCGTTTGTAAATACTTTATTCTGAATCAAAGATTCTGAACAATAAAACTTTAATAAAAATAGGTTATCGGCCCAAACGGGCATAAGTTCGGGAAAAGTTGTGTTTAACGAAAAATTCAGTTGGCAGTCGGCGTTGGCAAAAGTATAAAAAGGGGCTCTTGTATAGTGGTCTTTTTAAAAACCAGTGTTTGTTTCTACTGGGTTGGAAATACAACGTACTGCACATGTAAAGAAAAAGTCAGAATAATGGATCGGGTAGTGGCAAATGAGTCACTAAGAATTGGACAACGTGCAAATTCCAAACACAGATAATAAAATCGAAGGGATTATTTGAAATCGTAACTGGAGAGAATCCAAGACCAATAATTATATAGAAGCAACATAGTGGGACACAAAAGAAGCTACAGCTCAAGAAATAATTGCTGTAAGGATGGAAGGGAAGCCTTTAACACATATACTTTCTTGTCGAATACCATCAGATATGTGGAAAAACTGAAATCGATATATTATGAGTCGCACATAAGTCGCAGGTTAGTGTTCACCTGTTACAACAGAATTTTTTTAAATTAGAGTTCAGCAATGGAAATGTTGCACAGTTTATATCCAAGCTTGAAAAAATTAAAAGTAATTTGGCTTAGTTAGGTGAAGAGTTAGGTGACAAAATGGTAATCATAAAAATCTTAATGTCGTTACCAGATACTTTGTTTCTGCCTGGGAATCAATAAGCAAACACTAAAAGAACTAACGTCCAGATTCTTAATTGAGGAAGAAAGAAATAAACGAGGAGAAGGAGTTATGGCATTGGCTACAACATCGAATATAAAATGTTATGAATGCAAGAAAAGTGGTTACATCAGAAGAATTGTCCGGGGTTGATTTAGAATGTTAAAATAAAATGTTATTAGAATCAATACATTTTCAAGCATTTGCCATTGAGGGGGAGTGTTGAATATGTAATTTAACAATGGTAAATTGTTGGCAACAGTGAAAGTTTTAGTTATATATACATAGTTTTATTATTATAGGTTGTTGGCAACATTGAAAAATGTAACTAGATGTTGTCATGACAAAAATAAGTAAGTTAGTTGAGTAAATAGTTTAAAAAAAAACGTTTGTAATTATTTTATTCTGAACAATAAAATTTTAATAACAACAATAATTTTATTTATTTTCTAATATTCTAATCCCAATAACTCCAGCAGATACTCAATTAATCTTTCGAAATAAAAATATTGAACAATGTAGATGGCAAATTAGTTAGCTACTGCTATGTCCTTCCTTTATCTCCTGTCTGTGCCAAACTTTGCAACTCCAAACGCTTCCAGTTCAGTTAATCCCCGCAAACTTGCTCCAGACCAATCTAAAGATTCCACTTCAATTCTAGTGTTAATATTTATTCCCCATCCGTTCGGTTAGATCATATCGCTTTAAATCTGCATAAGATATATGTTTGTAGCAAATATTGGCCTGGATCCAGTAAAATGTATTTAGATTTCTTAGAATATAATAATCTTTATATATATATTTTAGGTCCCATAAATACTCAAATAAAATAATATTAAAGAACTTAATTCAGAAAGGTGAGAACAAGGACGGTTTTGTATGTAAAAAATTGTTTGTGCACTACGTGCGTAAATTTCAAGTGAAACTTCTTACTATTAGCTATTAAATTGAAGGATTTGAAGGACATATTTGAAAAAGTGTAGCTTAAGATGTTGAAAAAGTAATGAATTAAAAAATATATTTTTTTACGCGTAAAAAATAATTTCCACATAAAAAGTAGTTTTTTGCCTATAAAAAACATATGTTTTTGTGTAAAACTATTCGTTACACATAAAAACTATTTTTACGCGTAAAAAATTATTTGTTTCATGCAAAAAATTATTTTCTTTGAAGTTTGATCGGTCAGAGGGGGGGGGTAATTACCCCCCTTACCCGTCCCCTAAAACTGCGCTTGAATGAGAATATAATTGATACCAAAGAATATTATAATTTTAAGAACGCTCTTGTGGAAGCTTTAGTGATTTGACACACCGTGGCGCTTTTGAACATAATCGAAGCCTGTTTTATTATATATTATTAATATTTATAATTTTTTTTTATAAATATATAAAAAAAATGCATTGAAAATATTTTCACAAAAATACAAAATTTTCCATAACCAAAAAGTTACAGAGATTTGTTAAAAGTGTACATTTTTGAAAAACACCCGTAACTCTAAAACGGTAACAGATATCGATGTGCGGGTTTCGCCATCATATTTTTGATAAAAATTGAGCTCCAGACACCGATATTTGATTTCGTCTATCTCCCATAGAAAAGGGTGTTTCCCTTTAAAAGCGTCCAATTTAGCCCACCCTGTACAAAAAATTGTTCGAATGGTTCTAGAAATATGAAATTTTGCACAGAGGTCAGTTAAGTAGCGAAATTGAACAGTTATAAGCAATTTTCCAAAATTAAGTTCCAATGAGGGTAAAACTGGGGGTGAAATTTTGTATAATTTTTTTTAAAAGTAGTGTAACATTTTGTATAGAGGTTCCTTAAGTGACGAAAGTGAGTACTCAAAAGCGCATTTTGGACATCCATCTCCTAAAAGGGTTACAGTATGAAATTTTGCGCAAATGTTTCTTATACTACATATATTGTATTTAACAATAAGAATATTTTTTTTAGAATATTCACCCACATTTCTCGGCCTTAGAGGGCGAATTTCCAAAAATTGGTTCTTAATGCAAAATAACGTTACATAAGTAACGCTGGCGCAGAATTTCATACTTCTAAAACCGATTACAACAAATTTTTATATATATATATTAATCGGTTTAAAACGTTCTACGTCTTCCGATGCCATCTCTCCATGCCTGTCTATGTCTCCATGCACCGTCTCCGAGAGATCTTTCCTCCATAAACGTGTCAATCCCTTCCTGCCAACTTCTTCTCGGTCTACCCGGTTTTCTTCTTCCTGCAGGTTTCCAGTTTATAATTTGCTTTGGGATTCTTATTTCTGCCATTCTTTGGACATGCCCGTATAATATGAGTTGACTGTTCTTTATGTCGTCCACTATCGTATGTTTAACTTCCATAATCTCTCTTATGCGTTCATTAGTTATTCGCTCGAGTCTTGATTTGCCTGCTGATCTTCTCCAAAAATCCATCTCTGTAGCTTCCAGCATTCGTTTTGTTGTTTCCTTAATTGGCCAGACTTCACAGCTGTACGTGGTTATACTCTTTATGATGGTATTGTATATTAGAGTTTTGTTCTTGTTGTTTATGCTTCTATCCCACAGTATCCCATTCAATACCGTGATAGCATTCCTTCCAAGTTGGTTTCGTTCTTTAATTGCTGTATCCAACAGTCCATCATTTGTGATTTGCATACCCAAATATTTGTATTTTGTGCAGCACTTAATTTTCTTCCCTTCTTCTAGTATTAGATCTTGTTGTTCTCCTCCGATACACATATATTCTATTTTGTTAGTATTGATCTCGAGTCGACAAATTTTTATACCAGTTTTAATCTTTACTAATTTTCACTATATTTTAATTTCAATCTTCTATAATATCACTTCTTAGGACCTCTGTACTAAATTTCATATTTCATATTTCTAGTTCTAGAACGGATTTTACATAAAAATTTAATCTGATTTCGAACACAGACATAAACTTTCTTCATAAGGCTAGGCGCAAATTGAGTCGCGTGTATGTATGGCGTGTGACATGACTTGACGTGACATGGCGCGACCGGCATGACTGGACGCGGCACTCGCGCTGCTTGGTGGTCCACAAATTGGGACGCAGTTTTTCAGTATCTCACCTCTGCAATCGTATAAAAACGGCTGCATAAAAATGTCTGATTCGCCATCAAAATAATTATTGTTACTAAACTTTAGTTCTGAGTTCTGAATCAGAATCAGATGATGCGGAAGTGTAGGTAAATGTTACTAAAAGGTACTGTAGGTAAATGTTACCTAAACGTTACTGTATTCAATTATCAAAATTAAGCACGCAAATGCGAGGCACGCGTCAGGTCACGCGGATCGCGTCGCACTGTCAATTTGCGCTGTCCCATTTATTTCTGTTGGGTTATAAAAACTCGCGTCGTGCCAGGTCATGTCACACGTGATAGACGCGACTCAATTTGCGCTTAGCCTCAATATTATAATGACCTCTCAGTTTTACTTGAAGGTCTTGAATTGTCCTTTAAAACTAGTGAAAATAATGTAATTTGATGATAATATATTGATACCTTTTAGAAAATATCGTTTAGAAAAGACACGTCGAACAAATAGCAGCTGAAAAATTCATGTTAAGTCACTAGCTGGTGGACGGAATACGCGAGTACGCGTTTTAAATTCAACGTTGCATCGATCCTGGTCCCATCAAGAATAGGCACAAAATTGGAAAACGAATGTCAAGATTAAATATTTACGTGGCGCGGTTTGCTACTCCCACACCAGTTTGCGGAATATTTAACTCCTTAAAAGCAAAAACACCTATTTAAAAATTGCCTTTGTACTAGTGATGGGCATTGTGATTTGTGATTCTTTTTAGTGAATCGAATCGCACGATTTAATTTCTCATATTGAATCGACTCTTACGATTCGTTCATTTGAACAAACTACATACGCATTTTAGGTATTACCTCTCATACGACACGGAGACTCTAAGGAGAGCGGTAGTTTATATAAAAATGGAATGTAAAAAATGGGTTGTAGCAGTATGTAGGTTAACTGAAAGTATATTAGAAATACAGAGAGTTCTACAGGGTGTCCCCAAAAAAGTTATAAACATCAAAGTTATGTTTTTTGTAATAGAACACCTTATATATTAACTGATTTAAGGATTCTAGGAGAAAAATAAAGGTGAGTTTCATTAGAAAAGCATATGACTAAAATGTATAATTTTTGAAATATTTAGCATCTTCTAAAAATAAAGGATAAATTTTAAATTTTAATTTTGTATCTTCAAAATTGGATGCTTTTTAAGATATGCTACCTTATATATTAACTGAATTTCGGATTCTAGGAGGAAAATAAAGGTGAGTTTCATTACAGAAGTGTATGACTAAAATGTAGAACAAATTCTAAATTTCAATAAAAGCTAGGTACCTAAATAGGAATTTATCCGGTATAGCTTAATATGTAGTTAAAGCTACTATTGTACTTTAAATCAAATTAAAACTTGACCCAAAAAGTTATACAGGGTGAGACAAAATTAATATTGAACTTTTAAAAGCAAGTACTCTTTTATTTTAAATGGATCATCCAGTATATTATTCCGATATTCTATGATTCATGTCTCTTCAAAATATTATTAAGGTTGCCTGCCTCTCAAACAAAGATTTTCCTAGATATTTTAATTTGCATGATTTAGTGTCAGTAGATCTTATTTTATTAGGTAGCTAGGTAGCTTTAATATGCCTGAGGATACTTCAACATAGCTGTCAAATTAGTTCAACTTTAACAACTAGTTATCATTTGGTTATCATTTTGTGTCAGTTAAAAGAAAACAAATTTTTATAAATTTGGCGAAAATTAAAACTTCTTCAGAGAGAAAGTGACATGATTCTATTAATTGATGTCTGGATTGTGCATTCATCCATTGATATAATGCTTAAATGCTCCTGTTTTATCTGGTCTAGGGTTTTTATGGGGAAATGTTAAAGACAATGCTTACACATCTCGACTAACTATTATTGACAACATGAGAGAAATGAATGTGGCTGCTTTTCGAAGTAGAACTCCACATATGCCTCTTAATATGAAAAGACCTTTTGAAGATTGAATCATCTTATGCAGTAAAAAGGAAATGAAGAATTTTGAGCATTAGATTTCAACTAGCTAAAATTTGTCACATGATTGATGATACGCCTATATCTAGTTTTAATTGTGTAATAATTAAAATATGTTTTAAACGAGTATCTTTTTGTTATCGTTGAATATTTTAATTTATATTCTTTTTTATATATGTTTTTAAATAACGAGAGGTAATCCTATATACAGAGTGGTAAGTATATTATACAGAGTAAAAACATTTCCAAGTTTTAAGTCCTTTTTAAGTCCAATAAACTTACATCAATACTACATTACAATATAGACCAACCCTAAAAGCAACTTGAGTCATAGTAAATTGAATCTGATTTCGAACACAAACATACACTGTCTTCATAAATATTATGATGCCCTTTCAGTTTTATGTTTTTTTGTTAAATTATTCTTTAAAACTAGTAAAAATAATGTAATTTGATGGTAATACAGGGTGAGTCTTAAATAAGTGCAAATATTTTCAGGAGTAGTATATTACGACCTCAGGAACACTTCTATGAGGTGTTCCTGTTCACCGCAAATTGTCCCACGGTATAATTTCTTAATCTCTGATATTACCATAGTTACGGCTTTATTCCATGATTACGGCACTAAAAGAGATGCAAATACAGAAAAAATCCGGTGGCTTTTTTTGTAAATTTTCAAACTTTAATAACTAGCTTATTTTGGACTTATCTGAAAAAATGTTAAAGAGAAAATATGTTTCTTTTATCGAGATCTACCAGCCTGCAACCTGAAAATATTTGCACTTATTTAAGACTCACCCTGTGTATTGACACCTTTTTGAGATATCGTTTAGAAAACACATAACAAACAAGTATTTTTTATTCTTTAAAATTTACGGCAAGTATATTACAGATAGTGTCAAAAAAACATTTAACTCCAATAACCCTACATTAGAATATAGACCAACCCCAAAAGCAACATGACTTAAAGTAAATTGAATCTGATTTCGAACACAGACATAAACTTTCTTCATAAATATTATAATGCCCTTTCAGTTTCATGGTTTTTCTTAAATTGTTCTTTAAAACGTGAAAAAGTGAAAATAATCTAATTTGATGATAATATATTGATACCTTTTTCGAAATATCGTTTAGGAAAGACACATCGAACAAATAGCAGCTGAAAAATTCATGTTAAGTCACTAGCTGGCAGACGGAATACGCGAGTACGCGTTTTAAATTCAACGTTGCATCGATCCTGGTCCCATCAAGAATAGACACGAAATTGGAAAACAAATGTCCAGATTAAATATTTACGTGGCGCGCGGTTTGCTACTCCCACACAGGTTGCGGAATATTTAATTCCTAAAAAACAATACACCTATTTAAAAATTGCCTTTGAAACTAGCGATTAGCATTGCTATTCTTTTTATTAAATCGAATCACACGATTCAATGTCTCATATTGAATTGACTCTTACGATTCGTTCGTTTGTACAAACTACATATACGTTTTACGTATCACAGTATAAATAAATATTTTTTTGTAAATAACTTTCACATCGCTTGCATTTTATACTCATGATGTTTCTTTGGAACTTTTGTTCGAGTCTATTGATGTCTTACTACATAAATACTCATCTTTCATAGTTATAGTTAAGACGGCGTTAAATTATAATCTATTTCATTGCTAATATACAGTGTGGTCCACTAAGTATGCAACATATGGGATTTTTTTATTAGAAGTCCTATCAAACTGAGAATACTGTCAAAAATTAGTGCATGTCCGTTAACCATATCAGCGATACTTACAATGACTGTAAGTCAAACAACTTTCGGAGTAGGCCAAAAATGCGAAAATCGTCCAAGAGTAAAAGTGGGTTCATATACACGCGAATTGTGAAATGCGAATTGCAAATATTGTTGTTATTGGTCTTTTACGCCTAAGCACAAAAGTAAAAAAATATATTATTAAACTGTAATTAAATGTCAAATTCAACGAGAGTAACCATAGTTTCTCGATAGATATTACTTTTTAGGGTTCCGTACCCAAAGTGTAAAAACGGGAACCCTATTACCAAGATTTCGCTGTCCGTCTGTCTGTCACAAAGGTCTATCTTATGAACAGTTATAGCTAGACAGTTGAAATTTTTACAGATAATAGAGAGTTTTTAGGTCGCCTATTTGGTAAATGACGTAAAACGCTAAACGTTATACTGATCATGCGCAGTTTGTGAAAAATAACCGACAACTTTTGTTGGCCAGGTACTGTCATTTTAGATTTTGAGCCGTTTATTTAACACGTCATCTGTCAAACGTTAACGTTAAATTTTGCAAATGTCAAGATGTCAAGTTGTAACGCAACGTAATATCAAAATGAAATTTTATTAATACATTACGGCGACGGTGCTGTTCGCCTGGAGAGCATTATAGGGTGAGTAAGGTTTGTGCTTAAATGAGCACCACTGAATCTACCTAATAGTTAAATAACATTAAAGATTCAGAAAACTGTTATTTGGAAAAGATATTTGCCAAGATGGAACCTCATTCATGCAATAAAACAAATAAGTTTCTACTCTACTAAATCTAAATATATTAATTAAAATTAATGTTTGGTTATAAAATACGTTTGTTTTATAACGACCAGAAAAACAATGAAATAGGTTTAAATTTTGAAAATGAGGTTAAAATATTACTTAAATTTGTAATTAAAGTATATAATTAAATTGAAAAGTATATAATTAAGTGAAATATTACAGATGTTGAAAACTACTTATAGAAAAATTAATAAAATAAATCAAACTTTACTATCTATACCTTTTTATAGTGTACCCCAAAATAAAAGTATACAAGCTTGGGTAACTTATCCAACAACAGCAGCTGAGTACGGCAATGATGAACAGGGTTGAACAGGGTGAACTCCAGGAACTACAGTTGCATCAGTAAGGCCACAAATCTTTGTTGAGTTGGAAAACAGGGTGGATGTCTCGACACCATGTAATCACGTGCAAGTGAATGTTAAGATAAAACCATCCAAAGCAAGGAAGGCAAACCAGGAAAAGTAAAAAGCAGAAAGAAATAACCAAAATCAAGACCCTGTGGACAATATTTAAATTAATATTTGTAGATTTTAGGTTATGATACCTTACCCCAAAGCGTAACTAGCAATTTATCCAGCTACCATCGACAATTAAAAAAGTTAGTGGGTCCATTCCAAAACTGTCCAAATCTAATGAAAATTATTAAAAATCAGAATTGAAAAAAGGAAAAAACGTGAATAAGTTAACTTACCCAATATCTGGCCACATGGCACATCAAAAAACTAATCTATTTTGGTTCAGGCAAATTCTTATTCTTATTTATTTAAATTTACAAAATTGTTCAACAGCATTCAAAAATTATGCTGGTAATCCTCACAGGAACCAACAAGAAAGGATTTCACCAAAAAAGACGATCTCCTCCCGATCGCCACGCCAATATGGCGATCGGAGGGAAAAAGAACAATCATCGACCAAAATGAACCACCAAAGATTTTGACAATCCAGAAATGACATCAGAAAACGGAAGTTAGCGGCGTTGCCGTACTGACCAAATGAACAGGTATTTTGGGGAAAAATATTAGAAAGATAAATTAAAAGAAACTGTCAACACTGCGTAGCTCACCTGCTGCTGTTAAATATATATAAAATAATGATAAAGACATATTTAAATATTATAATTAATTAAGATAAATTTATAAACATTAATTAATAAAAAGAGACATATCCATCATAACATTAATTAATAAAAAGAGATATTATCCAAAAAGTAGCAAGTTTAAAAAACATGCTACAAAGTGTCAACCATCAACTTGGACACTACATCTTGGCGTTGCCAATTTTTGTCACTCAAATATGTTGGTTGTATTATTTTGATAGACAAAAGAAGACTACAAAAAAGTATATATTTAGGAACTAATTTACGTATTATTTTTTACCCTTTTGTAGCAGTTTTCTTTTTTTTTTCTTCTTTGATCATAATCCAAATAAGTATTACACTTGGCAACCGTGCTAAAATGAATCCCGTAATAGCGTACCGTTTATTTGAACCTAAATAGCGGCAAACGCTATCCACTAATAGGGTAATCCCTTATTTTTGTATCAATGCGCATGCTCTAAATAACGGATAATGTATAAAGCTGATCGAATAAGGGACTTAAAAAGTCTCTAATGTATCTATGTTGCCGCTATAAGAACAAATACTAAAAACAGAATTAAATAAATGTTTATAAATAAAGAAGTACTTTCACTAAACATTATCTTTTAAGTAAGAATTTTACATAGAATCTTTCAAGTCCTCGGTGGCCGCGTGGTTTAAAGCGTTAGGACTTTACGCTGCTATGACGTTGGAGCCGTAGTAAGGCAAGTTCGAATCCTAGTCAAGGCGACTTTTTTAATCGTTTTTTTTTTAATTTTGACATATTTTTACATATTTATTATTGATTAATACAATTTTTAGTAACGTGTTTCTTAATTTTTTTTAAATTACTTACACGCGCATTCAACATTTCGGCTAAATTGGAAAAAAAGTTTATAATAATTATAGTGGCTAATGTTGTATAGATAATGAATGGTATAACCATGGGCATACTCAGCGCCGGGCTGACTAACTGGAATTTAAATTTCCCGCTGTGGATTCAGGTGGTAAAAATGTCAAGTTGTCACATTTATTTAGTTAGTTGTGTTAAAAAGGAATGGTGTTAAAAAGGTTTAAGTGAATTGTTGTACTTTAAGCTTAAAAAATTTTACTAGCAGACCGTGCATTTGAAAACTGTTCTTTTTAGAACCGATTTTAGTGCGAAGTGTACGATGCCGAAGCAGCTTAACAGTCATTGCAAAGAACTGCTCTCAACTTTATTAGAATATTTTGAACGAGAAAGCTTAGCAATGCCTCTCTATGTTCATGACTGCTCTTAAGAATGTCCTCACATCCCTAACTGCTGTGTGAGTTTTGTTGACGTAAATAATAAATGTTTATAGCTTCATTCAGAACCTCGCAATTAGTGGAATAAATTAGTGGTTTCAATTAGCGTAAAAGTTTGTTTCTCTAATTTGAATGTAAGCTTCAGAACGTCAAAATTAGTGGTTGGAATTTTCAATTAGTGGAAAAAGTTAACAAACTTTCAACTTTTCCACTAATTATACTTCAAAACACAAAACATCCCCCTTTAGAACTTCGTCTGTCATGTTAAGAAATGAAAGTAAATAATATAGCGCCTCTCGTGTTTTGTTCGCACACTAAAAAATTCAATTAATGCCTGTATATATTTTTAATATATTTTTTAAATTTACATTTTTTTAATTGTTAAGTGCTCGGTTAAGTAATATATTACATTTAAATGGAATATATTACATAACAATTATGTCAATTACAGGATTACAAGCTTGTTTTCTAACATTTTTTAAATAAAATGAATTATAAAATTTCAATATATGTATATTTGTCGTAGGTATGAAAAAAGTAAAATATAAAATGGACAAACGCTTACTTACATTGCAATAAAGCTTCCACTTTTAGTTTTGCAATCCAAACGTAATATTTCTATTTCACAAATAAAAATATCCGACAACACTAAAATCGCTGAAACTTCCGCGGCTGACAACGAAAACTGAAAAATATAACGGCACTTTTTGTTTTGGACCTGCATATCAACATTACGCGGTACCATTACGTTTTTGTTTTTGAAATAATATAAAATATCTAATTATAACTTGTAAGTTTTAATATTTTAACATAATTTTAACTATTTCCGACAATAACTAACTTTTTGTTATCAAGATGACATAGACGGCAATTGACATATACGTCATAATATTTGAATTTTAAATATGTATGTAATATAATTTAAATTAATATAATGCAACTTTATACTAAGAAAACATTTATACATTCACAAAATACAACAAAGTCTAATAATGTAGTTTGAAAACAATGAATATTGAATTAAAATTAAAATGAAAAAAGTTAAGCGCGAAATTAAAATGAAAAAAGTTAGGCCCTTGTGTTAAAATTAGATGATTAAATTTTAGCAACTTTTACACCATTTGATGACCGGTGGCGCCTCTAGTGTTTGTTCGGGCGGTTGGTCTTTTACTCCCGCTTATGGCCATTAAAGAAAAAGTTCTAAAGGGGGATGTTTTGTGCTTCAAAATTTGCGAGGAATGTCATTTTGGCCTATGACAGGGGCGGGAAAGTGAAATAGCAAAAACGGTTCCACCGTTTCCACGGAAATTTCAAATAAAATAGTTCTACCCTCAGGCGCTAGGTGGTAGTGCAATTAATTTTTAGGTTAAGAAGTTGCTACTTGTTATTGCCAGATGGTGTTAAATCAGAATTATTTTGTAGTTTCCATAGTTTCCAACGGCCATTGTCATACTATTGTCAAATTCTCAAAAAATATTGTCGTTGTCATAGCGCTAATAATAATATTATCAAGTGATTATCAAAACGTTTTTCAAATTATAATTTGTTATATGTATTTTAATTAGACAACTCCTTTTGTTTTTGGCCGTAAAAATATAATGTAAGTCGCAATATAATGTAAGTATTTTTGCCATCATTTAAGTACCTATTTATATTTACTCCATTTACAAAAATTTAGACGTATTACGTTGGTCTTGTTTTATTATAATAAACGATGTTTAAATATTTGATTTATAAATAAAAAATTTAAATAATAAATAATATTTACACATGTTTGGCTTTAATTTTATTTAATAATTGTATAAATTATACTGTTAAATCTTATTTTTTACACATCACAACGATACTTCTTGTTATTAGCATTGTTGAATTTGTGTAAAAAATAAGATTTAATAATCAAATTTAATTATTTTAGTGTAAAATTCAATAAATACGCTCATTTAAAAAGCCCGCGCTTCGATCCATTTAAAACAAGCCCTACTCAATAGATGCCGCCACTTCTTTAGGACCATTTTTCAGTATGGCAGAGTCCATTCTTTTTCTAGCTAGGTATATTCTTTGGCCTATTATTATCATCTGGCAAGAGAAAAATGTGGTTAGAAATCAAAAGTTTATTGTTTTATAAGCTAAATATTAGGCTTTCTCTATGGATATAACTGATTACCGCAACCTGTTGCTAGGATATTCTATTAATTTTAATTGTGTTTTTTAGACATTGTGAATGATCGTAATCGTAAACTAAAGTGTATAAAGTGTAATTGAAACCACTAATTTATTCCACTAATTGCGAGGTTCTGAATGAAGCTTATAAGATGTTTATAATTAATTCATTTTTGTTTCCTAAAATATTTTGATTGAAAAAAAATATGTAAAGAAATTTGATTAAAAGAAAATTTGATAAAGAAAACATGTAAAAGTCGGCAACGCTGTGCCGGTCAAGCTTAATCACGTGAATAACAGTGTATTTGGTTCAAAGATTTGATATGTTCTATATGAATTTAATGTAATGTGATTTTATCAGAACGTCAATGGTCCTCGAGTTAGTTACATATTTAGACATTTTTTTGCCCCTTTCATTGGATGAATATATAACGATAAAAAATTAACTTTATCTATATGGGAGGTGGATCGGTGGATTATAATAGCCTAGACCCGTAATTCTAAACTTAAGTAAACAGGTAAAATATGTGAATTATGTCTTTGTTGTTGCAGTCGAATCGCCCGGGACTGTTACCAAAAAAGGGACACAATAAAGAAGAGAAATAATTAAAAAGGGATTTAGATCTGACATAACATATAAATTAACTACTTGTTTTTATCTTCTTGTCGTTTTCATTATTACAATATTTATTTATTATCAGCACTTCCCATATTTAGCAAAAATAAAAGCCCTGCTAAAATATTTGCTTAAAAAAACAAAAGGCCTCATTTGTTTTTTTTTGCAAGGCAAAGAAAATATTTTTGTCTTTATTTTCTTTTATCTCTTTCCGTTTGTATACGAAAAAGAGTTCACACTTTCAGTTCGTTCTGAAGGAAGAAAAAATGTTCGCTACGACCTTTTTAGCTGGTCTCTGAAGTCTGGAAAACAGTCCCTAAGGATTTTCACAGTCTTGTCCCCCGTTTTGTCTAAATATTCACTCCGTTCTACTTTTGATTACCTGCTTTTATTTTATATTCTGTAGTAATTTCCTTCTCGTTATCCTTGAATATTTAATATTTCATTACCTTTAAAACAAATTTGCATATTTTCAACGTATAATATTTTGTTATATTTTAAATGTTTGGAAGGTTGGGCTAGTGGCCAGTGGCGGCTGCGTAGCGTGGCGTCAATACAAAGGATGTAATAAGTAACTGCTATTAACATTTTACGAATTTTTTTGAAGTTACAAAAATAAAATATACAAAATGGTCATAACTGTTTATTAATTTAGTTAATAAAAATTATCAATTTTGTGTCATACTTTCACTATTTTTATTTTGTTACATTTCTAACCCTCAAGAATCTTAAAAAAAGTTAAATTGACTTCCATAGAGCTTTAATTGCTAATTGTTATAAATGAAACACTTTAATAAAAATTTTTGTTAAAAAAACAAATTAATTTGTGTATGAATGATTAATAATAAATACTAAGAGCTGGCAACGGTTAGTCTTGGGTCGAGATTTCCGTATGTAAGAAGAGTACAATGCGTGTATAATGTACTGAACAAAGAGGGAACAGTAAACACGTTGCCAAACGTATGAAATGAATCGAGAAACTGTGCACATTGCTAAGAGACGTGGAAGGGGATATAGCAGATTTGTCGAGAAGTGTCTAGCCCTAGCAGTCAACTTTTAAGCTTGACCAATCAGGTTGGTTAGCGTGGTTATTTGAAGGGTGTTAATTCATTTGTGTTTGTCAAAAACTCTAACGTGATTGGTCGGGCTTAATAGTTGCCTGCTAGGGCTAGACACAAGTGATTTGTCGCAGTTGGCCGGTCGACCCATTCAGCACCTCTGTCAGTACTTAAAGTTCTAGGCAGAGGTGTACATCATGCGTTCAGCTTCAGGATTTAATTACGTCTAGTGATACTTTATTTGTTTATTTATTAACGAGTCGTTGTAATTTTCCCTATAGCTTGAACATTTTTAAGTGCAAGCTAGAAACACTTGCATTTTTGGTAAAAAAAAGTGGAATTGAGTTGGTTTTCGACAGTGGTCGGGCTATTAGAACTCTGAATTCAAAAATCGATATCTCGAAATCTATTAAATAATTGATTGTAGTTTTTTCAAAAACTTTCTTAATATTTCTGCTGTATTTTCTTCGTAGACAGTAAGTGAAAATCTTTATCAATAAAAAAATTACACGACTGCTGAAAATTGCTATGCTCTAAAAGTAAATAGATGGGTTGTTTACAATTTTTGAATGGAATAAAACAACCTTATCGAATTTTTCTTATGTAAACATATTGTAAAAGATCCTATCTTCAAAATAAAAAAACAGTTTCAATATCTAAAGTGTTTCTTGAGTTATGGCGTGTTGTGTTAAAAAGTTGAGTTTTTAAATTATCGCGATCTAAAACGAGAAAACGTCAGTAGTTTTCTCGTTTTAAAAAAATTACACCCTAAAGATATCCCTATAATTCCATTTCAGATGCTCAGAAACATTTCTAATGATTTTATCTAGTTATCTTTTCGAAAAAAAGTCTTTTAAAGATAAGCGGTTTGCGATCGTGATTTTACTTTACTTGATAGGGAAGGCGAACTGGCAACGCCGCAACAGCACTCCGTCGCATTTCTCTCACTCCCACTTAATAAGATCCCTATGCGATTTACTTCCACACATGTAAATACCGACACAAGAATAACAGTTGCCAGCACGGTATATACATACTACATACATTACTATAGTAAATATATCTAAAATTGTAATTTATCCCTTTCTACAAGATCATTTTCATAAATATTACTTATAATAATAAAATAATTTAGCTCTTCTTGGTTAAGCTGGTTTCATAAGGGTGATTCAAGCACATTTTTGAATCGAACAATAAGTATTATTACAATACTAATTTATAGATGAGGTACCTATTCTTCAGTTTTAATCAAAGTCCTACTAGTCATAGGTTATTGTTGTGATGATAAAAATAAAATTTTAATATGTATGAATTGCCTATCTCCTAAAATAATAAATAAAGACGATTAATTTATTTTATCTCTGTTATACGAGGACAAATGTTATATATTTCACATTCTACTGCTGTGTTAACTATAACTAAATAAAGTAATACTTTACATATCAATATTTACTTATAAAATAAAGCAGAATTTTTAAATTCACCATGTTCAAATTGTCTCCTTAATTAGGTACATGTTAGGTACTATTTTTGAAGTATAAGATTATTAGCTACAGGTATCAATTCAGAATTATAGCAGTGCTGAGTATTAAATGAAAAAAATGCATTTTTCTTGCTGAAAATAAATAATTATTTATGAGTTATAAAACATTTACAAAAAAGAATATCTACCACCTACCGGCACATACATTATTTAAATATTCCGAAAGTACTCTATTAAAGGTAATATTTGTAAAACTTATTACAATAATTCAATATCCTCTTGAAAAATATCATCTTGAAAGTCAATTTGGTGTATTTTCTTGCAATAATAATATCCTGGATGGTAAATAAACGTAAAACATAAATGTTTTTAGGTTAGAAAGAAAAGTATAAGAATGGTCCAAAAACGATTCTTGCTGCAGAGCTAGGATCAAATTAGGTTCAACTGTTTTTTCTAGTCCTAGAACCGTCCGCGTTATAACCCGAACATCTAACTTGATCTAATTGAGAGTCCAAAAAAGGTCCAAAAAAGTTCTCATCGAACCCGAACGCAAATTTTCTTCTGCGCATACGTATCGCCGTTCTAGAACGGTTCAAGAACAAAACCGAACAAAGTTAATATTTGCCTGATTTCTATCACATAAATGACATTAATTGACAAACAAAACCAGAAAAACCAGCCTTGTCGCACTGGTTAGTTTGGTGACAGTTATAACCGAATTTTTCAGGAACCGTGTTCCGTAATAAGAAAACTTTAATTTGTGAATTTAATCACACAATATTGAGAGTTATTTCTTGTCACAGATTATCGTAGTAAATTTACCATCCGTTCTTTAGTTTTACAACTCGCTTGTAAAATCGCTCTATGGCTAATTTGTAGCATATATATGTAAATATGTTATATCTTTAAAAAATGTGTATCTCATAGTAAATTTACTCACAAACCGTTAGTAAATATTAATAAATTTAATAAAACACGTGTTTATAATTATAATATATATTATAAAGGTTAATAAAAAGTCTCAAAACAGTGTTTGTAAGATCTCTCCTTAGTATATCTCTTCTTGTCTAGAAGAACCTTACTGGAATTCTGCGCCTAACCAAAATAGGGACAAAATTGCCATTAGGTAAAAAATAAAAAAAAACATGCAAGAAAAAGGTATCTAATCAAAACAGTCAACTTATCCCAACTTAAAGACTATAGATGTAGAGTCCTCTATTTCGGTCCTCTATTAAATTTGTCCTCCGAAACAGTCTGAAAGAATAAATAATGCTTAGAGCTTTGTTGATATGGGGAGATCATAGAGCGATTATGTTTATATAAAAAAATCGCTAAAATTAATATACCAATAATTATAATAAATGGAGATTGCGTTTTTCCTGAGAGCTGATTTTATATTTACAGAAACTACATATAAACATAATTAATATAATATACTTACCCTTATATTATAAAAACACTAATCACCCACGCACTGAGACTCCCACCTGTTCAAGAAACTGCTTATATTAAAATGTTCTTCGTCTTTCCTCTAACTACGTTTTCAATCGATTATTTAATTTGCATCAGTTTCACAAGAGTGGTCTATAGACATGCAATTTTACTACAAGATTGTATTTTTGATTTAAATTTAATTTTTAAACTTACGAAACTTATTGTTAAAATAATATAGTTCAGCAATAGCATTTGATATTAATAAACTGTTTTGCAAAATTACATTTTTTTGTGAAACTATGCAAAAATATCTTATTTTTACAAGTTTCTTAATAAAAATACTCTAATGTATCAATTTTGTAAAATTACTTATATTTTTTTCAGTGATAGGATATCTCAGTGACCTTTTTAAATAAAAACGTATTACAATATTTTAAAGGGATGCATCGCCTCACAAAAACGCGGGAAAACTGTAATGGACTTAGTAAAAAGGCAAACCAAATTAAAGTTAACAATTAAAGTTGATAAGATTAACAGACGAAGCAATGTGCAGATTCTGTCAATCGACAGACGAAAAGACATAACAAATTCTAAATCAGTGCGAAGGCCTGGAAAATATACGGTTCTTTGTACTAGGCGATGATAGGCTACAAAGGGCTAGGATGGAACCCTTATTAGGCTTTGTGAAACGCATACGACTGGATAATGTAATCTAGATATCAGCGGACTACAATAGATCTCAAAAGGCGAGGCATAGGCGCATACCAACTACCAACCTCATAAAATCTGATCTAATCTAATAAAGATTAGAGAGTTTAAGTTTAAATGAATTTACCATAATAACGCCATCCTAACTTTTGTTTTGTTAAATTAATTTTATTAAATCAGTTTAATATTTTTTAACTAAATTCCTTTTTATCATATATACTCAGTTTTTTTTCTCAGGTAAGATTTCGACAGACGATGACGAAAAATGAAGAAAAGCAGATGACGTCCCATACCAATCTATTTCTTTCACTAAAAAAAGTTTCTAATAATTTTTAAGTTAACTATGGATGGGTTTAAATATAAATTCGTCATGCGTCGTCACTTGTTGTTTTTAACCAGTTTTATTGGTTTATTTCAAAAATGACAGATCGTATTTCAATTTTATTGGTTTGACGGAACGATGAACGACAAACGGACGCCGATGCGTATGAACCCGCCTTTAGATTTTTGACGTTTGTCAAAGTTTTGCCAAATTATAGGTTATAATTTTGTGACAACTTTTGTCAAATACCCTGCGTTTTGGAAGATGATGCATTTTGATTCGTGTTATTACGTGTGTTTTGTGTCTTTTGAAGTCAAGTGGAGGAAAAATTGAATGAAAATTAACTGTAGAACCCAAAGCACAGTTTATGGTTAATACTCGCTGCCCAGGCAGAAAGTCTTATACTGTGGTCTTATACACATACACCAATAAAATTACTATCAATAAAGTTCGTATACCATCTCGTCGCAGATAAGTCCATCTCGAATATGGTAGAAGGACCATTAAATTCATACTCGGTGTTTTTTTGTCATCATTTAAAGAGAAGGACCATACTAAACACATACTAAAAACTGGAGTAGCTGTAAAATATCGACATCACACGATAGATAAATAATGGATTTTAGTACTGCAGAAAAATAATGTCAAAAGGTACTGGTTTCAAAAAATTAAGATTAAAGTTAATTAATCAACCTGTGAGGTATAAAATTTGGTAAGTGTTATTATTAATAAAATAGTTTGTTTTATTTGTGTTGTTTTATTTATTCCTGCGGAATATTACAAATTTGTATTTGTACATAAGTTATATTATTGATAAATATAATCATAAATGTGGGAAGTTTCATAAAGCTTGAAAGTAAGAAATAGTTCTTTTTTATATTTTTTGGTATGTGGTGTCTTGTTTTTGTTTGTTTTGTATTAACACATACCGTTTTTTATTAAATAAAATAACTCGATTACATTTTTTCAGTTTTATACAGTTTTTTTCACAATATTTTGAAGTTACTTGTCAGTCAAATTTTAAATACATATATTAATTTCCTGCTATGCGTTCCAGTTGTACCAACTTATTTCTTTGAAAAATAAAATAAACTATTTTGAAATTAAAATGACAGACACATCTATCACTGTCAAGGATCTTCTCGTTGGACAGACTTATACAGGGTCCGGCAATAGTGCGTCGAGCATTTGTAGCTCCTAGAATAAAAGACTTGGGAATTTTGTTTAAGTGAAAACCTAAAATATGTAAGAGGATGTATTTAAGGAAAATATTTTAACTTGTATAGGGTGGCCCAAAAAAGCGTGAGTAGATCGAAACCGTTAAAAATTTTGACATACTATAAATACAAAAAAATTTCAATTTTTAATTCTCCATCTAATAAAAAAATAATACACAGGGTGTTCCATTTAAAAAAAAAAGAAAAATTATTTATATTTCAGAAAGTTTGGCGTAGAATTTTGTATGATTTAAAATTACAATATTTAAATACCTGATATAGTTTTGGTTTCAGGGCTGTTCTTGTATTTTTATTAATTTTTTTAAGAAGGGCTGATAAATATATATTTTTTATTTATTTATTAATATCTTTGTTAAATTATTTTCTTATAAAAACATTTATTATTTATTTATTTTCTTATCAAAACATATTTAACAATATCTTAGGATTATGTAAAGTGATCAAAAAAGAAGTCAAAAATGCAATAATATACAGGGTGTTCCATTTAAAATCATCCCAATCCAATCACTTTTTTGAGCCACCCCGTAGAAGTTAAAATATTTTCCTAAAATACATTCTAATACATACTTAGATGCCCGACGCACTATTGGCGGACCCTGTACGTATAAAGATATTAAAAATATTATTGTATCAATAAATTAATAAGAAAGCACTAATTTCTTATATCAACCCGTCAAATTTTACCGAGTTTTTGATACTATAAGAAAAAAATATATTATAATCCCGTTAAAAATAAAATAACATAGTTGCTGTAAGTTTCATGTATTTTCAGAAGTAAAGAAATCAAAATAATTTTAATGGCGACATATCTTATTGTTAGATACTTATATTCAGAAAACTTCAATCTAAAAAATATTAGTTCTCTAGAATGTCCTAATGTAGTGATAGATAACCTATGACACGCGTGTCGGTGTTGACACTCAAGCTAATTTTTGGTGACACGCATCTTCAAAGATAAAAAAATACATAACTGAAGTAAACTACTCAAAACAATTATCGCATATTTTCTAAAAAAATATATATTAATTTGAAAAACAAGACACTTTGTTTGTTTTGACAAATACAAATAGTTTGGATAATGTGAAGGAAAATTCGAAATAATAAGCCTAGGCGTCAAACGTACAGAAATGACACAAAAGCAATAATTTTTGCGACGTGATTGACAATATAAAAACTCATTTTAACGCCTAAGCATAAAAGTAAAGCACTTTTCCAAAATTGCGAAAATATATTATTAAACTGACATAAAGTGTCAAATTTAACGAGTGTACCAGTGTTTCTCGATATAAAATTACTTACAAGGTATTACTTTTAAATCGTTTTATTTTATTTGAAACGTTTAAAACTGTTTAAAAAAATTGTAAACGTTTGAAAAAAATAGCATGTTCTATTTGGAGTAAAAATTACTTTTTTGCTTTACCTGTAATGTCAAGTACAGCTTAGACACAAAAAATGTCATTTTTACTCCCAATAAAACAATATACTATTTTAGTCTTCACTTTAATAACCTTATAACAATCTCTATAACCGAAATATACTAGTACCAGATGTATATTAAAACATCTTGTTATTAAAGACAATTATAACGTCAATAATATTAATTAAATTTTAATAATTCATAAATATTTTTATTGCTCTATAAAATGTATAATAAAATTTTACATAATAAAGTATTTCGTTTGATTTTTAAACAAAATCTAACAATTTTATTTTTATTCAAAATAGTTTTATTTGGTACAAATTATGACAAGACAAATTATAGTAGTATAAGTTATTATTAGGTTATCATATTTAATAACATTTTAATAAATATAATCAAAATGAGATTCATATTTATTCGTATTTATATTATAACAGCATTACAATGAGTTTGGCTTACCTTCCAGGGTCAACTTTAAAGGTGTTCCCATGGATACCGTGATAGATGGCAGCTATGGACCATGCTACACCAATTCCCAAGAAGACATTGACAGCGTTACTTCCTGTAACGTTGCCCACACTTGCATCTGCGTGTTTGTCATGGATAGCGGCTACTTTACTGGCAAATGTGTCTAAAATTAAAAAGAAAAAGTATAAAATGTGTATCCTATACTCATAAGTAGTGAAAATGTATAAATTTAATTTCTTAATGTTAGCAAGTTTATGATACAACTAAACATTCTTAATAACTGCACGCATAATGGTAATTAAAGCTTAACAAAAAAACGTAAGGTTGCGACCCAGCATATTCATTAAACAGCCAGTTGTATTAGTTTGTAAGTTTTATTATTTTTTTCATTATGCAAGCATTCATAGCACCAGTCTCAAGATGTTATAAATGTGCATATCTGACACACCGCCTATACCTTTTTTATTTTTTCAGATAAAAAAACGAGATTTGGCGTGTTAGTAATATGACAAAAATTAGGATTGATGGACACATTCATTTGTTTTCGGTCACTTTCTGTTTTACCGGAAATTACTACAACTTTTGATTTTTAAATGGCACCCTCGATATATTTTAACATTGAAAATGTTTCTGTTATCCTATATAAGGGAGCCCAAATCGAATTAAAATGCTACATTTGCCACACCATGACGTCATATATACAAGGGTATAGGAAATCTCGGCGCAGCGGCGGCAGTCGGCCAGCGCGCGCAAAAACCATTACATCGCTAATTGTTTATTGATATATCTTTATTAGTTTAAAAGCAAAAAATATGGGGTTTGCTTTGATACCTTGTCAAGACATAAGCGAAACTTTTAAATTGTTTCTTTTTTTCATTTAGGCCTTCGTTTTTCGTTAAATGAAAGTTATATTAAAAAAATATATTTTTAAACCAAATTTTCGCATGATTGAAATGATTATTCATGTTTAAAGTTTTTTTTGGTCATAAGCGCTAATGGAAATGTTTTTTTGTAAATAATTATAAAAAATTACTCCCTACGAAGACTTTATTGTGTACTGGATCAAAAAATAAGTATTTGTTTTCTCTATACGGTGGTATTAATATATCGATTTTTGATGATAGTGCCTTTTTACCCGGTCTAATTTTGTACTACTTTCGGAATAAGGGTCCCCATATCATGTACTGCAAATGTACTGTACTTCCATCCCTGAAAAATTCAGCTTGTGACACCGAAGTGAGAGGTAACGTCAAAATAAGCTTTAATCTACCTACATCATAGGTAGGTGTAGGTACTCTAGGTATATTCTACCTAGACAGTAGCTGAACTGGCTGACAGTAGTAATTAATTTGTTATCCAATAAGTAGTTGTCATTATATAAGTTTTAATCATCTTATACCTCCTATAACGGTAGGTTTTGGATTTTTCCTGATTGGTTTGTTAAACAAAAATATACTGGGCATATAAATGTCTGTTACAGGTTAATTCGTTAAAGAAATATTAATATAATATTATTTATAATATATTATATATTATATATAATATATATAATATTATTTTAATAATAATAGTATAATAGTAATGGCTATATTATGTTATAACACATACATATGTATTGAATGTACTTATTTTAACCACTGCATTGTTTTTTTTTAATCTCACAAATAAGAAATGTTTTATAGTTTTTATTATAAAAAACAGTGATTATACAATTTATTTACACCCCTTACACTGTTTTCTGTAAGGGGTGTAACCAGGAGTATATTTCGTAACTTCTTACGATATAAGAGGCCCCCCACAAAGTGTTTTATTACTTAATGCTTACAATTTAATAATATATTTGTACATAAAATAAAATAGACTAGAAAGTCAATTAATTAATATTGACGTAATTACTAAATAAGTACAAGATTTTTTTTCTAATTATTTTAGTGTATTTTTAGTCACCTAATTATAAAGGAGAGATATCCAACCATTGCATTATTTTTACTCACAAATAAATGTTTTATGGTTTTTATTATAAAACAACGATTAATTTATTATACACCCCTTAACCCAAACACTCCAAGGAGGATATTTTGTGACCCCTTATTTAAAGTGGACAAGCTTTATTAGTCAATGTTTTAATTACCCAGCGTCTTTAATAAAAATCTAATGTAATTTTTCATAGAAATGATCTGACATAGCAAACACAGCAAATTTTATCAAACAACTGACACAGCAAATTTTATCAAAAAACTTTTTGATTATCTACAAGGAGTAAACCGCTGACAAATGTCTGTATACTAATGCCAAAGTAATGTCAAAAATACAAATTAAATACCAAAATTTCTCATTAATGCCCCACTAATGCCAAGCTGATTCCAATATAATACCACTAATACCACGAATAATATGTAACACATTTGTTTCACGAATTAACCTGTAACAATACTGGTAGGTACGTGCACAGATTTTTTCCTAGGTAACTTAAAAGTCGTTAAAAAGTCTAATTATATTTAAAGAAGATATAATTCCAACAAATTACATTATAAGGCCAATAATGCACAAGTAATACCATTAAAATTTTAGCGTTTTTAACTTGTGTAACATATTTCTTTAACGAATTAACCTGTAACAATAGTGGTAGGTACGCGCACAGATTTTTTCGCTAGGTAACTTTTTAAATAAAAGCTATAACAACATAGGTAACTAATATTTATAATTTAATTCGAGTTTTAATCTCAAATAATAAATGTTTTTACTGGTGTATTTCTGAAGTGTTCATTATTAAAAGTAGATATTCTTCAAGTTATGCGAAGTAATAAGTAATGTTTCCGGTGAGATCGCGTATATGTCACCGGATTCTGGTTAGTATAAAGACTTTTCTATAGAAAGAGTTTTTCTATATTTTCCTTTCAAAATAAGACTAATTTCTTCTTATTCTTTTAAATATTACAGTGTTTCTTTTTCCTTAAATGTTATACTTAATTTTCGCTTAAAATTAAAAAATCACAAATGGAGGAAAATATACGTTATTGAATAAAGTTTATACAAATCACTTTACCATAACAAAAAGTAAAAACATGTCATGGCGGAAGATATTCAGGTGGCATTTCACACATTTATCTATTAAAATCGATATTAAAATAATAAACTTGCGTAACATGTTATACACGAGATAGAAAGTTTCAGAATCGATTAATACGCAATACGCTACACTTATTCCTATGCGCAGATGAGCGTCTTCAAGACTCTTCCTTCGGCCAGGGTCACGACGCCGCTGAAGAGGAATCGGCCTACGTTTGGCTAAACAGGCTGGACACGGTGGTGTACGATATTTATAAAAATTTGCAAAGTAAAATATGTTGGAAAATAATTAATCCATACATAAAATCCATACATATAATAAATCCATACATAAAAGCTCAAAAGGTTTTTTTTGTTGCATCCATCCCGCCGAAACCGCTTTACCAATCTTGATGATTCTTTTTTTAAATGAAAGGTATATATGTGTAGATTTGTTTTGAAGTATTTTTATATTGCTTAATGGCTATTTCTTTGTGTAAAACGACTAAATACTAAAACATATCTGAAAAACACCTACACACAATACCTCCAGAAATAAATTATTTGTCAATGTCAGTGGTATGTCAGTTAGATTATATATTACGTTTTTAGATATTTTAGAGTGAGTTCATGCCGCCAGCTTTAGATACATAAATATTAGCACAAAGGTTCGTTTAAACGACATTAGTGAATTAGCTACACAAAGCGATTTTAGGAAATTCATCCTCTTAGAGAGTAAAATTATCTCGGAACAGTTTGTTGTATGAAAATTCCTTACTATTTGGTCTAGAAGAATGAAATCCTACAAAAAGAATTAGAAGAAATTTTTGAAACTCATCAACCAAATGGTTAAAGTTAGTAAAAATTTATATAAAACTTGGTGACCTCTGGATTATACACAGAAAAATTGGCACAAAGGTAAAGCGAATTTATGAAATTTATACCCTTGGGGAGTAGAATAGGGAATGAAAGTTTGCTGTACAAAAATGCAATACTATAACATTATAAACCAGACAGTATAAAATTTTATACACAGGTTTATTTAGTGACATCATAACGAAATATATCTTCCTCAATTATCCTTCAAAGAATAAAAAATAACCTATAAAGAGAGTATTAGTGCTCTTAATAAATAAAAAAAAGATGAAAAATAAAAAACATCTATATGCTATATACATTAAAGCTACATCTATATAAAGAAGTAAAAAATCATTTAAATCAATGCATAAACGATTCGAGGTGTAACGAGAACGTAGTCGCGAGAAAAAGCTAGTAATTTATTAAATTATTTTATTTAACTCATTAATTTTCATTGAAAAGGAATTTTTGTAATTCGCCACTATATTAGTTAAAAACTAAGAAACTCATATCAAATTTAAGTTTTGCGATTTTGACTTATACTTTTTACAAAATCTGAACACATTTTAAAAGAAAAAAAGTTTTTGATAATATTTGTGTAGATTGACTACAAATTGTATAACATAAATTTCTACGACCGGTCTACCTAGTGGTCTGCAGCATCGCCTTGTGGTGCAAACGTGGGCCTGTTAATCTGTGACGTGACGCACAACAGCCAAGAAAAACAGAAGCGTGGCTAAGAATTTAGTAATTTAAAAAAAGTCTTTTAGATACAGTAGTAGGTATTAAAAAGTTTTGTGTTTAAATGGGGTTTGCCTTCAACAGGTAAAAAGTTATATCGTAAAGTGTAACTTTCCGTAAGAATTCTTTATCTGTCATTGATCATGACCTGTCATCATGTTAACCTGATGTTTTGTATGTTATTTTGTTTTTTTCGAGGTTTTTTTGCTTGCTTGTTTTACGGATAGGTGCGATCACATAATTATTATTGATAATGTTATATTTAATGTTAACATTACTACTTTTTCAGTGAATCTTTAAATCTGTTGTTTTTTTTGTTAAGTTCGTTATTTAAACATATGTATGTAATACACTCATATTAACACTAATCATATTTTTACGTTTTTATTCATCATTTTCAATGCCCCCCGGGTTGCATCTTTGTAAAGGACTGTGAATTTTTTATTAGTTTTTGTAATTTTACTCCGAATAGAATGACATATCGTATGTCAACTTATGACATTCTCTCTTTAAAAAAATCGTATTTTAAATTTCAATCTAGGGTGGGGTGTTAAAAACACTAATTTTTCATCAAGAAACCTTGGAAAAATAAATTCAATCGTCTAGTGTTTTTCGTGTCTATCGAATAAAGTAAAAAAATACTGAGGGTGTTAATTAAAAATCAAAAGTTGTAGCCATTTCCGGTGAAACAGGAAGTGACCAAAAAGAACTGAATATGTCAATCAATTCTAATTTATGTCGTAACCAAATCTCGTTATTTTTATTTAAAAAAAAATTAAAAAGTTTTAGGGGTGAGCCACTTTTGAGATGCACCGAGTATAAGATAACATAAGATATCGAGGTAGGTACGCAAAATTTCATATAAATGATTGTAAGTTTACTGTAAGATATTGTAAGTTACTATTATTTAACGAAAAACTTGTAAGTGTACCACAAAAAACACCTGCATTTGGTCCTCTTTGAATGGTATTCTAAGACTTTAATAATACTTCAATGAATGTTTGGCACAAAATCTCATTGTTCTGAATAAAAACATCTTCTTTAACATTTCTTTTTTTCTTTCACATTTTCAATGTAGTTTCCTGAGGACAGGTCTAACCTCCGACCACTAAATATGGTGTAGTTTCACCGAACATTGTCTGCAATCCCTGACTTTATACAGTGTGACCCACTCAAGACCGGGCACCCTCCATAAAATCTGTGTTTATAGTCCGATTTTGATGATTTTTTTTTCAAATATAAAGTTTCAAAAAATGTACTTTAGGGCTCAATGTCATGTTATTTCACAAAAAACAAGGCCTACTTAATAAAGTTTTTGTGGTGAAAATTTGCAAAAATCATATTAGCGATTTTTTTTTTTCAAAAATTTGAGTACACCCCTACATTCGGCATCCCCCAAAACAGTTCTGTACCAAATTTCGTTTAAAAATATTAATTATTAATAATTCTGCAGTTAAATTAAATAATTCCCTATTTTTGCCAATTTAACGATGAGTTATCAAGTAACCCTTGAAAAAAACAATCCAAGACAACGAGTTTTATTACAAACAATGATAAAAATACTACAAGCAACAAAATAACCGAATAATAAGTTAAACATATTCAAATAATTCTAGTTGCTTCTACCAGCCCTCCATTCAGTTCAATACATTTGTCGCATCTTAGATTAACAGTTACATTCCTAAGCTGCTGTGGTGTAATGTTTGCAGAAGCCTCTGTAATTCTAATACGTAATTCATCTACAGATTGAGGTCTAGACTTGTAAACTTGTTGCTTTAAGAAACCCCAAAGAAAGAAATCAAGGGGTGTTAGGTCCGGGGATCTCGGTGGCCACTCAATTAGCGGGCTATTTCGACCTATCCACTTATTTTCAAAATTTTCATTTAACCATTCCCTGACAACTGCCGCGTTATGCACAGGTGATCCGTCCAATTGAAATTTTAAATTCAAACGGGTTTGGCATGGTAAATTATGTATTGCATCCCAAAAGTCATTAATCAGAAAATTCAAAAACGTTGGACTATTCAAATTTCTCTCAAAAAAATATGGACCAATGATTCTATCATCAAGTATGCCACACCACACATTTAATTTCTGAGAATACTGTCTTCTTGTATTGATCACCCATTCAGGGTTTTCGACTGCCCAGAATCGCGAATTTTGAGAGGATACTACTCCGTTTGTACTAAATGTTGCCTCATCACTAAATAAAATTTCTTTTAAGAAATTTCTATTATTTAAATACTCTGCTTGAGCCCATAAGCAGAATTCTAATCGTCTAACATCATCTCCGTTTTCCAAAGTGTGTAAAATCTTTGGTTTAAAGGGTTTAACTTTATTAGTTCGCAAACATCTCCTAATATTTTCCCTTGGTATATCCAAATCAACACTGGCGCCTCTAATGCTTGCACGAGGATTGTTACGAAAATATTCTAATATTTCCTCATTCCGCCTATTTATTCGATGTTCCGGCCTTCTGTTTTTTAGTAAGTATTTTGACACACAACCAGTTTCATTAAAAACTCTATTTATTCGTTGAACCGTGCTTCTACTTACTGCAGGTCTGTCGGGATGTCTGTTGTTAAATTCTCTGGCAGCTTCTCCTGCTTGAAGATAGTTATCACCCACTAAACGAATAATTTCAATTTTATCCCTAATATTTAATTGTTCCATAATGCAAATAATATTTCTTGATACAACACTTTTCTGCGTGCTATTAAATTAATATTCAATTCTACGCTGCAAGAATTGACAGCTAATAAAACCCATTGTTGTGGATTGTTTTTTTCAAGGGTTACGTGATAACTCATCGTTAAATTGGCAAAAATAGGGAATTATTTAATTTAACTGCAGAATTATTAATAATTAATATTTTTAAACGAAATTTGTACAGAACTGTTTTGGGGATGCCGAATGTAGGGGTGTACTCAAATTTTTTGAAAAAAAAATCGCTAATATGATTTTGCAAATTTTTCACCACAAAAACTTTATTAAGTAGGCCTTGTTTTTTGTGAAATAACATGACATTGAGCCCTAAAGTACATTTTTTGAAACTTTATATTTGAAAAAAAATCATCAAAATCGGACTATAAACACAGATTTTATGGAGGGTGCCCGGTCTTGAGTGGGTCACACTGTATATCTCTTCATTATACTAGTATAATGATATCTCATTTCTAATGAGCTTTTCGTTTCTATAATATAAAAATGTTCACAATCACATAATCAAATTGGAAAATATAATACTAATAATTTAGCAAGAATAAATATATGGTTACTAAATAATGATTTTTTCAATATCTCATTAGAATGCGTTCTTGCAAATCTTTTAGAAAATGTGCAATAGGAGCGAAAGGCGAACTAACAAATACTCCAACTCTCAAAGATCGACACAGAAAAGTCGAAAAAAGTTTATTGAAAGAAACCACTTTGAAACGTTTCCAACATTCTCGCAAAGATAAATTTATTTCTTGGCTTGTTCTGACTTCTTCGGAGGTCGGCGCCGATGATATATTAGGACGACATAAGAGGGAATTGAAACATCTTTTGTTTTGAAATTGGTTCAGTCCTCCCATGCTCACTGTTATTTTTTTACGGTGTATCACAGGTGTGCTAAAATAACTTTGAATTTATTCTTCTTCTTTATAGTATTAAAAATATAACGAAGATCATCGTTATTTGACAGCTCGTCAAATCTAGAATGATATCCGAATTTTTTAATGCAGCCCTTCTTCGATTTGCAGTATACCGGGTGCGCCTCAAAAGTCGCTCACCCCTATAACTTTTTTATTTTTACAGATAAAAAAACGAGATTTGGTATGTCACTACTCGTATATGACATAAGTTAGGATTGATTGACGTATTCAATTAATTTTGGTTACTTCCTGTTGTCCTGTCTACCGAAAATGACTACAACTTTTGATTTTTAAATGACACCCTCGGTATTTTTTTACTTTACTCGATAGAAAATGACACACTGAATAGAATGATGATATCGTATGTCACCTTTTGACATTTTCGCGTATGGTTTATTTGAAATTGTAACATGGGGTTCATAACAAAAATTTGACTCGAAATACCAAGTTTATACAGATGTTTCATAGTTTAAGGGGCATATTTTAAAAATATTTTGTTGTAATTCGACCACTTATTTTCTGTACAAATTTGGATTCAGCACAAAGTTCTGCATATATTACGCTATTTTTATTTACAGCTACAGCATTATGCGGTGTTACCATTCTATATCATATTTACCGAAATATTAGTAAAAACACTATATCAGAAAAATGTTTAAAAATTGTAGTGAATTTTACTTTATTAATATTAGTTCTATTTCCCTAAACACCAACGATATAGAATAAACCCGCGAAGAAAAATTTAAATTATCTTCTACAGGGTAATTTTTATGGCGTCCTAAACATCGCCAATATTTAAACTCCTCTATCTCCATTTTTTTAAATGCCACGACCTGTATATTATTTATCAAAATAAACATTTTTATATTTAAAGTGTGTCTAAATATTTAACGGATTAGCAGTTATTCTGTTTAATACCATATCGAAAAAAAAACGGGGTCAGCGATGGCTCTAAAATGAAGATCGCCTATAATTTTTTATATGTAAAACTATATGGAGAATGTCAACGATGTTCATTTCTAAGCCAACTAGATGCCGTTATTTTTCGATCATACAGTATATATTACTTATGGAGGGCTTAAAAAAGGAGGTTTATCGGCAATGGGCATATTTGAAATTTCTGTCCCCACTTTTAAGCAGGTTCCTCGGTTTGACAGTAGAGGCACTGCGATCGATAGGGATACTATATTTTCATTGTTATTATATGGTTTAAGTTTGTTTTTGCTAAAATTATAGTTAATTTGTTGAATTTTTAGCAGTATAACAATGAACATTGTGAAAAAAAAACTATACAGTAGAAATAGCTCGGTATCTGGCTGTAGAAGTGGATATTTCAATGAAAAAAAGCGAAGAAAGAAATGTAACCCAAAACTTTTCAAAGCTCCTAATGTAAGTAATATGATTAATTATTTAAAAAAAATTATGATAGATGTTAACAAAAACATTAAAATTATATACTATCAGTGTACAGATTTATTTAAAAATCATATTAATAGAGAATATAGCTCAAAATCGAACATCTGCATGACATAACCTAGAGAGCCTAAAATAATAATAATTTAATACCTACTTTAATACCTACTAACATGTTATTATATATGTGCTACTAGGTGTTTAAATTACCTGTTATTAAATAAGTAGGTATTAATAATATATATATATATATATTAACAACCATTGCTATTAAATATTATTTGAATATTATAGAAAGTAAATCTTAAACATTATTTACACTTCAAAAATGTAGTTTCAAAATAACAGCTACCTCGAATAGTGAAAAATATTTTTTTTAAATTTATTTAATAATTAGGTATATCTCTTTTACTAGGATGACTAGGATCCTAGCATCGACAAAGAAGAAAGACATCCTAACTTGCTACAGCCCTTGTCTACAGCATTGGCAAAGTGCAGTTCCCCATACAAAATACTTCACAGTAGTGATGTGTTTGATGTGTTTTATGCACTTATTTAGACCAAATTAGTTGACGGAACTATCAGTAGATCAGGGTAGATAATTTCATATCAACAGAAGGAACTTTAATTACAGATCAAATCAAATGTATACATATGTATTTATAACACAATTGTTAGGTGACATTGAACATAATACATCTTCAATTTAAATGTCTGTGAAACAGTCATAATTGGCAAAACTTTACATAGTCTAATTGGTCAATTGGTCTTTACATTGTCATAATTGGCGAAACTTACAATTTAGAAAAGCTAAAAAAAAGTAAAAAGTTACGAGATGTACAACACCAATCAAACAAGATAAGTGCAATGTTTATATTATATATTCCTGATTAATGTTCGTCATTCATTTGCTGTAATTTGTCAAAAACCACTACTAGTTTAAACGTTTTTAATGTTTATTATTAGTATCACAATGAACTGCACGTAAACATGTCCATTCCAAGTGTTTTCATGAAAAATTATGAAACTTTAAGCTGCATCAGCAAAATTATTAATAAATCACTAACACACTCACATCAAAAACTATTTAATTCACATTTCTCATCAAGGAGCAATTACTGTTTACATCAAATCAAAGGTTGAACTGGTGATACGTTTGTTGCTGGAACTTCTATATTTTGTGTACACCAGTTGAAGGAAACATTTACTTTAGCAGCTTATATTTTTCTTCGGCCGTGTATGCACTAAATAGAACCCCATAATAAGACATTTTTATAATAAGAACTTAGGAAAAGAATATCTAAAACCGGCATCTGATATAACCTAACTAACTTTTCAAACTCAAATTTAAGGTTTTGTATTCACAATTTTAGCCACGCACATTGCTCAATTAGAAAAAAACACGTTTGTAAAAAGTAACTCTGGTAAAAATATGCCCAAAAATTAACTTGGCTCTATAATTTATAACAAAATAGTTATTCTTGCCATAAAAAGCTGTGTATTTCTAGTATCCCTATCATCACATGCGCCCCTAACGGCGATTTTCAAACTTCATTTAGATCATGAAATCTGGGCCCAAAATTTTTGCGTTCGATTCGCCTCCTCCTTTTAGACTCCATAATATTACTGAAAGAGTCATATGCAATATAATACTGCAAATATGTGCGAAACGGTCAAAGATATAAGAATACTTTAAATACAAAAAATGTTCGTGTTTCAATTCAGCATCTTTCTGGAACTCTTCCATCAGGGATTTTTTCTGTTATCCTTGTTGTTTAGGAAAATATAGGTAAGTATTAATAAAGTTATATTTACTCCAGTTTTTAAGCACTTTTCGGATATAGTGTTTTAACCAAAGTTTTCGTAAATGATAAATAAAATGACAACACCACATTGTGCTTCAAATAAAAATAGTGTACTGTATACAGAATGTTATGCTCAATCCAATTAGGTGCAGAAAAATGGGGGTGCAATTTAAAAAAATTAAAAGTTTATCCTAACTTTTTTTTTGGGTGGTAAACAAAATGTTTTTAGGATATTTTTATCATTACAAACCATGCAATATCTGTATAATTTGTTTTCATATTTTTGTCGATACCCCTCGCACTAATGGGCTAGCCGGTATATTACAATGTTTACAATACTTCTTTAATTCGGATGCGGCGCTAAATCGAACACTCCAGTAATTAGGCGTATCTTATCATCTGAACAAATTGATATTTTTACCCTTTATTCCTGATGCCAACACAATTCAAAGGCAAATTAAAATTAAGTCCGCATTTTTTTTAGTTAAAACGAATTATAATTATTCGATGTTGAACAGTGGAAGGTTAGATGCAGTATGTTGTCTTTTCTTTGCAGTAAACGAGTGTGGCATATGTTAAAAAATTAATGTTGGGCCAAATAAATGACTGAAAAAATGCAAGATATTGGACTGTATCGACAAGAAAGGGATGAAGGATACGTAACAAATACAATGATAAATTCCGAAATTCAATATTTCAGATATGAAAAAAATAAGATATAAATTCGTGATGAAGTAATGCCAAAGACATGTCATGTCACGAATGAGAGAAGAAAATGATAAATGAACTTAAGAAAAAAAAAGTATTTGTCTCTTGTTTGATTAAGAAAAGTAAAGCTTCATTCAGAACCTCGCAATTAGTGAAATAAATTAATGGTTTCAATTACACTTTATATTTTTTAGTTTACGATCATTCACAATGTCTAAAAGGTACAATTAAAACTAATAGAATATCCTAGCAACAGCTTGCGGTTATTATTTGTATCCATAGAGAAAGCCCAATATTTAGCTTATAAGACAATAAACTTTTGATTTCTAACCACATTTTCTCTTAACGGGTCATAATCAAAGGCCAAAATGACATTCTTGCAAATTTTGAAGTATAATTAGTGGAAAACTTATAAATTTGTTAACTTTTTCCACTAATTGGTAATTATTACCACCAATTTTGACATTCTGAATGCTTATATTAAAATTAGAGAAACAACTTCTACGCTAATTAAAGCCCCTAATTTATTCCACTAATTGCGAGGTTCTGAAATAAGCGTTACTCTTCAGTCAAACAATAGAGAAATTAGTTTTTTCTTAAGTTCATTTATCATTTTTTTATTTCATACATGGTCTTCTTTAGCATGACTTCATCACAAAACTCCTTATTTTATATCTTAGCTTCAAGCTTTGTTCAGAACCCCGAAATTAGTGGAACAAATTAATGGTATCAATTAGGGTAGAAGTTTGTTCATTTAATTTCAATGTAAGCATTCAGAACGTCAAAATTAGTGGTAGGCATTTTCAATTAGTAAAAAAGGTGTCTTTCCACTAATTATACTTCAAAATTTGCGAGAAATGTAATTTTCGCCTTTAATTATCTTCCGTCAAGTGAAATTTGTGGTTAGAAATCAAAAGTTGATTGTTTTATAAGCCAACTAGCGTGTACCAGCGACTTCGTTCGCGTCGAATTAATCATTTGTAATGAAAATAAAGCAAAGCAAGAATTTCCATTAACATACAAAAAACAATATGGCGATATTATTATATAACTTTAATAACAGATAATATATATATATATATATATATATATATATATATATATATATATATATATATATATATATATATATATATATATATATATATATATATATATATATATATATATATATATATATATAACTTTAATAACTTATTAATAACAGAGGCACTGGAAACAAAAGAAACAAATGACACGACGTAAGTGAAACAGAGTATGACAATTATGTTGAAAATTATACTTAGCGATGCTATAAAATTCTTATCACAATATATTTAGTGAGTCAAAGAGAATGATGTTTCTATTAAAATGTATATTAAGTTAAAAAGTTCTATCATTTACTATCTCTAGCTTCTTTATTTTTATTTTTTTAAATATAAAAGCATATAATTATTTATAAACTTATTTTGTATATTCACATTTTTTACCGAAATAGCAATTTATAATATAAATCTGAAACCCAGATTGAAAACCCATTTCTTTTTTTTTTGCTGAAATATATTGACAGGTTTTATTAAAAATAGACATGTGATATGTTCAATATGCTTTTTTGCGTGAGTGATCGAAGGCTAAACTATACTTTGTTTGCTCCCTTTTGCCTTTCCATCAACGGTTTTGTTAGGGTCCTTTCACATTTTTCCACTATCTAAAAGAAAATCTTGGCGAAACTCGTAAAGAGCAAAAAATGAAGACACGACGTGATACTCAAAAGGGGTGTGTATGATGTTGCTGTAGTTGGTGTACGTTATATTGACTAAAAGAAGATGTACAGGGTGATTCTCTTGAATGAACTTGGAATAAATTTATAGAATCAAAGATATTTTTTTCGGGAATATGCTCGGATAGCAATTGGTAGTTTAAGTAGCGCTCTTTTTCATATAAGATAATATGATACAGCGTGACAATTTTATCTAATGACAACACTAAATTTTTTATCATTATAATTTAAAAATAGTAATAAAAATAGAGATTTATATTAATTTTTAGTTAAAAACATACCTAATATCTTCATAATATGGCAACATAGCAGTGGCGTAGCGACAAATTATGGGCCCCCCTCGCAACTTGAATTAGGCCCCCCCGGCCTCCTCGCCTATTCCCTATTTTGGGAATAATTCTATATTTATATTATTTTATTCCCAGATCTCAGAGGTTTCGGGCCCTCTTTGCGCCTGGGCCCCCCTGCAGCTGCAGGGGTTTGCGGTAGTAGCGCTACGCCACTGCAACATAGGTAATAGATTAAATTTACAATAAAGAATACCCAGAAAGGGTCCAGTGGTTTTCAAAATTTAAGCAAAAAATCATTTTTTTTAATTATCAAAGTAAAATATCTCAGTATTTTGGACTTACTTGAAAAACGGTAAAGAGGAAATATATTTCATTTAACGAGATCTACCAGCCCTGAAAATATTTTTCACTTATTTAAGACTCATGACTCATCCTGTATATTTAAAATAAAAATAATAAATTATTTATTTAATCTAATTTATTAGTAAATGTTATACCTCAGACTCAAAAAATTAATGGTATTTAAGATAATTACAAAAAACCTATTATTTGAAAGTTTTAGCACCCTGTAACTTCCGTATGCTTATAGAAACTTTTTTCATATTTTTTTTTGTGAGAAATCAATGAGTACTTATTTAACGCTTTCGCCAATTAATGACATTAAAAAAATTTAAAAATCGATAATAGACTAATCGGAGTCTACCAAGCCAAATTAATAAAATTGTGTTTATTCCATCAAGGAATGTAGAATGTTTAGGAGGGGAGTTAATCATCGCGATATCAGGAATCTATTGTGTGTTCCCCTTTCTTGAGTTATAACGAGTTATAGCTCATCATACAGTTTCAGGGCTTTAACAAAAGCCAGTATCTGAGACGGCTCCACAAAGGCCAGCTCTCCATCCTCGACATCAGCCGTATCAAAAATCATGGCACGAATGGTCGTCGTCTCAGCGCACTCAGTGATAAGGTGTTATGGTGTTTCCCCATTTTTCCCACAGAATCTGCATTAGCCGTTGTTTCTCAGCTTCAGCCTACTAAGGTATTCGTTGAGGAGACAGTATCCTGTTAGAAACCCAGTAACAATCCGAAGATTTTTTAAGACAAACCTTTAATTTTTCTCGGTCGTAAGGTCTGAGGAACTTTTTCGAGTGTCTTAGGCCGTTGGAGCACACCGAGGAGCACACCCATTCCAAGTTACTACTGGAGTCTTCCAGATTCTTCAGTTCCCCTTTCAGTTGGTTCCCGTTTGAAAAACAGAACGGTTCTGGTCCAGTTAGTGGAAGTGTTCGCTCCTTTTCTAGCTAGATCATTTGCTTTCACATTGCCTTCTATCCCTTGGTGAGCAGGCACCCAGAGTAGGAGGACATTATTTACTTTGCCTAATTTGTTGAGCTTCTCTAGGCATTCTTTGACCAACTTCGAATTGATAGTTACTGAGTTGATCGCGTTAAGCTTTCGAACTAAGCTTTCTAAACAATTTTGATCGCAAGAGAAAAAAGTCAGTAACACATGTTTTTTTTTTAGAAAAAATATTCCTATGATAATCCATATGCACGTCCCCGGTGAACCTGTCGACACTTTTTTAGCATAAAATATGATACAGTCATAGTAAGTTTTACCATCAAAATTTCTATCGAATCGCTTGAATCACTTAGAAGGGAATTATAATAAATAAAAAAAAAGAATTTAACCGAAACAAAGCAGAATCCGATCTATGTTGATATAAAAAATAAATATCAATTTTACTTGAGAAATCTCCCCACGAGAGATAGCACATATTTTTTAAAACACACTGTATTAGGTACTACATTATTTTGCAATGAAATGCAGTGTCAAGGGGGTTCGGAGAGCTCTCAAAATTTAACACTTTGTGTAGGAATCAATAAGAACGTTGCCAAATTCAATATGAACTTTGGCGGTGTCCTAAAACTATCAGTAATATACTGGCGTTCCGTAATGTTTGTGCCTCGTTGGGCTACACGCCAACCTGCAAAATAAACTTGTGAAAAATTGAAGACGATTGCATGAAATACCTTAAGACATCAATTTTATGCTCTATATTTATGTCCCTAACTTCCATTTGTGCTCGGACGATAAAAGAACTAGAGAAAACCAGAACTTCGTTGATAATGTATGTAGTTAACGACTTATTCACGTGCATTTGCTACAACAAGACTGAAAATCTTCGTTTGCGACTAAAAAGTGTTTGTGAAAAATTACTAGAGTTATGCGATAAGACATCGTCTATGAAGTAAATGTCGACAATGTCGAGAATGTTACAGGCGCAGGTTTGTCATTAGAAGAGAAGTGATCCAAGTGATTAATCCCCCCCCCCCCTGATTGATTATTGATTACTCATTTCTCCGGATATTTTTGGTTATTTAGTTTGACTTAAGACAGTTTGACTTGACATTAATACAAAGTTCCTATAAACTTGACAAGCGGTAGTTATTGTTTTCCTTTGTTCAATTTATTGCAGTACAGTAGCACTATTTAATCTTTTGCATTTTTCTTTCTTGTTAAAATAAACACTAACATTTTTCAGGTATTTGCAACACATTTTTAAAAAGGGTAAACAAAAGCATTTATTACCTGACTTAGCGGTTAATCGCAAACTGGTGATAGACACACATCTTCAATTATCATTTGAATGTTCAAAAAAATGTTGGTTCACTTATATTTTACTCTGCTATTTATGCTAAATGAGAATACTGAAAGTAATCCTGATTCTGATATTTCTAATTCAGCATTCAAGTCACGAAGTAGATTATTTTATTTTATATTACGCTTACTTGAGAATATTTATTCTGTTTTTAAGTTTTAATTATTATAACTTTTACATTTAATAGATATAATTATTGTATCAAATAAAGAAAATTTCAATAAGAGGTTACGGATGCTGATAACGAATAAAATAAAAGTTTCATAACATACCTAAAAGGTATTTATGGTTCGTGCGTATATAGCTGGAACACCATATCTGCCAAATGGCCACCAGGACTTCGCTGGCAGCTCACAATTCTTTTGTTAGAAAAATAATCTAGCGGCAACAGTAAACGGAGAACTATACCGAACGATGATTGAATTTTTTTATACGATCAAATGATACACATGAATATAGAGAAATAGGTGGTTCCAACAAGATGGTGCGATATGTCAGAAAGGCAGGTAAAACATTGGATTTATCGCGTACACAGTTTGGAGGGAAGCTTATTTCCAGGAATGGGAGGCGTAAATTGGCCACCAAGATCATGCGACTTGAATCCGCTAGATTATTTTTTGTGTCTTCAACAACTGAAAGAAGAAATTAGGCGAATAATTCGTAACATAATTCCAGAAATATGCTAAGCAGTAATAAAAAATTTCAACAACAGGATTGTGTGCTGCCAGAGAATTCGTGGTGGCCACTTGACAGATATTGTGTTCCACGTACGTGCGTAACTGTACACAGTCCATCTACTCACTGCCATAAATAACTTTTATGTATGTTATGAAACTTTTATGTATGTTATGAACATCCGAAACCTCTTATTGGAATACCCTTTATTTTGTACAAGAATTATAGCTATACTTAATGTAAAACGTTATAATAATTAAAACTTAAAAACAGAATAAACATTCTCTGGTAAACGTAAGATTACAGACATTGACGACGTCACTTAGGAATCTTAAAAATGTCGAAAAAATTAAATGCCCAATTTAAATAAATAAATGCCTTTATTGTCAACAAATTTTACAATTTGTAGACAAAGGTAAAGTAAACAAACAAAGTAAACAAACAAAGAAAACAAACAAGGTACACAAACAAACAAACAAACAAAACATAATACAAAACATTATACAAATAATATTGCCAGTCTTATTATTTAAAATAAACATTTATAAATGTTTACAATGTCAAAGAATAAAAAAAAATAAAAAAAATAAAAATAATATTCAAAAATATTTTAAAAATATTTAGTTAGTTTATAGTAAATATCAATGACCTCTAAATAAATTTATTTCGGTGTCATTGGTAAATATAGCAATAGCAAACATTAGACCAGTGTTTACAAGATCAAATTCGATTATCAAAATATAATTCATTTACGGCGTAGAAAGCCTTGTCTAGTAAATAAGAGTTCAATGCTTTGCGAAATGAAGAAAATGATGTTATGGATTTGATTTCAAATGGCAGGTGATTGTGCATTTTTTCGAGTTGTATAATATTGAACTTTTAACTAACTCTGAGCGTGGGGTAGGTAGATAAAGATCTTGCTGCGCGTTCCTGAGTGGATAAGTGTGAGATGGCCTTTTTTGAGAAGCTGACTAAAATGACTAAAATGATTCGATATTATTATAATACACTTTAATCTTTCAAAGATGGTCAGATAGTTCAGAACGTCAATATCTAAAAGTTATATTTCCGTGTTTGTTATATTTTATTTTATTTTTCGCAACAAGAATTGCATGGTACAAAGAATACAAGGTATGATATTGCGCAGGTTGGTCGCTACGTCACAGGTGATAACTGGCGCTATTGGTCAGCACTCTCCGCGCGCCAGTTCAAATCGTCAAGATATTGTTATAAACCTGTTTTTTTGTTTATATACCGTCATTGAATTATCGCTAAGCAAGTTACTGTGGAGCAGTGCGTAAGGAGTCGGGCTAGGAAGCGAGAGACCTGAGTTCGAATCTCGGCCGGGACATAACTTTTTATTTATTTTTTAAATACTGTTGTATTCTATAGTTTATTTTTGTAGTATAAAAAAAAGAACTATTTATTCTGTTATTTTTTAATCTCCGGTATTAATATAAATTGATTGTTGGTACAACACCTCATTTAATATAAAATAATATTCTACTTTTTGAAATGTATCGGGCACTAATTGTACCTAAAAGTAATATATTTTTAGTGATATACCATATTGTAAACTATTTAATATTTCAGTCACTTAAAAAGTTAATTTGCATTGAATAATTGCCTACCATTAAAGGAAATTTGAGCTATATAATCCTTGATGGTCATATTCTGGGTATGCAAATACTTCCTCTAAATTTTGGGTTTCGTTCAACCGATTTATTCTCAAAACCTGAAACATCTACATATAAAAAGAAGCACAGGTCACTAATTATAATAGACTTCACCCTTGGAATTACTTCTATCACAATTACAATACATTCATCTGCATTGGCATTTTCTACTTTTCGATGGGAAACTTCAACTTCCCAACATTTTTTAAATGATGTAACAATTCCTCTTGTGGTTACTTTTCCATAGATATCCTCATCTCTGTCCTCATGTGAATTCAGAGGCAATGAACATGAAAATTATTTACCATAAACATCGCAAACTAAAAACCTAATAAACAATTTTATACCGAATATAGAAATAAATTTAGTATTCTTACCTATTATTATCGTCCAAATCCATGTTAATAGAAATTATTTTTTAAATATATTTTTGGAACTGAAAAATAAACAATTCTTAACCATAACCCCAAAAAATGCAGATCTCCTGTCAACTTTCTTTATTTTTTATTTATTCATTATTTTCCTAGTGACGTCACAGGTGGTATGCGCGAACTGAACGAAATTGGAGCCGCTATCGATCATACCTTGTATTCTTTGTACCATGCAAGAATTGTATTTTTTTACTTACTAAATATAAATATTTGTCTGTTTTAAATTTGTCTGTTTAAGCTCTTTTCTCATTTTCTTTTTGATAAATTAATCAAAAGGAATTAGGAATCACATATACGTATGTGTATTTGTATTTACTATGTTTATAGACTGATCTCCGTATATTTATAGCAGCATATCATCAGAACAATTTTGTACTTTTTCATGCATAAATTGATACAAAAACGAAGTTCTTTCCCGTCATAAAAAAGACGCACACGAAGGCGCATAAATTCCATAAAAAATCAGTTTCTTATTTAGCGTGATTTTGCTTTCTGGGTCGTCAAAATTGGTGTTAAATATGGCAAATTTTGTTGTTTTGGGAAAACCAAACGGTATTAGAAGGCATTTAAATATTGAAGAAATAATCAGAGCCACAACTTTATTGCAGGAGGGTCGGTCGCAACGATACGAGGTCGCAGCTTTTTCATGTTACACAATCGGTCACAAATAATATAGTAGGACACAAAGGATATTTGCTTTCACGTGGATCAGTGGATGTCATTCGTGGCATGTCATTTTTACGGACGAGTACAATTTCCGACTAAAGCTTGATTTTCATGCATCCATTGTCCGACGATACGTTGACACGATATTAATTTCATTGGTTGTATATAAAGGCTTGGATTGGTTAACCTTTTCTAACCAACCGAAGTCTTTAAATTCAACCAATAAAATTAATATCGTATCATCGTATCGTCGGACAACGGATGCATGAAAATCAAGCTTAAGTCATAATGATGCCCGGCGGAGAGTATACAGAAGACCGAATGAACGGTATCTGGACACAACAGTCAGAAAAGCGATTGATTTTGGTGGAAGTTCCTTTATGGTATGGGAAAGTATAACTTTAAATGGGCTTACAGACTTGCGTGTGTTTCTAGACGGCGTAATTAATGCTAATCGGCGTAACGATACAGAGATGAGGTTCTTGAACCATATGTTATTTCATTTTCTGGTCAGCATGGTCCAGAATTCATCTAACAACAGGATAATGCCAGGCTTCATACTGCAAGAGTAGTTACTCCATACCTTGAAGACTCCAATATCACAATTACGGATTGGCCTGCTAATAGTCCCGATCTCAATCTTATTGAGTATCTTTGGAACCTTCCAAAGAGAAGACTACAAAGTCGTCCACAAGCACAAGATCTTCAAACTTTGGGAGAAAATATTCAAGAGGAGTGGAACGCCTTTCCCCAAGAGATTATTCGGAGCCTCATTCAGTCTATGGCAAATCGGTGTGCAGAAGTGCGTAGAAACCGCGGAGGACACACACATTATTAGGAATAAGATTATTTCCTTTGACAATTAAGATAAAACTTGTTTAGCATTGTTTTCGATACATATTGTAGTCATTCATAACGTAATAAAAATACATTTTTCAGCAGTTTGACAACTTTTTTCGTCATGAACACCGAAGCGCACACTACTAAAGTACAACCAAGTGCATACACTACATTCAAACTTAATTCCTAAGGAACACATTGCTAAATTTGTATGTTTAAATAAATATATTTTCTTTGTCTTAATTTGTTATGGCTAGTTTATATCTAGCTGCATTTCTATTAACAAGTATCTTTTAGATTAAAGTTTCCCTTCTGATAGTCAATTTCGAAATCCGGCGATTATAGGATTTTATCCCGAGATTTCAAAACGGGATCGCGATCCCGGAAATTGGGAACCCTAATCGACACCATAGCTGACGCGTCAACAATTCAATTGTCGGCGTTACATTCCCGACGTCGCTTCGCCTAACTCTAAAAATTACTTTTATTTCTAAAGTTTATATTTTTAGTCAGTGAAATACAAACAAATGCTCATGAAAGTTTGTTTGCCTGTCGTATAAAATAAATCATTCAACTAATAAATTCATGCTAAATTCAATTACTAATTTAACAACAATATACATTTTTTAAAGAACCACGATTATTGTAATTTTAATTGTATTATTTAATTAGCACAGTAACATTTAAATCTATAAATTACCTACGTTATATAGCTAAGTGAAGACAACCGTTTTATCTTGATCCACATATTATATAATTTAATCATTTATTTAAGCATTAAATAATTTCCAGTTTACTTCCCTGTTTTAGTATAGTTCAATTTAGCCTTGCATAAAATTGAATATTACTGTTTATATTTAATTTGATAAACTTGTCAACCGTCCAAGGATTAATTACTGTATTCCCCCCAATATTAGTTAATTAAACTTATATCTGTAATGTTTCAAAATTTAATCATGGACTATATATAAATTAATTCTCATATAAAATATAAGGGAAGATTTTTTGTAGGCCAAAGGAAAATAGCACATGTGAAACAAAATTGTCTTTTGTTATTTATTATGCCAGAAAGTTTGGTGTATAATTTACTTTTCGATAAAAAATTAAATTGGCTGAAGTGTTATTAAAAGTTACGATCATGTTTTGTATATAATGTTAGGAAAAATACTAAATTTTGTTTTATTTGATAATACGAGTATATTAAAATGTTTTTAAATTAATAATACTTATTAGCAGCGGTGCGTAGCGTGGCATCAATACAAGGAGATGTAATAAGTAACTGCAATTAACACTTTACCAACACAATAAAGTATTTTTATTTTTTTTATTAGTCTTTATATTTGCAGTTACAAAATATACAAAAAATTTAGCAGGTTAAAAAATAATCAAACCAATTTAAAAAAAGAACCAAATGTAAACAAAAACAAAACTGTGAACGTATCTGTTAGATAAAATAGTAGACAAGGCCAACAAAAAGTTTATTGAGTACCTTACAACCACATTATTTTAGTGTTTACTTTTATAAATATTTTCACTAAAATGAGGAATACACGATTTTAATTTAGCATTCTATTCAATACTTTGGAGGTCCCTCTTCAATAGTTTTTAATTTTTCTGAATACATCTAATAATATCTTCAAAGGCACCCGAACCCGAGCCGGGGTCTCCCGTTCGCTGTTTTAGTCGGTGGGTGATGCGGTTTTTTAAACACATTTTGTTGGCGGTATAAAATAAAAAATATAGTCGCGCGTCGCGATGACCGATTCTGGGTGCAGTAAAATTGAAATAATTTTGCTATCATCCTTCAGTTCTATGGTTCTATGAACCGAACCGGTGTTCATTTCGATACCGGTGTTCATCTACAACACCGGTGTTCATCTCGACACCGGTGTTGGTCTGATGGACAGCGGTGTTCACCTCGATACCGGTTTTGACTATGACACCGGTTCGAATATCGACACCGGTATTTGGTAAACGGGTTAAAGAAGAAATAATGTTAATTAATAAATTCAAAATAAACCTGAAAATAATAATGTCTTATCGGTGCTTATTTTTATCGTTTATTAAAACGCACCGACTTTAACTTAAAGATTTCAAATTTAAATATATTTTTTTTTGCAAGACTAAACACTAAAATAAAGTGGAAGCGTCAGATAAACTATAAACTATAAAACTATAAAGTCAAAAATTGTTTAATCAAAAACAAATAGAAAACAAAACAAAACATAAAGAAAAATTCGTAAAACCAAAAATTCGTAGCTGTAAAATAAACTAAAAAATATCTATATAAATTAATCTAAAAAAATAAAAAAAAAATTAAAAAATAAACGGCACCATCGACATCGTCACTGACACCGGTGTTGATTTCGACACCGATGTTCATCGCGATACCGGTGTTGGGATAAAGACCGGTGTCAAGATAAACACCGGTGTTGTAGATGAACACCAGTGTTGAGATAAACACCGGTATCGGTGTTAACACCGGTACACCGACTGAAACACCGGTGGTCATCAACAACTAACACCGGTGATCAAATCTCAACACCGAACAGGTCTAATTGTCAGCATCTGACATATAAGTCAGGGTTGGTTGACGTATTAAACTAGTTTTGGTCACTTGTTCTACCGGAAATGACAAATTTCGATTTTTAGTCGGCACCCTCGGATTTTTTGTTTTATTTGAGAGAAAATGACAATATGAATAGGATGACATATCATATGTCAACTTTTGACATTTTCGCTTAAACATAGTATATCAAATTTCAATCTGGAGTGCCACGACAATAAATAAAACGAGAGTAAATATAACGACAATTTGCCTCGAAATACCAAGTATGTGCTGCCAAAATATTCGTAAAAATGCTTTTTAGAAATATGCTAATAAGCCACCCATGTTCCATTCGAAAAAAATTGAGTTATGATTAAAAATATGATTTGAGCATCTTAGGTCTGTAAAAGACACAAAAAACATTAGACTATCAAATCTATATTTCAAACGCTTCTTGACTAAAAATTAGTGGTTTTAACATAACCATGGCTCTCTAGATTAAAATTTAAAATACTATTATTACCATACTACCAACCAAAAATCAAAAATTATAGTAATTTCTGACAAAATAGGAAGTGTCCGAAACTAATTGAATACGTCTATCCATCCCGATATATGCCATATACTAATATACCAAATCTCGTTTTTTACCTGGCAAAAAAAAGTTATAGAGGTGAGCCATTTTTGAAAAACACCCGGTGGATGTAATATTAAAAAAATCATGTAACATATAAAAATTAAAAAAATAATTTTCGGTTGCTTATCTCATTTTTTCAAATTTAATATAAAATATTTCTATATGGTGCTTTCAATATAGTATTATAAAAAAATGTATTCTTTTAACCATAAGCCTTACAAAAACATTTTTTTCTTGTATATTTTTCATGCATTTTGCTATAGATATTTACCATTTATTTTATATAAGTAAAATGTTATTTTTCAATCTCATGTTACCAGGCTTTCCTTCTTTTTTACGGTATTTTTAGAACAAATAAATGATTCGGGGATCCATTTCATATTCCGTTTTTATACTTTATATATTTAGAATTATAGGTTTTTGCCAAACGTAATTTTTCTGTAATTTTAAGGATAACCACATCACCATACATTTCAGAAAAATAATATTAATATTACTTCACATAAACTAACATTTTTGATAAGTCTAGGTAAGAATTTTTTGTACCAAAAAATAGTATTAAAATTTGCATATATCGACGAACAATTAATGTGTGACAAAAATTTCTAGTAAATTGTAAATTAATTATAAATCTATCTATCTCTGTGAAATTTCTGCCTTCGTAGGGCCCGAATTATAGCTTTGAATGAAGAAAGTCTCAGCAGGCAGCAAATTCCTGATCGTTTAAATTTAGTGCGATGTACTGTAAGCCGAATTATATAACGGTATATGGACACCGGAAATGTAAGATCTCGTCCTAGGTGGGGCCCTACAAGGCTAACTACTGAACGACAGGATCGCTACTTGGCTCAATTTGCCAGAAGAAATCGGTCAGTTCCAATTCGAGAGTTACGATCTCAATTTCAACGAACTTACCACCGAGTAATATCAAGCCGATCCATTTCCAGGCGACTTTCTAATGCTGGATTGCAGCGTAGACGTCCACTGCGAGTCTATTAACTTTACACCATGAGGCTACAGTGGGCTAGAGAACACCAGAACTGGTTATTACTTCGATGGAGAAATGTAATTTTCACTAACGAAACCAGGATAGGTTTGATCAGTATTGACTATCGTCAGCGAGTGTGGAGGAAGGCCGGGAGGCAGCATCGCTTGAATACAGCCCTTGCTGTTGCAAGGAGAAACTGAGATGTTCTGGGGTGTTATCATGTACAATGGGCGAACAGAGGTCATTCATATTCCTGAGGTGATGAACGCCCATTTGTATGTGGAAACTGTAATCAGACATTGGTCTGGTTTTATTATTGAATTTATCCACTGCGAGAATAAATCGGCAATAATTTTATTCAATGGATGATAACGCTCGTCCTCACAGATTCAAGATGGTCCAGGAAGCCTTAAATGAAAGGGAAATAACTCGTCTGGACTGGCCTCCACCCTCCACTCCCCCCCGACATGAATCCTATTAAATATTTCTGGGACTACATCACCAGAGCTGTATTTCGCAGAAATAACCCACCAAAAAATCGCCAGGAGTTGATCATTGCCGCTCAAGAGGAATGGCAGAACTTACCTCAAGAAATCATAAACTACCTTATAGTGGTGATGCCCCGACGACTTGATGCACTCATAACAAATCGAGGAGGCAATACTTCAGAATGTATTATTTATATATTGTATTTGAATACGTCAGAATTTATTATTTATTTATTTATTTTCTCTTTTTTGTCAAACATTTTTCTTTATGGAATTTGCATTTTTCTTTTTTTTAGGCAAAATATATTATTAAACTTGGTTTCCCTTTTTTTGGGTTATTTTTTAACATAACTTTAGCATCTATTGATTTCCACAAAAAAATAGTTTGAAATGATTTTTTTTATTAAAATAGTAAGGTGCAAGACTTTTGCCGATGAATTTATATAAAGTTATATAATATGAATGAATTTGTATAAGTTAAAATAATATTTATTAAACTTATTAACACAGAAAATATAAAATAAATGTTATACAGCTTTTTACTACAATATATACCAATTTATTGTTTGTGCCAACTGTAGGTCTTGACATCTGACGCTAACATTACTCAGAATATTAGTTTTTATTCGACGAAAGTTTGCTTGAACTGAAAACGCGAAAGAAAAAGAAAACTTTGAGAAAGTTAGCTAAGTGATAGAAAAGGCCAATTTATGGTAACATTGTAAGAAGAAATATGTATAGTTCGTATCAAATAAAATTTTAGTCACGTGATTAAGCTTGACCGGCATACCGTTGTCCACTTTTACATATTTTCTTTTAATCAAAATATTTTACGACACAAAAATAAATTAATTATAAATATATAAACAGTTATTATTTACATCAACAAAATTCATCTCCTTAACATCACTTAAGGGACATAAAGGGCCATTACTACAGCTTTTCAATTCAACATATTCTAATAAAGTTGCGAAGAGGTTCTAAAAAGAACAATGTTCGGCTGCAAGGTCTGCTAGTAAAAAAAATTAAAGTATCAGCACAATTCATTTAAACCAAAAACTCGTAATACAAAACTGTGTCAAAGCGAATGAGAATGTCAGAAAATAAATAAATAAATGTGGCAACTTGGCATTGACATCAGAGCTACCACCTGAATCCATCCACAGCAGGAAATTTAAATTCCAGTTAGTCAGCCTGGTGCCGAATATGTCAATGGTTGGCAAACAATGAATTTAAGGTCGATTTTTATTCAGAGTGACATTTTCTATCGAATAAAGTATAAATATACCGAGGGTACCATTTAAAAATCAGAAGTTGTAGTCATTTCCTGTGAAACAGGAAGTAACCGAAAACAACTGAATACGCCAATCAATCCTAATTTATGTCATATACTAATTAACTAGCATACCAAATCTCGTTTTTTTATCTGAAAAAAATAAAAAAAGTTATAAGGGTGAGCCACTTTTGAGACACACTCGGTATATTCAATTTCTTTTTACCACTCATACAGTTGTATATATTTAATTTTATTGATATAATTATATAATAACATATAATTAAAATAATAACTCTAAACTAAATGTCAATATAGGAAAAATTACAGTGTTTTTAATCATATGAGATCCAATTAACAGCATTTCATATTCTCACTTTTCAGTCGAATTGTAATTAGTTGCTATACCGTATTCTCATATTAGTCATAACATGGCATCATAAATATGGTATCTATAAAATAACTAATTTACTATAATATTATTTTATTAAGAAATATAGCAGTTCATAAAATATAATATACCTACGTAAACTAAATAATAATATTTTAACAGTTAATAATATTCTTGTATAAACGCCTCAATATCAGAGTACAGTTTAAATGTATTTACAATAAAATAAGCGATTATATTTTGTTTCCAATAATTAATAATATAACTAAAAGTTATAATTCATACCGTTGGCTACTAAAGAATTAAATACATATAATAGCAGAAACATAATCACAAAAGGGGCTATAACATTGTGACACAGTGTCCGGAAATTCAATTGCCTGTGAAATTATTGTTAGCAGCATATTCCATAGATTAATTTCCATTTTTTATACAAGGTTGTTCACCACATACGACACGAAGTATTGTAGCTAAACGATTATATCGTTGAAGGACTATTAGAGCTACAATTTAAAAATATTTTTACAAGATACAGAGTGGCCAAAATAAATAAAAAATATCAAAGTTGTATTTTTTTAAATAGAACACCCTGTATATTATTACATTTTTAGTTTCTACGATTAAAATAAAGGTAAATTTCATTAAGGTTTATCACACTTAAATCTTACCGTTTTAGAAATATTTTCAGTTGCACTAAAAATTTCAAGGCTTCATTTCTCCAAGAGTATCATAGTTTTTAACACTAAATATTTACTGAAGAATAGTTATTGATCAGTTATTGTGTTGCAATAATAAAAGTAATACTACCTCATACAGAGTGTCCAAAAATGTATTTTAAATAATTTCTAGCTTTAAACGGCAGTAACTTGTTTAATTTAAATGGAACACCCTTTATATTTTCGGACAATCAGCACAGTTTAATTCTCAATCAAATTGTATTATGCCATTTTTTACCTATCCCTTCAATTTTTCCTAGAAAATGCATTTTCTTATAATTTAGACCTCATTTGTCAATATACCTATGGAATATTGACATTTTAGATTATTGTTAAAGCAACAAATGTACAAAATGTACAGGTGCTAAAAACTATAATGTTACTAGCCCATTTGTATTATACAAAAAGAAAATTATTTAAATCTTTATGGATATATTTTAAAAGACTAGACCATTATTAAATATACCACCATTATTTCCGCCCAAATATTAATTACATACTTAATTGTGTTAGTTAATAAATTATTCTAAATAAATGTGGATTGGAATGACAAATCAATATAATAATAAGTTATGGTATTGTTATAAATAAGCATTCGTCAAAAAAAGAAATAAAATTTTTAAGGTTTTACTTTTTACCACATTGTCTAATACACAAACAAAATTCAGTTTTTTAGTACCTATTTTTAGCAATTATTATTAATCAACGCAAACAGTCAACTAATGTAGTTTGAATCCTGGAATCCTATTAATTGGTCCTCTTTAACAAATATCGAAACAGTTTTTATTTTTTAATGAAATAAACGAACTATACGGACAATATTAGTATCTGTACTCTTTTTATAGAGCAATTAGTTGCAGTCAAGTTGCTCTCTCAATACGGTCGATTTTTTCTTTTTGGAAAATGTTGTGACATTTTTGTATAACGATGTTGTGTTTTTTTTTTTAATCTACATGTGTTATGTGGTAAATAAAAAAAAGATATCCCACCACTCCCCTCTATACCATCCGTATATTAATGGAAATGACAAAGAAAGTCCAGATTTAAATTGTCCTCAAGATGCAAATAAATTTTGCGAAACGTCGACTAATTTAAAAAAAGGACTTCTGTTGAATTTTTTTCTCGATCCTAACCCAATTAAAAAATACAGTATAAATTACCTTAAAAAATAATATTACCTTATACAGAGTGTCTAAAAATTTATATTAAATAATTACTAGTTTAAAATGGCAATAACTTGGTTAATTTAAATGGAACATCTTATATGTTTAACGTGAATCAGATGCACAATTTAATTGTCTACCAAACTGTTTTATACCATCTTTTACCTATCTCTTAAATTGTTCGTAGAAAATGATTTTTTTTTATAATTTAGACCTCATCATGCAATATTGGCATTCTAATTTTTTTTAAAGCAACAAATGTAAAAAATGTACAGGGTGGGTCAAATTCGACGCTTTTAAATGGAAACACACTTTTCTCTAGGAGACAGACGAAAACTAATATGGTGTTTGGAGCTCAATTTTCATCAAAAACATGATGGTTGAACATGAACATGAACAAACCAAACCAAACCACACATCGATATCTGTTACCGTTTCGGAGTTACGGGGTGTTTTTCAAAAATGTGCATTTTTAACAAATCGCTGTAACTTTTTTGCTATGGAAAATTTTGTATTTCTATGAAAACATTTCTAAAGCACCTTTTTACGTAGAATTTAATGGTTAAATAATATTTTTTTTAATTAATAGTTTTAAGAATTAACGACAGAAAAATTGATTTTTTATTTGGGACACCCCCATGTATATTTTTAATTAACTGAAAAGAACTTAAATTTACCATTCCAAAAATATAGCACACTTCATATTTTGTTATAATCCCCTTCGAAATACAGAATTTTTAAAAGTTCGCCACTTTTAACTAGTAGACTTTGGATCACTTATTGATGATCTGTCCCTAATGGAACTCGAAAATCGAAATCTAATGGTGCCTCGTCTTGACGACGAGTCATCGCCTCAGAACGCTGAAGATATCAGCAAATTTTTGCAGCCAATTTCAAGAATAATTGAACAGCTAACCAAGATCGCAGCCGTTGGCCGTCGAGGCCCCTGGACTTAGTGTCTATGGATATTTTTGCGGAAGAATAAATATTCTTATTTTTAAATTGCCCGTATAATCTAGGCAAGAATTAGAAGTACTTAGCGACTAGACAAGAATTAGAAATACTTATAAATGAGAGGGTATCTTTTACCCCTACTGTGTTAATGTATTCCGCGAGAAATGTTCAAAAACAAAAATTTTCTGTTAATAATTCTTAAATTATTAATTTTAAAAAAAATATACTTAAACCATTAAATTCTAAGTAAAAAGCTGCTTTGGAAATGTTTTCATAAAAATACAAAATTTTTCATAGCAAAAAACTTACAGCGATTTTTTTAAAATGCACATTTTTGAAAAACACCCCGTAACTCCGAAACTGTAACAGATATCGATATGCGGTTTTCACCATCATGTTTTTGACAAAAATTGAGCTCCAGACACCGATATTAGTTTTTGTCTATCTCCTATAGAAAAGGGTGTTTCCATTTAAAAGCGTCGAATTTGACCCACCCTGTACAGTTGCTACAAACGATAATATTACTAGCCCATATTTGTTTTACAAAAAGAAAACTATTTAAATCTTTGTAAAAGAGTATTAAGAATTAAATATATCAACATTATTTCCTGCCAAATATTAATTAATTACATATTTAATTGTATGAGAAATCAATACAATAATAAGTTATGAATGAGAACGTCTCTGTTATAAATAATAAGCATTCGTCAAAAAATGAAATAAAATTTATAAGTTGTTACTTTTTACCACACTGTCTAATGTACAGGGTGGGTCAAATTCGAGGCTTTTAAATGGAAATACCCTTTTCTATAGGAGATAGACGAAAACTAATATCGGTGTCTGGAGCTCAATTTTCATCAAAAACATGATGGTGAAAACCGCACATCAATATCTGTTATCGTTTCGGAGTTACGGGGTGTTTTTCAAAAATGTGCATTTTTAACAAATCGCTGTAACTTTTTTGCTATGGAAAATTTTGTATTTCTATGAAAACATTTCCAAAGCACCTTTTTACGAAGAATTTAATGGTTTAAGTATAATTTTTTTAAAATTAGTATTTTAAGAGTTATCAACAGAAAAATTGATATTTTATTTGGGACACCCTCTATATTTTTAATTAACTGAAAAGAATTTAAAATTACCTTTCCAAAAATATAACATACTTGGTATTTTGTTATAACCTAACCCTTCGAAATACAGAATTTTTAAAAGTTCGCCACTTTTAACTAGTAGGCTTTGGACTCCTTATTGATGATATGCCCTTAATGGAACTCGAAAACATATTTTTCCAGCAAGACGACGCACCTGAACGCTGAAGTTATCAGCAATTTTTGCAGCTATTTTCAAGAATAATAATTGTATAGGTAACCAAGATCCCAGCCGTTGGCCGTCAAGGCCATCTGACTTAGTGCCCATGGATCTAGAATCTAGACAAGAATTAGAAATACTTAGCAGTTATTCACCCCTACTGAGTTAATGAATTCCGCGATGAATGGTCAAAAACGGTCCGGTCTGTCCATAACAGAAGAGAGTCGATATGTCGAACACCGGTAGCAAAATCTCATGTCTTGGTTTGCTATTTATATTTTATTGTTATTAGATATAGTTTAAATGTGTTGATGTTGGTTAAATACATTTTAATTTGTTATAAAATTCTGCATCTCTCATAGCAAATATTATTTTCGTTTTAATTGATGCTCACAGCTAGAATTTTTTTGCATTACAGCCGGTGCCGTTCAAAGCCTACTTATTTCAAGCTGGCGAATTTTTATATACTCTATATCTCGAAGAGGAACCAAGCAAAATATAAAGCGTGTTATATTTTTAGAAAGGTAATTTTAAATTCTTTTCAATAAATTAAAATATACAGGGTGTCCCATAAAAATCAAATTTTCTGTTGATAATTCTTAAATTATTCATTTTAAAAAATTATACTTAAACCATTAAATTTTACGTAAAAAGGTGCTTTGGAAATGTTTTCATAAAAATTCAAAATTTTCCATAGGAAAAAAGTTACAGCGATTTGTTAAAAATGCATATTTTTGAAAAACACCCCGTAACTCCGAAACGGTAACAGATATCGATATGCGGTTTTCACCATCATGTTTTTGACAAAAATTGAGCTCCAGACACCGATATTAGTTTTTGTCTATCTCCTATAGAAAAGGGTGTTTCCATTTAAAAGCGTCGAATTTGACCCACTCTGTACATAATATAATATTTAGTTTCTTAGTATTTGGAGCAATTCAGCATCAACGCAAACAGTTGTGAAGCTATTGAAAAGAACGAAAAATAAACTATCGAAAAAGATGCATCTAGATTATAAAATGATTCCCAAACTCCTTGTTTTTAAACATATTCCACAGGGTGCCAAACATTCACCAAAATAACAACATTTTGTGTTCCCTCGTAAAATTGACAGAAACAAACTTTTATTTTTATTTTGAAAAAGGTGCTAAAAAGTCAAATAATTCAGCTACAAAATGCTTAAAAGATTATAAAAATCGGTCCATTAGAACACAATATAAGAGCTGGCAAAGATTAGTATTGGGTCGAGATTTCCTTATGTAAGAAGAGTACAATGCGTTTATAATGTACTGAACAAAGAGAAGACAGTAAACACGTTGCCAAACGTATGTAATAAACCGAGAAAGTGTGCACATCGCTAAGAGACGTGGAAGGGGATATAGCAGATTTGTCGCAGTTGCCCTGTCGATCCAATCAATACCTCTGTCAGTACTTAGAGTTCTAGGGAAGGTGTACGTCATCGTTCAGCTTCACGATTTAATTACGTCTCGTGATACTTAATTTGTTTATTTATTAACGAGTCGTTGTAATTTTCCCTATAGCTTGATTTTTTTAAGTGCAAGCTAGAAACACTTAAATTTTTGGTAAAAAATAAGTGGAATTGAGTGGGTGTTCGATAGTGGTCGCGCTATTAGAACTCTGAATTCAAAATCGATACCTCGAAATCTATTAGAAATAATATATTGCAGTTTTTCAAGAACTTTGTTAATATTTTTGCTGTATTTTCTTTTTAGACAGTATGTGAAAATCTTTATCAATAAAAAAATTACACGATTGCTGAAAATTACTATGCTCTGAAAGTAAATGGATAGATTGTTTACAATTTTTGAATGGAAAAAACAACCTTATCGAATTTTTCTTATGCAAACATATTGTAAAATATCCGATCTTGAAAATAAAAAAAAGTTTCAATATCTAAAGTGGTTCTTGAGTTATGGCCTGTTATGTGTTAAAAAGTTGAGTTTTTAAATTATCGCGATTACTGACGTTTTCTCGTTATAAAAAAAACGACACCCTAACGATATCCTTATAATTCCATTTCAGATGCTCAGAAACATGTCTAATGATTTTATCTAGTTATCTCTTGAAAAAAAAAAGTCTTTTAAAAATAAGCGGTTTGCGATCGTGATTTTGTTTACTTGATAGGGAAAGGCGTATCGGCAACGCCGCAACAGCACAGTGTCGCGCGTCGCGTCGGTCGGTCGGATTTCTCTCACTCCGACTTAATAGACAAGTAGTCTCATTCTTAAACAAAAAGGGTCCATTTTTTAAAGAAAAGATCATATTTTATTTAATAAATAAATTATAAAAGATTATTATAAAATATTATCCCAGGCCTATACAGGGTAGTTCGAACTGTATTCCGGAAACTTCGGCAGGATATTCTGCAAATAAAAATAAGTTTGGTTTAAATCGAACTTTTTGTTCGTATAAAATGTATGTCCTAAAATGCTTAGTTTCGGATATACAGGGTGTAGAAGTTTCATTTTTATTTCGATTTTTTCCAAATAATTTATGAAGTACCTAACGTCAATATTTGGATCAAAACTGGTGTCTGGGTGTTTTTTAACATGAGAAATTTGATTTTGATATCAACATACCTCCTATTTGTAGGCGACGCCACCTACGTGTGTTTTAACTGTTTTGAAACGTAATAACTTTTTGTCCGTACCTGTATAAAACTACTGAGGGAAAAATATACAAATCTATGACTTTTTACATAAAAATATATCTAAAATATGCAAAAATCGCAACCCTTCTCAAGATATTTAGAACAGAAATTGTCAATACATATCATTATTGACATTAATAAACATATTGAGTAGATAGTTATTTCACTGAAATACATTTTGAATTTTTTTTTTTTAATTAATCATAAATTTTTCTGAGAAAATTATGATAAAACAGTTTGCGTTGAACTTTTGACAAAAATATTTGAAATTTATGATTTCAGTCTAATAACTATTTAGTCAACGTTAGTTTAATTTATTATGTCAATGATAACAGGTATTGATAATTTCGATTCCAAATATCTGGAGAACCATTACTCGTAGCAATTTTTACCAAAAGACCTTTTTTACGCCTCAAAACAGTTAAAACACATGTACGTGCCCCCTACAAATAGGAGTCATGTTGAAATCAAAATCAAATTTCTCGTGTTAAAAATTCCCAGGCGCCAATTTTCATCCAAATATTGACGTTACTTCGGAAATTATTTGGAAAAAATCGAAATAAAAATGAAACTTCTACACCCTGTATCTCTGAAACTAAGCATTTTACGACATACATTTATACGAACTTTTTTACTTATTTTTATCTGCAAAATATGCTGCCGATGTTCCCGGAATTCAGTTCGGACCACCCTGTATAATATAACTCCTGACTACTGACAAAGTATTTAGCAATCGGGATTATCTCCAACACAAAAATAATATCAAAAAGATCTCAAATACATATCAAAGTTTTAGAGAAAAAGTATTACTTATTAATCACGATGGGTATTTCAGACCTTTACGACACAATTTTTTAGTCAGTCAAAATTACTAGCCTTCAAAAATATAGTTTACTATTAAACAAAATGGTAATCATAAAATTTAAAATTTTGTTATAAAACTATAAAGTGAATGCGAAAAAGTTAGAGAGCTACATCCAGTCAGAATTTCTAATTTTCGCCTGAATATGTTTTGTAAATATTCCAACTTGAATATTATACTCACCGGCACAAAAAACGGGTACCTTAAAATTTTGATGTAATTTAAAGTTTTATGTATTGTAGTCTAGTGGACCGATTTTGACGATCTTTAAGCAATTTGCACCTATTTTATTTGACTTTTTAGTATCTCTTTCCAAATTAAAAATATAAATTTCCATCTGTCAAGTATACGAGGAAACACAAAATGTTGATATATTGGTGAAAATTTCCAACACCCTGTGGAATACATTAAAACAGCAAGAAAATCAATTTACTATACAGTAAATTTAACTAATTTACTATGCAGGTGTCTTTATTATCGAGTAAAGACTCGATAGTTTATTTTTGGTTCATCTCGTTAACTTTATATTTGGAGATATTCGCTTTTGAAGAAAGCACTAACGTTTTTTCGTAATTTTTACATTTAAAACCATGCCTTAGCTTTTGGGCCCAGTCAACAGACCTATGAACTAGTGTTTGTGAGGACATTTTAGGATATTTTTTTATACATTGAGGATATTTATTATTGTAGGACAGCTAACCTAGCATATATGGTTTTAAGTCCAGAAGTTGTGCTCGCTGTATTTGCTTTAATTGAAGATGATAGAGATCAAAATTATGTTGAGAATAGATATAAGTGCAGTCGCTTCTAGACGCTTCGAGCAGCAGTCGCTTCGAAACAAGTTCATATGAACCTTCGTATGAACACTTCCAGGAACCTTCGTATGAACACTTCGAATCAAGACGATCGACTTATTTAAGTTTATGGCTAAGAAATCGCCGGCGCTGTTTACCAGCTTTTCAAATATATAATGAATTGCACCTATGGAACGTACAGGGTGGGTCAAATTCAAAGCTTTTAAAGGGAAACACCCTATTCTATAGGAGATAGACAAAAACTAATATCGGTGTCTGGAGCTCAATTTTTCTCAAAAACATGATAGTCAAAACCGCACATCGATATCTGTTACCGTTTATTTTTCACAAATCGCTGTAACTTTTTTGCTATGGAAAATTTTGTATTTTTATGTAAACATTTCCAAAGCAAATTTTTGAAGCCAATTTCGGGAATAATTGCATAGCTAACCAAGATCTCAGCCGTTGGCCATCGAGGCCGCCGGACTTTTTTTACCAGATTTTTATCTTTGCGGAAGAATAAAGGTCTTTATTTTAAATTGCACGTATAATCTGGACAAGAATTACGAGTCAATGAATTCCGCGAGAAATGTTCAAAAACGGTCCCATCTGTCAATAACAGAAGACAGTCGACATGTCGAACACTTATAGCAAAATCTCATGTCTTGGTTTGCTATTAATTTTTATTGTTATTTATATAGTTTAAATGTGTTGATGTTGTTAAATATAGTTGAAATTGTTATAAAATTCTGCATTTCTCATTGCAAATATTGTTTTCGTTTTAATTGCTGCACACAGCTATAATTTTTTGCATTACAGCCGGCATCGTTCAAATCCTACTTATTCAAAGTGGGTGAATTTTTAAAAAATCTATATCTCGAAAAGGAATCGAGCAAAATACGAAGTATGCTATATTTTTGGAAAAGTAATTTTAAATTCTTTTCAATTAATTAAAAATATACAGGGTGTCCCATATAAAAAAATCAAATTTTCTGTTGATAATTCTTAAATTATTAATTTTAAAGAAATTAGACTTATAACATTAAATTCTACGTAAAAAGGTGTTTTGGAAATGTTTTCCTAAAAATACAAAATTTTCCATAGCAAAAAAGTTACAGCGATTTGTTAAAAATGCACATTTTTGAAAAACACCCTGTGACTCTGAAACGGTAACAGATATTGATGTGCGGTTTTCACCATTTTATTTTTGATAAAAATTGAGCTCCAGAAATAGATATTACTTTTCGTCTATCTTCTATAGAAAAGGGTGTTTCCCTTTAACAGCGTCGAATTTGACCCACCCTGTACATGTAACTGAACGGACTGTAAGAAGAAGATTAAACGAAGCAACTTTTATGTCAAGAAGGTCTGCTCCTGGACCACAACTACAACCAAAAGCAAAGACATGATTTTAATGTAAAAATTACGAAAAAATGTTAGCGTCTCCTTCAAAAGCGAATATCTCCAACAAAAATAAAGATATTGGGATGGAACCAAAAAATAAATCATCCAGAAAGAATGTACCTAGATGACAAAAAATGATTTTTGAATTCCTTGCTGTCTTAACATATTCCACAGAGTGTTTCAAACTTTCACCGAAATATCAACATTTTGTTTTCTCTGGTTGATTGACAGATGGGAACTTTCATCTCTAATTTAGAAAGAGATACTAAAAATAAATTAACTACATATTGCTTCAAAAATCATCAAAATCAACCCACTAGAATAAAATATATTATAGGTACTTTAAAAAACATCAAAATTTTAAGGTGGCCGTTTTCGCGCCTGTTAGTGTAGATAGCAAAATGTGGCTTAAAACTAATTAGTGTTTTTTACAACAAATATCTTACCAGGTATACTAGTTCCTAAAGCGACGAACACTATGGCGGTCACTCCATCTCTAATACCGAGTGTTGCGCCAAAGTGGGACGCTACGTCTCCTATCACTGCTGTAACCACGCCTATACAGAATATTGATACCACAAAGCACAAATATCCCTTAAAAATACCTGAAATACAAATAGAAATTAGTGACTCAATAACTTAAAAAAAAATAGTAAAATATGGTTGTAGTTAATAAATAATGTAATGACTGTGATTATCAGAAAATATATTAATGTAAATGCAAATTAGAAATTTATACAAGGTGTTTTTTAAGTAGTTTTAAAAAGTTCAAAATGTGATTCCTCATATGTTTTTAAGGGAAAACCTTCATATAAATATGGAGTCTCAAGTTCCTCCTTTTTCATTTATAGAGTGTCAAAGATTTAAAAATAATCAAATTAAATCGGCTTAATATAAATAATAGTACGCCACTTTTTTTTCGAGAGAACCAATTTCTTTTTCTTGGATGTCAATATTTTTTAACAAACTTCATCTCTTAATTTTTACTCGTATATTGAACAGTTCTCGAGAAAAAAAAAATTATAACCAGTCTTTTGATATTAACGTTATGCTCGTTTTCTATCGATTTTGAGATATGCAATGTAGTTGATTTTTTTTCAAGAACCGTTCGATGTACAAGAAAAACTCAAGATATCAATCTTGTTAAAAAAGAATGGATAATCAATAAAAGAATAAAAAATAACCTTCTTTAAAAAAAACAGTGCCGCACCATTTATTTTAATCAGATAATCCAGGAGGTGTGTGCACACCGACGCCACTAGTTCAAGTAGGAAAGCAAAAGTTAATGAACTGCCTTTATATGGAAACACAAAATCGTAACAAAATCTCTGCTGTGAAACATTGCAAAACAGTTTCGAAACAATGATGGAGTTAGTTCTTGAAATTAATTCGACAAATTTTTCATAGATATGTTTCGTAATATAAATCACTTTTTGTTTCGAAACGTTTTTCCAACATATGGTTTCGCTACATAAGCAATAAAGATCTTAGTGTCACAATTTTTTCAAAACATTTTAGAAACAGACGTGGCTCACATTTACAAAGGTTTTATACCCGTTTTGTGCCTGAAAAGTTTCTATAATTTATTTGATATTCTGTCAGATATGAGAACATAACCTTGCTTTAATTTTTTGGATTTTGTTCTGCAGTTTTTGGAAAATGGGGAAGAATTAAGAATTTACATTCTTCAAGTTTTTATAGTATAATTAAAAAAGCAGAAGAAAGGACATATATAGTGATTACAAAAGAATGACCGAAGAAAAATATTATCAGTAAACGTTTTTTTATCTTGTTTCCACAATAGAATGCATGTTTTTATGTTTTAATTGTGTTATAATAGTAAATAAAAAATGTTTTAATTATTTTAACCAGAAGTTTTGATTGGCGTTGTTGACAGGTGACTAGTTCGAAATTTCTACACAGATAGCGCTCATTGCGTTCAGTGCATTCTCATTCATTGCGTTCATTCAACGAAACTAAATCGAAACATTTTGGAAACATATTTAAGGTTTCCATTTATTGTAGATTAATTTTCAAAATACGAGATTCTCTCTTTTTAAACACAAATATGGTATAATGCAGATGATTTGTGTCCCACTCCATGACAATTTTATAAAATAATGAATTAAAATTCCGCCATGTTGACCAGTGATAGCGTTTTTAACTAAAAAATGTGTTTTTATCGATTGAACATTTAAACTCATAATATTACATTAATTTATATAATTTTATTTTCAGCACCATGATATAGAAATAAAATAAAAATCTATATTTCAAACAAAAATATTTTGTAGCAATAAATAATGATATATAGAAAGAGCATTAAACATATAAAAGTACATTACTAAACTAAACGATGAATTTGATTTTGGCAAAAATTTTTTTTGGTGAAAAGAACTTAAAAACAAAGATCTTAAGATAAAACAAAATATGGCAGAAATCAACATTGTTGTTGATGTTTGCTTTCATTTTGAAATGCACACACAGCCATAAGCTATTTTAATTTGGTATTTTGTTTCTCCACGTTTAGAAACAACGGTTGCACAAAACGGGAACATCTTGGTCACAAATTGCAGAAAATGTTTTGAAATGGTTTCTCTAAAAGTTTTGATTCCGCATCGAAATTTTTTTAAAAACGTCTAGTGCCACCACATTGGAAACACGTGTAATCAAGCCATATAAAATATATAGGTTTCGAAAATGTTTCCTATTTGCAGCATACCGTCTCCATTTTGTGTCAAGAAACAGAAACAATTATTGGAAACATTAACTAAAATGTGTCCAAAAATGCTACTTGGGCAAAACTAAAGAAAATAGTTTTTAAAGTAGTTTTGCGAAATATTGCGATATTTTTTTTATCACCCTGTAGATGAGAAGGGAAGTACTTTAAAATCCATGTTTTCCGTGAATACATATTAGGAAACACACCCTAATATTTTTTAGACTACCCATTAGGAAACCATGTATATTCTACAAAAATAAATTTGGGTTTCGTTGATTTTTTGGTTTAGTTTAATTATTGTAATTAAACTAAATTAGATTGTAATTAGCAGAAAATACATTAATGTAATTGCAAATTAGAAATTTATATATTCTATAAAAATTCATTTTAGGTTTTGTGTTCTATCATAATTTACCAAATCACGATGAACACTTTAATAATAAAAAATTAAAAACATAATTTTATCATATTTTTAATTCCTAAATCCTGACTTCACCTCAGTCATTTTACTATTTTTATAGAGTTTAATTTAATAAACTCAAAATATCGATAGTAATGGAAGAAAACCGATTCTGCACCTATCTTAATGGAGGTGGGTGCAATATTCGCATTCTCTCACTACATCGATATAATAAATAATCAATTACTATAAATAACATTAATAACAAATTCGACAAACCAAACATAGAAAAATGTGAATATAAAGATCACTAATATAGAGATCAATCTCAACTTAAAGATATTTTTATCATCTCTATGATAAGAGCACATGTAAATATGATATTTACGTTTGTAGTGAATGATTCACTACATCATAAACTAAAAAATATAAAGTGTCATTGAAACCACTAATTTATTCGACTAATAGCGCGGTTCTGAATGAAGCTTTAAAATCTTACATATTACTGTGACAAATTACCACTCTCATGGATGCCTCTCGTTTTACAGAATACATGCCATATTCATTGCTGCCAGAAAACACATCTAAAGAAATCTTTGGAAACTCGTAAAACGGTTGACGTTTTATAGAACAAAACCACTTAGCTTTATTAACAGTGGCTGTCGATTTCTTGCACTATCATCAGCTTTCTTTACGTTGCCGGAAATCGGTTCGAAATCAAAATCGCTTGAACTAAACGACTTGCAATTTCATTTCAGAAAATTGACTACTTCCATAATAGAACCGGATATGACGAAACATTTTTTGTTCGAAATCCTCGTTTCATGCCAATCGGTTTTGAATTCAGTTGGATTTATTACAAACGAGTTTGTGTGTCAGTCGCACATTGCAAAAATCAAAATGTCGTTTAGCGAATAGTGATTAAGCTGTCTCAATTCCACGGTGTAATGGATATTTGAATGGGAGTAAAAATGAATATTCGATCCTAATAGAAAATTGATAACAAAAATAATTTGTTCTTGATACAGACAAAAGCGTTTAATCAAAGAGCGAAACGTATCGTTAAAAAAGAAAAGTATATTTTGTTCTATACACATCAGAATAATTACGAGAATTCGATACATTTAATTTCTTATGCAGTTTTTCTGTTTATACAGGGTGATTCACGGAAATGGTACGTTAGATGTTTATGGAGAACTGCTGATAGGATTTTGATAAAGGCACCTACTCCATCCGTCAAAATTATTTTCAGTGTTACATTGTTGCCGGTTCATACTAAAAATAGTAGCATCTTTGTTATTTTAAATCGAACACCTGGTATATTACTACATTTTCTACTTTTATATCTCATAAGTTTATAATAATAATTCTAACCTATCTCTAATAGTTTTCGAGATAAAAAATAAAACGTGTATAATTATGTAAATTTATTTCCGTTTATATGAACCGTATGATCGAATAAAAACGGCGTCAGCGATGGCTATGTAATGAAGATCGCTGTCATTTTAGATGTAAAATTATATGGGAAATGTCATCGATCGTCATTTCCAAGCCAACTGTATGCCGTTTTTTTCGATCATACGGTATAATGGTTTCGTTTAAAAAAAATCGCTACGATGACAAATATTTAAACTTTATACCATCACTTTATTTATACTTTTGCATAATTTCTGAAATTGTCATGGTAACTAAATTCTTGAAATAAAACTATAATCATAGAATTATTATTTTTTTAACAACTCTACTTAAAACAGGAAAGTTTAGATAAAGAAACATGATATAATCGATAAAAAGCAATTTTATTTACTTTTCGTTAATAATAATATACATAAGCTTAGATTTAAAATGAAAATGATTTAGGTAATTTTTAAAGAATGATATAATTAAAGATAGATAATGAGCCTATTGATTTTTAAAGAATATATACAGGGTGTCCCAGAAATAAGTGCAAATATTTTAAAGGGTGGTAGATCTGGTAAAAAAAACATTTTTTCTCTTTACCATTTTTCCAATAAGTCCAAAATAGTTATTATATTAACATATAGAGTTATTTTCTTTGAAAATTTAAACAAAAAATGCTTTTTTGCTTAAATTTTGAGAACCACTGGATTTTTTCTGGATTTTCTTTCATGTAAATTTAATATACTCCCTGTGTTACCATATTATCATGAAATTATGCTTTTTAACTTAAATTCCGAATTTTCAATTTTTTTTTTGCAAAAAAACTACATAAGCGTGTTTCTGAGGCCGAAATATACTACCAGTTAAAATGTTTGCACTTATTTCTGGGACACCCTGTATAGTGTTGAATATAAAATAACAAATTTTTGCAATTTTATAGCAAACGGAAATAAATATTTCTTTTGCTTCTCTTGTATAATATCCAATAATAAAAGATAGATATAGGTTGTATAATAGACAAATTGTGGATGTGAAAGTAGTCTCAAAAAATATAACAATATAATGGATGTTCCATTTAAAATAACAAAAACACTACCAACTTTCAAATGATTCAGTGTAACAAAACTATGAAACGGTGTAACGCTGATAATATTTTAGATATACAGAGCAGATGAATTTATATAAAAATCACCGGTTCTCCAGAAACGTCTAACGTACCATCACTGTGAATCACCCTATATATAAAAATATCGCATAAGTAGATATACATATACCTACATATCGCAGTAGATACAAAAATGTACCTACCTAATCATTAAAATATATAAAAAAGTTAATTTATAAATTAGTTAACACCTATTTAGATAGTTCTGCATCATAACTAAAATCTGATCAAAAAAAAACGGCGTCAGCGATAGCTATCAAATGAAAATCGCTGTCGTTTTACATGTAATCAATCGTCATTGCAAGCCAACTGCAAGACGACGTTTTTTTCGATCCCCGTATAATCCTTATTATTATATTCTCTTTCTTCTTTATATAGGAACACTCGTCTGAGGAACTTACAGAATGAGTTGCCATTAAGAATACTGAAAGGATTCTTTTAATTTACACCCCGCTGCTTTTATTACCAAGAGAAGCTCTATTTCATCGTTGAAATTGTCTGATAATAAAACTCAATTACAGTTTAATTATGTTCATCTTGGTGTCTTCCGCCATAAAAAAATATATATATTTATTTAAAGAAAGAAGGTTTACTGAAATTAAATCAAAAAAAGGTTAGGTTAGGTTAGGCAACACCTTATAGACGGAGAGCTGGCTACATAAAAAACCTTATCATCGTTACATGGCCAATTTTTCTTGTGAAGTATCCTTTTGTGTAGCCATTATGAAATAATCATCTCTGCCAGCGCGATCCCGGGGCTTAAAGCGGAGGCGACCAATCGAAAGGGGGAAATTTTGACACTAAAAATATTATAAGGCACACGAGTTATAATTACCAAATAGCTTTTATTTATTATTAATAAACGTTGAAAATTGTTGAGAGACATTTCGTGGCTAAAATGCCGACAGACAACGCGAAAGAGGTATGCAATTATGACAAAAAATAATCATAGCATAGACATGCATGCCGATTGGTGAAATGTTGTTTATTTATTTAAGAAGCCGTATGCAAAAGGACGGACAAAAAAATCGTGGCTCAATCAGCAGTAGACAATTATCAAAAGTGCGATATTATTCTACAGGGTGAATCTTGAATAAGTGCAAATATTTTCAAAGCTGGTAGATCTCGATAAAAGAAATATATTTTCAAAAAATGTACAATTTTCAACATATTTTCTTGCGAAAAAAACCCTCATAGACGTGTTCCTGGGACCGAAATATATCATCCCTAAAAATATTTGAGATTATTTAAAACATTATTTAAAACTCACCCTGTATAAGCGTTTTCAGAAAACGCTCGCGGCGTTATCAATTGAAACATAATACATGTAAGTCTACAAAAATTTTACGGTGCAGATCATGTGCAGATATCGACTCAAAGGAAGACTCGTTTGCGAGAGCGAGGATCTGCAGTACGATAAGTCAGATACAAATAGTGAGACAGAATAGTAAATGTATGATATCTGTTATTGAAATAATAAAAAATATAGTTATAATATAATCCTATACATGATTTATCTATACTTAAATGGATGAGGCGGCGGGTATTCCCTGAAAGCGTGTTTCTTGTATCGAGATCTCTCAGTTCTGAAAATATTTGCACTTATTCAAGACTCACCCAGTAGAATAATTTCGCGCTTTTGATTTATTTGTCTGCCACTGGTTTAGCTACGATCTTTTTGTCTGTCCTTTTGTATACGGCTTTTTAAATAAATAAACATGACATCTCACCAATCGGCATGATGTATGCCATAATTTTTTCTTTTTTCAAAATATCATGCCTCTTTCGCGTTGTCTGCTGGCACTTTAGCGACGAGAAAAATGTCTGTCAACAATTTTCCATGTTTCTTAATAATAAATAACAGCTATTTTCGCAATTATAACTCGTGTATAGTCTGTGAAATGAATAACTTTGAATTTGACAGTTCCCGCAGGCTTTTCTAGTGTTAATTTTATTAGGTTAGCAACTTGCGGCCATGCTGGTGCAATGCCGTCTCTAATAGAACAGCCTCGGAGCGAGATTTATAACGTCACGCTGAAAAGGTACTCCTTAGTCAATGTAGATAGTTTTAGTGTTAAGAATAATAATTTAAAAAAATATGTGGTCATCTTTTGACAAGTTTATATTAGTTTATTAATTGCAGCAAACATTATGTGGTGTGTGGTGTGAATATTTTATATGTAATTTTTTGGACTATATTCGACACTATGTTATATGACACAACACTGATGAAGGCTATAATGTTAGCCGAACCGGGTTTTTTTAAACCAAATAAAGATAATTAAAAACCAAATGAAAAATTAATCAGAGTTTTTCTCGAACCTAAATCCCAAGAAAATCAAAAATTTTAGAATAATTTTATATATAAAATGACAGCGACCTTTATTTCATAGCCATTGCTGACGCCTTCTTTTCTATGATATTGTATTATTTGCAAATATAATTTTTCCAACACTGATACTAACAAATATACGTATATAAAATATACGTATAAATTTTGTGAATGCAAATAATAATACATCGCTATGAGTAGATATTGAATGTTTCTTGTGAAATTAGATCGATTTTCAAACCCGAAAATTTAAAATATATTTTACATTTTACCCATTATCTTATGTACCTATTCATTATTTGTATAGTAAAACATTTGCTGCATTTGTATGGTTTATAGTTTATTTGCAAAAGTTTTTATTACTTTAAATAGGTATGTATATTGTATTTATTATCTGTATATTATGTAGGTATATTTCATGTAAACTATATCATTTTTAAAATACAAACCAGTAATACGAAGAATAATTATTATGTTTTCCATGTATTCTACAACAAATTTATTAATCCGTAATATCTAACTAGCGTGACGTCATAAATCTCGCTCCGAGGCTATTCTATTAGAGACGGCATTGGTCTGATATTTAGAAATGTCAAAAGCTGATGACATTTTATTTTTGACAATTATGACATTTCGTGTTGATTTTTGCAAGAAGAGGTAGAACTGTCACTTGTTTTGTTATTTTCCTTTTCTATTTCACGAAAGTAAAAAGAGTTACCTATCTGATTCGTTCAGGCACTTAATTTAAAGAATATCAGTATCTTTTTTGACAAAGGGATTTTATATTTGCCATGTTGGTAAAAAATAACGGCCAAAATTCAAAGTTATTCATTTTATAGACTATATACCTTATAACATTTTTAGTATTAAAATTTCATCCTTTCGATGGCCGCCCCCGCTTTAAGCCACGAGATCGCGCTGGCAGACATGACTATTTCATAATGCCTGCACAAAAGGATACTTCACAAGAAAAATTAGCCATGTAACGATGATAAGGTTTTTTATGTAGCCAGCTTAAGAGCTGGCTACATAAAGGACTATTAGACAACTCTTAGTAATCAAATGGTTCCACCATGTCTCAAGCCTATCGGTCTATAACCTATCGGAAAAATCGTTCCCTTACAATCCATCACACTCATAATGGCCTCTCTAATGTGTTTTTAAGCATACAGCCAGAATAAAAACACAACTTTAAATTGTTTAACATATAAGAATCGTGTAGGTAATGTAAATAACAAATACTTTTAATCGTTAAATTTAATGTTGCGTGTTTAGTATAATTGTTATGCTTTGCCTTAATTGAGCTTTCATCAAGTTGTAAAAAATATACCGCCAATTCTAATTCATGGGTTCGAAATATAAAACACAGCAATTAAAATTTTATTTATACAAAAATGGCATTTTTAACTACCTTTAAAGACCATAAATAGCGTTTAA